>NC_073722.1:100850489-102340489 GCF_023634155.1 Falco peregrinus
CTGGGATCTTTTCTTCTCCCTTCTCATTCCTGGTACTACTCTACCTGCTTTCAGGTTTTTCACTCCTTCCTTTGGCTTCTTCTCTGCAAATTTATCATAAAGTTGTTGAGTTTGCTGGCTGAGAAACATGAAGTGCTGAATCCTTGAGGGCACCAGAAGTTTGCTTTTGCTGTGGTCCCTTTGCCTTGCCCGGAGCACTGGCAGGGAGCTGGCTGCAGGCAGAGTCCTGTGGCCTGAGGGCACTGGCAGTGCTTGCAGCACCAAGACCTGTGCTGTTGGGATGCTCTGTCCCAGAAGGCAAGGGCAGTGGTCTCGTGGGCTGCTGTGGCTTTGAATATCTGTGGCGAGGACAAAGCCAGTCCTGAGTGAAGCTTGGGATAGAAACTCCACCTTTCTCTGGGACGTTTTCCTGGTGAACCAAAACTTCTGCAATGGCTTGCTTTTTGTGGTGTTCAAAGCCTCGCTGACTCTCAGACAGGGCCATGGGACCTGGCAGTGGTGGTGATGCCCCCTGCAGGGTGTCCTACACCCTCTGGGCAGGTCCTTTGCGGTGGGCTTGAGCCAGCCTTTGCAGTGCTGAGCTCCAAGTGAGTTTCCTTTTGCTTTTGTCCTGCAGTCCCACCCGCTGTCCCTGTGCAACACCAGTGAGGATGAACACACTGAGTCGGGATTCATCACCATTGTCAAGCTTGAACAACCGGATCGGGATCCCAACCCCTGCCTGTCTCTGGCTAACAAGGTACGTGCGCAAATGCCCCAGATGGCACCAACCTGGGAAGTGAAACCTGTTGGTGCAGGAAGGAGTAAGGGCAGGACAGAGCAGGGTCCTTGGCAGAAGGGGTCTTTGGGAAAGACACTGTGCCAGCCATCCCCAATACCCATCCCTCCTCATCTTTTGGACTGCCTGGCTTTGTAAAAGTTGTTGAGTTCTCTGTAACCTGACTGCTCTGGGGTGCTCGGACCTTTCCCCAGCATCCCGTATGCTTTACTGCCCGGCAGCCATGTGCCCCTCCTGTTTTGCAGCCTCCTGTTGCTTGCTGGCCTGTTGGGGGGAATTGTGTTTCTCTGTGTCCTCTGTCCTGTGGGAAAACATGGACACAGAAAACATCTTCTGTGATGCTCTCTTGAAAAATAATACTGTAATACTTCACAGGATGAGGCATGTGGAGAATCAGAGCTGAGCAATTGAAACGAACACAAACCAGATGAACTAGCGGTGGGACATGACTTGTTAACAGCATGGGCCACCATTCATCCTACAAAGGGATGGGAGATCTCAGAGGTCTTCAGACGAGATCTCCTGTGAAAGAGGTAGCTGAGGTCACTGGTACAATTCTTCGGTAATAAGGAAGTCAGGTAGGGACGAGGGTCATTTTAAGCCTTAAAATCTTTGTGTCTCTGATAAAGTTGTATGGATAAGGCTAACATTAGCTTTTTCTTCAGTGGTTCACTGTATCCTTTTATTCTGTCTGTACTAAATGCTGTCTTATTTTCCACAAGCACTGTACAAACATGAAAAAAACCTTGTTTAGCTCTTCTTGGCTTTATCAGGATTGCATTCAGGTGATATTGCTGTTGTCTGCTTTCTGCTGGGAGTGACGCGCTGGGGATGGGGACAGGGTCCTTTTCTGTCCTCTCTGCAGCAAAGCTGAAGAGGGCAGGCAAAAGTTGTACGAAGCAGTTGTTCCTGCACAGTCATTTCTTTTGCAGAGGCTGTGGCAACAAAAGCAAGGAAAGGGATGTAATGCTGTGATGGATTTCTCACCTCGGGGCTTCTCTCCAGAGCTGCGTGGGCAGCCAGGCAGCGATGCCTATCCCTTTCTGGACCAGGGTGGAAGCTTAAGTTTGGTTTGCTGCTGCTGTGAGGCTGATGCCAGCTGTTAGCACAAGCCAGCATGCTGGAGTTATCAACCGGCTATCAGTTACCCCACATCTGGAAAATGGCCAGGTCCCACCTGTGGGTGTCAGTGATGCTCGAGGATGGTGGGATAAAGGGAGAACCTAAGGGCTTCCAGTGCAGCTTGTGACAGACATGAGAGTAGGTGCCTCAGGGAGCACAGCTGGGTATTCCAACCCTCCCATGTCCATCCAGATATGACCATTGTGTTACAGTGGTCCTAGGCTGCTGCATCTCACAGGGAAGGATGCTAGGGGTGGGGGCAGCAATGGCTGGTTTGGTCAGTGCAGCTACTGTGAAGGCTCTTGAACAGCAAGCAGGAAGGAGCAACTTCAAAGACTCATTTTCCACTTAAGAACCTAAAAGATTTAAAAACTGTTTTGCTGGTTTTGTCCTTAATCTTTGAGTCTCTGATCACAGGACTGGAAGTACCAGTGTGTTACTGGGTCCAGGGACTGGCTGAGGAAGGTCTGCACAGGCAGGACAAGACGTGGTGCATTGCTGCACTGTGGTTCAGCCTCACTAGCCTGGATTCGTCCTCCAGGATCACCAACCCCCCAAAGCAAATAAACCCCTCGGTTCACTGCCATATGCTCATGACTCAATAAAGCAACAGTTCCCTGGCCTTTATTCATCATTGCTTTGTTACCAGAGCCAAATCCAACGCTGGATTTTGAGATCCAGCTGAGCATGACATCAGTTGCCTTCCTGCCTGCAGGAAGTCCTCCTGCTCCAAGATCTCAGCCAGAGAGGGTCACAGCCCTTCTCCCCCCAAATAGGACTAGTTTAGCCATGAAGTACAGGCAGATGCTTCTTAAGCTGGCCACATCCCCGAGCCCTGCCTTGTGCCTTGGTTCCTCCATCCCCCTGCAATTGCTGTCTGGCTGCTTCTCCATCCTCCTGAAGCCTCTGCCAAGCTCCTTCCCTCCAGCACCATATAGATCACTTCCTCAAAATCCCTGGACTCAAAATCCTCAAGAGCTCTGGGATGTGGCTGGTGCTCACTGGAGCAAGAGCTTGTTTTCCTGGCATGTGTTTCTTGTGGTAGACCTTTGCATGTTGAATTGCAGTGCTGTATCAATGATGATAAAAATAGCCATGTGCAAAGTGTTATCATAACCTCTGCTTTAGCTGTCACCCAGCCAAGCACTGCACATGGGCAACCCCATCCAGCCCAGCATGAGGATAATGCCGCCAGCCACCTGATGCACTTTTCTGCTTCTCCTCTCTTAAATTCTAGCACTGCTTCAGCATCCAAAGCTAAAACCAGTAGGGAAGATATTTGGTCTGCAAGGGGAAAGGAAGGCATGGAAAACATCTCTGGGATCAATTCAGAGCGATTTATTTTTCTTTATAATGGATCATTCGTAATTTTTTTGTTTTCTGAGTGAACCATTGATTGCAAGTCTGGTTGACAGACTGCTGAAACCTCCTAAATTATCCTGTAAATACATCTTTGCATCAAAAGTGTTTCAGTCCTCAGAGAGGGAGGTCAGCTGTGCCATGTGGCTGGAGAGGTCTAACACAGACAGCAAGCACTCAGAAAATGATTGCAGCAAGCAGGTTGTGAATAGCTTGAACAAAAGTTGCGTCCTTTGCAACAGGAGTCAGAAAGATGTTGGGAAGAGCCACTTGTCCAGTCTCAGTTGTTCATTTCCCCATCGTTGGTATCTTTAGCAGAATAAAATCTTTGAAGAGCTGTTCATTGTTCATCAAAGCTTGACGGGCTCCAACGAGTAGAATTCACTACCTGAAAGTCCTGTTTGTTTTTCAGCACTGGCAAACGCTGAGGCTGCTTTGATCCCTGGCAGGACCCCACTCTCTGATCCCTGCCCTGAGCCTTGGATCCCACTTTTCCAGCTTCCCCATCTGGTATACTAAACCCAAGAGTGTCAAATGCTATCAGTAACTCAGAGCCTTCAGCCCTGCCCCCGTGGTCTTCCTGACCATCTGTGACTCCATTCACATCCCTGTCCCTGACCCCAGACCCAGGCGCCCACCTCTGGCACCCAGCTTGTCCCCAACAAGGTGTGTGGAGGTGACCAGCACCTGCAAACAAGGGATGGAGCTGAACCTGCTCTGCCACTGCTTGCTGCACCAGGAATGCCCCTTCCATTCACTCAGCCGGTGCCCGTGTTTGATATTGCAGCTGGGAAGCGGCGGCACTGACCTCTGCCCGCTGAGCTGGGGGTTGGCAGTGCAGCGGGTAACCTGCCGCAGCTCCCTGTTTGCACAGGCGCTCAGGACGCGCAGATCAAAGGGCTCCGCATGAGTAACAGCGGCCCAGCCCTGCACTTTGTTCACCTTCCGTCTCCCAAGGCTGCCTCTGCCTGCCTGGAGGGCTCGAAGGGCTTGGTGGGAGGACGTGGGTGACCCCACAAGGTCCTCCAGGCAGTGTGCTTTGACCTCACCAGGGTGGCATGTGTACTCATTTGGGTGGGTCTCAAAGCTGTCGTCCAAGGACCGCAGCAACCGGTGGGCTGTGAAAAGCCATCCCACTCCTGATCCTAGACCAGACCTGCAGCCCAGGCATCGCCTGAGCTTTTCTGGGATGAATGTGGGATGGGGACCAGGGGTAGCAATGTGTACGGGAGTCAGGCCCATAGACAGCCCACAGCTGGTGCAGCCACGGTGAGAAGTGGGGACCTACAGAGGATTCTGCTTTCCCAGGATGGGAGGGTTGCATAGTGGTCAGTAGGGCTGATGGAGCTGCAGATCCCTCCCCAGCAAAGCCGGCTCTGAAGCAAAGGGGCACATGGCACGGAGGTTTATGGGTTACTGTGACTGCAAGCCCACCAGCTGATTTGCCTCCACAGCCACAAGGAGAAACCATCCACAAACTGCAGAGCTCTAGCAAGAGCAGGCACTGCAGCTCAACGCAGCTGTACAGAAACCAAGGTGTAAACTATTTTCTCAAGCAGCAGGTGTCTCTTTTCTCCTGTGAAGAGCCAGGGAGACAGATACATATCCAAACGGTAGAAGTTATTACAGATGTACAATACAAAATGTCCACTGGAGCTTCTTTTCTTTTGGACAGGCAAAGCTGGCAGGGGAGCGTGGAGCCCGTGCAATCCTTTTTGACATTACTGATGATGAAAGCGCTGCTGATCAGGTACAAACCCCATTGATACTATCAGCCAAACACAGTGCCCCTGTCCCATCCCAAAATGTGCCCAGGTCAGGACCCACCAGCCACCAAGAGGCAGTGGCAGGTCCCAGGAGGATACTGCAGGCTGGCTTGGAACGTGGACTCTGACCCAGCTCGCCCCCGCACACAGACAGTGCTTTTCTCTTTTGCTCACTCTGTGGCACGTCCAGGTCTCCACACAGCACGAGCAGGCCAGCGGCGTGCCAACAGCACCTTGCTGCTCCTACAGGGCGTTCTCTGGTCAGTTGAGCTTTTCTGCCAGGAGCTGGATTCTTCCTCTTGGCAAGCCACAGGCTACCTGACCCGGTCTGGGCAGACAGCCCTGAGGTACCTCTTGGGGGAAAGATGATCTTGAGTTTTCAAGCCAAAGTCACGGCCACCCTGCTATGCTGTTGGTGATACTCCTGCTGCAAGTTTAATGTTGGTTTAGAGACCTCCAGTAGTGCCTTCCACCAACACTGCTGTAGTCTCAAAATAATCAAGGGACAATGAAAAGCATCCAGCGTTAAGTAAGAGGACAGATACGGGAGCTGGTGCCTGAGCTTATCAAAACTCTGGGCTGACTCCTGCTGGCTGGATCCATCCCTCATGGTTCTTTCAGGCACTTGCAACTTAATTTCTGGTGCCATTGGGATGCAGCAGCCAGTGCAGGCCCATGAGGTGATGCTGGGGTTGCTCAGGAAGGGTCTGGGAGGTGGTTAGTAGGTCAGATGGCCACCCAGGCTCGGGTCAGTCTGGAGGAGAGGGCAGACTTGGACACTTGCTGAACCAGCCCATGCCAGGCTTGCCTGGACTGTGGTGGAAAACGGCCGGTGTGATACAATCATAGAACAGTTTGGGTTGGAAGGGACCTTAAAGATCAGCTGGTTCCATCCCCCCTGCCATGTCCTGCAGATCACAGGGGTGGAGAGGGAACACTGATGGGTCTCAGAGGAAGAGGAGGGAAGCATTTCTGTAGTGAAGGCAGCACTCAGCACTGCTGGCAGTTACCACACGGAAGGGGAGAGACCAAGAACTTTTGCACAGGGGGTTGAAGGAGGAGCACAAGAGACACTGAACAGTCTCCAGTTGTGCATGAGGAGGCACCATCACAGGAAATGAAGAAAGCCATGCTGAAGAGTTGGTAAAAGAGGAGGAGCTTCCATCTGATTTCGTCATACAGGGATAGTGCAAGTTTAGGGGAGCAGTCAGTCTCTAAAGTGTGTGCAAGAAGCATCGGGAGAAACGAGACATGCCTGGGGGACCAGGGTAGTCCCTGATTCAGGCTGTTCTGGAACATCTCTCACTGTGTTTGTTTCTTTACAGCTGAGAAAGCCCAGAGGTCTGAGTCAGCCTGTTGTTCTGATCAGGGGCCACGATGCTGAGCTTCTCATGGGTGTCGTGAACAAGAACAGAGAGGCCCATGTGAAGATAGAGGTCAAGGAGCCACCAGCTTGGGTGAGACACACCAATCCCACTGCCTTCTGTATTCTCCCTCCCAAGCTGCTGTGCCATGGAATAGGACTTTCCCAAAGATGCTGAGCCTTCCTCCCCAGGGACAGAGATCACAGCCCTTTGCAGGAGCTGCCTGTCTGCAGCATTCAGATGATGTGCTGCAAATAAAGGCTCAAAAGCACTTTCAGTTTTGTTTTTTTTTTCTTAAATGTCACAAGTGAGACGAGGGGATTCTCTGTCTCCAGGTGAAACCAAACCTTCGTTTTCTCATCTTGTGCTACCTTAGGCCATGGCCTCTAGGGAGCAGAGATGCTGCAAGTTCAGAGAAATTCCATTCCTACTGGAATGTGCAGAAAAGACTGAACTCTTTTTCTTCTACCTGTACAGAGCAAGGAGGTAGGGCTTGGCCAAGGATCGTTTATTCAAAGGCTGATCGTCAGGAAGAAATTGGTTCCTCTGCCTAGCCTCGAATTCCCACCCCTGCTACACAAGAGTAATTTCTTTCCTGCTTTATCCAACAGCCAGACTACGACGTGTGGATTCTTCTCACGGTGGTCAGCACTGTGGTTGTCATCATTTTGATTTTTGTCGTCCGCACAAAGTGCCAACTGAACAGGACTCAGGTAGGAATCTCATGGAGCAGACATGTCTGAGCAAACAGGAATGCAGGAAAGGCAGGGATGGACACAGTCTGGGAGGGTTAAGGTGCCCCTGTGTGAGCTGAAGATGTGGCCACATGAGGCAGGAGTGGCTTGGGTTTGGGTGGAGTGGTCCTCAGGGGGGCTGGCAGCACCCCTCCTGCGGTAGCCTTGCTCTTCTCCTATCCCCCCACCAGCACGGCTGCCTGCAGTCCCAGCACCTTTCAGAGTTGTCCCAGCACCCAGAGCTGCAGGGCGGACCCTCACACTCTGGATTTCAACAGTATTATCTGTATTGGTAGAGAGTAGAAGTTTTAGTATTTTGAATAGAAACTAATGAATTAAATAATCATCTTTCCAGAGTCAAATCAATTTCCAGATTTGAGAATACCCCATTTGTCCTATAGAAAGACAAGCCTTTGGAGCTCAAAAATTCTGAGTGATTTTGAATGTCCAGTGCCAGATGTCTCCTGCTGGTGACAAAGCCTACTCTGGCTGAGTCAGGTTAGACAAAAAGTCACCTCTGGGAATGAGTATCACCCCCAAATTCCTGATGATCTCCCATGTTGAGAATGGAAGGGTAGTGAGAAGTGTGGCGGCATAAGGCTGAGCCTCTCCTGAAAGCCTCCTTTCTCCGGGGCAGGACTCCCTGCAGCAGCAGACCATGCAGGCCATCAGGCAGCTGGCCACGCGCAGGTACCAGGCAAGGTGCCGACAGGCGTCGCGGTGGGACTCGGCCAGCAGCTGCAGCTCAGCCCCGGTCTGCGCGATTTGCCTGGAGGAGTTCAGCGAGGGCCAGGTAGGCTGCGGGCATGGCTGCTGGTCAGCCATGGCCCTGAGCTTCCCGGCTGCGGTCAGATGGAAGCTGTGGTGGGAGCTGAGCAATCTGGCAGGGGTGGGAGGCCCTTGAGATGTTTCCTTCAGCAAATCCTGAGGGCTGTGAAAGGACCGGCATTGATGGAGGTCTGCCTGCCCCTTGGCCAAAAAAGCCCTGCCCCTGCTGAAGTCACTTGCCTACAGGTTCAGATTCCCTGGAGATGGGTCTCCAGCTGTTGCTGTAGGGTAAAACATCCATAATACATCCGTGTTGAAACAACGGGGCAAAAGTGGGGTTTGCTTCTCCAGAGCACTGAAACCCCCCTATTCCCGAGGCCTGGCACCTCTCTGGACACCCCAGAGCTGCGCACAGTGAGCAGAACCAGATTTGCCAGGCTGCTGCACAGCCTCCTCCATGCAAAGCTGGGCTGCAGACCACTTGCCATGAGACATCTTTCCATCCTGCAAGGCTTGCTTCCATCAGGAAGGACCCATCCAGGTCTTGGGACATGATTCTCCTTGCTCACATTTCTCCTTTTCTCTCCACCTCTCTCTAGGAACTGCGGATCATCTCATGCTCCCATGAGTTTCACCGGGAATGTGTTGACCCCTGGCTGCAGCAACACCACACATGTCCACTTTGCATGTTCAATATTCTTGGTAGGGCTCAGACACAGCATCTTCTGGCCAGGGACGGGGTGGTGTACAGGGGTTGTGCCCGTGTACCCTTGGGCAATGTTTACGGCTGGTGTGCTGGCAGTGCACAGTGAGGTGCAGGGCTTGGGCTGGGGTTGCAGCAGGAGGAGAGGTTTCCAGTCCTGAGACCTGTGGGGAAGGGAGGTGTGAACTGAAGGTCGGGGCAGCATGAAGGGTGCTGAGTGTGCAGGACCACCAAGATGGTTTGGTGGTGGCAGTGAGGAGCTGCAGGCTACGAGTGGGATGTTGGACTGTAGTGGGAGTGCAGTGGAGGCTCACCAGTGCTGGGGCTACTGGGCTGGGCTGTGGGATGTACGCTGGCCACTCCCTTCTCTCTCCACAGCCAGAGAGTCAGTGGACCAGGCCACAGCTGCTGGCTCCAGGCTGGCCCCACGGGACATGGAGCCTGGACGGCGACTCCACCTTTTCCGCCAGCACCCAGGACATGCCCTTTACCACCTCCCACACGCGTATCCTCAGAGGAACCTCAGGAGCTTTCCCCCGGAGCCAGCCCATGGCAACCCCTTCTTCCACTCTCACGAGCTCTCCCAGGTGGATTTTGACACCATCCACTACATGCCCTACAGGCAAGCCACCTCCCTGCTTGCCTGTGGCCACTCGTCCCCCCTGGCCCCGGGCTTGCTGGGTCAGCAGCATCCCAACCCCTCGGCGTGCGGGCAGCCACAGCCGCCCCACAGGACTTGTTCTCTGCAGCCCCAGCCCCCCTGCCTGGGGCTGAAGGCAGCCCTGGTGCAGAAGCAGCACCGTGCACCTGCCCTGCGCCGGGGGGGGTGGCCATGGGCACCAGCACAACAGCAGCGGCTCCGGGGAGAGCTATCTCACGGAGCACAGCGGGTACCTGGCAGACGGGCCAGGCAGCGACTCCAGCTCGGGGCCCTGCCATGGTTCCTCCAGTGACTCCATGTTGAACTGCACGGACGTCAGTCTGCAGGGCATCCATGGCAGCTGCTCCACTTTCCGCAGCTCCCTCAGCAGCGACTACGACCCCTTCGTGTACTGCAGCTCGGAGGGACCCACAACCGACAATGGCCAGGAGCAGCCGCGGCCACCGAGGGAGACGCGACCCAGGTCCTTGGACCTGATGGTGCCTGGGGGTGCTGCTCCAGCCAAGGCCCAGGTGCTCAGCCACGTCCACTACCACCACCACCAGCACCATCACTACAGAAGAGACACGGAGTGTCCACCTGGACGGGCTGGGCAGCGCAAATCCCGGTACTCTGGGGCCAAGGTTGGCTTCCACAGTGCTCGGACACAAAAGAGGACTGAGAAAAGCCATAACTGCCAGCAGCCTCTGGAAAGCAGTGCCGTGCTACAGGAGACAGCTCCGGCAGGACAGCCAGCCTGTCCTCAGCAAAGCTGGGAGCCCCCTCATGCCCCCTCCGCTTCTCCAAACAGGTTGGAAGATGCCAACAGACAATCAGGAGCAGCTGACACATCCCCTGTCCTGCTGCCCGCAAGACACAGCTTACAGAGCCGTCATCACCGAAGGAAAAGAAAGTGTCCCCTGGAGCCCGACCCCGCTCTCCTGCCCGAGGACTCAGCCTTCGCCAAAGACTGCGATGCCCACGTGCCTCACGGCCATCCCGCTGGCTACCGCTGCTCACCCGAAGTCCAGCCCCTGATCCCCAGCGCTCGCCTGCCCTGCGGCTCGGGCTCTCAGACACTCTGGAAGTGTTTAGTGTCACAGTCCGGCTCAGAGCTGAAAAAGCAGGAGGAGGGGTTGTCAGGACGGGAGGGAAACTGCACGGCTCCTGCTGATTTCTCAGGGACAGGCACCCCCAGACACAGTCTGAGTCTTCACCTTCGCTGCCCGTCTCAGCGGGGCAGTCAGGGTAAGTCTGGTGTTTGCCTCTTCTTGCAGCAAGCGGGTCATGGAGGTGGGTTATGGGAGTACTTGGGCTGCTGGGAGACCTGGACCACTGACAACAGAAGGGTTTCAGAGCTCACCTGTCGAGGTGATGGCCTGAATGACTCGCAAGTCTGTTAATGAGCGCACGAAACCCTGCAGTCTCATCCTAAAATAATACAAATGAGACATAAGGTGGCTGTTTTTAACTAAACATCTCTACCAGCTGGAGTGTCTCCCAAAGGAAGGCATGAGACCACATTTCCCAGTGTCCTTACACCAGTCTGGATGTCTTACTGTCACAGTCATTATCCTTGAGGCTTATTGGGCTCTAGTTGTTTCAGCCAACCCCAGCTAACTGGAATCAAAAAGGAAGGAAGTGTGCGAGGCCAGTGGGAGTAGGGGAACAGACTGAGTGAGTTTATGGATTTGCACATCCCTCGTTTCTCACCTGCCTTTGTTGTGTGGGAGTTGCTTTTTGGTGTCTTTTGGAAATCAGACGTAATTAAAATTTGGCCCTTTGCCTAACTGCTGTACACCTTCTGCTGAGAGAAGGAAAATGCATTTGAGACGAGGCTGTTTGAACGAACCTGACTGAGTTTAGCTCCCAGGCCTTGCTCTCTCAGGCTCCTTAAAGCAGCAACCCGGAGTCAGCCTGGGCAGGTGCTGGCTCCAGGCAGAGCCTGGCTCCCCTCCTCGCCGTGCCGCTGACTCATTGCAGCTCCTCAGGCAAATTGTTTTGATTTTGGTACCAAATACAGATCTAGCTGCCTAATTTCTGTTACAATGCTGGCCTTAAACTTGTGACTCACCGTGCCCATTGCGCCGTGGAGATAATAACTTCCTCCCCATTCCCGTCTTTCCAGCCCAGCACCGCACCCAGGCTGCTGGTGGCAGAGCGCCCGCCGAGGAGGCAGCAGGGAACAGGGAGAGGCTGGATGGAGCATGGTGCTGGCAGCCTGTGGTGCTCCAGGCTCCCAGACTCCCAGGAACAGATATTTTTTTTTTTCTCAGGTGCAGAAGTACCTGACACTGCAGATAGGTGACACGGGAAGTTCTTCAGAGGGCCCTGAGGGATGCTGCCGTTTCGGGAGACAAGGAGGCAGCAGTGCAGAGATGTCTCTCTGGTTCACAGGTAGCTCCAAGTACTGATGTCCCCTGGGCTGGAGGCAGCGGGCATGGTATCCTGGGACACAGCCCTCCCAGGACCACAGCAGGGGACCTCCACACGGAGAGAGCCCTGCTGGTGAGAGGGCAGGCTGCTCAGGAGTTGCATTGAGCTCAACTCCCAGAGCCGCCAGAGCAGGAGTCTGTGCAGCACAGGGGGGGCTGCAGTGCCCAGGGCATTGCAAGGCTCTGTGCTGTGATGCCTCTGTCCCTTTTGTAGATGGCCCCAGTGGCCCAGATCTGTGCCCACCTCCTGATGGCATGATGGGGGAAGGCTTTCTGCCCCCCTGCCCAAGCCAGTGCCAGCCAAGCACACACAGCCTTCATTCCCTCTTACCTCCCTTTAGCAGGAGCTAGAAGGATCGATGTGTTCAAAAGCAGTCTGATTTTATTTGACTGCAGTAGCTTCTGTGGATGCTTTCAGCATCAGCCAGAGAGTCGGAATTGCCTTGTAAGATTGAGAAAATACATAGAAAGGAAGGATTTAACTTTATTAGGAACTGAGGACAGTTAAAGAGTGTGAGCTCATGCAGGGCTTATGCAGAATAGCCGTCAAGCTGAAAACACATTGGCTGACATAACACAACCTTTTGAGTTATAATCACATTGATTCTTTATCTTAGAAAGGGACTGGACGTAAGTCAATAGGAAACAAGTAAAAAGAGCAAAGAACAATCTCAATAGACAGTCCCCTATAAGCAGGACACAAAAAATAGACAAGGAGATCAAGGAGAAATGCATATATGCCTCCAGATAAATGTTGTAAGGCTAAAAATGTAAGTAGATGAATTAGAAAGCCCAGCTTTAAATTAAAGCTTTAAATTAAGGTTTTGACACAAACTTTTCAGAAACCCAGTTTAAAAAAAAAAAAACCAACAAAACAAATAGTGGGACCCTGTAATTCTCAGGTGAAATTATAGAGAGGAGAAGAGTGTGTCTCTTGTGGTGGCATGGGAGGGACACTATGCATTAAGGAGAGCGTGAAGTCCAATGACAAGTAACACAAAAATCTCCAATTGCGCCTAAGTAGGAGTATGGTATTAGGGCTGTCCTACACTGTGTTAGCACAGGCTGCGAAAGAGGAGCCTACATACACAGGAGAATCTTCTCCAAATAGTACTAAAAGAAGCAGTCAAAAGAATAAGATGCTTTTGGGCACAGGGATCATTTAGTGCCCCAGAAAAGGGCTGGCCTAGCAGCAAAGCAGAGAGGGCAATTAGAAGCAAGAAGCCATTCTTCCAAAGCAAAGGTGTGGCTAGACAAAGAAATCAGCAAAGAGTTGAATGCAAAGCTAAGTGCAGAGCCATGGTGAGGCAGGCCAGGAAAGATTTCTATGAACAACTTGTGAAGAAGATAGAGGCTTTTAATGCAAACGTTTTCAACTCCATCAGAAGGCGGCTGCCAGAGGCTCTGCAGATCCAGGGAGTAACACAGGTCTAAGAGGGATGTTCAAGGGCTGTAACTGCATGGCAGAAGAGCAAACTGAATTTATGGCATTAGTGATCAGTGTGGAAGTGCTTGAGGAGGTTCTCACCCTGGCACATTTCCGTTCAGGGCATGGGGTAGAGGATCCCTCATAAATCAAATCATCAGATTGAGCATTTCTGAAACACATCAGTAAGGTGGGTAGTAACAAATCCCCAGGGCTAGAGATCATTCACCTGGGCATCGTGCAAGGGCTCAAGCACAAAACTGCTAAATGACAAATGTGGACTGCAATTGTTACCCATGCCCAGGGCCAGAAAGAAAAGCTGAGGGCAATTTCAGCTTGAAATAGCTGAAGCCACAGAACGATGAGCCTGACTTTCCTGCCAAGCAAATTGTTAAAAATTCAAATACAGGGTCTGACTTGTAGGCACATGGCTAAATGTGAAAACCAGGGGAGGAGGCAACACAACTTTTGTAGAGAGAGATAACGCCTCACAGATCTTTTAGGGGAATGAAGCTCTCAAAGGATAAAAGGGAAGGTGCTCTCGTAGGTAAATAACTTGCTGAAAAATAGAAGACAAAGTGCAGATGAGTCTTAATGGAGGAAAGTTACTCAGAGAAGGAGGAAAGTGGAGTTCTCCAACTGTCTACACCTTTCAGCAAGCTCATAAATATCCTGGACAAGGAGAGGAGACAGCAAGGTTTATAAAAGACAAACTCCTTCAGGACTGTCAGCTTTAGAACTGGTTAGAAGGCATTACAGAAGGATCTCACATCGCTGAGCTATCAGGCAACAGTAGCGGCAAAATCCCATTTAAGTAGTACAAAATGCCACACACGAACACAACTGCTTCTGAGTAAAAATAAAATTATTATTAGGAGCTAGCTCCTAATGGAACCATTAGGACAAATATGGGACAAGCAGAAAGTGCCATTGTGCAGCTGTGTAAGTTCATGGTGCTTTCACAGCTATCATCTACCACTGAGCACTGCTGCTCAAAAAAGGATATAGCAGACTTGGGAGAAGTGCGGAAAGGTACATAAAGAAGAGGTTTTTCTGAGAAAACAGAGTATAGACACTTTCATGTGGGAAAAAGATGATTAGCAGAGGACATGAAAGAGAGGATATGAAATGCGGAGAGCCGGGAGAAGGCGAGTAAGAGGGAGTCACTGGTGCTTATAACCAAGTAAGTGGTGGCATCAAATGGGAACCAGAAGCTTTAAAACACCCGATAAGGTAACATACGCCGTGTAGTGAAACTGGTGCTCACTGCCCAGAGGAGGTAGGTGCCAGAAGTGAAATGGGTTCAAGAGCTTAGATCAAGAGATGATGCAGAGATGCAAATACACTCTCTGGCTTGGGAAGTCCCTAAACCAGGGTTTCCAGAAGCTGACGGTGCTCCTGTGGGATGCAGCACCCTCCAGGTGTGTGGTTACCTCGCCCAGCTGCAAGGTGAGGCTGAATCCTGGTCCACAGCCCCTGGAGAAACGCCACTTGTGCAGGCATTGCCATGCACTGGGAATAACGCAGCCCACAGCCATCACCAGTGCACTGCAGGTGATCCCAAAGATGCCTGCATGAGCTTGGAGTTTATGCTGCTTCCTTGAGCACCTCCACCAGCTTTTCTTGGTGGGGTTTGACTAAAGATACATCCCTGCCTGTGTGACTATTCCTGGGAGTTACTTCACTGAAGAATCAATCCTTGAGCAATGCTGAATGGGTCCTTTCAAGAGAAGTCATACAACCAGCAGTGAATTACAGCTAGATGGCTTCCTAAACCACCCCAGCATCCATGGGTCTCGTCCCAGAACAGCCAGATTACTCCCAGCACAGGCTGATGAAATCTCTTGATTTCTCTCCCTGGGAAATCTCACCTCCTGCAGCATGCTGTCAGCATCCTCCCCCTCTCCTCCATCTCCTGCTCACCCTCTTAGCCATTCCCTTTCATGTCATGTCTTTGATCTTTACTAGAGAAGGGGAAAGGGATTAGAGGGCAGAAAAAGACCACTGTTAAAACCTAATACCCAGAGAACAAGATTTCTGTTGTATCACCAGGGTGTGCTCCTTTAGGTCATTGCTCTGTGTAGGTCTCGACGGCCAGTTCAGCAGCTGAGGCTCTACCACCTCTCCCAATTCAAGACCTTTTTTTTAACTTTTCCTTCTGTTTGTGTAACAGGGGACACTCACACAGGCATGGTTTTCAGAAAATATTTTAATAATGCTATTTGACACTCAGGGCATCTGACTGACCACAGCATGATTGAAGCTGTACCGTCTCTTCTGCGTTGTGCATAAGCTGGTGTACATGAGAAGCAGTTGGCAATGGCTTCTTCAGTGTACTGGTGACACAAACGACAAATGCCAGATAGGCTCAAACTCCGTCTTCTGGTACTTTGGCCATGCCTGCACACATATATACATGTATAACACTGTGCCTGTGAATTAACGTTCCCATGTCGATTAGCTACATTTGCAAAGCAGAATCTCATTTGTTTGTTTTCTTCACATATATTTAATTTACAGAGGTCCTGTTCCTACAGCTGGTGATTTATAACAAACAAGAATTTGCTGTGACTGTTTTGAAAAGTTGTTTTGAATTGCTCTCTGTGAATACTTATATGGACATTTGATTCCTTTTGATCTCAGGAACATTCAGGAAAAGGGAAATGTGAAAAATAATGTATGTATGCCTTTACTGGGCTATGCTGACTGCGTGAGAGCTCTGAGCAGGCTTGAAAAACCCCTGGGAAAGGCACCATGGTGTGTGCATCAACACTCGGTTGCTTAGGGAGAAAGGCACTATCTGAAGCAGTAACTCGGGGCAAACCATTTCTAGGCAGCCCTTACCCTGCATGTTTCAAAGTAAACTACTTGGCACTTGCCTGTCAATTCACCAGGCAGAAAGGGCTGGTGAAGAGCATGAGCTGCAGTCCTCACTGGCTGCGCTCGAGGGACTGGCACTCACTGGGACCCACTTGTTGGATTTGGCCTGTTTGGGGCTCAGAAGCAATTTGTGCAACCTCCTGAACACTGTGAAACATATCTGCCATTCCTTTCTTGCACACACACATCACTGCCAGTCTGCTTTTGTTGTTTGGAGTTTATGTTGTTGTTGTCCCCTGTCCCTGGAAGGTCCTGCAGCGGTGCTGTGTAAATATAAACCGGTGTTATTTTCTGTTGCTAATGATTTTTAAAACGGCTGTACAGATTTTCCTCAAACAACAGGCTTCAAAAGCAGCAAACATCTAGTAGCAATGTGAATCCTGGGGTGCATCATGCCCTTAGCCTGTATCTTCTGAAATATTTAAAGAGTAGCTTGACATCTTATCTTTATGTTTTATTGTGCTTTAACTTGGAGGAATAAACTTTTTGGGGAGGTGGCCAGAAAAGTCCATCAAAAATACTGGGAGAAACTTCGTGGCTTTCACTGCAGCATCTGTTCTTTGTATTGCAGGGTGAAGGTTCCAGCAGCTGCAATCTGGGAATGTTCAGCTGCTTGGAGCTGACATTTTTCTTTTTCCTTTTCTCTGAATGCAGGATCTGAAGAGGAGGTCCAGGATGCCCACGAACACTCAGTTTAATTAAAACACTGGCCTGTTTGCTTACTGGAGAGCTGGAGTGGACAAAGATGTTCAGCGTACCAGCCGTAGAGGAGCTCACATCGTGCTCTCTGCACAGGCAACGTATAATTACCAGCCCTGGCCTGCATGGCCTACACCAAGGTGCAGACTGCAAATAAGCAATGTGGCACTTGTGGTCTCCTCACGTGTCCCCAGGTTGCACTGGTCACACAAACACTGAGCCATGTTCTCCAGGTCCCCTTCTCCTTTGAAGGCACAGGCAGCCCATCTTCATCCTGTGGCATCTACCTGCGTGGGCTGGCTCGCTCAGAGACCGGCCCTGGGAGTCACCAGCTGGAGGGCTCAGGAGTGAGTGCAAGCTGCTATTTTGGCATGTTCATGCCACAGAAGGTTTTGCTAAACACTTCAAAAATAAACAAGCCTTCGAGACCAAAAGCTGCAGAAATTACTTTCTGTGGCCTGGTAGCTCCTGACTTCATTTCCTCACTTAGGTCAAAAGCCAGACTTCTTCAATTAACTTTTCCACTCTTATTTCAGACACAGGAACAAGCTTTTCTTCATCTCACCACTCACAGGTCTGCCCTGCCAGGTACTTCCTCTGACTTTATTGGAAACCAACAGCTCTCACCGCTTTTGACCACTTCATTGTCCCTCAGCTGATGCCAGCTTGGCCATTTGCTGCGTTTTGCCGGCAGCAGGAGAAGCAAAGACACAGGGACAACGTCAGCATTTCTGGGAAGGAGCTGTGTCAGACTCTTTCCATTGCAAAGAATCCACCCTCTCATTTGGCAATGTGAACAAATCTCTCACTCATCCTCTAGCTCTTCCACCTACCCTCAAAATAGGTGTGATAGCCAGCCCTGTTAAGAGCAACCCATTTTTTGAGCATATTTCAAACCTGAGATGCCCCTGTCACAGGAGTCATGGAAAGTCCTTGAGTTCACGTGGCTCCTGCTTCTCTCTTTCCTCCATCATTGCCCCAAGACACAGCAAAAATTCTCAGCAAAAGCACCCATAATAAATGCAGAGCAGAGCCCCATCCATCACCCAGCCTTATCTCCACATTTCTGAGACACCTGAAATGATCCTGCAAGGGAAGTTTTCAAAATACCCTTCTGCCTTTTCTAACATTTTGATGATGGAGAGAGAAAACTTGAAAAATTGCTAGGCTCTCAGTTTATTACTTTTTCCCCTCCTCCCATTTGTGGGTTTTTTTGTGGTTGGGGTTGGTTGGTTTTTTTTTGGAATGTCACTAGTTATTAATTCCTATAGCTTATAATTTGGGAACATTCAAGTAAAATAAAACCTGCCAAATTCAAAACATATAGAACCCAAACAGCTTCCATACAGCAGGGAATTAAGACTGTTGAGTTTATTCCCCTAAATGATCATTCAGGCTAAGGAATTAGCTAGATTCCCACATGAAGTGCATGTTTATATGGCACCAAGTGTTTCCAGAGTTCATGCTAATGAAGCATTGGTGAGGATACAATACTGGAGCTGAAGGTAACTCCTGACAATTTGAAACCTGGTGTAGGACAGACTTCCCCCATCTGCTCAGTTGCTCAGTAAGCTTTCTGTGTCTTCCTTTGAAGCAGCAGCTTCCTTTCCAGTTCAAGAGAGCGCACTGGTTGTGTAGTCCCAGTTCAGGATAATCCTGCCTTTGCCTTCCTTTGTTGGTGAGGAAAGCTTTTTGCAGGGTTTGTGGCCCTTAGTCTTTGAAAAAGGCATCATTGTCCCAGCTGCTAATCAGTCACTGATTCAGGTGATGTTCAGGTGATGGTACTAAAAGTCAGCCGATAGCACTGTGTCTAACAGAACATTATTCCCTTGCTGGTGTTCATTTCTTGTCTCCTGTGACCAAGCCACTGCAGGACCTTTCAGGCTACAGAAGAGCTGAACGTCTTTCATCAAAGAACGCAGCAGAATTATATTTTAACCTTTCCAGCCTCTTGCTTGTCCTGCAGAACAAGCAGAAGACACAAGCTCAGATGTTTTTTTCCCTTGCAGGGAAGTCAATCTTAAACTAGAGGGAAAACCCCCAGGAGCGCATCTAGATTCCCCTTGTTCAGCTTCTTGTGCACATGGTGCATGGCTTGTCTCAACCAGCTCCAAACGTCTGACCATCCCGGAGGCCTCAGGTTACTTTACAGAGGGGAGGGTGATGAAGTCTGGGGGCTCCCACTGTTTCTTTAGGAGTCAAGAAGGCTGAGAGCCTTCAGGGATGCATTTCACTGCCCCAAAGGAATGAGCATCTAGTTTGCAGTCTGAAAGTTCTCCCCTCTTTCCCTCCTTATCCTTAAAAAAAAAAAAAAAAAAAAGGAAGAAAAAAAAAAAAAAGGAGGTCTCTGAAGCTGTGGCAAGCCCCAAGCTTCTTGGAGAAAGTGGTCAGCACTAACGCACCCTTTCCACTCCCCAGTGCAGTATTACCAGGCTATGCAGGGCACCGCCTGCTTGAAAGTGTTTTCCTTTCCTCATGTTATGCTGCTGCTCCTTGTCACCTGGAAAACGGCCACCCTGGACGCCGGGCCCCCTCCACAGGGTTTGCTGAGCTGGATGCGAGCGTGCAGGTCTGCCTCAGTGGGGTCCCGGGCGGGAGGAGAGGGAGGAACTCTCCGGGAAGGTGGTTTTTAAGAGCCTCTTCAGTAGATGGACTACCATCCTTGGCTGCCTGGAAGGGAAGAAGCAATACCTGAGAAAACGGGGAACAGTGCCTCTCCATTCCTGCACCTCTCGCTTTGGGGTGCTCAGCACCCTTGGGCTCCGTCACCAAATGTCTTCAGCGTCGCTGCAATGAGGGGGAGCAAATTTTCCTTTGTTGCATCCAAAGTCCCAGCTGAAAACTGATGGAAGCCAGAGCACCCCAAAGTCCCTCTGGCCGAAACCAAAGCCCCAGCCCTCCCCCCCGTGACCGGCGCCCTTCTCACACGGAGCCTCTGCTCGCCCGTTTGTAATGTTCAGATCCTTTTGAAATGTGAATATAGGTTTGTTTGTTATTGTTGGTTTTTATTGTTGTTTGGTTTTTTTCCGAGTCTGTCCTGGTTCTTGGGGCTTGGGAATAAATTATGACACACACACACCAAAAAAAAAAAAAAAAAAAAAAGGAATAATACGTTTTATATATATGCAAAACGGTATTTATGTCCGATAGAAACAAGAGATGTGTGAATATGCCGATGTGCTCAGAAATATATTTATTTACTAATATATTTATCCATGTACCTGGTCTGCCTGCCTGGTTTTGTTCTTTGTACCGACGCCGCGGCCAGGCCGCCAGCGCGGCCCCGGCGCCGCCACGGACACGAATCGCACGGGCGGCGGCCCCGGCCCGGCCCCGCTCCGCGCCCACGGCCCGGCCCGCCCGGCCCCGCCACTCTCCCCCGGCCCGGCCCCGCTCCGCGCCCACGGCCCGGCCCGCACTGCCCTCCCTCGGCCCGGCCCGGCCCCGCTCTGCGCCTGCGCGGCGGTGGCGCGGTCGGCGGCGGCGGGATGGCGCTGGAGACTGTCCCCAAGGACCTGCGGCACCTCCGCGCTTGCCTGCTCTGCTCCCTCGTCAAGGTGCGGCCCGCCCCGGGCACAGGGCTGCTCCCCGCTCGGCCCCGGCCCTTCTCCCGGCCGCGGCCTGGGCCCTTCGCTCCCGCCCGGCCCACCTCCCCCGCCCGGCCCGGGCCTCCCTGGCCAGGCCCTTCTCCCGCACTCGGCCCGGCCGCTCGGGCCCCGGCCCGGGCCCTTCGACCGGCCCGGCCCTCTCCTCCTGCCGCACGGCTCGGGCCTCCCTCGGCCTCTGAACGCCTCCCCGCCCGGACGGGCCTTTCCCCTCCGCCCCGGGACTCCCATCCCCCGGCGTAGGCCTCCCTGGCTGCCCGCGGCCCGGCCCTCCCCTCTGCCCCCCCAGCCCCGGGCCCGGCCGGGCCCCGTCCCTCCTGCGCTGACACCTCTGTCCCCCTCAGACCATCGACCAGTTCGAGTACGATGGCTGCGACAACTGCGATGCCTACCTGCAGATGAAGGGCAACCGGGAGATGGTCTACGACTGCACCAGCTCCTCCTTCGATGGGTGAGTGCGGCCCAGGCGCGGGCAGGCCGCGTTCCCTGGGGTGCTGGTGTCGCCGTGGTGGCACTGCGATGTCACCTGGCTGGGAAGCATCCCCTCACTTCCATCCTGCCCACAGGATCATTGCTATGATGAGCCCTGAGGACAGCTGGGTCTCCAAGTGGCAGCGAATCAGTAAGTGTTTTTTCCCAGCTGGTTTGGGAGCTGGAGGTCCGTTTTCTGTAGCAAACCCTTCGGGGGGGCAGCGGGAGTTTCTGTGGGGGCTGCAGAGGGGGATTCTGCTCCCAGTGAGGGGGCACCTGTGCAGGCAGAAGCTGGCAGGGATGCTTGCCCACCCAGCTGCTGTTGTGCGGGGTAACTTGGAGTTTTCTTTCCCCCAGGTAACTTCAAGCCAGGTGTCTACGCAGTGTCTGTGACCGGCCGCCTGCCCCAAGGTAACGCTGCTGGCTTGTGTTCAGGGGAGGCTCCTGTGCAGATGGCAGCTGAGGGGTTACTCTGCACGTGAGGTGTTGGGGCTGTAGTCATCTCCGCGGTGACAAACTGGGCAGGGCGTTGTGCTGGATCTGTGTGATGAAATCAGTATTTGGGGGTTCCGTGAACTCTGTGTGTTGTGAAGGGAGCATATGCCGTGTGGGTGAGGGGATTAGCAAGGTGACTGCAAGAAGGAGATGCTGAGTGGGAGGGTGGTTTCAGGGTGCTGCAGACAGGTGTTCTACCTGCAGTCATTCATCACTATGCCTGCCAGAAGTTGATACTAAAGATGCTACTGGCTAAAACCTGTGATAGCAGAGGGATAAACTGTGATTAAAGGGTGACTCCGGAAAGTGAGTGCATTTCAAACCGTTCAGCTACAGGGAAGCATGAAGGTTTGTCCACAGAAAGGAGTTCTGCAGGATGGGGTGCTGTTATGGCAATCTCAGTGAGCAGGTACTGCTTTCCATCATCATACTGCACTGAAAGCTTAGGTTAAGGTGCATTTTGTGTGTTTATAGATGGAGCGGAGAGTGTAGAGGCTTGGTCTTATCTCTGTCATGCCAAACTGCATCATCCATCTAGCTGAGAGCCCCTGCCTTGTATGTTGCCCCAGAGCAGACTCCTGACCTGTGCACCTTCCCGGGAGTGCTGCAGTCATGTATCCCCAGGGTGAAAGCTGTGCTTGTGTCTGGAATCCCAGGCTTCTTATTTCTGACCTGAGCTCTGCCATCTGCCTTGGGAAGGAGCTGGAACATCACGAGGCTTGAAGCCAAGGCCTGCTGGCCTAGCTTTGTGCACATCTGAAATAACTGGAGTGCAGCAGATGATGGCCTGAGCTTGATGCAGCTGCAGGCAGGGAGCACAGGGCAGCAGGTGAAGGGAGTGCAGGTGGGATGTACTGTATTTGGCCTTGCTCAGCCCATCCCCGTGTCGCAGGGAGGAGCAAGAGGACTGGGGAGTGTGGTAACCAGCAGGCTGCACTCCTGGGTCTTGTAAGCTGTCGCTTGGCTGTCCCTTGGTGCGTGGTGCTGGTGAGAGTGATGCTGAACCCCATGGTGCTCTTCTACTAGCCCTGTTCTTAAGGGGTTACTGAGAAGGTGGGACATGCAGGCAGGTCACAGAAGTGACTGAAAGATTTAAGAAGTATCATTAAGAGCTTGATCTCTTCAGTCATAAGATTCCTAGAATCATATAGGTTGGAAAAGACCTTTTAGATCTAGATCATCGACTCCAAACATTAACCCAGCACTGCCAAGCCCACCACTAAACCATGTCCCTAAGTAACTCATCTACATGTTTTTTAAATGCCTCCAGGGATGGTGATTCCACCACCTCCCTGGGAAGCCTGTTCCAATGCTTGACCACCCTTCACTGAAACAGTGAAGAAATTTTTCCTAATACCTGATCTAAACCTCCCCTGGAACAATTTGAGGCTGTTTCCTCTTGTCCTGTCGCTAGTTATCTGGGAGAAATCGCTAGTTTCTGGAAGAAAATTCAAACATTTTCAGGTAGAAAATAATGTACATAAAATCTCTGCCTGGTTCCTTCCCAAGGCAAAACAAGAGTTGATGTTTGGGAGCTCTATCTAGGCATTTAAACTAGAAGAGGGAACACTCTTGACAGTTCTATGAGAAATGAAGAAGGTGATTGGCCAGATCTTGCTCTTTGCAATGAAGGCTACATGACAGAGCAGCCAGATTTTTTCATGGGTCCTCATCCCTAGAGAATACTGAAATGTGTTTGTCTCCTTGCTGCAGGGATCGTCCGAGAGCTGAAGAGCCGTGGCGTGGCTTACAAGTCCCGAGACACAGCTATAAAAACCTAAGGGGCTCTTGTGCTGCCTGGAGGATTCCTGGGTGCTGTGTTTGGAGAGGCAGTGGGCATGCAGGGCACCGCTCTGAAACCCTGTAGCTTCAGCATGTGGGAAAGTGATGCTGGACTCGGGGAGCTTGCTGGCTCAGCTCCTCTTGCTCAGTACCTCTGGACTCCACCACACATGGTGTGCCCGCACAGACCACAGACATGCTTTTTTGAGCCTTGACAAAGGGAAGGATGTGAGTAAGTCTGGGGAAGCGGTGCTTAATGGTAATGCATCAACTTTTTTACAGAGAGAGAACTGGGATATAGCTGTGTAAATATTTCAATAAAACATACTGCCTGGTCAGAGTTGAGTCCATCCATGTACTCGGTCACTAGTGTCACCTGCTGCAGGGGGTGGGTGGTGCAGTGAGGAGTTTCGCACTCAGCCCCAGCCCCCTGCCTGCCAGGCTGTTTGGAGCCCACAATTGCCGTCGCTTCTTATGCCATGGACCACATTCCTGCCTCAAAAGGGAGATTCTGCCCTGGCTGAATTGGGGTGTCCTTGCTGTAGGAACAAGCAGACTAGTGATTTGCACCTTACAGCTCATGGCTGGATGGAAGACATAAGATGATGGTAAGTATTTCATGTAGAGGTAGTTGTCTGAGGTCACGGCCCTGGGCCTGCAGGGTCCTGTAAAAGGGATGTGGAAGCAGGCTTGGAGGGCCTTCGGGGCAGGCAGAGCTAGACGAGCCCATTGGTGTGGTTGGGAGGCAGCACTGGGCTTGCTGAGGGGAGGGATGGACAGCAGGGGTGGAAACACCCACTCAGCCTTGTATTTGTAGGTCTGGCTGTTCCGAGTGTCAGCTTAGATAGCATCTGCATCGTATGGGCCCCTGAGAGATCTGGTCTCCTTAGCTGATGGCTCTCGCTTCATTTGTTTTGTTCCAGTTCAGCAGCAGCCACTGATCACAAAAAGGTGGCTTGTCCAAGGGCAAAGTCCTAGATCAGTAGCTGCGTGAAGCATGCTCAGTTTTTGTTTTCCGTAGACAAATAGTGGAAACCCAACACATCCTGGAAACTGCATTTGATCTGGGATGAAAGCTGCAGCGAAAGGAATGTGTCACTGTTGGGGAGCGACACTGTCAGGTGTCATGGAGGTGGCATGCTCTCTGTCCCACTCTGGTTTGTAGACCTGGCCCCAAACGAGTGCTGAGCACTGCATATCAGCCAGAGCATGCCTTCCTGCGGCCTTTTGGAGCAGATGTGTGGCTGGAGGAGACTGCTGTGAGCACAGGGGGGCTGTGTGGGGGTCGCAGCATTAGTCGAGACAAAATGCTGCAGAGAAAGGCATCTTAAACTGCATCTCTCTTGGGTACTTGCAGACATGATGCTGAGGTCAAGAGCATTTGCTCAGTGCAGACCAGGACCAAGCCAAGTTGGCGGTGGGCTCTGGGCTCCAGCAGGCACCTCTGGCTGGAGGTTGCCTTTTGTGGGGAGAGGTGAGAGTGGTTCAGCGCTGGCCTGGGGGTTAGAGCAGCAGGCTCATGTCCTCGGGTGGAGGGGGCTGTTGACTGTGATTTTCACACATCCCTGGTGAACATCCAAAGCACTTGAGTTACCTGATAGTTATCTTCCAGGCTTGCTTGGTTGCAGAGACCAGGCAGGAGCTATGCCTTGGAAATGCCCAGCGTGTCAGGTCTGTGGGAGGGAGGTGCGACTGTCTGGGCAGCCCAGGACACCGGCTGTGCAGGATGCTCAGATTTAGACATTTTGGGCGTGAACCTCTGGGCCCTGGAAGGCGATTTCAGACCGGCTGTGCTGTGGGAGGCACGGGGTGACCTGGGGTACCCCTCGGGCTGTGTTCATCCTCTGCAGAACAGTCCAGGAAAGCTGCAGCCCGTGGCACCTGGGCAGAGGTTAACAAGAGCTCACAAGGTTCCGAATGAAGGGGGACGGGGAGGATGAGTTGGGCGGGTCTTTGTCCGCTTGGAGGGAGATGGGTCTGGGGAGTGAGGTTTTGGCTCCAGCCCGGCTGGAAGGCTGTTGGGGTGACGGAGAGGGACGCCCCGGCCGTGCCCAGCCCTCCGAGCGCCGCGGGGTGGCAGCAGGGCTGCGCGGAGCTTGTGCTGGGCCGGGGGAAGCTGCTGGAGACGGACCTGGGCGAGAGGGACCCGAGGCTCAGCTCCACCTTCTGCTGTATTCCCCAGCGCCCTTCGCTCCCTGCTGGCTTCCCAGGTTGGGTTCCCCCTTCCCCGGCTTCAGGCACGGGCACGGCCGTGCTGGAGCTGCCCCAGTGCCGGAGGCACGTCAGAGCCCCTTCCCCAGTCCCGGATCACCTTGTCCCCTGGCCCCACGGTGCAGAGGTGAGGAGGGGGCTCTGCACAGGACCCTGGGCAGGGTGGGCTGGTTTGGCTGGGCTTTGGGTGTGGGTCTGCAGGCACGGTGCTTCACATCTCCCTTCCCGGGGAGCTGCACTCGCAGTAACAGTCACTGCTCAGGGCTGGGAACTTTGCTTAGGAAATTGTACCCAGGGAGCTGCGTGTGTTGCTACTGTGCCTCTCAGGGAAGGTGAGGGGGCTTGTAAACCCCGCAGGGAGCTCGCCTCTTGCTAGGAAATGCAACTACTCCAGGTTACATAGAGTTAAGACAGGCAGGGGCTGCAGTGCAAGTGCAATAGAGCCAGAACTGTGAGGCAAACGGGCTGAACGCTGGTGGCCTTTCAGAGAAAGCTGCGCCTCATCTTCCTGCAAGAGCTCATAGCCCTTTCAAGAGCCTGGTGCCTCTAATCAGGCTGGCTCGGCGAGCCGCTTCCCTGCGAGCTCACCCACTCGCCCACACACGCACCGCATCTCCATGCCCACGCCGCTGAGTGATTCATTGCTCCCAGGCTGCCGGAGCTGAGCGTTGGACCTCTGCAAAGCACCTGAAATGAGCATTTCAGTTAGACTCCAGCCCCGGTGCTGCCAAGGCTTTTTATCAGCAGAAAGCAAATGGATGCGGAGCTTTATTTGCTGAGAAAAGTAGGGCAGGGAGCTCTCACGTTGAAGAAATTGGAGGAAAAACGTGTGGTGGCAGCCTGGCTGCAATCAGGAGAGAAAGCGTCAACTGGGCAGTGAGCTGTAGATCTGAGTCAGTTTAAGACAGCTCCTCCCCCTGCACCAAATGATGCTGAAATATTTCAGCCAGGCCTGAAAATCCTGCAGGTTTGGCATCCGAAGCAGCCCGGCAGCTCTCAGGCAGTGGGGGGGCTGGGGCACCCCCTGGCAGGAAGCACGAGCCAGCGGATTTCTTCGTGCGGGTTTTGAGAACCGATACCCCGGCTCTCCCTCTGGCTGAGAAAAGTGACTTTCCAAAACCGCAGCGCACACGGTGTTTCCACGCGAAGCAGCTGCCGGTGGTGCTGGGAAATGCCCAGCTGAGCTGTCCCCACCTGTGGGGGGGCCCCTCTGTGGGTCGGGATGAGGTCCTGCCCACCCACGCTGCACCCCACCACCCGGGGCTGAAAGCGGCTCACATTGGCCTTTGACTTGTAGCTTGGGCAAGCTGGACTGCAGGCCGGGGCAAGATGTCAGAGCACGCTGGGCTGCGCCCAAGGGTGCTGTGCCTGAGGTAGGGTGAGCACCCCTAGTTCTGCTCCCGTAGCTGCTCTCTGCAGGCCGTGGCAGAGGTGCTGCTGGGGGGCGGCTGCAGCAGCATTGGGCCTGCTTCACCCTCAATCAGCTTTCACATGCTGCCTCACTGCCTTCCAGGGCACGGAGTTAGACTTTCCCAGGGGCCTCTCAGCCGTCCCTGTGCACCCAGCAGGGCTGGTTACCACAGGGGTGCAGAGACTTTTGGTGGTAGGTGCTGGGGGAGGGGAACCATAAAACAACCCCCAACTTAAAACTGTTTTCCTTGGAAAGTGGCCAAGGAAAGCTTGGCAGGGTGGAGGTGCAGGGGAAGACAATGTGGGCTGTCCTCCCGGTACCCGTGCTGCCTGCCCGGGGCCAGGGGGAAACGCTCCGGAGCAAGGATGGCAAAGCCACGGTGCATGCTGTTAATGGTGGCCCATCCTGCCCATCACCTCTGCATCGGGGCCGATGGGCAGTAGCCACTGAGGCACCTGACCGTGTCCGATGTGGTCTCCTCACCACATCATCACCATGGAGGGGGTCCATGGGCAGCTTTCGGCTGACCTTTGGACAGGCTGCGGAGCGGGTGGGTGCAGGTTTCTGAGGTGTAGGCAGCTACAAAAGCTTTCAAAGGATAGCAGAAATGAGGCACGGCTGCCACATGTGCCATCCCAAGAGGTTTCTGGTGCACTGATGATGGAGGGGGGTGGGCACGGAACTGGGATATGTTCCCTGCTGAGGGGATCTGCAGGGAAAACGGGGAGCTCTGATGTACGATGGGTTCTCTGGGTGTTTGTCCCTTAAGAACTGCAGTGGAAGGAGGAAGCTGTGCTTTGTGAAGGAGAGACAGGCTGGTGGGCCATTGGTTCCTGGAGTAGGCTTGCCAAAGGCACATGAAGACGGTATTGCCACCCCTTGCAAGCTCAGTGCTGTCTGCAAAGAGGCCCTAAGCTGTTTCATGGTGGACACCGCTAAAGCCATTGGTCTGCTGACAGTCTTGGGGTTTAGGTGGTTGGAGGGACACAAGAAGCTTGTGGAGGTTCCCAAACCTCCTCTTGGCTAGGACCTCCCACCTCCCTGGTCTGCTCTGGCAGCTCGGCATCATGAGAAGGGGAGATGACAAGGGTTGGTGGGGCAGAGCAGGGTCTCACCCTGATGGCTGAGGTCACTAGGGGTGCTGAGGGCATGTTTTCTTAGGGCAAATAGCAAAGCGAGTCCACAGCTGAAGTCACAGGAGGAATCTGAGAGCCTGATAGAATCTACGCTGCCCCCAGCTCTCCTGGATCTCCTGCTGCATCCTGGGTGGCACTTGTCCTTCCTCCTCCTGGCCAGATGTGCATCACCCAGGCTCTGTCCACAGCAGCCGTTGGGCTGAAAGGGGCTTTTTCCCCCAAGGGAATGGTCCTTCTGCGCAGGCAGTTGCAGAAGAGCCATTGAGTGCCCAAACAGAGCCCTGGGACATGCTGGGTGAGGACATCGCACCTCCTCTAGTGGGTCCCCAAACAGCCCAGGTGCACGGTACAGGGCAGGGCGTCAGCATGCCCTGGTGACCACAGGATCCGGCACCTTGGCCAGGCTGTGGGCTTTGACACCACTCTCCCAGCATGGCTGGGCCTGGCTGGTCTGGAAAAGTGCCATCAATGACAGGTTTGGGGAGAGGCTTCCTGGAAACCCTGGGGGCTGTCCCCTGCCTTGGGCTCTCTGGACCTCAGAGATGCTCAGAGATGCTCAGCTCTTCCTGCACCTTGTCCTGGGGGGTCCAGGGCCTGCTAGGAAAGGAGGGACCGTCACCACAGAGCTCAGCCGCACATCTCCTGAGCCCATCCTACCACAGCCCAGCAGGGCGGCTTTCATCCCTCCTTCCCTGTATCACTGCTGGCCTTTGTCCCAGAGCATCCTCCATCCCAGACAGGCGCACCCTGGTGCAGAGCACCCCAGGAGCTCGCACAACCTTTGGATTAAGGTGGAAAAGAGGAAAACAGGAGTCATCCATCTATGCTGCCTCTGTGCAGCACCTGGTGCCGTGGGGACCCTCTCCGGGGGCACTGGGGCCCCCAACCCGTGGCCTCCCCTTCCCCCACCTGCGAGGCCAGTTGCAGCAGGTGACATGGAAAATGACGGCGCACTTTGTGCCCCGCTGGCGCCAGTCAACGGTCCCGTGCCACTATTGGTGCAGACAGGCCATGATTTGCCTATATATGGGCAAAGTGCGGCGCCACGCTCGCCCGCGCGTCCCCTGCGCCCGCCCCGCCGCGTCACTTCGGCTTTTTGAGGTTTCCCTTCGCGCCCTCATTTGCCTCCCGCTTGCCGCCTGTTTCACCCAGCAGTTTCTAGTTGACTCACTCATAACGGCCTCGCTCCAACCCCAGCCGCCGGCAGCGGTGCTTCCCGGAGGGACAGGCAGGGTGCAGGCGGCGGGGTCAGGCTGGGAGCACGTCCCACCCGGTGCCGGCACCCTGGTACCCGCTGGTGAAACGGGGGTTAGCCCAAGACCAGCCCCGCAGGCACGGCAGCCCCTCTCTTTGGGTGCAGAGATGGGCACTCGGCCATGCTACAGGTGCTGCAGTTCTTCCTTGTGCCCGGCAGGACAGTGGCAGACAATGCTCTGCCCACCCAAAAAGCTCTCAGGAGCTGGTTTTAGTAACCTGATTTTTTTTTTTGGTGCGGCAGCAGCCCTCCCCCACTCTCCAGGAACATTGCCAGGTTGGAGCCCTCTCTCCTGGGAGTGTTTTTTGAGGCCACCCCTCGCACTGCAAAGCAGAGCCAGCTGTACCCATCCCTGTGCCTCCATCCCCTGTTCTCAGAGGTGCCTTGTGTCGGGAATGCAGTTATTAGGCTTCAGCGTTAACAGTGACCCACCCAGGGCACTGTGGCCCTATTGGGGTCTGGCAGAACCATGGCTGGGACATGCTGCTGGCTGGCTGTGGCTCCAGTGGCTAGCAGACCCCCTTTCCCACTGGCCTCGGGGGGCTTCGGGGAGGCTTTGGGTGAGACCTTCCTGCGGCCGAAGGCCAGCAGAGAGCCCCGTGGGCGTGCCGAGGCAGTGGCCAGCACAGGCGGCCTGACCGCAGCGAGGAGGGGAAGCGCTGTGTGGTGCGATAAGCGCTATCGGAGCTGTCACAGTGCCTGGGCTGCGTGGCCCGACAAGGGCCCTTCCCCCTGCTTGTGTCCCTGCGCTTCTGTCCCCCAAGCCCCTGGCTCCCACTGCCCTGTGCTTGCCGATACCAGGAGAGTTACTGGAAAAGCAACAGCCCATGTCCCGCGAGGCAGTGTGGAGCAAAAAGAGGGCTGGCAGCCCCAGGTGCGCGGGGATGCTGCAGGTTTCGGAGCCTGGGTGCCCTGAGGGGAGGGCAGAGCCAGTGGAGCAGTGCCAGGGTGGGAGATGGTTTGGGTTAGGGAGCCGTGGCAGGTCAGGGTGCTGCACCCCAGGGAGCAATGGCACCCTGGGGGTCCATCGGCAAGTCCCTGGGTGGTGGCAAACAGGTGAGCAGGGTGCAGAGGGGGGCCTCGGGAGCATTGGGGACCAGATGTTTTCACAAGGTCCCCAGGGGAGGAAATGCCACTGTTTCAGTCTCCCCCAGCCCCAGAAAGCTGCTGTGCTCTCAGCCCTTCAGGAGCTGTTTTAGCTGGGTGTGCAGAGCAGAGCAGCACCAGCAATGTGGGGCCAAGGGTTGGGGTAGAAGTTCCCGCAGCCTTGTTCACTGGTCAGTAAAATTAACCAATGGCCAGGGGATGTGGTAAGTTCATCATCAGTTGGAGCCTGAGGAACCAGATCTGCTGATTTCCTCCTTTCTGCAAGGCAGCACAGGCAGCGGGTGGCTACTACTGGCGAAAGGAAACCAGCTCAGGACATGCAAAATGTTATATCCCCCTGTCTGTGCTCAGCCGGGGAAAGAGGAAGCATCACCTCCCCCCACTTCCCTGCCAGGAAGGCACCCATGGCCCTCCCGCACGGCTCTGCGGCACACCGGCACCCGGCTGGGTGCAGACAGCAGCGCAGGCAGGTGGCAGGCAGCGCTCTGCCAGCAAGCCCCGGGTTCAAGGGTACATCTCCTTCCCTGCCGCACTCCCCAAAGTGTCCCCTGACACCAGCCACGTGCTTCGCCCTCCCCCAACATCTTGCCCTCCAGCACAGTCTCTCCCAGCTGCCTCCTTTAGGCAACATCTTCATCTCACTTCGCAACACAGTTGGCCTTTAACGGAGCTTTTCTCACGAGGGTCTGGCTTCCCACCTTCACCCCCTGCCTCCCCGCCCTCTGCGTTTGGCCAGGACCCACTTGTCCTCAGAGCAAGGCACACTGCAGGGAACATGGCCTTGACCTCGGAGCGGAGGGGAAAGTCCCTCAGGGGCACTTCTGGCACCAAAGCTCCCTCTGGCTGCCCCCAAAAAGGCTCCTTGGCCCTGCACAACTTTGTCCCCTGCATGATGGCACCCATCACCACTGGGGACCATCCCATGGCACCAAGGTGGCTGACAGCACTGAGTGCTGTCTCGGGAGGGGGGTGGTTCTTTGGATTGGGAACAACCTGCTCACAGCCCCAAAATGATGTTCACACATTTCAGGTGTCCCAGGAGGGCTAACTAGGGGAGCTCAGGAGGCACTTAGCCCAGCTGCATGTGGGACCAGCCATGCACATGGTGGCCCCTGCCACCAGCGAGGAGCTGCTCGCCACATACCTCTGTGGCGAGGCAGAGGGATGCTCCCCGGGGTTGGAGCTGTGTCAGCTGCCAAATGGACCCTGTGGAGACATCACCAATGGCTGTTTGGACTTCCTTGTTGAAATTCTCCTCAGCATGGGGAGCACGCTGTCCCCAGCTCCGTGACCATGAAGGATGGAGATGGGCACAGGGCCAGTGAAGAGTGGGAGACAGGGCAGCCCTCTGGGGGTCGCGGGCATGGGAACAGGACTGGGTGGGGAAGTGGACAGGTTCGCTCCAACCATTTCTTTTTTTCTTTCCCAGTGAAATTCTGCGAGCAGTTCAACCTCAGTTCGGAAAGAGTTTCCCAATCAATTCCCTCTCCACCAAGGCCCCTTCTAACCTGCTGCCATCAGCGCATGTGCTGCTCAAGTCAAATCACTTCTGAGTATGCTGCTGCTTGGTTATTTTTGTCTTCACTCTTCCCCTGCTTTCTGCAAACCTCACCAGTAGGGTTTTTTTAACATTTCCGTCCAGATTATCAATGTAGAGAGTCAATCGTGTTGGCCTAAAAAAGAGCCTTTTGCAGAGCTGCATGAAAACCATTGTATGGACAGATGAGGTCCAATTTACAGTCAATTTTGGGGATTTAACTTTTAGTTTTTAATGTAGTTTAATGGACACCTTCACCCAACACTGGGGCAGGGTGTGCTGCTGGCATGCAGCGTGGTGCTGGCCGTGTGAACTCACCCTGCTCCACGTCCCACAGCTACTCCAGCCTCGGTGCCATCGGGCAGTGACAGCCATTGCGACCCTGGCATGCAAACTCTGCAAACCCGGCTTCTGGTTTTCTCCCCGGGGGCCTCATGTCCCCATCAGCCGTTAGAGCTGCCTGGGACCGGGGGAAGTCTGGTGTTGCAGAGCACTGAGTGGGTGAGAGGCTCCAGGAGGTCTCTTGGGCAACACGTTTCCTAAAGAGCAGGTTAGGGCTCGCAGCCCGCTGGCACCCATGTCCCCACCTGTTTCACCCCTACCACCACTGGGCAGCACACTAAATCCTGCAGACCCCTACCACGGGCTGCCGGCTCCTCCATAAGCTCTCTCCATGGTCAGCATCACCTCGGTCCTGTGTGGGTCCCACCCCCAGGATGGCGCAAGGGGACGTGGTGGAGCCATGCAGCCTCCCCGGCCCCCACACAGCCATGGGGAGTTGGATTCGGTGACTGTCACCCTGTGCAAACAGTCTATGGGGTTTTTTCTTCTTTTTTTTGCACAAACATGTTTGTCACTCGCAGCAGCAAAACTCAGGGGAGCGTAACTGGCTGCTCTGCAACAGCCCCCGGTGCTTCCGGCGCTCCGCGGCGGCCGCCCCTCGCCCCACGGCTGGGCCGGCTGCGGTTGGGCTGCGGGGTGGCGCTGGGTGGGACCGTGCACCGTTATCTCCTCAGCAGCTACGGCTCTTCCTGTGGTCGGGGCCACGTGGGCAGGATGGGGTTAAAAGCAGCCCTGCTTTCCACGGGGGCCCATTGCTCCCCGGCCACCACCATCAGCCCAGACCCCAGACGGCACCCTGCCACACCAGCACCTGGCGTGCACCACCGGCACTCGGCGAGGGCCATCAGCACCTGGCATGCACCACTGGCACCCGATGTGGGTCACCAGCACCCGCCGTGGGCCATCAGCACGTGGCATGGGCCATCCATGCCCCGACCCGGTAATGGGGGGACCCATCTGAGGCGCCCACGTGGCACTCGAGGAGCAGCGTGGGGTCTTTTGGGGTGCTGGCAGCCATGGCCCCGATCCCGCTGCAAGGGGGGCAGTGGGTGCTGAGGGCCGATGGCAGGTAAGGGGGTGCTCCCCATGCCAGGGATCGGGGTGCAGTGGGGCAGCGCAGAGGGAGGAGGCACCGTGCTGGCGGACGGGTGGGGGCGGGCGGTGCCCGAAGCAGAAGTGCCACCCAGGGGGTTTTTGGTGGCAGTGGGGACGGGATCGGGTAGACGCAGAGGCTGGTGGAGCAGGCGAGGTGAGGCTGTAGGGATTGGGATCTGCGGGGCCTTGGACACAGGGACCTCTGGGTGACCCCCACCACATGGCCTGAAAGGCAATGGGGACATCGGAGGGATCTCCATGGGGCTAGCAGATGGGGTGAGGTGAGGTCCTATGGGGAGCCCCAGGCCATGGATCTCCCGTGGCCTCAGGGGCAGGGGGATGGGACCAAGAGGGTCTTTGGTAGAGGGGCATGAGGTGGGGTCCCCTATTGGGACTTTTCAAGGGTGACGGGGGTGGGGTTTGCCATAAACGCCCACCATGAGGACAAGGCAAAAGAGTCCTCTGTGACCAGAGTGGCATTTAGGTGAGGTCTCCACCATGGGGACAAGGCAATGCAAAGATGGAGGTTGCTGTGGGCTCCCCATCGTGGGGATGGGGGGATAAGGCATAGTCCTCTGTGATCAGGGTGCCGTTTAGGTGGCAAGGGGGCCTCTGTGATGCAGATGGGATTTGAGGGACAATGATGGAATTTGAGGTGGGAACCCACCCTTGGGATACAGACAAGGGGGGTCCTCTGAGACTGGGTTGGCGTTTGAAGGGCAATGAGGGAGTTCAAAGTGGGACCTCGGCAGTGGGGACAGGGTGACGGGTCCTCTGTGAATGGGATGGGGTATGAGGTGGAGGTCTCCTCATGGTGGCAAAGCAAACACGCCCTCTGTGCCCTGGATGAGGTCTGAGAGGGCATGGTGGGGTTTGAGGTGGGGTCCCCACCAGCAGGGACAAGGCAATTGCGTTCTTTGTGACCAGGATGGGGTCTGAGGTGGGGTCCTCCCTTTGGGAACAAGTCAAAGCTGTCCTCTTTGACCAGGATGGGGTATTAGGTGGCTTCCCCACTTTGGGGGCGAAGTGAGGATGTCCCTTGTGCCCAGGACAGAGCTCACGGTGTGATGCTGGGGCATGAGGTAGGGTCTTGCCCATGGGGAGGACAAGGTGAGGATGTCCCGTGCCCAGGATGGGGGTTTGAGGGAAACAAGGGAGCGCAAGGCAGGATCTCCCCCGTGGGGATGAGGGTGTTCCCCATGCCCAGCATGGCTCCTCGAGGTGGGAGGTGATGCTGGCAGAGGCTGTCTGTCCCCGGGGCAAGACCAGCCCTGCAGTTTGCGTCCCTGGCCATACTGACACTGAAGGTGGCCCCATAGCCGGGCCACAAAGGGTGCGGGAGGTGGCCCTGCGCGGGTGGACGTGAACACATCGCTGGAGGAGAGCAACGCCGGACAGGACACCAACTGAGAGACAGTGCAGTCACCCATAAAGTAGAAAGCACTACTAAACAGCACTGCAGGGTGTAGTGTTTCCTACTTTATGGATGAGTGTACTGTGGGCTACGGAGAAGAGAGCACCGCCACGACCCACGTGCCCATCACGAGTTGCACCCAGTCCGAGAGCAGCGCCTGGGCTGTGCCTGGCCGACTGGATGGTGCCTGTGCTGGGCTGCCCGTGCCGTGGGCACTGCCATCCCCCCGGGCTGCAGATGCTCTGCTAATCCCGTTGTCCCTCTGTCATCTGGGGACTGGCCACGTGGGGAAGAGGCCACACGGCCCAGTGCCCCACATGCCCCACATGCCCGGTGGAGGGGCCTGTCGGGTTGGAGAGAGCACCACGCTGGGAGGCCAGGTAGGCAGCAAAGCCTCCGATTCCCGTTTCCCCCTCCCCCCCCCCCCCCCTCCCCCGCCATCTTCATTTTCCATGTGGCAAAGCCCTTGGAAGAGCTGGGTGGTTGTGGCCACGTGTGATGGGGAGAGGCATGGGAGGCAGATGGAGGCTCCCGGATGGCTTTGTGCTGCTGAATGATTGCCAGATGCAGCAGGGTGAGGGGCTGCTAAATAAAACAATTTTGGCATTGACTTGTGGACTTTTTTATTCTATTCCTGGGAAATGCAAAACCAGGGAAGAGACACAGTGGTGCCCAGGGCCACAGCAGCGGGGTTGCCCTGCAGAGGGAGGCACCGTGAGCTTGCACACTGCTGGAGAGCATGTTCAAAGCCCTGGGGGAGCCCTGGTGGGACCATGGGTGGGGGTGCTGGAAATGGCTCAAGAGGAGCTGGCAAATCTGAGCCCATCAAAGTGGGGCTGTCACCTTCACCCCACAAGGCTCATCTGCAAAGCTGCCATGTCCTGTGGCAGTCCCAGCTGTGGCCGCAAGGCCACGTGGAGTGAAAACACCCTCCCTATGGCCCCTGTGTCCTTGGAAGCTGGGTTGGTTTTAGATCCCCCAAGGAAAGGCCGGGGGTGGGGGTGGGGTGGGGTGGCTGGAGGGATACAGGGGCCATAGGAGGGTCCCTGTTCCCCAAACATCAGGTCCTGAACCCCCTCCAGCAGCTTCACCCTTGGCTTTGACTCCCCATCTCCTGCAAGTGGGAGAGGGCATCTAAAAATAGTAGAAAAAATATGTTAAACATACACATTTTTTCCTTTTTTGAGCTCAAGTGTTTCCACATTTTGTAAAACTTCTTGTGCTGATCTCGGGAGTGTTTGTGGGTTTTATTGAGTTTGTGGTATTTTTCTTTCACTGTGACCCCTCCCCGGACTGTCCAGAAAGGATCGGGGTGTTTTGCTTCTCTTCATTGTCCCAGCTTTCCCACGTTCCCTGGCTTTGTGACTGTTCAAAGGGGATGCGGAAGGAAAAAAAAAATCAAATCAAAACTGTTGTCATAGTCACAAGGAGGTAAATTTTTAAACAGTAAAAATGAAAAAGGGCTAAAAAAAACCCTGGAGCAGTCAGTGCAGACTGCCCCGAGCAGTTTTCGTTTTGCTGCATGCTGGAAAGGAAAAGCAAGCCCAAGTTTTTAACATGCAAAAGTTCTGAAAGTTCATCTCCTAATAATGAATATTCAAGTATTAGGAAGGATAAATACTGTATGTTTTTGATAGAAGACTATTGTGGTTAGAAATATTACAGCCACTCAGCATTCACTGCTGGGAGAGATGTTTGGAAACTTGTCTCTTGCTGAGAGCAGCAAACCAGAAACTGCTACTTTTTTTCTTTTTTGAAAAAAACCAACCCCATTTGTTAGTGCCCTCCCTCCATACTGAATGCATTTGGGCAGGTTCCCACAAGGAAACATGCCCTCTCCCTGCTGGGGTGAGCTTCTGGTCTCCAAAGGACTTCGGCTCCTTTACCTACCCTGGTTTGGTGCCAGAGGTGGGCAGGCTGCATGGTCCCCATCCCTGCTGCTCTGCAGACCCAGAAATGCCCTGAGCAGGGCAGGGGCTGTGGCTGGGACCCCTCCTGTGGGTGCCTGTCCTAGCGATGTGTGTGGCAGCTCTGGAAACGAGCTTTAGGTGCTAACAGCCACCCACCCAGGTTCTGCTGGTGTCTGGAGTAAGAGCCACTCTCTCCCGCACCAGCTTTGGTGCATGTAATGGCATTTAGACACCACGCTGTGCCAGGCCAGCATGTCTGGGGCTGCACTGTGACCCCCCAGCAGGGCCAGCCCATCACATCCCCTTTTCTGCTAGGTTATTTTTAACCAGGGTGCAGCCCCTGCGCTGCTCCATAGCACGGTCTCACCAGCGGCCATGTGCTGCTGGGAGTGGCAGGATCAGGGGGAAGGGTGAATGTGAGCAACATGGCCACTTGCATCCCCCCCCTGGAGCTGTGCAACCCCCTGGCCACGGGACGGGTCCATGGTGGGAGCTGAAGGACTCCACTGGCAAAGCAGGCGCCCGCTCATGTCACTGCACGTTCCTGCAGCCACCAGTGCTGAGCAGTAGGGACTGTCTCACTGGGGCCATCCCCAGGGATCTGCTGGAAAGAAAGTGGAGATGGGCTGGTACCCATCAATCACCTCAATCTGGAGGTGCCTGTGAGTGCTGACACATGTCACTGCCCCTGCACCCATGTGCAGGTCCCCCAGGACTGGCATAACCCCAAGCACTCATACTTCCTTCCCCAGCTGAAACTGCAGCAGAGCTCCTATAAACCCCCCAGCCCCTGCCAAATGCCATCTCCAGAGCCCAACAGCACCCCACAGGTGCTAATTGGTCTTAATTGCCCTGAACAGCCTCACCTGCACCCCCAATCCCCTCCAACCCACGGCCCCTGGGCCAGCAGCATTATTTAACTCAGCCCTGGGACTTCAGTCCTACTTCAAGTTTTGATGGAGGTAAGCTTCTCTCTGTTCTTGGCACCTAGATGGCCCCTGGCTCTAAATTGTTCAAAGTTTTATCTCCAGCCACATCTCCGGGGCAGACCCCAGGTCCATGTTGCAGGTAGCTTGTCTCTGGCCCTGCACCCTGAATGGACCCCACACCTATGCCGTAGCCTTGTCTGTAGCCCTGGCTTTGCCTCTTCTTGCTCCTGGCTGGGCTCCCTGATCCTGGTTCATCTTATCTTGTCTGGTTGCCAAGGGATCCTGTCATCAGTGTCCTGCTCAAAAACTGTGGGATGGCTCCCTGTATTTTGAGGGGCCTATGAGTGCTGGGGTCACACTTGGCTTCTCAGTTGTTGTCCACTGTGGAACAGCCCAATCTTTGGTGCTCCCCTACAGAAGAAGGCAAGAGGCCATGGGGACCATGTACTGTACCCCTGTTCCTGCCCTGCTGGGTGCAGGCCTGGCTCCTTGGAGGCTTTTGGAGAGCAATGGGTGCTGCTGGAAGGCTCTGCTGGGATCCTTTTTCATCTCCCCAGAATTGAGCTGCTGATCTTGAGCTCTCCAGTATCACTCATTTTTCATTGGTTGCTCTATATCAACATTTTTTTTTTTCCCTGATCCTGTGGTTTCCCCTGTTCTGGGAGAGCTTCAAGGGTCTTTCTAGGAAGTGCTTTGGCCCTTTTCCTCTACAGGAGCTGCAGCCCTGCAGCAGATCCCTGGGAGACTTGAGGACCAGGGTGCCTGTTAGCACCCCATCCCCATAGCTCTCATGAAGACTTCATTGACTTGCAGCTCAGGGAGCTCCTGAGCTACTGAATCTTTGCTTAATAGGCCAGATTAATTTCTTTTATCTCCTAAGGGTGGTCTGTAGCCATGACTTATCCAGCTGGCTGAATAGCTGTAGGCTGGCCAAGGCATGAAAGATCATCTCTAGCTTCCCCAGTGCAGGGCCCTGGGGAACATCACCTCCCCAGGGCTGGTGACAAGTGTGTGCAGACACCCCATCCAGGGCCTTCAGTGTGGGAGATCCAGCGCTGAACTTGAGCTGGCCCAGGAGGCTGTCCCTGGCCCCTCTTTCTCCATGGTAGCAGGTCCTGGGAGTGCCATGGAACTGCACAGGTCTGGCACTGGTGAGCAGGAGAAGCAGAAAGCTGTCTGGCGAGGGTGGTGGCAGCACGTCCCAGACAAGATAAGCGGAGACCCTAAGCAGCACGTGGCAGTGGAAGTGCAAAGCAAGATGTGTTGGAGCAGGGTTTCCAAGGAGGCTGTGCTGTGAGCGGCGTGCGTGCTGCTCGCAACCACGCGATCTTATCAGTGGTGCTTTTCCTTTCCCACTGCTGGCTCTTGCCGCCAGCTAATTAAACGAGCTTGTTCTGTCTTGTCAGCGAACTGTGTGGTGCCTGGGCCTTGTTTCATGCTTGTGCAGCACCTGGAGATCCTGCCTGGTGTCTCCCCAGGGGGAAATGGTCATGGGCAGGGAACAGGGGGGATCCCAGCAGCGGGAGATGGTGGGACTCATCCTGAGCTGTTCCTGGAGGAGGTCACTTAAGCTGCTGTTTTGAAGGCACACAAGTACCAGAAAGTGCAGACAGGTGGGATCAATTGTCTGGAATCTTGCCTCTGCTCTGTTGGCTGCGTTTGCTCCTCATCCCCAGCTTGGGGCTTCCCCTTACCGCACACACACAAAGCTCCTTAAAATCAGATGGCTCAGAGATCTGGGACTGGGGTGGAATGGCAGGCTCCTGCATGCTGGGAGATGTGAGACTGTCGGACCTGGTGGTAGCTCCTCACAGCGCAGGACTTCATCTAAGTGGGTCATCTACACCCTTTGCAGTCAGCAGTGAGAAATAACTGTCTTAGTGGCAATTTGCCTGTGCTGTCTCTGCTCAGGCAGAGATGACACATAGCCAACGGCATTCATTTCAAGAGCTGACACATCTGCGCAGTACACATCTGGATGTGCTGATGGGGCTTTCAAAGGAGGTGCTCACAAAGTGGTGTCTGAAAGGGGCACCAAAGACATCCTGCACAGGGCAGAGGCGCGGAGCAGGTGCAGGAGCCAGGACCACAAAGGCAGCGACGCTTTGGAATGCCAGCTGCTGTCCCCACCCCGCAGGGGACCGGGAGTTGTTGCCACACAGAGGAGGTGGGGAGGCAGGACCCGTCCCCAGCTGTTCATCAGTGGTACAGGGTCTGTGCCACCCCTGCTGGTTCTGGGATCGTTAACCCTTGCGCTGCACCGGGCGAGCTTTGAACAGGGCTGGGGAGCAAGGACAGGCAGATATCCCTCAGGGTGATTAGGTGGCTTTCCCCTGAGCATCCCTAAAGCCGCGCAGCCTGATGAATGAGATGATCTTCATCAAAGACACCGCGAGACGGGTAGTAGTCAGAGGGAGCACGAGTCTGCCCGCTTTGTGTGTGCGCTCAGAGATGGCAGTGCCCCGCTCTGCTACAGCCTTAACGCTGCGAACTCCGGTCTCCCTGCATCACATCACGCCCCCCAGCCCTCGCTGCTCCCACCCTCCCCCGCCTCTCGCCCCGCAGCCCCTACCCCGGGCAGGCTGCAGGCAGGGCAGCGGGCTGTTCCCAGCACGCCCTGGCGGTGCGGAGGGACGCTGTGGGAGCATCCCTGGGCAGAGCTCAGCGCCCCTGCTTGTGCCCCACCATCGGGGGTGGGGGGGGAGGGCAAACACCCGCTGCCCCGCCCGGGAGCGGGCTTGCCGGTGCTGCCCCCAAACCTCCATCCCGGCGGGGGTGCGGGGCTCTGAGGGACCCCGGCCCCGGAATGCGGGGCGGTGATGCGGGGCAGGGGGCTGGGGGGCAGCCCGCCAGCCCCCCCGCTGCCGCACACCACCGCTGCCTCATCAATAAGCAGCAAACCCGGTTCCGCAGCGTTGCCATGGAAACCGGCGCAGCCGCCGCTATTGGCGGCCCGGGGCGCGGCGCGGCCCCCCGGGTGCGCGGCCCGGCTTAATATTGATGACTCGGCAGCGTCTGCGCCGGGGGCTGCCTGGAGCCGCGGTGAGGGGCTGGCGGCTCCCCCGGCCCCTCCGCTACGTCATCCCGGTCCGGGCGGGCGGCGGGCATGGGGCCGGGGGCGGCAGGGGGCTAAGGGCGGCGGGCAGCGGACGGCAGCCTTTGTACGGCGCGTAGGGGGGGCGGCGGCCGCCCGCCGAGCCGGCGGATCCAGGCGGGGATGGAGCCTCCCCCGGCGCAGGGATGCTGCTGCTGCTGCCGCCGCCGCCTCCGTCCCCGCCGGGGGGGAGCGCGGCCCGGGCTGCTCCCGCCGCCGCGGCTCTGATGCCTTCGGGTTTTCCGTGCCGGCCCCCGGGAGCCTTCGCTGTTACCGAGTGAGCCCAGAGCCCCGTCCCAGCCATGCAGGAGCCGGAGCGGGGCTTGCCCAGCGCGGACCCCGCGGCCTCCGCCTGGCCGGACCTGGGCACGCGTAACGTCCCGGGGGGCGACGGTGACAGGGCGAGCTGCCAGCTGGGCCCGGGGCCGGGGGAGGCCGGAGCAGCCCAGCCTCGGGAGGCGGCCCCGGGGCCGCTCCACAGACCCCCGCCGGACCCCCAGCGCGTTCGCTCCGCACCCGAGCTCATTAGGCCGCTGCGAGCGATGGACGGGCGCGGAGGCGAGCGGGCGGACGGGCCCCCCCAGGTAAGGCGCTGCCGAAGGGGCGCTTGCTGCGGGCGGGGGGCGGCCGGGGGCCTTGTGGGGGGAGCGGCGCCGGGGCAGCGCTCCGAGGGGTATGGGGGGCAGCCGCACTCGGCCGGGGCTGAGCCACACGCAGGACCGTCCCCGTGGGGCCGGGGGCTGCCGGAGCCGCCGCTGCTGCCCGGCCGCGGGGGGGGCCCGCCGGGGCCCGCGCTGGGCAGAGCCCACCTGGTGCAGCCGCAGCCCCTGCACTAGCGAGGGCTGAGCCGTTCCTGCGGTGTCTCCTCGCTCCGGCAGCATCAATGGCTCTGCAGGTAGCGGTAGGGACGTGATTGACTGCCATCCCCTTACAGAGCATCCCCTCTCGGCCCAGCGTAGCCCAGGAGGGCCTGGGGCACCGGCACTGCTGGGGAGTCCGTCCCTGCAGGCAGCACCGGGGCACCTGGAGGCAATGCAATGCTTGGCCCCTTGCAGCATCTCTCTAAAAACAGCCCCAAAAGCTCCATCAGAGTCTCGTTTCCTGATCCAGGTCACAGAAGTTCATCAGCTCGTCCTGCTTAGGACAGCTTGCCCTCTTTTCCCATGAGTAAAATCAGCCACCTTCCTGGGATACCCTGGTGTCTGGGGTAGCTCTGCAGTGCTTTTTAAACAGGGGAGAAATCAGCTCTTGGCCTGTTCTTGAGCACAGGGGAGAAGAGCTGAGCGGAGCTGATTGGGGTTTAGCAGGTTTTTAAGCCAAGCCCGTGCTGCGCTGCTGAGCCTGGCTGGAGACCAGGCTGGACTGGCCACAGGAGAAATGGTGCTGCTGGACACCCATCAAGAGAGAAGAGGTTTCACTCAAGCACAGTTTCTTGTGGGTCTCTTTTGAAGGGCTGTTTATCGTGAGGCTTGAAAGGCCACATTGAACCATGCTGTCCTTGGTCTGCCTCTAACCGCAGCCCCTGACTGTTCCAGAAGCACCCCAGCCAAAAATGGGGCAGCAGAATGGGAAGGATTTCTGCTCCTACCTCTTTTCTATCCATCGCAAGAGTCGAATCCATTGTGCCAAACTTACTGTCTTCTCTCTCTTTGGGAGAGCCAGATGGCATGGGAGGAGGTAGGCACAGTGTCCTGGTGGGGGAGCCCAAGTGGGGGGGCTGGGAGTCGCTGGGGTGGCTGGTTCAAAGGGGTGTCTGTGGGTGCTCCAGCAGCCAAAGAGCATCCTGTGGCGTTGGGGCCGTGCACCCAGCTCTAGCTGATCCCTGCAGTGGGTCCCCCATGCACCAGCTGTGCACGAGGTGGTGGAGGGGTTGAGGACCCCTCTTGGTTTCTGTGGTGGTGACTGCTGAGCACCTGCCATCCAGTTTGTCTTGGTTCTTGGGCTGCTTTGAGTGTTTCTGCATGATCCTGGAGGCTTCTGGCTTGGTGGGTGACTATTATTTCCCTTCCCACTCCCAAGGGGTTGTGCAGCACCATGGTAGTATCATCATAGTACCAGTGTACCAGGGCAGTGCTATGGTGGTACTTGATGGTACTGATGGTGCCATGATGGTATCAGAGCAATGGTACTGTGGTACCTGGTGGTGCTCTGCTGCATTGTGGTAGTGCCACAGTACTATCATGATGTTACTGTGGTGGTACTGGTGGTGCCATGGCAGTACCATCCTTAACATTGATGTTGATCTGCAGAAAGGTCAACTTGTCTTTTCCTAGAAAAAAAAAATATCCAGCGTTTCCTCCTGAAGTCAAGTGGCTTTAGTGATGTGCAAGGCTTCCAGTTCAGACCCAGGAGGGAGCTCAGCGCTGCTGTCCCCGGCAGAGCAAATGCCGGTGCTGCTGGGCTGTGGAAGCTACATCCTTACACCAACTTCCTAGGGAGCAAGGTGCTGTGCTACAGCTGGGCATAAGAGAATGCTTACATAGCTCCCCTCCAAAAGCATGGCTCTGCCTGGCCATGCTGGACAAGCGCTATGGACGCCGTGTGTCCTGCTGCCAGAACGGGGCTTCCTTTAGGAGGCTCGTCCTTGGGATGTCAGAGCTCCGTTATGCAAACAGGACAGATGCCTCCAGGGAGTAATCTCCTAGTGCAGGGAAGAGCCTCCTGAGGGCTCATCACTGACAAAGTTGATTAAAGATGTTGATTTTATGATGAAGCTCTTGCCGTGTGTCCCAGCCTCCACTGCTGTTGCTCTGCTATTCCCTCAGGGACAGTCTATGGGCAGATGTTAAGGCTGTCTGTAGGTCAAGTTAATCTCAGCTCTGCACTCAGGAGGGACCTGAGCAAGAAAGGCTGGAGAGCTGCTGCTCTTCTCCCATTTGGGAGCTGGCAAGGGAACTCTGGAGTTGGAGAGGTGGGTTGGGGGGGCACACCTGGAGCCTCCCATCCAGCCCCTGCCTGGAGCAGGGCTGGCTCCAGAGCTGGAAGAGGTTGCTCAGGGCCTAATTCTGATTGGGATCCCACCACTTCTCTAACCCTGTCCTGAAGCTGCAGCGCTCTCGTGGACAGGAATGTTCTCCATAGGTCTGGCGGGAATTTCCCTCGTTGTGACTTGTGCCCATGTCTTCCCAGCCGTTTGCTGTGTGCTTCTGCATCCTGCTATGCACTGCAGGGTCTCCTAGCTCCACTGCAGAGTAGTGGGTCCCACCATCTTGCCAGTGAATAATGCTGCCTGGGGGCTTGCTGTCACAAAGGAATTCTTGGTCCTAAGCCTTTGAAATTGCTCCAGTCTTGCTTTCCAAAATTTCTGTGGGGACACAGCAGGTAAAAAAAATTCTTTCCTGCTGAGAATCTCCAGGCACTGCAGGTGTAGGATCCCGATCAGAATAATGAGTATCAGAGAATGAGGAAAATGTTGTCTGTGTACGAAGAATGGGGTTAAAGTGGCACAGACACAGTCTGGCTGGTAATTGGACAGTTCCCCCAATGCTGTCAGATGGATTTGAGAGCGCTTCCCACAAGAGCTCAGCTGCCTGCATCTCTTATGGGTTGCTGTTCCAGTGGGATCTGCTTTGGCCCTGGAAACTCAGGATGGTTTGGGGGCAGGTTGCTGAAGCAAAGGCTCTCTTCTTGTGCCCTGAATTGAAAGAAGGGAGAGGAGCAAGGTCATTCGCTCGCTTCCTGCAACCTCCTCAGCTGCACTTAAAGAAGGGATGAGCTCAGTGGCTCACCACATCCCTGTTCTGGCATCCCATGAATGGCACAAGCAAGGAGCACAGCTAGGGTGCTCAGGGTTGGCCATCACGATGACTACTCAATCTCAAGAGGTTGCTTTGGACCTGAACTTCTTAAAAGCCAAGCCTCAGCTTCCCTGGAGGTCATACGGAGCTGAGGATATTCAATAAATCAAAAAACCCAACTGAAAGTGTTTAAACCAAGGAGCCCCCCAGTCAGCAGGAATTTAAATACCCACAAAAGAACCACTGTTTCCAGTGGGGCTTAATAACAAAGCATAGAAACACTGAGAATTAGAAAATGCTGGTAAAGATCCTCCATGTCAAGTGTTCAGACCAAGCTGCATTTAGCAATAAGCTCAGTGCCTTTTGCAGGAATTAATGGCCTTTCAAGAGCTTCAGATTTTTCATTGGCCAAGATGGAAAACTATTCGTTTAATGTCTGAGGGTGCATAGAGCTGCATCCTTGACTAGAAAGGATAGGTCAGCAGAATAAAAGATGGTAGTAGGGCGAGAAGGTCTTCCTGGGCAGCGAAGCCAGTTCTTTCTGTTACAGACACCATTTCCTGCAATCCCAAATAGATAAAAGATCTTGCTCCATTTTTCTCAAAATCTGAGTAAATTAATTTTTCTTGTCTTGGCAATGCTTAGCCTCGTGGAAATGACTTAGTGCTGTTTTCTGCAAGTGCTACGAATGTACGGCCAACCTCAGATAGCTGCCTGCCATGAAGAGCCAGTGCAACTTTATTTGTAGGAACGAATGAAAGAAAAGGCAAAGTGAGGCTGTAGGAAGGGGAAGGTAATTTTCATGTTAACTATATTTCTAAGTAAGCTCATACTCTCTGTACAAAGGCATGTCCAAATGTCTCGGCCAGCTCACTTGTGTGGGACATGGAGGATGAGGGACAACAACCATTGCCGCCTCATTGTATCCTTGGCTCCTGTGGACTGGTGATGACAGACTGGTTTTGGGACAGGGCTGTCACACCATGTTGGTGTTGGCCATTACTGTACTGTCATCTTTTGCCTCATCATCTTCTTAATTTCACCTTCTGTAAATTTTTGGTGAGGGGACTCACCAATGTCTTTGCTTCCTTGGTTTGGGAGTCCTATGGCTGTAGTCTTCCTTCCTGCTGGAATAATGTGAAGAGAAATGGCATGTGCAATGCTGGCAGCCTTGTTGCCCTCCCCCTGCTGTGAGTGTCGGCTTTCTGCATCCCAGCCGTCTGCTTAGCAGTTCTGAGAAAACACCCTTTTGGGCATCAGTTTTTAAGGCTTCTGCTGGTTTTGTCATTCACATTTTCATATTGATCGCTGAACACCAGCTCTGCTCTTGTGAGTGGTGTGAGGGGATGTTTCCCTCCATCTCTTAGCTACTTGTCAAAGCCATTGGAGAAGTGGGGCTTCTCAGCACAGGACAAAATCCTGTGATTGCCCCAGATGAGATCTTGCTTCAGTGACAGGGGCAAGGAATGCCGTTTCCAACATGCCAGAGCCTGGGAAACTAGAACTAGATTGGCTTTAAGCCAATCTGACCCAAGCAGAAAAGGTGCTTTGGGCCACTGGGAAACCGCAAGTAATTTGGAAAACAACAGGTAGGGGAGAAATGGGGAGCACATATCAAGGCAAAAGCTGAGCTGTGCATACACCTGCTGCTCTAGCTACCTTATGTATCTTCCAAGGTGGCACATCTGCCTCTTCAGAGATAAACATAGTAGGTAGTCATAGAATGATTTGGGTTGGAAGGGACCTCAAAGATCATCCAGTCCAACCCCTGCACCATGGGCAGGGCCACCTTCCACCAGAGCAGGTTGCCCAAAGCCCCGTCCCACCTGGCCCTGACCCCTGCCAGGGATAGGGCACCCACAGATGCTCTGGGCAGCCTGTGCCCATGTCACCACCCTTGCAGTACAGAATTCCTTCCTAACATATGATCTAAATCTCCCCTCTTTTAGTTTAAAACCATTTCCCTTGTGTCCTATTGCTACACACCCTACCAAAAAGTCTTATGGATACCATTGACGAGGCACTGAGGTGAGAAGGAGACCTGTATTAAATGTTTGAGTTATGGCACTGTTAGAGCACAGTGGGTGTGGGCAGGGTATCTGCTGAACCACAGCTCAGTGGCTTTCCAGGGTGAAGTCCTGACACAGCCCAGGGCCATGCACTGGGGACAGGCGCTTTGTTCCCAAGTGCATTTGTCAAGTACCAAAGTCTCACGCCTTTCTAGGGAGCGTTTCTTTGCATTAGAGTTTCTGTCACAAGAAAAGAGGTATTGGAGAACAATTGTCCCTGCTCCAGCCGTCAAAATACCAAACCTGGAAAGAGCTAAACTTTATCATTCTCCAGGGTTGGGGTGGTGGTTGGTTTTTTTTCATGCTTACAAAATAAAATTAGCTGATATGTGGCATCCAAAAAGAGTCCAGATGCTCCACAAAGACCTTGGGGTTATCTGGGCCTAAGCCTGCAGTGCTAGGAGCTGCAGGCTGACCTTTGCTCAGACCTAGGTCACAAAAAGCCTCCAAAATTTCTATAGGAAACCAAAAACCCAAGCTCAAATGATTTGCAACACAAAAAGCAGAGGTTGCAAAGTCTTTCTGTGTTTGCACTGAAGATGTTAACACATTTACTTCCCACTTCTTCTATGTTTTGCTTTTTTTCTAGTAGAAATGCTTTTTCTTGAGCCTGTTTCTCTGCAGGTTCAGTGACTTGCTCAGCAGCACCCAGAAAAATCTGCAATGGGGAAAAAAGGTAGCTTGGCTGTCTTGGCTCCTGATCAGGCACCTGAGTTTTACAACCAGACTAGGTTTTATGTCTATAGCCTGGCTTTCACACATTTCCAAGCTGTGCAATGAAACGGAGATGCCGTTAGTGTCCCCTGACTGTGGTGAGGATGGAGCATGGTCCTGTTTTACCAGAGTGGGGCTAGGCCAAATCTTTCTGAAAGCTGGTAAGAGACAAGGGAGAAGCTTGTACATCAGTGTTAAACAGTACTTGGAAGAGCAGGCTTTGTATGTGATTTTCGTCCTTTGAAAGGCAGGTACCTTTCTCACAAGGTGTGTAGGTGGGAAAGAGCCTACAAGGGATACAAGGGTGCCCAGGGGTCACAGAATGACCCAAGGGCAGGGAGGTGATGGTGATGTTGTCATTGAGGAGCATGCTTTGCACAACCCTGTGCAGCAGGTGATCTGGTAGCCAAGATGGATCATATCCCAGCGATCATCAGCTGCTGTTTCTGGCTGCACACATCCTGGGTTTGCAGAGTGGTTTGTGTTTAACGTGGAGAGAAGTTAGGTCACAGCTGGGGAAAGCCTGTCTGGGGCCACACATACCTTGTCGTGCTCCTGCTGTTGGCAGGTAGCGGCCAGCTGGAATGAGTGTGGGATACAGGTCTCCATACCACACTGGAGAGCTGGGTGAGGAGCAAATCAAGGACTGATGATACCAGTAGTTGTTCAGCCAGAGGAGCACCTGCACCCTGAGGAGGGCCCTTCCCCGGCGAGAGTCCCCACTGGGGCCTCACCTGGCAGGACCGCTTGCTGTGGGTCTCTGTGCTGGGCTCTGCGGTGCAGGGACAGGCTGGCCCTGGGGAGAAGGAAAGGCCTTCTCCAAACCCTCTGTCCCTCCCGACTGACTGCCCTGTTTTATCTCTGATTGTGAAAGGTGAAGAAACATGTGCACGGTACATCAGGAGCAGTTCTGAGCTGCCTTTCCAGCAGCCGTGTTGGTATTTTGGTGTCATTTTCTCTTGTCTGCTTGCAAAACCTCTTGTATTTTGGATTTGCTGTTAAAGGGGAGAAGTTGTGCTGCACTGAACGCTGGACTTGGCTGCAGCCTGGGTTTGGAGAGCTGATGCTCTGCCTCTGCCTTGAGAGTTTATTTTCCACTCACATTCCTCCTTGTCTCAGTTTTGCAGGTACATTAATTTCTCCCTGCCTGGGGAGGCTGGAGAAGCTGAGCTCATCAAAGGACAGCCAAGCCAGGGTGATCAGGGCTACTGAGCTGATTTTTCTTCTCCTGGAATAGCTGGGCTTGTTTTCCTGGGATTGATGATGGTGCTTTCATGAAATGGTTTAAAGATAGAGAGGATCTGGATTTGTGAGACTCCAATTTTAGCTGTGTATCTCATTTTAAACACACTGTGAGGAACACATGAAGAGCTGGCAGTGGTCAGAGGGTGTGCAGGAGAGAATGCCCGGGGAAAGTGTGAGAAAGAGCAAATATACAGTGAATGCTCCCCTGAATATTCTCTTAATATCTTGCAATTTGTGGCTCCAGCACGCTCCATGCTGGAGGCAGTATCTTTGAAGTTAATAGCCTCAGATGGATTTTTTCTTCCGTGAATTTGTTACATGGACTAATAAAAATCAGATAAATGAGGAAATCGTATAAATAAGGGCAAGTAGTAGGCTGGAAGAGGGATGGGCAGTGGGAGAGAATGCTGAATCATGGAAACGGGAGTTGGCAATGCACGGGGTGAGGGGTTGGTGGGGAAGTGCCATGAAGCCAACGGAAGAACAGAGATGTTTGTGTCTGAAACCAGGAACCTGGTGCAAAATGAAGGAAGCAGAACAAGTGCTGCGGGACACAGACTGCCTGTCAAAGGATTGGCAGAATGACCAAGACCACATCCCAGGCATGTCTCTTACTCGTCCCCTATCTTTAAGACCAATATCCCCCGTCCCCCCACTGGGATGATGCTCGCCCAGCGTGAGGCTGCTCGCTGTGCCAGCAGCGGCGGGGGTGGGCTTTGCTCTCGCTCACTGACCGAGCAGGAGGTGAGGCTATTTTTGTCCTGCTTTTGACACGCATGGAGGGCACTGCAGAAGAGCAGCCTATGGGAAATAACTTTGTTCTGTGAGGGAGCCGATTCCCTTGAAACTGAATGGAAGAGGAGAAAGCGGATTTACAATGACAGGTTTCATTTCTAAGTGGTGAGGACGGAGAATTTAAGGAAACTAATTACCAAAGTCAGCTGGAACGAACAGCTAAAGGGCTTTGACATGATGGAGGCTTGGTGACAATGATTTCCAATGAAGAAGTGGTGGATTTAATATATCCAAGACAGCACAGGAGCTGGTGTCATTTCACCGAGGAAATATGTCTGCAAGGGAGGGTGCTCCAAACCCAGCAACCGGACCCGTATCTGCTGCAGGCGAGGAAGGCAGTGCAGGGACAGCCTGACATTGTATGTTTTATACATCTTGAAATTGTGTATGTTTCAAAATCAGTCATGAGACTGCCTGTTTCCAAAGGCCACCTGAGACCTCCTGCTCACAGGGCCACCTGGTAAATTCCTTCTCCCCGTCTGGTGCTCTGCAGGGATTTTCAAACAAGGCTGGGCTCAGACCCTGGCACATTCCCCAGGGCTGGTGTGGGGGAAGCCCTCTCCGCTGGCCCATGCCAGGCTGTGCCATGAGGCACCGGCAGCCCAAGCCGCATTGCAGAGCAGCTGCTGCCGGCAGCGTCTGTCGTCCTCGCCACGGTTTGATTTACTGTCCCCCAAATGGCTTCCTGCAAGTTTTCTGCAGGACTTTAAAGACTGTGATGAGTGCTCCAGGGGGATTTTGGCTGCATGACCCATTTAGTACCCTGGCTGGACACCTCTCCTGCAAAAGCTGCTGCAGCTCTCCATTGCTTTTTGAAGTTTTCAGGTGAAAAAGCAGCAGCTATCTTGCAGCTGCCCTGCTGAGGCTTTTCTTTCGTTGTTTGTTCTCAATGCTCGAAGAATCTGTATTTTGGGCTCTACCTGCCAAAGCAGGCGACAGATGATGACGATGTCCCTGTCATGGGAGGCTTCAAAGCTGTGTGCCTGCTGCACACAGGAGCCGCGATCTGCTCTCCTCCCTCAGCATCCCTGCTGCTTTTCTCCTGCCTTGCTCTGGTTTTAGAAAATTTCCCCCCCAGCCAAAGAACATGTCACTTGGCTTAATTTTTTAGTGACTGAGAATGCTCCTGATCTGGGGGATGTGACTGCCCGGAGACCTTCCCTGCTGCCCTGTGGTGTCAGCTCTGCCTTGGCTCCTGCCGACTCCATCTCCCTGACTGAAGGATGCTTTTGGATTTCAACTCCTGACAGCACTTCTGCGTTGTCTTTATTAAGATGAGTTGCTGTGGGGGTGGGGGCTGTGTGCTTTGTGCCTCTTCTCCCTAACAATCTCCTCCAGCTCCCTTTGGAAAGCATTGTCTGTGGGGGCCACGAGCGTGTCCTGCAGTGAGGCTGCACTGAGCGCGGGAACCTTAAGGAACAGTGGAGCGGTTAATAAATTAAAAGCTATTTCATTATAGGAAATGAATGTTTAATGAGCGTGGGATGACGTCTAGACAGTCCTTCAGTTCCAGGCTCTACGAGGTCTTGGAGGAGGGTTCAGCTGATGCAGCCAGCGCTGGCTCAGCACTGGAGGGGAGGTTTGGCAAAGCTTTCCTGGACAGTGAGGTCCCTGCGCGGGACAGACATCCTGGCACAGCAAAAAGATCTCCTGCCTCCATGTCTTGCTGCAGATGCCCCTTGTGCCTCTCTGGGCAAAGCCCCAAGGAGCTGCGGCCGCAGTAGGACGTGTTGGCAGGGGGGAGGCTTGGCTGCATGCCTGGCCCCAGCCTGGGGCACACAGCCACATTCTTCTGCTCCATGGCACCTTGCCCCAGGGTCCTGCAACACCCAGGGAACTGGAAAGGACATCCCAGCCTTTGCCACGTCATGGGCTCTGGAGTGGTGGCTGAACTGGGGACAGCCTGGTAGCGTGGGGAAGAGTGCTTGTGAGTATTTGCATCCTGCCCTGATGAAGATGTTGTTTTACAGCTACAGAAAAGGGGTTTCAAATGCAGAAATTTGAATGTAGGTCCCCAAAAGATCCCCGCTGCCCTGCTGGAAGTGCCAAGTGTCCCCTGAAGAAACCCGGGTACTGACAATGTCAAAGTCCTGGCTGCCTGGTGGGGAGAGGCAGGAGCCCATCAGCTCCTCCACAAAAGCTGCCCAGCTCCTGTCCCAAGCACAGAGGCTGCTGGCTGAGTTTGCCCATCCTGTCTCTGTGCAAGCGACCACAGAAAAGAAACTTGAGGCCTCTTGGCAGCGGCAAGGAGATGGAAATAATGCATTTTGAGTTTGTCCCAGGGGCTGCCTGCTTGGCTCTGGGGATGGTGGCAGTGAACCATCCCATAGCATGGGGGATGCTGGTAGCCCCCCCGCTCCCCCCGCTGCCCTGTGCACCCATGCTGCTCTGTCCCCTCATCAGCACCTGCAGTGTCCCCTGCATGGGTGCCCAGCCCAAGGAAGTGCTTTGCTGTTTCTGGAGCTGTCAACAGGGAAAATATTCTCTGGGACATCTCACCGTCTCTGTAAAGCTGCAGGGATGGGACCAGTGCTGCAGGATCTGGTGCTGGGTCTCTGGGCCCAGAGCACTGCAGCAGGCAGGGTGCATGTCTCCCAGGGGAACCCCTTGGCTCCCCCAGGCTGCTGGGTCTGGGGAGCTCCTTGGTTCCTGGGCCTGCCCTGACCACCCTTGGGAGCAGCCCTGAGTCACTGGAGAGTGGGAGACAGCACCCAGGTGCCTGGGGTGCTGTGGCACAATGTCCCCAGGGATCTGTGGTAGTAACTGCACCTTTGTGCCTAGGGAGAAATAAAAAAGATAGAAGAAAATACATTTTTGCTTTCCCGCCAGTGGAAAGTGGTACAATCTCTTTCTGTGAGGCATTTCACTCCAGCTCTCTCAAACCCTGGGATCTCTGCAGGGTGGACACCTACAAACCACTCTGCCCAAAGGCCTGTCAACTCGTGGCACCTAATATCCTCTCCTGGTGTCCTAGAGAGCTCGTGGGACTTGGGGGGACCGTGTGAGGCTGGGGGGCAGGGGTGGGTGTTATCTTCTGAGAGGTTTTTTTTAGCTCCTTCAGTTGTGTTTTCCCTTCCTGCTTTGCCAAGGCATCTCCGTACAGGTGTGAGAGGTTGGGAGAGCCATGGCACGGGCATGGCAGCTGCGCCAGGGGGTTCAGTGGGGTGGACTTTGTGGCACTGGTCTCCTGCCGTATTTGTCCAATGGGTGTGATGAGAAGCCAGAATATAGTTTTGTGCAGTGAGTTTTAGTGAGCCTCAGACCTCCTGGAGCTGAGCAGCATGCGAGCGCCCTGAGCTGCCTGTCTGACTTTTTGCTACCAAAAACCCTTTCGCAGCATTTCTTCGGTAGCCAAGGGACGTTTCCCTCATAGCCTTGGCTTGCAGACTGCAGAAGCAGAGCTGTGCACTGGGAAGGCCATGGCTGTTAAACAGCACCAGCAAAGACTTGTCAGGTACTGGGAGCAGGTCCTGCAAGACCTGCCTGGCTGCTGGGAAACATCTGGCTAGGTCTTCCCGAGATGGGTGGCTTGCTGCTGCCATATGGCAGCTGTGAAGCAATAGCTCGGCTACGAGCTTTGCTAATGCACAAAAATACTTTCTGGGAGCCTGCTTCGGCAGCAAGCTTGCGGCGAGCTGCTCTGAGCAGGAAGCAGTAACCACAAAGCTATATATACAGCTCCCGGCAGAGCTGCTGCTGCTTTTGATGTGACAAAATGAAGGTGGTGTTTTGCAAAGAAATCCAGCGTGTCGCCGTCTTCCGGAGCCTAGGCTGACACAGAGAGGGCAGAGCCCAGGGCCTGGCTCCTGGGCAGTCTTGTGGGTCAGACTGGGGGAGCTGGTGTGGGGAAGCGGGCAAGGAGCTCTTGTCACCTCTGAAAGCCATGCTGTACTGGAGGCTGACAGGTCCCTGAGCCATGGGGAGCAGTGCACGTGTCTGGGGTGTCACAGTTCGTGCTCTGCCTGCCTGGCTCTTGCTGGCTCTGCTAGGGTTTAACTAGAGCTAGTTTAAATGGTACCATGGCAAAACGCAAGCGGCTGAGGGTGACATGAGGGTCTGGGCTTTTTCCCCAGGTGCAAGTTGAAAGCATCTTTAAAGATATGGAGATGGTAGCTGTCACCCACAGGTGATATAGCCTGGCCCTGAAGGCCACTTGTCCCCCAGAGGACATGCAGCCCCTCTCCTCCTCCTCCTCAACTCAGCCTCCGCATCCCACCCTGCCCCATGGCTGCCTGCACCCCGACCCTGCCAGCCACCCCATGCAGCCAGGCTGGGCTCGCTGTGGGGCCAGGGCAGGCGTGCAGCTGCGGTCCCTCTCCCCTTGCCCCCAGCAGGTGAAGCCCTGCCTTGCCTCTCCTGTGCTCTTTTGCAGAGCGGGGCTGACTATGGCTTCCTTGTGAGCCAGAACACGAAGCTCCTGAGTGCGCTGGAGGACCTGCGGCAGCGCTGCTCCAGCCTGGCCGAGGAGAACAGCTTGCTGGTGAGCAAAGCACATGGCCCCATCCTGCACCCTGGGCCGGGTGCTGGGCTGCCTGCTGGCACGGGATTCTCCATGGGGAGGGAGTCGCAGTCAGGGCAAGCTGCTGTCTGCTGCCAACTCCAAGAGGTGCCAGTACATGGGATCAGCTGGACAGGGCCAGAGGGGAAAGGGGGCCTGGGCACTTTGGGTCCACTGAGTGCTTTCACACCGCACCCATTGCTGGCTCAAGCAGGACCCCTTCCTCACGATGAGGAGCACAGCCAGCCCTCTCTGCCATCTTTGGTGCTACTCACCTGCTGGAAACCACCAGAGGCTTCAATGCAGCAAGAGCAGGTGGAGAGCAAGGCAGCAGCGAGCTGACAGCAAGGGAGAGGGAAGTCACTCTTGTTTCCTCTTTAAGTGGAAAAGCAGAAACACTGATTCACTCGGCCTCAGCTTTGGGTGACAGTGCAGCACTGCCCCCTGCTCCTGTGGGAGCTCAGCACCTCCTCAGCTGCAACCCTGGCACCCAACGCCAAGCCAGGCTACCACAGCCTGGGCCACCCATTCTGCCCCACTCCCCCATCCCTGGCGCCCCAGGCCCACGGTGCGCAGCCAGGACCCTTGGGAAATGGGAAGAGGGAATGTTCCCCTCCTGCATCCTCCCTGGAGAGCAGCAGCCCCTTGCACAGCCTCGCAGTGTGGGGATGCAGCCACCCCACGCCACTGAAAATTTGATTGCTCAGCATTTCAGATCTATATCACCAAAATCAAAATGCATATTTAGATAATTTTCTTACACTAAAAGCATCATTCCAGTATGACCTGCACGCTGTGGGGTTAGTCCTTATCAGTCATCTGGATTTTAGCAAAGCACTATCGTGTAAGCTCTCATGAAATCTTACTCTCAAAAATCAGCCCCAGTCTCCTGGCTGAAGAAAAGCAGTGAAAGCAGCAAGCGCCCATGGTAAGATCTCACAGGGGTGGGGAGGAGAATAATTGGAAGGACCAGCCGACCTGACATTTTTGCTGATGTAAAAAGACAGCACAACACATCTGCATACAACCTTGAGAGAACGAGCCGTTGGCAAGCAGCGGCTTATTGAAATGGACAGATAACAAATAAAAGGGGATTAAGAGTGAATAGAATCAATAGGAAGTAAAAGGAAATTTGCTTTGCAAACATCATAAAGTCTTTTGCCACTTTCTTCCATCCCCCCCAACTCATGATTTGGTGTCATGAGAGAAAGGACAGTGGCTAAGCTTGCAGCAGTGGTGCAGCACACATCTGCAGCAATGTGTTGCTCCTGTAACCCCAGGGAAATAAACTGGGAAGGCTTTGGAAGGGAAAGCCCAAAGGGTGGGCAGCCAGTCTAGATTGATGTTGGAGACATGTTGAGTCCCAGCTGGCAAAGGCAGAGCCTGCAGCGAGAGTGGGGTGGATGGAAAGGGACTGTACACGGTGGCCTGGGGTGGGGTGAAGGGCATCTTACGGGGACCAAGAGGTCACATTAACAAAAATACCAGGAATACAGGATTTGGTGACTGGAGCGGCAATGAGCAGAAGTCAGTGTTGAATGGTTGGTATAGTTACAGGAGAAGAGGCCAAGCTGTGGCTGGGAAAAGCCCTGTGGGCGCAGAGCAGTTCAGGCAGGGCTGGGGGCCCTGGCTTCCCCAAACAGCCCCAGCACCCCGCTTCGAGCTGAGCAGGGGCTTCACCTCAAACCTCTCCTTTTGTTATGTAGCGCAGGAGCTGCTTCCCCCAGACGGAGGAGAAGGTGAAGCACCTGAAGAGGAAGAATGCGGAGCTGGCGGTGATTGCCAAGCGCCTGGAGGAGAGAGCCCGGAAACTCCAGGAGGCAAACCTCAAAGTTGTGAGTGTGGGGGCCAGCCGCTGCTGGGAAGCGGAGTTTGGAGAGCACCTCATCACTGGGACTTCTCGCTTGCTACTTGTATTGAGCTAGAAAGGCCTTTTCTTTCCCCTTTTCTTAAACCTATGGCAAACATGCTTTGCACATCAGCAGCAGGGCAAGAATCATGAAACCTGGCCATCACCAGGTTGTTTTGCTCCTGCTTGGGAGCTGGCTTTAAGCAGTTTCCTCCTGCTTGGTTTCTTGCTGTAAATATGCTGACCTACCATAAGGTGTTAGTTTAAGGTAATTAGCTCAGCTTTCCCTGAGCAAGTAATGAAAATAATTCATCTGACTTCACCAAAAAGAAACAGGAAGTATTTGAATAAGAAAAGGAGTGCGGTAAAGCAAAACAGGAAGGGGTGAGAGACTCTGCTCTGCCCCATCCACACCTCGCTGGAGTTGCTGTGCAAGCTGCATGTTATTTGCGTTCTCCGACCCAACAGCAACTTGTAGCAAACCCTGTAGTATCTGATCCGGTGCAGGGGTGGTGGCAGATGGCTGTAGGATGTGGAGTCTTGCACACAAGCACTTGCATGAGCTTCCTAAAGGTGGATTGCAGCGGAGTAAGGCAAAACCTTTCTCCCATTGGAAGAAAACCAGGGATTGTGATGGGGAATTCAAGCCCTTTAGGATAGAAAGGAGGAAGTGAAAGCTTTGCTGAAGAGAAGGTAGGGGGTTTTCCTGGCACTGCCTGCCCTCTGTGTCCCCAGGCATGCTGCCTATCTGTCGTGGGGTTTTGGTACTTGCAGGGCAACAGTTGCTGCCAGATGGACTTGTCAGATACTGTGTTAAGAGAAATCATTTTATATACATCCAACAGCTATGCAGACCCTCCAGCAACTATACAAATGCTGGTTTATTTTTTTCTCCGAGCGAAACTTTGGGGTGGTGACAGTTTTAGACCTGTGCGAGCCCTGGGAGAACTGACTTGCTGGGCTCCTGTTCTGGCCCAGGTCTCCCCACAGCAGAAAGTGCTTGGGCGGCTGAGGTTCATGGAGGGTGGGCTGGAGACAGGACCAGGCAGCTGCCTGCCCACAGAAGGGGCCTTGAGGACCTGGGGTTAATCTGGCAGCAGTTGCCTTCAGTGCCTAGTATGCAGGTCCCCTGGAGCCAGGGCTCAGCACGGGGCTTCTGCACATGGGTGAGATGCTTGGGAAGACCTGGGGAGAAAGAGTTTGCACAGAGGATGCTATGTTCACGATCAGGTAGAGAGAGCCCACCCCCCCAATTGTCAGGCTTTCTGCAGATGAAAATAGCTAGACAGGGAGAGGCAGGGTTTGATAAACCCAGGGACTGGATGTGGCCTCACTGCCCTGAGGGTTGGGATGAGCCAGGGGCCATGAGCTGCCCTTTCATCCAGCTCTTCTGTGCTGGTGCCCAGGGGGAGAGCCAGCCTCAGGGGCAGGGTGCGTGCTGAGAGCAGGCATCCTGGAGAGACTGCAGCCAGGCAGCCTCAGCTCCTGCCTGGGGCCTCTGCCCAGCCAGCTGCCTGTCCCTGTCTGCCCTGCTCCCCTTGAAGCATACTGCCATCCCCACCCTTGCTCTTCCCTCCCTTGCAGGGAGCACGTGAATCTGAGCTGCTTCTCCTGCTGAACATCTCCCAGTCCTCCACTGGCTGCGCTGGCCCTTGCTGGGCTCTCTCTTGCCTCTCAGTTTGCCTGTATCAGTCACCCATCTGTGCTGAAGCCCTCTCTCCCGTGGCATAGAAACTCACGGAAGCTCCATTTCTCTTTCCAGTTTGGCAGCCTCCGTCCTTGCTCCCATGCTTATATTTCCTGCCAGCCTCCCCTCCTCTTCTCTGCTGCCTTCTCCTGTCTTTCCGCCTGCACCCTGTTTTTCTCTCCTCAATCCCCACTGCTGCATGGCCTACAGCTCCCTGTGCTGACTCTGCCCATTGGCCTCATCCTCTGAGCACCTTCTGCTTCCCACCTCGTCTCCAAACCACTTCTCCACCCAGCCCTTCCTCTTTCCTCTCACTTTTCCATAGGTCCGTCCTGCCTCTCTGTCTGCTTGTCTGTCGTTTGGGGCTAGGCTGGCATTTCTTGACAGTGCTCCCTGTTGGGGTGATGGGGTGGTGGTTAACGAGCACTAACGCATGTGGTGTTCTCCCTTACTGCTCTCTCTGGTGTAGGTAACTGCTCCGGTGCCTCTGAAGGGCTCCAGCCTGGAGCTGTGCAAAAAAGCATTTGCTCGCCAGCGTGCCAAGGACCTGACAGAGCAAGCCAGTGCTCTCCTGGCGAAAGACAAGCAGATTGAAGCTCTGCAGCAGGAGTGCAGGGAGCTGCAGGCTAAACTCTTCGCAGGGAAGGTGAGACACTTTCTGGGACATCGCTCAGGGGATGGGGAAAAGTGGTGCAAAACCAGTGATGGGAACCAGACCCCAGGAAGCAGTGTGAGGGCAGTTAGTCCCAAGCACAAACTGAGAGTAGGGGGCATTTGATGTGCTGGTTGGACTGGGAACACTGGGTGAGTGTGTGGTAGAGATGGTGTCTAGACCCCTCCAGAACAGTCTGCTGGGGGACACGCCAGTCATGGGTTAGAGCTGCTATTTTCAGCAGCAACTAAAACTCTCCCCCTGGGAAATCCCAAGAAGCCACAGATACAGGATGACTTTTCACAGTGCCGAGCTTCAAGCAAGATGTAGAAGCAGGACCTCCTTTTAAAGCATTTTTTGAAAAGTAAACCAGCTGAGCACATTCCCAAGTGCTCACAGCCGCCACAAAACTGGTGATAACTAGGTGCATCCTTGTATAACTGCGACTAAGGGTCCAAATCATTAGACAGGGTGGGTGTTCATGAAACCATCTACAATGCTGATGCCTGCATCTGGGCTGGTAACCTGTGTTCCCCTCAGCACCAGCACAAGGCTTGCTGATATAAATGGTGGGGTAAAAGGGATAATTCAGCTCATCCTGAGACAGATGTCTAAAACTGGTCAGACACGTTGGTCCCTCAAAGCACTTCTCTGAAATGACTCTGAAAGTGAGCTTCTACAGACCCCTTAAGCTAGGTGAAATGTTTCCCACTCAAGGTGATTAAAGCAACCTGTTCTGGGTTCTATCAGTTATGTCTTTTGTTCACAAGCTGGACGTTTTCAGTTTAGGTCAGTTAATAAACTGTCATGAGAAGCACAGTAACATTAGGGCTTGCACAGGTTTCCCCGTTTTGCTAATACAGATGTGGTCAAGTGCAACCCTGCGTTCCTGTACCCAGCTGAGCTGAATGAATACCTACATTTCTACCTGTCCTACTTACGTGGTATTTCTGTGATAAATACTTCCTTGCTGAAAGCAGCTTTATTTTCATCCCTGAGCTCCCCATATGTTCATTTTAACTGCAGGTTTGAAGGTAGATTCTCAGTCTTTCCCTAAAGTAGATATAGTGAGGACAAGAACGATTGGCTGATGTTTGCTGTTTGCACAGAGGTACCCCACTGATCCCTTCTGGCATTAAACCACAGGAGAAAGTTACCTAGGTCTGACCGTGCTCTATGGTGTCAACAAGAAGAAATTTCTTCCTGTCTCCTTCATATCTCCCCGTAAACCCCCACAGAAGGGGGAACTGACACTTTCCAAAGCATTCTGATTTTCACAGCAGAGTGTGTTGGGCAACCTGGATCTGCCAGGGACAGGAGAGTGACAAATTGTAGAGGAATGTGACAAAAGCGGGTAAGCAAGATTCATTACTGGCCAAGGAAATACACATGCCTGCAATCCTCAGAGTTGAAGAATTCAGCCGCTGCCTTTCTAGGGCATGGGTGACAACCCTGGCTCAGACGATGAGATAGTCTGTTTTTGTAACTGCCAAGGCACCAGTAACTGGGGGCATCTATACACAAGCAGGGAATCTGCAGAGAAGAGAGCAAGACAGGAGATCATTCTGTCTGATCTTGTTCTTCCCATTCCTCTTCCAAGCAAGCTACTCATTAAATTTTAATTTCCAGCTCGTTAAAATTCAAAATTCACCTAATCTTTCTGCAGCATGCAAAATGCATTATGCCAATGAAGGGGTTTATATGCAGAGATATTATGTGCAGGCTCAGTTTGTAACCAAATCAATTTTAATCTAGGGTATTTAAATCAGCACAATTTTTTTCAGTAGCTACGAAACAGATCTAACTCAGTTCCTTTCCAGTGGCAGAATGGACACCCTGCATGCCAGGCTGCAGAAATATTGGCTTTGTTTTGCAAAGTCAAGGCTCTTAGGATAGGATAAAATTATTTCCTGAAATTATGCTCCAGTGATGGTCTTCCAACCAAACCCCATTTCCAGCTAAAACCAGGCTGCGATTTCTTGCAGCATGGATTCTTGGAAGAGGGGGATTTCTAGGAACAGCAAGGCAGCTGCAGGGGACATGTACAATAGAAACTGTGAGTGGAGGACTGAGCTTTTTTTCTGCTCCCTTGTTCCCCCTCAGGCTTTGGACGCTGTCTGTTGGGAATAGCTGGCTTTTTTTGGTGGGGGAAGGGAGATTTTATGAAGAGCCACAGCCAATTTTGTTTAAAGAACTACTGTCCTGATAGCCTGAACATGGGTCTGGCACAGAGGAGGCCCAGCTGCTCACTTCTTGAATCCATAATCAGTTCCCATTAATGCTGCCTCAGTTTCCCCCTTGTAGCATGAGAGTTACCATGGTTTTCTACACAAATTGTATTTATAAAGCACATGCTATTTTTAGGGTGAATAATTAGTGAACGGGGAAGGAGATTAAATTTGTCCTGGATACTAATTATGTGTTGAATTCACTGGCTTAGGAGCTTTCCAGGGGAATGAGCAATGTCTCCTCCAGCAGCATATTTGTAAAGACAGGTTTTCATAACTGGCTTTTGTAAGTATGTACGGACATGCAGGTACGTGTTTCTTCAGCTTCCTGAAATCTGAAAACCTTTGAAGAATTAAACAAGCTGGTGACATACTCCCACCGTTTTTGTGAGAGTAAGATTGCACTCATTTCCTCCAAAAGCTGCTTGTTTGGGGTCCAGAGCGGATGGGAGTGACCCCTTGTGCTAAAGATAGGTACCTATCCACATATACTGTCTCTGAAGAGGTTAGAAATCAAGAGTGTTTGAAAAGCAAACATTATCCTGAGCAAGAACTGAACAAATCCCAGATGTTCTTCATTCTTTCCAGTATTTAAAGCCCTAACCACCATTAGGGCTGCACAGAATGCCAGCACCCACATCAGGGAGGAAACTCAGCTCAGGCTCCCGTTTGGCTGAGGAATGAAATTACATTATCCTGACACGCTCTCTGCTGGCAAGCACTGAGAAAGCGCACACTTAGACAAGCCTTTTGCCATGTGCCGGGGGTAGCTGCAGAAGCACTACAGACTAGTTTTTATCTGCGGGAAGAATAACGTAGTTGCATGGGGGATGCAAAGTGGCTGCTTTGGAGGCTTTGGAAACAGAAGCCTTTGTGTGCCACATTACCTGGTTTTTTGCCAGTGTCTCCCCAGTAAGGCTTTTGGAATTTGCATGTTAAATCACTAGCCTGACCTCTTCCACCTTTTAGAGCTTGTCAGTGACACGATGCTGTGTTTGCATTTCCTGCAGGATGACCCTCGCTGCCTGAACGTCATCGAGTTTGATCGCCTGTTGCGGGAATCCCAGAGAGAGGTGTTACGGCTGCAGAGACAGATCGCACTGAAGAATTTCAAGGAGTGTCTACGTTCCCCTAAAATCAGTCTGGGTGGCGCTTTGCCAAGTGCTGCAGCACGCTTGGGAACGCCCGCACCAACGCTAAATACCTGCATCAAAGGTTCACCTCTACCGAATGAGGCCCGCTCGGGAGAGCCAGCACTAGCAGGGGAGACATGCAAGGAGGTGAGACAAGTGGGTCAGCCATCTACAAGTTTTGCTATTCAATTACTCAGTTCATTACTGTTCTTAAGAAACTTCTTGGAGTACATGAGCGCTGCAGTTCACCTGCGCTGCTGTGCTGGTTTCTGAAATGAGTGCCTGGCACACCAGGTCTGGCAGGGCCCGTGGGGCAGGGCTGCTCCTGGGGACACCGAGCCCTGCCTTCCCGCCCAGCAGCCAGGCATCGCCGCTTTTTGCCCCCACTTGCTGCCAACACACGTTTTCAGCGTCTGCAGAGGCACGGGTGCTGGGTGCCAGTGGGTGGGTGCTGGGCGCCAGTGGCGGGAGGCCTGCTGCCCGGGACCCCCAGCCCCAGAGCCCGGCCCCGGGCAGGGCCTCAGGCCCAGGCCGCGCAGAGCAGCACGGCCGTGGCGTGGCCGCCTCCCGGGCCCCGGCCCCGCGCTCTCGGCCCGGCCCGGCCCCGGCCGCCCCTCCGCGGCCGCAGTGGTACGGCCCGGCAGATCCGGGCCGCCCCCGGGCGCCGCCTCCCCGCTGGCGGGCCGCGCAGCGCCAGGTAAGGCCGGGCCCTCCCGCTGCACCCCTCGCCGGGCCGGGGGCGGCTGCGGCGCCGCCTCCGCCGGGGGCCGGGGCACCGCCGGGGCACCGCCGGGGAGCGCCTCCCCCGCAGAGGGGCTCAGCCGCTGCCGGGCCGCCGGGCCAGGCCCGCCGGGGCCTCCGCTGCCTGCGGGGCAGTGCAGCAGGGCTTCTCCTCTGCGCTCGGGCGACACACCTCCGCTCGGGAGGCCGAAGCCGCGGTGGGAGGCCCGGGGCCCGCCGCGGGGGCCGAGGGCCGACCGGGGGGTGAGGGGCCGGGGGAGGCCGCGGGGTCGCCCGCGGGAGGCGGCAGGCGGGTGGGGGCGTGAGGCCGGGGCTCGGGTGCCCGGCGTGCCCCAGGGCCCCACTGTGGCGGCCCGTGGGTGCCGTGAGGCAGGGCCGGGTCCGCTGGCGCCGGGCGGGCTTGTCCTGGGGGGCTCCCCCGCATCTTCCCGAAGTTTTAGCGGCAGAACGCCTGCAGGCTGCGTGGGGATGGGCTGCTCAGCTTCCCTCTGAACTTGTAGAAGATGTATTGAATATTTATGCCTTGTTCGCCTTTTACAAGTTGCTCGGGAGTTGACAGGCCCTTCTTCACCCATTTTTTTTGTTTGTTTCTGGCTTTTCCATTATTCAGCGTTAATCATCTTTATCTCCTTCCTTTGTACATTGTCAATTTTGTGTTGGGGGAAGCAGCACTGCACGCAGGAGCTGAGATGCTGTGTCATTAATTTATATGGTGGCATAATGAAGTTTTCTCTCCCTTTCCCAGTAGATCTCTTTGCCTTTTTGTCTTGGCACGGGGTTCTACTAAGACATTGTTTGATGGCCTTCTGTAATCTCTCAGTGTCATGAGGCCCTCTTCACCATTTGTGTCTTTGCAACATCAGTACTTGGAGAGCAGGGTTCCTGCTGCCTCCTCGCTTTAGTCCTCTCACTTTTACTAGCTGTTTACTCGAGAGAAAACCTCCCCCCTCATCCTGTTGTGGCTCAGTGTCTGCAGGAGCCTTTCAGGACACTGTAGCTGCATGTTTTCAGAGCACCCAAGCAGATTGTACCTACTGAATCTCCCTCACCCATTTGAATGCTGACACCTTAAGAAAACTCTTTATAGATCTGTGAGTGGGGTCCGTCCCGTTCCCGTGTCCTGTCCCCCCCCAGATATGTTTATTTAGCGGGTTTTTAAGTGTCTGATGTTTGCTGTGATTTCTAGAATTTTGTCCGGAACATCTGTCAGGTTTTCACAGGTCTCCACTGGAGTACTCTTAAAACTTGACATTTGGCATCTTCCAGTTATTTCATATTAAGGCAGTGTCAGGGGAGTGACACACTGTATGTCTTGATTCAGTTACTGCTGAAGTGAGAGATTCAGTTCATGCCGAAGGGTTTTTTTTGAACCCATGGGTTAATGTCCAATCCTGGTGATTTGTTGCTGTGCATTTTGGTGGCCTCCGCAGTTATTATAGGCAGTTTAGTTTCAGAGAGATCCTCAGCTCTGGTCCGAGGCTAATTCAGGATTTCTGGCCTGCTGGCCACACACAGACACACACACACAGACACCACCCCCCCCCCCCACCCCATCATCCCATCTCATCCCAGCCCACCCCTAGCTCCTCTGTGATGATGAGGGATGCACAGACTTTTTTTTTTTTCTCTCCCCTCTGCCCTTGTCTTCCTTGAGCAACCCTTTCATAACTTTATTTTCAACTGATTACGGTCTTTCTCACTGATTCAGGAGAGCCTGTCCTCGTTGTGAAAAGATTTTCCAGGTGACAAACAGCAACAAGGCTAAGCCCGACAGCGGTAGTGTCAAGAGGGAGCAAGAAGGCTGTCGGCAGTCTTTTAGCTGAGACCTGTAGCGCAGAACACCCCAGCCTCAACAGGCAGTATTCATATAGGTGCAGAGGTGCCATGCCGAGGATGAAGTCAGCTCTTGGGGCAGTAACCACAGTTACTGTAATTGACAGAAATTACTTCGCTTTTCTGTCCTGTTCCTCAGCACAGTGCATCAGGGCAGTATTCCCCAGCTTTCAAAGAACTTCCTCAGAGTATAAAGAGCAAGCTTTGCCTCTAAATGTCCTTGGAAAATGCCATTTCTCTGTTCTTCTTCTGGTTTCTCTACTTCTTTATTTAGGGTTTTGGGGTGATGCACATCTCTGTAATGACAAATCATAATTTAGCGGGGAGTTCATTCCTTGGCTGGCTTCAACAGCCTCCTGTTCGCCAGTGCTTGTCCTCACTGCCCCTTTGGTTATGTTGGTGCAACTTATGTTGAGCAGCGGGACGTGACGGATCTGAGTTAAAAATAACCTGGCAAACCTGGCCTTCCTCCCCCCTTGTTCTGAAACCTGCATCAGTTTTCTGGTCCAGCTCTGCCTGACACTGCAGAGCTGCCCTGGCACAGCTGAGGGAATGGGCCATGGTTAGGTGGAAAACCCTGTAGCGATTCTTTTGGGGCAGGATTGTGATAGTGTGTTCTGGATGCCAAGGGCAGAGCATTCTAAAAAGTCTATAACATATTGAATTTATTGTGTTGTGTGCTTTAAATCTTATGGTCATTTGCCAGAGTGCAGGTACTTTGTGTCTGTTTTATGTTCGGCTTTAGCTGGTACAGCCTGGGGGTGCTGACCAGTTGTACAGCCCCATCCTGCTCTCTCAGCAGGATCTCTGCCAGTGTCAGTGCACCCCAGGTGGATGGCGCTGGGGGTGGAAAGCAGCTGTTCTACAGGGGTTTTTAACTGTATGGTTGAACAGATTCCTTGCACCTGGCTCATTTGAGCATCTTCCAGTCCCTGCTGTGAACAATTGGACTTGATGATCTTAAAGGTCTTTTCCAACCTAAACGATTCTATGATTCTATTCTATAAATGAGGTGGCACAGCTCCAGGTCACAGCTCTCTTTGTGATCTGTGCCAGTCTTGTTTAAGTTAATACAGTGATGAGTCTGGGTTCTGCATAAAAGTAACAGTATATGAGCATGAGGCTGGGGACACGTCTTTGTTCTCAGGTGGAAATTAGGTCCGTGTGGGCAAATCTATAATTTTGTAGTAATTTTTGTAAGTTGTCTGTTATTAGGAATATCATTTTGTTTAGCTTTTTGCTGGGAACTGATCACAAACAAGCAAATTTGTCTTGCTTATCTATTTGCAAGAGAATGTGACTTGTGAAGCATAGTGCATGGTATTTGTGCAGTGAGTATCTAACCTTAACTGGCATCCACTATCATTCCTTGGGACCTAATTTCATTAAGGTTGACTAAAATGCAACATTTCCAGTTTGCAAGGAAGCATAATTTTGGAGGGAGGTGTGAAATACAGATTTGAAACTTAGTATGTGCCAGGTGGTTTAAAAAAACTCCAAAAATCTCAGAAATATTTATGCTTGGATATTTCACAGTTAAATAGTGGTTTCACTGCATGTATGAAAGCTCCCAAGGGCTGGGGCTGATAAGGTACTGTGGCTTGAGTGGAAGATCTCAAGATTTCTGGCCGCTGGTTGGTGCTCAGACTGCCAGACTCCAGAGTGAACCTTACTCCATGGGTTGTATGGAATAAGGTTCACATGGGAGGTGGTTTCAGAATTTTTCTTGTGGCAGAAAATGTGAAAACCTTGGTAGCCAAGGCTTGAGAGTTCCTGGCTTTCAGCAGTGGAACTGTGGATATAGATGTAGTTAATACCTGTGGCTTTCAAGCCTAAAATGGGTGTAAGAAATCACATTTTAGGTATAATGCTTAGACACTGTCCTAATGACTGACTCTAAAGGGAGCTCAGACTTAGTAATGTAGGTCCCTCAGCACTGTAGGTGTTCAGAAGTGGAATTTCTCATTTCACTTTGATGAGAGGTCAACTGAAAGTTAATGGCTGAGGTGGAGTCACAAAATCCTACTGCTTGCTCACTGTACAGATTGGCTTTGATGATCATAAAGATGTTCTGTCCGTAAAATCTATTTATCAAAAATAATTTTAAATTCAGTGTTGAAAACATCAAAGCCTTCTTTCTTCTGTTTACCTCAGGCCTTGCCCTGCTGTCAGGGATTACTCTAGGCAGACAGTGTCAAATCAAGTATCAGCTGAGAGTGAAAATTCAGAGGATTAAAGGTGTGTTTGTCTGTAGCCCAAATTGAAAGGCATTTTGATAGAAACTTACATACAAACATGTACAGAACTGTCTTCTTTCATCTGCTTTGGTGGTGGCACATAAGCCATAGCACATCTGCTGCTGTTTTAGTCCTCCTCAGCTACTGGCTGAGGTGGGATGCTCCATTTCTTGATAGGTCTTTTCTGCACTTCCCTGCCTTTAGATTCTGACATCTTCACTGATCTCTACTTTCTGCTCATGATGAGGGTTGTGTTCTCCCTTTTGACCATCTTCCATCACTTTTTTCTTGCTTTGGAGAGGGCCATGAGAGGTGTTGCTGATGCCTCTCATTGAAACCTTAGATGAGGGAACTCAGATCTGAAAGCTTTCTAGAGCCCACTGTTGCGTGTGGGTGGTTTAGTCAAGCTGGAGTGATTGGCACTGGGCTCCAGAAGACTCCCAGCACAGGTCTCTGGTGACTGAGAGATCCCTGGCATGGTGTTCACCTTTTTTCATGTCCAGTGCCACAGTCAGGAGATCAGGGGTTTTTATGAGGAGCGTTGCTCTCCCAGGCGTGCTGCCATGAGAGCCTCTTGTCCCTCGGTGTGCAGGGTGTGCTCTGTAGTCTTGGCTGTCTCTGAGCTCTCTGGCATCTTGTTTGCTTTCCAGGTGGAACCAGGTGTGCAGCCGCTGGGACCTGCCTCTGAAGGACATGAAAATTTCCCTCCCAAAAATGCAGTAAGAGACCACAAGAGCAGCCAACAGATACAACAGCTGGTGAGTTATGAACCTGGTTTTGGGTGAAGCAGTGCTATACTTTTCCTCGGCTTTCTCACCTGTGCAATCCAGGTGGGGATTTTGGGGACTGAAGTCTTTTTAGGTGCAGCTGCTCTGCAAAAGTGGGAAGCTTAGGGGAATTGGTGAGAAAACACAGGCTGTCTGCGTGGACAGCATTGCTGGGTGACGGCTCCAGGTATTGGTCTTGTGGGAGAATATGTCACATGAAAATGAGAGGGAAACATGCCAGTAGATTCTGTGCAGTGTTTCGTTTAGTCTTATTTAAACTGGCAACAGATATGACTGAACTGGGACAGATGTCGTGTGAGGAATATGTCCCTTGTGAATTATTCCAGCAAACTAGGACAGTTCAGAGTGAAGTTTAGCAGTTCTTAATCTATCTGAGGAACCAAGAGTGGTAGGGAGTAACTGCAGATAAAGGTACATTACTAGAGGATGTCTGCTCTCTGTTAGATGTCATTTGGATTAGAATAGGAGTTAAGACAGCACAGCTAGTGTTTCAAGCTGAATATTTTGCACAGCTCTGTCTTTTTGTCCCATGCATCCTGTCTGCCATACTATTCTATACAAATAGGAACAGTCTGCACATATGGGAAACAGAAAACTTTCCAGAGCATGAAAGGCTTGGGGAAGAGAGGAATAGCTGTTTCACTTGAAATGTTTTTTGCTTTTCATTACCTTTTTAAAAAAAACCAAAAACTCCCTTGGTTTCTATATTGTTTCTGTTTGTCACAAAGAGATTTTCTTAAGAAAATAAAAATAGCTAATACAGCTTTGAGTCTGAGAAGCTGGGCTTGAATTTCTTATGCATTGTAAGAATGGGGACTTGCTGATCTACTTGTGCTTGTTTCATGCAGGAATTTGAACTCAAGAAAAAGCGCAAAAAATGTGAAAACCTTGAGCATGAAGTGAGGAAAAAGCATAAAAGATGCAAAGAACTGGTAAGTGTTCATTTTGCTTACTGTTGTGAGCATAATGGTAGGAGAGGAGCTAGGTTATTGCATGCCTTTCTTGGATTCTCTTCAGTTTATCTTAACAAGGAATCACCAATCTTTCTCTTAATTTGAACAGTGTCACAGATTTTGGGCTCCAGCCCTTGAGACTGGAATTGTTTATTTAGTCTTTCAGCCAGCTTTGGGTTGAATGTAACTACAAAAATCACTGGATGAAACTCTGTAGCCTTTGCTAGCTTAAGGAGATGCTTGCCATTTTTGCACGCACTCTAGAAAAGTATTGAAAGATTTCTGTATCTTGAGGTGGTAATGACACAAACCCATGGTCATTTTCTTATGCTTCGTGTTTGTTGCATGAGATCTTGCCTCTTTAATTTCATGGGGGTTTTGAAAGTCATGTCACAGCATCTGGATTTCCCCCTTCTGTTTCTACTTTGCTGAGCAGCACTGGTGACATTAGTGACTATGTCAATGTACAGTTTCACCCAGGAGTGCTTACCTTCTGAATAAATGTTTTATTTCTTGCTCCAGTCTCCATTCAGGTCAGTTCTAATGCATAGCTCAGACATAAGCAGTTCATAGTGCATAGCTCAGCCTCATGGTCTGGGTTAGAATGGGATGTTTAAGGAATAAGTTGGTCATTGTATATTGTTAGTAGCTTTTCAAGGGCAAATAGGGACCAATTCACCTTGAAGTACTGGGACTTAGACTTAGAAGAGGAGATTAGCTCTTGGAACAGCCAGAAAATATTTGATGATCTGTAAAATGTTGGGATGAGGAAGTGTCTGTGTCTACGTGGAGTCATGTGATCATGCAACTATTAAATTCCTGTAATGCTGTACAAAGTTGCTTTAGACAGACTGGACCTGACAAATTCAGTCAGTGTCTCCCGATGTCCATGGTCTCCTGCCTGCTCAGAGTCAGTATTCTCTGAGGCAGAGTGAGAGCTGGCTCTTGTTGCTTGCTTAACTCCAGACGGAATTCTGGTTTCAGAGTCAGTTGTTTAAAACTCTCAAGTTTGCAGCCTAGATGTCTCTCTAGCATCATTCTTCCAAATAATTTTTATTCCTTGAACTAACAGTGAAACTTGAATTGGTGGTGGTGGAGATGGAGTTCTAGACAGCGATATGTAAATAATGTAACACTGGAGCTATCAAGTCGACAAAGAAATGTCTTTCTCATTCTGGGCTTTGAGCTTATGTTAATGGAAAAAGAAACTTAAGATATTGTCTGGCACAGGGATGATAGCTGTTTGAGCAGTGCTGCACGCTGCTGCCTTCCACTCCTCAAGCAGCATCCTGTCAGCATCTTGTACCATCAGTCAACAGGAGCAGCTCCACTCTGCAGAATAACTGGGGGAGTTAGGCTGAGGGCCTTGGTGTAGTAATGCCTGCTCTTCCTGGACAGGAGATCCAGCTGCAGGAGGTACAAAGTGAAAATGCACGACTGGCTGAAGAGAACTTGCAGCTGAATGAGAAGGCTGAATGGGCAGGACAGGTAAAAAGCAGTATCTTTGTTTATCACATGACATTAGCTTCTGTAATGTTTTGCTGAGAACAACTTTTTAGGACACCAGTTTTCAAGTTGCTCGTTGAGCGATGCTTGTGTACCCATCTGTGTACCTCTCTGGCCTGTGTACCCCATGGTCACTGCAAGCAGAGCAGTTAACTGCCCTGTTTTTATTACAGAGTTTCCCAAGACTTGAGCAAGGTGCTTTGTCCTTACTTAAGTTTGTACTTGGTTTACTTGTGCTAACTTGTTACGGAATTCATAACAAAAGACAGACAGTGGTTGGTGGGGAGCAGTGTGCTCTGGTCAGAGTGGCCGTAGAGCAGAACCCATCACCACAAGTGGTGCAGGTGTACAGTATATTCGAAAGTCCTCAGTCACCTCTGGCATTTTTTTGTCGTCCTCAAAGAGGGCTTTTGGTGGCTGATGATGGGGTAGGGGAGAAAGCCACCCCTGCAATTCAGAGCTGCCCTTGCTAGATGGAAAACACAAAAGCTTCAGGTCTCAGGAAAAAGTCAGGATACTTGCGTTCTTCAGTTTGCAGAGTGGATTTCAGGGGAGTGTGGCTGCACCTTGGAGGGTTGCATTCTAGGAACACATTGTGGTGTGGAAGAGTGGTGGAAGAGTTGGTACTCCAACGAAGATCCTCCATGAGTTTCTGTTCCCAACTCCTCTGGACAAATACAGGTTTAGACAAGAGTTAGAAAGTTACCTGTCTGTTCCATATGTCAATGTTGTCACCATGCATAAGGCTTCCCATCTATCTAATAACTTTTAGTTCTGAGTGGAAATGTTTGTCTTTGCTTGATAATTTGCATTGCTAATAGTCGTCAAGCCATAGTACCCTCTAGAAGCAAAATATGTTGCTGGAATTTCCTGTAGTAAGTGGAGGAAGTAAACATGATTTCAACAGGCTACTGAACTTTCTCTACTGTTCTCTGTGTTTAATCCTACCACCTAGGATTAAAAAAACTTGTAGACCTAGACCTTTGTGCTTTTTTTGAATCTTCTCACTATGTAGCCTGTTCATACCCCAGTCCTTTCCTCCTTGTAAATGGGGAGGGGAGATGTGACTTGTGGGAGGAGCAGTATGTGCAAATGGTGTTCAGCACATTGAAGATTGATACAAATGTTCATGTACTTGTTCTGAGTGAAAGCCAGAGGGAGAGGAGATCCATGATTTTGGTATCATTACAAGTAGAAAACAGGTCTGCAAAACAGCCTACTGAGATACAGAAATAAATTTGTCCTCCATTATTTATACAGGGGATACCTGTGGCTCCTTGTGCTAATTGAAAATCCTTTCTCCTCAGGTTGAATCTGAGAATGCTGACCTGAAATTGCAGGTTGTTTTGGTTACTAAGGAGCGAGATTCAGTAATTCAGACGAATCAAGGACTCCAAACCAAGCTGGAGAATCTAGAGCAGGTCCTGAAGGTCAGTAGGATTCACATGGCTGGAAGGATTGTGCAGACACTTTGTGCTGCTTTTGGATGGCACGTGTTGTCTCTTTGCTTTTTTTGTCCATTCTTTTGTCTTTGTTCTTCTGTTGGGGATTCTGCTTCTGCAGGATCCTGGACCATGGCCTCCCAAGGTGGGCAGAGGCGCTTTAGAAAGGCTGCTTCAGGGATTTGGGTGGAAGGGAAATTAGGTGGCCATCACCGATTTAGGGATTTTCTTTGACTGTGTTGCTCTGGCTTTTGGTAAGAGTTTCTTAGTTTTTGCTCTGTTGAATGACATGAAATACAGGCCATATTTTGACTTCATGGCTGATGATAGGACACAGGACAGTATTTCAGTAATGTCACCCTTCACTGTCTGTGAATTGTTCTGCAGCACATGAGAAATGTGGCTGAGCGAAGGCAGCAGCTGGAAGTCGAGCACAAGGAAGCACTGCTAGTCCTGCAGGAGAAGCAAGAGGAAGTCAGACGGTTGCAGCAGGTTTGCAGTGTGTGAGAGAATGGATGTTTCGCTCTCTGAATCCTGTGGAAACTGATGTGATTCTTTGTCCTGGTTTTGGCTGGGATAAGTTTTCTGCTTAGTAGGTGGTACAATGCTGTGTTTTCGATTTAGTGTGAGAATCATGTTGATTACACACTGATGTTTCAGTTGTTGCTAAGTAGTGGTTACTTCAAATCAAGGACTTTTCAAGTTTCCCATGCTCTGCCAGCAAGCAGGTGCACAAGAAGCCGGGAGGGAGCATAACCTTGTTTCCTTGGAAGTGTAGTGTATGGAGGAGGTATACGTGAGCTTACAGGATAAAGTAAACCAGGGAAGAGTGTCTCTGCCTCTAGGCAAACTCTGGTACCTGAGCAAAGTGAAAGGCTTTTCTCATGAATGGCAGTTCTGATCTTGCACTGCTCTTTGTTCAAAGACCAAAGATGCTTTCAGAGTGTATGGTGTTGTAAACCTGTAATGGTCTATCAAGGTGGTGGTGATAGCAGAAGTGAACTTAAGTAGGCCGCTTTCTTATTTGCTCTGCTTCTTTCTTCTTAGGCGCAGGCAGAGGCAAAAAGAGAACATGAAGGAGCAGTACAACTTCTAGAGGTAAGACAGAAGAAAACAAGATTGATTAGTTGCTTCAGATTTGGTATCTTTTGTTCTTAATGTCAGCTTTCTTGATGCCCTGGTTTTTTTTTGATTCTTGAGCAAAACGCTTTAATGTCTTGATTAGATGCAACATATTGCTGCTGTAAACAAGTATTGGTTGTGCTTGCAGAGTAGTTTCTGGGATCAAAGTTTTAGGGGTTTAAATCCTGGCCTGCTCAGTCCTTGGACAGGTTACTTTGTTCAGATTGTGCCCAGAAACTCTTCGAGGGATGTGTTAAGTAACCAATCTCAGATCTGCCTGCTCCGTTTTCCAGGATTGTGTGCAGGCAGAAAGAATACTTGCATCCGTGTGATCTGAAATCTCTGTTGTGTGTACGTGCTCTGTGCTTTTTATTAGGGAAAAAAAAGGAGAAATGTGGCCTTTGCTGGAGCATAATAAGTGGTGAAGTTTGAGGCAGCTCCCTTGTCCCATTTGCTGGGCTGGCATCAGCTGTGCACATGCTCTGACACCCACACAGAGTATGCTTTGCTGTGGTGGCAGACAGCTTAATGGTGATGCAGCAGATGTGATGAGCACTGTTTTAGTTTTGGATGTGCTTTATCTTGGTGTTTATCAGGATGAGTTTGGAGAAAACCTTGGCTGTGGATTCCTGGAGCTGCAAAGGCAGAGCACCCAACCCTGGAACTTAATGTGGTGATGTAGTAGCTGCCAGGAAGTTGTGTTAGGTGTTATGGCAAATAGGGCAGCTTCTGCTCTCTCAGTCCACTGAGGTTCTCTGAATACTAAACCATCTGAGACCAAGCAGAATGCCTCGCTGTACAGCACCTGGACAGTGAGATCTCGTGCTAATGAGGCCGTGTGAGGCCGTGGCCCCGTCTGTAGTGGTGACTTAAAATCAGAGGTGTCAGTCTGAATTGCCTGTGTCCACTGCTGTGCAGCAGCTCTGTGGCTGTTAGGAGCCCAGGAGAGTGAAGTGAGGTGGTAAGTGTCCTTGACAGAGGAGATTGCTCCATGGCTGCAAATAACATCTCCTTTGAAGGGGGCCTGATCTGTATCTGAACTGTAGAGCCCAAGAGTGCTGGGCTTCTACTGAATGGGGTTGAAGTTGTTGCAGGCGGGGTGAATATCGTGGGGAAGTGACGTTAATTATTACCCTGTTGCCGTGTCCTTTCTGGGACATCTGCTTTCAGCTGCAGAGAGGTTCAGAGCTGATACGGGTGCTGCTCTTATGTCAGTTGGTGTTTAGCTGGCTTCTTAGCAGCCTTTAAGGAAAGGGAGGTTTGATGATTGCCAAATGCTTCCTGAACTAATCCACTGAAGGATTGGAGAAGCTGCTAAGGTTTATATTAAACATCTACCTGTGTAAAGGAAGAAAGGAACAGTCATTTTGTTCTGTGTTGAGAGGCCAGTCATGTTCTTGTGCAAGGGCCTCATCAGTTAAATATTCTTGCTTTCATGTTACTGGTACAGAGATGTTGTAAGTCAATGACACCAGGTGGACTGAAGAAAAAGAAATTGTCATTAAAAGCTAGTTTAATGTGGAGCAACAGTTATTTAAATGCCTTAACTATAATCACAGTCATTCCAGAACATCAGCGTAGGGCAAAATTAGGGGTTTGGGGCGCTTACATTGCGTATTGTCATTTTTACATATGTTTGGATTGCTTTTTGATGTAGTATTAATGAAAAATGAGTGTGGTCTGTTTTTCTGTTGGAAGAGTTCAGTCACATGGTTGTCGTAAGTAGAGTCTCCCTCCTTGGAAATGTTCAAAACTCAACGAGACAAAGCTCTCTGCAACCTGCTGTAGCTGACTCTGCTGTGAGCTGAGGGAGTTGACCTAGGGGATCTCCAGAGCTGCCTTCCAGCCTCGGCTGTTCTGTAGTTGTGTGATAAGGCAGTGATGGCGGTAAGTAGAGGTATGGGATGGTTTCTGTGTGCAGAAATACCATGGATAGAAGGATTGTCTCAGCTTAGAAAAGAAACCTCGAGGGTATAGTCATGGGAATGGAGGAGTTCAGTAGTGGTTACAAAGTTCGTGAGACAAGATTCTCAACTGCCTTTTGCACTGCAGAGATGCAAAGGGCACCAGCCTGATTTGAGGAATACAGTATAGAATTTTATTGGGAAATACGGTGAACAGAAACTTTGCCTGTTTTCCCTGACGTAGGAGCAGGGTGTGTGACTGAGCAGGCTGTTAGCTGCTTGAAATCATGTCAAAGCCAGGTTCTGAGTTGTGCCTTGATTCTTAGAACTCCTTGGTCTCAGACCTGGGGAAAGTTCTGGACACAAGGTGTCCATTCCATTGATTTTATGGGTGGTTGCAATGTGCTGGGAAAAGAGGGCTTGAAATTTGGTGCTGGCACTCAAAGCATATTGTGATTTGCAGGACCTCAAAAAGTGCGCGGTTGTCTTACACATGCATTTGGTATGCGGGATTTGGCTTTTGTTTAGCAAGCAGATGCTGGTGGGAATCTCAGTATGGAACAAGGCAAACACTGTAAGTCGGTGAGAAAACAATTTCATTCAAACTGAGGGCTGGGTTATCTTTGGCAGATTGTTGATATTTGGCTAGTGTAACTGCTGATGTGGTTTTATATCTTTTTGCTTTTCTTGCTACCAGAGTACTTTGGATTGCATGCAGGTACTGCTATAATCCTGTCAAACAGGACATTTTTCTCCTCTGTCCTGACTTTGACAGTTGCTTGATGTTCTTGTTTTAACTATACTCTGGAAAAGATTGCAAGAGTGTCACCTCCAAGAAAGAAATGTAATTAAAGGAGCTACCACCTATGAGTTTGATGGAGCAGCTGCTTTTCTGTTTAAACGCTTTGCTTTCTTGACCAATTAGAATTAGGAGCTTTATTTTTTTGGCATTTCCAGATTTTTACAATTGTCCAACTGTGCACTTTCTCCATGTGTTGCATAAATTTAAAGGTCTTTTGGGAACTACTTGCAGTCCAAGAGTGAAGACTTTCCTTCAAAACCCAAAAGCAATGGTAGTTAGCATTGCAAATGAAAGTGAAAGAAAAAGACAGGTCCTGCTGGCTTTGTAATTGGTTGGAAGATGGGAAGTTGAGATTGTGAATAATAGTTTTCACAGAAGAGGCAGTAACTGATGAAGTTATAGTCTGGGAGTTGTGCTAGCCAGCCTATTCACAAATGATTTGGGAGTGGTGAGGTTTGTAGCTGATAGAAAACTGCTTTCAGCAGTCACCTTCAGATGTGACTGCAGAGAGCTGTGAGAAGATCTCATGAGCAACAGGGAGATTAAATGACAGGTAACACTGACTGTGCACATGGAGGAGAAGCAGCCATTCCTAAATGTGCACAGTGGTGGGCTCTGACTTACCTGTTGTGACAGAAAATGCAATGTTTGAGGTAGGGTGATTTTTTTAAAATGTCAGCCTAATTCACAAGTCTGGTCAAAAAGGCAAGTACAGTGTTTGGAACTTTTAGGAAGGGAATTGGGAACAGCTCAAGGACATTACTGGGGTATGCCCACATCCTGTAGAAGTAGCACCCACATCTATGTGGAGTTACAGATGTTCTTTAATCCCTTTGGTGTTAGCCCTTCTTTGAGCAGGAGTTTGGACTGTAGGTCTGTAGAGTTCCCTCTAGCAAAATGGTGATTCTCTGATCTCAAAAACATACAGCAGAAGATATGGAGAAGGGTAACAAGGGACATCTGGATGAAGGAGTGTCATCTGTAGGAGAAGTGTAATAGCACAGCCCAGAAGGAGAGTGTCTAAGAGGACAGGGCTGAGCTGATGGTGGTTGGGTTTAGCTTGGTGTGGAAAATGAGAGTAAGTTCCTGAACTGATTGTTAAACTGACCCCACCAGGCTCTGCTCCCTGCTCTTGCAGCCTCTTCTGGTAATCATGGTACTCAGTCTCGGTTGGTGTGAGGGTCCTTTCTTTCCTCCTTTTGGGTTGGGCATAGACACAGAAGTCTCCTACCTCTTCTGTGTCTGGGGCTTGATTCCTGCTGGTTCCCTGAAGCTCCTGGCTGTGTCCTTAGGCTCCTCTTCCTTATCCCCCCATCTCCTAGAACTTCCCTGAAAACTTGCTGCTTACTCAGCTGTGTGTGAACCTCTGCAAGTAGTCCACAGAAGTGCGCTTTGTGTGTGATGTGGTAGTAATATTTAAGAGATGTTTGTACGTTGTTTTGAATAACACAAGATCTAAAAGACACCTGACCAATTAGGTATCTCAGAATTAAACTGTGGATTACCTAGGCTATTTACTTGGCCACCAGTATAAATGGATTTAAACTGTGATTAATACATTTACAGAACCAAGGAACTATTAGGATGCTATTAGTGCTATTAAACACAATATTCCAGATGCATCTACTGGCTCAGGTCTCCAGACAATATAGGAAAACCCTCTGTGGTCCTGCAGTTGTTCTGTAACCTGTCTCTTGTCATAGGCCGTGTCCCAGGGTGGGACTGGGGACAGATGTTGGTCTAGAGAAAACCCTACCTCGACCCAGTGCAACTGTTCATGGTTTCTTTTCTTTATTAAGATGTTATGCATAGGGGAGAAGCATTTATGCAAAAAATCTTACCTGTAAGTAAATTCAAACACTCATGATTGCAGGGGGACTCTGTACAACATGACTTAGTGAACAAGGAGTTGGCTTTGAGTGGAAAATGCAGACACTTCTGGAAGTTGCTCATGGCATCTGATACTGTCTTTCAGTTCAGCGGCAGTTACTTCTTGCCAGATTTCAGAGGCTTCCCTTAAAGACCTAGAGCACCTAGCTAGTTGTGAAGGAAATAGGTGATAAACTGACATGTTCGAAACAGACCTGTCACAATAAAATAAAAATGCATGCACCCATGTAAGTTAGGGAGTGGGCTAGAAGGATATTGTGGTACTCTGAGACCAGAAAGAAAGCTTTTTCCAGGTTAGATGTGTTATTTTTAGAGCTCCCTAAAAATCAGACTTGTTGTCTTACTTAATATTTCAAGGCATGATTTATTTTTTGATTTGGAAGAAGAAAAAGACACTTCAAATGCTTTTTGTAGAATGGAAAATTTTGAAGAGCACAATGCAGTCATCTATTTTGTTGCATCTTACCTACACAAAATGATGAGATGAGTGACTGCAAAGCCTGGTGTGATCTCAGCCTAAAGAGAAAAAAGGGTACAACTGTCAACTCTTGCAAGGCAGAGTCTGCACCTCAACCAGATGCACTAGTGCCTAATTAAATATTGTCTGCATTAACTCAGTTGAAGAACTGATTAGGTGATATATTCCTATCCAGCCCTAATGTTTTTTGTTTACTCATTACCTGAAGTGCATGAGCAGGGCCTACACAGGATACCTGTCTAAGAAGGCAGAGTAAGGTTGTTGCATGGTGGAAGAGTGAGAAGAGGGAAGGAAGCAGTTGCCTTCTCCTGGGAATTGGTGTGCCTACAACTAGGGAGTATGTGGGGATGTGCAAGGACAGCCAGGACTCGGTAATATTTTGGAAGGGGAAGATGCAGAGATGGTAGAAAGAGAATACTGGAAAATACGAGTGGTTCTCTATTACGAATGTGTCCCTCCTTTTCCATAGTATTTCTTCTCTAAGGCTTTCCTGCATCTCATCTTGCTGAGATGTAGCTTTCTTGTACTCAGCATGCATTTTCCTGGAGCGTCATCCCTGTGGGACCTGGTGGCAAAGTGTGTGGGCTGCCTGCATCAAAGAAGTGTTCTGCAGCATGGACCAGGGTGCCAGTACTCTCTGCCCTTCCTAGCCCCTGGAGGAGCTGAGATCTGGAGGGACAATCAGGAGTCCTGCCCAGAATGGTGAGGAGGCCAGGCCAGGGTAGGGTTTTGAGAGCCTCGGGAGTGATGGACCAAATGGAGCACTGGGAGAGCAATTCCTTTGGAGGTGCGATTTTAATGCTCCAATAAGCAAGCAAAGCTTTTCAATCTTTTTTCTTTTCAAGGCTTCTTTATCTTTGACTTATCTCATCTGGTCTTGTGCAGGACTTGGATAGGATATTGAAGTTCAGACTCAGAATTTCAGGGGTAATGCCTAATTGAACTTGCAGTCAAGGTCCTCATAGATGATGAGGCTCGGGTTTTCAAAGACGGTTTAGGTGTGGAGCTGACGGCTCCTAATGACCATTCCTGGGCATGGCACACCTTTTAGCTTCCTGGGAATCCGAGACCCACTGAAAAGACATGGCAAAGGGAAATGCTGTTTGGAGCCTCTGTGGTGGTTTTGGTATGAGTTTTTCCCTCATCTTGTGTCTCTCCCGTCAGGCCCGAGTGAAAGATCTAGAAGACCAGTGCCGCAGCCAAACAGAGCAGTTCAGCCTCCTGTCTCAAGAACTCAAAGAGTTCCGGCTTCAAACAGGAAAAATCGACCTTCTCACCTCTACACTGGTGACTTCTGAGTTTCCTCTTGCCCTCTGCAGCTCTACCCCACAGCCCCACTGGGAGAAGGGTAATTACTGGAGATGCCCGCAAGTGTTTTGACAAATGAGTTGTTACTTGTGTAAATGGAAAGGTGTAAAGAAAATAATTCAAATGTTCAGTTAATTTTTGAGACCTCTGTCTCTCTTGTGGTTCATTTTGTAGTCATAAAGAGAACTTGGCATTTGTCTGACCAAAGAGAGCCCGGGGTGTCCAGTCTGTTGCGCTGTTAAATGAGTCACATTTTTAGAGACCTGAGCATTAAAGGGTGTTTGCGCATTGTGTTGCTCACTGCTGATCTTGTATTCTGCCTGTCGCTAAAAGTAATGGACAGATTATTTTATGGCAGAGTCAACTGTTCCTGGATTGCTTACTCACCAGAGTGCTAAGAAGGTTCAGAATGAAGAGACTGATGAGTTTGAGTCATCACAGCGGGCGCCTGATGCCACTGTTGGCTCCCCAGTTGCTGCTACCAGTTCTCAGAGACAAGCCAAGAAAGTGGAATCTCAGTCAAACTCTTCAAAATCAGAATCCATGCAGAACAGTCCAAAATCCTCCCCAACTCCAGAGGTCAGTATGGGAGCCCCCTCTGCGGCCTGTGCTTTCTAGCCACAAGGGAATAAATGCATTGCTGAGAGCACTGGTAAAGTTGCATTCATTCCCTCCTGGCTGCCTGGAAAAAGTGGGAAAAACAAGAGAAAAGCTGTAGGAAAAAATTGAAGGGGCCTTGCATGCCAGTGTCTGTAATACTCATTTGAACATAATTGCTGTGCTCCAGGAAGGAAACAACAGAGCAGACAGTGCTGGGGCCTTGGAGAAGGAGCAGTATGGAGAGGTCCATTGGTGGGAAGTGTGGGAAAGCTCCTGCTAAGCTTTCTTGTGACATCTCAGCTACTGCTAAAACACACAAAGGCTACAAACTGTTATTTTTAGCATGCTGAGGAACTGTGTCCAGTTTTTTTCTGGCCTTGATTTCAGATGGTTTTTGGCCTTGAGCTCTGTATGAGGGGCTCAAACTTCTTTGCATGCTTTTAGGTATTAAAATTTTACTTTGTGAAAGAAACCATAAAAAGATGCTCAGTTTGTGCTAGCAGAGGGACAAAATGAATAGACTTTGCTTGTTTGTGTCACCAAGATCTCATAGACAGTTGTTGCTTCTCCCCAGGAGCTCTTACATTGTACTGTAGGGTTCACTTACACAGTCTTTCGTACTCTCTGCTGTATATCACTTCATGTGACAGTTTAGGGTAAGGAAGTGTTGTGGGTGGGGCTGGCTGTGATGGCACGGGAAGCAACTTTTGCTCCTTTGGTCCACTGCTGTTTCCTGGGCATGCAAATCTTCAAGGCCACATGGAGTGCCTCATTGTACCTGTGGAGGACACTCAAGTCTTGAGCCACTGAGGCCAGGGCACGAAGGAAGGGATGCTGCTGTGGCAGGCAGCGCCTACCACTGTGTAAGAGCTCTGAGAAGCTGTCAGGTTCAGAGGCAAAGTGAATGTCACACCTGTGGAGGAACAAGTATGTGACTGCTATCAATTCTGTAGTGGGAAAAATTAATATTTTTTTGGTTCAAGAGAAAGCTTGGAAGCCACTGTGCCTCCATGGAGAGATAAGGCAAGTAGTGCTTATAGAGATCAGTGTGGTGTCCTTGGAAAAGAGCCAGTGTGTAGAGTGTTTGGCTTCAGCAACACATGGTTATGGGAACATTCCAGAGTGTTAGCCAGGCTACTAAAAGCTACTCCATTTGGGTCTGTCTTTGGGTGTTAACAGGGTGCAGGTGTTTGTTATCCTAGGACATGATGCAGGATTGCCTTACAAGGAGTACATTGCATTGAAAAAGTGCTCTGAACTCTTTCAGAGATTAAGTTTGGCAGTTCATATACTAGAAAACACCTACTTTGTATTCCGGTGCCTTCAATGGGTGTTCATCCTTGAGGTCTGCTTGAAAAAAGCAGCTTGAATTGGTTCATTGGCACCATTTCAAAGAAACACAAAGGAACTGCATTTCCTCAAGAAGTATGATTTTATTATATAACTCATTGCCACTGGATGTAAAATTCCAAAACGTCACTGGGATCAAAAAGACTGAGACAAATTTCTCAAAGATTCTTCTGCTAGTAGCCACCAAATGCATTCAGGGTGCAGCCTCCAGCTTAGGAAGTCTGTAAGCAGCCAATTGTTGGAAAGTGAGAGACAATATGGGGAAGAGGAGTTTCATGTTTGCCCTGTCTCTTGTATGCTTTCCTGCAGCATGTGCTACTGGATGTTATCAGAGCCAGCTGTTTGGTGGCCCTACCAGGTCCAACCAAAGCTCTACCTGGTGTTCTGAAAGTACATACACATTATATTGAAGTATTTACAGGTGCCGGAGGGGAACTGCCTGAACAAAAGCACTTAAGAGACCTAGACGTCTAATAAAACTGTAAGGTCTCCTTTGTACAGGTTGCCATTTATGTTGCACACATGGACAGCTACCATTTAGAGGTAGCAAGAAATGAATATACTGAATTACGGATATGTAGGGTGGAAGACGCCTCTCCAAGCGTCTCTCCAATCTCCTACTCCAGTGGCCTATCACCAACACTAGATCAGTGTGGCCATGGCTTTGTCTAGCTGAGGCTCTCCACGAATGGAGATCCCCCACCTCAGTGGGAACCTGTCTCAAAGCTGCATCACGCACCTGGGCAAGGAGTTTTTCCTGGTGTTTGACTGGAACCTCTGAAGTTGCAGCTTGGAGGTGTTGCCTCTTATTACTACTTTTTCACCTTAAAAGTCATTCTGCCAGGTGGTCTTTAGCCTGGTGGCCAGACTGACACCGTACATGATCTTAGGGGACTTGTTGATCGGTGTTTGAACCCTTTGAGTGTTCCTTTACTCTGATTTGGGCCTTATCATATCCTTCATCTTCAATGTTTTTAGGTGGACACTGCAAGTGAAATGGAAGAACTGGATGTTGACAGTATCTCTCTAATGCCTGAGCCAGGCAGCCAAGGCCCTGCAAAGCTCCAGGTGTTCTTAGCTCGGTACAGGTACTGGATCATTTCTTGTGGTCTATGAGGTTACACTGTAGACTGGGAGGAAGAGAACTCAGATAATTCTGTGCTTGTGAGGAGCAGGTCAAATGTGATCTGTGTCTTCCATGTCAGAGTCTTCGGCCCATAAGGTCTCGCTCAGCTCAGAGGGATAACATTGCTTTGGAATGTTGAAATCCCTTTTAAAGACTAAAGAGCAGGAGTTGGCAGTAGGTGCTTGCAAAGATAAAGGTTTTTCATGAGGCATTTCCCTGTGGTAGGCCCTCTGATGAGCTTGAGAATACTGGGGTAGGCACATTAGAACTACCTGGAGGCCAAATCCTATCACCAGTGTATTTACCGTTTTCATGCTAAGTGAAGTTTTTGACTTGCTGTTCAAAACATGGAGTTACAGCACTGAGTGTTTTGTAACTTGTATCCTGAGGGCTGGATAATTATAAGGAAAAAAAAAAAGGGCTAGAAACCTTTTTTTTCACTCATGTAATGTTGTTCTTGCACGGATCAGCTCATTCTTTAGGGTTTTAAAGACAGGAATTCTGAGATTCTGTGCTGTGCTTGTCCATGACAGTCATATGGCAAGTAAAGTGTACCTTACAAGTTTTGGGCATTTTCAAAAATTTATTTTTGTTTTCAGTCAAAATTATCAAATGCATGAAATGTAGAGAGATATCTACATAAAATAGTTAAGGCTGCAGGCGAATTTCAGGGTTTCTGTTTTAGAAGTGCAGAGTCCTACAGCTTATCTACTTAGTACGCTCAGAAACACAGCAGGCACTCAGGTAATTCAAATCTTCTCTTAAACACTTTCTTGAGTCACTCTGATCTGTTCCTTCAGACATCACAAGATGTCAGTTCTGCTACTCAAAACCTTATTCCTAGCTGCTATTTGAACATGGAACAATATGTTATTAGTTATTTATGAAACTTAAACTAAAATATTGACCTTTGTCTGTGGAATTTGCCACTTGCAAAAAGTGGATGCAGTCCCAGTGAATTGTAAGCTGATCTAACATCACAGTTTGAATGTATTGCTGTGAAAGTTGCTATACAAAGTAAGTCTTCATATTGTAAATATTTCAGCTACAATCCTTTTGATGGGCCTAATGAAAATCCAGAGGCAGAGCTTCCACTGACTGCTGGTGAATATATTTACATCTATGGAGACATGGATGAAGATGGCTTCTTTGAAGGTGCGTTTTAGTAGAATGAAATGTGACCAAACTACTGTGGGAAGTTGATCTCTTAAAAAAAACAAGAGAGGAATTTAGTGAATCTTGACACTTCAAGATAAAGGTTTTCTACCCAAAGTTAGTTTGTTAGAGGCAAGAGCAGATTCTGTTGGAAAAGGGTTTATTTGTGTCATGATTAAATTGAGTCTAGAACATGAAATCCTGGTCTAGTGATTTCAGTGGAAATTTTGCCACTGCTTTTGGGAGAGCTCCAGGTTTCATCCCCACATGATTCCTCCCTAGCTGTGCCCTGGGCACCTTCTGCATATGGTCTGTTTCCCTCTTTCCAGTAACTTCATAGTGAGGCAGAGATTGTAAGCAGCTGGTGGTCTTAACTACCTCTTGCTCTTTTGGCAGAGGAGGGTATAAAATAAGCAGTCCGAACTACAGTTGTTATGTCATTTGGTGTCATACAGTGTTTCACTTTTGGCACCTTTGAAAACACGATCCTGGTGGACTAATAGGCAGATGGAATTAAAACCAAGAACTGTGGACTGTAAATTTGTAATGAAGTTTCTTTGTGGACCTGGCTTACTTAATGGGATGAAGGAACCTTAATTTACTGAGGTGCTTTGCAAGAGCTGAGGCAAATGCATGCCATGTTGCACTGCTTGCTCTTTGACTCTTCTGGCTCTTTCTTTCTTTCTTTCTTTCTTTCTATTTCTAAGCTTCTCATGTATTTATTTGTTTGTTTATTGTTTAAAGAATAAAAGGTTATTCTTTACTAACGTGTTCTGCTTTCCCTGCTTTCAATTGATTTGCTGTAGGTAGAGGTGGAAAGGGGAAAGTAAGTGCAATGCCTACGCACTGCTGTTTTGACCGTGGTTTGACGGTTCTTGCACGTACCAAGAGTGCTGTGGTATCAGTCATCCCCATGGGTCCTTTTGGGACATCTTTGTTACGGAAGCTAGCATAACAAAGGAGAGAACTAAAACGGAAGGCCAGAGCTGAATACAGAGCTGGAAAGGTGGACTTTCTTGAGGAAGTACTACAAAACCCAAATCTGTATGGCTGGGAGAAGATGTTAAATCATCAATCTTCGTAGTTTGGGAAGGCTAGAAAAATACACTTAAGTTAGTAAAGGAGCTGTGATCAGGAAAAGTAGGATAATGAAGAAAGAAAACCCCTTAAGCTAATTACACAAAACAACTTTCTAGTTAGTTGGCTCTGGAATGTATGGAGTGGTGTGGCTCCTCACTGTGACCATTAGGATCTAACTAGGGAAGCCCTGTGAAATGCAGGAAACTTTGCCAGGAATAACCTCCCCGAGGTTGTTTTTTTTCATTCCTGACTGCAGCGCAGTTGTGACCTGGCGTAGACATTGTCACGTTGTCTTCACGGATGGGTTGGAAGGCTGAATGGTAGGTGCAGTGGTAACAGGTTTCCTGTTTTTTGTTTAGGGGAACTGATGGATGGCCGGCGGGGGCTAGTCCCCTCCAATTTTGTTGAGCGAGTTTCAGATGATGACCTCATGACGTTTCTGCCTTTGGAGCTGAATGATCTCACCCATAGTTCATACCAGGAGAAAAGTTTTGTCAGTGCAAGCACCAGCAGTGGAGATAAGAGTGATTTTTCCATTGAAGAGAGTAGCATCAGTCCATTGGCCAGTAGAGCAGAAGGAGACCAGGAGGAACGTGTTAGTCATACAGCAGTGCCTTACCCAAGAAAACTGACTTTGATCAAGCAGCTTGCCAGAAGCATAGTTGTAGGCTGGGAACCACCACTTTTGCCAGCTGGCTGCCCAGACATACAAAGCTACAACATCTATGTGGATGAAGAGCTACGTCAAAATGTGAAGAGTGGCTTTCAGACCAAAGCAGTGATTGAGAAGCTGGATTTAAAGACAAAGGCTTACCGTGTATCTGTGCAGACTGTGACAGAGCAAGGCAGTTCTGATAAACTGCGATGCACTTTCTTTGTGGGGCAAGATTTTTGTGTGGCACCAACTATGCTGAAAGTCAGAAGTGTCACTGCCACGTCAGCAGAGGTCATGTGGCTTCCCTGCAACAGCAATTACAACCACGCAGTGTATCTCAATGGGGAGGAATGTGACATAACAAAACCTGGGGTCTACTGGTACACCTTCCGCAACCTGCAGCCAAGCACTCAGTATGTTGCCAAGCTGGAGGCCCGGCCCTTGAAAACACCTTGGGAAGAGATCCCAGAGGGGCAGGAGCAGAACTCAGCTGTGATACACTTCACTACCCCACTAGCAGGTATCAGAGAAGTCATGCCCATGGCCACTGTGCATGGAGTGCTTGGAGCAGTGCGCTCTGTCATTACTTCGCTATGAAGCCTTGGGGTGAAGGGAAGCAAGGTTTATTAGGTCCTAAAGCCTGAGATGCTGTACTGTTTTGTCTTAATGTTTTTCTTCCTTTATTTTAAAAATTTATTATCTCTTTTGTTTTCATTTGCTCTGGGAAGACATCTTCTTTGCTGATTTGAACAGCATGCCTCTCAGGGCATGGAAGATCTGGTTTGCCATGACCTTGCTCTAAGGGTTGCTGCATCTTGGCCTCAGCTACTTTTGCAAAGTTCTGTTTTTTGTGCATTAAAGCTTTCACAGAACAAGAGCACCTTACTTTCTCTGGTTCTGTCTACCGTTTCCCAAGACTAGCCTAGCTATTCTAGTACAGTTCTGCAGTGGCAAGTCTGGTGTGGTAGCTTTCTCCTTGATTCTAACCAGAGTTTAGTTTAGCTTTATGCTGTTGTCAGGTAAGCAAGAGCAAAATCTGTTTGGTCTCTCACAGGCACACCTGATGCTCCTTTGGATGTCCAGGTAGAAGCTGGTCCCTCACCAGGTATCCTTGTTATCAGCTGGTTACCTGTCACTATTGATGCCGAAGGATCTTCCAATGGAGTCCGAGTCACCGGTTATGCTGTGTATGCGGATGGGCAGAAGGTATTGTGCTGACGCTATGCCAGGCTGACGTCTGTGTAGGTGGGTGGCTGGAGGCTGGTGCAGGAAGCGTGCCAGGAGGAGGCAGTGACAGTCCTTGGCTTGGAAAGGAATGATATTAGAGAAGAAACAATGCTTGGGCTGTTTGTTTTGACTGAAGCACCCCAAAAAAAGAGTTCCATCCAGATTTTTGATGTGGTTTTGATATAAGTAAGCTAGGAAGGTTCCTGTGGCAGGACCCTTCACTAGGAAAACAGGACAATTAGTGTCAGCCTCCTCTGTCACACCCTAAGCACTAGCTTGATCCTTTGGGAAACGACGAGCTCAATGAGCAGTAAGTCCATAGCACATGGAGAGAGTACAAGTACTCAACCTTGCCACCACTTGGGGCTTATCTCTGGACTGTGGGTTCTCTAGCCATTTTTTAAATTAAGGACAGGCAAAGAGGGAAAAGAGGGAGGTATACAGACACCCCAGGGTCCTGTATGAATACTGGTAAAGAACCTCCAAAGATATTCTGTATTAAAAGTGGCCTGCAGTCTTCTGCATATAGGATGTTGTGCTATTGGCCGTGGGAGGGGCAAGCCACAACTGTTCAAAGGAGCACAGTGCAAAACAGAGTGGTGCTGTGTTGGATGATTGCTCTTCTATTGTGGAAATGCTTTTTCGTTACATAGGTCAGAAAAGGAGGAGTCCGAGAAGGTAGGCAAAAGAGAGGCCAGAAAAAGGGATAGCTTTTTTTAAAGTGTAGGGAACAAGAAGAGTTAAAACCTGGTGTAGGAGGGAATAAAGTCATGTTTTATAGAATATTCAGTTTCTCAAATGTGGTAACAATTTACCTTTGCTGTTCATTCTTCCCTGATATTGTGCAGAAGGGTGAGAATTCTGTATGCCTGCTCTCCAGAGCTTTGGGGTCTTTCGTTAACTTTGTGTTCAGGAATTGTCATTCTCAGAAGGGCTGAGCCATGCACAGTAAATAATTACTCCCTATTTTTTTGCTTGCAGGCAATAGAAGTTACTTCTCCAACGGCTGGGAGTGTCCTGGTGGACTTGTCCCAGCTTCAGATGTTCCAGGTGTGCCGGGAGGTTTCTGTGAGAACGATGTCTCTGTATGGGGAGTCAGTGGATTCAGTTCCAGCCCAGATTTCCTCGGTCTTGCTGGAAGCCTCTCACCACTCTTCACCTTCAGATTGTGCTGTTTCTACCACTTTTACCTCTAGACTGCCCCGTGGAGAGCCCAGGGGCTCTCTGCCTGCACGCAGCCCACCCACACGCCAGACAGCTGCACTCCTGCATCGACAAAAAGTTCCTGCTGATAGCTCAGATGCCAAATTGACTGATCACTCCTCCAGCCATGACAGCTCAGTACGATCTCTGCCAGAGGAAGCCTCTTCACTGCCGCACCTCTCCTCTCCCAGTGCTTCCTTGGTGCAGGTTTTAGATGCTTCCCCACAAGGATCAGACACTGCACAAGACAAGAAATGCCTGACTGTGCCTCCTCAGCAAGCTGGCAGGACAGTGCTCCCCTGTGAGGGCACAGAGCCTGTCGCTTCAAGGGAAGCAGAATCGCAAGGCCTGGGTGAGGGGATGGAGGTGCAGGTAAGTGCTTACATCTCCTGCCCAGTACCAAATGTGCTGGGAAGGAGAATGGATCATTTTGGGGAATGGAAGAAAATGCTAGTGAGCATGTTTCTCTTTCTGTGACACACTGTTGCCTTTGGGTCATCATCCAGTGGTTGGCAAACCGGCAGGGAGTACTGTCTGCTGTTGTGTACCTGGAAAAGCAGATGAAGCTCTCCGCTTGATCTGCTTGCACACACATGTGATCAGGAATAGAGTCAGGAAGGCAAGAATTCATCAGAGAGAGAAGGTGAAAAGGATGTTCCCGCTGATGATGATGTCAGTGTTAGTCTGGCACTGCTGTTCTTATTCCAAACACTGTGTTCTCTGACTTGAAGGGGTCTTCTCCAGTCTAGTGGGTTTGTGTGAGGCAGAGTAGAGCCACTTCAGCACAGTGGAGCACCTTAGTGGACTTCACAGCAACATAGCCGTGCCTGGAGAAGAGCTGGCAAGTTGTCCTGACATTGGGTATTTGGAATCCTGTAGGGTGGGTGAGTGCTTTCAGAGCTTTCCTAGGACAGTGGTGAGGATGTCAGAGAGCCTCGTAAGAAAACAGGTACTAATGACCGATAAGCTGCTCGCTCTGTGACAAGAGGAAAGTGGGTCCTGTTTGTGTGTGATGCATTATATCAGGAAAAAGGATCTTTTTCCCTTTCTGACCTGTGACATCAGGGACTTCAGGGAGCACAGGGAGTGCTTCAAACTGTTAAAGTCAGCATGACTTTATTAATTATGGCAATGTGAGCTTGTGAAGGCTCAGAGTTAGACAAAAGCAGGGAAGACTTCTGATAATTACTGGAGTATTGACAGCTGTGTGGGCCCAAAACCAAAGGCTAGGTAAATACACAGAAGAATTGAGATGTTGAGTGCAAAATTTAAATCGTCATTCTTCAATCCCTGGTCATTTTCTGCTCACAGCACCTCAGGTCAGTTGTTGTGATTTGTTTGCACATATTTAGATGTCTGGTGTAGGTGGCTAACATGGATGAGTTGCTTTGCCTCCTTTGTTGTCAGTGGAGCAAAATGGGTGCTTCCAGGATGCACATCATCCTCCTTGCTTGAGATGTGTGTCTTCACTTGGCTGTCAACAAAGAGAAACAGGGCAGAAAGATCCTAGCTGTCAGATGACACATGAGATCTAGACCTGTCTGGCTTTTGCCTGAGCCCAGGGAACATTTGGAAACTAGACACTGCAGTGTGTAAATCTCCCTAGGGGTCTGATCCTGTAAATACATACAGAGCACACTTTGTAAATAGGGACAAGGTTGTTCTCCATTGCAAAATACAGTGGAGGCTGTCATATTCTAGAGTGAGGGTTAGAGAAAGGGGTGGCTGATGAAGGCCCCCACCTGCCTTACCCTCCTTGTTCTTGGGGTTCCACTCCTCCATCTCCCAGAGGTTTTCTTAAACACCAGACTGAACCAACTGGAAAACATGAAAATTTAAAATTTCTGTAATCCAACTAGGTGATCTAACCATGAATCTGTGCAGTTGTATTCTCTGTGTATGTTCTTCATTAATTCCCCTTCTCTTCACAGCTCCCAGAAGTGCTGGGGTAATGTCCTCACCTCCAGCTCAAGCTAACCTGCAAGCTGGCGTGTAGGACATTCCTCTGGCAGATAAGAGTGGGAAATGACCTTTTTGTATAGCTTGGGCTCTTCTTGCTGCCGTAAAACTAGTTATTGTCAATACACTTCTGTGGCTTACACGAGCCACATGCAGTGGCCAGAGCTGCAGCAGTGGAAAGACCTTGTGTGTACTTGCAGCTAATGGCAGAGAGGGGTTTGTTCCAGGGCTGGCCAACCTTCCCAGCTGCAAATTGCCTGCCAAAATATTCATGTGCCAACAGCACAGAATGCACAGTGTTTCAGAGAGTTTGGGGTGGCAAGGGCCCCCTTTTGGTGCACAAGTATTGTGTGATACCTCCTCCAGGTTTCTTTGTGGTGACCTTTTTTTTTGTTTGTTTCCCAGGCAGAACAATCTGTAACCAAAGCATCAGAACTGGAAAGTCCATCTAACAGCAGTCTGAAGATACGTATGGAGACCTGCCATGCATGCTCTGTGGAAGAGTCACCGAAAGGTCTCAGTGCTGAAAGAGAAAAAGAGATAAAGGAGAAACACTTGAGCCCAGAGCCTCTGCCCTCCCCCAGCCAGGCTGAGGGGACAGATGGCACCTTCAGAGATGCAAGCATGAGTGGGAGCAGCTGCCAGGAGATCTCGAGATTGTCCCTTGGCAAGGAAGTGATCAAAGAAATGTCCAGAGTGAAAAGAGAGGTTTGTTTAACCTTGGTTGAATGTCTCTGCCTATGGAGGGGTGTGGATTGTATTTGACACCCTTAGGTTTTACAGCCTTATGCAGTACTGTTCTTCTGCAGGCTATAAAACGTGTCCGTCGGTTCTGTGTGTGTGCACACATGCCAATTGCTGCATTGGGTGTTGCCCAATTTATTTCCTGCCATACTTCAGCTGTATATGTACTAGAAAAAGGTAAAATGCTACTTTATTGCTGAAATAGAGTGCCTGAGAGGACTGAAGAAATCTGTTTTGCTTTTCAATAGCAAGAAGAAAAAATATCCGAAATGGGAAGACGACAGCTGACCCTTTTTGCTGAGCACAGCCGTAGTTCTGACCTTTCAGATATTTTGGAAGAAGAGGAAGAAGATGAACTGTCTTCAGAAGCTCTGGAAGAGAAGAAATGGGACCAGAGAGAGCCATGTTACCGGGAGAACGGGGAAAAGGTAACTTTTAGCAGAGTCATGCTTGCGGGGAGCGCCAATGCAGCCATCCCATATCATCAGTTCACAGGAGGAGGTACTGGTCTGTGCCCAGCGCTCTCAGCAGTGCTTGGCTAAGTTCCTGCCTGCTCTGCTTTTACTATGAGTGTTGTCTTAAGCTAGTAAAAATACAAGTTATTTGTGAGGGGAAAGGGTGTTTATATGTAATGGATGTACCCAGGGTTTAATTAGTTGGAAAAACACACAATGTAGTATGAACTTTAGAACCCAGAGTTAAAAATCAATCCTATTGATCAAGTTCTTAATATAGACATAAACAGTGAACACATAGGAATCTGTAAAGTCCACCCATCTGTAGATCCTGTACCAACCCACCTTCCCTCCTAAGGCAAAACAGGCATGTAATATTTTGTCCTCAGTCCTGCAAGCACTCCTGAATGCGAGTAACTTAGTGTAGATTATTTTGCGTAGACCTTGGTGCTCTCTGTAGGAAGGGATGGCTTGTAGGGGTGGAGCCGTGGCTTTGCAGCTCAAATGTTGCAAGTGAGGAAATACTGATTGAGTTGGAACTGTGAGCGATCATGTTAATTCATGTTATAAGTTCAAACAGCTAAATCTAGTTAGTGTGTTGTAATGCATCTGTGACAGGCAATGTGCTTAAAACTGCATGACTGGAAAGTGGTATGTAATCATACAAATTACAGCAGTTGAGGTGAATGTACATGAGGGAAAGTATTGAGGCTGAATGACGGAGATATTAGAAAGATTTGCCAGAAATGTGATATGCCTGTATATAGCAAGAAAGCATCCTTGTTTGGTTTTTTTCACATGACCAAAGAACACATGTAGTTTGTTGTTGCTGACCTGGATAGCTGCTAGCCTGCAGCATGGATGGGATGGGACTGGTGGGCTTTAGATGATCAATAGCAGACAGTGTAATGATTCTGGAGTAAATTTGCTGCTGCTCCTTTTCTCCTTCTGATGGGGGTTCTGCTTCCCAGGTGGGGAGGTTGGACCTGCACTGCAGTGTGTCAGGAGTCCCAGGAGAGCCTCGTGCCTGGAGATGCTGGGGCTGCCTGGGAAGGCGTTGTTGAAAGGGCTTCCAGTTGTTCGGATTGCACTGGGGGAAAAAATGGAAGAAAAGAGTTTTCCTGGAAGGAGAAAAGAGGAAACAAGAACAGTCAAGAATGCTGTTTTTTGTCTCTTTTTTTCCTGGATGTTTTATTGGCCTGAATGTTTCTGGCTTGGGCTTTTTTGTTGGGTTTTTTTTGTGTGGTTTTTTTTCTGCAAAAGGAACACTGAAACCCCATGGACATCTTGTTGAGTTGAGCAAACTGGTGCTGCTTGATCTGAAAAAGTGCTGGTTTTTTTCTATTCTGGCAGGGACAAGTTGAGGGTGTGATCATGACAAGATGCTGAATGGGGAGAGGGCATCAGGAGCAGGAAGCTTTAGGGCACAGAGCTCCCAACGCTACCTTGTAGAGTGAGGGAAGATGGTGACTGAAGTGGGCCAGGTCTCAGCAGGGCTGTTTTCTAGAATTCTATTTAGTAACATATCTCAAGACTCCTCACCCAACTCTTTCAGGATTTGGGGCATGAAAGAATGGAGGGGTGCTGCTTTTAAAATGTTTAACCTCAAATAAGTTGTTTAATTTCTGAATCTTTTTATTGTATTAAAACTCAAATCAAAACCCACATTTTTGTAAACAGCTAAAATAAGAGTGGATTATTTTATGGTTGCATCTATGAATTTTGCATATCCCTAATGGGTGCTAACAAGGTAGGAGCCTAGAGCACATGCCCTGTAAAGAGAATCTGAGGAAGCTGAGCTTTTTTGGTCTGTCACAGAGGCTAGTGGGAGATCTTGTAGCTTCCTACAACTGTTTGAAGGTTGGTTAAAAGGATGAGAGAGCCAAAGTTGTCTTGTTCATGGCAGGTGATATAAAAAGAGGTGGCAGTCATGAGCTGCTTTTTGGGAGGTTCGTGTTGGAGATGAGTACAAAACTTCTTTCCCAAGAGGATGGTGCAGCCTTGGGACAGGTCCCCAGAGCGGTGGAGAATCTCCATTCTTTGGTGTTGTAAAGCCCTCGGCTGATTTACTGTTGGCAGCAGTCCTGCTGCAATTAGGAGATTGAACTGGAGACCTCTGGAGGCCCCTTCAACAAATTCTAAACATAATTCAGGACCAGCTTTTGCTTGGAAAAAATTATGGAGGTTGGAATAATTAGTAGGCAGCTTACAACTGCCTGTTTTTTTCCCCCCACTGTGGTTCAGTTTTTAATTATCTCTGAACAGGCCTGCTCATGAATGTAGTGTAAAACAAAAGCAGCTACACATGCTTTGTAAACTATTTGCAGATGGTTTTAGAACATGTCACGGTATAAATTGTCAGGGAAGTTGAACAAGAGACCTCCAGAGGTATCTTTCAATCTAAATTACACTATGCATCTGGGATTCCACCTTTTTTATTTTAGTATAAATGTAGTAAGAGACAAAAACATAAATTCTATAGTTGCTCCAAGACAAACTTTAAAATTCAGCAGTGTTTGATATAACCTGGCAGGGTCTTGCCCTGCTGCAAGTGAAGTACATGTCTGTGTGACCCTTTTCAGGTAAAGGATTTTCACGTGTATTTGTGGCAACTCTGTTCACCTGGATTTGCAGACAGTAAACTACTGTAGAGCTGGAGCTTGACAGATGATGGGAAGGGCCTAGGGAAGGGCTTCCTGTAGCAGCAACATCTCTAAGGGATGTCTTGCTGCACAGGGTCACTTCGTTCTGTTCGAGTGCGAGGACAGAGAGGTAAGGGAAGACTGTGGGTCCTTGTGTGCACAGGCTGTGAGACTCATCCCTGTGAATGGAGGAACCCAGTCAGCTCTAACTTGCAGCAAACGTCCACGGAGGAACTGTGCCTCTCCTGCCCCATCTTCCCATCCCAGGGGATGCTGAAACTGTGGGGAATCAAGTGGGCAGGATGAAAGGTGTTGCAGATAGCTGTGTGTGTAGGGGCAGAAGCTGGGAGGGAGCTCTTCCATGCATTGGCCTTTCTCGCTTTCCGCTGCATTGCTAGTTCATCTAATTGTCTTTTGCCCGAAGACCCATTGCTCTCTTTTGCTTCCTACCCTTGCTTTGCTGCAGACCACCGTCGCTGCTCCATCCTGCTGTGCTGGGAGGGAATCAGCTGTAACTTTGCCTCTCTTTTTAATGTTTATTTCCTCTCTTTTTTCCTTTGCTTGTCCTGGCTGTGGCTTTTCTCGGGGGCTGGGTACAGATGGATCTTTGTGATACTGACAGCGATGAGGAGATTCTGGAGAGGATACTGGAGCTCCCGCTTCAGAAGAACCACAGCAAGAAATTGTTTAGCATCCCTGAAGTGACTGAGGATGAGGATGAAGATGAAGATGAGAAGTGTGTTATGGAGGAAAAGGCAGACCCTCAAGACTCCTTGGAAACACTTACCCACCGTTCAGGAAGAACAGAGAAGGCGCTCAGCGTCAAGGAGCCATTTCTAAAGGCAGATGGGAGTAACACCTCCACAGATCTGTCTGCTCAGACTCCACAGGAGGAGCATGACATTAAGGAGAGCAGAGGGGATGCTGCCCATGCAAATCCTGCTTTTGTCCAGCTGGTCTGGAGTCAGAAGAAGGCAAACTGGAACTGGGGCTACCAGGAGAACGATCCGAAGTCTGGGACTGGGGCAAGTCCTGCTTGGAGCAAGAAGGGAAATAATTACCGAGAGAAGATCCGGAGTCGGCCTGAGATGGGTAGGAAGAGACAGAATGATTTAACAGAACACTGCAGTCGTCTGCTGGGCAACTGCAGTCAGATGGGAGGTGGGTTATACAGAGCTCCTAGCCTCAGGGAAGAGCTGAACATTGTGAGCAGTGCTGGTGGTAAGGAGGGGTTTGATATGTACAGTCGTGCCAGACAAGCCACCTTACGAAAAAGCCACATGAAAGCAGTGGTTTCAGGGTTTGCAGAACCTGCTGTGACGGCAACACACTGCTCCAGCCCCAGGAGCCTGGAAATAGACATTGAATATGACTCCGAAGATGATCAGGATTCAGTCTGTGCATCCCCCCCTGAGAGCAGGCTGTGGCCAGAAAGGTCCCAGAGCTGTCAGGGGGACTGGAGTGATTGCTCCAGTCAATCTGAGGTTGCCCACACGGATGGCAGGAGGGACCTGACCAGACTGGAGATGATGGAAGAGCAGGGGATGGAGTGGGCTGGGTCTCCGAGCCAGCGCCTGCGGTTCTTCTGCCAGGAGAATGAAGCACTGAGATGTGAGAGCAGTTCTGAGGAGCAGGGCTGGGAGCTGGACTGTAAGTCACCTGGCTGGAGAAGGAGGCTCGAACATCCTTCGAAGGGGATACGTAGCACCTCCTTGCACAAAAGGGTTGGGTGACTTTTCCTATTCTGGCTTTGAAGCAGCTTGCAGTGGCATTAGCTTCCCTCTGCTTCCCTGGCCTGCCTGTATCTTGCTTTGTTCAGTGCTGTCCAGAGAAAGGACCCTCTAGGATTGTCTGGAAGAAAAATCTGAGAGATTCTGTAGTTCTGTGCTGCTCCGTGGCTTTTCTTGTATTACCTGCTTCTGCTTTTCCTGCTAACTGACCAAGTGTCACCGATGCAGTATTCCTTTTCTCACTGGGTCTTCCTCCCCATGGCAGGAGGCTGTGAGACCCAGATGAAAATCCCTGGTGAAATAAGCTGATTTGTGAAAGCTCTGTGTAGATGATGACTGTAATGTCATTGCCTCCCCTTGAAATGCCCTTTGCTGTGTCCTCACGCTCACCGAGGGGATTGTCACTGGTGCCTGGCGGGGTGCCTGCCTGTACTTAGTTCTGTTTTCCTACTTCCTTGGTATTTTCAGCTCTAGATTGTCCCTGAAGAGGAATGTTGCATTTGGATGCGCTGCTCTTTGTGGAGTGCGTTTGGGCTGAGCACTGTTCACGTGAGTTGGAAGGCAGAGGCTGCTACTAACTCTTTGGTGGTTCCTGTTGCAGGCGTCCGGTAATAAAGATCCTAGGGGCCAGGAACTGCCTGGCACAGCCACCTGGCAGGCTCCCAGCAGAAGAGGGAACAAGAGCGTAAGAAGAAGCCAAATGCAGAAACCTTTACTGTCTAGTCCAGGTGAGTGGGCAAAGAGGAGAGAGCTGGGCAGCAGGAGAGAGGGCGGCTGTTGGAAATGGCAGGGAAGAGGCCAGTAGGCAGTATTTGAGCCGTGCAGGGCTGTGGTGGGAGGATGGTGCTGACGTTATCTCTGGTGTGTCCCCTGTCTGCGCGCAGGTCCTGCAAGGAGCACTGCTTCAGAAACCTCTGTTAAAGATGATGGCATTAGAATATTTGTGGCACTCTTTGACTACGATCCTGTTTCTATGTCTCCTAACCCTGATGCAGCAGAAGAGGAGCTCCCATTTAAGGAGGGACAGATCCTGAAAGTAAGAGGACACTGTACTAAACATCTACTCTCTATGGATCCATCTGATGTTCCAGGGACAGCATGAACCTTGGGATTTCATCTTGGGTGTTTCCTTAGCTTCCCTTTCTCCTTGCAGCTCAGTCGCTGTAGTGTAAACAGTCTGGCCTGTCTTTTCTCCTTGCAGGTATGTGGAGACAAGGATGCTGATGGCTTTTACAGGGGTGAATGTGCAGGAAGGGAGGGGTACATTCCATGCAACATGGTTTCAGAAGTCCAGGTGGAGAATAACGAAATCAAGAAGCAGCTCCTAAAGCAAGGATTCCTGCCTGCCGACACCCCAATGGAGACCATAGGTACTGTATCTCCTTTATTACGTCTGTGCTGTGCTATTGTCAGCATGCTTCTTTGCTGACAGTGTGGAAAGCTCAGTCATGCTGTCAAGCTGTGTGGCCGGTGCAGCCTACCACAACAATCTCCAGGGCTGGTCCCCAGGATCTGAAGGCTTGTTTCGTGGTTATTGCAGTAGCAAGCAGGGAGGTCTTGATGGATGAGGGAGGCAGGTGTCCTGAGGTTGCAGTTCATACCTGACTCTGCTGCAGCACAGTGCTGCCCAAGGCTGCATTTGCAGCTGCTGGAGGAGCTGCTCCTGTGCTTGAGGGTTGTGCCTGCGAACTCAGCATGGATTGTGTGAGGCTGATCCTCGCTGGAGAAGGGGAAACAAAAAAGTTTGAAGAGCAGCTGAAGGATGTGAGCAAGAGTTTTCACTTCTGTGTTCTCTCCTTTGCTTTGTGAGTCTGTATTTGAACCCACAGGGGTGACCCTGCTCTTGGGTGACAGAATCCGTGACTTCAGAATGGAGGAGGATGGGGAGAGCCTCATGGGGAAAGGGAAGGAAGGGTGTGAGACAGCAAGGTGGGCAGTCAGGAGTGTACAAGGAGCAGACCTGGTCCTTCGATTCCTCCTTACTCACTCCCTGAAGTACACGGTTCAGTGTTTTGTGCACTGCAGAGACTTTATGGTTTCTTCCCACTTGTGTAGTCAGAGAGAGGAGAGGAACCTTCCCTGGGATGTGCAGTCATCACAGCTCAGGCTGAGTTAGACTGCTGTTCAGTGACTGTGAGCTGCCCCAAGACTGCTGTCGACATACTGGTGTCCCAATGCCTGTCCCTTGTCCCTACCATCTCTCATCCTGCACCTCTCTGTGTACTCTGTGCTACCAGTGGCAACGGTGTGACTTGTTCCGCTTGCCAAAACAAGAAGAAATTCTTGTTTTGGCTGGCCACTCTTTCCCTACCAGGTCAGCAGAGTACAACAGCACAAGTGAGGGTCTGATGGCAAAGGTAAACCCTGACATTGACTGTGTCAATTCCTCACAGGCAGTGGAGGAAAAAAACCTAACCAACCAACAAAACAAAACAAAAAACTCAAGAGAAAAAGAAGCAATCCAACTTGTTTCCATTTCGCTGCAGTGAGACCCAGTATCCAGCCCTAGAGGCTAAGGGCTGACAGTGCCCAGCTAAATGTGGGTCTCTGGAAGGTTGATCCTGAAGAGCAAAGGGGTCCATGGAGCCTGTTGCTTTCACTTTGTGGCTGTGTGATCTTTCTGGTAGGTGTTTGTCCTTTGGCCTCTCTCATGTCTAGGGAGAGGAGAGATTTGAGTAAGTCTTTCTCACACTTGAGGCATTCATAATGTTTCTCCTGCGTGTACCCTCTGGTGCCCAGAGATGGCTAGATGCCTGTGGTGGCCTTTGTCCCTGTGGGGATACACAAGGCTCTCTGTCCCACTGTGTACTCTTCGAAGAATAAAGGAATTACTAGCTCTGAGACTTCATGAATCATAGTGGGTTTGAAAGTTTTCAGGACTGTGGTGGTAGGGAAAAAGGCATACCTTAGGCATGCGTGCAGAGAGTAAAGCTTGTTGCCTTAGGCATCTGGGCTGTATGTACCTCTGTTGTTTTCCTGCTGCCATAAACCAGTCTTGCAGCCTCATAACTAAGAAAATGCCTTGGAGGGGTTGGTCTGGCAGCTCTTCCTGCACACTCCTCGGGAGACTCGTCCAGTACTGGCCCTGTTCAGGGCAGAAGCTTTAGCTAGAGACCTCCCCAGATCTTGTCTCACCCGAGTGAGTTGGGGGTGCACCTCACCCGGCATTTTTCAGTTGTTAACAGTATAAGGTTTTATTTTGTCCTTATGATGCTGCTTCTGAAAGATAAAGCGCAGCAAATTTTGTCTAATGTGTACTGTGGTATGGCTAATGGGCATAAATGCAATATGTATTTCTATGTGTATTTGGGATGTGGGTCATGCCTCATCTGAGTCCGTGTATGAGAAATGAAGATTTGGGCATTGCCCGTAGAAATCGGTGTCTGCTTCCCAGGGGAGGCATGTCATGCTACTCTGTTGCCTGTTCACTCTTCAAAATGCTTTTCACTTTCCATTCACTGTCTGTTTCTCTTGTCTATTTATTTGCTTTTTTGGATTTTTATTAAGGAAATGGCACATTTTCTCCACCTCCACGCCGCCAAACCGTCCCTCCTCCAAAACCCAGACGCTCCAAGAAAGGTCTGTGTCATCCACTGCTTCCTCTTTGATTTTTGCAATAGGATTACAGACTGCATTGAATTTTTACTACTTGCTTACAGGACCCTCAGATGTTTGTCTCTGTACGACTGCTAGGAAGTGGAAAGAGAGCCCATCCCTGTGCTGGTGTTAAGTTTTTAACAACAGTGATGTCTTTTATAGTTTTGGAGCTTGACCTCTGCTTCTTGTTACGTCCCTGAGTCATGGTTACTGGTGTAGACTTTGAGTTGCATGAATGGTTTGCTTCTGTTGTTTGCTGCCGTGGTCTTTGTTCTTTTTATTGTTGTCAGTTATGTCATGTGGTCACTGTTGAAAGATGAACTCTCACTGATGAGACACTTTCTTCCCCCAGCAGGGCTGGATAAACAGGAGACGTACAAGTCTCATCCAGGTGAGAACTGCTCTTTCCAACTATGAGTAGATAGCGCATGATCATAATACAGATGCATTTTGCAATCAAGGGCCAATGCAAGACCCTGTAGTGCTGCTTCAGAGCGCTGTAAGAAAATGGTTGTTCTCATGAAAAAGAGTTTTAGTTCTTTTAATTGAGTTGTGGGTGCAGTGGACTTTGACTAAACAGGGAGTGCCTGAAGGTGAAGGGTACATGTGGTCACATGGAAATCTCTTACTCACCTGACGGTGCTGGATTTTAAGCAAATCCAAGGTCCCCTGAGAGAGCACTCACTCTGTGCAATCATCTGTTGATGTCCAGAGAGGCCAAGCCTGCACACCTCTTGTTGGCCCTTCCAATGTTGACTTGAAGCAGGGTTTAAATCCATAAGATGAAGGACTGGACAATGTGTGCTTTCTGTAACACCAGGCTTTGCTTTTGTAGACTCAGAGCAGGTCTGTAAGTAATGGGGCTGAGCAAGCAGGTGGTTGTAGAAAGTGCAGTGTGTTCCCTGGATGATGAGGCCTGTGCTTCCCTATGTGCTGAGTTCTGTGCACTGTGGCTGGGCTGCTGGTCAGTGCTGTCCTGCGCTCTTGCTGTTCCCGTGGCACCTGAAGGATAAATTTTGTAGGTCAGTAGCAGATCATTGCATGGAGGGAGGAGAAATGTGTATTCAAGACATTACAAGAGACTGCTGTCCTCTGCGTGTGTGTGTATGTACATATATATACACACACATATGTATGTGTGTGTGTATAAATAGAAAACATAAAATAAAACATGCATGTATATATAGGCAGGAAACCAAGGTGCTGGAATGGGGAGATGTTCCCACTTCTGTGCTTGTGAGGTGATACAGGAGATAGGAAACTGCTTTACCAAATGTCTGTAGGGCCTCGACAATCTTTCTCCCATTCAGTTTCCCCCTAGTATTCTCTTTGCTTGGTCTGCTCCAAGAATGGTGAATGAGTTGCTGTGACACTGGATTTTGTCTTAGAACTTCTGGCTCAGGATATTTTGTTTTATTTTTGACCTGCAGAACAGAAACATCAAGACTTGGAAGCTGAACTGCTGACTCCTCGAAGTATGGTGGCTGTCTTTGACTATAACCCTAAGGAGAGCTCTCCAAATGCAGATGTAGAGGTAACCACCAGCTGCTCACTCATTTATAGATGTCTTTTTCCCCCTCTTTTTTTTCTTCTGTCCCAAGACACTTGGCACTTTGATCAAAACAGATACAATTACAGTTTGGCAATAATGCTGCTAAAAAGGGGTTGGCTGAATTCATTAAATGTAGACTTTGCTGATATGTTCTGTCATCCATTCTCTGATAACAGAGTTCAGTTGTCAGTGAAGAATATGAAGCGATATAGCCCGAATGATTTTCAGTATATGTCTCAGCGGAACTATGTGAGCATCTCATGGCCTTGTAGCATCCTCCAGTGATTAGACAGGACTAAACAGATCTGGGGCAGGAGGAAGCAGCCCCAGCTGTTAGCACTGATCCAGGGCACACTCTGGAAAAAAGGAAGAACCTACTTAAGGGTTTGAATGGACTTCTGATACTTAAGATGAGCATGTCTTGGAGCATGTCCTTCGTTTTAAATACCTGTGTAGGTCTTTGTTCAAACAAGAAGATTTAGCTCCAGTTTAATGGACCACTCTTGTAAGTTCTTGCTTTCAAGCAGTACGTACATATAATCCCAACAGTATTTTTGTGGTTAAGTCCGTTTAAGGTGCAAAGATTGCAATGCAGAATCCTTTTTGCAAAATACCTTTCTAAATTAGAGCATGCTCTGTTCTCTGTTCCTCCATATCAGTATTAATCTACTGTGAGCAAACATAAACGTGGGGTTTGGAATCAGATTGTATCCAGAAAGGAATGTATAGCCAAGTGGTGGCACAGTTCAGGTAATGCTTGCCTCCCAAACTGGGTGTCTCATGAGCAAGACAGCCTGCTGCTGAGGACAGAGTGTGTTAGGGATGGTGGATTACCTTGGGAGAGATACAATGAGAACATGTATCTGGCCAAAGAACGCTTTTGAGCCCTTCTCAACAAGAAGATGACTGTATTTTATGCAGTGACTTGCTCTTCCTAGAACCTTCCCTGTGGACAGAGCTCAAATTATTGAAACAAGCTGGTGCAGTTCTGTTGCATTGTTGGAGATGCTCCTGTTCACATTCCTAGAAAATTTGGTTACCTGTTCTGCTAGAAGGCTGCAGCTGCTGTTTGTGAACTTGCACCAAGATGTAATAGGATCAGCTGTGCCATTCTGTGTGTCTGTGAGTGAAGTTCCCTACAGAAGTGTCTTTCTGCTAGAACAAAGTCACAGCCAACAGGAGGAACCTGCAGCCTCCAGAGGTAAATTGAGTACTAGGGATATAATAAGGTAAATATATTAGAGGTAGGTCCCTTCCAGCTAATGCTTTGGTGAAGTGCTTATAAAGCCAGTGTGTCCTGAATGGGACACGGCCTGTTTGGAGACTCCACCTTTTTTATCTTAGAGCAGCTTTTTTTGCTGTAACTGGGCGATTTCTTCCATAAGAGGAGGCTGCTTACACCTTTTTTTTTTGGTCTTATGCTCTATGGAGTGTGTGCTGGGGTGTCTGATGGGACAGACGGATGTGATGGTGAAGGATCATGTGTGTTGCATGGTAATGTTCTGTTTCCAGGTCGAGTCCTCCCATTTGTATGCATTCCCACTAGTGACTAATCCTGGAGTATTGCATACAGAACAGGCTCACCCAAGGGAGCGGGATTTAGTACTTACGTTTAAAGAAACGTATTTCTGGTGCTTGTTCAGCTTGTTCTCAACATACCTTTCCAGAACAGGTGGTGGGTACTATTTTGAAGCCTTATTAAAATTTGGTATAAGAAACAGACTTTGCTCTTGTCTTAATTTAGGAACTGCTTCCTTAGCACTGAATTCTGCAGTTACCCACCTCATTTGCTTTTCTTGATTCCTGGTCCTGCAAGTCTTAACACAGTGGCCTTGCTCCGTCAGGATGAGATTGTGCAAGCAGCCCAGGGTGACCATGTGTTTCTGGTGAGAAATTCCAGGCAGTGTTTCTCCTGTAACTGCTGTTCTCTTGCTCTTTGCAGGCTGAACTGACTTTCAGTGCCGGGGACGTTATCACTGTGTTTGGGTCCATGGATGATGATGGATTCTATTATGTAAGTATGGGTGTTGGTTGGGAAGTTCCTGTGGCTACATCTGAAATCGTTGGAGTCCATCTAGTGGCAGGAGAGCAGAAATCGGGGAACAAAATATTCTGCTTTTGAAAAAAATGATAAATAAATAAACCCGTATCTGCTTAATGCAGGGCAGATTGTTTCTGGCAGTCCATGCTTCTCCTGTAAACCCAGTTATCCAAATGGTTCTGAGTTTATTTCTTGGCACAACTTGACTGCAGGTTTCCCAAAGCCTGGGATGCATTTTTCTGTACATACATCAGCTAAATCAGTATCTGCTATAAGTTAATTTGTCACCAAGCACTCAGACACGTGGTCTTATCCAGGGCAGGAGGCTAAAATGGTAAGATAAGAATGAAAATGTATGATGCCCACCATTGGGCCACACTGCAATGTATCAACTTCAACAAGCACTGGTATCTGTTGTGATTTACTGTATATACCTGCGGACTGTGCCTGTCAGTGAGCAGCACGCTAGACATGACCCTTGGCCCTTGGATCATCCATCTTTTCCACACAGAAAGTGGTGTGTCTTCAGACATCAAAGTTGAGGTTCCGCTCCAACTAGAATCTGGAGGGGATCACTGTGAGTTTTGTTTGACTTCTTTTGTAGTGCTGGCCAAACAACTTTGCTGGGGTTGTTTTGTCTCACCCAACCACTTGCTGTTGAACTGGAGTCACTTTTTAGGCATACACCCAAGTTTGGCTTGCAGGTCTGGACCTCAGTGAGCGTGGAGGCAATGCCTACAGGATATTGTACCTCATTCTTTAAAAAATAAATAAATAAATACCAGAGAAAATCAAAGCCCTTTAGAAAACTTGTGGCACAGTCGTATTCCAGTTGCTTCCAGGATAGCTGTGGAAATTTTTTGAGTTTGTAAAAGTGACCATGTCGCTAGAATACATTTGTCACGGCTTGCTGCTGTCTTTTCTTCCTTTACTCTCTTCTGTATTTTTGCACTCTGAATTGTTCCACAACAAAGCAAGAATGTGAGTCACGAAATTTGCTGAGGATCCTTCCAACATAGTGTGTTTCTGGGCTTCTCTCAGATCATAGCCTAGCCTTCTCTGCATGGGACTGCTCCTCTGTTTGTTATTTCTCCATCAGCCAGGAAACCTGATGGGAGAACTGAATGTTGATCTTGCAGGGAGAACTGAACCAGCAGAGAGGCCTTGTCCCATCTAACTTCTTGGAAGCTGTAACTTCTGATGGAGGCATGGTCAAGGAACTTCATTCAAAAGATAAAGAAGCTTTTCTGCTGAGTGCTGAGAGCCAGGTAAGATTGTGTGATGCTGCATACTACAGACATCCAAATTGTGATGTGACTGGAGATTGGACATTGCGCAGCATGCAGCATCTGATGGAATCATTGAAATTATTGCATGCAGCTCAGTTCATCCCATGGGAGATGCTTAAAAGTTTAGAAGGGAGCGCTAGAAGCTCTTCTTGAAGACTTACCTGTAGTGCAGAAAGAGGCACAAAGCAACAACATTCACTGGAGCCTCAGTCACATTATGGTCAGGTGATTAAAGAGCATCTCCAGTCCCACCAGCAGATTCTTTGCAGCCACAAAAGGGTCAGTGGTGAAATACTGCTGCAAGCAAAGCAAAGCAGTTCAGCCAGCTCCCCAGACACATGAAACTCCTCAGATATGCTCACATCCATGGCAAAGCGTTCTGGAGTTACCGACACCCAAACACCAATGTTCTTCTACATACCTGAGTTAGAAATATCTTAGTGCCATCTGAGGTGCTTACAGATAAATCCGAAATGCACTGGCAAGTTTCCCAGCAGATCTGTGGGATGTATCCTAAGTCTCTGAAAGCATCCCACAGATGTAGGGAAACCAAAGGTTGAACAAACCCCTTGCATTATGATGCTGATACTCTTGAAATGAATGCTTAAGCAGGAGATCTGGATTATTTTCCAGGTTCAGTCTATCCTCAGTGGGTGACACCAAAAGCATAGCACCTCCCTGACCATGCCAGGACCTCTCATGCTGTGTTCTAGAGAGTGGGAGGCAGGGAGGGACACAGTTTGTTTCCAGCTCACATGTACTCAGCCTTCAGTTCTTCTTGGGAGGTTATTGACACTGTCAAGTGGTGCCAGACCTATAAAAATGTGTAAGAGCAGGCCCAGATTGGGTTTGAGCTAGTCCTTAAGGAAGTATGTGGCCCTGAATCCTCCTCTGCTGAAGTCACCACTGGTGTGACCCTAGCTTTCCTGCCCTCTGCAGCATTCCTGGTCCTATGTTTTGTGCTCGGCTCTTCTTTTTCTCTGTACCGACCTCCCATTTCTACCTGCAGCCCCATCTCTTGCTTCCAGGCATTTCGGGCTTTGTGGGTACAGGGTCTGCACTACAGCCTTGATGCGTTATGAAGAGCAGGTGGCAGGCCTGTCTCAGCAATAAGGTTTGTGGATAGCTTGCTGGATCATCTTCTAAACTCAGAAGCTGTCTGGGTCCCTTATGCTTACCTGTTTAGGATACTCAGGATCCCTTTCCTCCCAGCCCGTAAGTGCTGGTCTGTGCTGGGGAATCACAGGCTGTTCCTGCCAGGGTTTGAGAGCAGGGTAACAAGGTCCTGTCTGTTCTGCTGTTGAGCAGGCAGTACAAGCTGCTCCTGCTTGCTGCCCTGCCACTTGCTGCTGCTCTGCTTTCCTCTCTGCTTTCCACTGGTGCTGGGTTCAGCAGTGGGTGGCTGTTTCCCTGGACACAGCAGTTTGGCCCAGATACTCCTGCATGCTCAGGGCTGTGAGCTGTTTTCCTATGGTTCAGGCCATTTTTCCTTTTCAACAGAAATGCCTTTCATATGTGATAAACCAAACCCATATAAAATAGATGTGTTTCAGGCTTGCCTGCCTTTCAAACCTTTCCATTTTTCTTCAGTTTGGCTCTGACTTCGGGTCGGCAGAGCAGGAAGATGGTCAGGAGTGACAGGGTAGTTTTGGTACTCAACTGATCCATGAACTGCTGTTTTTTGTTGTCTGAAGTCTGGGGACTTTGAAAATTCAGTTGATGATGATTAAGCCAATTTTATTTCAGTGGGAAACCACATTAACTATCTAGGCATGATTTGGTGTTGGCTGCTTCTGTGTAGTGACAGACTGCCTCCTGTCCTGCTGCCCCCCTGCTTCACCAGGATACCTGTCCTGGTTTATTCTAGCTTAGCGCTCTTTAACTGTGTGTGCAGTCCTGCCTCCTAGTTATACTTTGCAATCCAGATCTGTCTACCAGCTTCCAAATGAGGAAGGCATGTTTGCCCCCTTTTGCAAGTGGTACATTTACCCTGCTGATAACCAAACTTGTATTAGTTAACTACATTTAAGTATGTTTAGTGATTGCCAAGGAGAGACAGGACCTGAACGCACTGAGTTTTTGGCTCTGTCACAGCGATCACAGCATCCCTACCGATGGGCAGAACACTTGATGGGTAAGGCAGAAGGAATACCTCCTCCTGTAAAACATACATATTCTGAGGGCCATCCCTGAGCTGGAATGAACTCTTGCAGTGATACAGCCATGCCTGGGGCTTTCCAAACTCCACAGACATACTCCATAGAGTTAAGGAACTTGCTTGTAAAAGTGTGTTGTTGCATATACAACACAAAGAGAAGCACCTTTGCTTCTGCTGTTTGGGATGGGGGGAATGCAAAAAATCACCAAGGCAAAAGATGCATGGCAGCTTCTGGAGAAGAATCTTCTGAAAGCATGGCAAAACAGACTCCCATCGAATTTACCAGTCCCAGCTTGAGATCTAACACATCAGGGGCATGCATGTGCACTACGGTATCACGACAGAACTTTCGACTTGGATTAAAGCTAGTTCCAATCTTAACAGAAGCTTCTCCAGCATGATCATGAATGATTTTTAAATCACTTGTAACTTCTTGGATTTGGTGTTTTTACCCTGTCTGTTCTTCATACTTCCCTTCTCCCTGCTGCTATGCCAGAGGCCTTAGGATAAGGACAATGTACTTTCCAAATTAAACTGGGGAAGGTGGATCATTTTGAATTATTTCTGAGTATATCTTAAAATGCTGGCAATTGAAAAAAGTTAAGCAGTTTAACTTTCAAACTGACAACATTTGGGGATTAGATTTAAGCAATAAAACATACAGCACAAAAAGGAGTATCCAAGAAGTTATGGTTGCAAGCTAGGGCCCTGAAACACTCATGCTCACCAACTTGGAGCAGTTGCTGTAATGCTGTGGCTGTTGAGGGAGTATTTTTGCATCAGTGATATGCAGTTTCTGTCAAAGACTGATTATAAAGCACCTTCAGAAAGTGTTTGATTCTAATTGATTTTATGTGTTTATTTCTGCCTGTATTATGCACCCGTGATGGTTTTTTTTCTTCAGAGAATGAGGAAGAGAAGAGTCCAGTGATAGATATGAATGATACATAGAGAGAGAGAGAGCAACCATGTAAGTTTGTGTGAGAAGACATCTTCAATCTCCCACCCAGCCTAGCCTATTAAAGGGTCCTACACCTGTAGTTTACTCCTTCTCTTGCTTGTAGTTTGACAGGCTGGTTTGGGGCTTTGCTAGCAAGTCCACCTTCAAACCCTCTGGTGGCAGAGTTTTACCTGCCAGATTGGTCCTATATTAAAGACAAGCTGTGATCTGTTCAGTGTATGAAGTGCAATTGTTGGGAACAATTATCTGGTGGTTTTGGGGACCATGATTGGACTGTGCTGGATATTCAGGTTTAGAAAAGACCTGCTTTATACTTCAGCTTGGTCCTTCTACCACTGTTCAAGCACGTCAACAGCCAAAGCTTCATTTAGCCTTTGCAAGATCCTGCTCAGACTGAGCACACGCCATATTCAGCTTGATTTTACTCCTTCCTGAGTATAGTCCTGAAAACCCTCCACACACCATCAACTTAAAGTAGTAACATTTAGTCCCTAAAACCAACCTTGTGTGGATAATTGTTCTGTCTGATAACTCTTAAAGAAACTATTTTGAAGTTGGGGTGTGTGTGAAACTTCTGGGTTTGGGGGGCAGTGGGAGTGAATCTGTGTTTTTCTTAGTTTCAAATAAAACATTTTCCTGAAGTTGTGCAAATCAGTAATACCTAAGAACACTGAAAACCACCCCCTGAAAACTAACATGGCTCTTCTATTTATCAACCCTAATAGCTTTTATCAGGATTTTGACAGAGCAATTTTTCCTTCATGTTTCTCTTAGAGAAGAAACCCTAATTTTAGTATCATTTGTCTCTTACCAGATGAATCTATGAACTGGTTCTGTTGCTTTTCTGCCATATAGAGACTTCTGAGAATATCTGCACATGCTTGTGTGTGAGCGTGCCTCTGTGTGTGGAAATCTGCCTGGGTATCGTATACCACAGCTGGGAATCAGCAGGACTTACAGCCACAAAGACAGGAAACTGCTAGTCACTTCCTTTTAAATGTTCAATATTTGATAATGATATTGATACTGCAGTATCCTTATTATAGTAAATTATTGTGACATTTGTGAGTTGGTCTGGGTACCTGCCTCTCATTTTGCATGCAGTCTTTCATGCATAGCTCTAAGGAGAAATTGTGTAAGGTTTGTTGGGCCACTTCAGATCTGCCCTGAAATTGTCCCACCTTTGCCAGAAAAATGGTTTCCAGTGGTGTATGGGCACCAAGCCTCCGCTGCCCGGGCTGCCCAGCAGCCTTGACATCACTCCCACATCCTCTGGGGCTGCTAAGCCAGACAGCCCAAGGCCTGAGCTTCGTAGGGGAGATCACTTACTGCATGTTAGTGGACCTCTTCTGATGTTAGCCAAGTGCTTTTGTGCATTCTATCCAGGGATTCTTTGTTGCACCACACGTAAATAGTTTCTGGAGCAGAACCCGGGGGTTCTTACTTTTGCACACAGCTAACCTAGCAGGCTACCAAGTTAGCAGTCATCTGGCTTACTTTTTCTCTTTGCCTCTCTACATTTTGCACTGCTGGCTGAAAATGGTTTGTCTAGATTGATTCAGATTTATTTCCAGACTTCTCAGACCTGTCTGGTGCTAGAGCCATCAACACCAAGTGTTGCACCTTGCATGTGTGTGCTGCCAGGGGATACAAAGATTGCAGTTGATGCTGCAGCGTTAGTTGGAGGAGTGGACCTCGCAGGCAGAGTGCAGCTTTGAAAGGGGCAGGCTGTGCCATCAAGCCCTCTGCTGCATGCCCTTGGCAGTAGCTGGCCTTTCAACACAGTGCTGAGTATCTGGGGAGTCATAGAAGTGCCACTGAAAGTGTGTGGAACAAGATTTCCAGGGGAAAATAGTGTGAATTTTTTTCAGGAAAAATCAGCCACTGTATTTTTAACTCTAACAAAGAGGTGGAAAGGAGTTACGTCTCTGTTCCCATAGCCAGAGACCCTGGTTCAGGTAAGAGAGAGTCTGATGGCACCATCCCCTGGGACAGTTTAAAGTGATTGCTGCAAGACAGGTAGCTGACTCTGAACCTTCTGGGGTTGGGAGGGGTCATATAGTCACACCAAGACAGAGCTCTTTAAAAACCCTGTACTCCTGTGTGCTCAACACTGACTTGACAGGTATTGTACATACTTAGTCTGACTCTAGAGAGCAGCTGTTTGCTCGTCTGGTACCAGAAGTGCTTTCTTACTGCAGCAGAGCGAAGTGACTGCAGTACAGCAGCATAACTTCAGCCTGTGGCGGGAGGAGAGGTCACAGCTGCTTTTTGTGTTCTTTTGTCGCGCAGGAGGTTGGGTGCTGAAACAGCAGCAGGGTGATAAAGCACTACTGCTTCTGCTTTTGACCCCAGGAAATGTTAAATAAACCCACAGCACATAAGTGTGAGTGTGCTATAGTTAGGGCAGTAATGCTAAACCTGTGCACCTGCTTGGTTCAGCAGCTTTCCCCAGGCACAGTGTGGGACCAGGGCTGAAGCACATCCACTCCTGCTGATGAGCTGCGAGCCGCTGCTGGGATTCTCACATTTTCTGTGCAGGGCTGATGCCTTTGCTCTTCAGCAATGCTTCTGCCCTAGGCAGAGCATCCTGCTGCCAGTGTCACTACCTTGTCTCCCCTGTTGGACCTGTGGCTACTTACAGACTCTTAAGGGACGTGCGCTTGACTCTCCCCGACTTAGTGGGACCCAATCAGAGAGATGATGAGGATCGTAGAATCATTTAGGTTGGAAAAGACCTTTAAGGTCATTGAGTCCGACTGTTAACCCAACACTGCCAAGTCCACCACTAAACCATGTCCCTAAGTGCCACATCTGCACATCTTTTAAATACCTCCAGGGATGGTGACTCCACCACTTCCCTGGGAAGAAGGCTTTTCCGTGGCACAGCTCCAGCCACTGGCATGTTGTTTTGGGTAATGCCAAGACAGGATGTACAGCTGGGTGCGTGGAAGATGCTGGTTTGTGAAGGCTGTGTGGAAGAGAAGGCGGTGGGACAAATGCTCCCCTAGGCCTCAGAAACCCAGAGCCTCTTCCCTGGTGAACTTTGCAGCTTCTTGGGAAAGCTTGCCCTGACAGATCAAACGGTCACTGTCCAGACACCTAAACCCAGTGACAGGAGGTCACGGAAAGAAGGCTGTTGCTGGGAACTGACCTGCTGCTAGTACTTTGTGGAAAGGAAACCGAGCCCAGGACTAGGGTACTCTCTGATTTCTAATAAGCCTTTTTCAAAAGGAGCAGTGTACCATGCATCGTTTGGGACTCTGGATCCCAGGTAACATTCTCAAATGCTCAGATGACTTAGGAACATATGTCAGTTGCTGTGTGCCACTTGATCCCAGACTTCTCCGTGTCCTGCTCCATCATGAACTTTTTCTCCATTATTGGTGCCACTGCAGAGCACCAGACTGCTTTTTGCCGCTCCCGCGACTCGATCTGATGGATACTGAGCAGCCTTACAAGACTCTGAATTTCTCCTCTTACAGTGACAGAGTGTGGCCACTGTTGCAGAAGCCTCCCAGCTTAGCCAGCCTCCTTGAACTTCTGAAGGTCCTGCACAGCTCTTGTTCTTATTAGGCTGTTTTTTCTTGATGTCCTGCCTTGTGTCCTAGAGTGTGCTGAGAGCCCGCCAGGCTTCCCCGGCCCAGGCAGCCAGCAGGCATACATGGATGCATCAGTATCTATCCATCCGTGCTTCACTTACAGCATCTTCAGCTGTGAAGGAGCATCTTTCACCAAGTGCTCAGTGGGATTTCCCTGCTGTCCTGTTCTTAGCCCAAGGTTAAGGAATTTCAGGATGTCTGAGCTCAGGCAGGGTCTGGGTAGGGGGTACAAAAAAGTGTAAATCCACTGGAAAGTTCCTAACTGGATCTGCAATGACACAGAGGAGCTGAGCCATGCAGGTTGAGGGGCAGACTAGACTGGTGGGGAGAAGGCAGGTTTCTTTATCTGAAGGTTTGTGTTGGCATATCTTCCATTAGCTCTAACTTCTGCTTTTTTTTTCTTTTGTTTTCTCTTTTTCCCACTCAGTTAAATCCAGATGGGTGGGTTGACCAGAGCGACTCCTCACCAATTCCTCCTACTCTACCACCTTCCTGCCTTGTCATGGGTGAGCAGTGTCCAGAGCAGGCATCGCTGGCTGTTCTCAAATGCAGTGATGTACCTGGTCAGAGTAAAAAGAAGAGAGGCTTCTTCTTCAAAGGAAAAAAGCTCTTCAGAAAACTTGGTTCCAGTAAGAAAAATTAAAAAGTGATTTATTGTTCTGTAAAGACTGCCTGTGCAGTCCACACAGAGACTGAAAATTCAGGAGAAGCCCTCTGCAATAAGCTGATAAGAGTATTTTCATAGGGAAAAAGTGTATGTTGAACAGAGAAAACTCTTCAGTGGGTCTGTGAGCTGTGGTCTCTGCTGAGAGCCCAGCTGTGGGTGCCCACCCAGCATGGGCAGTGGCTCTGAACGCAGTGTCATGGCACTGGGGCGTGAGGCCTCAGCTCTAGGATACAGCTACCTCCACCGTAGTGTGTCCTGCTCCATGCAGCCCTCAATGCACCAGTTCCCTGTAAATATTTTAATTTAAAATATATATTCTGGCTGTAAGTTAGCTAAATGGCTTTTCCCAACAAAGCCCCAGCCCCTTAGGAAGAGACCCCTTGTACTACACACCCCCTGGTATTTCTCTGGTCCAAAGGAGGTTGTGTCAACTCCTTCACTTCCTGCAAAGAAAATTTGCACTTTGCTGTTCCCGTGAATCCCCTTTGCTGTCTCTGGGCTGACGAGTGAGTTATTTGTACTGTAACCCTGTAAATATGCAGCTGTGCCTAGGAGCATCCCACACTGCCTCAGTCATGTTTCAGCACGAGGACTCCCACGGAGGAAGGAGCGATACCCGCAAGGGTGTTGATACTTCTGCCTCTAAGGTGGGCTGCTGTAAGCTGCTCTTGGCTGGTTCACCTTGACCACACACTGGCTGGGGACTTTGCCTTATTTATTTATTTATCTATTTATTTATCTATTTATTTATTTATTGTCTGCCTCTTTCGCAGTTTTATTTGGCTGTTTCAGTGGGCTGCTCCTGAGTTGGAACATTTGGAGAGCAGAGCTGGGGATGGAGAGTTTGCAGTTATTTTCATATGAGATGATGTGTTCCTTGAGTTAAGACACATCCCTTTCTAAGCCACGGAGAGTTTTGTACTACATGGTTTCTATCCTTTTCAGTGTTTGTTTCTTTGCATGTTTCAGTGGGGTACTTGTTTTGAGAAGGACAGTTACGTGAGGTACGTGAATGATGCCAGCACAGTGTCCACAAGTGTTGGTGACATGGTATGATTTTATTTAATATCAAATTTTATTATAATAAAGTCTATTTTCACAAAAATACATTTTCCTTAAAAAAGCAAAAGATTCAGTGGTGCTTCTTCTGGGGGGGAGGGGGAGGCAGAGGGGAAAATGATACCAGTGCTTGAGGATGCTTCACAGCACTTCACATAGGAGCCTGCCTTTCCTGTGACCATGGTGCAAGGTACCTTCGCTGTGAACGAAAGGTCTTTGCCTCTCCTGTTTCAGAGACCTAATCCTGGAGGAGAAAGCGCTAGGGTGTCACTTACACTTACACTGTGCCTGAGCGCAGTTACACCACGTCCAGACCTCATCCGGACATGTATGTAGCCCTGTGCTGCTGCCTGGGTGGCTTCATGCAGCGTTAGTCCCTGGCTCTGGCCACTGGACCCCTTCGCTGGGGGTGCCACCGAGCCCGGGGGGCCTGCACAGCCAGATTTCTTCCGCCGTTCTGTTCTCCGCTCCTGGGTGTTACCCATGTGCTCCTGGATATGAAAGGAGGGCCACGGGGCTGAAGTGGTGTCCTGCTGCTGGCGCCTGCTGCAGCCTGGCCGTGCAGCCACGCTGTCCTGTCGTGCTGATGTAGCAGCGCAGTGGAAGCATCATCAAGTGTGGTGGCTATATCTAGACCACCTGATGATTTCATGTTTAGGATAGAGTAAAATTGAAGAGGTCAATGATCGGTTTTGTTATACAGCTTTTACTTTTTAAGTTTCAGATCCTTTGGTGTTTTCTTTTTTCGATTGGCTCCTCCACAGTGAGCTACCTTCAAGCCAGGCTGCGAACACCTACCTGTGGAGAAGATCGGCGTATCCCTTGCAGGCTTTGGGTTCTTTTCATGCCGTGCTGGCGGGACAGGTTAGCTGGGATAGACCAACTCTCTGCAGTTACAGCCACTGCTGTGCTCAGGTGACAGATGGTAATTTGCTTTGTCAGAACAAATGGCCCCAGTAGAGACCAGCCGCCGCCCCAGTCTTGTAGGTGGAATCATCCACGGTCCATGTGCAGGCTTCCCAAGCATCTGGTGCAATTCCAGAGAGTCCGGGTACATCGTGTACCAGCAGTGACTGGTCCTGTCCAGGCAGCAGGACCTGCCCGAGAGCTGCCAACAGCTGCTCAGAGGTTGTTGCAAGGGTCTTCTCTGATGTTTCTTACCCAAGAGATAAACAGCCTGCTGCTGGGGGCCCTGAATCAGTGCTGTGCCTGGAGAAGAGGCTTTGCTGCCTCTGTGTCTCCCAGTTTGGGATTGTTCTGGGGACTGCTGCCCCATGCAAAAGTCTAAATGTGTATTATCAAAAATGCCGTTATTACTGGTGTTGATTTTTGTAGTGCTACCACAGACACGTGAGTCTTGGGCTACTCAATGTCCAGTCCTCCTGTGTGGACCTGCTCTAGCTGCTCAGTTCTGCAGGGCTCCAACCCTGTGTGGTCTCTCGATCTGGCAAGAGGGAGGTGGAGATGCTGGAGACAGGCTGAGCTTTCCCCCGGTCCTGCTAGGAGTTACAATTTTAATGCCTATTTGCCTAGAAGACATCTGGAACTGAGCAAGGCTGCTGTCTGTGGTGTGTGGCCCCAAGAAAGGAGAAGAAAAAAGGCGGTTTTCCCTGCTCATCCAGCTGGATGATATTTATATGCTTTAATGTACTTTGGCTAAAAGAGGGAAAAATAAGGAAACCCCAGAGGCTCTGAGGTCAGACCGCAGGTCTTGGCTCTGTACCTTGCTCTTACAACTCATTGAGTAGTTGATGCCTCTTGGTCCCATCAGTGGAAACGAGGGCACTGGAAACTCTGATCTGCGGTTTCACATGGGGCTCTGCGAAGGCCACAGGTGCGTAGCTATTGAGTTGGTTGTGTGGAGCGGCAGTTCTGTGCCTTGGACCTGTGGGAACTCAGCCAAGGTGGCAAATGTCACTGTGGGCTTTTGGGGGATTTTGCAGGATTCCACTGACAGGAGGGGCTCCTCTGGGAAACTGCTGCCCCTTGGAGAGAAATGTTTCAGGAGGGTCTTAACACTGCTGTGAACCACCATCTCCTGCGGTGGGCAAGAGTCAGGGTGAGGACAGGCTGAAAGGTCTGAAGTAATGAAGTTGCTGCAGCTATGAATGCTGAAGGAGTTTCCATGGCTTCTGAAACAGACTTCAGTGATGAAAGTCATCAGCAACCCAGTAATTTCTCTGCAGCTTGCCCTGCCACCGGGGAAGTTGGCTGCTGTTCTAACTGAATTTACCAGCTGGAGTTTCCTAAGCGAGTTGTCTTTTGAAAGTCGTTTGAAAGAAACAGTCGTTGCTTTTATCAGCTCATCAGGGGATGAACTGAAGAACAAAACCCTTAGGAAGAAAAGCAGTGGCTGTCACGATATGGGGCCTGCCCAGAGCCAGGGGCCATGCTGCAGCCGGTGCCTGCGGAGCGGGATGGCTCCCTTGCTCCTGGTGCTTCCTTCCTCCTCGGCTGAGCCCTTGTGACCAGAAGGTGCATGTTGCCTCTCTGCTCCCCAGGCATGTGCTGAGCTGCCCCCCGGCAAATTTCACTGTGATAGACACAGGCTTTCATCATTTAGCAAAGTCACCTTAAGTCAGCTGGTTCCCTAACACCAGGCAGTCTTTACAGCAACACTGAGAGAAGTCTTCTGGAGAAAGGTTTAAGACCTTCAGGCTTTGGGAGCTAAATGCAAAAGGCTACAAGAAACAAACAAAATAAAAAGATAGAGTACAAATACAATCTAGATGTTCTGCTTTGCACCTTCAGCTTTTAATTGCTGTACTGTATCCCAGGTGTTGATGGCACATCTCTGCTCTGAGGTGTTATTGCTTGCATCGATGTAATCTTGTCTCCTTGTTCTAGAGGATCAGCACATGGTTTCTCCTTTGCTGCCAAAGGTGGTGGGTGCAAGGGCTTGGCACTAGCATTGGTGCTTAACAAAAGGCTCACCCAGGTACATGGCTGTTTTGCTGACTGACTGGATACCAAGCAAAAACAAATTCCAAATCAAAGACAAGAATAAATGCAGTTTATTATATTACAGTACAATAAAGGAAACCAGTATGCAATATGATAAAAGGAAACAGTACTAGTTATTATGCAGAATATGATAAAAAAGCAATAGGAGCAAAGCATCAGATCATTACTGCAAAGCATTACAGAGACTAAGAAAAGGAGACATCACCCATTACCACCTTAATGTCCTGCAGGCCCACCCTTCGGCTGGGAGCCCCATTGCAGCCAGCCCCAGGAGTCTCTTGGGAACTGGGAAAATTCGTACGTGGTGTGTCCTCCCGTAGGTGAGGCTTCTGGCCCAGTCCCACAGCTTGCTCGCCTTTATACTCAGTGAAAAATAAAAATAGTTTACACACATAGTGTATGTAAACATGTATGTATGTATGGCATGCACTATCTCATGATTCACAAGGTTCACACGTGCCAGGGATGTTGCCCAGGTGCCCGAGCGTGGTGGTTACCGCCATGGCACAGCTGCACACAGTGTTACTGTCGGGATGTTCCTGCTCACGTCTTGCTTGTTCAGGGGGCTCAGGACAAAGACGTCTTTGAGCTCCCTGAGCTCCCTGTCCGAGTTAAATGATTCCTAATTCAAGACAAAGTCTTTTTCATAAGCAGTAATCAATATAATAAATTTTCACAATGGTCCTTCCCATACACCGTTATCTGGGAGTGGGGTCATGGCTCCAGGGAAAATGAACATTCAAGAGACAAAGCATCTGTCAAAACCTCCCACTTTCATGGTCTCTGAAGCAGTTCTGAGAGCTTCAGTAAGCTGTGTCCTTGTTGTATCAGTTGTTTTATCAGTAAGATGTTGTATCCGGATGTTAAGCATCCAGTAAGCTTAAGTAAGTTGCTAATTGTGAAATGCAATTATCAGCACAGATAGGCGCTAACTGTCTCACTAGCCTTGGAAAAATCCTTCTCTTCTAACTGGTCAGCTGCATGATACAGCAGGGGAAGCACACAGAAACTGGCTTTGAAAGCCTGCCCTTTGCACAAGAGCAGTGCTGCAGTGGTGGTTGTGCAAGCAGCAGGTGGTGGCAGCCCAGGCGGATGCTCCGGGCTGTCCTAAACGGGCTGAGCTCACGGCATCTCAGAAAAGTGGGGGTGGGGGCACCTTCAGAGCCTCCGGCTGCCCTCCCTGCCCACAGCAGGGCTACCTCGAAAGTCAGTGGGGTTTGCTCAGGGGCTTGTAAAAGCGAGTGCTGTCGTCCAAGGCTGCAGATCCCACCCTGTTTCTGGGCCCTGTCCCAGCACAGCACTGCTCTCATGGCGGGGGGGGCGGGGGTGGGTTCTTGGATCTAATGGGAATTTTCTTTGCAGCACTGTGTGCACTTCAGAAAATACTTTGTCTCCATCCTTCCCATGAGACGGTTGAAGCTAATAGTGAGGCTCTCTCCAGGATGACCAAACGCTCGTGTCTCCTGTGCTCTAGGTGGATTCCCTCCAGGTTCTCAAAACCTGTCTGGGACTAGGGATCTGCAAACAGAACCAGTGCTCTGGCCGCAGCCTCACCTGTGACTCACTGCAATATTTGCAATCTGCTTTGCAGATTTGCTTTAAAGCACTGAAGGGTCAAGACAGTGCATCAAAAAGTATGGCTCCACCTGCAAATAGCCCAGCTTTGGGGACAGGGACACCTGCAGGGTCACTGCTAGAGGCACTGTACAGCCACTGTGGTTCCTGGAGTGCCCCACACAGGGAAGAGTTTGTTCAGCTGATAGACATTTAACCTCCCCGGAGGAACACCAGCAGAGACTTGGTTGCTCTCAGTCTGTGCTGCTAAACCAAGCATTTTCTGTTACAGAAGGAAAAACACAATTGCAATTTGTGATTAGGAGCAAGCTGAGGAGCAGCACTAGTGAGCAGCTCCTTTGCTTCTCTGTACACTGGCTTGTTCCAACGCATCATTCACCCGATGCAGCAGCATCCCCCTGCCCTGCCTCACCGGCACAGCTCCAACATGGCAAGGATTTGTCCATGAGCCAAATTTGCACTTGGACAGGGAGAGGGGCTTTGGCCAGGGGAAGAGGTGGTGTTCTGGTAGATGATCTCCCAGTGCAACAGCCGTTTGGGTGAGGGCAAGACCCTGCCTGAGCTGCCTTGGGCTCAAGATCAGCAGCTGGAGGTTGGTGAAGCCTGTTCAAACTGTCATCCAGGGGCCTCCTCCTCCCCTGCTCTTGTCTACACAGGGAAGTGCACATGGAGCAGCATTCATGAACCCTTCCAGACCACAACAGGGACGTGGGGCAGGGTGCATCAGCGAGGCAAGATGGGGAGTGCTCAGCAGGGCAGACACCCTTTAGAGATGGTGCCTCCATGGGTGGATATGAAGACGTCTTTGACCTTTAAGAGCAGCAAAAGATGAAGAGCACAATGGGGGAGGGAACCTTGTCCCTGTATGACATCCCCAGAAGGAGTCAAGACTTTCAAAACCATGGCAAAGTGCTGCCTTGCATCTTGGCCCCCTGCCCCCCGCAAAAAACCTGGGGAAGCTTTGCTTGAGAATCAGGCTGTGTAAGCAGGTGGGTGCACATGAGCCACCCTGCTAGGGAGCTGGGGTGGGAGGTGGGTGCTGCACTGCCTTGGCTTCATTCCCCTGTGCGGGAGTTTCCAAGCCCTGTGGGTCAGCCTCACCAGGGTGCCCTGCTGCAGATAACGCCCTGCTGCAGATAAAAACGCAGGCGCAGAGGGGCCATGGGGAGGACAGTAGAGTTTTGCAGGTGAAAGCCTGGCCCATTGCACGCTTGCTTTTGCTTTTGTGGAACATTTGTTTCTGTACCGTGGGCGGGAGACTGGGGGGCTGGGGCTGTGTTTGGAGCATCCAGCTGAGGTCTGCGCTTCCCACTGCTTGTGTGATGGCTTCCCCCTCCTTGCTCCAGGGCTGGCAGAGCCACTCTCCGCCTGGCACCAAGCACAGCGAGGATGTGGCTGGACCACATTGCTGCTGTCGCTGGGGGCTCCTCCACAGGGAATGGTTTTAGCTTGGCATTTGAAGGTGGACTCTGGGCTACCTTTGCCAGCAGCTTCATGGTGGGTGCTAGGTAATGTGAAATAGGCAGAGCCCACACCTCTGGGCTCATTCTGATAGAGCTGATTGCTTTGGAGCAGCCTTGGGAGGTGAGTGGATCAGCTTTGGGTAAAACCATCCCAAATGTCTACGTGTAGAGGACCTCCCATGCTGCCCTGGCTCATCCTTCTTCCCCTCCAGCTCTTCTAACCCTGTGTACCAGCTCTCCCTGCATACTCAGTGTTGCTGCCTGGGCTCCCTGGCAAGCTGCCTGCTTGCAGCACTCGCAGTGTGTTCTGTCCTCTGCCCTGTTTTGTGCCACCCCATGGTCCCAAAGCAGTGTGCTCCCACCAGCGCCTGAGGTCCCCAGGGCAGGAGGCAGCTCCCGTTGCACGTGCTGCCGCAAGGATCTCCCAGGCAGCACGATTGCTCTTGGGGAGCAGTGCATTGGGAAGGGGACACCTCATGAGCTCCCTTAACATGTGCCATCAGCAGTGTGGGCACTGACCTTCCAAATGCATGGCGAGATTTACAGGTTCTTGGTTTTCTTCACTTCTTGCATTTCTTCGCAGGGTTGAAGGCAGGAATCTTCCTGGGGTTGCTGGTGATCCTCAGCCTGTTCCAGGCATCTCTGTCTTCTTCCTCTGGTATTGTCATTTTCTTAGGTTTTGCAGATCAGGTGCTCTTCTGAGTAGGAAAGGTAAAATCAAGTCTAGAAGAGCCTGTATTATTCTATTGTAAGCAGCAAAGTCCTGTAGAGGTGTCAACAGGAGTATGGTCAGTTCATATCTGCAGTGGCAGCTGATACTGGTGCCCTTTTCATGCCCGGGAGTGACTCAGACTCTCCTGAGGAATACCTGTATGTACAGATCTCTCTCTCTCGAGACTGAGCAGCAGCAATTGCTTCCAGCACTGCTGTGCCAATATCCCTGGGTGCTGGAGGCACAAAGAGAACACAGCTGCAGCGCGGGGATGCTCCGGGGTGGTAGACAGCGCTTTCACCTCCGCTCTTTCCTTTTCCTTGCTGAGATCTGTCAGAGTTGCTGTCGGATGCGTCCCTCCTGAGCAGCGTGAGCAAGGCCAAGCAGCTGGTGGATGCAGCCTACAAGCACACACGCAACCGGTGAGAGCTGGGGCTGGGCTGCTGGCATGTGCTGTGTGCCCTGCCTGCACTGCAGCATCACCAGCGTTTCCTCCTTGCTCTAGTAGAGCGGACAAGGGTGCAAGGTCCTCTGGGAGCACAGTGGGCTGTAATCAGCATTTTACCTGCCTTCACCCTGTTTTTATGCCACATCTCCAGTCTCCTGGGTCTGTCCCTAAGAGCTGTAACTGTGTCCTCCTCTGTGCATGCCATTCTGCCCAGCTCAGTATTGCTTGGCTCAGTTTCATCCCTCAGGGATGCTCCAAGGAGGACTGAAGCCAGCACAGGCTCCTCCTGATTTCTAGTGGTTCCCCCCCCTACAGAGGGAGAAAACTGCTGCAGGCTGCAGTGAGGACATTTTGTGGGATCTGGGAGGAAAGCTCAGCCTTTGACACCATCGTTTGAGTGTGTACAGCCTCCTAGCAGCCCATACATGTCCCCCTTCAGTAGCCATCCTCTGAGACCCCTCACTGGCTTAGGGACCCCTCCATCTGAGAGGAGGCTCCAGCAGCATTAAGAGAGGGTGACTTGGAAATGTTTGGGACCTCTGGGAGGAGACTGGCACCTCCAGACGTTCATGAGCTGGACAGCAGTTGACTGAGGTTTGCTTGCCTCAAGGATGTAAAGACTTAAAATTTGTCTTCTGGCAGGTGGAGATGGGCAATTTAAGAGATTCTTTTCCTGCAACTCGCACTGCTCCTCTGCCGAGCGTGGCAGGAGCGGCCCTGGTCTCCCCCAGCTACCACGCGGGGAGGTGGATGACGCTGCCTTGGTTTGCAGTTCAGACTGGTGACGCACTAGGAGAGCTGGGGTGCCTGGCGCACTGGTGTGTAACCTGCAGGACTCCTGGCTTTGCCCCATTTCAGTCCTGCAGATGTTGTGTTATTCTCCCTTGCAGCATAAAGGAGCACCTGCAGAACGATGCCTTGACCCCCGTAGAGCTTCTGCGATATTTCAAGCAGCCAGTAGCAGGGACTCGGGCTGCCGTTCGGGCTGCAGATTACATGGAGACCACCCTGGCCCTCCTCAAGGAGAAGCTGCAACGGGCTGTGAGGGGCAACTTCAATGTCACAGGTAGGGGTTGCACTTTGCTGGGAGGAGGGCAGGGGAGAAAGATACGGGGCTTGATCAATGGGGCTTTGTGGGGCTTGGGAAGACGGGGTGAAAGGGGGTCATGATGCACCACAAATCCCTCGCATGTGACCGCAGTGAGGCAAAGCTGAGGTGTTTTTCTGTGCTCTCTACCTTAAAAAATTATTTGGGGGTTTATCAGTTAATGGAAGTGCTTTGTGCACTTCCCTGGTTCTTTGTGCAATATAGCAGTTAATGTACCGATGAGTCAAAGCTTGTCAGACTTTGCTAGATGATATTCTTTTGCTTGAGTAAGGAATGAGCAAACACAGAGGATGTGACTCAACCCCAGCATAAGTCATTTTTCTGCCAGGCTCCAGCTAGCAATAGTCAAAAGTCCCTGCCAGATGGTTCTGAGTCGGGAACAGCATGCTATGAGGAAGGCACAAATAGGGAATGCAAACGGAGCAATGTGAAAGGACATTTCAGTGTGTGTCTTGAAGGAGCAAAGTCCTCCATGAGGTGGCAATCCTGGCTGCCTGGCAAGACCAGTTTGCTGAAAGCAGAAGGCAAATCGGGGGCGGTGAGAGAAACAGCTCAGGGAGGCACCAGGCGGGCTCCTGCCATAGAAAGGTGAACTCATGGGATGCGCAGCGCTACAGCAGAGCAGCGCCAGGCCCAGACACCCGCCACGGGCTGCTCCAGCATCCTCCAGCACGGGCAGAGCAGGAGGAGGGAGGCAGCGCTGGGCTCCAGCCCCTGCGTGCAGCAGTGATACTGAGCCCCCCCAGCCCACCCGGCTGCCACCTCCCGGCAGCAGTGACCAGGGAACCTCCGAGGGCCTCAGGACAGGGTGTGCTAGCAGCTACAGCCCAGAAGGCTCTGCCGCTGACCTTGGCCGCTTCTCTCCTACGCTTGGGGAAACCCACATGCTGGGAACGCGAGGCCAGGTCCCCCCGTCCTGCCCAGCCATCTGATGGTTTCTTCTCCAGGCAGCTCTGAACAGTGGTGTCACACTGGTGGCTGCTTCCCAGGGGGGAAAACCTTGTGGCACACCACTAGGATGACTGTAGCTGTTAGCACCTTAGGGTGGAGATAAAAAGGGAGGGGAGAGAAAAGCAAAAGGGTTGCTGTAGAGGAATTATAGAAGACTGCATGAAAAATGTATTTGTGAAAAGGTTGTGATGATTCTTAACAACATGAGGTATGAAATGTTAAGGGGAAAAAAAGCGAGGAATTGTAGAGAAATGAAGCTGGGTTAATTAACATTGATGATATACAGCTGTGGGCTGGCTTCAGGGGCGTGGGTTGGCTGATGTGGATAAGGTGCAGCTGTGGCTGGTTCCTGCTAAGTAGTTAAATAGCTCTTGAGGGGTACAAAAGATGGGCACTGGATGAAGAGAAACATGGAAGGAGCAGAGGGCTTGCTTGCTCTGGATGTAGGAGAGACAGGTTCAGCAGAGGCAAGAAAGTGGAGGGGCTGGCCTGAAGAGTATGAAGAAACAGCACGAACAGTAGATGAACCTTTGAAACCTTGTGGGGGATCAGTGGCTGTGCCAGGCAAGGCGTAGGAACTACTTACTGAAGTTAACCTGGTATGGGGTGGTAAAAGCCTTGTTGCAGCCAACTAGTTCGCTTGTGTTGCGACAGGTTGCTAGTGCTAGAAAATAATTCCACTGCTGCACAGGCCTAATGTGTAATCATAAATATGATTTGACCACAACTTTGCTAGGTTTAATGCTTTCCAAACCAGAAAAAGCAATCTGCTGCTCTAGAGAGCATCCTCGGCACATCTTTGAGCAGCAAGACCTTAAATAACAGCCCCTGATGCTCTTACAGATGATACTGTGATCAGAAACCATTTCAAGGGTGCAAGAAGGAAAACTTGTTGCTGAGCCTGGGAGGCCCTGCAAACCCAGCAGGGACAGTGTGTTACGGCATGTTTCCTCTGTTGTTACCTGGCAGACTTGCTGACACCAGATCAGCTGGGGATGATTTTCAAGGCAAGCGGATGTGACCAGCTTTTAATTAGTCTTGCTTCGAGGGTTCATGTTGTTGTACATGAACTAGTTCTTTGGCCAAAATATGAATAGCTCTGTATTGGGGACTGACTTTTCAGCCCAGGGTCTCTGTTACCAGGCTGCATCTTTTTGCTTTCTCTGTGCTTTGTCTGGCTCTGCCCCGTTGCAGGGTCTCGAAGGGCTTCCTGACCCAAACCCATACTGGGGCATGATCTGTCTGGCTGTCGCCCTGCCCCACGCTGTGTAGGAGGAAATCTGGGCATGCGGGCTGCGAGAGAGCACCTTCTGCGTGTCCCGTGGACAAATGGAGGGGCATGACTGTAATGTGGGAGACAAGGGAAGCTGTACTAAAGAGTGTTTTAAAAGGGACAGCCTAGGAGCATTCCCCATCCTTCTCCTGTTACTGAGAGCCCAGTGGGCAGAGCATCCCCTGGGAGCACCTTGGGCAGAGGAAGGAGTTCAGACAGCAATGCCTGCCTAGGGAAGGCTTTAGCCTTCAGGTATCTGCATAAGAAGCGGGGAGAGAGCTACCTGCCTCCTCAATTTTCAGACAGTGGTGTCTTCATTCAGGAGGGGGCTCTGGGATAAGGACAGGCCCATCACATAAACCAGACCCTGAAGCCCTGGAGAAGATGGGCTCAACTGTTCCCTGTGCTCTGTGTCCCTCCATTGCTTGGCCCTAGGCAGTGTGACACATGGTGTATGACCGGCAACCCGAGAACACATATTATACATGGACTCCAAAATGAAATGTATTGTTAGTCTAAGGTTTTAATGGTCTAATCAAACTACAATAACCACTTACTCCAATTACAGCATAGTAAGGCTCACAATCCAAATCAGCCTGCTTCTATTAAAGATCACTGGTAATACCATTAAATGAACAGGCATAAGTCGCTACCCCTTTTCTCTGATGTTAAGCTTTCACCTTTGTTTTCCACTCATGGCCTGGAGTCAAGGGCCCTTCTTCAGGCTGGATGACACAAGGAGTCACCAGCAACCTGGGTTCTTGCCTGGGAGAAGCTGAGGCTTGGTGTGTGTTACTATTATTGTAGTTGTTATTAAACATGAGGCTTATTGATAGCACCAAACCCACAGGGCTGCAGTAGCTTCCAACCATTGTACATTGCTGTGTGATCCCATTCCAAGGTTCCTGTCCCTCTCTACATCTATGAGCTCTTGGCCCTGCCATTATCCTAATGACGCTAATAGTTTGCTGTTCTTCCATTCACTCCAACAGGAGAAACCCATCACTAGGAGCTTCAAACAGAGCCCTGGTCAGATGGTTGCCAGCAGAATATGAGGATGGTGTGTCAATCCCCCGTGGGTGGACAGAAGAAAAGCGTTTCTCTGGATTCCCCTTTCCACTGGTAATGTTTGTTATCTGAAAATGCCGTACCAGGGCTCAGGGACTGTCGGTCCTTGGATAGATCACAGGTGTCCAAGTGCATGCTCAGCAGCTGCCGTGGGGGGGATCAGGGGGAGGAAGTTAAATTCACCAGCTCCAGCTTGATCATATGAGAATCTTCAGGGTGATCTAACAGAAATACTTTCTAACTCCCATGCTGTGAGGAAGAGCAAAGGAAAATAAATCTGATAACTGCAGAATTGCAGGATTAAGAAAGAATTACTCAATGTGTTCTTTTAAATTAACTGTGTTTAAGCCAAAGTGATTTGCTCACCTTTTTTTGATTTGTTTGTGGAAGCTGGTTGTCTCCTGAAAAGCAATATGCCAGAGGATAAAAATTAAAAAAGAATCCCCAGAATAAAAACCATCCAGCTAGAAATTCTGTGTGTGGGTCCACGGCGGGGTCACCTGTGGTGGGGTGTGTGGCTCTCATGGGGCCTGGAGTGGGGACGCTGTGATGTGGTTTCTGCTCACTGGGGCTTGGTGCAACGACAGTGCTAGTGAGGAGCTCTGTGATTTTCTGGGTTGTGTGCCTGACACTTGTGCTTTTGTTGTACTTCCGAACTGTTCTGCAGCACAGCGTCAGGGCTTGAGCAAAGTTTTGACCACTTCTCTTGTAGGAATACGTGAAGGAAGAACTGGTGGGGAAGAGTGATGGATGGAGAAGGGATGAGAAGGAAAAAGGGCTTTGGGAGTTCACTGAGATAACTTTCAGAAATTCCCAACAACTATTTTTTTCCACACTTCTATTTCAAATTGGTCTTTTAAAATCTGTTACCTCTCTTTCCCGGTTATTCAGTATGGCTCATGCTTAGCTGTGTCCGTATATCCACCAAGGGATGTACTCGGCCTAGAGGCTCAGAAACCTGGCTAGGGCCAGGACAGTGCAATGCTCAGCAAAGGAGGCACTCAGTAATGCCTTCCAGCTCAGGCAGCAGAGATTTGGGTTTTTTTCTGTGAAGTGTAAGAAATGCATCATGAATTCTTGCTGATGGCCATACAAACAGACGCACCCATTCATACGAGTAATTTCCTAACACACGTGTTCTGCCTTCCTCCCCTGCAGGTTGGAAAGGTGTCAAATGAGATTGTCCGCTTCCCCCCTGGGCAGCTCAGGATGGACCAGCAGAGATCACTCATGTTCATGCAGTGGGGCCAGTTTATTGACCATGACCTGGATTTCAGTCCAGACACCCCAGCCCGAGTCACCTTCAGTGGCAATGTGGACTGTGACATCAGCTGTGCCAAGCAGCCCCCTTGCTTCCCCATCAAGGTACAGCCAGCCTTTCTCTAGCAGGGAAGAGAGGGAGAGGGTATCTGCCTTCCAGCCAGGAGATGTTGGTGGCTCCCCAGGTCCTTGGCCACAGAGGGACATCCTCCCAGAACAGGCCAAGGGGGTCAGACAGCTCTCTGTAAGGTAGCAGTGCTGGATCCCAGGGGCTGTCCCCAGATGTCAGACACAGCCCCAACCTGTCTTCCCCCCATCTCCAACCATTTACCCATCTCTCTCAATGATATGGCTTTGTTTTGGGGGTATGGTGCAAAGACAACATGGGTGATACCTGGATTATAGTACATGTGTCAATACCCCAGCAAACCCTTGCCCATTTGATGGTTCAATGCTCAGTAGTGCATGGGGCAAGGGAGTGGTGAGCATCTCCCAACAGTGGCCAAGGCATTAGCACAAGTCACATTGCAGCCTCTGCTCCGGTGAATGCTTAATGATGTACGCGTCCACCCTGCAGCCCTGCTCTTCTGCCTTTGAAGAGGTACTGTGGCTCTGGTTGTCCCATGTACCCGTCTGTCCTGTCAAGAAAAACTGTGAATGGACAGAGCAAGCACCAAGTGTTTGCCCAACATGCATCTGAGAATGCAGGCAGGGTCACAAGTTCTGCATGACAGCTGTCAATAATGTAGATACAGACACTAGACTCCAACATGAGATAGGAAGCTTTAAAGATTGAATCTGATATTTATATATTCAGGGGGAAAAGTTTAGGTATCTTAATGGAAATTTAGGCATCTCCAGGCTTTCATGCATATTTGGGTCTTGGACTCCTAAAATAGCACCCCCACTGTCATTCTGACCCTTCCTATTTGGGATTTTTGACTGACCTCCATGCTGTCTAGCATGGGGACTGTCTTTGAAATGGATCCTGCCTGGCTTTTCTTACGGCTGTAGTATCACAGTGCCATTTCTGCATCCCTGAACTAGTGATGACTTATTTTTTTAATCTATCTTCAGATCCCACTCAATGACCCACGAATTAAAAACACAAAAGATTGCCTTCCTTTCACCCGCTCAGCTCCCGCTTGTACCGGCGGCACAGCAATTCGAGATCAGATCAATGCCATCACCTCCTTTCTTGATGGCAGCATGGTGTATGGCAGTGAAGTGTCTTTGGCCAACACACTGAGGAATCAGACCAGCCAGCTGGGCTTGCTGGCTGTTAACCAGAATTTCACTGATAGGGGGAAGGCATATATGCCCTTCAGCAACATGCAGAAGAGCCCATGTCTTACAGCCAACAAGGAAGCTAAAATCCCTTGCTTTCTTGCAGGTAAGTTGTGTGCTGGCACCCCTAACCCTGAAATCCAGAGCAAACAACTCCCCCAGCTCCAGTTCATTTCTTTATTTGTTTGGTTTTCTTAAGTAGAAAATGGAGCATAGCAAAACGTCACAAAAGACTGAGACAGGCTGTGCTAAGTAGGAAAAGGCCTTCACTGCATTCAAGTCTTCTTTGTGATTGTATGCATGGAGTGAAGCTGTCCCATCTGTGCTCAGCAGCTCTGGCGTAGGGCCCAGGGAGCACATGGGGCTGCTGGAGGTGACCTGGGAACCACTGCCACGATGGAACCAAGCAAATGCAGCAATAGCAGACTGGCCTGAAGGCAATGGCTTGTCTATATTTGTAATTTGGTAGCCATCTCTCTTCTGTCAGGACAGGTACAGGTGTGTTGGTGCTTGAAATGTTGAAATGTGTTGGTGCTTGAAATGTTTCCGCATGAAACATTTGCCTGGGCTGTTGCATATCAGTGTATCTGCTGCACTGTGAGAGCTTAGATCCCAGCTGGGCTGAGGATGAGGCTAGCCACAGACCAGGGTGACCTTTTAAGACATGTCCCCACCACTGAAGTCTGAGGGTGCACTGACAGCATGCCAGCCAGGACATCAGCATAGGCCTTCAGTCCATCAGGATGGCCTCCTGGTCCATTTATCCTTTGTCACACTTCTGGTATCCTCCTGTCTACTTCTTCAATGTGGAATAACTCCTTCTGTCCTGGGCACAGCGTGCCAAAGCCATGCCTCCCCTCCAGCCAAAACACCGCACAGTCACCACAACCTTCCTGTCTGCTGCCGTTTGCTATCTTCTCCTGTCCCAGCACACAGAGACAAGATAACTAACCTTCTGGAGCCTACAGCATTGCTCCCTTCTGCCTGGACCCTGCTGGTGAGGACCAGGATGTTGCTAAAGCCTAAGACCCCGGGGAGGGACATTTCTGATATACCTTGTGAATCTGTGTCTCACTCCCTGTTCCTTTTCTTTTGACAAGCAGGACCTCCTGGCCAACTCCTGCTGGCTCTGGCCACCTGGACTGTCCATGACACTGCTGGAGAAAACTTGAGGGCACAGCACATCTCATCAGCTGTGGAGCTGATTTCTGTTCCCTTGGCCCCCTACCTATCTGGCCTAAGCTCCTCTGGACATCATCCCCATGGTCCCTGGATACCATCAGGTCCTAGTTGTGGGACCAGTGGCAGAGCTCTGCTTGCTGTCATCCTCTAGCACCCTCCTTTTAAACTCCTGGTGGTTTATGGTCTCCTTCAGCCTCCCACAGCTCTCCATCTGTCCCATCCATTGTTTCACATCTTCAGCTGCTTCCGCAGTTCTGTGCAGGTCTCTCCTTGGTGAGGACCATGCAAGACCTGTGGCCAAAGGCAGATGCCCAGTGAGGAGCATAATGGGCAGGTGCATTGGGTGCTTCCCACATGGGCTCCCAGCCCCCAGGACTCGTCAGCTAGGGGCTGGAGCCATCGCTGCTCCGTAGCTGGGTAGTGTAGGGAACAGTCAGGCTGGCTCAGAAGCTCCTTTGAAAATTCAGTGTCTTATTTGTGACTTTTCCGGTCCCTGAGAACTGGGGAAATTTCACGCGTGCAGTTGCCTAACAGGGTTCAGCGATGTCCCGCTGGAGCTCTGCTGGAATCCCTGGGTGTGTGTTCTGCTTGAGGAAACCTCACAGTGCTGCTTTTGTTTCTTCTTCCGCAGCCTCTTACAGACAGCCTTTGACAGTAAATGAAAAGGGCTCTGTGCTGAATGCAAGAGCCAATCCCTCTATTTACTATGGGACTTGGAGGCTAAATACGACACATTTACTCTTCTCTGAGTGCCTCTTTATACCCTCATCACCTGCTTACTCTTGGGTTTCCTGCCCTAGATGTTTGAAGAAGGATTTTATATTTCATTGTGATGCCGTTTGTAACTTATTCCTCTACGTTGTGACTCCTTTTGCTTTTTACTTTTGCTCACCAGGGGGCTTGATTATGACAGTTATCTCACTTTGGCCCTAGCTTCAGCTGGTTTGAAGGATGCCTTCTGACTTTCAGAGCTCCCTTGGCCATTCTGACCTCCTTCTGCCCATTTCCATTTCTCTCTTGAGCTGTGAGACAGTCTCTCTGATATGAGAGCCTGCAGAACACCTGCTTTATTTAGCTTAAGTTAATGCTTCTATCCCTTGTTTGAAAAACCCCAAAAACTTGCCCATCTCTCTGTGTTGCTGAGCGCAACCGTGGGGGCATCTTGGCTTTTGCTGCCTTGGCAGATAAATGGCTTTTCACTGGTGCTCTCCAGCTCTTGGGGCCTGGAGACCCTGGTTTCCTTCTCCTCCTGTGTGTTTCTTACCAGTCATCTTCACAGTGCAGATACTGAGACATCTAAAAATGTCTCTGTGCATGCTTCCCAACGCGACATTTGCCTCCTTCCAGGGGGAAGCAGCCAAGCACACGCAGGTTGCTGGCAGTACAAGTCTGCTCACTTGTGGTACTCCTAGGTGATTCTCGAGCAAATGAGATGCTGGAGCTGACATGCATGCATACGCTCTTTCTGCGGGAGCACAACCGCCTGGCTAGGCAGCTGAAGAGATTAAATCCCCACTGGAATGGAGAGAAGGTCTACCAGGAGGCACGAAAGATCCTGGGTGCCATGATCCAGGTACCAGCCACCATGTTGTATGTCCTGGCTCTTCTGCCTTGTCTTGCAGTATCACAGAATGAACTTGATGGGGTTTTTACTGTGGGGTGTCCAACGGGTGTGGTATTTTGAGGTGCAAATGACCCGATTCTTTCCACCAGCTCCTTTTGCCCAAAACAAAAATCACATGGAGATACCTGAAATAACACACACAGAGGGGTCCCCCTGAATCTTTGATGTCCCTCTACTGTTAAATTTCCAAATTGCTTAATGGGTTTTAAACTGCACATCTGTGTTTGAGAAATGTGAGGACAGAGAAGTCAGAGGAGAAGCTTTTCTAGCCAGTGTTTGGTACAGGGTAAAAATGGTATTGGAGATTTGGATCAAAATTCCTCTGAGTTGTGAGTCATCCTCTCAAGAAGCCCCATGTGCTGGTGCATGCAACCAGCCATGGCATTCCTCTGTCCTCACTGCTTTGTGGCAGAGAGTCCCTTGGGACTGTGCTGCAGCACAGACTTTGCCCTAAATGAGATCCTACAGTCACAGAAAAATTTCTGTGCTTGGAAGGGACCTCTCCAGGTCTCTTGTCCAACCTCTGGTTTAGAACAGGACCAGCTTCAAAGCCAGATGAGGTTTCACAGCCAACAGAAAAAGCAGGCTCCTATGAGAGAAGACGACATGGGGTTTCCAAAGGCGGTCCTTAATCATGACTAATTGGAAACTTGTCTTCTGAGTTGGCTCAACAAACAAACAAGCAGGAATATCAAAAGGTTTAAATTTTTACAACTGTCAGTTTAAATATAGTGCTGTTGAATAAACATGTTGGGTAAGCCAATGTGGAGAGACTCAAACAACTGCACTAAAAACATTGTCTCCATCATCATGTTTAGATGAATGGTTTCACCCTGCAATTTTCAACTAAACTGAAAACAACTGAACTGAAAGAGGACAGATTTATATTAGATATGAGGAAGAAATTCTTCACTGCGAGGGTGGTGACACGGGCACAGGCTGCCCCAAGCAGCTGTGTGTGCCCCATCCCTGGCAGGGGTCAGGGCCAGGTGGGACAGGGCTTTGGGCAAGCTGGTCTGGTGGGAGATGTTCCTGCCCATGGTGAGGGGGTTGGAACTAGGTGATCTTTGAAGTCCCTTCCAACCCAAACCATTCTACAATTCTATGAATTATTTTCACCTACTGACACAGAATCTGATTTTTTAAAAAATTATATTGTGCACCCTCCTCAATGTCCCAAAGAGACATGAGACTAGAGTTGGACATCTTTACTATGGGAGGACTAACACAGCTGCTCGTGGGTGGTGATAACATCTGTGCCAACACTGTTGACTTTTTCTTTGTCATGTGAAGCATGTAGGTGGGAGGGAGGAGTAAATTCAGTTCTACCTGGCTGATGGGGATGGCCTCTACCTATAGGACAAGGAGGATTTGGCAGGCTTTCTTCTTGCTCTGACCTGCCAAGCTGTTGAGGCAGGGAGGAGCATGTCTGGGGACACTTGAGTGCTGGATCCCAGTGCACTGGTAGAGGATGAGCGCAGGTCAGGCACAAGCAGAGTCTGTGCTTCCTGATCTTCCTGGAGCAGTTAAGTCCACTTAGCATTTTCATGGAAATCACTGCATGTCCACACAAACCTCATCACTGCTAGAGAGTGTAGAGATGACACCATGCATGGCTGGAGAAACCAGGAGCCCAGGCAGTGGCCTGCAGTGTCTGTGCCTGGAGCTGCACCACCTGTGCCATGGTACCATGGCTAGTATAGAAGATGCTTTGAACCAAAGCCATGGAGCTGAAGAAACCAAAATGTCACTCAGTGGTGCCAGAAAGGACCCTCGCTGGACTGCCAGAGCAGCTGGGTGAAGGTCTGATGAGGTGAAAGAAAGATTGGTCCTGGGGAGTCTCTCTGCTTCGCATCTGTGCTAGCAAGATCTCCTACATAACTCCCATCAAAGTAGTTCAGTGTAACAGCTCCTGTAGCTGGAGACACAAACCAGAACTTTGCTTCCAAAGAAACTGATGGCCAAGCAATTAATGACTCACACTTTCCTTGTTTCCCCCTAGATTATAACCTACAGGGACTACCTGCCTCTTCTGCTGGGAACCAGTTTCCAGGGTTTGATTCCTCGCTACCAGGGCTACAATGAGTCTGTGGATCCTCGAATATCCAATGTCTTCACTCTGGCTTTTCGTTTTGCTCATGCTTCAGTTCCCCCAACTGTTGACCGCTTAAGTCAAAGTTACAAACCCATGGGTCCCAAAATTCAACTCAGAAACGCCTTCTTTGCTGTCTGGAGGATCATTAAAGAAGGTAAAGCCTTTCTTGCACCTCTGTTTATTTCATTCAGCCTTTTTTTGCCCTCTCTGGACGCACTCCTGCTTCAGCCAAACCTAAAAGTGGTTTGCATTAAATTTGTTGAGTGACCTTTACTACCAGGCAGTTTTTCCCAACGTGGCTGCAGTCAAATGTGGCTCATCTTATTATGAAGCACGCAGTCTGGTTGCTTAATTGCTGTAGACTCTGACAATTTTATTCAAAGTATTTTCTGTTTAATTCTTGAAGTGCAGGAAAATTGATTCTCTTGTATTAGAAGCTTATAGTTAAATATAAGCTGCATTCAGCTCTCCTGAGCCTCTCACACACACACTTGCCACCCTGCACTGCTCACAAGTCCCTCTGTAACCGTTGCAGGTGGTATTGACCCCTTTCTCCGGAGCCTGATGGCTAATCAAGCCAAGCTGATGACACAGCAGCAAATGGTTGTGGATGAGCTCCGGGATTGGATGTTTGAGCAGGTTGAAAGGATTGGATTTGATTTAGCCGCGCTTAACATGGAACGTAGCAGAGATCAGGTAAGTTGGCTGCGGGAGCTGAGCTTCCAAAGAAAAACAAGTGGAAATCAGACACTCCTGAGGTTGAACATGGAGAAACTTCTCCAGCCCGTGCTCAGCTGAAATTACTGCTTCCTAAACCTTTTCATAATTTCTGTACAGCCATAGGTAAGTGGATAGGAGGCTGAGCAGTGAAACCAAAGCCTGGCTGGAGCTGGAGGAGACAAGTGGAGACTTGTGACCAGAAGAACATAGGGCATTGCAAAGAGCAGAGCCAAGTGTTCAGTAACTGCGCCATTTGTATTGCTCTTCAAATGGCAAAATTGGTTAAGGACCTCCACAACAAATTTTTGGGAGCAGAACTGGGGCCAGATGTCCCCCGTGGCTTCTCCCCAGGTATCTGTAGTGGTCCAGCCCAGCCACGCATGGCTGGAAGAGCAGATCACAGCATGAGAGGAAAGCCTCATTGTAATTTCTCTATAAAGACTGTGTCCCAGAAAAAAAGCATGTCAGAACCATTCTCAGGGCTCTGCAAGGTGCAAAACCAGTGTAATGGCATTGCGAGATGGTCTTGAGAAATAGATTGTTGATAGGACTTTACAACTGGCTTGTGGGTGTGTTGTTGCCGAAAAGCGCTGTTAGGCTGATGTAAGTGCCTGGAGCTGCCGTGTCGGTAACGTCCTGGGAGATGCAATAGTGCTCACCTTGAAACTGTGATGAAAAAGGTACTGGATTCACCGGTTTTAAGCCCAGACAGAGGCTTTGCAATACATCCAGGTGTGTGATCAGTCACAGGCTCTGCCTTTGCTGCAACAGAAGGCTGCGATGTTTCCATGCTGTCTCTAGGAACATTATTGTGCAGAACCTGATCTAAACCACAAATTGTGAACTTACAGCCTTGACGGCTGCTCCACTGCAGCAGAACAGACGTGTATTCCCAGTGTGAATCTGTGTTTAGCTCCTAGCGTTTGGGTCTCAGCCCAACCCCAAGTGTTACTGCACTCGGTGTTATACAACCTATGAAAGTGATGACAGTATAGCAAGATCAAAAAAGCTTCCTAATTCTTTTTCTGATAAAGCAAATTCTTAGTCTTCTTGAATTGTTTGATAGTGGTGTGATCCAGGCACCATATGCTGTGTCTTTTTTTCTGAATTCTCCCCAATTTTTAGACATCTTGCTCACAGCTCACTGCTGCAGCAGCAGCTCATCTCTGCACCTTAACAGTTCACTGGGCTGGCAGGTAGGAGGATGCGTTAGCGCTCCACAGACCTTTCCTCTGCATAAGTGGCCATTTGATAAGACACTGAGTCACAAATTGCCCGTTGCTGGGTGCGTGCCCTTTCCACCAAGGTGCAGAATTATGCACCAGTTGCGGCCCCGTGGATTTTCAGCTGTTTGCAGTACAGAAAAATGAGTCCAGCTGGCAAAGTCCACTGGCCCACTCCCACCTGAAGTAACCTGTGCTACGTAGAACTCTCTTTGCAGTGTGGGGTGGCTTGTACCTGTGGCTAGACACGGACACGAGGGAGGTCAGGTGTGGGGAAGTACTTGGCCACTGTCCTGTTGTACAACAACATCTTGTCCAGGTTCACTTCCAACAGAGGTAATATCAAAGAGTTTTGTGAAGACTTCTCTCCTGTGGCTCTGCCTGAAGGTATCTGAAGTTGTATGCTCCCTGACCTCCTTTAGGGTTCCTGGGTCCCAGTGAAGATGAGGCAGCCATTAGGTGTGCCCAGAGCCTTCATCTGAGCACCCACAGCACAGGGTTAGGGGCGGCCACAGCACACGCAGGATCAAGTGCCTGCACACAGATCTCCTTTGCTACTTGAAATGTCCTGGGGACACTCCTCTGGCTCTCTGCTGCAGCTTCGGCAAGGTGTGGGTCTCCCATAGTTCCTCCATCACATCAGCAGAAGGTTGTTCTGGATAATCCCTGGCTCTGGAGCCTGTGCACAGGCACCTGCATTGCCGCTGAGTGGAACAGCAAAGCAGTGCTGGAAGGTGGTGGAGCAACTCCCACTAGCAGAGATCACTTGCAAAGACATAGCCCTTCCACAAACGGCATTGAAATGCCAGGCAGGATGTACTGGCTGTGGAGGAGTGAAAAGTTGATGGCATTAACAGAAATAAAGAAATGTTTAGAAAGATGTTTTAAACATATAGGGACCCTATCTGTGTCCCCAGCTTTGGGAAAGAAAGGAAAAAATCTTTACAGGAGGGAGAAACATGTTACTGATCTGTCTGCTTTGATATCCAACTACTTGCAGGTTATAACTCCTGGAGACAATTCTGTGGGCTCTCGCAGCCTTCTGGATTGCAGGCACTTGCTCGAGTGTTGAAGAATCCTAATCTGGCGAAGAAGTTCATGCAGCTGTATGGGACACCAAAGAACATTGACATTTGGATTGGGGCACTTGCAGAGCCCTTTGTGAATGGAGGCAGAGTTGGGCCTCTCATGGCTTGTCTCATTGGCACCCAGTTCAGAAACATTCGTGATGGGGACAGGTAAGAGAGGAGCTGGGGATTCAAACCCCAAAGGACAGAGGGAGACAGGAATTTATGCATATTTCTTTATGCAGATTTGGAAACTGTTCTTGTTTGTTGCTTTTTTTTATTATTATTATTATTCCAGATGTTTTTTTCCCTTTCTGGTGATGTTCTTATTGCTTGTCCAGATGATGGTTGAGATCCTAGGCTAAGATCCTTTCCCAGCCAAGTGTTTTCACTTTCAGACCATTCACTGCCAATCACAAATTGTGCAGACTGGATTGCCCTTCTCCATGCTGATGGTCCTCACCCAGTGTGAACATTTGAGCTCTGCTCCTCCTGCAGACACCTGTTTTCGGGGAGGCTCATATTACTGTGTATTCAAACCTCAGCTCACTCCAGCAAAGGGAAACTATATATAAATACCTTAACCAGAAGAACAGGTACAGCTCTAAAGGTGGGAAAACCAGGATCTAGATGGATTGACTTCACCAATTAGAAAAAAAGCTGTCAGGTTTAATTAGCCTAAATAGCTTGCACTGATAGTAGATGCTCAGCATCTGCTAGTGTGGTGGCTCATGCTCTGGGTAGTTTTGAAAATTTGCCTGCAGACCAAGGGAAGTTGCTATAGGACTAACACACTGTCAGGCTTTGCAGGGAGTAAAAGAAATTAATTGTTCTCTCTTAGTTAAGTCTTAGCTCAGCCCAAGCTGCTTCCCTGGCACTGGTGGCATTCCTGTACCCTCTCTGTGGGTCTGTCTGCTTCTTCTGGGCTACTGCGCCCTGCAGAAGTTAAACATCTGTCCACCTCCCCATCTCCTGAGTTTGCAATACACAGCTTTGCACCATCGCAGTGTCTTATGCACCTCTCAGGGGCCTTAGAGATGATTTTTCATTGTTTCTCCTTTCCACCCCAGTTCTGAGTTGGAACCCTGTGGTCTGGGTCATGTCCACCCATGTGGACATGTAGCAGTGTTTGGTCTTCACTTGCACCAGGATATGGGTGGCTTGGGGTTTGCTTGCCAGGCACAATAATTTGAGCAGTGTCGTGTTTGAAACATACCTGAAGTCCTCCTCTGCCTTGAAGATGCTCAGGGGGATCAGGTGCAGAAGTGAGTTACAATGCCCCATTTTAAGCTGCATTTCTGAGGCAAGGTCCTGCACTTGCTAGCAATATAGCCTGAAAATGGGATCATGACCAGTGTTTCTGGCAAACTGTTCTGCCTAGAAAGACTTACTATGAGCTCAAACCCTAGTACTGGGAGCTTAAAAACAGTCTAGTGCACATCTAGAAATCCTGTTCTTATGGCAGGATACAAGAACAGAGTATTTTTTTTTTTAAAGACAGTAATTACAGGGCTGGTTCCAGCATGACAATCCTGTGGACATAACCACAGCTTGCGCACAGAACAGTATGTGCAGACTTTCCTAGTTGAAAGAGAGTGCCTGTATCTCATTTGAGGGAACACAGGACAAGGCTTTGATTCTACTGCAGCTTTACTACAGGTCCATGGCAGAAAAGCAAGCTAAACTATCCAGCTGGTGAGTCAGGGCTCAATTTAAGTAATAGAAATTTAAATTTCTTCTTGGCAAAAGAAATGTGTTATTGGTGTTAGTGGGAAATAACGTTGCAGGAGTCTTGAATGTGAAGAAGCCAGAAGGCAAAAATCTCTTATCATCTTTCTCCTGCAGGTTTTGGTGGGAGAACCCAGGGGTTTTTACTCCTTTGCAGCGCTGTTCACTGGCCAAAATCTCCTTGTCACGAATAATATGTGACAACACCGACATCTCTAAAGTACCAAGACACATTTTCAAGGCTAACAGATACCCTTGTGGCTTTGTGAGCTGCAGCAAGATCCCAAAGCTGGACCTCAGAGCCTGGAAGTCAACGAGGACCAAGGAAGCTGCAGAGCAAGGTATAAGCTTCAAACAGCAGGTAGCTCCTGCCTGCAGCTGTGGGAGATAACCAGACCCTGAGGATCTGAAACAGCTGCCTAACACAGGTCTGAACATATGTGTCAGGCATGTATCTAGCACATGTGTAGATACGTAGTTTCCTCAGGTCCACCGTGAGTAGTACCGCCAACATGCAGATTTTCCAGCATTGGCATTACAAGACCAAGCTAAGCACCCTGCTTTGGGATTTTTCTCATTTACAGGCCTTTTTAGTTTAGCTCTTTGCTGTTGATGCCTGTGCTTTTCTGCATGGGGAGTGATGCCCGGCTCGAGGAAGCTGGTCTTTCTGTCTAGCTGGTTGGTCTGTATTTTGCACAGCTCCGAGCAGGCTGGCAGCTCATTCTGGTCAGGCCAAAAGCAGCCCTGCGCTTGGACAGAGATCCCCACTTAATGGAAGAGATTGAGGTGTTTGATTTCTGCTAGGGAAGTTTTGCCTGTATTTACAATATTTCCCTCGGCTGCCTCAGTATTTGTAAAATTCTTGAGGTTTAATGTTTTTCTTCTAAAATACTCTCTGAAGTAGAGAGGGGAAGTAGAGGTAGGAAAGAGTGGCTCTCCCCTGGGAGCGGTAGACTGCTAACAAAACGTCATCTTTCCTTTGCTGTGACAGTCAGCCCTGCCATGCTCTCCTGTTGATATCCAGGCTGTGAGAAGGAGCAAACCTCCACTGTCGGACAACTCCACCTGCAGTCAGCTCCCACTTTCTGTGAGGGTGGTTCACCATATTCTCCACAGCGTTATCAGCTTGGAAGTGTGGCAGGGTACAAACGTAAATGCCATCCTCATGTGCTGGCAGCGTTTACATTGGATATTAGGAAAAATTTCTTTGCCAAAGAGGTTGTCAAGCATTGGAATGGGCTGCCCAAGGAGGTGGTGGAGTCACCATACCTGGAGGTGTTTAAAAAACTGCAGATGTGGCACTTAGGGCCATGGATTAGCGGTGAACTTGGAAGTGTTGGGTTAATGGTTTGACTCAGTGATCTTAAAGGTCTTTTCCAACCCAAATGATTCTATGGTGCCAGAAAAAGTGAGACCTGTAGGATCTTGCAGTCAAGGAGGGATCCCAGGAGGTCTTTAGAGCAATCAGGACTAATACCAGAGTTATCAGTCCCTCTTCTCTAGCTTAACCTGTGGAAATCAGCCACGTAAGATAACAGGGAGCTATGGTGTGTCCTGTTCTCCTTTGATAACACATTGGTTTTTATGTCCTGTAGAAGAAACACCTGGTGACTTTCAATGCTGAATGTTGAGGATTTGCCAGAAGTCCAGACTTGGGAAGCTGCTGAGATGGATTATTATTTTTTACTGTGTTTATGCTTTTACTGCCTCAAATGTTTGGGCATGATTGCTGTCATCTGCTCAGTTTAGTTTGCATGAAGTCTTTTCAGCGAGATGGATTCCAGCGGTCAAAGAACTTCATGAAAAGATGTCCCAGAGCTGTGCAAGTCACTCAATATTCAAAGCAAAGCAAAATGAGTTATCCAGAGACTGGTTCCAAATCAAACCATCTGCTGGCTTAGGCAATTGCACATACGCTGTGTTCCCGTAAGCTTTACTGTCAAAAACATGTTTTGGACCCTCCTTTCAAAATTGCCAGCCTAAACAGAAAGAGACTGGGTCATTGGAATAACTGCTTATTCTTTGTCCCGATTCTGTAAGTACAGAAAAGTACATACTTCAGTTTCCAAAGAAAAACTACTTATTTCACTGTGCCTTTAGATGAAGCAGAAATAGCTATCAGGCACCCCAAACAGACTTGCTTAAAATGCCCTGTTTTGGGTTTTGCTTGAATATGGAATGAAGAAATTGTCCACATGGAAGCAAGCTGTTTTTTCACCATTTTTTGCCCTTAGTCCAGAAAGCCTAAGGCATCATCTAGTGTGACAGAAATCCATGACAAGTTATACCTGCAGCCTGGCACGAGCCAGTGTGACTTACCCCTGGGCTGTGGAGCTGACGGGATGTGTCCTGGCAAAGATAAGAACAGTTTTAATGTACAAGAAAGTAAAAGCCAATCTGGTTTTACTCCAGCTTTGTCCCCTCAATATCTTTTCGTGAAAGGGATCAAAACCACTTTCTCCTTCCTCTGTAGTCTGCTATGTTACTGTTATCGATTAATAAACTGCAATTTTGAGCTGAGGCGAAAATGTTCCTTGCACTTTGAGCGGAGGATGGTGGTAGGTTTTGTATGGGAATATTGGAAAAGTTGATTCAAGAACCCGTGTATTTTTAATGAAAGGAGGTATTTCTTGCTGAAATCTCTGACCCATACTCCTGTGTCATGTGGCAGTATGAAGTATTCCACAGCGGAAGGGCCAGTGCAGGATGTAGTTCAAACAAACACTTGACAATAATCTCCTCCTTATCACCCCCAAAACATGTCTGCGAGATCTTTGGCGAGAAAGAAGAGACATAGACACTGACTTGTTCCAGCATTTGGCCAAGATGGAGGGGCAGTGCTGGGGATAATGCTGCAGGGTGTGTAGGTGGATAAACATAAGCCTGGGCATGTTTTGAAGGCAGAAAGCATGCAAACATGCTCTGGAGTGGGTTGAAGCCCCATGTTTCTTGAGTAAGTTCCCAGTGCTAGAACTACAAGGGAGTCAACAGATGGGTGTGAGATGCCTGATGACATGTGGGGTGTCTGTCTCTCTAGCTTTGGTTTTCTAATACTAGTTAACAAACTAACACCTGCACATCCAGCATCTGTTCAGCCCCTTGGGACAGAGGGGATCTCATTCATTATTGTTTGACTTCAGCAATTAACTTAAGGGAGAGGAACTGACCTGCTCAAAATCACGCACGATCTTTCTGGTTGCCCTAAGCACAGAGGGCCTATTTTTCCAATTTTCACCAAGCACAAGACTGAAATTTGGGAAATCTAATCTAGCCCATCAACTTGATCAAACTGCTCAATCAAGCCTATGACACACACGTGTGGCAGGATGCAACCTGTTGCAATAGAACTGCCTGGAGGGTGCCTGTCCTGGCTGGTGGAGCCACTGCAATGGGGTACGCAGCCTGCAGGAGCCAGGACGGGATCATTTGCCCTGTTCAGCCTCTGCTGCTGATTTCAGAAATGCAGCTCTCCCTCCCGGCTCTGGTGGGGCCTCTCATCCACTTTCTTTCCCACCTGCAGCCTCCCCCAGCTGTTTCAGCTCAGAGAATGGATGTCCATCTTGCTCAGGACATCCTCACAGTGATGACTACACTTCACTTGAGTGGAGGCCTGCCAAAGTGGTCAGTGGGATGGAGTGCATGATGTACAAAGAAAGGCTGAGGAAGCTGGATTTGCTCAGTCTGGAGAAGGGGAGAGGGGGTGATTTCTTTGCAGTCTTCGACTTCCTAATGACTAGCTATGAAGCCAGATGCTTCTCAGAGGCACACAGTGAAAGGATAAAGGGTGATAGACACAGGTTACAACAAGGGCAATTCCCATTAGACAAAGGAAAACATTATTCTCCGCGATAGTAGTGCAGTCTGGACACAGGGACCAGAAAGCTAGTGGGATCTCCATCCTTGGAGATTCTCCAGACTTGCCTAGGCAAGGCCCTGGGCAAGCTAATCTGGGTTTGGAGTTAACTGTGCTCTGAGTAGCTGGTTGGCTGGCAGACCTCCAGGGCTCCCATCCCATCTCAATTTTTCTGTGATTTACAGTGATAAACGGTTTTATTTTCCAGCTCACCATTCAACTGGCTGTGCTGTGCACTGCCTCCATGGGTGCAAGTCCTATAGCACAGGCTGTTCTAGCCTGTTGCGTTACATTTCTGTCAGGGCTGTCCAGATGCCATGGAAATCTTCATGAGTCAGGATGCATTTTTTTCTAGAAACTCTTCTCCTGTCATTATGAAAATTCCCATCTATGTCTTTGCTCATAAGTAGGCATTCAAAGCTAATCTGTAAATCTTGTAAAACTGAGCAATGCATAGATTCATCATGGAGCTGCAGACAGTGCATGATATTTTCCTTGGTCTTCATGATCTATTTCTAATATATTTACCTTGGAATCTCTCTGAAGTTTTTAATATCAGTGTTAATGTTATTTAACTGAGTAGTAACTGCATGCACTAGATGAGTTCCTTTTAGTACTGTTCTCCTCCTGAAGACTGGGTGGCTGATGTGATCCTTGGCACTGAGCAGTCCCAACGCTTTGCCCTTTGATAACTTGTTCCAGTCTGTTCCAGTGGAGCTATTTGTGTCTGCAGTTTCCAATGGGAATTGCTCCCATTTCAGAATCAATTCCCCATATTTCATCCTGAAATCATTGCTTTTGCATTTAGGAGTCAACTGTGAACTTAAGCAACTCTTCTCTCTTTGTAGCGTTGCTGTATCGGCAGCAGTCCATTCTCTTTTGAGCCTTCATTTGCTTACCACGAACAAGACCATTGTCTTCGCCTTTTCCCACTAGATTAGATCACCCTCCCTGCCTCCACCTCTCTCTTCTGGCCAATGTGTGTGGCTTAGCAGAGCTGGTGAGTAGGAGAGTCATTTAAGCTGCATGATGAGAGCTCATGATACGAGCAAGCCCCTCCTCTTCCTAAGATTCACTTGAATTGAGCCAGGCTTTGGAAAGGATGCAAAGACCCAGGGGCAAAAGGGAGTCAACTGAGCATGGATCCATTTGTCTGGAAACAGGAGCTTCAATAAAGCTGTAGCTTCTGAAAACACCTTGCAGGTTAGGCAAGATCTGACTGCTTTTGAAATGGAAGCATGGCGGATCTCGGTGCTAGGGATTCTTGCAACAGAAGAAAATTATAGCTGAGAATTTACTAACTGTGTGTTTGGAGCGTAAATGTTTTGTCAGATCTGTGCTGACTATCTCTCCATGGTGAGATGGGAATGCCATGATTTTTACTATCACTTTATGTCCTTGTCTTTTTCCATACTCTGAGAGACACTTACCAGCTGTTGAAAAGCCCAAATAATCATAAGCCTAGCTTCAGACTCCTGCATATCTGATGTCTTCTCGAGAGTGTGTCTGTTCCCAGTGCTCTGAGTGTGCAGAGTTACTTTTCTGTTCAGAACAGCTCGGCAATGCCCAGGCGATGTTGGCCACCCCTCAGCTGGGTGGTCTGTGGAGAACCGCTCCTCCATCAGCTGGCCACGACGAGGGTCTAACAGGGCCTCACGCCTCTAAATCTGCTTATGTGGGTCCTTCTCTGGCTATGCTTGGTTTCGACCATGTGGACACCACCATTTATGTTGAAGACATTTTTCTGTCTTTTCCTCAGGTTCAGGATCTTGTGTTCTATGTAGACCAGCTCTGTTAGGGTTGCTGTGCTCCTTTGGGTAAATCATCACCTTGCTACAGCTTACTACCTGTTCAGGAGTGCACTGTGTGCTGCAGGAACATCATTTCCTTACAGCCTTGATGAAAGTATGCAAAAATCGCTGTCAGTAACTTAAAATAAAGCTTTTTTGTGCTTTGTCATGAGATCCTATTTGCACATGTTCTAGGTTAGTCTTCATGTGCAGAGTTGTGTAAGATGTTCCTCTTGCACTGGGAACCTGACAACAGCAGGCTTGATTTGAAAGCTACGGCCATCCTTGGAGGACCACCACACAAAAAGCCTTTCACTGGCATTGTGTTTTAGGAGCCTCTCTCCTGGCAGGTCAGGATGAACCAGCTGCGCATCCTATCAACCTCCACCCAATTATGAAAAGCCGTAACTGATATTGGTGAGATATTAAGAAGGTTAATAAGCATTAGGGAGGTAACTGTTTGCCAGATCAGACCTTGGATACGCATGAAGAGCCATGGCAAGTCTCTGTGAACCATCTCCAGAAGGGAGCTGGTCTCTGTAGCACCGGTACAGAAGGGTCACAGAGCCTGGATCCAGCGAGCACACGTGAGGTGCTTGTCTTTTCCATGTCCTGGTGCAGGGATGGTGTGGAGGATGTGGACAAAGCTCTTTGCTTTGGCTGCTTCTCCTGTGGCTGCAGGGAAGCCTTGGGAGAGCTGAGCAGTCCCTTCTCTCCAGTTTTTCCACAAAAGAAAAGAAAGGGGCCCTGGCTAAGCCAAGGGAGCAGGGGGCACAGGGAATGCCTTCATTATCATGCTTTCCCTCAGTTTCTTCATATAATATTACTGAGGCTTGTCCATTTCACTGTTCTCGGGCCTTTGATCTTGTTCTTTAGGTTGCAGACGACAGTCAGTGTGGTTTTATGGGTCCTCACACTATTGATTTTTGAGAATCTGCAGCTCTCAGTCCTGGCTGGAATTTATTATTATTATTACTTGTTTGAGTGACAGCTGCTTCAGCAGTGTGCAGATGATGGATCATGAAACTTCGCTTTCTCAGCCTAGTCACTGTACTTACCACAAAGATCCTTTTGATGTGGTGGTTTTAGGAGCTGAAATGCCGTTGGAGCGCTCCCAGGTTATACTTGCATTTTCTTGATTTACTTCTTACCTAAGCAGATGCTGCCTAAACATGTGCCTGCCTCTGGCCATGAAAACATCAGGAGTACCTGCTCTTGCTTTGTCTTCTTGTCTAGACATGTGGCACTTTTCCCACTTTTCCCACTTTTCCCACTCTACTTGAGGAGCATCCAGTTGCTCAGCTTGCTCCTTCCAGTCCCTAGATGTTTTGGGCAGGAGCTGGCTGCTAGGATCACTGGTTTGGTCTTTCTCTCCTCCATAATGCTAATTTCTGATTTCTTGCACATCTCACAGCCAGCTCACTTGTTGGTGAGGCTCAGTGCTTGCACAGAGAGCGAGACGGTCTGTGTGCCCAACTCACCCCACTCCCTCCCATTAAAGATTTTCTTAGAAGCTCTCAGGACGTCTACACACGGAGCCTCCCTGAAGGGGGGCTGGCTCCCCGTTGCTCTACCAGCCCAGAGCCCCACACCCCCCGCACACAGGCAGCCCTGCTGTTGCGTGTTTGCCAGCTGGCTCCCACCCACGGCACTGCTGGAGTGCCCTTGCTAAACCGGCTTCCCATGGTAGTTTAGCTCCGAGCAGCAAGCGCAGCCTTTCTGGAGCATCACTCCCTAATCTCGTTCCAGCTTTGCGCCACCCACATGTAGCTGACCAAGGGAATCTGAACTCTTCTCCACAACACTGGGTGCTCGTGACTCATTTACTGCTCAGTGCAACACTCCTCTGGTTGACACTGGGCTGGCAGGATGGAGCTTTTGCTCCTTCGCTACCCATTTACTTTTCTATTCATTGCATTTCTAGTTCTTTACCAGGTGAATCCTGCATTCAGATACTTCTGCAAGATGACCTTCTATAAGTTGTGGGTCTTCACCGTAAGCATTCTGGTTATTATGTTGAGTATTCCTCGTGGACGCGACGCAGAAAACATGAAGTAAGTTGTCTGTGGCTTCTTTCTGCTCGGGGCACTGACAGATTCAACTTGCACTCGTTTTGGAGGGTTCTGGGATCTGCACTGCAGTGGGGAGACACAAGTTGTGTATCAGTGTGGAAAGCTGACAGGCCCTGTAATGCAGAGGAGGGATGTAGGTTTAAGGACTGTATTGGAGTCAATAGAAAGAATAATGAATCATGGAAGGAAAGGATGTAAAAGGTGACATTAATTTGACAAACTGGGTAACTCCAACCAACTGGACGTAATGCACAGCTAAAGTAACTTGCTGTTTTCAGTAAACCTCTCCTATCTGGTCTCAGAGCTGTATTTCCCTCTTCTGTGGGGCTGATCATGCCCTTCCTAAGCTCTGGTGAGGAAGCCTCTGCAGGTGATCTTCTCTTTCTCAACTTTATTCTAACCCAGCGCCCACCTGAACAGGCACAAGACTGTTACCATGGCGGAGTGCTGGCACCTGCATTGTCACTGGTGTCTCTAGCCCGGTGACACCAGGTCCAGCAGTCTCTGAACCTTCCCCCTTGCTGCCCATCCTCCCCTCCACCAGTTCCTGCCTCTGCAGAGGGCTGCCCGCTGGGTGCACGCCTGTGGCTAGCAGCAGTGGGCATTAGTGACTTGGGGTGTGAGTTGAGAGGGGCTAGAAACTGACTCTGCTACACGTCAGCATAGTGCTTGTAGCCTTCTAAAGTGCTGCAGAGGCTGAATTTACCACTTCATTGCTGTATGCTACAGTGGGAGTTTGTATCTCCTAACTGAGCATCAGCCTTTTGCTTTAAGGAATTTTATCCAATTCTTGACTTTTGTGCCTGACTTTTATTCTTTTCATTGTTTTCCCAGTATCTGTTAAAATATGACTCCCAGAATTGCAGTCTAATGTCACCTAGAGGCAAAATCACCTCTCTTTTCACAGCCTGGGCAAGAGCAGTTAGGCACGTGTTTATTGCAGCCTGTGTTCATGATTCAGCAAGCTGGGCAGGGAAGTAGAATACAAATAGGTGCACTCTTAATTTGGGCATTATCTAATCTGGCTGATCTGCAGAATTGCTGTAGCTCTAGTTCCTAGGGCATTCGTCTAACCTGGTTTGAAGAAAACCTGCTAAATGTATTTATCTTCTCTAAAGAAATGATAAGCTGAAGAGACATACTAGTTGCTCTTCTCCAAGTCATGGGTCAAGTCTGGGACTGCAGAGAAACAGGCTGCTGTGCAGGAGCAGTCTGTGAGATGGGCGGGTTAGGAAGAATGGTGTTTGGTCCCTTTACCCAATTTCAGTGTCTCTTTGGATAATGCCTGCACCCCTTTTCCAGGTTTTTGCGCATGATGTTCCTGCCACTCAAATACATCTTTGGTCTCAAGATAGTGGTGAAGGGCAAAGAGAACCTCAGGACTAAGAAACCTTTCGTCCTCGTGTTGAATCATCAGACCTCCCTTGACATTATGGGTATGTGGCGATCCTGCCTGCTGCTTGTGGCCCCAGCTGTCTGTAGGGGAGGGGAGGATGAAAGTACCGCAGGCAGAGGGGCAGGAGTGGCAGCTACATAGTCCATTACCAGCTAGCCCCAAGCCAGGGCTGATCTCCAGGATACTAGAGCCAGGGTTGTTCTGCACAGTATTAGAGGTATTTTCAAGCTAAATCAGCTGTATCCTTTCCAAGAGAATGGGGATGAGAGTGTCAGTGGACCACAGCTGTGTCATAGCTGCTCTCATTCAGTGCCCAGCAATAGTCTTCCTTTAAGCGAGTGGTTAGTCTGGAGACCCCCAGGACCCCTTTCCCAACGTTTTTCTGATCCTATGAAGCTGGATGGGTGATGCAGGCATGGCAACTCCCAGAGCAGAGCTCTGTAGCCCAGAATCTGAAGGAAACCCCAGTGCAGGTGACAATTTGTTCTGTCCTTGTTCTTTTCTAGTGATGATGGAGATCTTACCAGATCGCTGTGTGCCCATTGCGAAGAAGGAAATCCTATACATGGGCACTTTTGGCCTAGCATGCTGGCTTTCAGGAATTATTTTCATTGACCGCAAGAAGAAGGAAGAGTCTATCACAACCTTGACACAGGTGGCACACTCCCTGCACAAAGAAAAAGTGAGTGGGGAGGACTCTGGCAAGGAGGCACTGGAAAACATGAGCCTTGATGTGGCTGGAAAGGGATCTTTGGGCTGGGCACTGAGCAGAATGGATAAGAGCATCTCTGGTGGGTTCGGTGTTTTGTGTGTCCATAAAGTGCTTGAAGTGGAGGAAGAGGATGTCTCTGCACGGTCAGGAGCAGACAGATCAGTCCCAGAGGAGTACGCTTGTGCAGTGGCTTAGAATAGCAACTGGAAGTCCCTTCAGCTCAATGTCTTCTCCCTCCTGCAGGTCTGTGTCTTGCTTTTCCCTGAAGGAACTCGCAATCATGGTGGCTCCATGTTGCCCTTCAAACGTGGAGCCTTCCAGCTGGCTGTGAAAGCCCAGGTGAGAGCCACCTGCCTCCTGCCCCTTGGGGTATGGGTCGCCTGCCATGGCCCCCCAGCAGCCAGGGCTGTGTGACTCCTGGTTCCTGGCTTCCCTTTGGATCAAGTGTGCATCCAGGAGCCCATGAGCAGCTTGCAAGTTGCACAGGAGGGGGCTGTTTCTGGAATGAGTGGAAAACCTTCATGATTCAGCTTGAGGAAAAAAGTGGGGGGACCTTAACAAGAGCCCTGGACCTGCCATGGGGAGTTTCTGCTGAACAGGTCTCTGTACATTAATTTGGCAATCCATGCATTGTTGGTCTAAATACAGAGATGAAAATGCAAAACCCGACAGTGAAGACATAGAGTGATACAGTTAAATGAGCTAAATATCCCATTAACCCTCTGAGAGTTTACTGTGAAGGTGACTGGGATAATTATCAGCAAGGTGCAAGATTCACCGAAGAAGAGCGGTTCTGTTTTGGGGAAGGAATGGGGAAATTTGTCGATTCATTGTAGATCACCTCCCCTCCAGGTCCCTGTTATTCCTGTAGTGATCTCTTCCTACTGCAAATTCTACAACCAGAAGGAGAAGAGATTTACAACAGGTGAGGACGGCTCAGGGTAAAGTATGGGCTGGGTGTTGGTGCAAGCCCAGACCTTGGAGGAAGCCATGAGGTGAGTGGGCAGAGGACTATGTGTGATTTGGAGATAGCACCAAGGCAACAGCAGTTTCTGTCTTCTTTGGAGGGGAGGGAATGGGAGATTTCAGGCACCACTTTTGCCTCTCCCCTTGGATTTCTCACAGCTTGCCTGGTACCTGTATAAGGGAACCTGGAAAAGCAGCAGCCCTGGGGCAGGTCCTGGCCCTGGCCCCCACACACTGTCTTTGGAGCTGCAAGTGCATGGAGAGCTGGGAAACAAAAGCAAACATGGACCTCTCAGCAAAAGTCACCCTGAGAGTGCATCTCCTCCCAGTTACCATGCTTCATCCATTTATGATGATAAAACATTCTGCTGGTCGCTGATGAAATTGTATGGGGAAAAAATGGTGCAAGTCTTGGGCTTCCAAATGAAAATGCAGGAAAAAAAAGTTTCAAATTCCAACAGAGAAAAGTAACCCATCTTGTTCCTCCACTTCCTTTGCTGACACCCACCCCAACATGGGCTTCTGCCACTTCCCACCCTCCCGCGGGCCAGCCCTGCTGCCTCCTGAGGGAAGGATTTGCACCTGAAATTCTCATTCCTCCCATTGTCTGTCCTGGGTGTAGTCATTCCCAGCAGGCAGACACCTGGAAGAGACAGTCGGTGCAAATGTTAAACACTGCACCATCTGTTTCTACTAATCTTTTGCCTGCTGGGTCTGTCCTCTCTCTGTGGGCCACACACAAAAGCCTTTTGGCACTGGAAGGTTCCCTGAAGGCGCACCAACAGGAGCATGAGCAGGGATGCCAGCCCGCTCCCCCTTACGTGCCCCCCAAGGCAGGGCGCTGCTCTGGGAAAACAGAAGAGCACACGGCGAGGAGAACTTTGAAGCAGCGGAACCTTTTGCTTCAAGCAAGGCCAGCTCTAAAGACAGAAGAGTTTTCTCTGTGCCTTGTCCAGTTAAGTTTGGAGTAACTCCAAGGAAGGAGATTCCACAACCCTCCTGAACATTTTACGGAAGACTCTTAAGGTCTTAATGCATAAGGTTGCATGTACATTGGCCTTTATAATAATCTCAGCCTGGGAGATCGTGGTTAGCTGACCTCTAAGCCCTTGTCCAAAGCCCTGCTAAACAGGTAGGACCTTCACTGCTGATGAAAGAGCCACAGTTAGCTTTTCCCGTACCTTCCCACTTTTCCCACCTGGAAGTTTTGCCAGGGCTGATTCTGAAGATGTGCTACGCACGGCCAAGATTTCTGCACACTGAGCAGGCTGATCCTCAGGTCAGGAGAGCTCGCCATGTCCACAGTGGCTCTGGGCATGCTGATGAGCTTCTGGAAAGCCCAGCTGTGTCCAGTGTGTGCCCACGGTCAGGCATGGAGCAAGTCTGGTACTTGCTGGATGTCTGTTACACCCCAACAGACCAACGCTTTCAGCGCAGCCCCATCATCACTCAGCTTTGTCTGTAGGACCAAGTGAAGCGTAGTAGACTGCTGAGATACCAAGCCCAGCCTGGGCTGCAAGATGTGCAGGCGGGCAGCATGCCCTCTTTTGTGAAGCTCTTCTCCACACTTCTGTTTTGCCTCCCTTGCATGGCTCTGCTTGCAACACTTCTGGATCTCATTTCCTAGCACACATGTAAAGGCATGCAAGAAAGAAAATAACAGCCACAGCCCAGACCCTCAGGTGGATGTCTGTGCAGGCAGAGTCTTGTCTTCGCTGGCCAGAGCAAGGGTGACTGGGTGCAAGAGCAGAAGAGGATGATGACATTTCCCCAGTATATTTATATATGTATATGTACATGCATACATACATATACAGACAGATATATATATAAACTGTTTGCACCAGTCCGTTGCATAGGCACTTTGCAAGAGCAGTATGACACACCTTGGCCAAACAGGGAGTCCTGGGTGCAGTTCCTCTCATCCCAAAGCCTGTTTCTGGAACGAGGGACTCTGCTGACTTTCATATACATAGATCAGAGCACAACCAGTTTGGATGTGTTGTGTAACAGACATCTCATTCTCTTTGCCATGATCTAGATATACCCAGAGGTCTTTCCACTGTGAAAACTTCCGTTTGAATCATTGGATTAGATGTATTTGGGAAGAGATTCACCTGTTTCTGTATTTATGATTTTTGTGGTCTCTGTGGATGGGAAAATCCTGGTTTGGTTTTTTGCTGTGTGCATCTGGGACATGACTGGGTTACAACACCACTGTTGGTATATGAAAGAGGTGGTTCCCTTTGTTTCTGTCTTTTTCCTTGGTTTGCATTGATCCCTCTGCTATACCTTCTCTTGCTCTTCTACAGCACCGCTGTATTTTCCTCTCCCTTTCTGACCCTCTTGCCTCACTCTTCCAGGAAAAAGCATCATCCAAATCCTGCCAGAAGTGGACACCGTCGGCCTGGGCCCAGATGATGTCCCCAAGCTCACCGAGCAGGTCCGTGACTCCATGCTCACCACCTTTCAGGGGATATCAGGAATGACTAATGGGGCTTCCCATTAGTGATCCTATCTTCCAGCTCCAGCTGCGTGTGTAGGAGCTGAGGGGAAAGGCATGGCACCTGCAGGAAGGTCTGGCAGCAGAGACAACCATGAATTACAACTTTGATGTACCAAAGACAGGCAAAAAGTCCACAGAGAAAGAAAAGCTTGTAAATGGAGGTGGTGAAATGGTTGCCATGTTCCTTCCAGAGAACTGTGCCACCTGTGTGGACAGACACATGGTGGGTAGCTGGACATTTCTTTGCAATCATAACCCTGAGACCTTCTCTCCAGCTGGACCCCAGGCAGAGCTTGACCCTTCCTTTGATCATCACTGCATGCTTGTAATCACCTTTTCCTATACAAAACCAACAAGGTGGAGGCATATACCCCAAGCATGCGACCATCCTGCCTCGAGAAGTGGGTGTCTGGGGGTCTGAGGGCTGCCACATTCCCCTGGAAGCACACTCTGGAGAAGGCACTGTCTCCTACCTATCTCCGTGGGGAGGACCTGGGAGGTACCTCTGCCATGAGAGGGGAAAGCCAAGGCAGCTTCGGGAGAGGGGAATTAAAGACCTGACATGTGCCTGCAGGGGCTGGTGGTTTCTTTGTTTTTCTTAGCCTTCCTTTTAAGCAAAGCATGGTCTTGTTTGCAGTGGCTGGGCAGATCTTGAAAGTGTGAGGCGAGCATGCCTGGGGACTCAGAAGCCAGAGGCAAAAGTAAAAATGTGTTGCTTAGTATCCTTGCTGTGCCCTAGTAACCTCATGGTTTGTAACACAATCTATGTGTTTTGCAACTCAAATGCGCTCTGGGAGCTGCAGCTCCTGACTTCTGAATACTGCCTGGCTTTGCCCTGTCTTCTGTGTGTCAGAGGGTGACATCTTGCCTTCCTCTGCCCAGGGTCACCACAGCCTTTCCCCACTCCCCACATGCCAGGGGCTCATGGAGCAGCACAGTCCCCAAGCTCCATGGCTTACGCGGGGCCTTGGCAGCCCCGTGGGTCCCCTGCAGCCCCCGCCGTGGGTAGGCAGCGTGGGGCACTGGGCTGAGTCGGGCATGCCTTGCTGGCATACCGCTGTGGCCAAGTGCGTAGTGCCAGTGCTGTCTGTAGCCATGGGATCTTACCAAGCATCTCCTTCATTAATCCTCATCAGAGAGGTGCCTGCTGCACCTACAAGCTTCACTCATGACTCTACCTTAGGCTGCCACCTTCTTGCTCCCAACACCCTCCTTCCCTTCCAGTTGTGCCAAGGAAACATGGAAACTTAACATGGATTTTACGTGTTTGGTATTCATTGACTTAATAGGGTCTTGGGAGCTATCCTACCAGCCAGGTGATTAATTTTTAGCCCTAGTGCTTGTGGTTTACATACCAGCCATCTTATGGTTTGCTTTTTTATGCTGGTATGTTTAGCTATGAACCATAGCCAAAGAAAGTTTTGGACATGTTTGACATACCAAGATTGATGGCAAACGTAGATGCGTGTATACAATGTATTTTATTACTGCTCAGCACACCCAAACGCACATGTTTGGTGTTTAATAAAACATTTAAATAAATTTAATAAAGCATTTAAATAAAAGACGTTTATAGGCTTCAAGATGCAGCTGCCATTCTCCAGGCTCTTCAAAGACTGAAATCGCACTGCTAATTAGAAACAGCCTGAGCAGTTTATGCTCTTGTGCAAAACAAGGAGATAAGGAAAGTTTTGATAAAGTTTACATGAACTTGCTAATTTCTGAGCAGGTACAAAGGATAAGGAATTTGATTTTGAAATTCAAGCACACCAGCTTCCAGATTTGACACCCATTCAGGACAGTAAGTAAAAAAATTTGTCTCGATTGTGCCTTTAGAGAGTTATAAAGCATCCAGCACCTAACCAAGCCTTGCACACCTCTAAACACTTTTTTTTTAGGACAACAGACAATAAAATGCAATCACCCTTCTATCTGAAGACTTACATTACTGGAAGCTTTCACAAATAAATTACAGAAAAAATCACAGTACAGCAAATAAACCAGCAGACATAGTCTTCAGCTCCTCTCTGGGAAATCATGTGCTGAGGTTCAGTCAACAGCAGTCAGCTGAGCCTGATGTACAGGCAGCAGTTTCCCAAGAGCAGCTCACTGCCACCGTTAGGAGTTTCCAGTGCTGGTCTGATGAGCAGGATTGGAAACTGTCAATGAAGCAGAAAAAGCTACTGAGTGAGTGGCAGAAAGTCTTTCCTGAGCACAGTATTTCTCCCTACAGTTTTATTTGACTCCATAGCTTAAGATAGGCAGTGGTGAATGGGTAATTGCATACCAGCTCATCCCTGTATCCTTGTACCTCTGAGACACTGCGGTGCCTCCAGCCCTATCAAAAGGTACCTCTGGAGACCCAGTATCAGGCATCCCTTTGGATGAGTGTTTCTGGGGCAATTTCTTGACACTCAAAAAGGTTAAACTTTCAGCAGCTGCTTTTTAACACCCTGGAATTTCACTCTCTCTAGGTTATGCAGTCACAGTGCAGCTGCCCCACAGCCTGGTGATAAAAGAGCCATGGGAAGTGGCTCAGTAAATTTAAGTGACCATAAGACTAAGTTAATAAAAGAAATCAGGAAGTCTCTATTGTTGAGAGAGAAGGTGAGCATCTGCTGGACTTGGATCCTAAAGAATGGGGTGAAGTCACTGTAATTTAGCCTTTGCATCAAGTGCAAATGACTTAACAGTGTCTCTCTCAAGTACAGTTAATCAAACTCAATACAGGAACTTCACGAGATGCTTTGTGGCCTGTGCCTTGCAGAAGGACAGAGTGGGTGATCCCCAGGTATTGTGATTCTCTGTAAATGGGTTGCCAGAAGGAAAAAATCCAATCCAGTCCATTCTGCTCATGTCATACCTGTCTTCTACAAGTCTCTGTTCTCTCCACATCATTTTCAACTGGGATAGCCCATGCCAAAAGTGTGTCACTAGGAGGACACAGCTAGTGTCCACATCTCTTACATGAAGACACTGGTTTAATGTCTTTCAAGAGTTGTAAACTCTGGCTGTGTGTGTTAAACTGCTGGTGTATCAGGCCATACAGTGTCAAAACAGTTCCAGATATACCTTAAAATGCTTTGAAGATTTAGGAAAGGCAAGGGGAGAGCAGGGGCTTGGAGCAACAGAGTAAGAGTTTGGAAGAGGCTGGCTATTTCTAATTGATTTATTCATGGACACCCTCCCTGTGAATTAAGTCTCCAGCTGCCCTGGAATAAGGTGGTTAGAGAAGGACACATTTGCAAGGGCCAGAACAGACTGGATTTTCAGGGATTTCCCATCTAGTTGAAGAGGAAGAGGCAGGCTAGTCAAGGATGATTGAGGTGATGGATTGCACAGAGACTAGGCTAACACCACCTCTGCCTCCAGCGGTGTCTGAGTGGGGCTGAATAGATGGTCAAGGTCTTTTGGGGGGCAGAGTCACTGTGATGAATTTAATTCTTTTACTTCTTTAAGCACAGAAGAGTCTGACCTTGTAGGGCATTTATGATTTGTGACAGACCTCAGACAACTGTGTACCTTTTGCGCCACTCTCAGGCTCATCTTTCCAGGGTGAGAGGTCCAGTGTGTCGATCTCATGGCAGTCAACGAAGTTCTCAGGATAACTGTTGACCTTGAACACATCCCTGGGTATCTTTTTGATACGAGTATTATCACAGATCACCATTGGCAGTGAGATGTTTCTCAGTGCATGCAACTGCTGCTGAGTGAAAACTCCTGGTTTCTCCCACCAGAATCTGCAATGATTTTTTCAGAAGGAGCTTACAGTCTCCTTGAAGGCATTTGGTGCTCGTTTTTTGCCAAGATGGGGGTCTGACTAAGGTGAGCCTCTGCCAGATCCACCTCGATTCCTCAGGCAGCAGGCACACCCCTTTGGAAAGAGGTGTCTCCAGTGCAGCCAGGTCTGGATTCTGCCACTCATCTGCAGCAGAGAGGCTGCCTCTTCCACACAGCATCACCAGGCTGCTGGGATGCAGTGACTGACCCTCCCCTTTTGTACCCTGAGAGCAAATCCCACCTCAGGCAGAGGCTGCTGCAAATCACCCACGGTCTGGAGCTCGTGCTCCTCAACCACATGGGTCTGTAGGAATGGGCTGCAGAGTCCTTCAGCAACTGGGCTGAAATCAAGGTGTGAGCTTTGCTGGGAGCACTCACTGACGTGTTGGAGATGGGCTGGGTTAGCATGTCACATGAAATGTTGGCATTTTTCCCATAATAAATGCCATAGGGAAGGTTTGCTCTCGGTTACCTACCTGTCCCCATCACGCAGGTTCCTGAATTGGGTGCCAATGATGCAGGCCAGGAGGGGTCCAACTCTGCCATGGGGAGCAAAGGGCTCTGCGATTGCTCCAATCCAGAGGTCAATATTGTCCGGTGTCCCATACAAGTCCATGAATTTCTTGGCCAGTTTGGAATTGCCTAGCACTTCAGACAATTCATCTACATTTTGAGGTTGGGAGAGCCCACAGAAGCGCCTCCAGGCATTGTAACCTGCAAAAACAGGAACAGCAGCTGATCAGCATCCATGTCTCCACACCATGTGCCTCGGCTCAGGAGCTAAACCGACCCCTTGGCCCATGAGCAGTGTCTGCTTCTTCTCATGGCATTAAAGGATCTGGAAGACATTATTGTCTAGATAGTCACCACAAATGCCATGTTTTCAAAGGTCCTTTTTATATGCACACACTAAAGTAACAATCCGGGTTGCCTTTGCATGTGACCACAGGTTCATCTCATCCTGTCGGTTAGAGCTACCCAGTGCCGAGGGTGAATGCACCAGTCCTTGCAGTTTTGGGAGGCAAAATTTCCAGGACCAAAGTCCTAGAAGAAAAGCAACATTTGATTCTGCTTAACCCAAGAGCACCTCTGCTTCTCCAGTGCCTGGGGGCAATCATACCTGTGGGTGCAAGCCACTTCTGCTCAGAGCTCTGGGCTGTCTGAAGAAACAAAATAAACATCAATTGGCAGAGAACAAAGCACAGATGGTTGCTCTAGCCCGGGTGAAAGCTGAACCTGGTTGCTTGCATCTGTACCTTCTGTACCCCACATGTTCTCTCTTTGTTTCTACCCCTCTTTATTGCATTATCCAATTATAATCTTTGCTTTCCTAGCCTTGTGTCCTTGTTTTAAATCCTGCAGAAAAAGTTCTTTATAATACAGAGACTCTTTCTTCCCTGAGCTTGACTCCATCTCCATCCTTTGCCCTCAAATCAAGGCACTGTATCTTCCCACTGGTATGGAAAAAGCTTAGTACATTTGTGGAACTACTATAAACAGCAGAAGAAAGAAAGAGTATTGTTCACAGGACGTTTGGGCTTATGTCTCTTACCTGGAAGTCCATGGTCTCTTCCCCGTTGCATGTTCAGGGCTGCTAGATCCAGACCCATTATCTCTGTCTGTTCAAAAAGGTGGTTCTGGAGCTCCTCAACAAGCAGTTGATTCTGTTTCATCAATTTTGCATGATTAGCTACCATGCCCCGGATCAGTGGGTCAATGCCACCTGCATTCATGGTAAATCAAGCAAAGACTTTTTGTACCAAGTCACAGCTTTGATAGTCCCTTCTGTGCAGCTGAAACAGCACTGCATTAGATGTCATTTCCACCCTGGGCTGTTTACCTAGCTCCGTTATTTCCATTTCAACATATCTGGTGTGGATGTACATATCTGCACAGGCCAGCAGATTAGGCCTCCCTTTAGTAACTAGATTTCTCACCCCTCCTCAATGCTCAGCCTTCCCTTCTGCAGCCCTAAGTCCACTTGTTGTCCACCAGGACCTCCAAGTCCCTTTCTGCAGAACTTCTCCTTAGCCTGCCAGTCCCCAGCAGGTACTAGATACATGGGGTTCTGCCCAAGGTTTAGGTTTTGCAAATTATTTTGTTTATAATTAGCTATTAGTTGACAGATATTTAATAAAACATTAAATGCAATGATCAAATGAATTCATGTCTGTTTGTCTGTGTCTTTTTCATAGCCTTTAAGAAGTCAGTATTTGTAAAACTCAGGAAAACTGGCTGCATGTGTGTTTTGGTATGTTTTCCATAATTAGTTAGACAACTCGCTTTAGAAGAAGCATTTGTCTTCCTTGGAAAAACTCATGTCTGCAGACACCAGCTGTGTAAGAGCAGGATCCCACAACTCCCTTTAGAGTCGTAAGAGAGATGGCCACCGCTAGGAAGCGTTCGCACTGTCTTAGCTCAGTTAAACTGGATGCATCACCCTCTGGCGATGCCTACTGATTACAGGGGGATATAATGCTTTAGAATGACTTAGATTTTGATTGACTAACATTTGGCACCATGAGTTTCATGCCTCCTGGAACAGCCTGAGCAGCGGCACTATTTGAGTGAATGAGCAATGCTTACACTGTCGGGTCTCATTGAACGGAGAGTTGTACAACAACCTATTTTGGTTATTTACTGACATGTTCAGAATATAAATGCAATTATCATGCCATGGCCTGAGGAAGACAACACTGAAAATCTGTGCCAAAGAAGCTACAGAACTGTATGTTCTGATGCAAAATCCTGCTTCAATGTGGCTGCTTCTGCGGGAGCTGGTGCTTGATAATGTTCAATGGCTGGAGAACAACTGTGCACACATTTTGCCTGGGTACAATGCAGAACCAGTGTTAGGCTGTGTCTGGTGACAAATCTGCAGGACTGTCCTGCTGCCCCACACTTAGCAGACCGCCAAATTGCCTGCAGCCCCATGGGTAGACACGTGATGACCACCTTCCAAGTTAAATGGCACCGTAATTTGTGTGAGGCCAGTTAAAAAAGTGGAGCTAAAGTAGTTTTTGGAGTCTAGGCTCATGTGTCTTACCAGCAGACCTCCACCTCATCCCCTGCTTCAGGACCAGACCAGCGCTGCTGGCTGCCCCACGTTCTTACCTTCCTTTATAATTCTCCACGTAGCACAAAAGGTCAAATGAAGTGGGACATGGGAGAACGAACCCAAAGGCTGAAAACTGTTGTTCAAACGGGATACAAAAGGTTGTACTGACGTATGACCAAATCGGAAAGCCAGGGAAAAAACATTTGAAACTCTAGGATCCACAGTCTCATTGTAGCCACTGTACAAAGGGATCCACTTGCTGGTTTCCTCTGCAAGCAGAAGTGGAAGGTAATCTCTGTATGTTATTATCTGAAAAAGCACAAAAGCAGAGCAAGTTGTCAGCAGCTGTAGGAGAAATGCCATCAGTCAAGTGCAGAACATGAACACGGACTCTGTCTAGTAGCAAAGTTCATTAAGATCTTTAGAAAAAAGAGCAGCAGTAATGGCATGAGTTTAGCATAATACATTGGAATTACTAAACATAATTAAGTAATTGGTAAAATAATGGATAAAAAAGCTCTGGATATTATTGTTGTCTCAGATGGACCATCCTGATTCACAGTTTTTGACTCCCACAGATAACTCCACTGTATCTGCAATGCATGGGTTTCCCCCTTTTCCTGGAGGAAAAGCCACTGCTAAGCATGCGGATGATAAACAGCGAGCAGCGAGCAGTACCTGGTTTATGGCGATGACAATCTTCCGACTCTCTTGGTAAAGCTTTTCTCCATCCCAGTGAGGATTTAATTTCTTCAGCTCTGTAACCAGGCGGTTGTGCTCTCGTAGAAAGACAGTGTGCAGTGCAGAAAGTCCCAGGTTTTCAGTTACCCGTTTGTCACCTACAAATGAAAATATTTTAGGAATTTTGTAAATTGCTTTTTATTTCAGCAGCAGGTTGCTGTGCTAGGACAGGTGAGCGCCAGCTGATGGTCGGTGTTACTGGCAGTAGTCCTCATGGTTAAGCTTCCTAGCAGGCATCATTCATGCCAGGTATTTCTTTCCAGCACAGACAAAACATTCTCTATCCAAACCATTCAGCCAAAACCACTGAAGAAGAGGCTTTTGGCAACTTGAACTATATTACACATCGTCGTGAAGCAGCTGTAAGTGTCTCATTTCTGTGAAAAATATCATGTCTGCTTTCCTTTCATACCTCAAGGATACGATTTTCTTTTATGTCAGTGCTGTGAATGTTTGATTTGGAAAATTTGTCTCAGTTCCCCCTAGTTCTGAACACCTCTGAGAGGTCTGTGAAGGTGCCTTTGGCAGTGGTGCTGAGGGAAAACTGGAGGGGATGCAGTGAAGACCCTCTGACAGCTGGTGGAAGAAGCACTGAGCATCTCCTCACTCAGCAAGGAGCTCTTCTCCTGTGCAGGGAATGAGAAAATGACATGCAGTGGGAATACTATATTCTTATGACTGATTTCGTAAGCTTCACATCTATAATTTTTTTTTTTCAGTGTTGTGCCTATGATGGTTCACTCCTATTTTAATAAGATCTGGTTTGAGTCATCAGTGTGTTTAAATTTCAGACAAACTTCTAGGCTTCTCTTCTGATGTAGGTTGCAATATTTGAAATACTAAAAATTTAGAATGTGATACCAAGGAGAGTTAACTAAATTGATTAAGAGCATTTAATTGTTAATATTGATTGAGTTGAAAACTGAATGGTGAATTCTCGGTGGAGGGAGGAAGGAGCTACTGCGAAGTTTTAAACACTGGTGGTTATTCTATTGAAAATTTCACCTACCTTTGAAAAGACTTTTTAAAGGGAGGATGGATTTTCTGCAACTCTTTTGGGAAATCAAAACAAAATAATTTTCATGTTTAATTAAACAATTATTATTCAATTATTATTCTTTTTAAATTTGCAGAGGATCCCTTGCCCTTCACCTTACACAGTCATGTCTTGCAGCACCTCAAACAAATATAGAGACATCAGACCCCTGACCATAATGATCCTTTTTGACTTTATGGGCCACTGAAAACCATTCCACAAATACACCTTACCTGCTTTAAAACAGGGGATGTTTGCACTCTTGTTGGTGAGAACACAAACACTTTTCATTTTATTCTCAAAGGGCAATAATTCCAGCCCCGCATCAGTAAAATTCTGGTTCACAGCCATCAAACCTAGCTGGTTTGTCTGATTTCTAATACTCTTTGCCACAGAGTCTTCACTGCCGTACACCGTGCTGGCATCGAGGAAGGAGCTGACAGCATTGATCTGCTCACGGGTGAACGTCCCGGGATTGCACACGGATGCTGACTGGATGAACGGCATGCAAGAGTTTGACCTCAGCATCCGTGGGTCGTCAGGGGGAAACTAAAGCAAACAAACAAACGCAATGCCTCAGAAAGCCATGCGGTCTTACTTGTACTGTCTTAAGGTAGCATGGGTTGGATGGAATGAAAGTCAGGGTACCTTAATTGGGAAGCAAGGGGACTTGAAGGCACAGTGGGTCTCACAGTGAAGCTCCGGGTTCACTCCTGCACCGCTGGCAGGGGTCAAGTCTATGTCGTGGTTGACCCACTGGCCCCAGTGCATGAAGACAAGAGAGAGCTCTTCATCTTGAGTGATGTTCTCGTTGGCTGTGTAAGCAATTTCATTTGACACTTTTCGAACCTGCAGAAAATCAAAATGCAAATGTGTGTGACTCTCTACCATGGTGAATTTACCTCAGTATAGCACCCACCATGAGATCATGCATCTTAGATAAGCTCATAAAAGTTAATTATGGCATTAAACATGCCATGCCCCATCTTTATTAAAACAGATGTGATAAGTAACACCCTCTTGACTCCACAGTCATTCAGCCAAGCTTCATGGAAAGCCTTTTACAGCTGGAACTGATGTATGTGCACACCACCAGAAAGTCAAGAAGATAGCTGTGGAACACCCAAGCCTTATCGTTTGTGTAAACATCCTGGTGTATCTGAGCACACTGTGGTGCTGCCCGTGTCAAACCTGGGGATGCATATTTCTGAAAACGTTATGTGGTCCATGCTTTACTCAGTGAAGTATTCACAACCTTTGTGCTCTTGTCTGTCTCCAACAAAAGCATCACTCCAAGTCATAGCTAAACAAGCCTCAAATCAGCAGCTGAAATCAGAGGAAGGGATCAAGCAATGTACAGTCTCAATGTTGCCACTGTTTACATTTCTGATGGATGCAGCGTCCACTGCTGTTATCTGGACAAGAGAACAGTTCTCACCAGCGGGAGTGGAAACCCATTGTACAGCTTTCCTTCACTCGCCCCTCTGGGAACTGACACTCCATCTTCATACAACGCTGGGAGCCAGCGGGCAAACGCGTGGTTCGAGGACCCCAGATGGGAATGCCTTCTGGAGCATCACAGGAAGAAAAGCAAACACTGGTATTATTTCAGAAACAAACAGGCTTGTACAGACTAATATTTTGCAGCCCTTTAATATGTGTCTGATTAGTCTGGTAACCGAGGTGATAGCCAGAAAACACTGAGAAGTAAATAATACCAAGATTATTACTACCGAGGAAAATGAACTTTTTTTGACATTAAGATTCCTTGTGCCATTATCTGTGTTACACCTCTGTGTCTGCTGCTGCACACAAAATCAGTCTCACAGGAGGGCCATCACCTGTGATCAGGGTGGCCGTGCCTTTGCCCAGCTGAGGGCTGGAAGCTTCCAAGGATGAAGATCCTCCACCTCCCTGCAGACCGTGCCAGTGCTACCCCTTCAGGAAGTTTTTCCCCATGTCCAACACAGAACCTCTCAAAATGCAATCTGCAGCTGAGCCCGCTTGTTATCTTGCCTCACACTGCTCAGAAGAATTTGAATCGGTAAACTCAGCAACATTTGTTTCAGAAGAACAATAATGCTGATTGAGCCCTAAGGACACAGAAATACAAGTTGTTTTGGGGAAACTGAATATCAGCTGCTGCTGTGCACCAGCTCTGTTTTTAAACTCTTCAATCCACAAAACCTGTGTAGTAACTGCCTACACTGAAAAAGGAGTAGTATACCCAAAATGTACAGCTGTGTGCTGTGAAAGAAGAGCGTGCCCTAGACCAATTGCCACACCATAGCTAAAGCAATTCCATCAAATATTGAGAGCCCAGTACAGCCACGATTCTTGTTTTGATTGCTATTACTGTCCCTGCAGGCGGATTTTTGCAAAATATCCAAGTGCTAACTCACGGTGGGCATCTCAAGCTGAGCAAGATCCTTAGAAAAATGTTAACGTATGACAAAGTCCCCTTGCTTCTGAGTGCCTTGTTATCTCCCTGGCAGCCCACTAAATTAGCAAGCCCAAGGACAGCCCTACTCTGAGCCTAAAAGTCAGCATGGGCACTGCTGTCCCCAGGGAGCTGAAGGCTCTGGGTCTGAGGGTGCAGACTGACTGTAACACTAGCACCGTGAGTGTGAGCTCCCTGCACGTGTGATGCAGAGTTGTGCTATGTCTTCACATCTGGCACATCTGTTTCACGCCAGATGCACATCAGATGCAAGCCCCACTCAGACCTAGGGGCTGGAGTTAGCACACCAGGCAGCAAATCTGTGGCAGAACAGGACAACAAGCCTTGACTTCCAAATATTAGGCTAGAAATTTTGCTATCTTCTGGTAAAAAAAAAAAAAAAAAAAAAAAAAGATAACAAGGAAATAAATGAATAAATGTTTGATCCCAGGTTTAAACCAGAGGGAAGCTATGTGCAAAAAGCCAAAGAGCTCACATCTTCAGATTAAGGTTACACAATACACAAAGCTAGAAGATCTAATAATTAAAGTCTTAGTTACTTCCCATCCTTACGCATCAACAGTAGCCACACAGATATGATGAGAGCTGAATATTTTTATAGGAACCAACCTGTGGAAATTAGTATTATCCATGCTACGGAAGAGTGGAGGGGTGACTTCCTGGAGCCTCAAGCTGAGTGAGAGGCTGGGTGTCATAGCCCCAAAATCCGCTTTCCTCAACTTTTCACCTCTCCCCACCCCAAGAAGTCCCTTCCTTCATCCAAAGCAACATGTGGAGAACAATGGGCTCAAATCCAAAAGTTTCAAGAAATGACAAAAAAAAGAACGTTTCAATAAAGTTTTTCCTGCCAGGCATAGATAGAAAAGAAACATCTGTTACAGGCACCACTGAAAGGAGCATTTCACTCTTCTTGCCCTGTTGAAAGGTCCTTACACAAATTACCTTAAGCTGTCTACCCAGGGTCAAAGTACAGACTTGAGACTCTCCCTGTGCACACAAATCCTACCTGTTGTTACACTCCCCCGTAATGGTCCGGTAAATATCATGCTTTGGGCATTTAATGGAACGAATTTGATAGTCACAGCCAGTTTCTTTGGAAATCACCTCCTTCTGTTTTCTGTCCAGTAGGTCTGTAAGAGAAACCATGCAAAATAACATCTTCTTTTACTTTTTTATTTCAGCTTCTTATTATTCTAGATCAATGCTTGAGTCAGCTGAGTCCGAGCCGTGTATATATAACATCTGAGTTCGAACTGTTTATTTGGTGCCTAAGGCCATCTGTGGATCAGCTCTCACCTCTGCACTAGGGAAACTGGGATGGCATGGAACAACTTTCCAAGGGAACATGGGGGAGAATCATCAGCAACAACATTTTGCCCTAAACTGGGAATAAAATTACGATCACGCAGTGTATTACAACCTGGGCAGGTGGGTGTGAGGACCAGAAGTGGAAGGTGAGCTTCTGTCTCAGTGGTCAGAGCCTCCTGGCATTCAGCACATTTTGTCTCAGGTTTATCACACTTACTGTTAAGCTGTTTTTCTCATCAAACTGCCAAAGATGATGAATAAAATACCAGATGGTCTGGTCTGCCTCTGAGCATGCTTAAAGTCTATTCACCTGGGGCTGTTGTGGGGAGGGGTTTTACTACCAGCTATTTGCATCGTGGCAGAGCGGCTCTCTGTCACCTGTTGTGACAGGTTTTCTGCTCTTAGCATTTTGTAAGACATTCTGGTCTGAACCACATTACCTGTAACATTGAATCTCCATTTCCCAGAGATATGCAGCCTTATTTTGAGGAGTTTCAAAGTAGTTTCCAAGTAATCGGCAGCACGAACTGCAGACCTGGTTCTTCCTATTGGGTCCTTTAAGTGCTTCAGGAAATCCATTGGGTTGGCAAACTTTTCCTCTAGTTTTCTCTTTAAGCTGAAGATAAAAAAGTCCCATGAAGCACCTTCTCTGCAATCAGATCTCCTCTGCCAGGTATGCTGGGTGTACTTAGACATGACAGCACTGCTGGGTCCCAGGCAGGCTCTGCTCACCTAGGACAAGCTGGCTGCTCATCAGCTTTGCACATCATCTCAGATTTTGGCAAACAAATCATTGTGATCCCCTACTTCAAGTCTGCATTATGTCCTTGTCACAATAAATCTTGTAATATGATGTGAAAAGCTAAATCAATGGAAAACTGGGTATTCAGTGACTGGATAAAATTTTACACTTAGTATGTCACAAGATATATTCTACGAAGAGAGAGACAACCTTGGTCGTTGCATCTTTTCCCAGTCCTATGGCTCTTTCTTGCACAAATGAAAAACCTTCTGCAGGTTGGGTGGAGAGAGACCCCTTCCCAAAGCATCCTGCTGCCTGGAACCAGCCTTTTGGGGCCATATCCCGGGGAGAGATACCTGGGGCCTGGCTTCCACCAAGACTTATTTGTGACAGGGTGCTCGTCTGCACAGCTGTGGTCCTTCCAAAGCAGGGCAGAACTTCGGCAGCCAGGAGAGGACTTCACACGTGTCCAGTGTGCCCGTACCAGTATGGACTGCTGAGGGGTGTGCAGGGTGGAGAGGAGGCAATGGGTTCTGAAGGGTGATGAAGGGTGGCCCTAGGACTGAGATGAGATGCTAGAATCCAACCAGACTTGGGCAAATGGATCTCTCCAGCTATGACAGGCAGAGCCCTTGAATGAAGGCATCTCCATAATAAATATGCATTGGAAAACAGAAGAAACACCATATATTTTCTTTTGTTGCTTATGATGTCGAGGCCCTCATGCAAAAAGGACTTACCTTTGTCGAGCATGTAAATATGCTGTGTCTACCAGCTGCCTGGCTTCATTAATGCTGCTCAGAAGAAATGAATCTGATAGCACCTCTGATTCCTCTACTAAAAAAGAAGAAAAAGCAGAAATTGAGGATACTTTGCAACGTACACCAGGAGCTACACTTCCCACCCATCGCTGGGTGCTGGGGTGCACTGGTTAGCTTTACACTCAGTTTCCACTGTGTGTTTGGTGCTACCTGGGCACCTTTATCTGTGTTTCTCTTGCTCATCTGCTTCATCCCATTGCTGAGGTCCTGAAAGTCACAGGATGAGAACTGACTGTAAAAGAGTAGCTTATCGTCCATTTCATAGAATTGGCTCTGATGGCTTTGGGAGGCTTTTAGGGAGTTAATTTTCATGCTTCTTTTTGAAGCTATTCTTCCCTGTAAGAAGGGAAATGCACAGAAGCACCCAAACACAGGATCTCTGACCCAGTTTCCCCACCATAAAATAATGACCACATGCTTGGAAGACCTGTTGGTTGAATAAGCAATTTCCTTAGTCAAGTTTCTTAGGTATTAACTTCATTGTTAGTGGGTGAAGCTACAGGATATTTCAAATTTATATTGAAGCTCTATCTAATTAGGATCTCAAGAGTGAGTTTTGGCTCACACCCTTTCAAAAACAGTAGCAGCTGAAGGAGAAGCAGAAACTTACTATTTAATGAGGAATCCATTGCCCCGACTAGGCAGAGAGTGATGATAGATCCTAAGAGAGTAATTCTTGGTTTTATGCCTAGAGAGAAATGCAACATAAACCTTCTGAATGGGCAGGGCTTCACTGAAACATCAGAAGAGATTGACAGGTTTGGTTTGAATATTTCTTGCAGGATCCAGGAATAAAACACAGCAGCCCGCTGACCAGGTCTGTAAGTGGGACTCTGGCTGGCAAGGCCTCTAGGTGTTGGCAAGATGCAGGGCATGTGGCATGGGGCATCCCTGTGGCATGGGACATGCAGTAAACGGGGCTGAGTAACTGCCAAGGAGGAGATAGCCAAGTAGCGTCCACGCTTCAGTGATGGGGACTACTGGGAAGGTGCATTAGGAGAGGGCAGAGTCCTGGTGTCCTGCCTTCGGGAAGGTCCTTCTCAGATGGCTTATGTAAAGGAGGTTAAACCTCACACATCCCTCCCTGCCCTCCCGTCCTGTTACTGAGCAAGACAAGCTGCTACATCTAGCACCAGTCCTCCAGCCTTCAATCACCTCTATTAGCCTTCTTGATGCTCCCTGAAACTTGTCTCTATGCCTTTTTCGCATCAGCACTAGAAATGTGTGCTATCTGTTCCTATCAGCATCATATACAACAGCACAGTGCTTTCCCTGAAAGGAGACCTTTCACCAAAAAGTTACAAAAAGATATATTTTAAGTAATTTAGTCAACATTTTAACTGTTTAGAACAGGAAAAACAGAAAATTTGGAAAAACTATCAAACTTCTCACAGTAGGGCAGGTTATGTTACATTTACCATCTGTGGAAATTCTTCAGACATCTACACAGGGATTGAAGGCCACTTATTCCTTGTAATCTTATATTGTAGGGTATCAGTACATGAGGCAGAAAAGCTGCCTTTTCTTGCTTCTCAAAATAAATGTATTCCACATACGGGGGGGGGGGGGGGGGGGGGGGGGAGAAGTAAGTACAAAGGACCACCAACCTCCTAACGCTCTACTCCGTCTCCTCATCTCCTGGGGGGGAACATGCCAATACACACACCAGAAATACCAAATCAGTCAAATACAGATATAAAATTAAAAAGCACTGATCTTACCTGTCATTTCTGCAGAGCTAGTAGGACTCAGGAGCAAGCCCATCCTTTATAGCACCTGGACCAGGGCAGAAATGAGCCAGGTCTGACCTGGGTGGGGACAAAAAGGGAGAAACTGGGACCAGACTGAGCCAAGAGGAAATTTCTGCTGGCTCATTGTGCTGGATTAAACAGAAAAGTGCACACTTCTCCATTCCTTCTGAGTGCATGTTGACTTCCTTTTTGGCAAACCAGTGAACAGGAATAAAGAATAAAGGCACACATATCTTTTCTGCAAATGAAAGAGATTAGGTAAAAGATGATGGTGGAATCTGGCTTTTTTTTCCCTGTTGGTTGACGTCTCTGATGGTTTGGGAAGTCAGAAATGTGTCGTTTTACCAATATGCAGTTGTGGAGTGTACTGAGGAGTATACTTTGTGTATATTTGTGTATTTGTGGAGTACACAGCATGTCTGAGTGGTGGACCTGCCAAAACCTGTATCCAGGAAAACCAAAGTCGTGTCCCATTTAAAATTGCTTAGTGAGATGGTTTGTATAATTAAAGTGTGATTTGGAAATGCATGTAAAGTAACTGCTGATCATTGTGGATGACAAAGGTTGGACAAAGAAGACATTCACACTGAGCAAGCTCAAAATTTCTCCAGTAAGATCATATGCATAGTAATATGGACCATCACTAGGTTGTATCTGTGCAAATAAGAACAGACCAGAGCTGCCAAATGGGAGATTCTATCCTGAAGCATCTGGAAAGGAACAAGTTGTTGGGCCAGCCAAGCACTTCAATGCAGATTACAACAGCTATATGGTAGGAAAAAGGGCCGTAGTTCAGTGGAGAAATGGGAAGGTCACAGACGTAATTCTTTGAACATCAGTCAGGCTGATCACAAAAGACAATGCTGAATTCTTACTGACAATCATCCACGTAAATGTCACAGGATTAGGTTTACTGTTTAAATATTTTCACAGTTCTTATTAAGCCAAGATAAATAAAAAGAATATATGAGAGAGGAGAGCTAACAAACCTGTGTCATTTTAAATCTGAAAAAAGAAAAATATTTGTGAAGGTCAGGTTTTCAGAATTTTCTGTATTTTCAGAAGCTGAAAATACAGTGTCAGTATTTCTGCCCTATAGAGAAATTCAAAACCCAAAGCAGAAGGTGGGCCCTGGTCCCAGAGGGACTCTGATCACCCTGGCAGGTGCTCTACCTGGTCCATCCAGCTTTCTGCCCACAAAATGCAGATAAGCAGAAATCCAGGTACCTGAAGGGTGGGTTTTCTATTTCTTTTGTATTTTCCATGTATCATTGCAATTGCATTAGTGCCTCAGTGACAGTCTGGTAATCCCCAGATGCCCTTGGTAGAGGGACAACCCCTGCCTTCGAGGGTGCGTGCCGTCATTTGCAGGTCGGCCCATGCTGCTCCTACAATTGGAGTCACCTGCCATGCAAATGTTGCATTAACATTACATATGTCCTACCAATTACTCAGGCCTGGGTGTAAGTGCAGTACTCAGGGCTTTCACGTGTCCACAGGCAAGCTGTCCCATGTCACCTCCAGTTAGGATTCATGGTGCTTTGGTGCAATTTTTTGACCTTCAAGAGAAACCAGGGTATCCTGCCCACCAAGGCTGGTGCTCATTCAGCAAAGCATACAAGACATCTGGGCAGCCAGGGCATTAATTATCCGTTAATTAGCCAACCAAGCAGCAGATTCCTCAATCAGCTCTTCTCTGTCTTGGGTATTTAGAAGCTACATATTTCTTCTCTTTCAGGCTCTTGGTATTACTAACATCACTTGTCGGTATCACTATTCAGGCTGCAGATCTTCACCTGTAAATCCTGGTGTAAAACCAGCAACCTGTAGATATGTGACCAGTCTGCTAAACATGTGATTAGGTATTAGGTACAGCAACATCATTAAACATAAGCAACACAAAAAAGAAAGATCTCATTATTACGTTCCTTATTTCCCATCCTAACAGTAAAAATCAACATCCTCACCCCTGATTTTCCTGCAAGATTTTTCAGCAACTCATTTTCATGACACAGACACATTTATGCTAGTAGAACACAGGTGTGAACCATGATGTCTCAAGGTTAACAGTAATTAAGAACTTAATTTAGGTACAACTTCAAACATACAAAGCTCCTTCATCTGCCAATGGCATATTTTTCTTGTATTTCGAACTGCAGGTTTGTTTACATCCTACTGAGAACCAACAGCCGGTACAAGCCAAGCCCATCCTTGTCCAGGGCACAGTGGCATGGAAGAACCCCTGCAAGGTTACAAAACTATCCAGTGCATCTTCTGCTCCAAGAGAAGGACGAAGCTTGTAAAGGGATAGAGTAAGCAGGTTAAAACAGAAAGAAGTAAGAAGTGATGGATTTGCAGCACAGAAATTGTAGGGCAAGTAGAGAAGGAAAAGTCCCCAGCAGTTCAGGCAGTTTGTCCAGCTTTAAAAATATGAAGGCTGCAGCACCAAAAAGTAATATTAACTCCCTATGGAGAGGGCATCTGGTTCTGTGCTCGAGGCCAGATACAGCCTCTGGGCAGCAGGGGAGTTTCAGAAGATGGAGCACAGGGGAAAGCTGGTGGTGAGAATTCTCTGCACAGCCCATAGTCCAGCTTTCTGGAATAGCTCTTACGGACTGAAGGGTACGTCCAGGGTCTGGATACAGGCTTGCTGCTGGATGCTCTCTGGGAAATACGTTAGGACCCAACGCCAGAGCAGCAATGTGGGTTGAAAGCCCATGAAAAACTGAGCAGCGGTGGGCTAAGACATTATTTCCTCCTTACTTCATCATACTACAGAGCTGTAGCTCTCCCACCCAGAGCACTTTCCTTCTACCCATGGTTCGACCAATCTACCCCCATCAGCTAGCAGCTCTGGAGAAGGGGAACTGGCACACCAGGAGGGCATCACTCTCCGGCCTGGGGTGGTAACTAGTGAGGGTGGCTGAGAAACAACCCTCCCCACCCTGTAGCAGCTGCACATGTGCTTGAGGGCCCCGTGCTTATGGCAGTTAGCTCAGGCCTGACTCTTCTCTCCGTGTTGGTGTGGGAGTGACAGCAACACAAGGGATGCTCAAGAGGTGGCACCACAGGTCTTTCTAGCATCACTGAGCTGTTCGCTTCAGGGGGTTCTCCAGCTGCACGATGAGATTATTCCCTCTCTTTGAAGTCCTCCTTCATTCACCACTGAACTCACCACTCATCAACACCCAAGGCTATGGAGCCTTCTTAGTGCAGCCCCCCATCAGCCACACAAACTACTTCATAGCCACAACTAGGTACTCCGGGCAAGCGCACCGTGGCTCTGTCTGCCATGCAGAAATAGGTGAGCCCAACAAACAGACTGGACACTGCCATCGGTGAGTACAGACTGCTCTGTGCCTCTTTCCAGGAAAGACACCCTTGGGGTGACCATTGGTGGCCTCCTCAGGCTCTATGTGGGACAGCCCGAGCACTCTTGCTGCCGCAGCCACCTGCAGCACTGCTGGTGGTCCCAGTGGTGGGGGGGGCTATGCCAACTCATCAAGGTAGGGCTTTCAGACTAATTCTGCTCCAGGCAGTAGGCACAGTTCCCAGGGCAGGACAGCTGTGGAAGGCCATCTGTGACTTTCTAGCACAGTGGTAGGACCCCCCACGCCTACCAGAACAGTCAACTGCACATCCCTCCATGGAAAGAACTCAGCTTGCAAGGCCCAAACATGACTCCTGTCCTGAGCAGCAGCTAGCACACTTCTTCCCTATGAACAACAGCTCTCCTTCCCCATGGGCTGGTCTCTTATTTCCTGTCCCGTGGACCAAACTCCCTCTCCATGAAGAAAATCTTCAGCTCCTCCTCATGAACCAAACTTCTTGCTGCTCCATCCCTTAGTAAAACCCTCCTTCCATCCGTTCCACTTTTCTGTCAGACTGTGACGCCATGCTCAGACTGGAGAGTGGGAGATGGCTTCTCTGGAGATGGGGTTGGCAGGTCTAGAAAGGAGGCCTCAGCTGATGCTCATGCCAAACAGGAGGACGGTTTCTCCATTTTTCCATCTGATGTTATCTTCCTGCTCTTGAACCAGCTCCCATCTTACCTGGAAATGTGGGACAGAACACACCCATACACCAAAGCAGAAGCAGTTGTCAAACCACTAGAAAGCCACTGAGAGAATACATGACTTCAAAAGCTCCAGAGATTTATTTAAACAAAGTGAGAGTCGAAGAAGCTTTAGGTACTCACTGTAGTTTTCATTGTGCCATACCAGACAGGAGACATGGGAGTCATTCACTGCAGTGGACTCTTTTCCCTGGACTACAGCTTAATTTCTAGAGAGGCTGAATACATGAATAGATGTAAAAATCATCACAGATTCTGTGGTTTGATTCAATGACTAACCATGTGAAGGAGTGTCTGTAAGGACAGAACTTGAAGGGGTTCATTGATATTCACAATGCACAAACAGTAGTCTCCTCTTGGTCATCATATGCCATCATATCACAACCAGTGAGATGGTTAAGCACTGTTTTATGGTCAGGACAAAGTGTTTTCAACATTACATCAGGCAATGGGACACAGCAGTGAATGGTGACCACTGTGGGCTGGTTCAGCAAAGCCAGTACTCGACCAAGGCAGTCGCTTTTTTCTGGAAGCTGGAAGATTAAAAAGTGAAAACTTGCAAGTAGAAGCAGAGCCTGAACATTTCTTTGAGGAAGAGTAAGTTCTGCCTCGTGAAAGACCTTGTGGTTTTTTATATTGCATAATATGAAAAGTGCCATTTATTACAGGGAAAGAGCTGTAAGTTCTCTTTTGAACTCAGACTTTCCTATAAACACATCCTGTTCTTTCTACTAGGCAAGATTGTTTTGTCTGCAAATACCACAAGAATTGTAGATGAAAATAGGTGCTCACTGCCAATGACACAAGATTAGACAAGAAAAAAGGTCAACAAAGAAAGACGAACTGTGAGAAATACTGTGGGAATTCTGGCCAGTGCAATGACAGTCTGAGTCCAGCCCAGCTGCAAGAACCAGTTGGGGCATTCGGTCTCCTCTGGTCTCCAGTCCCTTCTGTCTGGGACCTTGGAGCTCTCCAGTGCTGCACGTGGAGTCATGCACTTCATTCTCAAGAAAGAAGCAACAATATATTTTATTGATATAAGACAGTGAGTTAACAAAATTCAATGGTAAATGTGACAGTGATTTAACAAGATTCAGTGGCAAGATATGCTTGAGTATTTACCTCATAGAGGACAGGGTCGGACAAAATTGTCAGGGAGACCCTCTTGTTGAGTCCTGAGGTTCAGGACACCCTTGTGCTCTGAACTCCTTCACAGGGAGCAGTCTAGATGCAGCTGGCCACTCCTAGTCCCAAACTTGGTCAGCAGTTTATGTCTAAAGGATGATATATGCACAGTCAATCCTTTATATCACTTAGCTAAGATTTCAAAGCTTCAGTGCTCTTATTCCCAATTCACTTACTGAGTATCTGACATGATAAGGGTTCTCTAATCCTCAAGGGATAACCTTGAAAGGCATCCCTACTCAAGTTGTGCAGCTTGCTATCATGTAGGAGAGCTCAATGCACCCCGTGCTGTCCACTATTTACAGGGTAAGATAACTGACTCATAGTCATATTTGCATACTGACTACAGATGTTAGCTTCTTCCAAACTTGCCTTGAGTCAGACCATGGTTAGCGCTGTGGTTAGGTGGGCATGTTGCTTAGATTAGCCCTTGGCTGTTGTGTTGTTATCTGTCTCCCCCAAATCCATCTGGAGTCAGGTGCAGCCATCAGGACCAGACACGTCCATTAGGACTGCCGCTGGTGGTTATCACTTGAGCAGGGTTACAGGAAATAAAGCTCAGGTTGTTGGGGCGAGCACAGTGTCACATCCAGATCATGTATTTTGCCCTCCTTAACCCCTTCAGTCCTCTCTTTCAGGCTCTGGTCCCCTCCAAGGTCCTCTGTTAGGGTACCACTGCTCTCCAGGTCCCTCTGCTACTGCTCTGGTCCTCTCCAGGTCCCTCCACTGGGTTTCTGGACCCCCTCGTCCTTTCCATACGCACTGTGGACCCCTGCAGACCCCTCCTTTGGGGCTCTGGTAATGTGCAGGTCTACCTGCTCTGGCTTGGTCCCTCTGGGTTCCTCTGCCATCTGAAGGATGTTCAAATCCTTACGCTGAAATGAAACCTCACCTCAACAGACCTCTTTGGATATCAAATGCACAGTACTTCATCCTCAAAAGCAGTAAGGAGAAAGAGCTCACTGCACACCATAGACCTCAGCTTCAGTAACTGTGCCCACCAGGATGCTAGTGGCTTTCCAGCTCTGGAGGGTCTCCACTCTTGTGCCATACCCTGACCTGAACTCCACAGGCCCACTAGGAGATTCAGGGAATGTATCTCACAGCCCCAAACATGAACATGGCACATAGAGGAGGGGGAAGGAAACTGGGATAAATGAAAGGGATGAATTTAAGCTTCACCTTTCTCCTGAGTGTCTCCATAATTGTCCAAAGACAGTATTCCCCCCACTTACCCATTTTATCACATTTTCTGGCCTTGCTCTACGCACTCTTTCATCTGTCCAGTGATGGAGCCAGTTTGAGCACCTGGTTTCCAACGCATGGATGCATCTGAGTGGGTGGCCACCAGTGTCTGGGCTTCCATCCACGCCTGCGGGACTGTGCCAAGCCTGACTCAGTGTCAGGACTATGCTCCTCCCTGGCCAGTGGAGGAGGGAAATCAAACCACCCAGCAAAGCAGAGGCCAGGGAGGGGGGCAGTACAGACAGACCCTCTTTGGGGCTCAGAGCTGAGCATGGAGGAGCAGTTCCTACAAGGTGAGGTTTCCAGCCGAACTTCTCCCTGCTTATCCCCATGGGAGAGTGGTAGGGTGCCAGTGACACTTGCACAGCTCTTGGCATAACTCTGGGAAGCCAGAGAGGGCTTTGCATATTTCAGGACGAGGTCGCAGAGCCAGCTCCCACCCAAACCAGGGACAGGCAAGTGTTTCTAGGACTGTCCTCAGATAGGATATTTGTGCTCCAAAGGAGAGGCCAAGGTCACCACCAGACCTTGCTCAGCAAGGATTTCCTCTTGACAGTCACCTTTTCTTCTTTTCTCCAGTTCGCCTCTTCCAAAAGCCAAAAGGCAGGCAGCAACCAGGTGAAACCCACACAAGTCTGCAATGTCACCCTGCCAGCTACAGGACAAGCGCTGCCTGCTCTGTGTGACACACTGCCTCAGCCAGCGAAGGCTGGACCTCTTTTCACAGAGGCAAATGTATGTGTCCTGGGGGAAGAGGGGGGAGACTGGGATGTTCCCAGACCAGCAAAGGAGGTTGGGAATGGTTGTCCAGGGGCAAGTTTCCTGTTGGATACGAGGAGATGAGATGGGAGATGAAGCTCCCACCACATCCATTTCCCATGTCACCACCACTGGTTTTGTGATTGATGCCTAGTTCCCTTTCCCAGCACCGCTGGGATGCTGATTCCCATATCAGCCTCAGCTCTGTGCAGGGCAGGTGGCAGCAGGGACAGCAGCACCCGTGCTGGGTATGCAGTGGGGACCAGGATGGCAGAACCCACGTGCAGGGTGAGATCAGGTCCTCGTCTGTCCCCTGGGGCAGAGTGACAACCACGGGCTCCTGCAAACACTGCGCGAGCTGCTGTGATGGCCGAGCGGTGAAGGCGTTGGACTTGAAATCCAATGGGGTTTCCCTGCGCAGGTTCAAGTCCTGCTCACAGCGGGAGCTTTTACTGGCAGCCCGCACCCTCCTGTCCCCAGGACAGACCTGGCACTGTCCCCCGGCCCAGGGACCCCCTTACCTTTAGGAGAGGGCCCAGAGCCCTGCACCTCTCCTTGTCACAAGAACTCCTGCGGTAGCATGCCCGCCCCACACAGCATGGTCACCCTGCTCCCTACAGCCATGGCTGCCCTCCTGGGGTATTTTTCTGCTGGGGGGCACAGCCTGATGGCATTGAGGGGACAGGAGGCTGGTGTCACCCCCCAAAACTCCAATCCTGACCCAGCCCCCATGCACTGGGTGTGGGAGCTCCCGACCACCACACTGAACCCCCGGAGCTGCTCAAGGGCAGCGCAGCCACCCAGGAAAAGGCTGAGACCTGCAGTGGTTGCAGGACCCCCTTCCCTGGCTGGGAATCGAACCCAGGCCGCGGCAGTGAGAGTGCCGAATCCTGACCACTAGACCACCAGGGACGAGGTGGTGGTGCTTGTGGACCTGGTGATCGTCACCAACCAAGCCCTGACAGGACAGGGCACTTTCTTGGGCCCCTCAGCCCAAGAAGATGACCAGGTGGGGGGGATGCCACAGCCTTTCCAGGGGACTTTGCAAGGATATCTGCTGCTTTCCAGAGCTGTGTCATTGGGAAGACTATCTGCAAGAGGACCCCATCCCTGCCAGACCTGGGAAGCAGTGGGTGGCTATGCCAGGACTCTGCTCACCGCCAAAGGCAGATTTGGGGAAGGCAGTGATGGCCAATGGTTCAATAAAAGACTTGGCAGTCCTCTGGGAGTTCACCAGGGAGGTTCAGTCCTGCTGATGGTGGAGCACGGACCCCATTTGTGCTGCTGTACATTGCCAGGCTCTCGTGACACACATTGCACTGGGCACAGGTGATCCAGTTCCATGGACACAACAACGCTGACTCCCAGTGCACAGCCAGGATTTCCCTGTAGTCGCCTCAGGAGAAGCAGGACAGAGCAGGTACAGGCTGATGGCTGCCAGCGGAGCCCTCCCTGTTCGGGGGAAACAGGGGTCTGAGACCTTGTGTTGGCAGAGGGAGTGTGTCTGGAGTCCCTGGTCCTACTGGTTTTACAGTGATGTTTGCATCTTGTTTTCCTAAGGGAAAATAGCCAGTTGGGGCCATCTTTTGAGACTTCATCTGGAGCTGCAAAGGGCAGGTGATCCCAGTTTCCAGAGGGTCTTTCTGAGGGCCAGAGACTTTGCCTTTGCCCTGCAGAAGGAAGCGGCCCTCGTTAGCAGCGTGCAGGGTGGTTGTGCTGCCGGAGGGGCTGGGTGGCAGCAATGCACTGGTGTTGCCTGGGCATCCTGCCACAGTGATCCCCCCACCCTTGTCCTGCCTGCTACATATAGCCTGGGTCCTTGGCCCCATACATTTAACTTAAGAAAATAAGATGTAAGAATACATTTCACTTAATAAAAAATTGTATTAAAAAAAATAAAAAAGAAGCTAAGTCAGGCTGGGTCAAAAACAAAAGCAGAGTTCTCCTCTACCACCTACACTTGCCTCCTAGAAAGGAGGCTTTCTGCTGAATAGAAAGATGGAGAGGGGATTGAAATGTGCCCCCCCCCCCCCCCCCCCCCCGTGCTGCAGGTGTTTGCTACCAGCATGGGCAGCACAACAGGGCACTGCAGAGCCCTGCACCCCTGCCCAGGGCAAAGAGCCCCAGGGAGGGCCCAGGGCTCATGACAGTACAAGTGTCACCTGCCCCTGCAGCACCCAGCACAGCGGGGTTCAGGCCTGAGGGGACCGAGCAGTGACACGGGATGGCACCCGGGGGGTGCCCCTGTGCAGGAGCCCTGCCTGCCCCCGGCTGCGCGCAGGGAACGGAGCCCCAGCCCTGCACTTGGGGGGCAGGAGAAAGCACTGCAGGGCTTCTCAGCAGGTGGATGAGCCACGACTGAGGTGGACGTGAACGAAAAGGCTCCAGGAACATTTCCCACAGAAGACAGCAGAGGGCCCGGTGCTCCTTGGATGGTCGTGTGTGGTTGGGAGGGGAAGTAAATGGACAGAGAGAAAAATATCTCTGACTTGCAGGGGCCAGTGCACGCAGTGATGAAACCACCCTGTGGCTTGTCTTCTCCCACACAGCTCCCAAAAATGGCCAGTGCAACTCTCCTTCCATCTGAAGCCAAAGCCCAGCATGGTGCCCCTTGCAACCCTTCCAAGGGATTGCAGTGGGACATGTGGCATCCAGCTCCCCTGTCCCCACGGTGTCCCCAGCTCTGCCCAGGTTTCTCTGCAATGCCTGGTGGATCCCAGCCGCTGGCTGCTGCCTTGGCTACCACCTCTCCCTGAGGAGCTGCACTGCAGGGAGCAGGAGAAGGCAAAGGGAGGCAGCAGGTGGCTTTGGAGCACTGCAGAGTAGGACGAGGAGGAAGGAGAGCAGGGAGGAGTGTCACCATGGAGCAAGGATGGAGCCACGATGAACGGCCTGGCATCTTTCCAACACTCTGGCATCTCTGCTGTGATGGTCAGGGCTGCAGAATACACCTCCAAACCCCTGCACAGGGCCAAACCCACCAAGTGAGGGGCAAGGCCGGGCATGTTGGGTGAGGGCAAGAGAGCACTGTGCTGGGCTGAGGCTTTCAGAAAGATATGCAGATGTCATGGTTTCAGTTGCCCCTACAAGCTCTAGCGGAGCATGAGCTCTGGCAGCCTTGCGGTTGGGGGAGCGTCAGTATATCTCTGCGGTTTCTCAGATCTCTATCTAGACCTGTCAGATATTCTGTCATAGATTGTAACAGTTCCTTCCTCTGTCAGCAGATCTGGGCACACCAAAACAGGTTCACTTGCATGTCCCATAGCAAGATGATCCCTGTCTGTGTTGGCAGACAAAGGGGAGAGGGGCGACTGCCACCCCACAAACTGCAACAAGGAAGCGATGCAGCCCAGGAGCTGTGTTGGAGCCCAGGAGTGTGCAGGGGCGTGGGGCAAGGCAGGTGGTTGGGATATAAAAACTTACTTTCTACAGGCAGTCCTCCCTCAAAAGAGAAGTCCCAGACCCAGGGTCAGCCTTGGGGCAGCAGGGACAGGTCAAGGCTCAGTAGAAAATGCAATTGCTGTTGTAGCAAGGAGATGAGGCTGAGACACATGGCCTTGCTTTACACTCCTACATGGGTATGGGGCATGAGCAACACATACACAAACTAGCCAGAGCAATAGGCTAATTGCAATGCTGGGATACATGCAATACAGGAGTAGCAATGAATAATCACTCTCCCCACCTCTGAGAGTGGGATGTCCCTTGGCAAATTCCAGCTGAGATTTTTGTCCCTTACAAAGCCCAAGTACTAGCTAGCATGCTGCTGTGCTGCCCCGAAATGCCACCATCACGTGTTTGTGAAAATCTCATGGTGTCAGTCACTTGGTTCAGTCCCTGCTCCTTCACATGCTTTGGAAGGCAGGAGTCCTCAGGGTCCCCAGGACACCACCACACCCAGCCCCATGAGGGTGACTCCTGGGAGAATGAGCTGGGAAAGCCAGGGACCATTCCCCACCACCTCCTGTGGGGACGTTGCGGTGAAGAGGACACTGTGGGGAGACAGCTCCAATACACCCAGGCACAAGGAGGTCTCCAAGAGCCCCATGCAGACCCATGCGGTGTGTGTAGTGGGGGAAGGAGAGTGGGAGCAGAGCAGCACTGCATTACTGGGACTGTGGGGCAGCGAGGAAATCCCAGGGAAATGAGCCCGTGGTGCCTCGTGAACAGCAGTTGTCGCTGGGAGCCAGGCATGAAAATACCCAGAGAAACCACAGGCTGTGAGCTGGCAAATTTGGTGCCTGTTGCAGAAAAAAGGGAGCTGGAAAAAGGGGAAATGCTCCCTGGGCGGGTATCCTAGGGAGCCCATCGCCTCATGGCAAGGGCAGCACTGGGGTCTCTGGGCAGACCACAACATGAGCCCCGTGACTGTGAGTGTGCACAAGGGCATGGGGCTACGCATTTGCACGAGAGCTGGTCTCTCACATCCCCAGCCAGGGGAACCCCCCACTCTGCCTTCTCCATCCCACCTTGTACGAAACTCTTGCTGGCACTTGTGTTTCTCCCTTGGCTCTGGGAGAAAACAGTATTTGTAGAGTCAGACCTTCAGTTGGGCTTCTCAGGCAAGCCCTCCCCTTACTGGCTGATGCTGGGGTGTGTTAGGAGGGGTTTGGAGGTCCCGAGCTCCATAGTGGAAGTACAACTTTTGTTTGTTGAAGTTGAGGACTTTGTGTTCTATGGTGTTAAGACTGCCAGCCCAGACCTACAAGCAGTCTCTAGGGTGCTGGTGATCCTTGCTGCCTGCACAGGCAGTAGAGCTCAGACCGTGCCTGCTGCCCATGCTGCCCACGTTGCCCCCCTGCATCCACCCTGTCCATGTCCCAGACCCAGTCACAGCAGCAAGGACCCCCCCTGGACCTGCACTGTCCCCAAACTGTTTTGAGGGTTGAGGGTCTGAGCACCTTTGTCCTCAATGTCTGGGTCGTTGAAAAGGAGACCGAGCTGAGGTCCTCCTGGTCCTTTGAGAAGGATGCTGAGAGGAATTTGATGACTATTGGTGTCATGCTGGTGAATCTAAGCGTGAACCTGCACCTCAAGAGTGGTTTCATATCCTGTCTTGGTCAGCATAGCCTTCATGGGTGCAGACTCGCTCAGCCTTACCTCACCTCACACAAAGGCTATTCTGGTATTTCCTAGACCTGTTACTTCCCTTTTTCTGTTGGTTTTTTTTTTTGCTGTTGGTTTTTGGTTGTTTTTTTTTTTGGTGAGGCAAAGGTGCCGTGACATCATCTCCATTAAGTTTTGGAAACTCCAAGTCTTTGCCTTGAAATCGGACTGGTGTGGCTGTCCACCCTACCTATAAAAAGCAAGAACTGGGCTTGCACCCTGCATCAGACAGAGGAGGAATCTGCTCTGGTCCTGCCTCTGCCCTTGCAGCTCATCTCTGCCCATAATGAACGCCTCCACAGTGTGCCTCTCCATCATCCTTGTTGCTGCCCTCTTTTCTCAGGCCTCTCCTGCTCCATGTGAGTACAGCATGTTTCTCTGCTCTCTTGTGGTGGACTTTTGCTCTGACTGGCAGTAATTTTGAAGCAGAGCTGGAAGAAGTTAGCTGCAAAGGTTGGAAGCCTGTGTGAGTTCTGCTTTCTTGGGACTAATCTTCCTTTCTAGCATCCTTTTATCTTCAAGATGAGTTTTAATGGTAAGTATCAAAGTTTTTAGGATTCATCTCCCCTGATTTTGTTGCTGGGCTTTAAGAGTGGCCCCAGGGTGACTGAAGGAGTTTTTATCATTGGATGTGATTGCAAAACATGTAACAAGCAATCCTAGCAACGATTTTAATTAAGCTTTGGTGTTTACAGCAATTTCTTGCTAACTTTCTGGGGAAAGAGGAAGAGAAGAGGGCTCCACAGCTGATTAAGGGGATGATTGCCCATGCTCTCGGCTGGGGAATGTGCAGTTCATTGAGTGACAGACTCATGCTGGTTTTCATGATCTCTTCCAGTCGGGGCTGACACAACTGTGTGTTGCTTCAGCTACACCTTACGAAAGCTGCCCCAGAGTCATGTGAAGGATTATTTCTACACCAGCAGCAAGTGCTCACAGCCAGCAGTTGTGTAAGTACCAGCTCCTGCACTGGGCTCTGAGGAAAGGCTTTGCCAGCCTTTGGGTTCTTCACTTCATGTCCAGTGGGGCCAAGAGCATGGTGCTGTGAGCAACCATACCTGGAGCAAGGGAAGGGGACAGCTACCACAGGTCCCATGTGCAGCAGATGAACACTCATCCTTCCCAGCTGAAAAATAAGTGGTCTCCTTGGTCTCCTTGAACCACCCTAGTGCTGGGAATAAAGTGCATGGGGGTCTCTGTGTGGCCAGCAGGACCCCCCAAAGGTGATGAGTACAATGCACATAATGTGCCACCTGCAAGACTTGCACCTGATGGGCCAGCCACCCACGCGCTGCTTCCAGGGTCACCTCTGCACTGAACATGGCCAGGAACCTCTAAGCATGGGGAGGGTCTCCCAGGGGACCTTGATCTCTCCCTGCCCTCTGGGTTCCAGCAGTCTCTGCAGCCCCCTAATGCTTGGGGGTTTGTGGGAGGGAAGCCTGGAGGGGAGGTGACCTCCTTGGGACCTAGCCCTGACCACAGGGCATGTGCCCGAGGTGACCCGAGGCCCTCATGTCCCTGTCCCCCTCGGGGACTGTAACACCTCCCTGCCTGACTTGACAGGTTCATCACCAGGAAGGACCGGGAGGTCTGTGCTAACCCTGATGCCAAGTGGGTGAAGGAATACGTGAACGCCCTGGAGCTGCAGTGAGTTCTGGGAGCTGAGAGGTCTATGCCCTGGAGAAGTCCTGTGATACCATCCAGCAGTCTTGGCACAGACCTAGAAATCCTGCTGCTGAGCACCAGGACCTGCTGAGCCACCTTGGGAACGCTGAAGTTCCTTTTGTCTTGCAAATATGTCATGTATCCATGATAACTTAGCCACCCATATGGGCAGCTGTGATGCTGGGGACCTCCTGGCCTTGCAGACCCATCTTGGAATGGCCTGCTGTGTGACATGTGGCTAAACTGTCCCCTCCTTGTGCCTACACTGCTAGAATGGGAAGGGGGTTTTATCCCCAGGGCTATTTGTGGGAAGCGGTGTGTCAGGATTAAGTGCGGGTGCTGTTGTGCAAACCCAGCTGACCTCCCAGCCAGCTGCTCTGCCTGAGATCTGTGTCGCGAGCGAAGGAAGTGGTATGCTGGTTACTTACAGGCTGCTCATTGTGGAACCACATCGTTCAGCCTTGTCCTCAAAACTCTGTCTCTTGCTGGTGCCAAAGAATAAAGATTTTTTTCTCTCTGTGTCAGCTCTGGAAGAGGTTGTTCCCCTCCCGCCTGGGAAAACAGGGCTGATGGGACCCCACTACAACCATTTTGCAAGAGGCAGAGGAAGAACTCCAAGTTCTGCGTTGGAAATGCCTCGGCCCTCTTAGTCCTTTAAACCTTCCCTTCTGCACCTTCCTTCTGCAGCTCCCTGCTCCCGGCACTGCAGCAGCAGCCCCATCACCACCCCAGCACCCCCCAGGGCTGCTCCCTCCCAGCCTCTGCGCTGCTGTGGGGCCAGACCTCTGCCCCAGCCCTTTCCCCCCGTCATATTAGTAGCCAAAGGCAGGAGCTGGTGGAGCTGGATCCCCGGGATTTGCCACTGTGGCTTTGGCAAAGGGATGCCTGGAAATCAGCAGGTAGGGGTACAGCGACATCTCTGCAGTGGGCTGGAAGGAGGGTGGCTCAGGAACTGGCCAGCCAGGACCACGTCCCCAGCACAGGCTCTTCTGGGAACGAAGCCTGAGCTGTGCTCGGCTCTGGGTACTCTGTTAGTGTGTTACTGCAAAGGACAGGCACCAATTATCTGCTGGTCATCAGCTGCTTTGGGAAGGAAACCTGAATTTCCTTTAAAAAATCACAAGAGATCTTTTGCACCAAGTAAAATCGACGAAAGCACTTTATCAGCTTATGGTTTGCATTTAAAACTAGCTGATATCTTTGTGGGCAGAGAATGAAACTGCTGGGTGTGACCTTCTTGCCACTGAAGCTGTGCTGGCAGGACGTGGGGACCTTTGCTCGCTGGCCTGTCTCCATCAGAGCTGTCTGAAGCAAAAGCTCAGAAATTTTTGTATTGTCCCTTGGCTGAGAGTACCCCTACCTGGCATCTTGTGCATGTCAGCTCTTCACCTCCCAGGACATCTTCCATCACAAAATGAGCCATTCATCACCCCTGGGAGTAATTTCTCAGGTCCCCCTCACTGCTAGCAACAAATGAACCCCCATAACTAGAGGCAAGCAAATCTGTGAGTTATAGTGTCTGTAAAACACCCCCAAGCCCACTGGTGCCACAGGGTTCATGTTGTTGAATGTTGAACACGCAAGTGTTCAGGTTGTCTCCTTTTCTCTCGTTGCTCATCACCACCTCTCCACAGGTCTCCCTGTTTATTAACCAGCATTTCCTATTGCAGTTCCTTATTAACTGTCTCAAAGTCTCTGTTTCTGGCAGGAGCCAAGGCCACAGCTCTCACCTGCTGCTCCTGGGGCTCTCTGCAGACGGGGACGATTCCCAGGAGCAGCTGACTGTGTGTGTGCAGAGTAGGTGCAGAGGCCTCGCAGAGCCCAAGGGCACAGGGGAGGGTCTCAGTGCCCAGGATGAGGGTTCTCAGAGAGGAGGGGGCTCCCCTAGCCATGAAGCCAGGGTCAGAAAGGGGCCTTTGCAGCTCTGGTGGACCCTGCTCTGCCAAGCTGAGCTGGCAGAGCATCCTTGCAGTGAGAGCAGACAGTGGAGAGAGCCCTGAGGCGTCTGTGCACCAAGAGCCGGTACCATAACCTGAACAGATCTTGTCTGTGAATCCTAGCAGGGCACACGCCTGCATGCTGCCCGGGTGCTGAGAGATGGAGGGGTCCCAGGGATGGAGGAAGTCCCACATCCTTGGTGATGGAGCACAGGGCAGCACAGCCCCAGGCAGAAGAGGGTGGCTGTCCTTGGGGATGGGGAGGAAAGGTGTAGGGGAGTGGAGGTGGGTGATGAGGGCTGGGTGCAGGGCACCCTGAGGTGAAGAGGTCAGCAGGGCATCAAGAAAATGCAGAAAGAAAAGAGGCAGGAAGTTGGGAGGCTGGGAGCAGAGGACAGGGGCAAAGGAGGGAGAGGGACAATGCAGCAAAGGAAGGTAGCGCGGTGCTTAGGGATGGGAAGAGCCTTGTGGGGTCAGTGGGATTTACAGGCACAGGGGCTGAGGCCCCGGGGTGCTGCCCCACATCTCACCCTGACAGCAGCCTTGCAGAGTGAACAAAAGGCCTGGCAGGAGGAGACGGGGGACCGTGTGGTCCACAGGGAGCCAGGGCCCAGCTCCATCCCAAACTGGGGCTCACAGCAGGCTCCTGGCTGGTTCCCCACACCTTCCCCTGTGCATCCAGGGCTCTGGGCTGTGGACAGCAGGATTTGTTGTCCCAGAAGGACCACTCTGCTGGGGGTGGGTGGGAAGGGGTAGCCTTCATCATCAGGGAGGATGTTCATCGATATCCAAGCTCAGCAATGGAGACAGGCATTATGAGCAGAAAGCTTTACCCCTTAAAGACAGTGTGAAACCACGTCTACAGAATAAGGTTGAAAATTGCTAATATGCAGCAGCACACCTGAAATGCCCCTTCCCTCAAGGCAGAAGAGAGATGACCCTGAGTAGCTCTCAAAGGAGCCCAAATGCTCTGCAGGCTGGGCAGGCAGCTCAGCGGGAGGGGAGAGGTACAAGGTTCTGTTCTGCATCCCTGCAAAGCAGCTGTGGCACAGCCCACTGGGACAGGAGGCAAGGGGGACCCTGCGGCACAGCCCGGCAGAGGAGGGAAGCAGGGGAGGGGTATAAAATCAGACAGGTCTCCCTGAGAGTAATCAAACAGTGCTCATGGCGGTTTGCTTTCATACAATGGCTCCTTGAGCACTTCACAGAAAGCTTTTAAGCATTGCTATCCCTCGCTTACAGATGGGGGAACTGAGGCACAGTGCCTTTGTAGAGCCAGGCTGGGCAAGGTGGGCTGATGGGACCCAGACTCCCTGTTGGGGCCACACGTTCCACTTCCCTGCCCACAGGACTGTGACAAGCAGGAGGCAAGCAGTCCACTACATCAAAATCATTCCTTTGCAAGAAGAGTGAAAGAAGCTGGGACTGGCCCTGGGCTCCCTGCGGCCAGAGCTGGAGCTCTGGAGGACCAGGCAGGGGTGGCCATCTCAGTGTGCCCCCAAAATGCTCAAAAGTGCCTTCACCCAGCTGGCATCAGGGTCAGCACAGGCCTGATGTTCCTTCCTGGTGATGAAGGTGGGAAGTGGGGAGGACCAGGAAACCTTTGTGGTGGGGAAGGGATGCACCACCACGGAGCTATACTGAGTCACACCAGGGCTGGGGAATGTCCTTTTTGCGACCGTTGTCTGGTGTGGAGGCATCCAGCCAAGGGCAGCTGCTGAGAAACCAGAGAAGGACCCTGGGCCAGACTCCTGGCTCTGCCTCAACTCACTGCTGGCTCCCGCAGGCAGGGAGGAGGACCAGGATACCCCTGGATCATGGGGTCCAGCAGAGTCAACCTGCCAGTCCCATGGGAGCAGCTGGCCTTGGCTTTTGTCCACCTCTGTCAGCACATGAGAAGCCTGATGGCTGGGTGGTGGTCACCTTCCAGCAGACAATTGGGGAACTGAACTCTTCTCTTGCCTCTCTGCTGGACTCTCATTCCTTCAGTTCAGATCTGGCTGGTGGACCACTTGGCCTTGCTGAGTCCTGACTTGTGTCTTGAGACCCAATACATGGCTCCATAATCGTTTGTGCCCATGTCCCACTTGCAGCCATCCCAACTCGCGCCCCATTTTGCAGCACAGATGCCCCTGGAGAAGGGCAGGGACCCCAACTTTCTTTCTGACCCCCCTAATGGGGGTTGTTCCTCACTTTGCCACCTGTAAAACAAAGGGAAGGGTTCAGCTATGCTGCAGGGGCAAAACAGCCACCAGCAAACCTGCTGCAGTCATTCCCAGGATGCAGCTTTGCATGGGAACATGAATAGGAGGTAGCAGGTCTGAAGGGTAAAAGCACAGGGCTGGGCACAGCTGGCCCATCGGAACCGTGCTCAGCACTCCTTTGCTTCTGCACATGGAGAAGAAATGCTCCCAACAGCATGGTCACCCAGAGCTGGCCCTCTGGCCACAGAGGCACACAGATTTCTGTGCAGCAGGCAAGAAAGGGCTGGCACTGCCCCAAGCCTCAAGACAGGACCATCAAGAGCAGCTGATGCATCCCCTGGATTCAGCAGTACCTCTCCCCACGGCAGCTCTCCTGCTTGTCCAGGTGTCCCCTCCTGGCTGCCCTCCCCTGCCCAGAGCTGGCAGCAGGCTGCGGGAAGGCTGCTGGCGGCACGGTTGACCCCTGGGGCCATGATTTCCCCTGTGCTCTTACCCCGGGAGCCTGGGCTGGGTGGCCACGGTCCCGTGCGGAGGGACCTGTCCGCACCGTGCCTGGCTCCTGCCAGGGCAGACGGGCTGGGCTGGGGGGAAGGGGCTCGGGGAGCGGGCTGGCTTGGCTGCTGCGGCTGGAGCTGCAGAAAGGAAACCAAAACTGGGAAGGCTGGAAAGGGAAATTCCCTCGTGAGCCCGGGCTCCAGGCCAGGGACTGTCCGGAGAAGAGCCAGCTGCAGCCGAGTCCTGCAGGCTCCCCAGCCTGCCCCCCGCACCCCGGGCCTGGGGCAAACCTCAGACCCCCTGCAGCATTCTCTTTCACCGCGACATCCACCCTCCACCCCCTCGCAGCACACGGAGCCCCACATCAGGCACCAGTTTCCCTCTGCAGCACCAAACTCAGCTCCTCAGCACTAAAGGCGACAGAGCATGCAGGCGGGATGCCCTCAGGGCTAGAGGAGACCCCCAGCACCCCTTCCCGGGGTCCTCACCTGCCCACCCATGGGCAGCAGCTCCTGCCCATCCACCCCACCACGCAGTGGCCACTCTCTGCTCCCACGTTTCATGGCACAGCTGGGAAGCCCTGCTCAGGATACATCCCTCTGCAGATTTTTGTCTCTCCCTGACAATGGTAAACCCTGGCTTAGAGTGGGACAAGATTTTTGCAGACATGCTGACCCACTTTGTCCCTGCTTGGACCTGATCTGACCCTCTCCACCAGCACCACACCGTGCCAGGAGAGCACAGGGACCCTGCGGGATGAGCGAGAGCCTGTGCCTTTCCTAAATCACCCTCCCAGCAGAGCGGTCAGGAGCCATCCAGAGCTGGAGCCCTCTGCATGGTCCCCCATCACCAGCACCCTCTCCTGGGACACAGAATGGTACCTGGGCTGAGCCTGCCCTTTGCTGGGATGCTACTCCTTGGATTTCCCATGAGCTTGCCTTCCTGCAGCCATCTTTCCAGCCTGGAAAACACAAGACTAGAGGGAAATCACGAGACAACATGAAGGTGTTTTCCCAGCCTCAGGGTTGCCAAATCTGATCTATAGCTGCAGGAAGAAGATGAGACAATAACAGAAAGGCTTTTTTTGCATTAAGAAGAATGGGATGGCTGCAAAGCCAGGCCAGCTCTGGGTGACCATGCTGTTGGGAGCATTTCTTCTCCATGTGCAGAAGCAAAGGAGTGCTGAGCACGATTCCGATGGGCCAGCTGTGCCCAGCCCTGTGCTTTTACCCTTCAGACCTGCTACCTCCTATTCATGTTCCCATGCAAAGCTGCATCCTGGGAATGACTGCAGCAGGTTTGCTGGTGGCTGTTTTGCCCCTGCAGCATAGCTGAACCCTTCCCTTTGTTTTACAGGTGGCAAAGTGAGGAACAACCCCCATTAGGGGGGTCAGAAAGAAAGTTGGGGTCCCTGCCCCTCTCCAGGCAGCACTGCCGGGCTTGGCAGGACCCAGCAGCACAGGGCAGCTGGCAGGCAGAGATGCAGTGATGCCTCAGAGGAACAGACACATATGAGGAGAGGAGCTGCAGGGCTGCCGACAGCGTGCATGTGGATGCCTGCGGGCTCTGTGCTAGGAAACACTGATGCTTAGCTGAAAGAAATGGCTAGCAGGGGTGGGTATGGGCAGGAATTTGCCCTGATCTGTGCTTCAGCACCCTTGGCACAAGTGTGGATGAGCAGCTCATGAGCCCCAGGTACCTGCCAGCTCCCAGGGCAGCCTCAGCACCATGGTAGCTCCCTGCCCTCTGCTTCCTCCCATCCCACCATGAACCACTCTCCCTGCTCTCCCCCTGCAAAACCTCTGGTGGTATTTTACCTCTTAGAGTGACATGTCCTATCACCACCCTATTGCACACACAGTGTGCCCAGGGACCACTTTGGGGTGCAGCGTGTGGGCCTGGGCATAGCAAAAGAGCATATGGAACATGCTGTGGTGTGCGGAGAACATATTCTTATATGTAAAAGGCCCATATGTGTGTACAAACACATCTAATTCTTTAAAAGATGTGGGAGGCAGGGGTGTATGTGGTGGGGGAATGAGGTGTCAGAGAATGTTCATATGTCTGCAGTATGGAAATGTTATGGTTTTGCCTCAAACCATTTCCCATCACCACATGCCATACAGAGTGTGCAGATAGGATCAGGGTGAAGTTCTGTCTCTGTGTTGGTGAACACCACTCAGAGGCACATAAAAGGAAAAAAGTAAGAGATTTTGTCCAAATACTTTATTCTCCAGAATCATGATTTCACACACAAAAGCCATAGCCACCCATCATCCAACACTGAGACTCTGAGCCACCCTCTCATAAATAGCATTATTATCCACAGAAGTAATGCCTGTCCCATAGGATAACTTCTTAAATAATTTGAAATAATATAACAATAGAGATACAGTCCCATGAGCCTTTCCAGGCCACAGGCGGAGGTGCCAGGGCAGAGGGATGAGGTTGCAGACTGGTCAGTGCAAGCTGAGGACGAGTAGCAGCACCGCAGCAGGAGGTGCCTCGCGGTGACCTTCCAGCAGTCCCCAGGGCCGCCGGCAGCTGACGTGGGCTCTTCTACCTCCTCCTGCCCTAGTGTCCTGCTCCATTGCAGGAGCTCAGGATAACACTACGCTTGCCATCTTGCTTTGCTCAGTTCTGGTCCAAGTTTTGTAGGTAACTTTGAACCCAGGTGTCACTAGGATTTGCACAGACCTGGCGGCCTTTCTTTGTGATGAACCTGTGGAACAGGGATGAGACATTAGATCTCTGCTCAGACCTGCATCCCAGGGGACCCTGGATCCCAGCTTTGGGGTGTTGCAAAAGGTTCTCCCCTGTGTGCTAAGCTGATGCTGAAACCAGGAGCTCACTTTGACTTCCCTCACTCCCATCCCTTTTCGCACACTGCCTCCTTGACTCCTGCAGGAGCATCCCTGGGAGTCCCCACAAGAGCATCCCTGGCAGTCTCTGTGTAAGTCCTTTCCCCTTGCTCTGTTCCCACAGACCCCTATGCCCACAGCCACCCTGCAGAGCTGGTCACTCTCCCACGCAGCTCCCACCATGGCTGCCCCCACATCGCCCCAGCATGTCTGCACCCAGGAGTCAGCTCTGGTACTTACACGATGGCCGGCAGGGTGCAGCTGGTGCTGGTGCTATAATAGCGCAAGATGAGCTTCTGCGGGAGCTTGCGGGATGTGTAAGAGAAGCAGCAGACTGGGAGGTCAGATCCAGCTGGAGGAGGCAAGGAGAGACCATGTGAGCACATGCTGGGCTGTGCATTGGGAGCAAACAGCCCATCAGCTCAGGGAGCCATGCTGGCAGGGAAGGGAGGGAGGAATAAGAGAATAATTAAGACTGAAATGGACATTGGGGATCATCCAGTCCAATGCCAGGAAGAGTACTGTCAGGTACTGGGGGACATTCCCACCCAGTCATTGCTCAGAGCTTTGTTTCCCACCTCCCCCAGCCCCAGGGCAGAGACTAAAGTCCCTACACTATAACCAGGAATAAGTACTCCAGGTGCAGGATGGATGGATAAGGGACGGATGGATGGATGAATGGATGGATGGATGGATGGATGGATGGATGGATGGTTTTCTAATTCTGGGGTTCCTACACATAGCTGATCTCAGTGCAGAGTGGAGAGTGGTACAAATACTGAAAAATTCCCAGTTATCCGCCAGATTCAAATCTGTCTTTCCTTCATAAACAAAAAAGCAGGACTCACCTGGGCCACAGAAAGTTTGGGAGCAAGAGGCTGTGATGAGGAGAAGAGCAAAAATGGCTGGAGAGACCTTCATCTTCCCGTTGGGTGAGGGCAGTCGGCGCAGGACCAGGAGCTCTGGCAGATGCAGCTCAGACTGCAGCAGATGGATTCAGCTCCCTTTTAACAGAGAGTCCTGGAGGCAGTCAGGAGAAGCCCGAATGGAAATTCCAGAATGATGACAGAGGATGTCATGAAAATGAAATAGCCAAAGGGAATTAGGGGGAAAAAAAAGTAATCAGAAAGAATGGGATATAGTTCACATTGGAGCCAAGTATACTGAGCTCTTACTCGGCATTCATTTTCGATTTTAGCAAATCAAAAGGAAACTAAAATGTGCCAAGTGGCATGGCCACAAAGAGGAAAACTATTTATCTGAACTACAGCAGGGATTTTCCCTGTGAGTCTGTATAGCAAGACACAATGTTTGCCTAAGATTAGGCAACTCTGGGGAAAAAAAATCAGGCAAGGTCCAAAGCACGCTCGTGCTGCTGTGTATAGGGTGTTTATTAAAGGTTGTTAAACTGCAGCATGTGGGGCTGAGAGGTGGCCGGACTGCGGGCTCTGCGCTACCCAAAGTGCTCTGCCTGCACTGGCTCTGCTGTGCTTGGCGTAAAGTGGGCCAGCGAGGAGCTGAGGCTGGAGGCACCCCTGGAGATCGTCCAGTCCAGCCCCTGCTCAAAGTGGGCTCAGCTGGGAAGGCTGCGCAGGACCATGCCTGGATGGGCTTTGAGTATCTCCAGGGATGGACATTCCAAACCTCTCTGGGCAACTTCCTTCAGTGTTCAGTAACAAAGTTTTATCTGGTGTTTAAATAGAATTTCCAGTTGCCTCTTTTCCTGTCCCTGGCCACCACTGAGAAGAGCTGGGCTCCGTCTGCTTTGGTCCCCACAGGCAAGTTGACAAGATCTCCCTGGGCCATTTCTTCTCCAGAAGAACGGTCCCAGCTCTCTCTGCCTCTCTTCCTAGGAGAGATGCTCCTGTCCCTTCATCATCTTCATGGCCCTTCACTGGGTCCTCCCCAGTAGTTCCCTGTCCCTCTTGAACTGGGAAGCCCAGAACTGGACCCAGCACTCCAGGATTGGCCTTACCAGTGCTGAGCACAGGGGAAGGGTCACCTTCCTTGACCTGCTGGAAACACTTCTCCTCATCCAGCCTGAGAGCCTGTTGATCTCCTGTGTGGCAAGGGCACATTGCCACTCATGTCCAGTTTGGTATCCACCAGGAGCCCCAGGTCCTTTCATGCCAAGCTGCTTTCCAGCTGGTCAGCACCAGCGCATACTGGTGCCTGGAGGTGTTCCATCCCAGGGCAGGGCTTGGCACTTCTCCTTGTTGGACTTCATGAGGTTTTTGTCAGCCCATTCCTCCAGCCGGACAAAGACCCTCTGAATGGCAGCATGCCCCTCTGGTGTGTCAGCCACTCCTCCCAGCTTTGTGTCATCTGCAAACCTGCTGAGGGTGCACTCTGACACATCATCTGGGTCATCAAGATATTAAAGAGTAGTGGTCCCAGTATCGATCCCTGGGGTTCTCCACTGGCGACTGGCTTCCAGCTGGACTTGTGCCGTGGACCACAGCCCTCCAAGCCCAGCTGCTCAGCCAGTTCTCCATCCTTCTCACTGCCATTTATATCTAATCCGTACTTTATCAGTTTGCCTGTGAGGATGTTACGGCAGCCTTACTGAAGCCAAAAGAAGCAACATCCACTCATCCCTCTGACCCCATCTACCTGGCCAGCCACCTCATCTCTGAAGGCTACCAGGTTGGTGAGGCGTCTAACTACTCAGTCACCTTAACAGTCACAGGCTTCCACGAAGGGATCAGAGGGCAGGATCTCACCCTTCTTTGGAGGGTCTTTGCAGGCAGGAGGGTCTTTTGCCACCTCAACCTCAATCCCTGGGGGAGCAGGGAGTTCGCTGGAAGAGGTGGTTTGCCATACCTGAGACATTTTACCATCCTGAACTGGTCCCTACAAAAGCTCCTTTGAGTACAAGATGGATTTTCTGCTGAGAAGTGAGTAGTGGAGAACCTGCCTGGCGTGGGAGAAACTTTTGAGCCTTGGCAGGTCTCCGGCTCCGGGCAGCTCCTGCTGGGGAGCAGGGCAGAGCAGCAGCTCTGCAGGGAGTGGGTGACCTGAGGCTTCCTGACATCCTGCCACAGCCTGGGGCTGCAGCTGGAGTCGAAGCCCCTTCCAGTGTAGAGATGATGCTCAAGCTCCCAGGCCTGGATCTGGATTTTCATCCCCAGAAGTACAAATCCCCTGCTTGGCTACCATGGTGCTGCAAGTGAGAGCAGTGGAGACACCGTCCTTCACAACTTGCCTCTGGCAGGGACAGAAAGAAGGTTCAGGGCCCCCGAGGTATGTGGTGACCTGCTCCTCCCCACGCTTGCCCTCCCAGGGTGGATCCCGTTTGCACTCCTGCTTCCCAACACGGCCACCCAGGCCACTGGTGCCATGGGCTGTGCCAGGCTGCAGGCTCACCCTGCAACTGGGCAGACACCAGCAGAGCGCCCAAGAGTGCACTTTTACTGGGGCCAAAGACTGAGTTCTCACACGGGCATCGAAGGAAGTGCTGGATTCCCCCGGACTGACAGCGAGCCCTGGCAGGACCAGCTCTGCTTTCCCTGCGCAAGTCTGAGAGCTCTGGGCAGAGGTGCACGACAGAAGACGAAGCAGCTCCAGCTTTTGGTTGACTTGCTGCAGAGCAAAACCAAATTCTGGCTTTTTGCCATGGAAATAAATCATGCAGAAACCAACAGTGGGAGTTTTATGTTCCCCTGTGCTTGCAACTCACATGCCAGAGTGTGCAGGGGGAAATGACAAATGCTGGTGGCCGGCGCCGCATTGCCGGGTGAGGAAGGTTGTGGCTGCAGAATGCAGCTTTGTGGCTAATGCCAGCCAGAGACAGCTTTGATAATGGGAACTTCACAGTTTCTGCTCTCCAGCCTGCTGCCGGCAAGCAGCGAGCCGCAGGGCTGGCGGTGCACACGGTGCTGTCCCACTTGCTGCATGGAGGTGTGATGGGGGTGTGATGGGGGTGTGATGTGATCTGTGTCAAGCAGCTCTGTCCTCTGTCGGGAAGCCCTGAGATGGTCCGTGGAAGGATGGGAGCCATCATTTACTGCTAACGAATTTGACGGAGCTGGAGGAGGAGGGTCTGCAAAGAGCTGCTGCAGCTGCGATCGCTTGGTTGTGTCATCAGCACAAACCCACTACGCTTACAAAACTGCCCTTTGTCAGCTGGGATGTTGTTTTCCCTGGGGTGCTGAGAAGCCACCTGGATGGGGGCTGCTCTCCCAGCTGCTTCCCTGCACTGACCCCCTGCACTGGGCTCCAGCGCCGAGCCCCCGGCTGCAAGCTCAGCTGCACACCCCCGCCAGGCTGCCCTCTGCTCCCTCACCACCCCCCGAGGCCACCTTCCATTTTCAGTTTTCTGTCTCTGTACACTGCTTTTTGCTTCTCAAACCCCGGAGCCCTCTTCTGTCACAGTCCGTGCAGATTGAGTATTTCTAAGCTGACCTCTCTCAAGCTTCCTTTATTGTTCCTGGAAATGAGCCAGTTTTAAAAGTTTAGCCTCACCCAGACGGGCACGAGACTTGTTTGGGTGCAGGCAGAGTAGAAAAAGTAAGCTAAAATTATTCAAAGAGGAAAACCGTAGGGAAGGCTGTTATGGTGGGTGCTGTCTTCATGCCCTGGGATAGGTGGTGACAAGGATTAGCCCAGAGGCTCTGGGACTCCTTCGGGCCCCCCTGAAATCCTGCCCTCACCAAGAGCCACAGGTCACAAAGCACATCCCCCCCCAGGGCAGAGGGGTGCAGGATACTTCACTCATGGGCGATGGTGGGGGTTGTCCCCAGGCTGATGTCCCCTTGTCTGCCTTCCCCTGGGGACACAGCCCACCCGTGGGGGCTGCACCATTCCAGCCCTGGCGCCGCAGCACCCTCAGAAGGAACTTGGAGCACGTGAAGGGATATGTTCCCATCCCTGTCACTCCTGCTAGCCATCTGCTCCGCTTGCCCACGAGCCCACAAGCGGGCACAAGCTCTGGGGTGTGGGGTGCTCTGTGTGGAGGAGCTGGGGGTTCGCCTGTGGCAGAGGTGCAGTGCCCTGAGGGTCACAGCCCTGTTCCTCTACTTGCAGCCTGGGGCAAGGGTGCTGCCTGGCCGAGCCTGGTTCCCCTCCTCTCCCACTCAAACCATCCCCAGCAAGTCCCTCCTGCAGCTGCACCTCACTGCGTGGTGTGGGAGGGATGCAGGATGCCGCGTGGGGAGGCTGCAGGGCCGAGGCACGCCGGTGCCAGGGCTGCCCCAGACCTCCCCTTTCCCAGGGGACACGGGTGCCAGGCAGAGCCCGTGCTGGCCCAGGCGGCCAGACAATGGCCCTTTTGATGGGCACAAACCCATCTGGGGTAGCAAAGCCTCCAACATCACAGGGTGCAGGACCTGCACTTCAGAAAGATGCTGCAGCGCTCCCTAACCTACAAACAGCCTCCACACATGGGAAGTGGTTTGCAGCCTTGCAACAAACCCAAAATAAATCATGAGGCTAGTAAACATCCGAGCCCCACTGCCGGTCTGTGCGTGTGACCACTGCAGCTGGAAAGCTCACACCTCGCTGTGGAAACACAGGGTTCACACCTCCCGTGGAGTTTCCTACATCCCGTCAGTGCTGGCGGCGGCACCAACAACACACACATCCCTGCCAGCAGGTGCAGCACGTGGACACGGGGTCTTCAGAAGGTCCAAGGGCCACACATTACAGAAGTTCCTCAGCTGTGGCAGTGGCCCTGACACAAGCTTAAAGGTTAACCCTGGTCTCAGCCCCCTCCATGAGCAGAGGAGGGTCATGGTGCACCACCATCCCTGACACACTCATGGGGTGCAGCCAGCCACCCAGTGCTCTGCAGCCACCTGCAGTTGGCCCACCTAAACCCCCTGGAGAGCTTGGCTCCAGGACCACTAATGAAAATGAAAATAATCAGTTTGTGGCTTGCTTCTTTTCCTTTTTGCTTGATTACGATGAACACACAAGGCCCAGTTGGCTCATTTATAAACTGGTTTTGTTTTTCATCCCAGCAGAGCTCTGAATTTTCAGCCTCGTTTTTCTTGCTCTTCTTGGAGGACTCACCAAAGATCTGAGTGAGGTGGGCTGTCCTCCGGGGCAGAGGATGCAGCCCCAGCAGACACGTCATCTGGTCCCCCCAGGCATTTGCAGGGTCTGAGGGATGCTGGGGGGCGCGGGTCGGGTGCGCCCCAGCCCCTGAAGCTGCAGTCGGGGTGAACCAGGAGCAGACTCAAAAATTGCTAAAACTCAAGTTTTCCCTGTTTCTTTCATTTCCTTTCATGTGAAGGATGGAGAGGGGTATGGAGCAAGGAGGCTTTTTAATTTAATTTTAATTTGCATTGACATACAGTCCAGTTAATTTTCTTTGGTTTGATTTGCTTCAAAGGAAAGGCCAGGAAAAATGAGGCATCTGTCATTAGAAAGTGATAGCATTGCTTGGGGTATTTTTTTCAGAAAATGCTCTTGCTGGAGAAAGACTGAACCTTTAACAAGAGGCGTTTTTTCTTATCAGCTACAAACATCTTCCTGGCATGACAGGATTTCAGGGAAACACAAACGGGTCTCTTGTGCAATGCAGACGGCGGTGGCCACTCGCTCACACCATCTGCCCGGTGTGGCCGTGCTCTCCCCTTCACCCACCACGGTGGGGACAGATGGTTCCCAGTCACTCCCACAGGCTCAGGTTCTGCATGGAGCCAGTTCCAGGACGTGACATCATCTTAAAAATTCCAGTATTTCTCCAGAAATGTCAAGAATGGTGGGGGTAAAGTTTCTGTACACTAATGGAAAGTCACTAGCGCCTGAGCTCTGAGCAGGGCAGGCTGGAGGCTGCTGCAGGTGGAAGCGGAGCTTGTCCCAGAGGCAGTTTCTGAACACTGGACATTTTGAAGTACTTCCTTTTCTGAATGAATCCTGACTCCTCAGCACTAAAACCTGCTATAAATAGCAACTTACATCAGCCAGTCTCACCATTTTTTCAGGGTTCCCCTTTCATTCAAGATTGAGAATTTCCCTATTTCTACTATCACCAAATCTATTTTGGGCATTTGCTTTACTTAGCACTTTCTCCTGGGATTCTTGGGGGGCTTGCAGAAAAGCTCTATCGTATCCCTCTGTGTAGATCAGTGCACCACCAGCCAGGCTGCTTTGGACGGCCTGTCCTGCTGGCTCCGAGCACTGCGTGCTGGCAGCGGGGGCAAGGGTAGGGCACAGCCTGGGCCGTGAATCCTGAAACCACCTGGAGCCACGCTGGGAAAATTTCCATCTTACACCACCATTTTGCTGTGCTATGAGCCTAAATTCCCCTGAGATGCTCCAGCCCACTTTGGCAACTCTTCTGCGGCCATCTCCCCACCTCAGAGCATCTCCCAGGTTAGATGGTCCTTCGTCTGAGACACACAGCATCCTCTCTTTCTAAAAGGTGAAAGAGCTAGAAGAAATTACTTTCTCATTTCATCATGACTTGGATGTGGGGGAGTGGGTAAGAGAACACTTTTTAGTTGCGAGTTGCAACATCCCAGGGCTCACTGATGTGCCTATAGCTTCCCACCTCTGTCCAGCCTGCAGAGCTGGCAGGGTAGGGGCTTTTGTCAGATTTCTAAGGTAAAAACAGACCCCCTGGGAAGCAAATACCCTGACTTTGGGGTTGTTTTCGCCTTTCAGCAGTAGAAAAATTTCAGCCCTTACCTGTAACACACATTATGTAGGCTAAACTGATCCTAAACTGACTCAGCTAAACTAAGAAAAAAATAATGTATTAATTAAAAAAAATAGTCTCTACCAGTACAAAATAATTTGGCATCTGCTTGCTGACGAAAACATAAAGGCATGGAGGTTTTCAGATGCCTCATTGAAAACATCTGAATAATCAGTGCGGATTTCCAACTAATTCTTCTGTTTTAACGAAACTCATTTTTTATCAGACCATTTCTGCACCATAAATGGTATTTCACCTGCCTGCGCTAGTCACACCATGTGCCTTGGGAGCAGGACAGGACCAGACGGCGGTAGGCGGCAGGTCTCAAGACATGACCCAGGAATGCTTGAAGGTACAATCACAGGGGATAGCTCAGAGGCAAAGCATGCTCTTACGTTATATTCCCTGAACAGCCAGACAGAGGAGCCAAGTAAGCTGACACAAGCTCAGAGATGATTTCTGGTCCAGCTGGTGTCCGAGTTCCCACCTCCTGCCTGGCCGGGTGCGCTGCCTACGGAGGCAGGCTCTCTTCTCATCCTCCCAGGATATCTGGGGACAACCAAGCTGACAAGGGGAGAGGGGAGTGAGGTCTGAACTGAATAGTGAGCCTGTGAGGTGCTTCTCTCCGCAAATAGCAAAGGGAAGGATGGAGAGGGGACCAAACTGGCCATGATGTGGCAAAGAAGGAGGTGATGCTCAACTTGGCAAGAGCCACATTCACTCCACAGGATAGATCTGCCCTTCCCAGCCTCGGTGAGGGGCAGGTGCACCACCACGGCTCCCAACCTACGCTGAGGGTGGGCCACCTCTGGGATTTCACCTGTGCAAGTCCAGGACCACGCTGTCCTCCAGACCCTTCTTTGCTTGCATGGAGCAGAGCAGTTAACCTGCGTGGAGCTACCCTGCCACACCTGGTGGAGGGCTGTGCACACCACATGGTGTTGGAGTGATATTTGGAAAGCACCAGGTTATTTACAGAAGGCGCTTGGGTCAATAGCTGGGATCTTTAATAGAAACACAGTGAGTCAGAGCCCAGCACCACAGTAAGGGTGCAGAGGTGCTGGTGGTGCGGTTGGGTTGCTCCGCTTTACATCACAGTCCTTCCACTGACTTTCAGGCAGCATCTGCCAAGATATCACTCACCACCTAGTGATGTCTTGAAATCAATGAAATGGAGACTTTCACAGAGATGTACCTACTTCTCTGTTGAGAAGAGATGTCCTTCTAGGAACATCTCATCACAGCTGGACAGCCCTCTCCCAGAGCATCCATCAGCTCCCTCCCCAGGGACAGAGAGGAGTTTGGCAGACCTCCATGGCAGTCTGTACGGCTTCTTCCCAGTGAACCATCCCTGGTCACAGCCCTTGCCCAGCCCACAGAGACCTGTGAGATCTTACTCTCTCCCATAAAGTGTGGTCATTCTTCCTTGTCTGTGGTCATTACAATTTTTTCTCTTCTCCTGAGATGAGATACTCTGTTTTTTCTGGACATCCCATTTTCTGCCCACACCCTCACTCCCCAGTTAATCTGCTCCTCATCTTCAGAAGCAGTGTCTTGTCACCTTGCTTCTGGAGCTCCTTTTGCCTCATCTTCAGTGTCACATTGAAAGTTTCCCTACTTCTTTTGGCTCTTGGCATCTTCTTGCTTATCACTGATAGGCCTCACCTATCAGGAGCCCTTGACATTTAACTGTCTAATCTAAATTGGTCATTTAGTGTCTCCTTATAGGACCTGGAGCGCAGGAGGCATCTCCAGGAGATCACCCCATCTCCCTTCCCTTAAATTGAGGAGGAAACTCAAGTGCTTCATCCTCTGGGACTCCACTGTAACCTGTGCTGGTGCCTGCAGTGCTGTCACAGCTGCAGGACGTGGCCTGAGTCCCTTCAAACTGTGGGAAGCACACGCAGGACATGGAGCCCACTGGTGACAGCTCCCATCTGCTGCTGCTGGGGCAGTATGGGCTGTGCAGATGCAGGAGGGAAACAGTGCATGGTAGAAGAGACCTCAGCCCCTTTTTCCCTAACCAGGAAGTTGATGGCCTCATCCCACTCACGCTCTTCAGCCCACCGGCACACTCTCGCCTTCGAGCTTCTTGGGCAGGTTGGGTAATAGGGGTCTGTTGACCAATGCGGGAACCTCCGCAAGGGAACTTCTTACTAAGGGACATGCAAGAAAGAAGCAGAAATAGCAATGGTGATTGTTTCATATCCTGTGTCACTGAAGAGGCACTGAATCGAGGGGGGAGCTTCACCCTTCCGGGGCTGGGGCTGCTGCTCCACTCCACCACGAGACTGCACCACAAGCAGTCTCTTCTCTAGGGGAAATTCCATCATGCCTACGCAAGCCACTGCATGGACCTTCTCACCCTATAAATTGAGGAGCTGCTGGCTGTCTCAGCATGCGACAGAAAAGAGGCTTTTCAGCTCCACTTGCCTGCTTCAGCTCCAGCTACCACTTCTCAGCTGACATGAAGGTCCTTGTGGCTGCCCTCGCTGTTCTCATTGCCATCTTCTGCTATCAAACCTCTGCTGCACCAAGTAAGTCCTCCTCTCTAAATGGGAACAGGAAAGATGTCGCTGCTGGGACAGGGTCACTTCTGCCATCCCTTCTGCCCCCGGGTCCCTTCCAGTGTCAGACCCTCTAGCAGGTGCCCCAGGGCCATTGGGCTCTCCTGTCATGGGAGAGGCACAGCTTGAAGCACAACACGGGCTGTGTCACTGCCGGCTCAGGGTCAACCCGAAAGAGAAAGGATCAAAGGAAGAAGAAAAAGGGCCTGATCTTTTCTCTTCCTCCTCCAAGTTGTTCCGGCGCCCCAGACCCAGATTGGTGGACCCAGCTCCCTGCCCCTGCTCCCCGTCCCTTGCCACTGCTAATGACCACCTTTGCCCTTCACAGTTGGCTCCGACCCACCGACCTCCTGCTGCTTCAGCTACACCGCCCGGCAGCTGCCCCGCAGCTTCGTGGTGGAGTACTACGAGACCAACAGCCAGTGCTCCCAGCCGGCCGTTGTGTAAGTCCTCTCCTCCGGGGTGGGGGTGGGCTCTCCCTTTGGGCTGAGGATCCAGAGAGGGAAAGACCCCTTTTCAAAAGGCAGGGGGTGGAGGCTGGCCCCAGAGGACGGAAGACATGGGGGGACAAGAGGTCAAGGTGATGGTCTGTGGGCTCAGCGCCGGTCCTGCTCCACTGCTTTGCAAAGGAACTGGTGGCTGCTTGATGCGATGGGCACAGCATGCGGCATGGCCGACTTCTGCTGGTCCTCAGGAAAGGCTGGGTTTGGGGCAGGGCTCCTCTCCTTGCAGTGCTCTCCCGCTGAAAACTTACCTCTCCGCACCCCACAGGTTTGTCACGAAGAAGGGCCGCGAGGTCTGTGCCAACCCCGACCAGGAGTGGGTCCAGCAGTACATGAACGAGCTGGAGCTGAACTGAGGTCCCGGGCAGACCCTGCGCCCCGTGTCCCCTGGCTGCCGGGACAAGCGAGCCACAGCCACCTGCGGGCGCTGTCAGAAATACTTCAATGTCACTTAAAGCTAGCTGAGAAGTTGAAAATGTTCCAGATCCTGACTTCAGTGTTTTGCTATTTAATTTTTTATAGGGGAGCGTTCAGGTGCAATAACTCCATTCCAGACAAATAAGAATTTTAATTAATAGATATATTTTTTTATGTGAAGACTCATGCTCAGTTTATATTTTCTGTATTTAATTGCTTGTATTTTCAATGTAATATTTAATTCAAATTTTGAGAAATAAATATTTTTGTAAGAACTTTCTGTCTTTGCATCTATTCCAGTTCTTTGTGATTACAATTGCTGAAATTTTAATAGTGACATGTTCTTTTTCCATTTTCTATGCTGCCACACCCCCCACAAGCTTTCCCTATCAAACATCCTGTTTTGCAAAATAAGAGAAAAATCACAAAGAGTAGGTGTGACAAGGGCACAGATTACATTCAGGTAGCTTGGCTCACTCTTTTTAGAAGGTATTTAATCACTACTCATTATGACTACTGGCAGCTAGTTAAATTCCATCTCTGGCCCCATTATAGTCAATTAAAATGTTACCTTTAGGGGCTGAAATTTAACATGCTGGCTGTTTCAAGGAAAGTTTTCTGAGAGCTGTAGCTAAAATGAATCAGCTATTCCCAAAGCTGAGGGTGGAAAAAATATGTTTCACTACAAGATTTTTAGAACCATTTCATTAAACTCTCATTTAGCTGGGACATGAGTCCCTCGTATGAGAAAAGGTGTTTTTTCTCCACGCCTCCAAAACCTGCCCATCTCAGGAGATGCCGGTCCAGAGATGCAGAGTCCCCCTGCAATCATCCTGCCAGACCCCAAGGCAGGATCTGCCCCTGCAAGGAGACCTCTCCCCTGCAGCCCTGGGGCTGGTCTCCCACCGGAGCTGAAGGAGATGGAGCCACAACACTGAGAGCACTTAGGCTGCTCGCATCAGCTCTGAGCAGGCGCTGTCAGCTGAAGAATGAGGGTTTGGGTTCCTCCTGCCTGGACCTCTGGTGCCTATAGGGCAGCCCAACAAAAAAGGCTTAGATCAGAGACTCGCCTGCACACAGCTCACCCACACCAATCACACACTGAATCGGGGAGGACAACCACGAACATCATTGAGACACCAGGGAGCAGAGCAGGAAGGGGGCTCCTGGGGAGGGGTGAAGACAAGCAGTCACAGGGTGGAGGCTGGGTGGGAGCCGTGCAGCAAGAGGAGCCTCAGTGGGGGCTGGAAGGGACCAGGGGGTGTGGATGTGTTTGCGTTATGTTGGTTATGTCAGGAACCTCATCACTTCAGGAACTGCATCCCCCAGCTCCTCGGCCCACAGGGCGGTGTGCACCCAGCAGTCATCCTGCTGAAACACTGACTGCACCCAGCTCAAAATAGCATCTGGGGAGGAGGGGGATAGCACGGAGAGGTGTGCCAGCGAGCAGAACCAGAGCCCCCTTCCCCGAGATGCTGCTGGGAGGGAGCCCATGGCTGGGAGGTGCAGGTGGGCATCACCATGGAGGTGGCTGTGCCTCCATGACAAGGAGCTGCTCCTGCACGCGAGGGTGGTGGCTTTGGTCACAGGCCTGCCTCCCCAGACACTGCATGCCCCAGGGATGGATGCAGGAGTGGGGCTTATAGTGGCCATGCTGGAGGTGAGGCCACCTTGGCTGTTGGGTACCAGCCAGCCCCATACCTGAGCGCTGGAGACCAGCAGCTTCACCCTGGGGACTGAGACTGGCACAAAGCTGAGCGCCCAGAGCTGCCCTCGCTCCAGGGAACAGCAGGGGACAGGAGGGGGGAGACATGTGATGGGGTCATCCCAAAATGGCTTAAGCCTTCATAGTCCCTCTTGGACATAAGCCCCACCTGCCCCCGTGGCACTGGGAGCAGTGACACAGCCTCGGGGTTTCTTGTCAAAGGACACACAAGCACAGGGTCACCCAGGGAGCACCATCCAGCCCGTGCACCACTGGAGCCTGTGGCAAACAACCCCACGCACCGAGGTCCTTAACAACCCAGGTCACATCCAAGCCACCCACAGCAGACACCTACCCTGGGTACCTCAGCTAACTCCTCACCGCTATTCTGGGAGCCTGCAGGGAGTCCGGAATTGCTCATGTCTTTCTTGATCTTACACCCACCTACGTGTGACAGCTCAGAGGAGCCCTCAAAGTGCACGCAAGGAATACAGTATGCTTGTTAATCCACACCCCCGGGCACAGGGGTGTGAACAAAGCCTGCACCAGAAAGGCAAAGGCAGCCAGCAGTTTTTGGCAAGCTGACAGCTGCCTCCAAGCCTGCAGGCAGAGGTGTGTGCATGGAGAAGGCATCCCTGGCCATCTTCAGAGCCACCACGTTTTTCAGAGGAGGAGGAGTGCAAGAAGATAGCCCGGAGCAGGGACTGGCAGGCAGGGGCTGCGGTACCCATGCTGCCATCAGCTCAGATCTGCGCCCGGGGATTACCCCGGCCAGAGCAGGGGATGTATTTGCCATATACAATGATGCAGCTCTTTGGGGCTGGCCTTGCTGCTAGAGCTGAGTGATGCAAGGAAACCCTCACACCATGCAGCCTGCGGAGGACCCCCAGGATGCCCTGGCGCTCATGCAAGGGTCTCGGGGGCTAATCATGATGTTCATCCCTCTGAAAAACAGCCTGGGGGGTGCTCGGGGAGCCCCCACTGTGGGCAGGGTGGGTGAATGCAAGAAGCAGAGGGCACTAAGCCTGAGGCAGCACATGAGAAAAGGGAGGCTGGGACCCAAGAGGAGGGTGGTTTGCCGGGGGTTTCCTCTGGATTCAGACCAAGACAAGGGCAGTGGTGTCAAGGGTTTCAGAATTTGTGAACTCCTAAAAAAGAGACTCATCCTGAAACTAGTGTGTGGTATTTACTGAATAATTTGTTCAATGTATATAAAAGTAAATATTTGTAATTAAAACCCTGGGTAAGTCTAGCTGTGAACAAAAGTAACATCATTCCTCTGATAAGAATAACATCATTATTATAATGTACATGCACATGCACATTTGTAGTTTATGTCACCCTGGGGTGTCCATAGGCATTCTGAGGTATCAGGACAGCCAGGGGAGCTGGTGGTCGGGGTCTGGCATTGCACAGGAGGAAAAGCTGTGCTGATAGAGGTACAGAGTGACGGCACTCAGAGTTCATGGTCTGACGGCTTTTACATCTCCAGTTTTTCAGAGAGGAATGAGACAGCCTGAAGGCAAAATGCCTGTGTGCTCAAAAGTGCCAGCGCTGTGCCTTCCTCACCATCCCAGGGATGTGTGGCTGCTGCAGGGAGGGAAGGCTCAGTCCTCCACCCAAAACAGCTCTTCCCAGAGACACCGAGACACCAAATGTCTTCCAGAGGCACCAAGATGGGGGAGCATACCTCTTAGGGGGTGGGCAGCATCCAAAAAGGGCGTGTAAAAGTGGATGGGTTTGCATGCTGCATACAAAAGCACTGTTTTCCTAAGGCAGCGATATATCCCAGACTTGCAGGGCTGAGGAAGGCACAGAAGTATTATGCTGGAAATGGTGCCTGGCTACCACCTTCCCTGTAACAGCCAACAGAAGGCAAAATGAAGTAGCAATGAAGACCCGAAAGAGCATTTCTGCTCAGTTCTTAGAAAGACACAAAGTGACTGCTCACATCCCCCTAAGATGATGTTTTCCACTGAACTAGAAGAGAAAGAAAAATGTTAACATGTGTTGAGAAAGCACATTTCTACAACTGCAAGCCTGTCAATTCTGCTGCAGAGAATCTTAACAGGGGACACAGTCAGCGCCTCTGGGTGACCCAGCTGCCGCAAGGCCACAGCCTCTGCGACATTAATGTACTGATGGCTCAGAAAAACAGCTCCCTGATCACCCAACCCCAACCTATGGCTGTTCTGCCAGATGTTGTGTCCCGAGGGATTACTCCCTTCAGTAAAACCAGACACCTTGAGCAGACCCATCCTGCAACCTACTGCAGGAAGAGACTGTTCCAACCCAAAACGTCCCTGCAGAATGTATGTACAGGCATGTGTATATGCCCATCTTCCTTCAGTGTATGGAAATCAAATGGAAATGGTGTGACTATGATTACCTGGCACATACCGGTCAGCCTCCTTGGTAATAAATACACCTGCGATGTCGTGTGAGGGTGTCCTGGTTCCAGCTGGGACAGAGTTGATTTTCTTCTTAGCAGCTGGTGCAGTGCTGTGTTTTGGATCTGGGGTGAGGACCATGCTGAGGGCACGCTGATGGTTCGGGTTGTTGCTGGGTGATGTTTACACTTGGTGCAGGATTTCTCTGTTCCTTGGGCCCTGCCAGCAAGAGGGCTGGGGGGGCACGGGGAATCGGGAGGGGACACAGCTGGGACAACTGACCTGAACTAGCCAAAGTGATATTCCATGCCATATACCGACATGCTGAGTATATAAACTGGGGGAAGAACAAGGCAGGGGAGGACATCCAGCATTATGGTGTTTGTCTTCCTGAGTAACCATTACGCGTGATGGAGCCCAGCTTTCCTGGCGATGGCCGAACACCTGCCTGCCCATGGGAAGTGGTGAATGAATTCCTTGCTTTGCTTTCCTTGCATGCGTGGCTTTTGTTTTACCTATTATATTGTTCTTATCTCAACCCTGGAGCTTTACATTCCTTTCCAATTCTCCTCCCCATCCCTCTGGGTGAGGGGCAGTGAGAGCAGCTGCGTGGGGCTTGGTTGCTGGCCGAGGTTAAACCACGAGAGAGGGTCACCAGCTTGCTTGGAGCTGGGGAGCAGCAGCCCTTGCAGGACGACCCACGTGCTCAGGCTGGACCACTCTGTGCCTTGCAGCCATCCCTCCTGGCTGGGGAGGGTGGTCTGAGCAGGACCTGGTCCTTGCTGGGCAGGATCTGTGTGGAGACCAGAGCCGGGCAATAAATGTGTTTCCACCGAGGATAGGGGCAGGCTTGACTCTTCATGATCTAAACAAAACACCTGCTTATAAAGAGCTTTAGAAATAGATTTAAGTCAGCAGGGAGCTCTAAAAGGCGGGTCCCAGTGCCCTGGCTTTTCTCTAGCTGCCCATTGCCAACCAGTCCAGGCATCTCAGAGGGGACTGGTATCTGCCCCGAGCAGTTTTTTAGTTGCAGGTGATGCAAAGAGTCCAACAGATGGAAAATTTTATAGCCTATTCAAGGGCAATTTCATGTCTTCAACCTTTACCCTCCTTCCTGGGAAAGGCAGATTCATAACTTCTAGGAATGGTTTGGATGCTGCATCAGGGTGAGTTCACATCCTTTCTGCTCATTCATTTCTTCACCCTATTTGCAAGATCTCCAAACTGTTGCACTTCCTCTCGCCTCTTCTGTAAACACTTTGTCCCTCCAGCGCTGCAGCAAGTGCTACTCATCTTGCCATGGTCAGATTGCTCTGGCTTTCTGGACAGTTTCCATCCCACCAGCTCCTCCTGCCACTGGTTCAGTGACATTTAGACTGGTCCCTTCCCAGCGGTCACCCTACACAACAGGTTTCCCTGGCTGTCCTCACCACTCCTCCCCCACCCCCAACTGCTTCTGCTTCCAGCCCTCTGTCAAGACCTCAAAGTTCATGTCCTTTCTTACCTTCTCAGGCTCCGTAAACTCCCTCTGTAAGATCTCCACGGAGGTCACTGAGCTGCAGAGATCACCGAGACCCACTGCCCTTCTCCCTCCTGGCACATGGCGAAGCTGCGACTGGGCTCTTTCAGCTGCCCTCTTCTCTCTGCCCTGCAGCTTCCAGAAGAAAGAGCCTGCAGCTGAAGGGAGGGGGTGGGAATCCCCAAAACGCAGCCCAGGAACTGCTGTCTCAGGTCCAGCATCATTTTTCACTATAAGACTCCTAAAGCACTATCCAGGACACCCCCGGAGAAACTGTTGCTGAGCTTTTAAGACTGTGCTTTATCAAATTTCATTTTATTTGAATTGAATCAGTCTTTAAATTAAGCAGCTTCACTATTTTTGCCTGAAGGACACACTCCACAGCCACTCCAGCTGGCAGTCCCTGGCTGCTGGCATCTCCTCCATGCCGTCTGCCCCCAGGGCAGTGTCTCCTGCCTCCTGGCACTTTGGTTTAGATGAGCAGGACTGGCTGATGCCACAGCTGAGCTTAAGGACCTGAGAGTTTTTCCTCCGCCAACACTGTGGCAGGCTGCTTGAGGCAAGAGGCCAGGGCAGCAACATAGCCTGGAGGGGAAGGGATGTCCCAGCGGATGGAGAAACCAAAGGTGACCTTTGGAGACATCAGCAGAGGCTGGGTTATTATTCTTTCTCTGGGTTCTGCAGCCCCCAAAGTGCCCCCATCCTGGGGTGGGCAACACACTGCTTCCCACGCTTGGAGATTTCCCACCCAGAGGGCTTGTGCAGGGAGGCAGAGGGACTGGAGCTACCAGACCTGGAGGTAATCTCCCTGCCAGGGGACAAGAGAGAGCAGCCCGGGGACCACCCACACCCATCAGACACCCTCCGGCCCTTGCCCCAGGACCCAGCACCACGGGGCTGAAGCAAGGCTACAGAGGCAGCTGCTGCTACCGAATCCCTGCCTGGCGGGTGCCGGGTTCGCTGCGGTGCCCCACCGATGCCACAGCGGGATGTGTCGGGGACCCTCTCTGGGCCGGAGAGAACCAGGTCCAGCAGCACCATTTGCCCTCTGAGACATTGTGGATTAGCTGGAGCTAACGACACACCACAGCCACACTGCTAACTGCACAAGGCTCCCCAAATCAATGTTTTATTGCCTTGTTCCACTACAATTCACACCAAAATCAGCACTATGCAGCAGGCTGCATGTGTACAGCCGACGAGATGAGCAGCAGTACAGTGGCGGGCAGTGGGCTCCCCTGTCCCTGCGGGAGGGTTATGGCACATCCCTGCTGCAGAGTGCCCTTCACAGCACAGGCATGGCACACGGTGGGTGTCACATGTGGCGGGTCACCCCCAGCAGCCAGGAGCACACGGGAACCCTGCCAGGACTTTCACCAAGGCACAGACATTTCCCCGGTGCTGCCCTGCTCACAGGAGGAGCTGGTTGGGCTCCCAGTCTCTGCCCACCAGTGAGAAGCCAGGGCAGCTGCTGTCACAGGATGATGCACCCAGTCCCCTGCGTGTCCCTGACCCAGGAGATCACCAAGGGCTCTGCATTTCTGCCCCCCAGAAAGGCACCCACGAAAAAGAGAGGCCGGAGGTTCCCCGAAAACTTGTCAGTGAAGGTGTAAATGTGGGAGCGGTCGCTCACATTGTAAAAGGAGATTTCTCCTGCCTCGTAGTCCAGGAAGATCCCGATGCGCCGGGGTCTCACACTCAGGGCCAGAGGGGAGACAGGTGAGGTGAGGGCCTCATAGTTGCCCCCATTTTGCAGATGCAGCACCCAGTAGCCATTGTTTGGGGAGAAGAGGACGTTGCCTTTCCTGCTGGCAGACTCCCTGCATAGCCCCAAGCCCCACTCGGGCTTGTCTCCCACCTGCACCTCCCAGTAGCAGCGGCCTGAGAAGAAGACTTGGCTCCCCAGCACCACCGGAGCAGTACTGAACCTCTTGGGGTTGTCGAAGAGGGACAGAAGCAGTTTCTTGCTCCCGCGCCGCACACTCTTGCGGTCCTCGGACAGGGTGAGCTCAGGGTGCGCCGTCTCAGGGTCCAGAGTCACGTCCACTGGAGCGAAAGGAAGGTGGAAGGACAGACAGGGCTTCAGGGGTCTGCAGGCACAGACATCAGCCTGTGACCTGGATGCTGGGCTTCCATGTTTTCCTGCCTCCCACATTTATTTGCTTGTACCTGTGGTTTTGCACAGCTCCCAGTGCTGCCTGGCAGCAGGAAAATGCAATACAGAAAATCATGCTAACTATAAACCACATCAAAACAGTTGCCATCTGGCTGCAGAGCAGGAGCAGAATGAGGGGCAGCTCTGCAGCCCCTGGCACCGCTTCAGAAACAACCAACGCTGAAAGCAAGAGATCATGGGCAACATGGAGCCTGAAATTCCCAAGTGACCTCCTAGGCTTCGGGGTTACCTCACAACCCATTGAAGACCAGCAGGAGGAAGGTCTCCCCACCAATGAAACCAGCCTGAACTCAGTACACAAACTGGGGCCAGCTGGACAGTTTGCTGGAAAAAAACTCCCCGTGCCCGAGGGTATGGGGAGGGATGACCTGAGCCCAGATGTGCCAGAAGCTGGCACGAAAGCAGCCCCCTTACCTTTGAACTTCTTCAGCATGTCCCTCATGCTCAGGCAGTGCTCGGGGATGCTGTAGTTTTCCCTCAGGGTCACAGGCACAGCCTTGAGGGACTGGAACTTTACCCCCTCGCACCTGAAAGGAGAGCGATGCCCATGGGCTGTACGCAGAGCCCACAGCACGGCCAGGTCCTGCTGGGCAGGGGTTGGCACCTCTCTCTGGGCTGCACTGGTGCATCTCTGCCCTTGAGCACGTTGGCCGTGCAGCGCACCAGGACAACCAATAAGACCAGCCTGGTGGGACCAGCGCTGCGTGGTGCAGGGGTGGCAGCGCCAGTCCCTGGGAAGGAAGGAGCGAGGCTGCTGGACAGCATGTCCCTCAGGAGGGGACACATCTCGCACATCATAAGGCCTGGCAAGACCTTGGCTCAGGGGCCCTAGGAGAAGAGGATGGGGTCCATTCTCCAGCATTCGCTGGGCTCAGTCCCTCTTTTGGCAGCCACAGGGAGGACCAAGCCAGACACTGGGCAGAGAGGACAGGGGGTGGCAGGCATGGTGCCGACAGGTACATCGCAGAGCCTGGAGGCAGTCAAGGCGGTAGGAGAAATGAGCATGGGTACCTACCTGCTCAGGATGCTTTTCATGTCCTAGAAGGAGAAGAGAAAAACCCTCCTGGGTGTGTGGCTCCAGAGCCTCGCACCCACCGGCCAGCCTGGCCCCCACCACCTGCCCAGACAGCACAGGCACTGGGGCTGAGTGAGCGGGGCTGGTGGCACAGCCTGACCTTGAGCAGCCCGTCGGCTGGCTGCCGGGTCTTCTCCTTTATTTCCAGGACCAGCTCTTCCAGCAAGCACTTCTGCTCCACCAGCCTGGCCAGGTTTTCATTGATCAGCAGCAGAATCCGCTTCTCCTCCTCCTCCAGCTTCTGGAGCAGCAGCTTCTCCTCGTCAGCCAGCAGCCGATGCAGCTTCCCAAATTCGCTCACAATCCTCTCCCGCTCTTTCTTCACCGTCTCCTTGGGATAAGAAGATACATGTGGTGAAGAGAGGCAACATCAGCCAGGCAGCTCAGACAGAGCTGGATGTGCCAGCATCCGTGCCCAGCATCAGGCCCTGGGAAACCACCACATTTTTTTAAATAAGCACATTTATTTAAAAAAACAGCCAGAGGCTAACTGCTGTGCTTTCACCTTGCCTGAGTTTCCACTCAACATCCTCAGTTTACCAGCAGTAGGACTTTGCCTGGGGCATTTCTGCTCAGCTGGACCTCAGATGTCGGATGATGTTTTGGTGGAGCACAGGGGACGGGATGCCACTAGGTTGCAAGGAGATGCCATCAGGTGTCAGGGTAGGTTTCTGTGAGATGTGGTACAACTTGTACCTTCAGCTAGACCCGGGCTAACCCACTACTCGGGCAGCCTGGGAAATGCTGGAAAAACCCACAGCAAGGGGAACAAACCCCGGGCTGGGGAAGGGATGGAGAGGGGGAGGCCAAGGGGACTCCCCTGGTGTCCCACGACAGCCCAGGGTGAGGAGCCGGCAGCAGTCTGCCAGTGCTTTAGGGCTTTTTTCCTCAGCCCTTAAAATTGGCACTTCCCTTGAAACCTGAAGCACCAGGAAAACACACTGCAGGTAGCTGGTACCATGAAACCTCAAAATGCAGAAGATAAACAAAACTGAACTGCATTTATTTTTCTGTTTGAGCACATGATTTCTTGGACCTGAGTCATAAAGGCTTGATAAGCCAGGATGGTCACAGCCACTTCCCACCAGAATTCGCAAGAGGTATTTTTTCCTTTTTACTAAAACAGCAGCCAGGAGGGAGCCGGGGGCAGCTGAGCCAATGCCCCGAGCCCTGACTCAGGTGGATGGGGGAGACAGACATGGCTCTCACAGCCTCAGCCCCAGCCCAGATCCCAGAGGAACAGCAGGCACAGGGCCACCCCAGAAACCCACCACCCCAAGCAGGCTGCAGCAGGCAGGCGGGGAGCTGAGCAAATAACTCGGAGAGTCCAGAGAAACCTGTTTTCCCTGCCAAAGCTGATTAATCATCAGCTCAGGGCTGAATAACTCGGTCCAGCAGTTTTGTTTCCTTTTCTGCAGGTACTTTTATTTTCCAGCTTCCAGGCCAGCTGTTTTGCTGGCGTTGGGTCTCCCCAGGACTGTCTGGAGTCGGGCAGAGGTGCAGTAATTCAGCTTTTCTTTTTCTTAATGAAAACACATCTAGTTCCTATCGCTGTGTAGCAGAGCTCACTCTATGGCTCACACCTGGCTTGTAACTCAAGTGCCTGTTGTAAAACAAAAGGCAAATAAAAACCAGCCAGCATCTATGTATTTAACCAGCACACAAGCACCCGTAATTTTGGGGAAGCTGGCGTGCTGCTCTTTGCAAAGCATTTCTTTGCCAACCTTTGTAATTTTCTGTAGAGCCACGCATGGTTACTGAGCCTGGATTCCAGCACTGGTCCTACATATGACAGCAGGATGTGGGGACATGCCCAGTCCTGAAGACTAAGCCAAATTCATGGCCCCCAGACAAGATCATTCAGGGTTTTTTTTTAATTGCTGATATCTCTGAAGTTCATTCTTTAAGAATTAAGTCAGGCACCTGCCTTGCACTCCTGGGTTTTCATCCTTTCCACTGACTCACGCTTCCTCACGTCCTCCACTTCCTTTGAAAGATGCTCCAGGGATTTCTGGAGTTTGACCTGAAAAGAGAAGCCACAGGCTCAGCAGCTCAGCCCAGCTGCACCTGCCAAGCACCGAGGTTTGGCCAGGCCCCCCCTGCCTGGGACTGCTGGTGCCAGCCGGGGCGGACGGTGACCCAGTGCCAGGCGGTGCTAGCCCTGGCACCCGAACCCAGCAGCTGCTCTCTTCACTCTGCACGCAGCATTAACCCTCTCCACGCTCCTCGGGTTTTCCCCTATTTTTTTCACTGTTCAGGTTTTGGAGAGCAAAGTGGCTGCCCGCTGCAGCGCCGGGGTGCGGGGCAGCAGGTGCCACACAGTTGGGAGCATCACTGAGTACAGCGGGCACGTCCCCAACTTCTCCCGGGGGGCCATGGAGGGGTAGGTGGCCTCCCTGTGCCCGGACGGACACGGGTGAGCCCAGGTGCCTCCACAGCCCGGGAGCCGGCGGGTCCGGCCCCATCCCTGCAATGCGGGCGGCTGTGTGAGTGCCACCTTCGCTGCCACCCTCTTCTGCTTTCCCGGCGGTGCTGGCGGGGCTCTTGGGAGAGGGGCAGTGGGGCCTGGGTGGCTGATCCCCCCGGCACCAGCGTGCCCAAGGTGCGTCAGGGCAGGGACCCCCAGCGCCCCAGCCTCCCCTACCTTGTACACCTGCACAGCCTCCTCGATGGGGTAGACGGTGTGCAGGCGGTGGTGCAGGGACTCCCGGCACACCACGCAGATGGCCTGCTCATCCTCCTCGCAGAAGAGCTTGAGGCGCTCGTTGTGCTGGGCGCAGAGCGGGGTCCCCGGCTCCGGCTCCTGCCCTGGGCCACCCCGCAGCCCCAGCTGCCGGATGCTCTCCACGATGTTGGCCAGCTGCCTGTTGGGTCGGAAGCCGCTGCGGTGGCAGGAGGCCCGGCACTGCGGGCAGGAGAAGGGCCCGTCGGCCCAGAGACCCTTGTCCTGGCAGTGCTTGGCGATGCAGCCCCGGCAGAAGTTGTGCCCGCAGTCGATGCTGACGGGCTCGCTCATGTACTCCAGGCAGATGGAGCAGATGGCCTCCTCCTGCAGCCGCTCCAGGGCACCCGCCAGCGCCATGGCCGCTCCCCGGCGGCTCGGCCGGCAAAGGCAGGGGCGGCTGCGGGAGCCTCACGGCCGGGCAGCGCCGGCAGCGCCGCACGAGCCCGAGGGCGAAGCCGGCCTCGCCGCAGCGGCCGTGGCGGCCCCGGGCTGCGGGGGAGGAGCGGGGCGGGACGGCTGCGGCCGGCGCGGGGAAGCGAAAGGGAAATGTGCCAGGAGAGGGAGCGGCCGGGGAGCGCCGGGAATAACCTGCGCCCGGGTGACCCCGGCGGGGCCGCAGCGCCCGGGCAGCCCCGGCTGTCGGCTGGGAGCAGCCCCGGCTGCCGGCTGGGAGCAGCCCCGGCTGCAGGCAGCCTCGGCCTCCCGCCTGCCCCGGCTGCCTGCCCCTGCCTGCCCCTGCCTGCCCCGGCTGCCTGCCCCCCCGCCTTCCCCCCTGCCTTCCCCCCGCCTGCCCCTGCCTGCCCCCCACCTGCCCCTGCCTCCCCCCCTGCCTGCCCCCCACCTGCCCCTGCCTCCCCCCCTGCCTGCCCCCCGCCTGGCCCTGCCTCCCCCCCGCCTGCCCCTGCCTTCCCCCCCCTGCCTGCCCCCTGCCTGCCCCCTGCCTGCCCCGCTGCCTGCCCCCTGCCTGCCTGAAGGCACTGGCCAAGCTTGCTGAGCCCTGCACCTTACCACGCTGCTGCTCACACCAAAACATGCCCCACGACACCCACCCATGGCAGAGAGCCACATGCTTGGGCATCCACCGGGGCAGTGCTCAAGCCCAGCCTGGCAGGCAAGGGGCAGGAGGCACAAGCAGCTGCCCGGCACCCTGCGGGGAGCAGGCAGGATGAGCAGTGCTCAGCCATGCTGGGGGCTGTGCAGCACAGAGGGGCTGGTGGCAGCCAGGAGCCACCCCACTGCCCCACAGACCCATCCAGTGTGAGCCTGGGCCCTCTGCCAGCTGCCACTGCCCAGCACAGCCTCCCTGAAGCATCCCAGGAGATGGCAAGAGAAGCTGCAGGTTTTGCTCCTTTTTATTATACAAAAATAACTTCAAAACAATCATATAAATTAGAATAAAAAGTTTCACTACAAATACCAAATAAATTAAAATTGCCTTCTCATAAACTTAGAGCTAAACGCTGTATTAAATAGTCTGCCAACTTCACAGGCAGTAAGAAGACAGGGACGTGTCTCAGAGGTGCCCATGAGAGCAGGTCCTTGCAGAGGTGATGCCTGGAGGGAGCAGGGCATTGCTCAGCTACTGCCTGCCTTGTCCTTGCGGTAATTCACGATGTCCTGGACCCACTTATCATCAGGATTGCCACAGACCCTCCTGCCTGCAACTGTGGTAAATCTGCAGAAGGAAATCCAGTCGAGGTGAGGAGGAGGGGAGAGGGAGAGGGAAAGAGAGGGGAAGAGGAGACCATCTGCTCCTTGCCCCCAGTGAACCTCGCCAAACCAGACAGCCCTGTAGATGCAGAACAGTCCCAGGGAAACATGGGGAGGGGGTGTTTGCGGCTTAATGTCATTACAGGTGTCCTGCTCTCTGCCACTTCAGCCACTTCATTCCCAGCTTACTCCGGCTGGGACACCATCCTGTCTCAGTACCGCTATGTGGGGATAAGGGGGGGTGACCAGAAAGAGCTCTTTTGGCTCAAATCTAATCGTGAGGTCCAGAAACTGGCTGCACGGGATGTGGGACTGGCCTCTCTCTGCGGTGTTTCCAGGTTGTTCTGCTAACGTGGGAGAGCCCAGCCTAGTGTTTTCCCCTGCCAGGACAGGGTGAGGGCTGAAGTTTCGAGGCACTGCCACCCTTCAGTGAGGCAGGGCCCCCCTGGATTCAGGTGGGAGATCTACTCACATCACAGCTGGCTGGAAGCAGTGGCTGCCCATGTGCTCATACATCACCACACGGCTCGAGGGAAACGCTTTGGTGCTGTATTTGATGCAGCAGGGACCAGAAAAGTTGACAGAAACTGGAAGAGAAGTTAAGTTTTTAAACCAGACCAGGAAAAGTACCAGCGGAGAGAAGCAGGGTCAGAAGACCAGAAGGTCCCTGCTGGAAGGGGTGCTGCTCCCGCCATGGGCTCCCACCACAGCCTCCCTTCCCACAGGAATCTGGAGTAGCAAGGTGTGCGTCTCCTTTCCCACAGCAGATGTGTGGCAGGGAGAGCTGCCGAGCATTACTAGACCTTACGCAGCAGAGCGAGGCGAGAGCTCCTCAGAGAGGAGAGCTTGGACTCACGTGGAGAAGAGGAGACCTGGCAGTAGAGGACAGCTGCAACAAGTACAGCGAGGGCGGGCGCGGAGGTCTGCATGCTGCTGTTGGGTGGAGGTGGATTGTGGGCGTCAGGAGAGAGTGTTGCAGTGCCCTGGCTGTGCCTTGCACGTCGTCCCTGCCTTCGGCCACTTTATAGAGGGAGTCGGCAAACGGGGACAGAAACGCAGTGGAAACATTGCTGGAAGTCATGACACAGTGGAAAAAGTCCTGTGTCAGGGGTACCACAGGGCCCTGGGTGGGGAAGTGCCCAGGGCCCCAGAAAGAGTAGTGCCCTAACATGGCATGTTATATATCAAACCACAAAATGACAGAGAACAGGATATGACCTCTTTTTTCCCTTCCCCTGACCAAAGGACTCTGTAGAGAACCTAGAAGTAATGATTCAGAAAATTAGCAGATGGACTTCTTGCCTAGAGGTCACATGATGGCAAGGGATGAAGAATGACCATGGCTGCCATGCATTCGTGTTTCCTAGAACATCCGCCTCGCAGACCGGGGACAGCTCGCTTCTCCCACAGCAGCCGGAGCAGGAGAGCCCCGAGCCAGGCAGCCCAGCCCAGCAAGGCACACAGGGCCCTGTCCTCCCGCAGGAGATGGGGGCTTCCTCCACCAGCCCCAGGCCATCAAGAGGGAAGCATGCAGAGCAGAGCACAGAGCGTGGCGTCATCCCAGGTCCCGGCTCCTCTTCTGACCACGACCGTCACTTGCAGCAAGTCATTATGAAACTGGTTCTGTTGCTACATTGCAGCTTCACAAATACCAGTGACAGCCAAGATAGCACCATGTTATCCATGGACATGCGAATCAGCCATTAATGTTTACAAAGAGCTTTAGAAGCTCATGACCGTGTTAGCACAGCAAACTTGGTTGAGATGGATTATTTGGCTCCAGCAGTGTAGAACCCACACCCTCCTGACATCACTTTGTTGTTGTCCCACCAGCCACAGCCACATACAGATGAGATTTGCTGGTTTAGCTCATATTGTTTGGAACAGGAATGGTGTCACTGCGCTGGCAGAAAAACCTCTGTTGGAAATGCTACATCCCTACAGAAAGGCTCCGTGGACTTCCAGGCAAAGGCTTGCGGACGAAGCCTCAGGAGAGCAGAAGAAGAATAGGGTCTTCATGGTGCTAGTAAATGTGTCCAGGTGCCAGACAGCCACAGCTGCCATGCAAAAGCTGCATGAGCAGGCTGCCTTTTGCGATGGTCCAGTGAAGAAAGATGATCTAACTCCTCTACAAAGGAGATTACAAAATAGAAACTGCTGCCCAAAGCGGTGGCCTTCTAGGAACCCAGAGGAGGAACTAGAAGGGAAGTGAAGAGATTCCCTGGACCAGCTGAAGAAGAGCTGACTCCAGGCCTGGGGCTCCAGGGCACGATGCACACCATCACCATGTCTCAGTAGACTGAACACTTTGAAAAAGGGAGCCAGACTTGTTAGAAAGTGTGGGCTAGGTGGCATTGCAGGATTTGTTTCACACAGAGCCTTTTGTTTCACTAAAACAGTAAGCATGAGTAAAACTGAGCCAGGGCAGGACCATGCGTGGCTGCCTGGCTGCTGGGGAGCCTGTGCCAGCCTGGAGAGCGGGTGGCCAGGGAGGGTCTGCCTGCAGAGCCCTGGGACCCCAGGGCACACGCCGCAGCGAGGCTTTTGCAAAGAGGCTGCTGCAGCAGGGACAGGCGCTGCCATCACACAGCAAGGCAGTCTCCATTCAGCCCGCAACCCACGGTGCCTCTGCCAGCCATCACAGTTCAGTTCCCAGCTTTGCCTTTGCAGCCGCGAAAGCCTTGGCGTATCCATTCATTTCTCTGCATCTCTCTTCCCTCACTGACGGGATTGCTGCCATCCCAGGTCATGCTGAGGGGTTAAGCTCTCAGAGCAAGAGTGAATCAAGGCAGCCGGAATCAAGCCTGAGGCTTTACTCACCCGTGGCAGAGAAGGACTCATGGTACCTTGCTCTGAAGAGCTGAGGAAAACCCCAGGATTCATCTGGGATCCTGCCTGCTCTATAACCCTCCTTGTCCTGTGCTCCAGAGCCCATTTGGATGCTGGAAACCTTGCACCCCCGGGGGCATGAGGTCCCATCACCAGTGTCCTGGGCTGCAGTGTCCATCTGCAGTGGGGCTGGGCAGATGTCAGCCTGCTGCTGGTCCATCCCTTGAGCGGTCATGAGTGGCTCATCGTGCCTGAAGCACCTAGCTTAACCTACCAGGGAGCCTCAGGAGAGTGGCTGTCCCAGGGAGCTGCAGCACACCCAGCACAAGATGTTAGCACCAGCAGCAGCAGGGCCAGCCTGGAAGGTGTGTGTCTAGTCACAGTCCCAAATCCACACAAATCCACAGCACCTCCGCACGCCCTCCGCGCCCCCGTCCTGCGACATGTGTCCATCTGTGCTGACAGGATGCCTGGGGCAGAGACACAGCAGCTCCCTCCACCCCCATGCCCAGCTCAGCCGTGCCGTAAGCGACCCCCCTCGCCCTGCACCCACGCTTCCCCCACCTCTGGCAACTCCCGGGCTGGCTGTGGATGTGCTGCCTGAGGCAAGAGACTGACAGCTTGGGGTGCCCAAGGTAACAGACCAAGACTGACACCCCTGCCTGAGGCAACAGATGGCAGGTTGGGGCTGAGGGTGCTGGAAACAGGCTGGGAAGCAGATCTGAGGGACTGGCAGGCTGGGAAACCGCCTTGGAGAGGCAAGACTGAGATCAGACTGAGATGAGACAAGAGGAGATGCACCCGTGACCTGCTAACCTAGGTGCCATCAACGTCTACCGCTTTCATTCCCCTGCTCCTTCCATTTCGACCAGTGTGTGCAGACCCAACGTGCACACATTCCCCGTTCAGACCAATCCTAATATTCCTGTTGCACATCTCCGCACAGGGACTAGAATAAAAGTGAGAGGAGGAGAACAGACTGGGGAATGAGCTGGAGATGTCCCTGCTGATGCAGCTCACACCAACACAGCCCAGCTTGGAGCTGCTTTTAGCTGAATGTTCTGGATGTTCTTGCAATATTCAAATATGGGTTTGATGGAAATGTCAAGATTCATTCTGAAAAATCAATATTTTCTATCAGGAATATAAATGCGCCTAGACATATTCAGTGAATTATCTCTCCTTTCAGATATACCGGGCTGCATTTCCTACTTCCATTCATCGCAAAAAGAATTCTTGGAGGTTTTGACACCTCCGTTATTCCCCCTATTCACTGTTTTCCTCAACTCTGTTCCTTCCTTGAAGGAAGATTTTGTATTTCAGTCTTGGCTGATGCTTCCTGCCAAGACAAATAATGCAAATCTCTAAATATTTTGATTTCTAAAACCTCCTCCATATCATACATCCTAAATAGTAGCTATTTATGGAGTCTGTGAAACCTCTGCCTTATGGTGTGTTTCAGCTTTCGATAGAAACCACACATGGTATCTTTGGATGCATCATCAGAGCCGATTTGGCACGCAGGAGGAAGTCTTTTCTTAGCCCTGAAGGCAGCCTGCTCCACCACACTGACTCAGGCTGGAGTCATGACTCGGGAATCACGTTATCACAGCGCCCCTGGGAGCTACCAGATCACTAATGTAGGAAAGTCTGGTTTTAACTGGGAGCAAATCAGCTGGAAACAGAAACAGAATGACTGGGGGATGTCAGCGCTCACTGTGTGGTATGGCTCCAAAAAAGACAAGAAAGACCTCAGATGAAAATAGGTATTTTCCAGAGGAATTGAAACTTTCTAACATGGGAACCGAGGTCTGCAAAATGATGAGTGGCCTAGAAATAGGGACAAATAGCGGTTATCACTGTGCCTCCCAGGGCAAGAACCACAGACCATCGAATGAAGCTGGCAAGAGCCAGGTTTGAAATGAACAGAAGGAAGCAGCTCTTCATACAAGGAGCTCCTTGCCAAGGGACATGGTGATCGCAAGGAAATTTCCATGTGTCTGAGTCAGGGCTTGGATTTAAAAGCGATAATCTCAAGATTTGTAAACTGAGAATGGTTGGAGGCTGAGAATGCACTCAAGGGAGGCAGCACAAATATCTGTCTTTTTCTTCAAGGCATCTGCTGCAGCCACATCTGGAGGTACTAAGGCTGGGCGATATGGACCCTTATTCTGCATCCTCTGGGACTGTTCCTATTTGATTCCCCAGGACAACTGGTCCTACAAAACTGTACAGAGTAGCTTGCGAAATTGCACTGAAACCCTTGGGCTGAAATTTTTATATCAGTATATGCCTCCAGATGAGTATTTTTTGTAAATGTCAGCAGAAAGACACCAGCGGTTTCTAAGCACACAGCAAGGCAGAAACATTTTGCTGCAGTTTGTGCGCTTTTCCAAGAAAAATTTGGGGTGCCTAGAAAAGCCTCACTTTTGGATCAAGAACCTGAAGAGTGGGAGGTGGCTGGCTGCCATGTCAGGATGTGGCCCTCACAGAAATTTGGCAGGACTTGCAAGGACAGATGCAGGCTGCCTTTACCAGATTACAGCCACGCACACATATATCTTTGTCTCCCTGAAGATGCCCTCAGCACTGAGCACCATCCCGCCTGGAGCTGGGCAGTGTTTGCCCAGCAGCTATAGCACTGCGTGAGTGCTTTAATTACGGCAGCTGAGGTTCAGAGAAACCAGGAGAAAAAGATTCGGGTGTCAGCTTTTGAGACATCCAGGACATTTCTGAGCACTTGGCGTTAGCTGGTGCTTTGTACTTGCAAAGTCTGCCTCCTGTTGTCTTCAGCTGGAGGTACGTGTGACGCCTGCAACAGACTGTGGGACTTCAGGTATCTAGAAGACAAAGGCAATGCTCCACAAGAGCGCCGGTAAATGGGGAGTTATGCCCATATCATAAAGGGAAAACGGGGATAGACTGGCTCTCAGGTCTACAGCCCTGCAGCCCCTGCCTCAGACACTACCCACGCTCTTCCACAGCAAGCGCAGGGTCCTGCATGCAGCCCTGCACACCCCAAGTCCTGCACATAAAAGCTTTCCTCAGCGATCCCGCTCTGGCAGCCAAAGGCTGTCTCACAACACAGAAGCCAAGCAAGCCTGCCACGTCCTACCTCGGGAGAGACCAGCTTCTCCCACCACCCGCTGCCGGCACCAGCAGCCTGGGCTTAGTGGTCGCCCCCAGGGCTGCCCTGGGCTCAGTGCAATGCAGCCGGACCTGCTGCCCGTGCGATGGGGACGCTCTCCAGCAGATGGCAAACACTTCCCACCTCCAGACCCTGCTCCTGAGCGAGTTTCTCACCCAGGCAGCCCAAGGTCCCTGTTGGGTTCAGGTCTCCTCCTGTAGATCCATGCTCAGCTTTGCTTTTCAATTCTTAGACCAGCAGAGGCAGCTCCTGAGGCTTTAGTGCAGTGTACACACCCGCTGACGTTTTGGAGTTACAGCCCTCCTTGCAAAACCTGGGCAGGCAGGACACCTTGCCCAGGACAGAGGTGAGGGCCCCAGGCACCCTCACGCTCATCAGCTTAGCAGCCCCCTCCAAGACCCTCTCCCAGTCCCCTGCCAAGCGGCTGCTCTGCCTCCAATGCTCTCCCAGGTCAGAGCCAGCGTTCCTGTGCCAGGACTGCCCCTTCCCTTTCTGCTTGCACCCCACATAGCAGCCCAAGGGCTCTCTGGCAGCACGAGCAGCCAAGGACCTAGCAGCAGCACCGGTTTGCCCAAAGCATGACAAAAATGGGATCATAAGGTGAAACCCGGCCATATGCACGTTCCTCCTGGTGCACTGTACTGCCCCAAGTGCTCTGTGCTCTGCCAGGGACCGACCCTTCTGCTGGGGCTGGACCGCCACCCTGCACCAGAGACCCTGCTCTTCTCCCTGCACCAGGTGAACACTTTGGCTCATGCTTTTGTCCCAGGGTCAGAGCAAATAGCCTTGTTCACCAGGCCTGGAGGTTTTCCTGCAGCCAGAAATGGTTGCAGTATTGCATTTGTGGAAGGCTGGTCATGGCCACTGCCCTCCCCCTGCATGGCTTTCCAGATGTGCCCTCCAGGGACAGCTCATCCCCCCGGGCGGGCTCAGGAGATTGTGCCTTGGGGTGTCTAAAACGGCCGCTGACCGCTGACAGGGACCATTCGGGAGCTCACCTCCGGGGGAGGGTAAGAGAGCAGGATCTTTGCACAGAGCCCTGTGCCCGCCTGCTCCGGCGCAGCCAGCGGGTAACAGAGGAGGGACTGTAGCACTCTCTGTGCCTCTGTTTTCTTGCTGAAACAAGGGGGATCTGTGCTCTCTCTGAGCCCGGGCCAGGCCATGGGAGGGCAGAAGTGTTGCAGCAGCACCCTGGGACTCTCCCAGCTCTGGCTGGGGTGGGGGTGTCTGGAAAGGGAGCCTTTAGCTCCCAGCCCCTGGGAAAAGAGCATCCCTCAGCCCTGGCCAGGGCCCACAGCCCCTACAGTCCCTTGTGGCCCATCTCCCCCCTCTTCTCCCCCTTTCCTTGCACGACCTTTGGGTTGAGACAAGCTGAAAAGCAAAGTCCTGGCGGAGAGGGAGCAGCCCCCCTTTAGGGCTTCTATGGACAGGAGCCACAAAGCACCAAGCAGCAAGGGGAGGCTGCCCTACGGAGCCCTGCAACAGGGGAAGGACCAGCTCTGGTCCCCCCTGCCCAGCCTGAGCTAGTGCTTGGTGGGTGTCACACACTGCTGAGCACTATGCTGCCCGAAGGGAAGAAGACAGGGGACACACATCATCCTCTCCATGTCCCAGCAGACACCAGACCCATGGCCTCCATCCTGCAGAAGTTACTCAGGTGCAGACAGCCCAGGTAGCTACTGAAAGCAAGGAAGGTGACCACGCTCCACAGCCCAAGCCCCAGGCCTCCTGCCCCAGAAATACAAAAGCAGCTACACCTGGGTGTGTGGCGCTGGGGGAGACAGCATCTGTCCCCACAGACACCCCCACGACATGCTCTCCCATCACCCTTTGCCTCCAGACTGCAGTCCAACCTCTTGGACAGGAGCAAGAAGAGGACAGAGCACCTCAGCAGATGGCTTCCAAGAAAGAGCTGGGGCGAGAGGAGGGATGCCCAACCTGTCTTCCCTCCACCCTGCTCACTTCTAGACCTTCCCCATCATTTCCCCATGGAACCTGAGGCAAAGGAACAGCCCTGTGCCTTCCCCTCTCCCAGAGCACCTCTCAACCTGCCTAAAAACAAGGCTCCCAGTCCCACCAGCACGGAGCCCCCCAAATCCCTGCAGAGCAGCCAAGCCTGGGCATGAGCCCCAAAGCACAACCCAGCACAGCCACTGCATGAATTGGGGTCAGCCCAGGGTGGTCTGACCAGCTGCCCATGGGCAGGATCCTGGCTCTATCCTGTTACAGCCCCTGTCTTGCAGAAGTCACGAGCAGCCAGCAGAAACAGCCCGCACTGGCCTGCAACCAGCCACCCTCCTCTGCTCCTGCCCAGGCAAGAGGAGTCTCCCAGCTGGCCAGCCCTGGTCCCAAAATGGGCACTCAGCCCTGGCCGTGGAAGAAGAGGACGTGACTGTTCTTCAGTAAGAGGGAGCAGATAACACGAGGTCTCAGTCTTGTGGTCCCTTGCTTTGGCGTCAAGGTTCGGCGTCCTGGATCCAGGCCCGCATGCTGGAGAGGTGACGCAGCAGCAGGATGCTTTTAGCCAGGCAGAGGTGTGGGAGAGGTAGGCAGATCACAGGGACCTTGCTGTCCTTTGTCAGATGCTCTCCTCTGTTCTTTCTTTCCTCCATCTCTATTTGGTAATGACTTCATTTCTTCAATTATTAATCACCTCACTGCAATAGTGGCTGAATTAAACCCATTAAACTTCCTCTGGGACCAGCCCCAAGGAAAGAGGCAGCTCTCCAGAAAGTACATTAGAGAGAAGGCAGACAGGGAGTCGAGACAAGCTGGGGTGGGAGGAGATGCCCTTGCTGCACAGTGCAGGTCATTTCCCGTCAGCTGTGAATCTGATATCCAAGGCAGAGAGACAGGTAAGGTCTATCGTGCAAACAGCCTGTTCACACATCCCACTGGGCAGCTACAGGAAAGCATTTGCGTGGCAATTGGTTCTGCTGAAAAATAAGCCAGAAAAGTAAGTTGCACAAAAAGAATTACTTGCACAAGAGCTCCTGACAACCCACATCCTGAACTGTTGTTCCCAGATTGCCCCATCACCCTTAGCAGCGGCAGACAGGGTGGGTTTGCAAGCTACTCCCCACCTGAAGCAAAGACACTGATTTCGTGTGGCCTGCTGTTAAGGATCCAGCCAGGACGACCCCCACAGAGCCCACCCTGCCATCACTGGGGACTAACTGGTGTCTTTAGAGAGTTTTCAGTCTGCAGAAATACCAGTTTGTCCAAATTTTGCAGAAATGTTTAAGTTCTAGCAAAGGTCCCAGCAGGAAATTGGCCTCCAGAGTGGGACGGGATTCCTGGTTGAAACCACAGGAGCCAGACACAGTCCAGCAACTTGCCAGGATGAGAGAAAGCCAAGACCGGGCCCCAGCACAAGTCTCTGATTCTCTGATGAGCGAAGGGACCAGAGCTATGAGCCCAGGTCAAGTTATACAGAAGAGCATCTCAACCATCAGTATGCCAGCTGTTCTGGGGAAGCAAAAACCTTCTCCCACTTCTTTTTCCTTGTTTTTCAGACATCTGTAACCATTTTTCACCCCTCTGCCAATGGTAGCAGAGAAATGCCCAACCCTCGTTGCTCTGCTCTGCCAGTTGTGCCTGCAGCTGCCTCCTGCCGAGCACACCCTCCGCACAGCTCCCCTGCCACAGCCACAGCCACAGCCACAGCCACAGCCGGGTGAGGCGGAAGGCAAAGGCGCACACAAGCTTGGAAAGGGCTGTCAGCCCCCCCCAGCCCCCCGGCAGGTGGCCCAGGGGTGCCTTCTCCCCAGTCCCCGGCAGGACTCAGATGCCCTGAACCCATCCCAGACGCAAAGTGAGGCCAGACAAATGCTGCCCAGCGGGATACCGGGAGCACGGCCCAGCCCAGCCACTGAGAAGTGCTGGGGGCAGGCCTGGGCCTGTGATGAAGACCAGGGGAAGGGGGGCCGGGAGAGCCGGGGCCGGAGAGGGCCGGGGCGCAGGGGCCAGAAGCTCAGGGGCTCCGCATGGAGACGGCAGGGCCGCCCGCTCCGCGCTGCCCATGGCCCGTCTGCCGGCTGGGTGCAGCCGTCTCACCGCTGCGGGGCCGAGCCGGGCCCCAGCGCCTGGGGGCTGCGGGAGCCGCGCAGTCCCGGGACTGAGGGACCCCCCAGCCCTGCCCACCCGGGCTGGCTCCAGCCGCAGCTCAGGCTCGTCGGCACCGGGGCGCTCGAGCGCGGAGAGGCCCGCTTCGGGCCGGGGCTGGGCCGGGCCCCGCAGAGCCCTGCCCGGCCGGGGCCCCAGCGGCCTCGCAACCCGCCCCCGGCCCCGCGCCGGTCCCGGCCCCGCGGGGGAGCGCCCCGCCGCGCAAGAGCGAGTCCCGGGGCAGGACAGCAGTTGTAAGCGGCAGGCGCGCAGACCAATCAGCACAGGGCGATGGCAAGGGGGCGTGACCACGGGGCTGAGGCGGGCGGTGCCGAGAGGGCTCTCCCTGAAGGCAGGGCTCTGTCGGAGGGGCGGGAGCTGGCGTTGAGTAACGTCCGGTTGGACCAGTGAGCTTGGCGGCAGTCACATGAGCGGGCCGCCGGAGCCGGCTCGGGGCTGGACCTTCCCGGGGCTTCCCCTTAAGCGGCAGCGGGGCCGGCAAATGAAAATTAAGAGGGGGGACCGCGGGCGGAGCCACAGCTGCGGAGGCAGTGCCGGTGGGGCGTGCCCACGCGTGAGTGGCCGGTGGGCGAGCCAATGGCGCGGGGCCCGGCCCGCGGAGGCGCCGGAGCGGAGCGCTGGCGAGGGCGCGGCGGGGCCGGAGCGGCGGCGGGAGCGGCGGGGCCATGGACCGTGTGAGCAGCTCCATGAAGCAGGTGTCCAACCCGCTGCCCAAGGTGTTGAGTCGGCGGGCGGGCGGCGGTGGCCTGGAGGCGGAGCGGGAGAGCTTCGAGCGTGCCCAGGTACGGGGCGGGCCGCGGGGCGGGGCGGCCGTGCGTGGTGCCGACTGAGGGGCAGGGGCTGTGGGGCGGGGCCGGAAGGCGGCGCCTGCCAGGTAGCTGGAGTCGGCCCAGGCGGGCGAGGCTGGCCCGCGTGGATTCATCCAGGTGGGCGTAGCTTGTCCGAATGGGCGGGGTCATCCCAGGTGAACCACGGGGGGCGGGGTTTACCAGAGTGGGCGGGGGCAGCGCAGGTGAGCGGAGTTGGCTCAAGTGGGCGAGCCTGCGCCAGGTGGGCGGAGATTGATGTGCGGCCCCGCCCACCCGGGGATGGATGGTCCCGCCCAGGAGAGCCCCCTCCTTCCCTCCCCCCCCCCCCCCCCGCGGCGGGCCAGGGGTTGCCATGGCGAGCCGGGGTCGGGCCCTCCCGGGCCCTGGCTGAGCCTTCCCCGGTGGGACGCCGCTGCTGGGCCCCGGCACGCTGCCCCCCTCCTGTCGCAGCCGGGGCTGCTGGCAGGGGTCTGGGGGCTCCATCCTGCATCGCCAGGGCACGACCCCCTCTGCCTCCGTCCCCCGCAGGGGACACGGCGCTGTGCCCCCGCGGGGCCAGCTCGGGCGGGGCGCGGGGCTCCCGGGAAGGGGCAGCCCCGCGGGGAACCGGGCACGTTTTGCTCCCCACGGCACCCACAGTGCGTGGATGGGCCCTTCCCCTCTCCCCCCGCTCTGAGCCGTCCCTCGGGGTCCTGCATCGCCGGGACGCAGGGGAGGGTGGGGGCCGGGCTGGGGGGGGCAGCGGGGGTGCTTTCAGGGAAGAGGCTGGCGATCTGGGGAAGGGGCAGCGGGGGGGGGGGCGGCTGCAGGGGGGGTGAAGAGGCGGGGGCGGCTGCAGGAGGGGCTGGGGACCCCTCGCCCCTGCCCCCTGCCGTGCCGCGGGGGGGGAGGGGCGGTCGGCGGCTGCGGGCAGGACCTGGGTGAGACCCGGGTGGGAACGGCACGTGGTGGCGGCTCGGTAATGGGAGTAAAACCGAGGGTCGGCGCTGAGGTGCCCTTACAGCAGAGAGACCCACCGGGCTGTGGCTGGATGCAGCGGCAGCGCCGCGCCTCCCCCTGCCGAGCCACCTCCAGTCACTTACGGCACCAAAGGGGGAACCAGGACGGGTTCGCTCGGGCAATCGCCTGCCTGCTCCGTGTCACCAAACATCCCCCTGGGACCCTCGGAGCTCCCCCGGCCCCCCGAGAGCTGCTGCTCTCCAGAAGGGCAGAGCTGGGGGGCCTGGCTGGCGCAGGGGCACCCACGGCACCCAGCACCCCGGCAGCGTGTGGCCCCATCGTACTGGCTGCGTTTCACCTTCCATGCTGATCAGCAAATGGCAGAGGATGGGTTTTAGGAGCTCGGTCCCTGCCTGGCTTTTCGTTCTTTTCTGTTCAGCTCTGCGCAGTTTCCTTCCTCGCTTCTTTTTTTTTTTTTTTTTCCTCATTATTTTTCATAACTTTGCAGTTTAGGGAACTTGCCAGGCACCCCTCAGATCTTCCACACATTGGTCATCCAGTTTTTACCAAACTTCTTCTTTCTAAGGTTTTTTAATAGAAACTTTGTGAGTTGGCGGGTTTTGGAGATCGGGGGTTGGGGGTTTTTTTGAAAGTGACTTTTCTTAAGAAAAGTTTAGTCTGTTAGGTGGGTTTTAAAGTTAAGATCTTACCCGTGTTTCTGCGTGTAAAGGCTCATTCCCTCCTTGCCTCCGAACCTGCCTGGCTCGTGACAGCAGCACACTCACCAGGAAGACTATTCTGGGCTAAGAGAGCCCAAACAGGCAGAAAATGGGTCAAAACTGGCCTTTAGTGAGCCTGAGTAACACTTTGGGTTTGGCACCACCCTATTCCTGTGGTCTGAGACTCAGCTTGACAAACGAGAGCACCCTATGAAGCGCTGGTGGTGGTGGGACACCCTAGTAGTGGGGAGATGTGGTGGCAGGTAGCTGTCATGGTGGTGGGACGTTCTGATGGTTGGATGCTTTTATGGTGGTGAAACATTCTGATGGTTGGATGCTTTTATGGTGGTGGGACATTCTGGTGGTTGGATGCTCTTACAGTGGTGGGACATTCTGGTAGAAGGACACTTGCATGGTGGTGGGAGGCTCTGGTGGTGGGAGGCTTTCATGGCATCACATTGCACATCAGCTCTGCCCTGACAAAGTCCATCTGTTGGCCTGGGGACAAATGGGAATGAATATCCCAGTGGCCTCTTTTCTTCTCCCATGGTTGGTCAGGCATCTCGGTTTTCCTGGTGATGCAAATTGAGAAATCTGAGGACGTGCTGAAACATGGTGTCGCTGCCGTTGTGCTGCTGCGCGTCCTTGCTGCCTGCTGGGCAGGAGCTGCTCAGTGAGAACCATGGAGATCAGGCCCTCTGGTCCGGACACACACCCAAGGGCTCCCCTTTTACCACCAATGCTGACGGTTTGCACAGGAAGTTGAGCAACAGGAGCACCAGATCATGCAGTTCTGTCCCGCAGATGCATGGCTGTACAGGGCGCAGCGTTGCCGGGCAGGGGACCAGTGTGCAATGACTGTCTCCCTTTTGCTGGTGTTCCACTTGCTGTCATTCACCTCTGCTCATCACCTCAACCTTGGTAGAATAAATCTTTGGACAGAGCAAAGGTCATCAAGGGAGGAGAAAAACCACCAAAAGTGCAAATTCTGCCGTATATTGAGGTAAATGTTGGTTTATCTGAGTGTGACGTGCATCCCCTGCAAGTTCTCCTGGTTGTATTGAGGAGCATGTCCTGGAGTCAGAGCTCTGCAGTGAAGGTCCGAAGACCTCCTCTTTTAGGTTGGTGCATTGGGATCTTCCCTCCTTGGGTCTCCCTCCCCTTCTCACTGCAGTAGCCCACAGCAGACATCCTTGTGCCGTGATGGTGCCAAGGAGTGAGTTTCATTCTGTGCTGTGGCTGGGCTGACAAAGACCAGATGTTCAGCAGCTGGATGAGCCAAGGTCTTGAGGGTGAAAATGGAGTCAGAAGGATGCAGAACTTCTGTGGGGCACAGAGGGTGCATGCCAGGGTGAAATGCTGGGCTGTGTTCCTTCTTCACTTGTGTTTTGGACTGCCGTGGGGAATTTCCCATTGTTCCCAGCAGGAACATGACCAGTGAGGGCAGTTGCAGGCAGAACTGCAGACTGACGGAGGTGGTGCATGGCATCCCCAAGCACCAGCTGGCCCCTGGAAAGCCGAAGGTGTGGGAAGGTGTCCTTCATGACCCAGTGTGATTCTGCTCAGCTGTGCCTACACCAGCCCCTTCCCTCTTTTGGGAAACCAAACACTGGAGAGGGGCAAAGGTGCTCAGAAAGTGAAGGTGGGGGAAGCGTTCTTGAAGTCCCAGCACCATGTGTGCTGCGCTCCAGGCCTTATTCCTGCCCCTGTGGGCAGAAGGAAAGCAGTACGCTGTGATTGCATGTTGTCTTCTGGGCTGCAGAGACAACAGAACTCTGCCGTATTTCCCCCCGTCCCCATTGTGGAGAGGGACAGAAGTTTTGTGCTGGTCCCCCCCGAGCTCACATCTGCTGGGGATTCGTGCCAGGAGATGTGGTGCCGCCTGGTACCGAAGTCATGTGCCCATCAGGGTCCCTGTGCACTTGTCCACTGGGGACAGTCCTGAGGCTGATCCATCCTGATAGTGGTGAGTGTCGGGGGAAGACCCTTCTTGTTTAAAATTCCTCCAGAAAATCTAAAAACCTTGTGCTTTATCTTCTTTGACTGCAGGTTTTTTTCTGAGAAAGTCACCAAGTAGCAAAGAGAAACATGGTCCTCTTGGGTCACCCACGACCGCCACTTTCTCTTGCATGTTTGCTTGCTGGGTTCTTAGGACTGTGCATTGCTGCTGGACCAGCAGTAAACGCAATTTGTGAGTCAGAAATTACCCTGGAAAGGCATATTTGCCACAGTGATTGCTGATCTGTCTGCATCACTGCTGCTATCATAAGGGGTCCCTGATGTGGTGCGGTAGGGTGTCAAACTCTGCAGCTCAGGGTTTCCCTGCAGGGAGATGAAGCACCCTGAATGCAGGTGATGCCACATCTCCTTAGAAAGGTTTTTAAGGTCCCAAGCATCCATGAGCCACTCCACCACCATCTCGGAGGGGCTGCAAAGCTCTTTTCCTTCCTGCTCTGCTGCTGGGGGAGCCCCCTCAAAGACCAGGTATGTAGAGACACTGCAGAAGAAGGAGAAAAATGTATCAGGCACAGTGATGTCAAATGAAACGGGCTTTTTGTTTCCCTCCCCCAGTGTTGGTTAGTAAATCCTTTCAATGTGGGAACCAAATGTTTTCACAACAAAACACAGGTTGAAAGCAGCTTTGTGCCCATCCTGGTCCTTGCAATGGGCTGTGCCACCTTCGGGCATCATTGCAGCCCAACTGCCACCATTAATGCAATTAATCCCTTTCCCCCATCATTTACATAACTGGGAATATGTCACTGTATCTGCCAGCCATAGCAGCCCTGTTGTTTTCAGACCAGACCTGGCTTGGTATGACTTGCAGTCACAGAGGAAATACCATTTTACTACTGAAAAAAACAATTTTTGTGGTTCAGATGCTGCAGCCGCCGGCAGCTTTGCCAAGAACTTCAGTTCTTACACAGGAAATGAGGCTCCTTTCAAAGCACCAGAGTGGGGCTATATATATAGCCTCTCTGAAAAGATATTTAAAGAAACATATTGACACTAGCAAGAACAGGAAAAAATAGCTCCTGGCTGCAGGGAGCGAGGGCTGAAGGCAGCTGAGCCCATCCTGGGGGAGTAGGTGATACAGGGGATTGATTCACAGCTCTTTCATCTCCAGTAAAATGAGCTTTGCGCTGCGTGAACCCCCATGCTTTCGGACTCCTGTCTTTTGATAGGAATTAGAGGTGCTCGGGATTGAATACAGCTTCAGCAGCAAAGAAATGAGTCATCTCATCTCTTTTCAGCAAGTCCCTCTTAGGAACTTATTTCTGTCCCCAGGGAAAGAAAATAGTTTGCCTTTTACCAGATTAAGGGCTGCTTTTCTCTTTAGTGCAATATGGGATTGGGTTGTTTTTTTTTTTTTTTAATATGCAGGAATAACTGTGGTTTTTAATGGGGTGATGGACTCCAGAAGTGGCTGAGCCTCAGAAGGCCAAATAGGTTTGGTGCTGCAAGTGGGGGTGACTTCTGCCACTGAGTCCAGGGGGCTGCTGCAGGTGGGACCATGATGGTTTTGGACCCCCAAGTGACAAGGGGGGACCTTGCCCCAAATCACATCAGAGGCTGAGCAGGGAGGCAGGGATGCTGGGGGACGTTGCTGCCCAAGAACCTCTTGCCCCTTGCTCAGCATGTGCTGCCCTGATGGTTTCAAAAGGTTCTTTAAAATCTGATCTTTGAAATACAGCTGAGCATGAACAATGTGAGCCAGGTGGTGTCATTAAGTTGGCTCTGCAGTGAGGAGAGGGCTCCCACCAAGGGTGTCTTGTACTAAGGAGTGCAGGGGCTCTTGCCCTCTGAAATTCAGCTTGGTTAACTCCATCCTTCTGCAAAGCTGGGGAGAAGTAGCCAGCCAGGCAGATTATTTTTACCAAATTCCCCATCAGGGTACTGTGGACTGAGTGTGGTCCCCTCCAGCAGCACCGGCAGTGACCCCTGAGCCCAGGGAAAATGGTGGGGAAGGGCAGGTAGGATGTGGGCACCTGTCGTGAGGAGGGAGTGGCTCATCCCAGCTCTGCTCTTCCAGGGAAAAAAACCTCTGGACAGACCAAAGTGAACAGGCTGAAGCTGCAGGAGGGACAATTTTGGCTGGAGATTGAGAAACCAAGGGTGGGGAGAAGGTGCCCATTGCAGCTCCCAGCACATCATCCCACGGGTGCAGCGCGGGGCCAGGCTGAGCGTTGCCTGCTCCGGCACCATCCGGCACACAGGCACTGGGGCTGGAGCACCCGAGTGCTGTGCCCGTGCTCATCCCATCGCCCACCTCCAGCTCTGTAACTCACTCACTATTGTGGCTGGTGGAGTGGAACGGCTGCCCCAGCCTCTGTGCAGGTCCTGAGCTTGGCAGACGCTCAGCTTCTCGGGTGCGTGTATTTCTGAGCCTGAAGCTGGATGTATTTGTGGCTGAAAGCAGGCAAGAACAGGCGTAGCGGTTTAGAGCCAGAGGTCGCCATGTCTTTGCAGACTTGTTCTTGCACAAACCTGACATTTTTGTTTGGTTTTATTATTATTATTATTATTTTAATTTAATTTTTTAAATTAAATTTTAAAAATTAAATTTAAAAAATTAAGAATATCAATAGTTACATTTGAAGAAACATCCTCCGCACACAGCAGGCAGTGCTGGGCAGGCTCGTGAGGCTCAGCCCCGGTGGGCTGGGTGCTGGCGCTGGGTGCTGGCTGCAGAGAACTGACTCAAAACCTCCCTGTTCTGAAGGGATTTGGCCCCTCTGCCCTGGGGTGGCCCGTACCGGGGCAGGGGGCTGGCAGCTGGGGGGTTGCACAACAGCACGAGGGCTGGAGGAAGGGCCAGGTCTCAGCCCTAATCTCTGCCACCAGCTTGGCTGATTTATTTTGCACAGTCACCAAGTCAGAAAACTTGCCGGGGACAGGCTGTTCCCGGCTGACAGCAGCCACCAGCAGCGCAGCCTGTGCTTTAGCCCGGACGTGCGAGTCCTGGCCCACGGCTGGCTAATTACACATTGTGGGCTGGCTAATTACGCATTGTGTGCTGTTCCGGGCTAATCACGCACAGGGTAAATGGTCCTTGGTCCACATGTGAAAGGTGAAGTTACTTGCTTAAAGGCGTATACAGACATTTAATATTTTGTCATGGACAAATATTTGTGTGTCCAACACAAACTCAGAGTGGTGTGGGTTGGAAGGGACCTTCAGAGATCATCCAGTCCATCCCCCTGCCATGGGCATCTCCCACCAGACCAGGGTGCTCCAAGCCCCATCCCACCTGGCCCTGAACCCTGCCAGGGATGGATGTGGAACCGTTGGAGCAGGTCCAGAGGAGGCCACAAAAATGATCAGAGGGCTGGAGCACTTCTCCTGTGAGGACAGGCTGAGAGTTGAGATTGTGCAGCCAGGAGAAGAGATGGCTCTGGGCAGACCTTGGAGCAGCCTTTCAAAACTTAAAGGGGGCTTATAAGATGGGGGCAGGCTTTTAGGTAGAGTCTGTTGTGATGGGACAAGGGGGAATGATTTTAAAGTAAAAGAGGGGAGATGCAGACTAGATATATGGAAGAAATTTTTTACAATGGGGGTGCTGAGGCACAGGCACAGGTTGCCCAGAGAAGCTGTGGGTGCCACATCCCCAGGAACTCAAGACCAGGTAGGAGGGGGCTCTGAGCAACCTGCTCTGGTGGGAGATGCCCCTGCCCATGGCAGGGGGATTGGACTAGGTGACCTTTCAAGGTCCCCTCCAGCCCAAACTATTCTATGATTCCATGGGAGATACACAGCTTCTCTGAGCAACCTGTGCCAGTATCTCACCACCCTCATCATAAAACAGTTCTTCCTTATGTCCAGCCTAACCTATGTCCAGCCACATTCAGCTTGAAACTCCCTCTTAGCTCACAGAGCTTCCTTTTGTAACTGCAGAATTTCAGTCCCTTCTTTGGTGGGACATTTCTGCAGCTTGACAAGTCTCACGCTCATGGAGAGCATCTCATGTGGGCTGGTCGTGGTTGGCGTTGTACCACGAGGGTGGGCTTAGCCTTGGGGCTGCTGCAGGGCACAACCCTGGCTGTAGCTTCCAACGTCTTCAGGCCAGCACAGAGGTGCTCCCAGGTGGCCCCAGTGCCCACCGCAGGCTTTGAGGTGGGGACGTCCATCAGCTGTGTCTTGGAGCCTGTGCCTTGCTGCAGGACTTTGTGCTCTCTCACTGATCCCTTCTTGCCCTGCCTTAGCCCACTGTGCCTGTGTGGTGCTCGGACAAGCAGATGCCATTGTGTTCTCTGTTTCCACCAACGCAAAGAGCATCAGCGCGGTGGCTGCAAAAGTTGTGTTACTGGGAAGTCAGGTAGCTGTAGAGCTCATTCAGCTTTATTCAACTCATAGGGAGGCTACCTGGCTTTTTTTATGGCTTGGTCATGAAACTCCAGTTGTGAGGTTGGCTTGAGTTGCCCAGATCTGTCATACTTGAGTCTTGAGGTGGAGAAGACTCTTTGTCACTTGGCTGTTGAGCAAACTAACAAAACTCTGCCTGTGCCCCTCCCATCTGGGTTTTTGGTCCTGCTGCCCCAAATGCTGCATCAAAGGCTGTTGGCAGCTGGTTTCTGTTCCCTGGGGGGTCCCCGTGGTCCGGCATTCACTGCCCGGCTTTCTACCATTTCACTGCTTTGTGACCCAATTCCTGCATGGCACAGTGCAGCCCCTCAGCCACCACCGCTGTGCTGCCAGAGCTGAGGCAGCAGGCCAGGTGTGCCACCAGGGAAGGCACGTTAAATATTTACAATGCAGAAAAAAAGTGAGTTGCAGCAAACAAAGGGACCCTTTGGGAGAGAAGGCTTCTCTCACCAGAGCAAGGCTGGAAACTTGCAGCTGATTGTTACCATTTGTCTCTTTTATTCCATGCAAGCAGCTCGGCAGTCTCTAGAGAGTGCATGGCATCACTTTTTATTTTAATTAGCAGATGCTGGCTGGAAAATAGTGGTTTCCAGTCATTGTGTTGACATGCAAGTAAGCAAGAATACAGGGTTTCATAGGTGCAAATGGTGTTGTAAGGTGCTTGTGCCAGAACATCAGAGTCACCCAGGGACTGGTCCCTTCTCCTGAGAGCCCAGAAAGGAGGTGATGGCATGAGTGCTGAGACCTCACCAGTAGACCTCACAGACCTAGTGATGTATGTCCTGAGATACAGCTCCCACCAGGCAGCGTTCCTGCAGGATAAGGCATCTGGGCGCAGGAGGGCTCTGGGTACGGTTACAAAGAGTCATTTGCTCTCCGGCACAAGCGAGATGTGGCCCGCAGCTCCCCAGCCTGCTGCTGGTGGAGGGCCCTGTTCATCCAGGTGCGGAATAAATGCAATCTCTGCCATCCACTGACTTAACACTCATCAGCATTTCTGCATCTTGGGGGGCTCGGCAGCAGGTTACACTGGTGCTGTGGACATCGTGGTTGTCCCTTTCCTCCTGAGCCATGGTTACTGTATGCACCAAGTGTGCCGTCTTCAGGTTGCTCCTTGTGGGCCACCCAGTCCAGCTCTACAACCCTCAGAACTGCTCACAACAGAAGTCCCACACCACTAGTTAGTGTTATGCAAAGATTTTCCAAGGTCTTAAGGCAATGCTGAAGTGGAGACAGAGGAAGACTTTGACTTCTCCTGGGTTGAAGAAGTCAATGTAGACTAGGAATGGCCCTACCAAAGAGATGGCTTCTTTGGCACTGAATAAGTCACTGAAGTTGTTGAAGAAGCTATCTGTGCTGGTGGAGCCGTTCCTAGTTTGGGACCTGGTGGAGACCTTGTGTTTTCCCTGCCAGAAAGGTTTTGTGCAGTTCACAAAACAGATGGGAAGGAAATGTTCTGATAGAGACAGCGAGGTCTGGCTGCTTCCACGGAGGTACATACTTGTCTGGAGAGGGCAAAGGCAAAGTGTTTCTGAGTTTCCTCAGTTTTATGGTCTCATTCTGTACCTGGAACTTGCATGGTCTGGACTGTCCTGCTGGGATGCATGGAGTGGGTGTCAGGTGAGGCTGTTAAGCCGTGCAAGAGCCAGCCTGGGGAGCGGGGAGCTGCATTTCAGCATGGCTCTTTCCTCCCCATGGTCCTGGGGGACACTTCATGCCCTGTCTCTGCTTACTGTGGTACCTGCCACAGGTGTTGGTAGATGTACCTGTGCCTCCACCCAAGCACAGAGCATCTGGTTGCTGCAGGGACCCAGGCTTGTGTTGGGGAGGGTCATGCACAGCGTGGCATGAAGGTGGACCTTTACCTCCTGTCCTCGTGCAGGAGGGGTGAGAGGTGGTGGGATGACTTGGGACACAGCACAACCAACATTTTGGTGGGTGGGATCCAGCCTGGAGTTTCTGCCATGCCCCACAGCTCTTTGTGGGCACCTTGAAGGGTGATATTAGCTGAGGAGCTGGGTTGAGCAAGACCATCTCCTGGCTTCACTCATCTCCTGGTGAATGCTCTTGGCCTCAACAAGAGGACACACTCCTCTCTTGTTTGTCTTCCTGGCTACTGCAGTCCCGCTCCAGCTCTTTTTATAGTACAGAAAGAAGTGCCTTGAGTTTCTGAGTCGTCTGGGAGGCCAAGCACACAGGGAGGAGTCGCAGCTAGAAATAGGGCTGCTCACTGCTTATGCATTCCAGTTTTATTATTTTTTTAGCTATGTCCAAGTTTGAAGAGTCCCACTGCCGCAAGCACTGAGCTGGGAACCATGTCCTGCATTTTTTCCACTCGGATTGAGTCTTCCTTCTCCTTTGCCTTATTCCCAGTGCCCTCACACCAGCTGTTGAGCCTCTACGAGATGGCTTTCCCAGGGAATGAGGTCTCTCAACCCTGCCTGTATTTTCTGTAACCCCCAGATTTCACACCTTGGCATGGCTGGTTTGGCAGAAGAGCTCCCTGTGTACCGGCAGCATTGGCCAAAGCTGCAGAAATTAATAATGCCTGGGGGGTGGATGACCGAATCAGGTATTTGCTAAAGCTGCTGGGTGGTGAGTGAAGAGCTCGGACAAAATGTTCAGTGATTTCTGCCCACTAGGAGGGAAGCGAAGCTTCGTCTGCTGCACAGACAAAATAAACAAGAGCAAAAAGGAGAGGACAATTTGTTTGACAAAATCTGTGGTTTTCAGCCCCATAAAATGAGCTGGGATTTTAGCTGTGGTGCAAAGCCAAGGGGCTGGCGCAGGCTCCATGGGCATCCCAGCGGGTCTGCTCCTCTCTCCCATGGGAGTGGGGAATAATTAACTATATCACCTCTAGACTTCGCTATTAATCCCTTAATACTTGGATACCATTTTAGGGCATGCCATGGCTGCAGTCTTCCCCTCTGAGAGTTTTTATCACACAGGCACTGGTTTGGGTCCCTGCTGCCACTTGTCTGCTGGCCTCCGTGGTGCCATGCGTGTGCAAGCATTATTCAGGCAGCTGGGCTGCATCAGCCAAGACAGGCTGACACAACACCGGTGCCTGCTGGGAGCGGGACACACTGGGGAAAAATTCATCTGAGGTCAAATCTGAACCGATCCCTTCCTCTGATCAGCCATCGTGTGGAAACAGCAATTAACCAAACTGTCCCTGTTACACCTTTTATGATTGTCCTCCCTTTTCTGCTGCCTTGACTAGCTCTGGGAACAATTGCTTTCTAGTTATCCAGCTTCGCTCTCCATCAGCAGAAAAAAGAGATTTTGCATATCCTGGAAATGCTAAGAACTGCAGATTCCTATCAGAGCGGATGAAGTCTGTCAGCTCCTTTCTTCTGATGATAAGCAAATTTTGGGTATCTGATCCCAGCACCTCCAAGGGACTGTTTCTTTCCAGCTTGCAACCAGAAGTGGTGTGTTTACTGCTCGGTGAAATAACCAGCGGACGTTGTCGTTGTGAGCAGTGTGCGTAGCCATGGTGAAAGCTGCTTCTTCTTATCCTAGGTATTTCCATTTTTTCCAGCCCTAGAGGGCAAGAAGGACTGATGCTCAGCTCCTTCTGCGTCCCTGCCCCACGTAATGGCTGCAGCAGTGATTCCGGGACTGTCCCCGCAGCCTGGATGCTCCTGTATGTGATGTCTGCTCCTCACCTGCATTTTTTTCTCCTGGTCCTGGTGTTCAGCTGCAATATGCTCTTCTCGCAGGTAGCAGCATTGTGCAGATTCTCACTAGTTGTCACCATGCAGATTTCTGTTTCTCTGTGCCTCACCGGTGAGCGCTTGGGTACGGCACCGAGCACTGGCCGTGGCAGCTGGGCTGTGTTCAGGCCTCTCTGGGTTGTTTATGATAGTATCAGTCAGTAGATTTCTAGCACAGTATTTATCCAGAAATGTAAAAAAAATTGCCCTGATTCCCTGAATGCCATGGGAACATGGAGGATTTTCTACAGACAAGCACTGGGTGCGGCTCCTGTGGTCCTCGGGCAGGTGCCTCACTCAGCCGTCCACCTTCACCCAGACCAGTCTTATTCCTGTGGCGTTTGTGTCCAGGAGGCTGGCTGTCACCCACCGGCTTTCACAGGAGCCCTTGTCCCCATGTCACACCAGTCACACGGGAGCCCTTGTCCCTGCGTCACGCCAGCCAGCCCTGTCACCTTCCAACCTGCATGTTCCTTGGAGGAGGGTGCCCCAGGGCGGCGAGGACCACGGTCCCCTGTGTTGGGCTGGCCTGGCAGTGTCTGATGACTGCCGAACTGCTGAAAAAGAATGAAATTGGGTGTGTTTAGTAGGATGTTTGATTTTGAGTACTTGGAAAACTTCAGGACTTCGCTGCACCAGCCGGACCCTTTATTGCCATCTCTGGGAGAACAGGACTGAGCTGCTGCGTGTGGCTCATCTGCTGGTGGGAGCGCTGCATCATGGATGGGGGGTGACCGTGACCGGCGGTTGGGGTGAGGTGCCTGCTTGCACTTCAGCTCCAGCTCAGCTGTCAGTGCATAACCAGGAGCACACAATTTGTTTCTTGGAGCTGATGCCTCATCGTGTTGGCGTCCTGTGTGCCCCTCTGCCAGCGATACATGCCCAGCGCCGTCGGGCAGCAGTAGTATTGTGTACACTACGGATGCTGTGATTTGCTTTCGAGAGCAGAGATTTCCCTCTCAGATTATATCCTCTGATTTCCTGAAACAACAGAGAGATACTGGGCCCACCCTTCCCTCTGCCCTGTTTAATTCTGGCCGGGGCATCCTCAGGGTGCAGAGCAGCTTCCCTGCCTCCTGTCCTGCACCCGGCCGGGGCTGTGCTGCCGCCTTTGTAGCCCCGGTAGTGCTGGGGACAAGCGCTGCATCCCCCTGAACCCCATCCTGCTGCGGAGGAGGCATCATCCTGCTGGTGAGGCTGCAGGAGGCCAGGACCGGGGTGCTGGGTGCCGCTTGCCCATGAGTCAGTCCCGTGTCTCAGTGGAGTCACACGTGGGTGAGCCACGGGGCACCAGTGGCTCCCAGCGCAGGGGCATCTCCTGCTGCCACCGGCGAGGCTCCCAATGGAGCTGCCTCTCGCAGTCTTGCCCCATCCAAGTGCCTGTCATCCATCTTCCCCGTCCTGCCAGGAGGCACGGTTGTGTTTTCCACACCCAGAGCTGGGTTTACATTCTCGGTTCCTCTCCAGCCACGGTGCTGCGGCTGGCAGGAGCAGGACAGCGCAACCCTTTCTTCTTGGGCTGGGTAAGCCAAAGGGTGTGTTGGCACACACCCCAGCCAGCAGTGTTTGTTTTCAAACAAGGAAAATGAGTAAAAACTAATGTTTAGATCTCGGGAAGGGATCTCACAGCCTGCGATTCTCCCGTTGGTACGCGTCAGACAGGCAGCAGTAACAAACACATGGAGCAGTTTCCTTTATAGGCTGGGAGTTTTTTCCACCTCGGGCTCCACCCTGTGTCCCAGCGGAGATCCCTGCTCGGCTTTGCCTGCTCCCCAGGCGCCTTCCACACCCCACGAGCAGGCAGCGTGCCAGATGCTCAGAGCCCAGCAAAGTCACGGATCTCCCTGCGGGAAGCATCACCTGCAGTGGGGAGCGTCCGCAGGCACAGGAGAGGTGTCAAACATGGGGAGCGTGGCCTGCTGGTACTCTTAAAAGAGCTTTAAAAAGCTTTGTAAAAATTTTTTTTAAAATTAAAAATTTTAAAAATAAAAGTTCTAAGATTTTTAACATTTTAAAACATTTTAAAATAAAAAAGATTTTTAAAACAAAAATTTTAAAATTTCCTTTTTAAAAAACAAGGAAAGCTTGCACTCGCGTACCAGAACAGGACTGGCTTATTTTCCAATTATACATCCATCAGAGACTGTTTCTTGTACCTCCTCAGTCCCATCCTGTTCTGCACGAGGAGCGGGCGCCCATCGCTGGGCACTACGGTTACAGCCACCAGCAGCACACACCGTGCACCAGCAGTGCACAGTGGCCTGGGCACTGGGGCTTGGGGACCACAGCCATGGCTTAACGAAGGCAGATGCTCATTTCTGAACTGCTGGGAGATCCCAGGGGATGCATGCAGAGCTCTGTCCTGCTCCAATGCAGACAGCCCTTTGTCATCTTTGGGTTAGGTCCTATGCATTTATTAAACCAGTATTTATTAATTATAAAGGTCAAACCTTCCCAGCGGCAGAGGTTTGGATGCTGAGCGTGGGCTGTTGCCTTGCTGGGAGAGAGGGGAGTAGTTTCAGCCACAGGGTATCATCCTGGCAGTAGTAGCTTGCTGTGTAAGGGGATGCTGAGCAGTGAATTAAAAATGTCATTTTTATCTGTCATTTGGACATCAGTTTGTTTGCTCCAGCATTTTCCCTCTAGACTGAACTGGGCACCTTGATGCCACTGGGTCTGCTGGGAGGGAGACCAGCCCACTGCCCCTTCCCAAGGCCACAGGCTGCAACCCACAGCTCTTCGGAGCCCATGGCATGCTGGCACTTCTGGGAAGCGGCTCTGCAGGAGACAAGGAGGTGGACAGAGGTCTCCTCAGCTGGGCTGGGGGTGAGAGAGCTGGGAAGTGACCTGCAACACCAAAGAAAGCTGAAGAACCTCTGAGAGCTCTTGGGGGAGGAGGCAGCATTGCAGCAAGACGGCGTTGCCCGCTTTGTTCCAACCTCTCCCTGCAAGTGCACGGCACTTAAATATGAATATACTCAGAGCTGGAAACTTTCCCAGGGCTGTAAATATGTTGCCTATTTCCTATAAATACTTTTTCCACTGCCTGTTAGCTAGAGGCGGGCTCAGCTTCTGCAGCCCTCTGCATCTGTCCAGTGCTGCTTTGCAGGCTGCAGGCAGGGTCTGGAAAGGAAGGGGTCTGGAAGGGTCTGGCAGCATCGCCCCACAGGGAGAACATTTGCTGTGGCATTTCCCAACTTATTGCATGAGGTGATTCAATTTCAGATTAGTTTGTTCCTCATTCATTATGTGGATTGTACTGAAACTGTTAACTGCTGGGAGCATCCACTCAGCCCCCTTCTCCCCCATCTTCTGCATCTGCGTGGAAATAAAGCTCAGGAGAAGGTGTGAGAAGGTCCTGGGTGGTGGGTGCAACAAGTCTTGGCTGGGCACTGAGCTGAAGCATCACACACGTGGTATTGCCACCGGGTCTGCAGGTCTGAATTCAAAGGACAAACAAAAGCAGATAATTAAAATGATTCCTCTGATAAGGCAATTTGAAGATCATTTAAGGCAGAAGTGTGGAGACTGCTGAAGGGAGGGGGCTGCGTGTGTGTGGGAGGAGGAGGAGGACAGCATCCGAGGGCAGATGCTGAAGGTATTTGGCATGGCTCAGTCTCCAGCCCCATGGGCACCAGCTGTGCTCCACATGAAACCTCCAGCTCCCCATGCATGAAGCCTCCAGAGCAGAACTTAGGGGCTTCCAAAGGAAATTGGTGGGAGCTGTGTTTTATCAACCATCTTCTGAATCCTGGGCAGCACTGATCCACATACGGAGGGCCTGCAGTGTAGAGAAGCGCAGACAAAGTTGGGGGCCAGTGACGGGGGTAAATGGCCCCATTGCTGGGGATGGGTGCTGAGGGCAGTTACCCCCGCAGCCCTCGGGAGTGGCAGAGGAGCTCTGGGCACCTGCAGCCCAGGCAGCAGCGAGGGGCAAACACGGGAGCACCGAGTGCAGTGCTGACGGCTCAGTAGCACGGCCGTGACCTTTGCTGACCCTGTTTCCTTTGGGGTGTTTTGTTTATCTCGATGGTGTCAGCATCAGGCTTACGAGAAGGAAGCAACTAACTGCAGCGGTGCATTATGCACGTGTGAAGAAAGACCAAGCCTCAGCTGCAGCCAGGAAGGGTTTCCAGATAAGCTGCTCAGACGGATGGGGCCGCAGGGGACACAGAACACATCCGCGAGTGATGAGCAAGTGGTCACATACGTATTAGCTGAGGTTAAGCATGCAGGTTTACATCCCACTGCCATAACTCACTTAGGTGGCTGCTGAAGGCTGTCATCTTGCATTGAGGGCTTCAGGGGTGTCCTTCCCCATCTGTCAGAGGATCATTGAGCAGGCTGGGTTGGAAGGGACCTTCAGAGATCATATAGTCCAACCCCCCCTGCTGTGGGCAGGGGCATCTCCCCCCAGCCCAGGCTGCTCCCAGCCCCGTCCCACCTGGCCCTGAGCCCTGCCAGGGATGGGGCACCCACAGCCACTCTGGGCAGCCTGTGCCCGTGTCACCACCCTCGTGGTGCAACATTCCTTCCCTCTGTCCAGCCTAAACCTACTCTCTTCCAGTTCAAAGCCGCTGCAGGCCCTGGTCAAAGCCTCTCCCCATCTTTCCTGTGTGCCCCCTTGAAGCGCTGAGCGGTCGCAGGAAGATGTGCCCGGAGCCGCCTCTTCTCCAGGCTGCACAACCCCGACTCTCCCAGCTTTTCTCCAGGGCAGAGGTGTTCCAGCCCTGGGGCCAATTTGGTGGCCTCCTGTGGACCCGCTGTACCAGGGCCACGTCTGCCTTGTGCTGGGGACCCCAGAGCTGGAGCAGCGCTGCGGGGGGTTGTGAGGAGAGCGGAGCAGAGGGGGAGCATCCCCTCCCTTGAGCTGCTGGTGATGCAGCCCAGGAGGTGCTTGACTTTCTGGGCTGCAAGTGCACAGTGCTGGCTGATGTCCCATTTGTCACTCAATGATATCCTCCAGTCCTCATCAGGGTGCTCTCCATCCATCTGTCACAGCACTCTCCAAACTATCAAGCTGCAACAAGGTCTTTTACCATCTCATACCAACATACTCTTCATACAGTCCCTCTGCTGCCTTCTCCTCACCTCATCCAGGGCATATGTTGTCTCTCTTCCCTCTACTTCTTCCTCAGCTGCTCTCCCTTCACTGGCTCTCAACCTCTTCATTTACCCAGCCACACCTGCACCTTGTCTACAACAGCCAACCCACCACCCCTGAAGCCAACCCACAGTTGTGTATTATCAATGCTAATTAACCCAGCTTCAGTCTTCTACATCCCTCCCTCCCTCCCTCCCTCCCTCCCTCCCCCCACCCCAGTCTGTGCAGGTACGGGGGATTGCGCTGACCCAGGTGTAGGACCTTGCACTTGGCCCGGCTGAACTTCATGAGGTGTGCACAGACCCACTGGTCCGGCCTATCCAGGACCCTCTGGATGCCATCCCTTCCCTCCAGCATCTCAGCTGCACCAGTCAGCTCAGTGTCATCCCTTCTATGCCTTCCTTACCCCCCATGGCAGGAAAGGAAGGAGTTTCTTCTGCTCCAGTTTTGGATGGAGAATCTGCCTGAGTCCTTGAAACATCAGCAGGAGGCCAAGGATGCTGCTTATCCTGCCTCTCTCATTCCCTCTTGCATTTTCAATCCCGTCAGCTTTGGAGAGCTGCTTGCTGAGCTCCTAACCTGGGACGGGCCCTGTCCACGGGCGCTGCTTGAGCAATGTCACACGAGGCTCATGCAGCCGCTGTAACACCAATGGCTGTACATTGAACAATGAGCTAAAAATAACAAACGATCAATAACGGCAGCATGAACTCTGGCTTATTTATTAATTATTTTTTTTAGAAAATCTGTATATTGACAACACAACGAGGCAGCTTTCTGTAAAGGCAGGAGGAAAAATGGAGCCGGGCTCCCTGCCCACACCCCAGCCTGGGGCTGGCAGCGGTGCCAGCATCACCCGCGCCCGTCTGTCCCATGGGGGTTGTGCCGTCCTGCACCCTGGCAGCCCCACGCTTCCCTTCTGCCTGGGGTGATGTGGAAGGGCTGCCCTGCTCCCTAGTCCCCCGTGCTGGCCCAGCCCATGGCAAGGAGCTGGGGGAGCTCAGAACCTGCTGACATAACCCTGTCGCCGGCAGCCCTGGGCTGCCCGCTCCTGCCCGCTCTGCCTGCTCTGTGCCAGCGCACGCCTTCGGTGCGGCCGCCAGCCTTGGAGCCGTGCCTGCCTCAGACTGATCTGCTTTTTCCTCTCGCTTTCACATGCCCAGGAAACTGCGGCATTACAAGGATTTGAAAATGGCCTTGAGCTTTTTAAGCACTGCTCTGAAGCAGATATTTTTCCTAAATCAAGATTTGCAAAGGTATTTGGGCATTAGCTGGCCAGGGGGATTTCCAGAAGCATCAGAGCACCCAAACACCCTTTAAATCTGCCTCCCATGCGAGTGCAGATTTGGTACTGAAAAGCAGCTAGAACAATTTGGAGGATTTTTTTTTACATCACCAGTGTTAGTGTAAGTGTTCTCTGAAGGTGTTCCTTGCTGGTTCCCTTCTGAAAATTGCAGTGGTGTGGGATCAGCCCAGAGGGGTTTGGCTGAATTGTGGTGTCTGAGTCCAGAGAAACTCATTCCACCTTCAGCTTCTGCCAGTGTGGCTGCTCCGTCCCTCAATCCCAAATAACCTGTGGTGTGAGTCTGGCTGTGGGGAGGGGACCTGGGGCAGGTCTTGGCTCAGTGTTGGAAGGACACAGAGCAGTGCAGTGGATCAGTCAGGACAGCTGTTCTGTGTGTTGTGTGTCACGATACTCTTAACATCCCAACTCAATGCGAAAAAAAAGCCATTGCCACAAACAGCAATAGTGAGGTGGGTTCTTCCTCTAAATCACACTATTACAAATACAACCCCGTGCCCAGCATTTGCTCTCTTCCTGTAAAAAGCAAAACTTGCACAGCCAGCGATGCTCACCCAGCTCCACGGACCAGTAACTAAACCCAGCCTAATGAGTCCTTGAGAGCGCTTCCCCTGAGCAAGTGCTTCAGATCTGGAGAGATGCCAAAAAGAGCTGAAACCTGCAAAACAGAAAATAAATAGTTGTCTAAGTGCTCAGTGGTTTTCCCAATGATCCTGCTGTTCTGTTTTATGCCTAGAGCTCTGAAAACCCCAGGATCCTGGAGATCCCATATCAGAGAGATGCTCCTGCAACATCTTGCACAGTTAAGCCATGGGGCTCTGGGGCAGGTGAGTTTAAACTGCTCCTGTACTGGAGCAGCTGGAAAAAAATGCCATTCCCTGAGGAAGACAAATTTAAGAGACTGAATCCAGGGGGTGGTTCGAGACCATGAGTCCCGTTTGGTTCGTTCCCTCAGGGAAGACTTGGGGAAATACAGAGAGATCAAGAGGGAGCAACAGATATTATTAGTCAGCCAGGAGGGAGGCGGCTGCAGGGGAAGAGGGTTTAAAAGGCTTCAGAGTATTTTTAGATGTGGTAAAATGAACAGTGGGGAGGGGGAAAGAGTCAAGAAGACCTCTGAGAGACGTAAATGCTTCACAGAGCAGCAAATGCTTCACAGAGCAGCGTGGCCTGGGCTTTCCACTGCATCCTGCCCCAAGCATCAGCTGAGGCAGAGATTTGCTCAAACAGAAGTAGGGGATGTAAAACAATAAAAGAAAATGCCTTCTAGATCTTTACCTAACAAACCTTGTCAAGCTGGCTGTAATGACAAAAGGCCACATTTGCTGAGACATTTTAGCCCTAATTCCCTTAATTTTAGCTGGAGTCAGTTGCCAAAACAGAGTTTAAAAGCTGCTTGCGGAGCCTCCGGCAGGCTCGGGTAGATACTGAACATCTCTTCCATCTTCATCCACCATGGTCCAGACCACACACACCATCCCGGCAGCTCACGGGAGAATAATGGAGCTGCAGGAGGATGGAGGCTGTTTCCAGGGTGGTGTAAAGGGTCTTGGAGTGAAGCACTGGGTGAGATTAAATACAGCTGAGGGGGAGAGGTGGGGACTGTCCACCTCTCCTGATCAGCCGGGAGGATAACGAAGGCACTCAGAGGACAGGGTGAAGCAAGGGGCTGCCTCCCCCCTGGTTCTCCAGGGAAGCAGCCCTTGCTTTGCCATCCCTGTTCCCTGCCAGGAAAGATCCCTTCCTCCCCAGGTTGGGGGGGTTGGCAGAGGCAGTGCCTTTGATGTCCTGTGGTTTTCCAGCATCCCCCCAGCTGCTTTCATTCACAGGGTGGCTCCCTCCATCCCAACTGGAGTACATCTGCTCCGGAGAGGCTTGCTGGGGCTGGTCTTCAGCAGGCACCTCCTGAGTTGCTGGGATGGGATGCAGCCCAGGATAGGGTTGCTGGGGTCTGGGGTGAAGCATCTGGGTTTGCATACCCCACTGGACGTTCTGCACATCCCCTGTTCCCGCCACAGCGCATGGAGGCGTAGAGGAAGACCCTTTACAAAGCCTTTGGTGGATTTGTGCGAGTGAGTCAAGTAGAATATCTATTTGTCTCTATAGCAGCTGAAGGAAACTGGAAGCAGAGCTGATGGTCCCGCAGCTGCCACGAGCAGCAGGTCAGCGCCTCGGCATCTTTATGGGAGGCCCTGGGAATAACCCGGGAGCGCCGTGTGGGGCAGAACCACCTCTCGTGCACCGGCACCAGTGCTTCTCCACAGCGATGTGGTGAAGCAGGGAACTCCCCTTGAGCTTGGTAAAACAAGAAGGAAATTCTTTTCACCCTGATGCATCCCTGGGTGGGATTTGTCCCAACAGGTCACGCCAGCCCCTCCTGAGCCCCAGCATGGCCATGTGCACTGGCATCCCCGCTCCCCACTAACTGCTTTCAGCTTAGGAAGTGCAGCTTTGCTTGCCACCAGGGAATCTGGGATTCCGTCTGTCCCAGGAACCCTCCTGAAATTGCCTTTAAATTAATTCTCAGGTTTTCTTGTAGAGATGCATTGGCTCTTTAATTTTGCCCTCTAGCTGAAGACCCCTGCCTTGCTGCGAAGCCAGGGGGGGCTGGAGCTCTTTGCCTTTTCCCCAAGTGCTTTGTGGTGGCCTCCAAGATCTGGGCTTTGCCAGCTGGAGCAGCTCAGCCACAAGGAACCACACAGCTGCCATGGCTGTGCCGCAGCAGCTAGACACTTGCACATCCCAGCTCTGCAGCATCCGTAGGAAGCCGTCGATAATGGCAATAACCACCGTCTCTCTGAACTGGCTTTAGCACCAGCTGAGACATTGGGTTCAGGGGTGAGCTTTTGTGACAGCTTGATTTTGAAAAATAGGATTAATGATGATGAGCTGACTTAATTTGTGGGATTAAGGAGGGATGTTGGGAGCACAAAGCCTGTATACGGGAGGTGGGCAGCTTGGCATGGCTGCACACGGGTTTCTGTGGTATTACAGGGTGTCACCGGTAAATATGGCTAAAGAATGGATCCTGCATGTTATTTTACAAGCTCTCTATTTCTCATGCAGGTGGCATCGTAGGAAAGGTCACATCCATCCTATGCAGGTGATGGTGGGGATTGGGTTTTGCTCCAGAGGATGCTTTTTGGTTTTGGCTATGCTTTGTAGCGTGTGCTCTTTGCATACCTACCTTAAGGTCTCTTCATTCAAATGAAGCATTAAAACCTGATGACCAAGTGCTAATTGCAGGGCTGTGGCCTCTGGAGGTTGTGGCTTCTAGGTGCTGAGGTGCTCTGGGAAGTGTGGACCGCATTTGCAGGACATTCTGGGACAGCAAGGCAGCAGCTGTCATGGCGTTGGGTTCAGAGCAATGCTAAACCCAGCCAAGGGTGAATTAATTAATTCCAGGATCCCATTAAACCAGGGGCAACACCAAGCTAGGGGGATGGGCTGCACAACAAGGACCCAGGCTCCCATTTCCCATGCCAGACCACAGCTGGGAATCGCTTGCTGCGGGGCTTCACTGTGGGGAGGGCACAAATGCCAATGCTACTTCCCAGCCACGGCGCTCAGTTCTGAGTTTGTCCCCTCTGCTTTCAGGGCCTGGGCACCCTGTCGCAGGGATGCTGGGGTTGGTGCTGTGCCTCCTGTGGCCAGCACAGCAGAAACCGTTCCTGCCATGCACACATGCTGTCACACCTATCGTGATAGAGGCTGTCAAGCACTGTCATACCTAGTGTGATGGGGCAGGCAGCAGATACCCGTGATAGAGGCAGGCCCCATGATGGGGCAGGTGCCCGTGACAGGGGCAGGATCCGTGATGGGGCAGGCAGCCACAACAGTGGCAGGTACCCAGCCCAGGAGCACTGCCTCATGCTCGCTCCCAGGCTCAGAGCAGGGATCAGACTCTGCTCCTGGAGGAATTTTGGCTGCTGCTCAAAACCAGCTGATCTAGCAAATGCATCTGTCCAGCAAACAAAAGACAAGCCATGTACCTGTAGTGCTGCCGAGCAGTGCATCCACCTGCCCATCCCAGGAATCACAGCAGAGGCTTTAACAGCCACTTGAGGAAACCACGACCTGGGTCTTGGCCCTAAAAGCTGCCCCCTGCTCCCCCCCCCCCCCACCCGCCCCCGGCTAGGATTAATTGGGGGGGAGGGTGGGTGCAGAGCTGGGTGCTGGCAGGGCACCGGGTTGGTGGCACTCTGCGGGTCCCTGCAGGAGTGTGGGATCCCATTATTTTATTAAAATCGGCCAAGGCGCCACCCCAGAGTAAGTGGCTGAGCCGTGGCCAGACTGCAGTAATCCCGGAGGATTAGCGTTCGGCCAGGGCCAGCGCCACAGGAGCATTTATTTCTTCTCCTCCACCTTGGGCTGAGGGGCAGCTGCAATGCTTCACCTCCTCCCCGCGTTGGGGTGGCTTTTAGGGACGACAGAAGAACGGTTTGGGGTTCTTTCGTGCCTCCAGTCGGAGGATGCTAAACTGCTTCTTGAGCACCGGTGGGAGCCGGGAAGAAACCAGATGCTGCTGCTGGGCGTTGGGCTGCACGGTGGCAGGGGGGCAGCGCTGCCTGGGGAGGGGGCACGGCGGGCTGGCCGTGCCGCCCCGGGTCAATTGGTTTTGTTGTTGGGAGCGGAGACTGCGACAGCTCAGTGGGCTCCTGTGCAAGGGAAACCCTGGGCAGGGCACCGGGCAGACCCTCGGGGGCAGCGTCCCCCTTGGACACAGATGTGGGGCAGACAGGGCAGGGGGTCAGGGGATGGGGCAGGCAGGAACAGGGGTCGGGCAGGCTGCAGCATGGGGGTGCGTAGCGCCCCCCCCGCCCCCGGGCACCCCCTGCGCTGTGCCGCTGCCCCTGCACCACGCACGGGCTGCGGGCGCGTGTCGCGGCGGGGCGCTCCCGGTGGCGAGTGCCGGGTGCCCGGTGGCCCGGCCCGGCCCCCCCTCCTCGACCCCCTCCCCCTCCGCGCGGCTCCTTTGTTGTTCCGGCCGAGCGCGGAGGCCGCCCCCTCCCCCTGCCCAGCGCGGCTGTGCCGCCCCCGGCGGGAGCGCGCCCGTGCGCGGGAGCGCGCCCCCTCCCCTCCCTCCCTCCGCGCCGCCGCCGCCCGGCAGAACCTTCCAGCGCCGCCGCCCCGGTGCCGCCGCCATGGGCGCCGCGCCGCGCTGAGCCCGCATCGCGCCCGGGCCCGCCGCCATGGAGCTGGGCAAGGTGGTAAGTGCGCGGCCCCCGGGGACCCCCGCGGGGTGGCGGGGGGCTGCGCCCGGCGGGGCCCCTTCCCGGGGAGTTCGGCAGCGCGGGCGCGGAGCCTGGGGGCAGCGGGGGCAGCCGGAGCCGTGCGGCCCCTCTCGCGCTTACCGGGGGGTCTCCCCCGCGCGCGGCCGGTGCCCCCGCGCGCTGCCGCAGCCCGGGCCGGGGGCGGCGCCCACCCGCCCGTTGGACTCGCTGCGCCCCGCGGGGCTGGGCGGTGCCGCGCGCCCCCGTGTCCCCGCGTGCCCCGGCCCCGCGCGGCGGTCACGGCCCATCCGGGGCGGGGGGCGAGCTGGTCGGTGCTGGGGGAGCTCCCCGGTGCGGCGGGCAGCCCGCCTGGCCTGGCTGCCGCCGGCTCCGCTGCGGGGCCCGGGCGTCCCGGCGGGATAACGGGCGAGGGACGCTGCCGCTCGCGGGCGGCGTCGCACGGAACGGTGCCTACCGGGTTCCTACCGAAGCCGCCTGGGCACTGCCGGGCTCCGCGGCATCGCGGCACCGCTTGATTCCGGAGCATCCTGAGGGTGAGATGCGCCCGGGTGCTCCTGCGGGATAAACTTCCCCGGTAGGTCAGTCCCGGGATGCTGTTCCCCCGAACACACACCCGGAGGTGCGCCTCTGACATCTGCGTCCTCTGGCCTCGCTCCTGTATTTCCTTCTGTTTCGAAAAATGCCCAAATACTTGTATTTGCTGGGAAGCAGAAGTCTCTGGTCAGGACCATCAGGAACATTTTAGGAATATTTGAAGGCGGTTAGAACCTTCCTGAACCACCGACCCTGGGAAACACAGCCATCCTCCCGCTCCAGATAGAAATCGCCACTGCTGGAAGAGATTATCTTCACATAAAATCCCCACTTAAAATTAAAATCCTGGCTAACAGGGCAGCTTGCGGGAAAGGCTCTGGCTGTGGCCGAGCCAGCTGGGCAGCGGGGCAGGAGTGATGGAGTGCCCATATCAATAATTAAAGCAAGAAGAGTAACGAGTGTTTTTCATGCGGAGGAGTGTAGGGGTCCTGGGTGGCCTCCTCTTTTTCTGCCTCTCCTTGGACCCAGCTGCCCATGATGGGGTCTCTGGTTGTGCTGTGGGGTCTCTGGTTGCAGTGGGTCTGAAGTGCCTGGCAGCAGGAGCTAGGGCCCATGCTGGCCCTTCATGGTGCTGGCTGTGACCAAAGCACTCCCCAAGCTCTTCTGCAGCTTCAGTTGTCTTCTCTTTTGGCTGTTATTTTAGCTGGAGGCTTCAAAGGGGTCTGCATTTTACAGCATCAGCTTCCCCGATGGTCGTTGGTGAGGTTTGGGTTTTTCAGTAGCCTCACTTTTTACCAGCTGTTCTCACCAAAACCACTTTTCTTGCAGTCCTTTTCCCTCCTGACCCTCCAAAGGTTTATCTGCATATTGGAAAAGTCCATGTTGCTTAAACTGGTTTTAAAAAAGACATGTCCAGTAATTAATCTGCATAAATTGCTTATGGCACTGGAGAAGTCCAGTGGCTCAGCTCTTTGGGTGCCGGTCCCCCAACAGTGGGCAGTGATGTGTTCAGCATAGCAAGCTCTCATCTCTGGCATCGTTGGAACCAAACCCTTCCAGGCACTGGTGACCAGCCCGGTTCTCCCATCCTGGCACTGGATGGTTCACTTGAGTCATTGGGACCCACTGTAAGTCAGTTGTGTGGTTGTCTTTGTTCTTTGCCTTTGCTTGCCTCCAAGGTAGAGGAGTGGTCAGATTCCTGCTCTAGCTCTTGAGATGAGCTTATTGTTTGAGCTCCTTATTTTCGCTGGAGGCTCTGGAGAGGCCAGGAGGAGCGGTGGGTTAAGTCCTTGCACGTGAAGCTTGTGGGCACATCATCCTGTGGATCCCAGCCCACCCTGCTGCCCTCAGGAGGAGCTGCAAGCTAGCGGGGTGGTCTGTTCAGAGACACTCAAAATGCGTATCCTCCAACTCATTTTCGTTTTTCTACCATGGTAATGGTACTGCAACTCACAAGGCAAAGGCCTTGGTGGGAGTCAGAGAGCAGCTACCATCCTCTTGTGTCTCCTTGTGGTGTGGAGACCTCTGAACATCATCACATCGCCCTTCCCTGGCCTGGCCCAGGTGGTTTCTGCCCCAGAAGCACTGCCTGTGCTGGAAAGCTCCTCTGTAACACTCTCAGCAGGCTTCACCGTGTGCCAGAGAGTGCTGACAGTGGGTAGACAAAGTGTAACATTGACCTGAAGTCATCATCCTCCCAGCCTCAGGAGAGTGGACCTGGAGGTGGTGATGCCAGGGCAGGTCTTTGCCAAGAAGAGCCTCATGGCAACACCGTTGGCTTTCAGCGTGGCTCCTGGAGCCCGTGGCTGTCTTACCAGTGACTGGTTTGGGGTGTCCCATGTGCCGTGGCATGGCAGGGGTGTGGAGCAAGGTGTCCCCAGACACCTCCCCGAGGGCCCCCATGCTGGTGTCCCTTGGGATTCAGGGCTGTCTCTGCTGCACCTTGGTCCTCCTCCTCTTGGCATCCTAACTGGTGGCATCAACATGAGAGCCACTGTCACTGGGAGCAAACCCCAGTGGATGCAGCGAGGTTTTAGGGTTTCTGATGCTGGAGGCCAGCATTGCTTTGGGGAAAATGTAGTTGTTTTTATGGCCCAAGTAAAGGGAAATCCGAGACTTGGGTTATTTTGGGGATTATTTGTCATCTGCTGGGAGCAGGAGGTGAGAAGAGCGACAGCACCTTCAGGGAGATGCTCACACAGCCCTGGTCAAGGCACTTCATCCCTGGAGCGGCTCCAGTGTGCAGCCAGCTGGGAGAGGAGTGATTTCTTTCAAAACTCATGGATCCAGCAGCAGAGGCAGCCAAATAGCCCGGATTAAATGATGGGGAGGTATTTTTAATGTCTCACTCCCTACTCAAAGGCAGCATTTATTTTGGACTGAGCAGGAAGACTGGTTTGTGCTGAGCATCCTCTTATCCTGCACATAGAAACAGATCTGTGCATGCACGAGACGCCCAGCACCTGGCCCGCGCGGCGGCCAGCCCTGCCAGCACTGCCCTTCTGCCTTCCTTCCTCCGGCTGCGGCGGGCGCGAAGCCAGCCTTGTGCCCTGCTCCTGCCAGCCTTGTTCCCTGCTCCTGGCTCTGCAGCCATGGGCCACGGCAGCCCAGCAGAGTGGGGACCACGGCTGCCCTGGCTCAACCCAGGAGCTCTTGCCAGTCCCAGTGTCCAGCTGGCTTTGCTTCGAGACTTTGCCGGAGAAGAAGAACCTTTCCTGAGCCCCGGCTAGGCTGTGATTTGTTTTTAGCTGCTGTTGGTGAGTGATGTTTAAAGAGACATGCGCCCTCCAAAAAGCTCGTCCACGCCCCTGTGTCCTGCACATGCTCCAGGGCTGGAGCAAAACTTTGCTACGCTGGGATTTGCATTTTAATTAAGTTCATGGATATTTTTTTTTTTTTTGCAGGCTTGTAGTCAGGTCTCCCTGTTCACTCGCTTCCCCTGGAGCCCCTGTGTCTGCAGGGCTTGGTTGCGAGTTTTCTGGAGGTATGCTCTGTCCCAGCTCTCCATTTATAGAAAGGAATTAAGGAGAAATGAGGGAGCATTACTAAGAGGATTTGCACTGCGACTTACTCAGTTTCTCCAAATAATTTGCAATAGCTCTGGATTCTTTAATCAACACTCATTTCCTTTTGGAAATGAAAGGAGAAGCGGGAAGGCGCCGTGCAGCTCCTGAGCAGAGCTCAGCTCTTCGCCTTGAATGGGAGATTTGCAATTCGGGGGGGTGAAAGCGGAATTTGGGGAGTTCTGGCAGGGGGATGAGGGGATGTATGTGTGCATGTGAAAGAGCAAAGTGATCTCAGTGCTCAGAAAGCCTCTGTCACTCTGTCCTGGGTCACTCTACAAAGCTTGGGGCTCTTCTGTCCCTGCCTGGAGCCGGGGTGGTCACCCCAGTGCAGAGCTGTCAGTGGCTCTGCTGTGGTGTGGCATCTCCTGTGAGAGGAGCTGGGCTGAGTCAGGGGTCACGGGGGGTGGGGGGTGTCCCAAGGGATGTGGTCCAGCTCACCCCGAGGGCTGGCAATGCTCATTGTCAGTGGGATTCCTCAAGACCCATAGGAATGGTGCTAAATTCCCCTGTCCGAGGTATATCTAGCTGTGGACAAAAGACCTTGCGTGGGTTTCTGGGGCACCCCTGGGTGCTGCGAAGAGAGGAAAAGGTGCTCAGCAGGTCCCACTGCTCTGGGGCAGGATAGTCCCTAGTCTGTATTACCTGACTGCTGCACCCCAAAATGGCCTTGAGCCCTTCTGTGCTCGTGGTGGTGGGTTTTCCTTAGCGTGCTCAAGAGATGCTGGAAATGCGAACGGTGCTTGCAGCAGTAACCGCATTGCTCGCCCAGCCTCGGCAGAGCCCCCTCAGCCCAGCCCTGCCCCGGGTGCTGCCCCACTGAGGTCTGCCCCACACCTCAGCCCCGTGGCCCTGCCGGGGGGCAGCGTGGCAGTGCCACCCCCTTGCAGCTCTCGTGCAAATGGGGCCCCGCCGCCTCTGCTCTCGCTTCCCTGCCCCGTTGCACAAGAGGAAGCGCTGGGGTTTCCTTTCCCGGTGGCGGGGAAGGGTGTGGGGCTGGAGGAGGGGCCCGGCTGCCCCAGACCCACTGTGGCCCCCTGCCCTGCTCCCAGTGCTGGGGGCGGGGTACAGCAGTGGGAGAGGAGCCCTTTGGGCACCCGCATGGGTATGAGGACCGGGGGCCGACATCCCTCCATCAGCAAGAAGCTGGAGCTGGGCCAGCAGCGCTGCTAAGGACACTTGTGGCCTGACAGGGCAGAAACAGCCCTTGTAGTGTAGAAGCTCGTAATTAAATTAAAATTGAATTAGCATCAGCTGTAGGTGCTGGATGGTGTTGGGAAGCAGCGCCTGTGTCTTGGAAGGTGCCCCTCCATGGCAAAGAGGTCTGATCTTTCTTTCAAGGCAGCCCCAAATTTCCCTCCTCCTTCACCCAGCGTTGCAGCCAGAACCGGTGGACAGGAGTGTATTCTACTGTCGCCCTCCCTGACCCAGCTTGTCCCTTGGAGGTGACACTTGCAGCCTTGGTCCCTCGCCACTGCCCTGCGCTCCTCTGCTTTGCCATGCGGGCGCTGCCAGAGCTGCTGGCCGGTGGGGCAGCATCTCCGGCATCTCCCAAGTGCCGGTGCCTGCTCCGGGTGGCTGCTGGGATGGGATCCCTGCCCTGCCCTCCCAGAGGATGCAGTGGGGAAGTGGGGTGCCCACAGCACCTGCAGGGATGGAAACACAAGATCTGTCTTTTCTTCAGAAACCTTTCTGCCATCCACATGGACATCATGTGTGCTTCAAACTGAGCAGGGGACTTTGGGATGGAGGGTCTTGGAGGCCACCGCCTGGAGCCAGGGCCTGCCAGCCCCCCATCACCCTCCCACCATGTCTCCCCACTCTGGGGGGGTTGCTGGGGGCCTCTGGTTGGAAAAAACATGTCCTTGATTTACCAGGAAAAGCCAGCAGGAAAGAGCAGTTAAACTGGGAGCTCTGTTTCCATCTCTCCCAGTGGCGTGGTGCTGGTGGGAGTGGGCACGTGCCACAGCAAAGCTGCTGGCTTCGGGGAGCAGCACCCGCATCCTGCCCCTGGCCACGGGCTTCCACTCGCCAGCTCTGCCTGTGCATTCAGCTTGTTACGTGTGGTCCCAGTCCCCCCCCAGGTGGGACATGCATTTAAACAGCAGTGCTGGGGCTCCCCGCCACACCAGGGCCCATGGTGGCTGTCCTGCCTGCCTGTGCCTTCCTGGCTGTGGACTGGGATTTTGGACAGGGACAAGTTGCACCTGGAGCTGGATCTATGGCATGTGTCACCAGTGGCTATTGGGATGTGGGCATTGTGCTCCAGGCTGCCGCTGCTGCCAGAGCAGTAACTTCCTGAGGATTTTGTTGGGATTTTATTATTGCTGAATTTAATTTTATGGTTTTCATAAATGACAAGGGTCTGTGGCCCCAAGGACAGGCAGAGCTGCAGAGGTGGCTCCCACCCTTGGCCTTCCTCTGTAGGGAGCCTGCTCGCTTCCATCAGACCCCTCAGGAAGAGATGTCTGGTGGGGTCAGGTTTCTCCACCACAATACATGTCTCAGCTCTCCTTAAAACCAAGCTAAGATGCAGGTTCTAAGCTGTGTCCAGCCTACTGCTGGACCGGGATGCTTGTGTCTTGCAGCTGGCAATCTGGGTCCCCTGCCACCCCAAAATGAGCCTCTTGCTTCTTGCTGGTGACCTCTGTGGTCACCTGCATGGTCCTTACTGGTCACCTTTGTGACCTCGGTGGTCCCCAGTCAGCAGGGACCTGGTGCTGAGTGCGGTGAACAGCTGGAGACCTGCTGTGGTCCCTGGCAGAGCCAGCACCGTAGGGATGGGGCTGCCAATGCCACAGACCTGCAGGGACCAGCCCATCATAGCTGGGGCGAGCAGCAGCACTCCCACAGCAGAACTGGTTCATACTGGGGCATCAGGACCCAGCAGTTTCAGCTAAGGAGGTACTCAGCCTTGGGGTGGGGGTACTGCTGGCAGCTGTAGGTGAGACCAGAAGCTGCCTCAGCCTTCCACGCATTGTCCCTGCTCCAGCTGGCCGATGCTTTGGTGGCAGAGAGACTTTCTGGGGAGTGGGTCAGGCTCATCGCTGGGGGGTTGGGCTATGCCCAGCTGGACGTGGAGTGCCTGTGTGCCCCTCCAGCCCTGCTCGGCGCTGAGTCGTTGGGGTCGGTTGTGATGAAGCTGTAGCGGGGCTGCCTCGGAGAGGACCAGCCAGCAGGGATGCAAGAAGGATTGCAGTGAAGACAGCACTGAGATAATCCCACTGCTTTAATTGGTTTATATCAGCAATTAGCTACTTCTGGCAGTGCTGAGCCAAACGGTTTCATCCTTCAGTAGCTGGATTCACGGAGCAGGTGCCCAGCGAGTGCTTGGTGCTGCTACGAGCACATGGGAACCTGAGGAGAGGGCAGCCCGTGCCAGCATCACCGCGCTCCCACGCAGGATCAGCCGCAGCGTGCCCGCTGCTGGCACGGCTCCGCACGGGGCAGCGTGGAGTAGTGTTAGAAATCCAGCCTGGCCAAGGCTTCCAGCGGCTGCTTCTGCCTCTCCAGAGGCTACAAGGAGTGTGGCTCTGCCCAGGCTCCTCGGTGCGGGCTTCCCGAGGTGCCTGACATCTGCCTTTCCTGCGGAGAGCGGCGGAGGGCTGTGCTGGGAGAGGCTGCCTGCCCCCGCTGCCTGCCCCACGGGAGGGGTGGGCTGGCTGCCGGCAGGATCAGCGCGCCAGGGGTCTCTAGGCAGTGGGGACCGGTTGTGCCGTGTCTGGATGTGCCCGTCGGCGGTGGGGTGGGGAGGTGGCAGTGGGTGCCAGCCAGGGCAGCTGCCTGTGCTGCGGGCAGCGGGTCCATCTCCTGCCCCTCTGATGCCGCAGCTGGGGCCACATCCTTTGCCGCCAGAGAGCACAGGCAGCCCCAGCCCTGCTCTTCTCCGCAGCCTGTGGTGGTCTTGCTGCCCCGCCGCCAGATCCCCGTGCCCCTAAAATGCCCCTTACACTGCAAGCGGAGTAGGAGGCACTGGCTCCTGCCCATGATCCAAGGGCAGGGGAGGGATTTGCCTTCCTTCTGCCTGTCCCACCACCCCAAGGGCAGGAGAGGGTTCTTTGTGGTCACTGCTTTTAATTGCATCGTTGTTAGCCTGAGTAAATGAGTCCTGGCAGCAGCTGAACCTGGTGGATGCCAACTGCATCCCAGAAAGGCATCCGGCAACGGCAACGGGCAGCATCCAGCTGGCACGAGTAGGGGCTGGGGACCTGGATGAGACCCAGCCACTGGCAGGTGCCGGCAGAGCTGGGGGGGGTGGTCTCAGCGGGTGAGGGAGGACTGGGGGGGGCCCTTCAATTCCTTCCCATCTCACTCCCCCTCCACCACTTCTCTTTTGCAGACTGTCAGCATCAATAAGGCTATTAATGCCCAGGAAGTGGCTGTCAAGGAGAAACATGCCAGAAATATCCTTCCCGAAGCGGGCTGTGGGACACGCGAGCATGGGAGCGGGGCTGGGGCCACCTGGAAAAGGGGCAGCGGCAAGGTGGTGTGCAGGGAGGGGTGCTGGTGTAGCTGGGGCCACAGGCACGGTGCTGAGAGTGGCTGGGTGGGACCCTGGGGGCTCTTGATGATGGTGGTCTTTTTTCTGGCATGGTATGGGGTCCCTGCTCCTTTGCTTGTTGGTGGGTGTCCAGCCTTGTGCCACCAGTGCTGCCACTGCTTGGGAGGGCGGGAGAGGCAGATGCCCACGGCAGTTTGTCTGCTTGGGGTGAGGATGCTTAATCCCCAAAGGTGCTTGTGGGCATGCTGCCACTAAAAGCAGATCCCAGCATCCCGGCAGGGCAGCTGGGAAGGCTTGGCAGAGGCACAGCAAAGCCCCGAGTGTGCCACGGTGCTCCCAGAGAGGTGGTGTAGGGTTGGAGGAGAGGGGACAGCGTGTGCCTGAGCTTGGCAGCTCCCCGTGGTGGCCTGGCCCCCCTCAGCTCTGTGGGTACCAGCTGGCTTCGGGGTGGCCGCTTTCCATCACTGAAGGGAGAGGAGCGTTTCCTTGACCAGCCACCACCATGCATACTGGGCACGCACCACGAGAAGGGAGCACAGACCTTCTGGTCAGTGGTGAACCGGCTGCCGCTGTCCGGCAATGCCGTGCTCTGCTGGAAGTTCTGCCACGTCTTCCACAAACTCCTCCGGGACGGCCACTCGAACGTGAGTGTCACAGGCCCTGCTCGGCAGCTGCCCTGTGGCCAAATCCTTTTCCCAGTGGGACTGTGTGGGGTGGTGGGAGATGCTGGTGTGTTGGTGTCCTTCTGGGGGTCAGTCCTGGGTGGGGGTGGATGCAGGGACCCCTCCCTGCCTTGCCACAGCCCCTCTGCACTGCAAATCCCAGTGCAGACTGCAGCATGGGTGCCGGAGGAAACCACTTGGCATGGGGCATGGGCATCGACGCAGGAGCCACCACCAAGGATCCTGCTGTCCCATGTATATGGGGAAACTGAGGCACCCTGGGGCTGGCGTAGTGACACCACTGGCAGGCTGCAGTCAGAAAGGCATCAGGGCCTCCCATTCCTTACCCCAGTTGCCGGTTTGAAGTATGGCACACCTTTGCCTGCTGCCCACACTGCCTGCTTATTATCACTGTCATTCCTCCAGGTCCTGAAAGACTCTGTGAGATACAAGAACGAGCTGAGCGACATGAGCAGGATGTGGGTAAGCAGCCAACCCCACCAGCTGCCACAGTGGGGACACCCCAGGGGTCCCTCAGCAGTACCCAGCACGGTGGCCAGACTGGGGGGGTGGCGTTGACTTGGGGGGTGGTCTCTCCCAGGGGCAGCCAGGCTCCGAGGGCTGAGCAGATGCTCAGCCGTGGCTGACCGGTGGCTGCTGTGATCTCCCTGGACTGGGTTTGCCAGTCATGTTCGCTGTCCCCTTCCACCAGGATCAAATGCCGCCTCCCAATTTTATGGCAAAACCCAGTAAAACACCGCTCTGACAGTCAAAAGCAGCGCTGAAATCTGCAGAGATGATGAGAAGGTCCTGACCAAATCCCTTCAACATATCTGCTGCAAGCCAGCCTGCAGCCTGTGTGCCACTAGGGAGGGTTTGGCTGTGCTTTTTGGGGGGAGGTAAGGGAGGGGTCACTCATGCTGTAAGGGGAGAAGGCTTGTTCACAGCCTGCCCTGGATCTTAACAGCTTTTTGGTGTCCCCAGGGCCACCTGAGCGAGGGCTATGGACAGCTCTGCAGCATCTACCTCAAACTGCTGAGAACCAAGATGGAGTTCCACACCAAGGTGAGCATCCTCTCCCCAAGACTGCAGCGAGGGCTGGGCGCTGACGTGCTGGGGCAAAAGCAGTGGCGACACTCAGGGCAGGACAGGGACTGGCAGAGCCATCCCAGTGCTGTCCTCTCCTCTGTCCTGGCCGTTCTGCTGCCTCCATGAAACGTGCCCCAGGCTGCCGGTGTCCATCCTTGGCCCGGATCAAAGTTGGCCTGAGGACCAGTGCTTTGGGGGTGGCAGGTTTCATGGTGGACCAGGGCTCCTTGAAGGCACCGGGGCTGGGCTAGGAGTTGGGGTGCTATGAGAAACAGTAAGAGACCCCCAGTTTTTGGGGTGCATGTTCTCTCCCAGGTATCCTAGATGTGGAAGGAGGTGGAAGAGACGTGTGGGGTTCTGGAGTAGGGAGGGCTTATGGGGGCCATGCCATGCTGTGCCACACCGTCAGAGCAGCTGCTGCCCATCCCCAGCACTGCCCTGGCAAGATCCACAAGAGCTAGAGCAAGCCCTGGTGGCAGGGACAGGCAGGAGACAGCGTAGGCAGGGCAAGGGCCAGCACTGAGGTGTAAATCTGGAAAACCCTTATAGTGCAGCCTGGCTTTTCTGCATCACCATGGACATGGGGAGGGATGCCGGGAATTTGGGCTGGGGACGTGTTCCTGTTGGTGCACGAAGGAGGCTGAGCAGCAGCACCTGCTCTGAGCAGCATGCGAGCATGGAGGGTTATTTGCTGTGGTCAGCAAAGGAAATGGATGTGTATAGAAACCTGCCTTTGCTTGGGACCGAAGTTTGGATGTAAGGCTTTAGAGCTTTCTGAAATGAGGCTTTCATATGGCCAGGAAAAGTGCAGTGGAAGTGACAAGTCAGCCTGAATATTTAAGAACGGCCGTGCAGCAACGATGATCTTGCATCACATGCACAACTTCAGTTCTCAGCAGAACTTTAAACAGAGTCACAGATTTGAGTTTCTTTATGAACACCCAGTTCATTGCAGACCATAAATCTCATGTTAGATTTATCAGGCGCGCAGGACGAGGTAGCACAGAGCAAACCCCTTGGTCCCCAGCAGCCTCAGTGCTCCCGGGACTTCTGCGTTCCTTCATCTGTCCCGTTTGATAAACGTCGCTACACACAGCATGCCGTGGGCTCGGTCCGGCCGGTCTCCCATCCTGTCCCACCCACTGCTGTCCCCAGCCTGAAAGAATTGGTGCCAGTCACCAAAATTCACATTTTCTCTCTCCCCTTTGGGCTCTTGGGCCATGTGTGCTCCTGGGCACAGGAGCATCCTGGGGAAATCCAGGTATCCATCACACATGGATTTTTTCCTCATCATCAGGAGCTTGTTTCCAGCCTCCGGAGCAGCACTGCTGTGCAGGTCCCTTCCTTGGGCTGGCCCTTGGGGAAGGGGTGCTGGCTCCAGACCTGCTCCATGCGTGCCGTGCTGGCTGCCGGGGCAGTGGGGAGCACATTTACACTAAGTAACGTGGCATGCCCTGTCCCGCCTCAGGAAGCCACACACGTCGATGAAACTTCCTATTTAGGTAGAGGGTTTCTTATAGAATAAAATAGAATATACTTGTGGTGTGAAAATAACAGTGTGCTGCCAAGAGCAGGATGGAAGGTTGTGGTGGGCTTGTACCTGAGCGCATCCCTGCATGGCTTTGAGCACCCTCATCCTCACGGTTACTGGCTGTGGCCAGACACCTGCGATGTTTCCTTACTTTTCGAGCCCTGCTGGAAAGAGGTGTTTTGTGAAGCCAGGCTGTACCCATCACCCCAATTTGGTTTGGAGCTGTGACGTGACCTTCCCTGAAATGCCTGGGCAGCGTGAGGAGGCTTTGCCCCTTGGAGCAAATATTGGCTCCTTCCCCTCCAACTCTCGTCGATGCTGTGCACAAGCTGGCAGCCCCATCTCCTCCCTGCTCAGCAGTTTTCTAAGCCCCAGGAGGAGTGGCTTTTCTTGCTGGGGAGAATATGGGCACCATGCACTGGGGATGCTGCAGTCAGCCAGGGCTCAGCAGACCTCGTGTTAGCCTCCTTTTGCCCCACATCACTCCCTCGGTGCTTCCAAAGAGCCACGCTGGTCTCTTGCACCAAGATCAGCAGCCCTGGTGCTCCCAGAGCTGTGGCCAGAGCAGGAGATAGTCCGAAACCCTTTCCTGACTCCTGTTTCCCCACGCAGAATCCCCGCTTCCCCGGCAATCTCCAGATGTCCGACCGGCAGCTTGACGAAGCAGGGGAGAATGACGTCAATAATTTGTGAGCACAGGGCAGGGGTGGGAGGCAGGGGAGGGGTGTGGATGCAGGCAGGGTGGTACAGCACTGCCCAGCTGCACCGGCAGCATGACCAAGCTGGGAACGGGACCTTGCACATTCCCCCCAGCCCTGCCATGGGTGCTGGGAGCAGGCAGAGCCCCTGGGCAGGGCTGGTGCATCCACACTGGAGCACCCGCTCATCCCTCTGGTGTCTGGCACAGGTTGAGGCCCAGGGGTGGCTCCGAGGATGCTCCCCAACCATCCTCATCCCTTTTTCTTAGTTTTCAGCTGACAGTGGAGATGTTTGACTACCTGGAGTGTGAGCTGAACCTCTTCCAGACAGGTAAGCCCCCATGCTGCCTTGCCGGAGGTTTGGGTGGGGGGTCGATGGGGGCTGAGCTGCACTGGGGGAAGGCTGGGAAGGATGCTGTCTAAGGGCATCACAGCTTCTCTCTTTTCTGGGCACTTCACCTGAGCTGTTACTAGCTGAAGTCCTGGCGTGCCATACTGCCTTGTGGCATCCCTCTGACAGTGCCTTGAGGCTGGTCACATCACCTCACCCCACTCCCTGCCACCTGCATGGCTTCCACCACCCAGGCTTTGGGCTCTCCCGCTCCAGCAGCCTCCCCAGGCTGAATCTCTTCTTGTCTTACTTGTGGGCTTGCAACAGGTTTTGGTTTTTATTAACAATGAACGCAAGCTGCTGCAGGTGTTTGCGGCAGTGCTGGAGCTGGGGGGGCACCCTGCCCTCCTCCCGCACAAGCAAGCAGAGGGGTAAAAACAAACCAGTCTCAGCCCTCAGGGCTGTCACACACCTCTGCACACTCGAGCAGGGTCAGGTTTAGAGTAAATTGAAGCAACTCTGGAACAAGCCTTGATCTGCTGCAGGCATCAGGCTGTGGGTGCTGGCAGGGCAGGGCTCTGTTTCAGCAGAACTGGAGCAGCACCTTCATCTTGTGCCCACGCCCTGGCACAGCAGGATGGTGCCCGTGCCGGGGAGCTCATCCGTGTGGTGCAGCCCCATCCTCAGACTGCTCGCGGGGGCTCTCACTGCTCTGCCCGTTGGAGGGGAGTTGCTGGACAGAGGGAGTTGAAGCTGCCATCTTCTCCTACCACCCTACTAGTCTGCCAGCTGCCCGAGCACACTCTGTGGGCAGGTGTCCCACGACTTGTGGGAGACCCACAAGGACAGTCGCTGGACATATCTCCAGCAGCCTGGCATCCCACGCCCCTGGCTGGCCCCAGCTCTGGCAGAAATACCTTCGTGCCCTTGTGTCATGGGGCACATCCTGGCATGAGATGCAATTCGACGTGATGTGGATGGAGGGTTGTGGGTGTGAGGTGCTGCCTGCTGCTCCTGGCTGCTCTGGGAGTGTCCCCCACCAGCACGCCTGGCGCGCCTGGATGCCAGTGGGACAGCAGCAATGGGCAGAGCACAGGGGCCGTGTGTTCTCGGGGGGCCGGGAGCAATGCCTGCGGACCCAGCTGGGGCATGGGGTGCTGGGCACCTCCAGCCCATGGTGCCCAGTTAAAGTGTTCCCAGGCCTGCATGGGGGTCCCAGGTGGGAATTTCCCTGCCCACTGATGTAAATGGCTGCGGGGCAGCGGGCTGGGTCCCCAAGGGCCAGCGGGTAACTTGCTCTGGGCGAAGGTCTGGCTCCAGGTGATGTTTGTGGACACAGCCGACGGTGTGGCACCCGGCGGTGCTGTCGGTGCCGCTGTGGCCTGATCCCATGTTCCTTCCCCGCAGTGTTCAGTTCCCTGGACATGTCGCGCTCAGTGTCGGTGACGGCCGCGGGTCAGTGCCGCCTGGCCCCGCTCATCCAGGTGATCCTGGACTGCAGCCACCTCTACGACTATACCGTCAAGCTGCTTTTCAAGCTCCACTCCTGTGAGTGTCCCCAGCGCCACTGCCTCGGGCGGGGGAGGACATGGAGGGGGGCACTGGGGGTCACCATCCGGGTCAGGATGGGATGTTCACCCCATTTGTCTCCTTCCCAGCCTTTTTGGGGGGGCGAAGGGAGTTGCCATGGCAAGGAATGAGGAGGTGCAAGTGCTGGGGGAGCCTGCCCCGCTGAACACCCCTCAGCCACAGGGACAGTGCCCCCCAGGAGCTCTCCTGGCTTTGGGGAGGCACTGGCTGCAGAACCCATGCCCCCCAGGACCTCCAGTTGCTGTGGTGACTGCCTGAACGCCAGCTTGCTGCTTTTCCCTGTCCTGGGAGCATCTGGGGGGGGACGCCATCCACTTCTGCAGCGAGACACTGAGCCCAGCACATTCAGACCCTGGGGAGGAGGGTAGCCATCTCTGGGAAAGACCCATCCCCACGTGGCTGTCCCCCAGTGGGTTGTCCCCTGATCCGTGTTCCTTCCCAGCACAGAGGTGCCTGGTGATGTTTCTGCTTGCTGCTTCTTCCAGGTCTGCCAGCGGATACACTGCAGGGCCACCGGGATCGCTTCCTGGAGCAGTTCAGAAAGTGAGTGCCCAGACCTGGGGCGCTGACTCCCCGCTGCTGGGGATGCTCTGGGCGTGCACCCAGGGCAGAGGGGGTGCAGAGGGGTGCTGGAGCCCCCATGCCAGGGCTCAGCAGCTGTGTGATGGAGATGGCAGACGTGTATGAGTCAGTCTTGCCTGGGTCTCTGAAATCCAGCCTGCTTCAACTTTCCTTTTCTTCCAGGACAGCGGCTCTGCTTGGCTAATCCACAGCTATTGAATTACCAGATAACAGCGTTGTTAATTCTAACGAGGCATTCAGCCACTGACAGCATGTCTGACCATTTAAAACCCTCAAACCTTTTAATTGCAGTTTTAAATGCAATTTGCAGCTGGCATGCTGAGATGAAAGCCTGGGCATGGGCTGAGAAGCTGAGCAGGGGTTGCTGCTGGGGACACCCTGGGGGCGCCCCAGACTGGGTGTTGGGTGAGCAGGGTGCTCAGCACCCTTAACAGCATTTTCTGCTTGTGATGGCTCATTCAGGAAAGGGATGCATTGGTAGGAGAAGTGAGCTAGGAGACTGCAAGCAGCATGTGGAGGTGGTTTGAGATGCTGCTGCGGGAGGGAGGGTCTTCGCAAGCCCTGGGGGCGACTCACACTTATGGTGCTGGGGGCGTGGGAGAGGGAAAAGAGATTTTCCCCCTAGTTCTGTTGAATTCCCAAAAAAATGCCAGTTGCACAAAGCTGAAGGAGCTTGTTAGAAGGGGCAGCCACAGGATGAAACCTTTGGTTGTTCAAAGCTGAGGAGGGGTCCGTGAATTGCCTCGGAGAGAGCTTGGGTGCCTGGAATGCGGCTGGGTGGTGCAGTGCAGCAGAGGTGGCTTTGGGGTTGGAAAGACATCTAAAGGGCTCACAACATCTGTGTCTGTCCCAAATCAAGATACCAATGAAAGAGATTTTAAAAGCAGGAGATAAAAGGTGTAGGACGAGCAGAACCAAGTCATGGTCACCCAGTTACCTGAGACCTCGGACGTGTGATGCTGCTGGAATATTGCCAGTGCCCCAGGGCTGAGAGGTGCTGCGGTGCTGGTTCATAAAAAGGGCTCGAGGAATAGGGGAGGGAGGCAGCCCAGGGGCTGAGCCAGCTCTTGGCACAGCAGGGGAACAGCGAGTGGGATTAGGGTCTTCCGTGTGACATGGGGGAGCTGGGCGTTGGGTACATGAGAGGCCATGAGCTGCTGCAGGGTGATTTGGGGTAGGAAGTAAGGTATTTATTTCCAAAATAAATACATTATTTATTTCCAAAATAAATACATTATTTATTTCCAAAATAAATACTGGGGGAAAATGGAACTATCCTGTGAAAAGCTGAGTGGTGCAGCTGAGGTGCTGGGGGGAAAGGGTGGCATCCAAGAGGGTCCTGGACAGGCCAGCACAGTGGGTCCATGAGAACCTCATGAAGTTCAACCAGGCCAAGTGCAAGGTCCTGCACCTTGGTCGGGGCAATCCCGAATATCAGCACAGACTGGAGGGTGGGGGCATGGGGGGATGGATGGAGATCACCCCAAGGAGAAGGACTGGAGGATACTCTTGAGTTGTTGAGTGACAAATGGGACATCAGCCAGCAATGTGCACTTGCAGCCCAGAAAGCCAAGCACCTGCTGGGCTGCATCACCAGCAGCTCAAGGGAGGGGATGCTCCCCCTCTGCTCCGCTCTCCTCACAGCCCCCCGCAGCGCTGCTCCAGCTCTGGGGTCCCCAGCACAAGGCAGCGGCTTTGAACTGAATGACGGTGGGGTTAGGCTGGACAGAGGGAAGGAATGTTGCACCGCGGGGGTGGTGACACGGGCACAGGCTGCCCAGAGCGGCTGTGGGTGCCCCATCCCTGGCAGGGGACGGGGCTGGGAGCAGCCTGGGCTGGGAGGAGGGGGCCCTGCCCATGGCATGATGCTATGAGATGTGAGGGCACTGGATTAGTAACTGCAGAAAGGAGAGGAGACAAATGGTTGGATTTTGTACCAGTGAGTATGTCGAGGTGATCTCCAGCGATGGTGCTGGAACCAGTCCTCTCGCTGTATTTTAAATGAGCTCAAAAAAGAGCGTGCAGTGAAGTGCCATGGCCTCTGGTACGTGATTATTTAGGGTAGTCGAAATGAAAACTGACCACTGAGCGCGGGGGGAGGATGTCATGGCACTGAGGGACAGCTCAATTCAGGTCACAAACTGCAAACCAGTGCCTGTGGGAAAAACACAGGCCATGGACGTCGGCAGATAGCAGGGGTGTGCATGGGCTCTGACCACCCAGGGCAGAGACCTTGGGGTGGGTACCAAGATACCTGCTGGGGTGGCTGGGGGGGAGGGGAGCCCCGAGTGGCACAGCCAGGCACTGCCACTCGTCCCCAGAACTGGAGATCCAAAGGGAGGTAGCCCTGCTCCTGGGGGAGATGCTGCTGTGGGGAGCTGAAGGTGATGATGCAGACGTGGCCTCCAGGCAGGAAGCCCCCGACCCGCTGATGGCTGGGGTCATCGTGGGAGCAGTGGTGGTGTTTCTCTGCTGTCCCTTTCAAGCTCTGGCTGTGGTGAGGACAGCACAGAGAGGTGGCTGTGCCTCGATGCATCCCAGTGCAGCCATTCTGCTGCGGCTCATGGATTCATAGACTCAAGTGCTTTGGTTTAAAGTGACCTTGAAGACCATCTAGTCTAACCCCTCTGCTATAGGCAGGGACATCTCCCACTAGAGCAGGTTGCTCAAGTTTCAGGTCCTTCTCCCTGCTCATCAGGTCCTGGCGTTATGGGAAAAAGTCTCCAGCAGTCAGGTTTTGCCAGAGGGGAGGCTGCTGATGGGATCTTCCCAGGAGCTGCTGTGGGTTTGGTGGCAGCACATACCATGTCCCCTCCGGCACAGCCCAGTGGCCCCCTCCTGGAGCCAGGCAGGGGGTTGGAGCTACCTGCATTTGCTATGGGCTGTCTGGCTTGGGTCCCTAACCATTCCTTGCCCCTTGCAGGCTGAAGGACCTCTTCTACCGCTCCAGCAACCTGCAGTACTTCAAGCGGCTGATTCAGATCCCACAGCTGCCAGAGGTGAGACCCTGTGGCCCCCAGGCCCCCATGGCCAGGAGCAGCAATGGGGCCGGTGGCACTGGGAGGGTGCCCAAAAAGGGTCACCTGCTGCCTTGCCCGGCTTCCCAGGGCCAGTGACAGCGTGGGGCTCGTGGGGCCTGAGGCTCATCCTTGCAGCCCTCTCTGGGTGGGAACCTGCGGGATGGAGGTGTCCCTCTGGCTGGGATCCCCTCGCGCACTGACCCTCAGCCCTTGCCAGGATCAGTCCCCATGGGTCCTGGCTGCATTCCCACGAGTCTGGGCATGACCACCTCAGCATCTGGGCAGGATTTTGGCCAACTGTGCCTGAAATCCTGCGGCAGTGCTGGTCCCCCAGCACCCAGCCATGCTCCCCTCCCTCCTCAGAACCCTCCCAATTTCCTGCGTGCCTCGGCGCTGTCGGAGCACATCAGCCCCGTGGTGGTCATCCCCGCTGAGGCATCCTCACCTGACAGCGAGCCCATCACAGACCTGGTGGAGATGGACACGGCCTCACAGGTGAGCCGCTGTGGTGCTGCCTGTGCCCTCGGGATGTAGAGGGGATGGTGGGTGCCCTTCAGCTCTGAGACTCGGATTATTTCTCCAAAACCATGCTGCGGTGGGGCTGAGACAGTGGGGATGGCCTCAGGCACAGGGGAGCATCCCTGCAGGGGGCTTGGTGGGTGCTGGGTGTCACTTGTGAGTGCTGCTAGGTCTGAAGCCAGGCTGAATTCATCTCACAGGGCTTTTCTTAGTGGTTTGGTGCCCTCCAGTGATGGCCAGCTGGAGATATTTGGCTTACATGGCAGCTCAGCTCTGTGTGCTTGCATTAGGTCTTCACGCCCCTCTCAACCCAGCGTTGTCCTCAGGCTCTTGAGTGTTTCGGATGGGGAGGGGAGGGGGTGTGTGGCAACATGACTTTGGGGATCTTGCCCCCCCCGGAAGTTAGGAGGGGACAGAGCAGAGATGCTCCATGTTGAACATGTCCCAGCACATTCAGCGTGCTGGGAGCGGCAGCGGGGATCCAGCCCTGGTGCCCAGGCAGCAGCCCTGCCAGCACATGGGCTGGCTTGGTGGTGCTGCGGGGGACGTGGAGGGGGGCGAGGGCTCCTTGGTGGTGGTGGGTTCACTCCAGGTCCGTGCTGCTCTCCCCGCAGAGCCTGTTTGACAATAAGTTTGATGACATCTTCGGCAGCTCTTTCAGCAGTGACCCCTTCAACTTCAACAGCCAGAACGGGATGAATAAGGATGATAAGTAAGCAGTCCTGGTGATGCCACGGAGGCAGATGAGTTTGGACCGGGAGCTCCCTCCCCGGCACAGCACCACAGCCACCTTCCAGGCTGGTGTGACGAAGGAGCTGCGGTGGCACAGGGGATGCCTCCCCTCCCAGGATGCATCCCCATGGCACCGCCGTGGCTGGTGGCAATGACAATGTACCTGGTGTCTCTCCTTCCCAGGGAACGGTTAATTGAGCAGCTTTATGGGGAGATTGCAGCCCTGAGGGAGGAGCTGGAGAACTTCAAGGCTGAGGTGGGTGACAGCTATCCAGTGGTGTCACACAGTGAGCACTCATGCAGCACTCAGGAGCAGGATGAGACCCAGCACTCACACTGGGAATGGGGCTGGTGGGATGGTGGCTGCGTCCCCAGGTGGGCAAGGTCATGACCCTTTCTGTCCTGCCCTGTCCCTGATGGCTTCTGCATCCCTGGTGCAGCCATTCCTGCCCATACAGGGGTCTCTACGCGTGCCAGGGGGCTGTGTCCCTGCTGGGCAGGGTGGGGAGGAGGCTCACTCCCACTGCCCAGCATCCTTAGTGCTTCACCCTGCTGCATGTGCGGCTCTTGGGATGCTAGCCATTCGGTGGCCACCAGACAGTACCGGTAGGCATTGGACAGTGCCTGCTTGCCTGCCATCCTTGCAGAGCGCACGGGGCGCAGTGCAGCTGCGCGGTCGCGCCAGCGAGCTAGAGGCTGAGCTGGCTGAGCAGCAGCACCTGAAGCAGCAGGCGCAGGATGAGAGTGAGTTCCTGCGCGCAGAGCTGGAGGAGCTGAAGAAGCAGCGGGAGGACACTGAGAAGGCACAAAGGAGCCTGACAGAGATTGAAAGTGAGTGGGGAGAGCTGGCATCCAGCGTGGGGTGAGGGTGAGCCCCAGGGTGGGGGTCCTGGGCGCTCACCTCGGCATCCCTGCGTGCATGGCAGGACGGGCGCAGGCCAACGAGCAGCGCTACAGCAAGCTGAAGGAGAAGTACAGTGAGCTGGTGCAGAACCACGCTGACCTGCTGCGGAAGGTGGGCTCCCTGAAACTCCCTCGGCATCGCCTTTCCCATCCGTGCCCCTGATACCGGGGGTCACTGAGCCCCCTCTCTGCCATCACCAGAATGCGGAGGTGACCAAGCAGGTGACAGCGGCCAGGCAGGCCCAGGGGGATGTGGAGCGGGAGAGGAAAGAGCTGGAGGATTCCTTCCAGCGGGTGAGCGAGCAGGCTCAGAGGAAGGTGAGTAGGGATGGGGTGGGGGGACACATGCCAGGGATGGGATGGGAGCTTCCCCATGGAACACCGTTGCCAGTAACCTCTCTTCTTGCCTGCAGTCTCAGGAGCAGGCAGAGGTGCTGGACACGCTGAAGCGGGAGCTGGCAGCCAGCAGACAGGAGCTGCAGATCCTCCAGAGCACACTGGAGTCCAGCACGCAGGTGAGAGCCCGTGGGTGGCCCCTGCCAGCCTCACCACTGCCCTGGGGCAGGCAGCCTGGGCGAAGGAGTGGCCTGCCTGCCGTCATGGTGCTTGGGCGAGGTATCACCCAGTCAGGAGGTATTAGCCATCCTTGGCCTGATAACCAACTCCCTGTCTTCTTCCTCCCCACATCTAGACAGGTTTAATGATCATATCAGGGGGTTTAACGCTCCTGGGCACAAGAGCATGCAGAGCAATGGCCAGCACAAATCGCTGGACAAAATCCCTGCAAGAGCAGCGTCAGGCAAGGCGGCCCTGCCCGCTGTAAAACCCAGGCAGGGAGCGTGCCATTGCATTGCGAGCCTTTGCATGAGCTTGCTGCTGTGCCAGAGGGTATTTCGTGCCCGCAAAGCTGTGCAGGACAGCAGGGGTGTCCAGGTTTGTTGTAGAAGCCAGAAGCTGGCAGGAAAATGGAGCTGCCTGTCCCTGGGGTGGGCAGAGACTCTGCAGCAGGACAAGGGTGAGGCAGAGCTGGCTCCAGGGCTAGGAGCCAGTGCCCTTCATCTTTTCCTCCGTCGGGATGTTGACAGTCATAGCAGAAGTGATTTTTTTTTTTCCACTGGTAAAGCAAAAGGGCTCCCCAGGGAGCCTCAGCTGGCCTCATGCGAGGCTGTGGGTGCTGCAAGGGTGCTGCCAGGTGGTGGGTGATGCAGAGCTCTGACTTGCATGGACTGCGATGTACCCAGCCCAAACCAGGATCCTAAATGAGTGTTCACCCTTGGCACAGCCCTGACCACTGTTTTGTGCCCACCCAGGCAGGAGTGGAGCAGAGCACCCAGATTGCTGGTCTGGAGCAGGAGAGGGACAGCCTGAGACTGGCAGCGGAGCGGCACGGGGAGGAGATGGCTGCCCTGCAGACCGAGCTGAAGCAGCTGCAGGACATGCTCAGCCGCGAGCAGGAGAGCAGCAAGATGGAGCTGGAGACGTTGCAGACCCAGCTGAGAGACAAGGTACCCTGGGGGCACCACCAGCACTGGGCATCTCCCTCCCCACTGAGCTGCAGGGCTCTGGTGGAGCTGGAGGCGGTGATGGGGAGTGGGGGTGATCCCTGGCATGGGGGGGGAGGGGCATGATGCCTGCGCTGGCTTGGCAGGAAGGTGAGGAGCAGGCACTGCAGCGGCGCCTGGCCGAGGAGCAGTTCGCCCTGCTGCAGGGCACTGCGCAGGAGGCGGAGCGGATGGTGCAGGATGCCCTCAGTCGCCTGGAGGATCCGGCTCACATCGGCTGCACCGGCTCAGCAGGTGAGTTCCCTGGTGCTTGGCAAACCTGGCGTTATCCCAGCGGCAGAGACGCAGGGACGCCCCGCGTTTGAGTCCTGCCTGCTGTCTGCCTGCAGATTGCCTCCTGTCCAGGACACTAGCGGCCTCCGAGTGTGTGGAGCGGCTGAGGGACGCACACAGCAAATACCTTTCCAACCACGCAGGTGAGAGCCAGCAGCGCTGGTGGGGGCTGGGCTGGGGGAAAGGGGCAGCACCCGCCAAGGCTGAGGCGTGTTCTGCTCTCCCGCTGCAGCTGTGGGCTCCCTGCTGCCCTGCCTGGCCCTCTTCGCCCACCTTGTCAGTGACACCCTCCTGCAGGGCAGCGCTACCTCCCACATGGCCCCCATGGAGCCTGCCGACCGTGAGTGCTGCCCGATGGCAGGGGCCAGGGCGGGCAGGGGACTGGGCGGGCAGGATGCTGGGGCAAGTAGGATGCTGGGGCAGGCAGGGGCCAGGGTGGGCAGGAGCTGGGGCAGACAGAGGTTGGGTGGCCCTGTCCCCACGTGCAGCACCTTCAGCCTCTTGTGCTGCCTGCGCAGGTCTGCTGGAGATGTGCAAGCAGTGCGGCAGCAAGGCTGTGAGCTACCTCAGTGCCCTGCAAGACCCAGGGACAGTGGAAGGCGCCGACTGCAGCCTGGTGACAACCTGCCTGAGGCAGATCAGCGCCATCGGGGAGGTGGGTGCCCCAGGAGGGCTGGTGTGACGGGGTCAGGCCACGGCGGGCACTGCCAGAGGGGCTGTGCCACCCCTGGACGGTCCCTTTCATCCTGTCCCCTCTGCAGGAGCTGCGGCCTAGAGGGCTGGACATGAAGCAGGAGGAGCTGGGTGACCTGGTGGACAAGGAGATGGCAGCAACGGCAGCGGCCATTGAAACAGCAGCTGCCCGGATTGAGGTGAGGGTTGCTGTGTGTCGCAAGGCACCCATGGGTGCCGTGCCTGCCAGGACCACTGGCTCAGTACATCCTCTCCCCCCTCCACCAGGAGATGCTGAGTAAGGCACGAGCTGGTGACACTGGGGTCAAACTGGAAGTGAATGAGAGGTGAGCAGGGGCCGGGGCACTGGAGGGGGCCAGGCAGGCAGGCTGGGGCCCAGGGCTGCAGGCAGAGTGGCTGCCCCACAGCTCTGGGGTCTCCCTGCCCCACATGTGGGGCTCAGTGGGGCTTGTCTCGCAGGATCCTGGGCTCCTGCACGGGCCTCATGCAGGCCATCCATGTCCTGGTCCTGGCCTCCAAGGACCTCCAGAGAGAGATCGTGGAGAGCGGACGGGTGAGCCGCGGGCAGGGGTGCAAGCACAGCATGGGGCAGCAGGAGCTGGGCCAGCCGTGGGTCACCGCACACTTGCAGGGGACCTGCTGCTCCAAGCTTGGCCTGTTGGGGCATCAACGCTGGCTGCCAGGAGCTTCTGCCCCAGCCCCGGCGTCTCACCATGGCCATGGTCCCTGGGGTGTCACAGAGGTCCCTGATCCCCCTTCCCATGTGGGGGACCCCATGACCCCCTGGGCTCACTGTCTCCCCAGCTGCTACGCACATCCTAAATGAAACCTTGACGTACTCCATTTCCCTGAGAGCAAGGGGTTTGGGGGTCCCCAGCCCTGCCCACCCCCCTGTCCCCAAAGTGTGACCATGCCTTTCCCAATGGCAGGGTGCAGCGTCCCCCAAGGAGTTCTACGCCAAGAATTCCCGGTGGACCGAGGGTCTCATCTCTGCCTCCAAGGCGGTGGGGTGGGGTGCCACCGTCATGGTGTAAGTGCCACTGTCACCAGAGCGGGGAGAGGGTGGCAGGGTGCTGCTGTCCCCACGGGGAGGGGACTGAGGTGGTGGGAGGATGCTCCAGCCCCTCTCTGCCCTCCTGCAGCGATGCGGCCGATCTGGTGGTGCAAGGCAAGGGGACGTTCGAGGAGCTGATGGTCTGTTCCCGGGAGATCGCCGCCAGCACTGCCCAGCTGGTAGCAGCCTCCAAGGTAGGAGCCCCTCAGGACGCTGCTCCCCTAGCCATGGTTTGGGGTGACCCGGGGGCACCGTGTGGTCACCCCAAACTGCGGGGCTGGTCTTCTGCTTGCCCGGCAGCCCTAAGTGCTCACTGCCCCGGCAGGTGAAGGCTGACAAAGACAGCGCCAACCTTTGTAAGCTCCAGCAAGCCTCCCGGGGTGTCAACCAGGCCACAGCTGGCGTGGTAGCCTCCACCAAAGCTGGGAAGTCGCAGGTGGAGGAGAAAGGTAAGTGTGGGGCCGCAGGACGATAGACCTGCCCCGAAAACTCCGCTCTTTGCACGTGCCCTCTCGGGTGGCTGTGCCCCGGTGGGCTCTGCCTGCCACTGTCCCTCGCTTGCTGCCGGCGTGCGGCATGGTGGCAGACCCTGCCAGTGGCACGGAGCTGCCGGGGTGTCCGCGCTGGGGAGCAGAGCTTGAGCAGGGCTGGTGGTGATGTCCTCCGCAGACAGCATGGACTTCTCCAGCATGACACTCACCCAGATCAAGCGTCAGGAGATGGACTCGCAGGTAGGAGGTTTGCCCATGTTTTGGGGTACACGCCCACTGGTGCCTTGCTTGGGCTAACAAGGGGGAGACTGCTGGGGCTGGGGGAGAGGTGGGGGGGGGCACCAAATGCAGTGGAATGGGGTGCCCTGCCCAGCTGCCTGGCCCCAGGCAGCACCAGCTCCTGGGGAGACGCCAAGATGGGGAAGGCTGCCATCCGTTTTCCCGGGAGCCACATGCAGGTAGTCGTCAAGCCTTCCCTGACACCATCCCCATCATGGCACAGCAGCCCTGGGCCTCCCCCTGCCCCTGTCTGCCTGCTGCCCCACAGCACCCACCTCTGCCTGGCGTGGGGCAGCCCTGGGGAGTTCCCCCTCCCGGGGTGCCCATGCGGGTTGCCCTGCCCACACCTGCCTGCGCAGGCAGCAGCCACCTGAGCTTGATCCCCCTCCCCAGGACCACTTGCCATCAGAGCACTCATGGGATGTACCTTGGTGGTCTTTGGGCTTGATACTGGGGGGATAATGGGTGTGAAGGAGGGGTGCCCAGCCCCACACAGCTCCATGCCAGCTAGGTGCTGTGCTAGGCTGCGGGTTGGCCATGGTGTGCGTGATGTCCTTCAGGTGCGGGTGCTGGAGCTGGAAAACCAGCTGCAGAAAGAGCGGCAGAAGCTGGGGGAGCTGCGCAAGAAGCACTACGAGCTGGCAGGAGTGGCAGAGGGCTGGGAGGAGGACAGTAAGTGAATCCCAGTCCTGCTCCAGGCTGGGAAGCTGCTCTGGGAGGAGTGGGACAGGATGGGGAAGCCCTGCCTGTGGGCCAGGCAGTGAGCGTGCATGGGCTTCACTCCAGCTGGCACAAGTGGAGTCTGGGGATAAGTTAGCACGTAGGCAAAGCTGTGGGGACACAACCTGTGCAAGTGCCTGTGGGACCTGCATCACTGCTGGGCAGGGTGCTCAGGTGCTGCTGAGGCTCTGCTGGCCTGTGAAGACCTGGCGGCCCAGGGGGATGGGGCAGAGGGATGCTGGGGGGCACTGCACGGATCCCCCAGCCCCTTACCTTCTCTTGCCTTCCCCAGCTGCAGAGTAGAAGCAGCGGCAGAAGCAGCCTGCGGGGGGGGACCCCCTACAGCGGGCTGGGACCCAGCTCAGTGCAGCCTTTTGAGAAGACCCACAGTAAAGAGGTGCAGAAGCCACCCCGAAGCACACATCTTCCGCGCCCCCCGCCAAGAGCTGCCTCCAGCGCACCAGAGCTGCCTGGCAAGGCCCGGGGCCGGAGCAAGGGCTTGCCGGCCTGACGCCAGCCGCAAACCGCACGTGTATTTATTAGAGCTGCTTGGGGTTAGGGGGGTGTCTCCGGGGGGGGGGGTGTCTTTAACCCTTTAGTTTTGTTTTTGCACAGATTCTCTGAACTCTTTGAGCCGGCTCTGGCTGAGCGAGAGCAGTCAGGTTTCTTTTGCCTCTCGCTGCTTCTCCAGCCTTAAACCAGTCCCTGGCTCGGTGCGAACGCCCCGCCGCCCTGCAAAGGAGCCTGCCACGGTGCCCAGGGCCCCGGGGTGCAGCTGGGTCGGGAGCCAGCTTTTGGGATGCTGCAGGGCTTGGTGCTAGGTGTGTCCCCCCTGCTTCAGCGGGGATACCGAATGCCTTTGGCCACTGCAGCATCAGGGGAGCGTTCCTGTGGGACAACCCGGCCCATGGGACCAGGGTGCCGGGAACAGTGCTGGGAGGAGGGAGTGGGGCGGGCAGTGGGGAGGGTGCTGCCATGAGCTCCTGCACCCCGTGCCTGTCCCTGGTTCCCAAAATGTCCTCACCTCCCAGAGCTGGGCTGCCCTGCCCTGACAGATCACTGTGTTCATGCCAGCAATAAACCCTCCGCAAGGTGCTGGGTGTGGGTTTGGGCCACCCTGGTGCCACCGCACAAGCCACCAGCTCCTGGGGATGGGGGGTGGCTCTAGGGCAGCAGCACAGAAGGGTTGGGAGGCAGCCAGGGTGCCCCAAAACCAGAGCACCCTGAAGCCAGAGCAAGCAGCTCCTCGTGCTTGCTTGCTCCAGGCTGGTGCCACCCCTGTGTCCTCACCACTCTCTTCAGTGCACGGAGGATTGGTGCTGGCATTCCCATGGGCAGGGGCAGCTGTGGGGCTGGCACCAGCCAGGGAACCTTTGTGCCTTGAAGCAGGGGGCTTGGAGGGCAGTGGGGGGCATCTGCCAGCTCCAGGTCCCCCAGCTCATCTTGCTGCAGCAGGAACAGTGATGTCAGACTGCAGCAGTGTCCCTGTCCCTCATGGTCATCACCATGATCCTGTCAGTGCCCCTTGCAGGGCCAGGGTGTCCTTGCCAGCCTGGCAGCATATCGCTGCCTGCACCCTGCCTTCAGGCAGCTGCCGCTTCCTTGCAGGGGAGACAGCCCAACCAGCCCCCTCGGGGTGTGCTGGGGGTGCAGGATCTGGCCTTTCTCCCTTTAGGAAGCGGTGGCATTGCCCAGAGTAGCTGGGCTGTCACCGCGTGCTTTCCCAGCGAGGTCCATTAGCCCTTGGCTGGTGCTCAGAGCAGTGGGACCCACCTGCAGCCCCCTGCCCAGCCAGGTTGGCCTCGGGGCTGCCACCCCCTAACGCGCAGCAGAGCGCAGCCATCCACTGCGTGGGGACCCAGTGTCCCCACATCCCCCAGCCAGCCCTGCTGCCAACACACCCGCTTCCTGCCCCCAACCTGCCAGGGACCCCCCGGGGCTCCCACTGCCCCCCAGGCTGTGCTGCGGTACCCGACCTGCTCCCCTCTGGATGCAATACCAACCATCCTGTTCCTGCAGGGCACAGGGAGCCCCAAAACCCTCCCCGCTCTTTTGGAGGCGGGGGTGGGTGTTCCTGCATGGGGTACCCCCAACTACCTCAGGCCTCCAGGCCGGGTTGGGGCTGGGGGGCACCGAGGGGTTTGTGGGGGGCTCGGGGACAGCAGCACCACTTGGCCAAGACCACTTCTCCTCCTCTTGGTATCTTGGCTGGGCACTGGGGGGGGGGCGCAGTCCCTGGTGCTGGGGGCTGGTGATGGGGATGGCGGGGATGTCCCTCTGCTGCAGGTTGGGTTGATTATTTTTTTTTTCCCTTGTTGTATAATAATAATTACTATGTCATGTGTTTTTTGATTTTTCAATAAAGCCTTCAGCCCAGCCCTGCCGGCTCTGGGTGGGGACCAGGGAACCTGTGTCACCATGGGGGTTCTGGGGCTCTGCAATCGTGGGTGTGCTCAGTACCCCCTAAAAAATAACTGGGGGGGGTGGTGTTGGGGGTGGTGTTGGGGTGACCTGGGTGATGTCCTGGGGATGATGTCCACCTACCAGCTTGGTCCCCAGGACCACTCTGCATGTCACCTCCCGTTGCTTTGGAGGAGACCAGGACCTCAGCCCGGAGAAGCAAGGGTGGCTTTGGCCTCCCCACCACCCGTGTCCTTTCCTGAGGGGGGTGGGGGGTGGGGGGGGTGACACTTCAGGGGTGTGAGGGCGTGCAGGCCACCCTGCCTTCCCTAGCTGTGCTGCAGGGTCACCCTGTCAGGGCCATGTCACGGGGCTTCTGCTGCCCCGTGGGGATGGTGCCATGCTGGTCGGGGGGGCGGGATGGGACACAATGGACAAGGGAGATGCTTGGGAATGTCCCCTCCCCGAGCATGCCACCATCCCTGCCGCGGTCCCCTGCTCTGAGAGGCACGGTGGGGTGGCAGGCAGCTGGGAGCGTTCCCCTGGATATCCACGTCCCCGGGGACCCAGCAGCACAGCCCACAAGAGTGGCTTTCCCACGGTGGCCAGCGCTGCGTGGGGTGGCATGTCCCCAGCCCAGCAGGGCAGGGCGGAGACGGTGGCACCCCCCCAGCCAGGGCTGTGGGACAGGGGTTGGCCACGGAGGAGCTGGCCCTGCCGCCGCTGGAGACCAGGGACAGGGACTTGCCGGGCTGGGGACATGTGCCTTCGGGTGCCTGCGGTGTTTGCTCACACGTGGTCAGGGTGGGGGGATACGCGGGTGACCACAGGGGCTGGGGCTGTGGGGGACGGCGACACACGCAGAGGCTGGAGTGGTGCGGGGGGCTGCAGGGGATGGGGGGACGCGGGGGTTGGGAAACGAGGACCCTGGCTTTGGAGCGGGGATGGGGAAACAGGAACATGCGGGCAGGGGCCAGGGTGGGCGGACCCGGGGCGGGTGGGCTGGCACGGGGGTACCTGCATGAGGATGGGGACACCGGGGCGGGGAGCCGGGGAGGCCACGCGCGGGCGCGGAGGCGGGGCGCGGCCTGGCTCTGCCCACTCGGCCCAGGCCCCGCCCGCCGCCGGGGCAAGCTCCGCCCCGCGTCGCGCAGTGCATGCCGGGCGGGCGGGCGGCGCGGCGCGGCTGGGAGGCGATGGCGGGCTGCGGGCCGGGCGCGGGGCGCGGGGAGCGGCGGGCCGTGCTGGCCCTGGCGCTGGCACTGGCCCTGGCGCTGGCGCTGGCCCTGGCCTGCCTGTTGCTGCTGCGGGGCGCGCTGCTGGGCGCGGCGGCGCTGGGCGCGGCGGGGGGCCTGGTGCGCGATGCGGCCCGGCCCGCCCGTGCCGCGCCCGCCCGGGAAAGCCGCCGCCAACGGGGGCCCGGTCGCTGCCTCGGGCCGGGCCGGGAGGGCCCCGCCGCGCCGCCTCGGCCTGGGGTAAGCGCGGGGGGAGCGGAGCGGGGCGGGCGGGGGGCGGCGGGAGCCCCGCGGCCCGGTGCTGACCCCTCTGTCCCCGCAGGGTCCCGCACTGCTCGCCGCAGGCCCCGCGCCGCCGCTACCCGCTGCCGCAGGGCCGGAGCCCTGTGCCGGTCGGGCTGCCTGCCGCCCGCTGGGAGAGCTGTTCGCCCCGGAGCGCGCCCTGGGCCCGCCGGGCCGGCCCGCTGCGCAGCCCCGTCACCGTCAGGATCGCCCGGCCGGCCGCCGGCCTGGCCCGCTCCCCAGCGTAAGTACGGCGGGGGGGCCGGGCCCGCTTCGGGCTGGCCTCACGCGTGGGCAGCGCCGCCTTGGCGGGACCGGGCGGGGGGAGCCCGGTGATCCGGCTGTGCCGCCCGCAGCAGTGCCCCTGGGGCGGCGTATGGCTCCCAACCCAGCGGTGACCACTCTGTCCCCGGCGTGGTGGGGAGGGGTGGGTGATCCAGACCTGGAGAGGCTATGCGGGACAGTCCTCTCCCCTCTTCTGTGGGGGCACCTGGGGGAGGGGGGGATCTCACCCTGGGGACCCCAGCTTGCCTAATGCCTTGTCTTGCTTTGCCTCACAGCCTGGAGCAGCTGATCTCACCCGTGGCCTTCCCAGCCAACAGCAGCCTGGATCCGTGTGCAAAAGAGACTGTGCTGAATGCCATCAAGGAGAGCAGGAAGAGAGCTGTGGAGGAGGAGGAGGAGGAGGACCAGGCTTTTGGAAATGATCAGGAGAGCAAGAGAAGGTAATAAGCCAGCAGTTCAGGTTACCGCCAGTGTGTTGGAAAGGTTGTAGATGGGGCTAGCGCTTCAGTGGTGACAAATGGGACATGTCCCAGAGTTCACCCAGCCCAGTGTGACCAGGAGTCCAGGTTGGAAAAGTGCTGTAGGAAGTGAACTGCAGTGAGGAAGCACACTACATCACCCAGTCCTCTGGGTTGTGTCGGAAAGTCCTCTGAGACTTCGTTTTATTCTTGAGATCAAAGGGAGGTGGTTTAGGTTTTTGTCTGGGCAAGCTCATTGGTCAAGCATGTTCCCTTGCATTGCTGGGGTTGGGAGAGGCTGGGATGTCATTCAGGGGAGCCTTGCAGGGCTCCCTGGCCAGGAAGTTGCTTCTGTCATCGCAGGGGTTTGCAGACTGGGAAAACATGGTGAGAAATGCTGGTATCTGCTGCAGGTTCATCATCTCTATCCTTCGGTCAGCCCCAGGCTTCCAGGAGAGACAGGATCCCCGAGTCTTACAGCCCCAGCTGGAAGCTCTGCACTTCAAAAGATCTGCCTGCTTCCTTCATGCACTGTAGCTAGCAAAAGGAGGTAGAATCGTGAGGGTAAACAAGAAAGGCTATCTTCTGCTTTTGTTAGTGACTGCCAGTGATTTCCAGCTCTGAGCTCAAAGAAATGAGGATGCGGTGTCTTTGACAGCGCTCTGGGAAGGATAAGGTATAAATCCTGGGTACCAAGGTCTGCTGGAGCCTCTCTAACTGCCTGGGCACAGCACTGCCTCACCATTCTCCCCTCCTGTTTTTCATCCTTCCCACCTGTGTCCATGGAGGCTGTTCACTCGTGCCTCTCTGCCCCTCAGGTACCAGGGCTGCCTGCCTGGGCTTGAGCAGGGGAACTGAGAAACTGGGGAAGAGTGGCTTGGGTACTACTCTGGCACGTGGTACTGCGTACTGCTGCTAGAGGTGGCCCAGAGAGCACAGCAGGATGAGTGGCGGGTCACAGGGAGCCACTGGCTCCCTTCGTGCTGCAGCAGGGCATGCTGTCCTCTTCCTCCATCACTGAATTTCCCTCTACCTTTGAACCCGTGCTTTGGCTTGGTGAATCTGAACCCTGCAAGAGCCAAGCAGGACAACAGGATGGGTGCACAGACAGGATCAGCTCAGGGTTATAAGTTTATTCTGTTGTTTTAACATGCCAATATGCATCTGTGCCACAAAAGTCAATTCTGAAGATGTTAATGTCTGGCAAGCATGAAGAATGCTTGTAGGCAGAAAGTGCTGTGACCTTTGAGGGCAAAAAGGAGCCTGCATCAGCTGGAGAGCGCAGGATCACCTGTGCGATAGGGTAAGCGTGCTTGGAGCTCATGAGGAAGCACTTGGGCGAAGTGACAGGGCTGACTGTACACCTCACAGGTGTAAGGTTTGCTTTCAGACTTCAGATCGTCTCTGACTCATTGTAGGAAGAGGGATTCAGTTTCAGACTCATACAGTCAGGGTACTGGCTAGGAAGAGGTCAGAGATACAAGTTTTAGAGCTCAGGTCTCTTCCAGAAATGAGCTGCTGAGTCTCTCTGAAATATTTTGGCTTAGAATAATTGATTTGAGTAAAGATTTCTTTACATCAAAACTACTCTGCCCAGCAGGCAGCTGGTGGAGCTGCTGGTGCCTGGGAGGAGGCAGCTTGAGGTAAGAATCGGTGAGGACAGAATCAGGTGGGGAGAAAATCCGCAGCAGGATGTGGATGGGGGAGAACTCTGCCCCAGGTATCAGGTGGGAGGAAGAAAGCAAAGTTTGTGCTTTACCAGTGCTGAGCCTGCCTGGAAGGGGTCCTTTCCCCAGGCTGGAAGGGCAGCCCCTGTCTCTGCTGCCTCCACACTACCACAGGCTTCTGCCCTCTCTCCTGCAGGCGTCACGATAGCAGTGGAAGTGGGCAGTCAGCATTTGAGCCATTGGTAGCCAACGGTGCCCCCGCCTCTCTCATACCCAAGTAAGTGCCCTTGGGCCAAAAGCTGGGAGCTGGGAGGCAGGGGGAGGTCTAAAAGCCTGTGGGCTCTGTAAAGGGAGATTGGCTTTTGCTTGCGGAGCCCAGCTTCAAGGGAGAGCAACAGAGGCTGTGTCGTTGCTGAGACTCGTTTCCCAGTGCTGTGAGAAAGAGCGGGCTTGCATTCTTCCACCTGCCATGCATTTAAAGGACCTGTGGGCAGAGTTCTGGGTGGCTCATAAAATATTCCTTAACCTCCTACAGGCCTGGCTCTCTGAAGAGGGGCCTTGTCTCACACTGCCCAGATGACTGCTCAAACAAGAGGTCACGCACCTCTTCCATGAGCTCCCTCAACAATACATATGCTGGCGGGATCCCCAGCTCCAACCGCAACGCCATCGCCAGCTCCTACAGCTCCAGCCGGGGCCTCTCACAGGTAGGAAACATCCTGCCAAAGGCAGCGCCACAGCCCAGCCCAGAGGGGCTCCACCTTCCCCTGGGATTGCCCCATGTAACTCTAACGCTGGTCTCATAAGAGGAGAGCAATGTCACAGCTGGGTGCCTGGCAGTTGGCACTGCGGGGAGTCCCCAGCACAGCATAGCCAGGCAGTTTCATCGCCTCCTGGGTTAGGCAGGCTTGCTGGGCCAGCAGCAGCAGGCAATAATGTTGCACGTCCTTTGATGTATGCTGCTGGGGGAGCCCCCAGGTTGAGCCTTCCTGCTTGTTTTACACTGGAGCAAGAAGGAAGCTGTTTTCCCCTCCCTACTCAGCCTTGACCAGTTTGCTAGGGTGGATAGATCCAGGTGGAAAGGAAAAAAATAGCTTTGCTGCACTGACACCTTTTCAGCCAGAGTCAGTAAGTATGGGAGCCGTGCATTCCTGCTTTGACCCAGGTCCCCTCAGCAGCTGCTGAGCTATAATAAAATGCCTGTTTACATGCTGGGTTGGTCTTGCAGGTGTGACAGTGAGATGTAGCTGTGGCTAATGGGGCTCTGCATCCGTGTGGGGAAAGGTTTCATCTGGGTTATGTTGGTAGGGAAAGGTTTGCTCTGGCTGGGGTGAGTCTAAAGTTCTTGAGGTGGGATCCGTCCACTGAGCTCCTGGTGAGATGGTGGCCTGGCTCCTGCCAGAGAAGCCCCACACACATCAGGGTGTCTGAGGCAGCCAGGCAGCCTCTGCCTGTGCCACACGAAGGCAAGAACTGGCATCTGACCAGCAACGTCCTCCTCCCCATTCTCTCAGCCAGGCTGTAAGGAACCTGGAGTCCGCTAGCTCCCACAGCAGATTCACTTTCAGGTGGCCAGACTTCATGCTCTATGGAATGTGGAGGGGAGTTAAGTGGTGTTGAAGCAAGAGAGGCTTCTGGTCTCATTAGCCCCAGCCCTGAGAGACAGGATTTAATCTGTGAGCGAGCAGGAGGATGGGGGGCTGTGCTTGCTGCCAGCCCCTGTACTGAGTTACTGCTGGCCTCTCTGCATTCCAGGTGTGGAAGAGAAGTGGTGTGAGTGTGTCCCCGCTGTCCAGCCCAGCGTCCTCCCGCTCCCAGACGCCAGAGTGGCCTCTCAAGAAAGCCAGGTAACTAGTCACTTGCCTGGCGAGCACCTGCTTGTCAATGCCAGCTGGGAAGAGACCAGTTGCCTTCCCAGCCATCCCAGTGCCCCAGTCCTGCTCTCCACTGGAGCCAGGACACTCAAAGTCTATTTCTGAGATGTGACTGCTGGGTCAGCCACTGGTGGAAGCCTCTTTGCTGTGTTAATTGGCGTCCCTGCCCCCTTGTTGCACTGTGTCCCAGTGGCTGAGCTGCACCATCCCTGCTGTGCTCCCAGGCTGGGTTAGAGGTTTAAGGGCTCAGGTTGCCACAGGGGCAGTGTTCCCTTGTGGCATTGGCAGAGTCTGGGTTGCTGGATGCCGAAACACTGGGATGAGACAGGCCCTAACTTTTGCTGTCTCCTCAAAATTGGTTGATGGGAGATAAAGTAGGGTTGTATTTTAGCATCTGCCTTGGAGCACCGGCCCTTTTTCTCCTCCTTCCCAGCTCAGAGAAGGACCTGAGCTTAAGTCAGAACTAAAACCAACACAACTGCCTGCCCTGGTGACAGGGTGGGTCCAAGCTAGGGACCTGTGAAGGGCAGCGGCTCCCATCTGGGACCCCCCCGGCTGCCACCCTGAGGCTGACCTGTCCTGTGGAGGGTGCACAGGCTTGGCAGCCTGACTGAGCAGGGGAGCAGCTCCTCTGTGTGGAGCTGCTTTCAGGCTGGTGCGGTGAGGACAAGGCTGTTGTCCTGAGGTCTGTTATTCGGCGGAGACAAAGAAACGCACCAGGGATGCTGGTGGGAGTCCTTGGCGTGTTTGGTCTCATCGTGCTGTCTGGCGACGGGGCCAAGTCTCGGGTTGACCCTAACTGGCTCTCTCCCACTTGCGCAGGGAGGAGGAGTTGCATCGCTCCAACACTTCCACTCCAGTGAAATCGGACAAGGAGCTGCAGACAGAGAAAGGTAAGCGTAGGTGGGCCCCAGCTCTGTGTCCGGGTTAGATGGGCCACCAGTGCAAGCAAGCAGCGGGTCCAAAGATAGCTGACATCTGTAGGTGGGATTGGTTTGTTACCTGGTAACTAGGAACGTGCTGGTCCCAAGGCAGTGGCACTTTCACTGCCCTCTGCAGCTGCCCCAAAGGGATGTCCAGCTCTTAAGCAAGGGGTGCTAACAGTGTCAGTGTGCTAGCAGGTGCCTGGGAGCTGGCTTGCAAGGGGGGACACCGGCCTCCAAGCCAGCAGGGGTCCAGGTGTCAGCCTTGGGGCAAGATCTGCTGTGGTACACAAGTAGAACCCTGATCAGATTCCAGGATGAGCTTGTTCCAATGTTTCCTCAGCTAAAATGGAGAAGAAATCCTTTGTGCCCATTGCAGATAGGTTGCCACGGCACAGCACTAGATGTGGCTCACACAGTTTGTGTGGTTTGTGGTTCAGGTAGGCAGTGTCCAAGGGCTGTCCATGCAGGGTGCAAAGAGGCTGCTGCCTTGTGGAACACCAGCAGGTTCTTGTGACTCCCCTGGGATGCACTGTGGCCAGCCACTCTTCCAGAACATCACAGCCTTGTCCTCGGCTTACAGCCACGCCCCTGGCTCTGTCCTCTGAGATGGGTCATCCAGAGAGAAGTCAGAAGGGACAACCCCCTTGGTACAAGCCAAACGCTGCCTCTACCCAGAGCTGGCCCTGACTTGTCTCCTTCTGTAGAGGTGGAAGCGCGGGTGCAGAAGAAGCAGAATTCCTTGAGCCCACCGTCCGCGCTGGGGAGCAGTGGGAAGCGCAAGCGGAAGATCCAGCTGCTGTCGTCTCGCCAGGGGGACCAGCTGGCGCTGGTACGTCGCTGTCTCGCAGCCCCTTTTGCCCTCCTCTGGCGATAGAATGTGCTCACTGCAATTTCTGCAGGGCTGGGGGGAGACTGACCTGCCTGCCCTCAGGAAGGAGGCCCCGTCCTTGGCCGAGTGGGAAGTGACGCTATCCCCAGCCCCAGTGTCTGGTGGGCTGTGCGTGATTGTGCTGCCTGCTGCCGGACCAGGTAATGGCCTGGGGAAGGCCTGCCGTGCCCTCAGCGCCAAGTCGGGGGCCAAAATGAATGGGGATCGGAGCTCCACGGTAGCGTGCTGTGGCAGATCCACCTGCTCCACGGGTCTTGCGACGGCCAGCGTTCACCACACGTTCAGAGAGGCTCTGCCGGCTTCCCTGAGAAGGAGCTAAGCTGCTGCTCTTTCTTGGCAGCCCCCGCCACCTCAGCTGGGCTACTCCATCACATCGGAGGACCTGGATGCGGAGAAGAAGGCAGCGTTGCAGTGGTTCAACAAAGTTTTGGAGGATAAGGCTGGTAAGGGCAGACTGGGAACATGGAGGGAACAACAAGGAGTGGAAACAGAGGGTCAGGGCTCACAGGGCAGTGTGGTGTATGTGTGGCATAGGCTAGGGAAGCTCCTGGGCCAGTTCTGCCTGGTCCTCAGGTTTGGGGATGCTCCTAGTGCCTTTAGTCTCAGTAGAGCTCGTGCCCCAGTGTCCCCAGGGTGATGGGTGAGGTTTCCCAGGGCCAGAGCTGTGGGATGTCCATGCAGTTTGCCTACCAGCTGGGGAAGCTCTGCGAAGGGTTAGTCCCCTGCAGCGAGTTGCCAGTCCTGATTCTTGCTCCTTCCCTGTAGATGTGGTCCCCAGCACCACTGCAGAGACTACTACGCCCGTGTCCAGGCCACTGGCATTCACCGTGACCTCCTCGGGGCCTGCGACTGCCTCAACAGCCCCTGCCCCTGCCAGCACCAACTCGCTTCTGGACAGCCTGAAGAAGATGCAGAGCAGCCAGGCTGCACCCACGCCAGCAGGTGAGGAGAAGGAGATGGAGGAGGGCTGGCAGATCGGGACTTTGGCAGAGCAAGGCACTGCAGTGGGAGCTCCACGTTGCCTCTGTGGGAAGCAGGTGGCAAAACTCCCTGTTCAAATGCTCTGCTGGCAGTGGAGCTGGCAGGCGGGCCTTGGGGGGACAGGTTTGGGGATACTGAACCCGTGGTCCTGTTGGGAGCTACGGTAGGCGTGGAGGGCTGAGTTTGTCTGGTACGGGCAGGTGCTTCTCCGGGAGCCTTTGCAGCAGTGGTGTTGGGTGCATGGCGGAAGGGCTGTCTGTCAGCAGGTGACCCCCTGTCCCTAAATAAGCTCTCTCCCCTTTTCAGACTCCACTGGAGCCGCAGTAGTGTCCCAGACACCCTCATCGGCTGCACAGCCACCTGCTCCTGCTGTATCACTGGAGTCGAGTTCTCTGCCTGCCACCTCTGCTGACACCAAACATGTGCCCGCATTGAGCGTGCCTGCCCCTACCGCCCCCACTGCCTTGGGGGCGCAGGCCCCCAGCGGCCTGGCATCTCCTGCGTTCACGGAGCTAGGCCAGACCCCCAGCAGGACTCCCTCTTTCCCGAAGCCAAGCATCCTTTTTGGGCTGCTGAACACCCCTCCTGCCAGCCAGCCAGCAATGACTGCTGCCACTGCTGTGCCCACCACGACAGCTGCTGTGCCCACCACGACCCCAGTCTTCAAACCCATCTTTGGCGCTTTGCCGAAAAGTGAGAGCACAGCACCCTGTACTACGGCTGTCGTCTCTGCCACAGTCACTGTGCCTGCAAGCTCAGGCCCTTCCTCCACATCCTCCACCACCACTGTGTTCAAACCAATCTTTGGCAGCATCACCACAGCTTCATCTCCAGAGAAGACCTCTCCTTTCACCTTCAAACCAACACCGCAGCCAGCCTCAGCCGCAGAGCTGCCAGCAGCTTCCACGACTACCCTGGCAGGGTTCACAGGTCTTCCTAACGTCATCTTCACTACTGCAGCTACGACTGCCACCACGCAGAGTTCCTCCACAGATGCCACCATTAAACCTGTCTTCAGCTTCGGACTTGACCCGCCCACTTCCACCAGCCCCACCACCAGCCTGACTGTCACCGCTGCCACGTCCACCAGCACATCGCAGCCCTTCCTGTTCGGGGCCCCAGCCAGCTCAGCTCCCAGCACAGAAACCAGCTTTGCCACTCCAGGGCCTGTGTTCCAGTTTGGAAAGCCACCTCCAACCACAGTCACTGCCACCACCAGTGTCCCAGGAGTTCCTGCCTTTGGCCAGGCACCTGCAAACTCAACAGCTCCTACCACCACTGTGGGCTTTAGCATATTTGGGAGCACCATGCTGACTACTTCTACCCCAGCCACCACAGGTCAAGCGACGTTGATGTTTGGCTCATCTGTTTCAGCTTTTGGCAGTTCCTTCAGCACAAGTGCAAAGCCGCCACCACCATATCCCAGTGCAGCAAGCCAGCCTGCCTTCAGCGCTGGTGCTGCGGAGAGCCAGCCACCCACCAGCAAGGCTGCTACTGGTCCTGTCAGCTTTGGCCCCCCATTCAGTTTCGGACCTCCCATGGCCCAGTCTGCTGCTCAGCCGGCATTTGGTAGCAATGCTCAGCCAGCCTTTGGCACAACAAGTGCCCAGGGCTCCTTCGGCACCAGCAGCACCCAGGCAGCGTTTGGGACCACCACGTCGGTCTTCTCTTTTGGGACAGCCACCTCCACCACCTCCAGCTTTGGTTCAGCCACCCAGACCACAAGCAGCAGCACTGGCACTGCCGCCTTCGGCACCACCCCTTCTCCTTTCACCTTTGGGGCGACTGCCCAGCCGGGCCCCTCTGCCAGCGCCTTTGGGATCGGCACGCCCGCCCTAAGCAGCGGCTCCCCTGCCGTGCCGTTCAGCTTCGGGGCTGGGCAGAGCGGGACAGCCCCAGCGGCAACACCATTCGGCTCTTCCCTGACGCAGAGCGCGCTGGGTGCGCAGAATCAGAGCACACCCTTCGCCTTCGCCGTGCCCAGCACGCCCAACAAGCAACCTTCGTTCGGAGGTGAGTCGGGGCAGCGGGGCCTGCTCAGTCGGGGTGAAGGGCTGGGCTGGATTTAGGCAGCAGCTTTACCGCCAGACTTTGCTGAGCTCCCCAGGCTCAGCAGCCATAGAGGGACTGGTGCCCGTGTTGTGCAGAGCCTTGCCATGCGAAGGAAAGGCACTTCCATCACTCTGTGTCCCCAGCCCTTGGTCGTGGAGGGAAATCTTTAAATTCTGCTCCTTGGCCCTTCTGAATGTAGCAGCTCTGTGCAAGTATTTAGCCCAGCCAGGTGCCCTGCAGAAGCCAAGGTCTTGCGAGTGCGTAAAAGCAGTCTGGAGTTTCTTGGCAAGTAGAAACTGCCAGCCAGCGGCTGCAGTCGCTTCTTGCTCTCACGGCGAGGTTTTGCGTACTGCTCTGCACCCTCACTGGGCCACCTTGCCTCCCACAGAGCTGAAACCCACATGCTGAGCAGCTGCTTGTTCTAGAAGGACGGAGGCCTTTGTTCCTCCCTGGCCTGCAAATCCTCGTGTGCAGCCTTGCTGGCAGGAGAGCCCAGGGATTGCCATGAGAGCGCAGCTTCTTGCATTAAGAGGGCTTCTCGGGTGAAGAGGCTGATCCTGGGGGACTGTGATGCTTCAGCCCCTGGAGGGAGATCAGTGCCTTGTGCAGGTGCTGCTGGCTCCTGAAGGCCAGAGTCTTTGTCCTTTGTCGACCCTGGCTCACAGTAGCTCGTTGCTTTCCAGGAACTCCTGCACCCACCTTTGGGCAAAGCACTCCTGTCCCGGGAACAGTGGGCAGTGGAAGCAGTAGCCTTTCCTTCAGGACACCCAGCACTCCTGCCTCGGGTTTTGGAGGAGTTGGTGCTGCCTTCGGTAAGTAAGGAGTTGGTGCTTCGGCCTTGGGGGGAGCTGATGGGTCACATTGTCCCCTCAGGCTGGGGATGGTGGGAGGGCCAGGCTGTGCTCTTGGAGCCACCTCAGGTGGTGCCTGCTGGGTTCTGGAGGATGCAAAACCTTCCATTCCCCCCAGGACAGGGATTGTACTTCCCCCCGTGCCAGCTCTGAGTGAGGCTGCAGAGACCTGAGCAACCTTTCTGCTTCCAGGTTCGTCCACCCCCACCTTCTCCATCGGGGCAGGATCCAAGACGGGTGCTCGCCAGCGGCTGCAGGCACGGAGACAACACACCCGCAAAAAGTAACCTCCAGCCGCCTGCCGGGCCCCCGCCGCCAGCCTGTGTGAGGAACCCCTGCACACGCGTGGGGGACTCCGGTCTGGAGCGGGGCCAGCAGTGACAGGGCCAGGGCCCCATCTCTGACGCCAGCTGGAGACCATGCTGGGTGGCAGCAACCAGGGTGGGACGGGATAAACCAAACTCTTCTTACTTGAACAGTTCTTCAGCCAAGGCTGGAAGAACCTCTGTACATATCTGCAGCGTTTCCTCCCTCACTTTATTTTGCCATGTTTCATATGTGTAAATTTTTTCCCATTTGCTTCTTCTAGCTGTTCCCTGAGCCCTCCTCTCCAGCCCCCCCCAACAGTCAGCCCCACGGCACGGCAGCTGGCAGAGCCACACTTCCCCACTTGCAGCCCAGCTGGAGATGTGCTGTGTTCCTGCCGGCCGCAGTTCCAGGCTGCTGAGGGGATGCCATCTTCACCAGGTCCCGAAATCTTTCCCTGTTGTTTCATCCCGTGGCCTGGTGAACGTGCTCCCTCCAGAGGGCTCTGCTTCACTGCCGTCCCTGCAGAACTCGAGCCGGGGTTAGTGCCAGCCTGGTGTGGGTGTCTCAGTGCCATGGGCGACTTTCTGGAGCTGGGTGGCAACCCCCTGGCTGTGACCTAATCTCCCATCTGACCTCCAGCTGTGGGACCTCGGCTGGAGGTCTGGGCTGTGGGTCCTTCCGCCCCCCTCCCAGCTGCCGAGCAGCCCCTCCGGCCCTCGCTGCTCCCCGCTGGGCTGTGGGCTCCCCTGACCCTGCTCGCGTGAAGCCCCCTCTGTTTTGCTTTATTCGTGCTCCTGTTTCGATGCGCTCATTGAATCGAGTTTGGAGGAAGAACTGAACCGTGTGTGTGGCGGCATGTTGGTTATGCCGGATTTGCTGTTTGGAGTTTCTTTTTTTTGGAGGGCACCCGTCCCTTAGCGGAGGACTTGCCCTGGCTAATTGGGTGTTGACAGTAGCATCACTGCGTGGCTGCTCGTGCTGGGGGAGTTGTCCCTTTGTCGTTGTGACTGAAAGGCAGGCAGCCAGGGTCAGGGGGACGGGGCCTGGACCCGCAGGCATGGGGGCTCCAGCCCTGGCAGTCTCTCCCCTCCCTTCCCCTCCTGGTGCCCCTTCCCTACCTCGGGGTGCTCTGGAGCTGCTAAGAGTCCAGAGCGGGTGGGTTCCCCCTACTCCCCAAATTCACATTGTTTTGGGTTTTTTTTAACCTCATCCCCATCCTTTTGGGTTTTACCAGCTCTTAGGAGCTACGGTGCTGCCTCCTCTGTTCCCATCCAGCCAGGAGTGGGGCCTGTCCCCCTGCCTGGGTGCTCCCATGGGAAGAGACTGCTGGAGCTGGGGGTCACCCAAGAGCCATCCCCTACCCTGCCCTGGGCAAGGGATGGGGTCCCCACCACTTCCAGGAGTGCTTTGCTGCCAGGTTTTTTACTCTCCGAGCCGTGTGAGTGTGTGTGTCTGCCGAAGTCTAAATTAAAAAAAAAAAAAAAAGAAAAAAAAATCACAAACAAATATTTAAACATTTTTTAACAAAATAAAAATTTATTTTTATATTTAAGCTAAATTGCCTTTGAATTCCTTCAAGCTTGGTTCAGTGAGGTTGCCTGACCCCGCAGTGCTGTTGGTAGTGTTTAGCTGTGCTGTCACAGCCCCGTGAGGAGCTGGCCTGTGCCCTGGCTGTGCCCGCAGGGACTGGCTGTGCTGGGGAAAGGCAGCTATGTCCCGTGGGCACTGCCACAGTGCGTCCTCCCACCCTCTAACATCTCCTTAATTTTAAAATGTGATGTATGTGGATGTGACTAAACATTTTTTTTTTAAATTCTTTCTCTGAGGATGAGGAGCAGGAGCTCTTTTGTGTGTTACGGTGACGAGTGGTTTTCTTGTCTGCCAGGAACAAGGCGTCTCTCCCAGCAGGCAGAAGAAGGGCAGGTGACCAGGCTCTGTGCAGCCGAGGGGACACAGCCCCTCAGAGCGGTGGCCGAGGGTGTGCAGGCTTCCCCTGCCAGCAGGTTTCTAGCCTTCCCCTGCCAGCGTGCCCGAGGGGGGCAGTGGGCTGTTAGAGCAGAGCAGGCCTGGGACAATGTGTCCTTGGGGCTTGAGGATGTGGCTGAAAAGGGCTTAGCGCAACGGCTGGCCCCGGCGGTTCCTCCCTGTGCCCTGGGCAGGGTGCTGAGCCCAGAGAGCGTCGGCTCCGCAGCCCTTGCCAGTGGCACAGCGCTGGACAGCAGCTCAGGGCGGGCAGCTGGGCTTTGGCCACGTCAGCTCCAGCAAGACCCATGTGGCAGAGGGAGATGGGGATAAGCAGGGTACAAGACGAGGGCAGCCTGGGGAGCACGGGCTCTGAGTGCTGCCCCATCTAGGTCCCAGGTGCCCAGCCCTGCGAGGAGACGGGCTGCATCCCTGCTGGGAGCGACCCTTGCGCCTGGCCTGCCCTATGTATGTGGCCAGAGGGAGGGTGGGTTTTAACTCAAACTCAAGACTTGGATCATTCCTGGTGTGGCTGATGAGGATTTTAGTGTGAATGTGCAATTTTTTTCCTTGCTTCTTATGTCCCTGGTTTAAAATAAAAAGACTGTGTTCACACCTGCCTTGCCCATGTCCGATTCCTGGGCCTAGGCAGGGCCAGGCATTGCTGGTGCAGTACTGGGCACTGCTTTCCAGCACCCTCTGGCTTGTGTGACCTTGCTCCCTGGTCAAAGGCAGGTGCAGGGACAGGATTATTACTACTATCATTTTTTCCCCCACTTTGCCTGTGAGCAGTGGCCATTTCAGGGCAAGACTGAATGCTAAGAGTGAGGAGAAACTTTAATCTGTTTCCCACAGTCAAAGGCTTTTCTGAAACCCTGCATCGGGCTGGGGAAAGGATTTTTTCAGGTCGGGTGGAACATGGTAAAATAACACCCTTAACCCAGCTGGAGCACTCCAGCCTTGCGGGCTGTGGAAGTGCAGCTTGGGAACACTGGTACTGCCCACACACTTCCCAAGGCTGCCCCAGCCCACGTCTGGCTTTAGGGGCAAACCCTCGGGGGCGGGGGGGGGGGGGGCTGGCCCTGGCTGAGCATTCCCCCCTCCCTGGTGGTAGGGTGGCCCAGGGGAGGAGGGTGTTACAGAATTCCCATCACAGCTGCAGCTGGCATAAAGCTTTACTTGTGTTCAGAGGCCCCGCTGTTGTTGAGGCAGTGGAGGAGTGTTCCCCACCAGCCACAGCTGGGCACTGTGCAGTCCTAAAAATGTTAGTTCACTCCTTCACCCGCTGCTTTTTCCTCTTCCTCTTCTTGGGAGCTGCTCCTGGCTCTGCTCCCTCTCCGTGCTGCGGGTTCTCTTCAGCTGCCACAGGCAGGGAGCTGTGGACAACAGCAAACAGCCTGGCTGTGCACCCAAGGCTGTGCTCACAGCTGCCTTCCCCTCCCACACCTGCTACAGCCAGGCCCTGCCACCTTCCCTCCCCCCCCGGGTGCCCTGGCAGCCCTGAGCCTGGCCATGGTCTCCCCCAGAGGCAGGCAGAGCACCCCAGGGCCTCCTCTCACCTGGGGGCTGCAGCCCCTTCCCCGTGCCGCTCCAGGACAGCCACAAAGAAGCCGTGGGTGAGCGTGTCCGCAGGAGAGGCGCGGAGGCAGCTCTCTGCCCCAGGGAAGGCAGCGAGTCCTCGGCAGGGCCAGGAAGGGAAGGCGTTCACCAGCCTGTGACACGGGACAAGGGTCAGCGCCAAGCCCCGCAGTGTGCTGCGTTCCTCCCCTGTGCCCACCGAGACAGACACCTGAAGGCCGAGCCCCGCTCCTGCAGCACAGCGTGTACCACGTCCTCATTCTCCTCCTGGTACAGCGAGCACGTGGAGTAGACCAGGCGCTGGAGAGCTGGGAAGCTCAGGGCATGGCTCAGGACCTTGCGCTGGAAGCCGGCCAGCGCCTGCAGCCGCTCAGCACTCGGGGCAGCCTCTTCCCTTGGCACCCGGTTCACCATCCCTGCAGGGAGAGCAGCTGTTGTCCAGGGGCCCACACGCCCAGAGCCTGGCTCCAGGCAGGGTGCCCAGAGCCCCACACGTTACCTGAGCCGCTGCAGGATGGGTCGAGGAGGATACAGGTCACCTTGCTGTACTTGGGGTTCCCAGGATCCACGGTCAGGAAGTCCTGCTGGGCCAGCTGGAAGCTGGTGACCCCAGCCCGCATCAGCATGGTGTTCATGGTGGCCAAGCGCTTGGTGTCCACGTCAAAGGCAAAGATCTGGCTGAAGGCAGAGCCCAGGGCCCGTCAGAGGCATGAACATCCTGCCCGGCCCCGGGAATGGCGGTGGCAGGCTGCCCCAGCAGCCCCAGGCACCAGCCGTTTGCCAGGTGGGCAGAGCCTGGGAACTGCTCCCCCAGGCAGGAGTACTGAGCAGGGCCGGTGTCAGGCGGAAAGCAGGGTCAAGGGCTGCGAAGTGATCCCCCTATGTGACTTCACATCCCCTCAGGCCCTTCCAATGGCCCAGCACCACCAGAGCCACCAGCCCACGCAAGGAGAAGCGGGCATCAGCCTGAGTTAGCGGGGCAGGGTGACAAGCTCCAGCTTTCCTGCCACCTTCTTGTGCTCTCTGTGACATCATCGGGGGGACCAGGGCCACCTGTACCCCTTCCCTCCCTGCCAGCACACCAACCTGCCCTCACCCCTTGTTTTTCAGGATGGCAGCCAGGTGGCTGGTCTTGTTCCCAGGGGCAGCGCAGGCATCGATGATATGGGAGCCGGCAGCAGGGCTGAGGAGGAAGGCAGGGAGGCAGCTGGCCTGCAAAGAGGGCAAAGCCCCATGAGAGGTGCAGGCAGCAAGCACCACTGGCCCCTTCTCGGGGCACAGCTGACGCTGCAGGGTCGCAGCAGCCACAGCAACATGGGGACAAGTCCACCACCATCCACCGCTGGAAGCCTCTGCCCAGCCCACAGCCCTGTGCTGGTCCCCAGCTGCTATAGTGGTGGGTTTTACAGCCCAGCTCACAGCAATTTATCGCGCACCTACAGGCTACAGTAAAGCAAGCCCAGAGAGGAGCTCCACTGCTGCAGGCTGCATTCACAGTTTCAGCTTAGACTGCAAGCGCTGTAGCAAAGCTGGCCAAAGCCCAGCCCTTGGTTTGGAGGAAGAAGCCGACCCTCCACCCATGTCAGTGGTTTTCCTGCCCCTGCAGCCTCCTGCTCCCCAGCTCCCCTACCTTGTCCTGTAGAATTATGTGCCCTGAAGTATACAGCAGGTTGTCATGGAAATCCGTTTGCGGAGGGAAAACGAGCAGCTCCGGGAGATGAAGATCCAACAAGAATTTCTTCCCAGAGAGGGCCCTCAGATCTTCCACACTGCCCACGAGGCACAGGGAGGATGAACACACGGTTCTGCTTCCCTGTGCCCACACCAGAGCCCTCCAGAGCCCAGGCTGAGACCCCCCGCTACATCCCATGCCTGCTCTCCACTTCAGTACCAGGCAGCACCCAGAGACAGAAAGTAACAGTGGGGAGTGATGGAGACCCCAACCCAGAAACCTTAAGCACCAAGATCAAAAACCCTTCAACCCACAAGCCCTTGTCCCCAGCCCTCACTGCTCGCTGACATCCCAGATAAGGTGGGACAGCAGAAAGAAACGCTTACCTGGCTGCTTGGCCCAGGTAGGAGTAGCCCTGGCGCTTGAAGAAGTCAATCACATCATCCACACAAGTCTTCAGGGTGTTGACTCGGACATAGCGCGGTACCTGGGAGGCTGGGGGGGCCGGGCAGGTCAGACACAGCCCACCACTGCCACCCAGCACCGGGAGACCACCCGGCCCCGAGGCCCACTCACCTCCGGGGCTTGCTGCGGCCACCGGGGCCAGGAGGTCCTCACTGCGGCTCACCTTCCGCTGCACCTTCAGGCGGGCCAGCTCGGCCTCCAGCCGGGCCCGGTGTCGCCGGGCCAGCGCCTTCCAGCGGCCCCCGCACTTCAGGCCCTTACCAAAGAGCAGGTCGTACACCAGCACCTGCGGGACAGGGGTGAGCCCGGCCCTGCCGCCGCGGGCCCCCTCGCCGGCCCCCCCGGCCCCCCTTACCTTGGCCAGCTGCGGGGGCAGCTTCTTCTCGGCCTGCAGCAGCGCGGCGCCGGCCAGCAGCTTCTCCAGCACCGGGGAGTAGCGGAGGGTCTCGGACACCAGGGCGTACAGCTGCCGGACGCGCTGTGGGGCGGTCAGGGGCGGTCCGGGGACAGGGACCGAGCCCCCCACCCGCCGCCGGGGCCTCCCCGCCTGGGGCCCGGCCCCCTCGGCCTGCCCGCCTCGGGCCTCCCTGCCCCCCACCGGGCCTCCCCCCTCCGGCCTACCCGCCTACGGCCTCCCTCCCCCCGGCCCCCCCGGCCCCGTGTCCCCCGCACCGGGAAGCCGCTGTTGTACACCAGGGCCTTGATGCCGCCATCGCCGCGCTCCAGCCCCGCCAGGACGGCGGCGGCCGCGCTGTACAGCGCCATGTCCCCGCCCGTCCTCCGCCGCGTGCGCGCCGCCGCTTCCGGCGGGGGGAAGGGCCCGCCGGGGAACGCCCGCGCCAAGCGGCGGCCGGTCGGGGCCGGGCCTGGGCTCGGGAGGGCGGGCTCGGCCGGGGGGGAGCAGCGGCTGGGGCTGCAGCCGGGCGGGAGCGGCGGGGCGCCCCCCGGCCCGGGGACAGCACCGGCGGCCCGCCCGGGAGGCCCCGTGGCACCGGGTCGCGGCCGGGCCCGCAGCGCCGGCGGGCGGCTCCTCTGGACGCGTGGCGGTGGTCGCGCTGAGGTGGAACAAGGCCAGGGGCAGCCCGGCCCCGGGGGCAGGAGCTCGGCCTGGAGAGCCGCAAGCGGAGGGTAAAGGAGAGCCCAGGTCAGCCCGTGACAGTGGCGCCCCGAGCCCCGGCGCGGCGGGGCCCCTCCCGCACCGCCCGGCCTCGCGGTGGGCACCGTGGGCGCCCGTGACGCGGCATCGCCCCGTGCCTGAGCGACGACGGGCACCACGGCCCTGTGCGAGGCCGCTGTGCGCTGCCCGAGTGGCGGGGACCGTGCCCTGCGGCAGCAAACCCCGCCGTGGCGGCGGTGCGGCTGGCGCCTCGGTCTCTTGGCTGGCCCGGGCAGGTGGGGAATTCTGGTGGCAGGCGCTGGGAGCGGGCCCCGGGTGATGCCCTGCGGCTGGTGGCAGCCGCCACTCACCGGGGGGCTGTCGGGGAGCTGCTGCCGGGCTGTGTGCGGCCGCTGCCCGCCTGGCCCCGCTCCCCCACACAGCCCCGGCCCCCGCGGTCCCCCCCGCCAGCCCACGGTCCCGGTGAGGCGCTGCCGTGGGCTGCCCGCTCCCGCCAGGGCCTGACCCCGGCTGCCTGGCCGGCTGCTCTCTGCAGCGGCTCTTCCAGCTCCTGCTTTCCCCTCTCGGCAGCCCCTTGCGCTCTGCAGGGCACTGCTGCTGCCCAGCCAGCTCCGGCTGCACTCAGTTCCTCGGAGATGGGACCCGTGCCAGCCAGCAGCCAGCTCACCCAACAAACTATTTATTTAGAAGAAAGACATGCCAACAGAGACCCTGGACGCTCACGGCTCGTGCTTTTCAGGCAGGCGCTCCTTTCCGCAGGGAGATCTTTGCAGGCCAGCTGTGTTTTAGGCTTTAGGGTCAGCCTGCCGGGAGGGGGATGGGGATTCAGAGGTCAAGGCTGACATTTTTTGCTCTCGGAGGAGAGCGGAAGGACCCTCCTGCGCTGCTGCAGCTTACTCTGCAGCACCACAGCCTCCACGTAGAGGACAGCCCTGCATGCAGCCTGACTGCCCTCTGCTGCAGGCCCCCCAGACTCAGCCAGAGCCATCCTGGGTCACAGCCTCATCCTGCTGGCTGGGCTACAGCTTTGTGGGTTCCTCTGGGGCAGGATGGTTGTACGGCACCCGGGGGTGCTGGCTTGCAGCAGGTGCGGGCAGGATGATGGGGGGGGAGTAGGGCCTTCGCTCGTGCCAGCACAGGTCCACGATGGGGTAGAGCTGGCCCTGGAACTCCGCGTGGAAGGTGTAGATGGGGCTGAGCTCATCGGGGTTGTCGGCATTGTAGAAGGTCAGCTCACCCTTCTCGTAGTGCAGGTAGATGCCGATGCGCTGGGGCCGGGCAGTCAGAGGCAGGGTAGCCCGCGGGGTGCTAAAGGCCTCGTAGACCTTCCCTTCCTTCAGGCCGATGAGCCACACGCCATTCTCGGGAGACTTGCTGAGCTTCCCTTTGCGGCTGACTGTGCCCTTGATGATGCCCACGCGCCAGTGGTTCCTGGTGCCCACAATCACCTCCCAGTAGTGCTGGCCGCAGGAGAAGCCCTTGCAGGTGAGGATGCAGTTGCTGGAGTCAAAACGCTTGGGGTTGCTGTCCCGGCGCTGGTAGAGCCCGCACTGCACCACCGTGTCACCCTTGAATAGCTCCAGGAGGGGATGCGCTGTCACTGGGTCCAGTTTCAGTGTCTCTGGAGCTAGAAGGAAAGCACACGGGCTCCAGGCACACTAGCAGGCAGGGGTCTGGCAGACCCCAGCTCAGACCTGAGGGCTGGCACAAGCTGGCACTGCTGAATTTCAAGCAGCTGGACTGTTAGCCAGAGCAGGCTGCTACCAGTGCGAGACATGGCAGCCGCTGCTCCAGCAGCTCTCCTGGGGGTGAGGCACACAAGCAGAGAGCAGGACAGGAGCTGGGGCAGCGTGATGCTAGCCAGGCAGCCTGCCCCGTGTGCCAGTGAGCCTGGGCACCCAGGGTGCTGCCCGTGGGGCAGGTTGGTACCTGGCAGGACACGGCGGTGCAGGCGCTTCCACACAGTCATCTTGATGTCATCTTGGTGGAAGCATGGCTTAAAGGAGACAGGACTGAAGATGCCATCACCAGGGTGCAGGCAGGGGAGCTCTGACCTGGAAAGATAGAAGCAGCTGTGACACAGGTGATGAGGACAGTGTAGGACCCCTTCTCACCTGGCTGCTGTGTATGATGGAGCCACTGCTGTCTTGCCAGCTGCTCTTGCCCTTCTGTGGGGCTGAGCGCATGGCTCTGGCTATCCATCACAACAACAGTGTCCATGCGAGGCTGTCCCAGCAATGCTCAGATGCCCACTGGCCTAGGAACTCTAGTCCTGGTGTAGAGGCACTGCCATCGCCATTGATGCTGTTTGCTGCTGGGTTCCACCACTCACCTGAACTGGCAGGAGCCATATTTCTGGAAAACACAAGAGAAAGAGTCAGTGGCGGGAGACTGACAAAATGGCAGCTCCTCTGCATGGTCACAGCTGCATACATCTGTGCCCTGGGCTGGAGAGGCCAGGGCTCTCCTCTCCTGGGACAGCTACGGGCATTACCTCTCGTGGAGGGCAGGTTTATCCCATCAGGGGAAGCCCTGGCTGGACAGAGGGCACCTATGTGTCATTTCTTGTGTGTCCCAGCTGTGCTTGGTGAGGGTACCCACTGTCCAGGACAAGGCTCAGGGCTACAAGCAGTGGGCTGAGGGCTGGAGATCCTGGCTGACACTCACTGCCTTCACTAGTGAGCGCACTCACCCGGATGAAATCAAGCTGACTTTCATTGCTGAGTGCCTCCAAAGAGCTCTGCATCTCCTTAAGCCTCTGCAGGGCATCTGATGTCTGCTTGACCTGGGACTCAATGGAGGTGAGGAGCTGGGCTGCCTTCCCCTCGATGCTCTCCAGGAAGGTGGCCTTCTCCTCATCGATGTACTTGTGCAGCTCCTGGAACTCCTTCCGGATCACCCATTTGAAGACATCCGCCTCATTCTGCAGGAAGACAGCAAGTGGGTGTGCAGGTCTGCCTCACACCATCCTCTTCGCCCATTTTTTAGTTTCAGAGGGGCCACCAGCAATGTCAGTGTGTCACACCAAGCTGCCCTCCACTGGTTTTCCAAATGGAAGTGCAGCTCTGTACAGCAGGCTAGATGATACCTCATCCTGCTGTCCACAGCAGCTCACCACCACAGTACCCCTGTCTTACACCTCTCCTCTCACAGATTTTGATTTCCTGATGTCCCAGCCAACTTCGTCAGGGCCTTGAAGGAGCTCTTGGGCGCCTGTGCTCCCAGGGAACAACCTGCGTCCTGGGCTAAGGGGAGAAAGTGCAGCTCCACTTTCATTTGGGTTGAGCCCTTCTAAGGAGCCCCACTGGGAAGTTTTAGCCTCAGAAGGGATGCCAGGAGGTCCCTTGGAGACATCTACTCCGTGGGAAATGGGGACACTAAATCAGGCATAAACTTGATGTGAAACCAGCGGCACTGCTCTGACTGGCAAGGCTGCTCCAAGTGGGGTCCTTTTCATCTCTTATCTCCCCACCTCCAAGGACATTCGGTCAAACCAGCTCTGACTGCTGCTCCCGCCAGGACGCTTGGAGAGGTTTACATCACCCCTTCCGAAAACAAGGCTGTGCCACCCAAGAGGGGTACGTCACCCTTCCCGAAAACAAGTCTATATTTAAGCCCCGAGTTGTGTGGAGAACACGAACCTCAGGGAACGGCGTGGAAGATAAGCCCTGTCTGCTATCCCAGGGAAGGGAGAAGAGCAGGAGAGGAGTGTGGGGGTGAGCTGGGGAGAACCAGGCAGAGGTTACTCCAGAGGCTATGTAGGACACAAAGGACTCGGGGACATGTGCTCCCTTGGCATGTGGCACTCACTGCGATGCGGCTTTTGTTGTTGATGAGCTTGCTGAAGTGTTCATCCAGGTTTCTCTTGTACTGGTGGACATCGGTCAGCAGCACAGACAGCTCCTCCTGAAAAGACAGCACCTCTGTAGGAGGGACCTCTGTGGCAGCTTCTTTGGTCACAAGCAGTGCTTGTCAGCCCCCCCAAGGAGCACATGGCCTTCAGAAGCCATGTTCTCCTAAGATTTCTCTACACTTTTCGGGGCCTTGCCCATCCTGCTGATCTTTGGTCTCTCGATCTAGAAGATTTGGGGTTGCTAGAGGCAGGAGAGTGCTCAGAGCATGGCCCTGATCTGGATGCTGATGACCAAGTACTCTTGCCAGGAGCACCCATTCCAGACCCTCTGTATTTCACACCCCATGGCAGTTCTGCACCGGGCAAGTGGGTGGCAAGTGAGTGGCGAGCAGCCACAAGCCAGCACCAGGCCAACAGCACCCTCCTAGCACTGGTGTTGGGAGCCTGGCCAGGACAGGAGTGTTTCTGATGCCTCCTGCTCTTATCTCCCTGGTGCCAGGCACAGAGGGGATGGGTGGCCCTGGGCTTTTCCATTCCTGGGACTTTCATGTGATGCTGGGCAGGTGATGCCAGGTGTTTACTCTACCTGGCTGGGGCTGCTGTTTACCCTGCCTCCCTGCTCTCCTGTGGCACCTTGCCTCAGCCCTTATCTCCCACTCTTTTTGATGGTATTTGGAAAGAGTCTTGAAAGTCCCCACTGACATTCCCTGACCCCTGGCTCTTGCCACCACAGTGTAGTCACTGAAACTGTGAGTCCTCTCAACTGGGGACACGCTCAGCCTGAGAAATAGCCGCCCACAGCCCTGCCCCACATCTGGCTGTGCTATGGGACCGTGCTTCTCACACTGGCATTGTTTCCAGCTTGTCCCTTGAAGGAAAGGGGACATTTGGTCAGCAAGCACTGCAGGTGCCCTAATCCCCACCCCAGGAGCTCTGGCCAGCTCTGCCCGCCAACCTTCATCCGGCAGTATGCGGTAGAGATGGGGGTGATCTTGTGCTGGCGGTGGTTGCCAATGGTGCCACACAGCCCGCAGATCACCTCTTGGTCAGCCTCGCAGAAGAGGCTGAGGGGGTTGTGGTGTGTTGGGCAGGACTCCGGGGTGGGCTCTGCCTCGCCCCGGCTCTGCAGTGCCTCGATGACACGGGCCAGCGTGACGTTGGGGGGTGAGGCGCTGCAGTCCACTGTTTGGCGGCACACGGGGCACAGGAACTGCCCGTTCAGCTCTCTGGAGAGTGATGCCACGCAGGACTTGCAGTATGAATGCCCACACTGCAGCATCAGGGGCTCCTTGAAGACCTCAAAGCAGATGGGACAGAGTAGCTGGTCCTCCAGCTCATCGATGCTCATCCTCCGAGCCATCCTGCCACCCTCCCACACAGCAGCACAGACCTGGGCTGGGAAACACGGCTGGGAGATCCGCCCTGTTCCAAGAGCAAGGTAAGCAGAGATGAGCAAAGACAGAGCTCAGCACGTGGGGAAAGTGAAAGAGTCCACCCACCCAGAAGCACCACAGACAGCTGCAAACTCATCATTAGGCTCCACGCAAAGTCTGAGATGCTTATTTTAACCTGCAATGGGTTTGGGCTCTTGAGATGTGAGATCACACATGGCCTTGCCTCTGGATCTGCCTAAGGTATCAGAAGTCACCACCAAGCTGTTCCCATGTGGCACCTTTGCCTGGCAGCCCACTTCAGGGGAGACCTGCCTGTGTGCCAGGGCTGGGGACAGAGACAAAGAGGGATTTTCTGCTGAAAAATTCCAGTACTGACCCTGGCCTGTGTGAATTCCTACAGATCTCTTTGGGTTTATCATCTCAGTCCATGGACATTCTCAGGACTGGCATTAGCTCAAGTGATGTATCTAAGCAAAAGCAGAAGGAAATCATAAAAAGTACGTCTATCTAGGAGACAGGGACAATGCTCACACAGCAAACACTGGATTTGACTGACAGGAGGGCTGAGAAGCTGAGACACAGCATGCAGGGATGCGACTGCAGCTCACCCCCTTGAAACGCAGTGGTCCCCACAGCACTCCACGCTCTGGGCTAGCACTCCCAAGAGACATGAGCCCAAATCCCAGCCTCTCCTGCCAGCCCCAGGGCTGCATGTGGCCAGCGTATTTAAGAACTCTAAGGTTTGTGCAGCATTGCTCTCCCCTGCTGTTTCTAGCCCTGTGGGATATAACTGCTGAGATCCCGGGTGAGTCAAACACATGACCTGAAGTTTGACTTCAGGTCAGAAAATAAACCTGAAGTCAAAGACATGACCTGCAGTCAAAGAAAATAAACCTGAAGTCAGAGACTCAGTAAAGGGAAAGTCAGAGACAGGGAAAGGGAAGGCTGTGACCTGAGCTCAGTTTTTATCGTACACTGCTATAGGAGCTTGGTGAATCAAGGAAAGCATGAGTGTCAGCCTGTGGCTCATCAGACACCGCAGGACCCGTACAGGGGAACCAGCTTCAGCTGCTCCCTCTGCTTACCCAGAAACACCTCCCAGAGACCCACATAACAGCCTCCCCTCCTGCTTGCCACACAACTCACACGCTTCACAGCTTCCTCCTGGCACCGGCTCAGACTCTGCTTGTCCCAGCACACCAAACCCAACGGATGTCACTCGGCTTCTCTCAATCAAGCTGAAGATTTTGACCTGGCTGGAGAAGTGGATGAGGCAGGCGGTGGGACCAGCAACCCCTCGGCAGGGCAGGGAGCTGAGCCGCCTCCCTCCTGCAGCCTCAGCCCCGCTGGGGTTGTCCCTGCCTGCCAGGGGGAGGCCAGGCAGGCTCTTGACCACCTCTCCTGCTCTCAGGACACGTCACACCGCGTGAAGGGCTGCCCACCGCCCGACACGCAGGTAGCAGGTACGGGCACACACCTCACATGACCACATGGGCGGGAGCTGGTGTTTGCATCTCAGCAGTCAGCGTCTGCAAGTCCTGCTGGGGCTTCACTCATCTGCGCTGCCTGGGACAGCAGACACTTTTTCACCAAAATGCTTTATTAACTAAAGCTCTTTTTTGGTTGAAACTTTTGTTGTTGTTGTTGCTTGGGGAAAACCTTTCATTCTTTTAGAAAAGACCTGAAGGAGACCCAAAGTGTTGTTCCTCCAGTGTCAGGCAAGGCATGCACCTGTTTTTGTCTGACTGCAAAAAATGATTCCTCATATCGTTACTCTTCGTTCACGGATGCGTTTGGCTTACGGCCACCCCGGTGGCCTCCCTCTCAGCACTGCCCAGAGCTAGCCCGGGGTGGCCTCCCTCTCAGCACTGCCCAGAGCTAGCCGGGGATGACAAAGACTTCCAGGCCAGGACCCAGCTTTGGGGCAGCCCTCCAGAGGCCACGGGGTGGGGGATGCAGGGACAGAAGGTCAAGAATTAGCCGGGGGCTCCCCCCTCTGCCTTACGCTGAGGACACTGGATCTCTGTGCCACAGGAAAGCAGGAGGGTGCAGCAGCCGCTCCCCGGCGCAGCCTGGCGGGCTGCCCCCCTGGGATGGGCCTTTCCTGCCGCCACGGCAGCACCAGAGCCGGGCTCCCCCGGGCGCGGGCCCAGGGCCCGTGGCTGCAGCGCTAGGGGTGCTACCGGCGCCCCGGGGGCAGAACGCGGCCCCGGCCCGCGAGCGGCTCCGGCCGCTGCGACCGCCCGTCCAGCCCAGCCCCCCCCCGGGAAGCGGCGCCGAGGGGCAGGCCGCTGCCGCCGGGGCCCCCCCCGCGCTCCCAGGGTGCCCCGCGGCGCGCCGCGCCGCCCCCATCGCCCATTGGCCCAGAGGCGCCGCCGTGCGGCCCTGCAGCCCGTGTCGGGCTGGGCCGCTGCTCGGAGCGTGACTGGCTGGAGGCGGCGTGCGGCGGCCGTGATTGGCCAGGGCGGCGGGGGCGGGCCGAGGCGCGGCGGGACACGGCGGGGCCCGGCGTGGGGGTTCGGCGGGGTCATGGTCGCGGCTCCCTTGCAGGCTTGGGCGCGGGGCCTGCGGGACCTGACCGGCGATGGGGGGGTGCGCAAGGCGGAGCTGCGCCCCGGCAGCGGGCCGGCCGTGCCCCCGGCTGCCTCCGCCGCAGGTATGGCCGGGGTTAGGGGTCTGTTGTGGCGGCCAGGGCCGGTGCTGCCGGGGCCCTAGCTGGGCAGCGCCCTGGCACGGGGCCTGGCCTGGCTCCCGCAGCTGCCCCGGCGCTGGCTGCCCGCTGCTGCCGGCCGCCGGGCGGGCGCTCCATCGTGCAGGCCTGTGAGCTGGCAGCTCCCCGGGGCTTCGGTGCACCGAGCTGTAACGTCCCCTGCCCTGTGGGGACGCACCTGTGGGCTCCGTTGGCCGTCCCCTGAGCAGCTGGCTTTGTAAAGGGCAGTCGTTACATTTAATCTGTGGTTAGCAGGACTAAGAAAACCTAAACTCTTTGGAAGCATAGACTGAAGTCCAGATCTCGTGCTCACTTCTGCCATTTACATCTTGGTGTGAGGTGCTTGCTTTGGGCTGTGTGGCTGGGCCTGAAGTGTGCTGGGGGAGGTGGAGAGGACAGAACCTGCTGTAAGAGGTGAACTGAGTGTCTAATGTTGAGGCGCTTGTGGCTGGCAACTCTTGAGTGCTTTGGACTTCAGCCTGAGATCAGAACAAGAACTTGAAAGTGCTTATATTATACAGTAGTATGTCTTTCTGTTTCAGAGACTCTCTGCTTTCCTTATCAGTATTTTAGCACTTGGGATACTCTGTTTAACTTCTTGTGACTGACAGATTAAATGAAAGGGCATCTTGACCTTGAGAAAAAAAGGATTTCCAGGGCCCACCTGTGCTCACAGTACAGAAAACTTTGAAGCTGAAAGTGGTTCCTGAAGTGCAGCAGTCTGGTGCTGTGTGGAGTCAGTTAATGTGCGTTTTCTAGCAGAGTGAGAACTGGAGTTAGCATACAGCCCTCGGGAGAGTGGCAGAGTTGGAGGGGTACATTTTCCCCTTTGTTTCTCTTTCCAGGGCTCCAGCTTTGGTTAGGAAAGGCTTTGTTACATATTTCTGCAGATAACTGGGGCTTTTTAATTTCTACAGCTGAAGTTTCCAATTCTTAAAAACACAAAATCGTATCTCTTTATTAGATAGGGATCAAGGCTGTGAAGCAGTTGCTTTATCTGGTGATGTTAAAATGCAGTCAGCACCACTTGGCTACTTGGTCCAGGTTTTAGATGTGAAATACAGGGGTGGTTTGTGCTGCCTCTTCTGTTCTACAGCAGAAGGAAAAAAAAAAAGCAGGATAAAAGTGTGGCATTGCAAAACCAGCTCACAGTGTACTCCTGATGGTGCTGTTACTGGACATGAAATCCAACTCTTACTTTTCTTTTCTCCCCATTCCTTGCTTTGGGCTGCACAGTGAAGTACTCCGGGTACCTGGAACACCGGGATGTCCCCTTCTGCACAAACGGCTACGACAGGTCTCCTGGGCTGATGAAACTTGGAAAAGGTAGGTTTTGGCCAAAAAACTTGTCCCAGGGCTCAGGGTTGTAAAGACCATCTGTTTACTGTGTGTGGTCCCACAGCAGGCTGCCTTGATAATCCATGACAGGGGGCAGTGGACCATTGTAGTTTGAGATATGAGCTACCAAAGAATTTTTCCTCCAGGCCTTGGGAGAAATTGTTGTTTGGTGTCTGAGGGGGTTTCCATGTTTGCTAGTCTTACGACCTTCCATATTTTGTTGTGACAGACATTACGTTGCGGGGCCTGGAAATTGGCCTGCTGACAATGAAGAAGGGAGAGGTGGCAAGATTTGTCTTCACACCAGATTATGCTTACGGGTACCAGGGCTGTCCTCCTCTCATTCCTCCAAATGCCATGGTCATGTTCGAAGTGGAGGTGCTGGACTTCCTAGATTCGGATGAATCTGACAGATTCTTTGAGTTGACTGCTGTGAGTTGCCTTAAGAAGGTTTGAGACCTAAATCTGGATGCTAAACCTTTGTTGTCTTTCCTTCCCGTTCCTGTGGGTCACACATTATGTATGTTTAGCCTAATGCAGTTATCCGGAGCCTGGGCTGCTAGCTCTGCTCTGATGCAAACACATGCCCTTTAATGCTGGCCCTGCATGCCTTGCGCTGTTTGCGCTCCCGTGTAGAGGGAGAAGGTGGGTGCTGCCTTTGTTTGCTCCTGTGTGCTGGAGCCACTGGACCGACTTCCATTTATTTTTAGCTGTACAAGAAACCTTACGGTTTCACTAGAGGGCACCAGCTTCCAGGGATTTCTCTGAAAGAACAGTAATGAGCTGTCTGTAAAAATCCTGTTCAGGCTGCAGCGTCCAAGTGCCCCTCCAGCCCCCACCCTTTGTCTCTGCTTCTTGGCTGCTTTCCCAAGTGCTCCTTCACTGTTCACTTTCCTCCTTGGTGAGTTACGCTGTTATTGTTAATCCCCCCTTTTCATGTAAAGGGCTTTGGGCTGTGGTTGTGGGTCAGTGAGTGGGGCACAGGCAGCAGCAGTGGTGGGGGAGGCCCTCCTTATTCCCTCCTGCTGCTGCACAGGCTGTTCTTTCCACACGTAGCCCTGTGAGCAAACCACACTTGTTGCAAGAGAGCTTACTCCCCTTCTTGCCGCTGGCCTGCCCCTTCTGGGTAACTGACTTCACTCTGTGAGCTGGTTCAAACTTGCAAACCCAAGACAAAACCCGTTCCTTGATTTTTATCTTTTTTTATTATTGTCAGGTTTTTTGTTTTGCTGGTTGGTGTCTCATGGGTATCAGGCTGGTCCCAGAGCTGCCCTGATGCAGCCACCCTGGGTAATGCCAAAAGCTGTTAGAGCAACGGAGCTTTCAAGCAGCTTCACCTTTTGTGTCAGCAGTAGCGTTTGTGTTAACTCTGCTCTGTGCTAAGCAGGTGAGAGAGTTGGGCAGGATTTAACAACACATTCCTGTTTTTTTCAGCTCCCCTGAAGTCCTTGTGGTCCCAGTGAGCTTTCTGACCTAGTTAGTAGCACTCTTCACCAGGAGTTACCAGCACAAGAACAGTGGCATGTTTCAGCCTGGCCAAGGGAAATGCCACGTGGTGGTGGCCTGGGTGGACACTGCAGGGGCCTTGGCAATGGCCTGGCTCCTTCCCTGTGAATAGAAGGGGACTGTGCAGGACTGTCCTGTCTGAGCTCTCTGCTTGTTTTCTTTTGTTTGAGCTGAAATTCAGGTGTTTCTTTATACAGGAGCAGCAGGATACGTTTCCGCTACAAAAGGTGTTGAAAGTGGCAGACACGGAGAGAGAGTTTGGCAACTACCTCTACCGTAAGCAGCACTTCGAGAGTGCCAAAGACAGATACAAAAGGGTATGACACCAGAAAAAAATGTGGTTTTCATTGTGAAAAACTGTGAAAGTAGTGGTTATTAAGTGCTAGCTCACCATAATAAGTACAATTTAGAGATCAAATAACTTCATCACATTGTCCAGGCATAGTCTGTTATTTATGAACAGATCTTGGACACCTGCTTTCGTGTGAGCAGCAGCGGTACATGAAGGAGAAGGGTTGGCAGAAATAGGCAGAACCCTGTTCCTTCAGGCTTGCTCCCTGTGGGCTCTATCTGAGATGGAAGGGTACATCTCAGCAGCTGTGTAAGCCCTGAGCAGTTTGCGTGGCTGACTGCTGAGCTGGAGCCTTTCAGATCAGCTTTTGCTGGGAGACATTATAATGCAGCATAGCCTTGTATTGCAGTAGTGTGCTGATTAATGCTTTGAGAAAGAATCTGTAATCCCTTTGGTCTGGAAACAGGTATCCCTGGCACACTGGGCACTCTAACTTTATTTTTAGCCTTCCAGTTGGGAATCTCAGAATAGCTGAGGTTGGTAGGAACCTCTGAAGGTTGTCCAGTCCAGCCCCCTGCTGAAGGAAGGTCAGCCACAGAGGGACGTTGCCCAGGACTGTGTCCATTCAGGTTCTGAATATCTCCAAGGATAGAGACTCCACAGTCTCTCCAGGCAGGGAAATACTCAGTTTTTCCCAAACTGGAATGCATCTGCCTGTGTTTTGGGGTTAGTGTGGTTTTGTGAGATTTTTTTCCTCTCCCCATTCAGAGTTGCTTTTTCTTAAATTACTTTTGTTACAAAAATATTAAATTGCCTTTCTCCCTGTAAGATTTCTCTTCCTTAAAATCTGAGTCCTGAGTGTATGGGTTTTTTTCCCAGTTGCTTTCAAGTTTCCTGATACGTTCCTAAACCTGTATGTAGTCTTATGGTTGAGCTGGCTAGTCATGCTGGTAATGCATGTATATTTATATAATTAATATAATGCATGCAGTATATTTAGAATTTTGATTATTATTTTTAACTGACCTAGGTGAACAGAAGCATGGGTGTAGCTGTCTGATGAGACTGATTTCTCACTTGCTATAACAGATTTGTTTCGCACTAGTTCTTTTTCCCTGTCTGCTCAGGCATTCTCCATCCTTGGTCGCAGCCCTTCCAGTGAGGCAGAGCAGTGTCAGATCGATGCTTCCAGGTTGCTGGTGCTCCTGAATCTCTCACTTACTTACCTGAAACTAGAACGTCCTGCCCAAGCTTTGGCATATGGGGAAAAGGCCTTGGAAATTGATCGAAGAAACGCCAAAGCGCTGTTCAGGTGTGGCCAGGTGGGCAAAAATTAATTCCTTTGGTAGTCACATCAAGGAATACCCCAGCCTGACTGACTGTGGAGGGAACCTTCATTGAACTGAGGAGAACCACTGAAGTCTGGGCCAGGCCTCCTAAACTGCTGTGGCAGTCAAGGGAGTTCATCTGCATCTGACCTTTTGGAAAATCTGGCGCTCTCTAAATCTGTCACACAGATTTTTTTCATGGGGGATTCCTGAGCTACCTGGATCTGTCTCAGAAATGTTTGTAGTTGCACATGTTTGAGTCCTGAAGAATGACAGTGATTCTATATTTATGTTGCAACACATCTGTCTTCTTTCATCGGCAGGCTTGTCTCTGCATGACAGAATACGAAAAAGCCCGGGATTTCCTGGTCAGAGCTCAGCGTATACAGCCATTTAACCATGATATTAACAATGAGCTGAAGAAGTTGGCAAGGTGAGAGAACTCCTTTCTATCCCTGTGGAAGAGAGAGTGCTTAGACAGGCTGGAACACCCACTCAAAAAATATTTAAAATGTGTTGTTTTTTTTTTTTTTTAAAAAAAAACAAAACAAAATACAAAACTATTGGGTTAGTAAGTGACTTGGGAAAATGAGTGTGGAGACAGCTGACTCAAAGACTTTGCAGAAGCAGTGGTTACAGGTGATAGGTGAGAAGCTGAGAGCACCCCCTGTACAGTTTCTCTGGGGGGATGTGTGTGTTATGCTCCTTGTGAGTAGGTAGGTCAGGACAGGGAGATAGGGGCTGCTGAAATACCTCAAAACCAATGAAATGCAGTAGGCTAGCACTCAATCTGGTGATGTTCTGGTTTAATAAGTATGGTTTTCGTTCCTTTTAAAATGCATGGGTGAATTGCAGCAGCTCTTCTGCACTGCAAGTGCTTCAGTGTACAATGCTACAAATACTAATGTTCATTAAAAGGGAATTTCTTGCTGTCTTGGAGGTAGCAAGTGAGCAATCCTGAAGGCAAACTTTCCCTTTGCCTGCAGGCTGCGTACAGCACAATCCTGCCAGCTTTAGTCATGCCCTAGCCACACCAAAACATGACGAATGCTGTCTCTGCCCTCATTCTGGTCTTCCCTTTGAAACTGGCAAAAGCACCAGCTGGTTCCCAAAAGTGTGTGCTGTACTTCTGGCACTGTTCACAGACACAGAAGGCAATGCAGTCCCCAGCTTCAGAGACCACAAAGCAGCCCTTGAATATGAACCCTCTTCTTTTGTGTGTTGCTGCTAGGCATTTGCAAAAAGGTTTGTAGGCAGCAGTAACACCTCATTAGAGTAGTTGGTGCAGCTGGAAAAGCCAGTTTCGTGGCCTGAGTGCCCTTCACCAGGTAGCGTTTTGGTAGAGGGCTGTCCTTTCCCATCGGTGCCCTATGTATCCACATCATCTTTAAGTCTGTGGTAACACCAAGTCTTCAAACTTGCTGTTTTCTCTGAAGTACAAAGAACCTGAAGGCAATATTAGCTGCTGGTCTGGAAAGCTGAAATAAACCACTTCTATTCATCTTGATCTGCCTCTGGGTACATAGCTACCAAATTGCCAGGTGAGCGCAAGCATTTATAAAATAGATCTGGGTGGCTGGTTAGCTACTCTTGGAGGCTTGGTATGTGGGTAGTATCAAAGCCCAGTAGTAGAGTGCTAGAAGTCCTGATTCTAGAAGCCTCATGTGTTCCCTTAGACTTGTTTGAGATATGTTGGCAGGTGAAAGAGAAATCTTCCTAATAATGTTGAGGTTGTGCTGCCAGGAAGCAACAAGGCATCCTGCCTTCGGGGAAGCAGTGGGCAGGCTTGTTGGCTGTGACTCTGGAGACAGCAGTGTGTACAGCTAACGTGTGTCAGTAAGCTGACTATGCATTAAACCACTGTTGTCTTGGGGTTTGCTGCTTCAGTGCCAGTTAAAATTGGTGTATTTTTTGTTCTTACTGTGACAAAGAGTGGAATTAGAATAAAATAGATGAAGACAATATTATCAGGTGTTGTTAATTTTGCCATACCTCAGTCTAGATCCTGTAATGTTGCCAAACTTCCTTGCCTGAGAAAACTCATAATGTGATCTGGCAAATGCTTCAGAAACAGAATATGAATCAAAATCTTGTTCTCAGAGGCTTTTCACTTCCTTACTGAGCACATTTATACTTTGCAAAAAGAAACGTGTGTTAATCAACAGCTACCTTTTGCTGTCTAAAACAAAACTTCAAAAAGCATCTGTTTAACAGCTGAACCAGGTTCTTGGCAGAATTCACTTCACTGGAGAAAAAAACGGGCAGAATCTAGGGTGAGGATTTTGTGGAACGAACGTCTGGTACCAGCTGTAGTTAGTGGTCTTTGTGCAAATTCTGCTGCTGGATTTGGCAGTTCTGTTGGAAGGCTTGATTTTGCATCAAATCCAGAGCAAAATGGGGTTGTTCTGGTATCTGGTATGGATCTGTGCCTCCAAGTGAGTGGCTCTTGGATTTCTTCCTGTGGGAGGCATGACAGCATGCCATCCACAATCTGGGTGGGCATCCCTGATCTACTCGGTGTAGACAGTTGCAGCAACATCTGTCTGAGACTTAACAGAAGAGACTTGCTGTGCTGGGATTTCATTGAACTTAACGCTTTGAGGTTCTGGACACAGGGGTGCTGATGGTAGGGGCTGAGAGGGCATTAGCCATCATCACACTTGTGCTATTTCTGGTGTGTTGCCTAAAAACCTTGGGTTTGACCTTATATGGTAGCAGATGCAGGAAAGCTGGCCGTGTGGGCAGCCATTGATCCCTGGGCTGGTGCCCAAACTGAGTCACCCTCCGGCTCAGGGATTCCTCACCAGTGAGACCTCTATGCTGGTGAGGTGAGAACACAGGTGCGGAGGATGCTGTGTTTGCAGAAGCAGCCATTAAAATGGGAAGCTTTTGCCATGCAAAAGGCAGGGAATGTGTTGCTGGCAGGGAAGTGAGAATGGAGGAGGAAACATCTGCCCTGTCATCCACTTAGTCCAGACACAAATCCTGGCTGCCTTCCACCCATCCTCTGCCCAGATTCTGTGTCAATGGAAGATATCCTGGAGTAGGTCACTTGGATGATGTCTCCTGCTGGGTGCTGAAGGAGCTCACACAAGAAGCGGCACAAACGAGGAGACATGAAACTAGGCCACAGGATACAGGTGGGGTTCCTCTGCGTTGTCACACGCTTGCGAAACTGGTGTAGAAAGTATCTGGCTACCAAAAGTCAAATGATCTACTTAGCTAATAGTAACCAGCAAAGCAGAGACCCAAGGTGTGGAGGTGAGGCACAGTGTTTCCAGCTCTCCTTTCCTGACATGGTAGAGAGAAGGGCTTGGAGGAGCTGCGTCTTTGCTACCAGAACACTCTTACATTAGGTTAATTTGTTTGTATAGAAAAAATAATACATGTTTTCTGGTCATGGCATGGATGGCTGGGTGGGCAGTCTGCAGCCTGTGATGCCATGCCGTGCTTTACTTTGCAGCTGCTACAAGAACTACATGGAAAAGGAGAAAAAAATGTGCTGCCGAATGTTCACTCCTCTCAGTTCTTCTGACTGACTGGAAATAAAGGTAATCAAGTTGTGAAATAGGCTGAGGTTTCACAAAACCTCTGTCTTGTCTGAACTGTTTTCAGGTGGGGAGCCTGCTTCTCTTGTGCATGAGAGGATTTTGGAGGCAAAATGTAAGGGTAATGGGAGTGTGGAGGAGAAGGGGCAGGATGGTGGGGTGAAATGCGGCTACATGATCAGCTTGGGGAATCCTTCCTGCGAGGCAAGCTGGTGTGGGACACGAACCTGAAACTGGCAGTGCTTGAGTAAGTTTGGTTTTGTTGTTTCCTGTGCTGCTCATCCCAGCTATTCCTTGTCAGAATGAGGGGGAGAAATAGCTGTGTAGTCTTGTTCCTCTGACAATTAAAAGAAACAAACAAAAAACATTGTTCCTGTCAAACTTTAAGAATTGGATTTCCTTCTCCTCCTCCCCTCCAGTGTTCCTGTCTGGAGCTGTTGGAATGCCTCGCTTCAGAAAAATCTAAATATTTTATTTCTGGTTTTTTTTTTTTAATATTAAAAAATCTGTTTGTATAGAAAATTTCAAATAGATGTTTTGGACTCTTTAAAGCCTTAAATCTTCTAGCAAAATTGATGGGTTTATAAATGCACAAAGGCTCTTTGATCATTTCTTTTTTTGTCAAAACCTTTGGGGCGGGAGGGGGGGGGCGGGGGGCGGGGAGTGTAAGGGGGAGTGGAAATCTTCACTGGTCTCTTGCCTCAGGGTAAACCCTGGGGAAAGAGCTGCGGAAATGACAGCAGCCTTCTGTCAGAAAGCATCACCAGCTCGGGGCTGTCAGTGTGCTGCCATTCTCTCTCATGCAATACCTCTTCTGCTTGTAGAAAATGCATATTGGCAGCCTTTCCATCAGCAGTGTGAGTGCAGGGTGCAGGTCTGGTATTTTAAGATCTTTTGTCTGAGCATATTAGGAAGCTAAGGTAGTATTTGAAGAAGAGGTTTGACTGTACCGGCAGCTTCCTAAAGCAACACAACCCTCGTCTGGCTGGCCATGCCTCCCGGCTGTAGTCTGCACCCCTCTCTGAGGTCTGAGCTGGGCGTGTTGTTAAACTGCCTCAGAGTTAAATTCTTCTGCCCTGGGTTCAGGATGGGACTGATCACATCTGTTAGCAGGTACCTACCCCCAGGCCAGTAGCTGCGGAAGGGGATTAAGACGGACAAGTGTGTGCAGGAAATCTGTGACCCAGGACTTAGCAAGGAGGCTGTGATTCTCCACTTGTTGCATTTCAGAGACTTGCAGTTTGAAAGCCTGTAGGACTTGGGTCTCGTGTCTGGTAGCACGTAGCGGTGCCTGACCTGGGCAGCTTCTTGTGTCGGTCTGTGCAGCCCTGCTTTGTGGTGGGAACTCTGAATGAATGCGGTGGGTCACCAAACCACTGCTCCCCTGGTAGGGTTCTGCAGCCTCTTGTTTCCCAAAAAGCAACTTGCAAAGATGCCGATTTCCATGCAGTTGGTGTAATGGCACATAGCGATGTCAGTAAAACAGTGTCTTCAGTTAGTGGAGGCTGAAAAGTGCCAAGGGGAAGGGAAAAAGAAATCTCTGCTGGAGGCAAGCTTAAAGATTGAGCTGAACTGTCAGCCAGAGCTTCTCCACCGATTCCTACCGATACATGTGTACAGTGCTTTCCTGGAGTTCTCCTGCCTTACACAGCTGATTAACAGCTGTCACTCAAAAAGATTTCTAACCTTCTTTGAAGTTGATTTTAGTTACAGTATTAAAAATAAACTAAGTCTTCCAGACAAACATAAATCACTGAGACCTACAGAAGAATCTACTGTTAATTCATGGCATGAAAAACCCCTTGCTGGAGGAGGCTCTTGCAGGGCAGGGCCTTGTGCTAGCTGGAGGTTGGTTTGCTGCTGCATTGTGCTTAAACTTCATTACATATTCAGAGAGGAGCAAAGCAGTTCCAGCTGTCAGAGGCACTGCTACTTAGTCAGACTTGAGGCAGAACATTCTTTGGTGTTTTCTGACAGCTTTGCACAAGTTCAGTTGAGGGCACAAACTGTGCTCGGTCAGTCTGGCAGGCCTGCTTCATCCTTTCTGTCTCAGGCACCGAGTGAGTAGGTGGCCTGTGAGTGCTGCCTGTAGCTCATGTTTAATGATCCAGTGGAATCACAACAGTTACGGAAGACTTTCCTATGTACTAGCTGGCAGGTGCTTGTTAGGCACTGACCTGACCTGTTGTCCAGTTTACGAGCTAAATGACTTGGAGCTGTAGTTGTGGCATTTTCTCCTTCCTGAAACACTGCTGCATCCATCCCCCTGCTTCAGAGCTTCCCAGGTGGGTTTGCTGTACCTTTTGGTGCGTTCTGCAGCAGCTGCTTTGTTACAGGGTGAGATGCTTAATTTCTCTGTACTTGCATAGGCCAGGGCTATGTTCTGTGTTTTGTGTAATGACACTCAAACCCAGGCACACTTGAGTATCTCCATTCTGCTTGCTATTTCTGAATCCCTCTCACTGTCGAGTCCAGTCCCTCTAGTTGCCACAAAGGTTGTCTTGCTTGGAACATACTTTCTTCCTTTTTTAATGGAGTTTCAGGTCAGAATAAATCTTCTCTTTGGTGAAATGCAAGGCCACTTGTGATGCTTCCCGGAGGAATTCAGAAATACTCAAGAGGGAGAAACAGAAGCACAAAAACTTTCTTAAATCCATCCTGCTGCAGTTCTTTGCAAATGCAGTGGCTTGGGTCTCATGCTTGCCCCTATTTGAATCTGGGTTATTTGCCTGCCTCTGTATGCTCTGTGCGGTGTGGATGTGTTGAGCCAGGTTACCTGGGATGTACGTAGCTGAAAGTAGTCCTCAGTGTCCCCTAAATTTCAGGATGGATGGGCTGAGGACCACTGGCTTATTGGAGCTTTTTGCTCTTTCTTGTTTGAAAGACCCAGCAGATAAAAAAAAAAAATAATGGAATTTATCGTTATATTGCTGTGGTCCTTCATGAAAAAGATCTTAATCATGAAGAGCGGGGACAAGTTCCCTAGAAATGTCTGGATTCTAGTAGAGGGTCCTTGGTGATAGTTTCATCCCAGAAAGATGTCTCTGAGGGGTTTTTTAATTTATTTTTTTTTATTATGGATGGGCCAAAGTTGAAAGCTTGGCTCTAATGTGTATCTCAGTTCAATACACAGGAGAAGTGGTCTTATAGTTGAGAGCACACAGAGAAGTGTTCCAGTGAAAACAAACAATGCTGAAATTATGGCAGGAAACTATGACTCTGAGGTCAAACTTGAGATTGCTACGAATAGCAGGGTCTAGCAATTCTGAAGCCATTAATTGGTGAGAATTGGCTGCAGAGCTGGGGCTGTGTCACCAGGTAGAAGTGATTATAACTGGGCTTAAAATCAACAGCAGTTGCCAGTTAAACTGACCTAATAAGCTGAAAGAGACTTGCAAATAAACTGAGAAGTATGTGCACAAAACAGTCAAAACTCCTGCCTTGGGAAGGCTCCCGATTTTGTGTAAACAGCAACTTGCTCCTTCCCCTCCTGCTCTCCCTTATTACTGAGGAGATCTAAAATGTGCCTCCTGCTGATACTATCCCTACCCACTGCGTAAAGCTGAACAACAGAGAACTGGCAATTTCACTTCTCCTTTAGAATATGCAAATTATTGTACCTCTGAGATGTACTGCGAAGGAAATTGTTAAATGTCTGCTTTATGCTGAGCACTGCTGGAGCGAGTGGGAAGGCTTGAAGGATGAGTTAATTAAGAATTCTCCTTGCTAAGCAAAGGAAGGAGAAAAGCTTTAATAAGGTGGTTGGGTGGGTTGTTTTTTTTTGTTTTCCCTCCAGCTCTCTCCTCATTGAGCACCTTTATTTTTTTCAGAGTTCTGCAGTTCCTGCCTGCAGTAGTACCTGTAATACCTCTCTAGAAGATTTGTGGGCTCTTGTCTCTTCTAGAAACTGTCAGTGGAGAAATGACTGCACCACCTGTGCTTAGGGGTGCTGTGCCACGCGTGCTTCCTGGTCAGGTGTACTGGACATGGGTCCCTGGTTTGAACACACTGGGAGTGGCTTTGCTCAGACCGGGAGGTCTGGCCTGGGATTAGAAGTGCAAAGATGGTGTGAAATGAAAAGGAGGGAGACCCATGCGGTATCGCAGTGCCCCTCCGTGCCCGTCCTCTGAGGCGCTGGTGAAGTGATGGTTCTCCAGCCTCATCAGAGGACTGCCCTGTGGCCCAGCCCAGGGCCATCCTCTCTGAGATGCCCTAAGTGCCTAAAGCCTGGGGTTCCCCTTTATGTCCTCAAGCATGAAGCTCCCTGGCGAGGTAGGAGTGGGTTCCTGGCTGTGTTTCTCCTCAAGCTCCTGTCTGCTTGCCTGAGGCCACTCAGCACACTTGCCCTGGAAAGGACAGGATGAGCCCCTAGTGAATAGCCCTGTGTGGGCTTTTATTTCTCAGAGCTTTTGCCAGCAGCTGGAAGACAAAATACGCTGCTGTTAGAAATCAGTAGAGAGTGAAAAAGATGCTGGGCTCTTTTCATTCCCACGATGGTACTTGGTTTATCATGCAGGTAGAGTTTAAAGAGAATGGTCTATGTGCAAGATCTGAATTTCTTTATGAAGAACGTTTTAGTTTTGCAGAGCATTCAGAGTTACTGGCTTTCACTTCTAGCAGCAAGGAGACACACAGTTATTTTAAGGTTTTCTCTGAAGTATCACTTGTTAAGGCTTCTTTCTCCATCCCTTGTGTGTCCGTTGTGATAAGCTATATGAAGTGTAAGTAAAAATGTTTTGTTACCTTGATGGGTAAAAAGGCAAATTGCATAAACCTGCACCCAAGTAGGTAGTGACCAAACTGATTTGTGGATGGGAGCCTGTTGCAAGTGACTGTCACCAAGATGCCTGTCACTGATACGCCTGGGATAAGGCTATAGCTTAGTTGTGCTGGTAGCTGAGGCGCACAAGTCCCCAGTGCTGCTCCTGGTCCTTGTGGCATTACAGACAGTGGTAAGAAGCTCTCCCTGGCCTCTTGCCAACCCAGGCAGAACTGGCATGCCTGGCCACCAGTCCTGCTGATCTGGGGTGCTCCAGGCTTTCTCTCTGAGCTAGCAGAAAAAAATGTGCTTATCCTATCTATTTCTCTTAGTCTTAAATCTTGGGATTTTAAAAGATCATGCTTTACACAGCATACAAAGGGCCCTTTTCCATATTTGCTGTTGTATACTTGCTCTTCTAGTTGGGTTCCTCGAAGGAATGTTGGCTATTCAGAGCTGTAACCATACCTATATGAAGAATCATGTATCCTCTTGGGCTTGGAGGACATTGCCACCTCTAAAGAGCAAAGGATGCTTTTCACTGCTTGCTTACTTCAGTGACGTCTGGTCCTGAGCCAACATGCTTAATGCTGTAAATCGCTGTGTGTGGGTGTGGGCCAGGTATGGCCTGGCTGGTGTACCCATGTGTCCCACTGACACCGGGGTCAGTGTCACTGAATGTGGGTGTCCCCATGTCTCACTGCTTCAGCATGGCACTGCACTGAAGGCTCTGCTGCTGGGATGAGGCATCGGAGCCTGTAGCAGCATGCACAGCAGAGGGGAGCTGGAGCACAGCAGAAGGTAACTTCAACATACAGTTGGGAAGAAAAAAAGAAACAAGATGATGGTGGTGCGAACATGCCCTGGTGGCTGATTTTTTTTTTTGGAGGGGGGGGATGGGGGGCGTGGGCATGGGGAAGTGGGCTTCCATGTTGTTTTTTTGTTGTTGTTATTCCACAGTCTCCATTTTTTTCAAATGAAACTGCAAACTTTTAATGACCTGATACCCTAGGCTTCAGGTGAGATGCTGTCCTGATTACAAGAGGGTACTGATCAAGGTCTTGAGACCTGCCAGCTTTTTGCTCCAGCAGGGTGAGAAGTGAAACACAAACTTTGGAAGAGTTTAAAATGCTCTTAACTGGGCATTGTAGTAGCTGTGATGATACAGGCAGCTGAGTTTAAATAAGTGCTAATGGCCTTAAAAGTGTTCGTTGTGGTTTTGGGAAATACTCTTGTGCTTGTGAGCTGCCGAGCATTATTGACCAAGTGCAGCCCCCTAATGCAGTGTCCTTTGCGTCAGCAGTGACACAGAGCAGCTGACAGGGGGTAGGGGGCTGCATCACTGCTTGAACAGCGCCAGGGCATTGATTGCTGTGTCTACAGCGTGGCAACAGCACTTTGCAAAAAGACAACATGTATGGTTGTCAGGAGCAAGAGGCACTAATGAGGTCTTCAGATTTGGGGAATGTTGCTTTCAGAAAGGCTTTTTGCTTAAGATGCAGGGAGTGTTTTGGCACTGCTGTGAGTTGGTTTGCAGAACTGCAGAGTTATTTCCAGTAAGGGTAGACATGACCTTCATGTGTGTCTCCCACTACCCACCCTGCTTTCAGGGACCTGTTGATTTGCCAGAATGCTGAGCATTATGGACATGAAAGTTATCTGAGCTCTTGAAGGACTGGGAGCTGCGCTAAGGATCAGTTTCAGCCCAGACTTGCTGGATGAAGTCCTTTGAGTCAGAAGTGTGTGTTGAAGAGTTCATCCCTTCTTTCGCCTTCCCATAATTGTCCCTCTTGTGAGACCTCTTGCTTTCTGGACAAGTTGGTTTGTTGCTTTGTCTGGATACTGTTTTAAGGCACTTTTTTTAGAAATGCTTGGGAAAGAGCTCTGCTTTCTGTTTTTCCTTTTTGTTTTAGGTATCCTTGCCCTATCATAGATCTGAGCAGACTTGACAGATCCTTCTTCCATCACCTCAGGTTCAGGACGGTAGTGCATGTCATCAGCATTCAGGGTCTTTGGTGTTGAGACTTGTTAAAGATCTCTGGAGAATTCATCTTGCCACTGAGCTGTCTAGCATACAGGCAGTGCTTGAAACTCGCTGTGGATCCTTTGCAGAGCTGAGGATCATGACAAATTGACTTGCAAAAAAAAAAAAAAAATCCTGAAAAAAACCCGCATAAGTACAGATCTTCAGATGGCAATGGAAGTTGCTATAGTGTGGTTATATAAATGAGGAGTAGCACATCTGCTTATTGCACCTTCATCTGGGAATCTGGACGTCTGGTGCAGCTGTGATGGGGTAGTTGGAGCCTGCTCAGTCCTTTAGACATGGGGAGTCTTGTGACTGTCTGTGTGCTTATGTGCTGCCATGGCCTGAAGATGGGCTTCACAGCCATCCTGGCCATAAAAGTGAGTCCACTTGAAGCACAAACTGCTGAACATCCCCAGACAATGTGTTGGAGAGAGAACGAGGGTATGGCTGACTGCAGAGTCACCTCCGTAGGTAGCAGGTAAGTGGTACCCTAATTAGGTAATTTTCTGAAGGCATGGTGCACGCTCAGAGAAGGGCTCTCTGGGATGGTGATGTGTTATGTTCCCTCTAATAATTGTCCAGATAAAACCATGATAGCCTGGCATTGTAAATAGCTGATTCTTCTCCTTGTATGAGGGTGGATTGCCCAGTACATCTTGTTATCAGCTAGCTGATAACACCCTAGCTGTCACTGGACTTTCTTAGTGCCGTTCAGGAGAGCTGCAGCCTGTCAGTAAGCTCTCAGGAGATCCACATGGTGCGTTTCAGAAGGAGCTTGTTCACTTCCCGGTAATGGTTTTTCTCCAGGCTGATATTCCAGAGTGGCTCTTCCTTTGGAACTTGACAGAGTTTGAGTGAAGAGCACTTCTTGGGCAATTGCCCTTCAAGGTTTTAGCTCCTTTGCTGATCTCTCCTCCAAATGTGTGCACATAACATCTACTTTTCCAGCACGCTTATGAGGAGCCATGGTGTAAAATGTGCTGTGTCCTTCTGACTACCAAATCAAAACTTCCCTTCCTTTCTTCTCCATGGTCAGTGAGAATCCTATTTAGCTGGGATCAGAAGTGTTGAAAAGAAGGCATTCTGCCTCCCGTAACAGACATGTGGAGGCTACATTTCACGGAACGTCCTTTAAAGGCACTTCTCTGAGCTGTAAAAGCCAAGCCAGCCTTCCAGGCTGCCCTCCGTGAAGCTGGTGACTTGATGAACTCGGCTCTCTTGAGCACCGCTCCTCTCACTGAGGGTTATCTGAGTGCTGCACTGTTGGAGCTGCCACTTCAAAGCATGGGTGTAATGAGGGCAGAACTTGCAGGAGCTACGCTTCAAGTACACGCTTCTTACTTTCCAGTTTCCTTGTGCTTTGAGGAAAATTTTATCTGTTGTGTTTGGTGCCTATATGGGACTTCCCTGAAGCCCTGCAAGGGATAGAGGCAGGAAAGGGGGAGCTGGGGAAAAGGCAGCAACAGTTCTTTATGCAAGAAAGAAGCTTAAACAAATTTTAAAGCCTTAGTTAAACATTAACTGTTAATTATGGCTTTAATGCAGAGTAAAGGTGACTGTGATTATAAATGACCTGTGACCTGGCATGTTGCTTACTGTAAATTGATGATCGACTGCCTTGTCTTTCTGAAGCATGAATTAAAAGAGCTGGTACCAACAGACTTCTGTCTGAACTTCAAAGCAAGCGTGTGCCTTGCTGGTTTTTGTGGCTGAGTAGCTGCCAACCTGCTGTTAAGTGAAGGAAGCAAATACTGGAGCAAGTTCTGGTTGGAGCGCGCTGTTCTACGTGCAGGAGCAGCAAACGCTTTGAATGCGATCCAGCTCTCTGCGTCTTCAGGGCTGTGTGTTCCCCCCCTCCCCTTCTCTTTTGATTGTGTAGCCATTAGGTGGAAATGAAAGAGATGAACTGATCAAACACGCCTTGAAATGGCTTTAGGGTTTCAGTTTGAATATTTTTTTAATTAGCTCCATGTAAAGACTTTATTACTTCAAATAGCAGCCATGAAACTAGAAGACTCACAGTTTGATCCTTTGTTTTTATGGTGCACAAGAAGTCTCCGTAGCTGTAGGTTTCATGCCCAGCTAGACACCCCAAACCACAACTAACAGCCGGTGGAGACATCTTGTGATTATCTTTTAAGTGTGCCTATCAGCGACACGTAAAAGGAAGTGCTGTGTGAGGATAATATTAGACTGACAAGTAGCAGAGTGGAAGTCGGTTGCATTTTAGCAGGAGCAAAGATGCTTTTCTCTAGTAACATGTAGAACACTGTAGCCCATCAAGGATAATGATTTTTTTCCACTGTTGAAACCTTTCTTTCCTTGTCTTAGTTGCTAGAAATTTATGCTGTGAACTGGGGAAATGATTTTAACATTTCTATCTCTGATTAATTTTCAAAGAGAAGAGATCATCTGAAGTGTCCTCCAGTAGTTTTCCTTCTTTAGAAACTTCTTCTCCCCTTTCTCCTGGTCAGGGGAGACACTGGAAAGCACTGCCCGACTGAAGCTGACTGTGAATATCTTGTGTTACAATGAACCTTGTTAACCCCCGCTTTTGGAAGGTTTGGCAATAAAAGGTGGCCTGTTAAATGAGACTGTAACACGGGATTTCATGAGTCTGGATGACCAGGACAGTGACTGCACTGACTTGTTACCATGACTCCTAGTTTGTACTAGCCTAGAAGTCTTCAGTTGTGTGTTTCTGGCAATCTTGAAAGTTGCTTGACTGTTTTGTGCTTTTATTATCCCAAACTTTAAAATGGGGGCAGCCCCTGAGAGAGGCACATTGTTCTGGTTCAGACTCATAGTTTTCTGGCCGGGTGGCATTTGAGTCACGGGTTTTGTGTGGCTCTGAGCATACAGACCAACTAAAACCTGGCTTCTTCAGGGTCATTGGAGGAAGATGAGTAATCTGGTCGACCTCACAGCTAACCCTGTTCTGAGCAGGAGGTTGGACTAGAAACCTACTGATGTTCCTTGCGGCCCTAATTATCCTGTGATCCTGTGGTGCCTTTCAAGGATATATAATGAATGAGGTGTGGATTTTGAGCATCATGTGATGCTTCATCATCTCATCCTTTAGTCTGTAAAGCGTCTGCTTTTCTCACAATTACTGATTTTTTTTATTTTTTTTTTTTTGCTTTCTGGTTAGCAGTCTGTAAGCCAATACCCTCTAAGGAGCAGGCTTCCCCCTTTTGCTGCTAGTAATTTGATTTACATTTGCAGAGATTGCCACTGCAGCTGAGCCAGCTGAGCTAGCTGTAGTAGCTATCGCTGCGGAAAGAGTATCAGAGATTGGTTTGGGCTCCTGGTATTCTTGAGCTGAGAGAAGATAGGGCATCTTTTGAACGTACCTCCTTTGATCCTCAGAACTTCTGTAAGAGACAGATAATGGGTTATCTTGTGGAAAGGCTTCCAAGGATTTTTCTGGGGTTTGGTTTTTTTTTTTTCCTTCTCCCTGCTATTCATCCTATGGGTGATGGAGGGATGAGGCTGACTTTTCAGCAGTGTTTCGGTACCATCTGCACTCTGACAAATCAGGGAAATAACCCTCTGTATCAGTATTCCCCCGTGAGTATCTCAGAGATGCCAGCTGCAGCAACATTGTGAGCAGCAGGGTGTTGGAATATGGTGATGGGCATATCAGAAAGCAGCGTGAATGTGTGTGCTGAGTGCGTTCTGTCCCACATGCTTAATGGCTTTGGGGACAAGAGAGATCCCCGCATCACAGTTGTGTGTACCACAGCTCCACTGCAGATCTTGCAGCATTAGACCAGCACTTGAAAACCAACTGACACAGCTCGGGAGGGCTGGGGAGGAGAAGGTGCTGGTTCTGTCTGTGGATGGAGGGGCGGAGGGAAGGGTGGTTGGGAGAGGCACTGAAGGGGCAGGCCAGCTTTTGGCATCGAGGTCAGTGTGGCCATGTAGAGGTGGCGCAGGTGATCAAAGTCCTGATCAGTGACCCAGGGGGTTCCCCTTTGAAACACGGGGTCTGGGTGTGGGAGGAACAATACCACAACTCAGAAACAGTTCTGGTTTATATCCAGAGAAAACCCACCCTGTGCCTAGGTACCAGTTTCCTTCTAGTGAAGCTCTCATGACCCTCAAGAGGGGAAGGGATGGGGTGCAGGCCGCAGATGAAAGAGCCTTTGCTGGTACGGAATCTGCCACCTTCTCGGTGTGTGCCAGGGCTGCAAGACTGGTGAGGACCCAACTGCAAGTGAAGGGCGATGGGGCAGGGGGAACCGACAAAGAATAAGGTGCTGGGAGTACTTTGTGACGTATTGCCAGCGCCACAGCGGTGTGGCCAGGCCACTGGTGGTCCTGCCCTGCAAACAGCCTGTGGGCAAGGGGGGAGGGTGGGAGTGGGTGAATACGGTGAGAAGCAATAGGAATGTCAGGTGAGGAGAACGGTGAGTCTTCTAGGAGATACAGGACTGTCTCCCAAAGGCCAAGGGTAAGTATCCAGGCACGAGGTTTCCCAGAACAGACTGGAAAAGCACAAGTGATGGGTAGCACGGATGACCCTGTACGGGATGGGAGGTGGCCTGAAGGGTGTTCTCAGGGTTTCTCTGAGGTGGACTTGCTAGTTTTGAGTTTGTCGCTTAATACTCGCTTTCCTCCAAGTCCTATGTGAGGAAATTTAATTAATTTTGTGGGGATTTCACTGCATCTGTTCCACTTGTGCTAATCCGCAGACATCTGGGTGTTTCTTTCAGGGCCACTGTAGGTGTGTGCTAGGAATGATTAACTGTTTAATGCTAAAATGGAATAATATGTATCCATTTTAATAAGGTGTGATCCCTGTGGGACGCTGACAGTGGTATTTTGTTATCCTAGGACCTTGCCAGCACATGAGCAGAGCAGTTCATGAGCAGAAAGGAGACCTACCTCTGGGCACATTGGAGATCTTGCCATCGCATCTGTGGTTTGGGAAAAGGGGCAAGAGTGCTCTCTTGTTTTGGGAGTGTGAAGTGGAGGTTCTGTGTCTATATGCAAGCTGATTTTCCTGAAGTTGGTTTTGTTTACCGTATTCTGAGGCTGTTTCCAGACAAACCAAGTCCTGCTGTAGGAGAGAGGAAGGTGTTCCCTCTCCCCGGCATACTCTTTGAAGAAAACTCTTTCTTGACTTCCTACATCTTGCAGGTTCTGGGCTGCTTTTAGGGAATCTGTAAATGGGAGTAGGATGCCATGAAGTTTTGTATTGTTTATATGGGTTATTCTTTAAAAAATTGTTTGATATTTTTGTTCTGAGAAAAATAAACCAACCTGAGAACTAACTCTTGCAGGACTTGTGCCAACTTATTGTGCAGAAGTGATTAATGTCTCCCTTTCAGTGTAAGGAGCTGGAATTTGGAAATAGGGTCTGGTTTGTTGCTGTGTAGCTAGCTCCCTTCTTGGGTAACAGCATGTTGTGCTCTTTGTTTTGGCTGAATGTGCCTGTGAATGTTGATACTAAATTTCAAATTACTTGGGAATATCAACTTAATCCCTTACAAACATTGCTGACTCCCCTAGCTTTGATCAAGGTGGCTTCCTCTTGGAACAGAATCTGCTGTGTGTTCCCCACATGTCTCTGAACGTGCACCTTTGTGGCGTGGCTGAGATTTAATGCAAAATCAAATGCTTCTTGGTGACACGGTGGCAGATAAATGCAAAACTAGCAAGAAGCCATGGAGGAGGAGGGACCTGGTAACATCAAATTATGTTTTCACGGTATTTGTCCTGTCTGTGTTTGACTAGGATGGTTAATGTCTTCTAAACATGATTCAGTGCCTTGTTGTTGTCTTGCCGGGCAGGGAGGGTTGCCTGTGGTCACTGTGCAATCCAAGGCAGCCAATTGCCAGGAGAGAAATGTCTGAAGCGTTCTTGTTCTGCCAGCATCCTTCTGGCTTTTGGATTCCTTACTGCTACGCTCTGACAGTGTCTTAAAATAAAATGCCCTCTTGGTAGGAAGTCCCAAAGGGCTGGGGCCGAGGGTGTGGGGGTGTTAGGAAAGCTTTGGGTTGGCAGCACCTAGCAAGCACGCTTCTGGACCCTACTGCTTGTCTACTTGTTCTGGTCCTGTCTGCTTTTGGAGGAAGGATGATCTCTGAGAGGACATCAAATCCTGCTGTGCTGCTTAGCTTTAAGAGAGACCCAAAGAGTGCAGGGTTTGGGGTTTGTCATCTGTCCCATAAGAAGAATCCTCTGATCAGGTTTTTTTTCCAGAAGACTCAAGAGCCTTCCTGATGATCGGGGAAAAAAAAAAAAAAATGGAGTCACATGACACTAATTCTCTTAATCATACACTGCGATGCTTTGTCCTGATGAATAGCATGCATTGGTAACGCGCCCCTGGAAAGAAGCATTGCGTGGAAGGCTGTTGGTGAGACTTAAGTCAGCTGGGCCGGTAACCGGGATCACTCGCTCCGATTAAAAGATCACCAGCCTGGCTCTCGCTCGTCCAGCAGCTGGCTTCTTGGGCTCAGACTTCCACAGCCACTGTGGCCAGGGCTGCCCGCTGTCCTGCTGCAGGCAGCCTGCCCTGCTCGCCGTTGCCCTTTTCCAGGCAGGTATTAAGTGTCCCCCGTTCAGGGCGAGGGGAGGGGGGGTCTTGCCGAGTCCTGTTAGCTGTGTCGACACTAGATGGCAATGCCTGCCTCGGAATGCCTTGCCAAAGGAAAGTGGTTCAGGGGGTTCTTTCTCATGGGCCTTAAGTCTGGTATCGGTGTTTTGCTGTACAGATTGTTCCGTAACTTCGCTTGGGAGCTGATGCCTCTTCCCTACAAGACGTGGAGAACTTTGTGCTTCCTGGCTGTTGGGGTTAAGATGGGGCTGGAGACATAAACATGGCCGAGTTTTCCAGCAGGAGACAGCCGTGCCTTTCCTGAAGCTTCCTCGGCCTCGGCTCTGACGCAGGGTGCGCTGGCGTTTCTCGGGCAGCCTTTGGGTGCCTGGGTGGAGCGAGCACGGGCGGCTGGATCTGCACATGGACGCTTGGCGCATCTGTGCCCATCAACGACCTTGCAAAGGCAGGACCGTCTGCTCCCCAAACGGTGGGGACGAAAGTCATTGTGGAAATCCAAAATGTACAAACGAATGTCGGTGAGGTGGCTTGCTGTGGCACGGCAAGGAGCCCTGTGAGTCTCTGAAAGGTCTGCTCCTGTGGTCAGCTGCCCGTTGCCAGCAGTGCTCGCTGCGGGAGCCACGGCCACCCTGCCCTGAGCTGTCACCCAGCCCAGGCTGGTGACTTGTATTTGACCTAGAGCCTGTCTCCAGGTCGAGGGCCAGTTTACTGCTCTATGAGAGACTTCCCATGGTTAACTAGACTTTGCTGAAGTGCATATTTCCATTTTTCTTTACCAAATAATAGCCAAAAATTACTTTCCTGATTTTGTTTTGGTTTGGGTTTTTTTAATATATATTAAAGGGAGAAATACAAACTTTCAGCCTCTGGGCAAAACCAAAGATGTGTTTGGATCTTGACTTGGCATTAAAACAGAAATGCAAGTCCTTGAGCAAAACAGACAGAAAAATCTCTACAGAGAATCATGCTTTCTGATTGTTAATCAAAAAAATGCAGGCCTTTGAGAAGTTTGCTACTGGAATTTTTATTTTTGGCCAAAATGCTTCTTCTTCCCCACCCCACCCCCTTAAATAATTTGATAAACATCTTCAGTGTGTTCCCTGGAGAAACTGTTCCAAAGGTTGGTTACAGCTCAGAAGTGGTCTTGTATTTCCAGTTTGAGTTTATCAAATGTCAACTTGCAGCTCCTGAGCTTTGCCGAGCGTTTGCTAAATTAAAATATAATCTGATATCATATGATGTTTTCCTGGCATGGGTGTTTAACCAAAACCTGGCATGATGTATACCCTCAACCCATCGATTCAGTTCTTTGGGCTGCAAGATATGATTCACACTTGACATAGATAAACCTATAACCCCGGTGTGTCACCTGGGGGTCAGGTCTCCCAGCTTGTTGGCCCCCCAGCCCCACATGCTGGTGAGCCCCCAAGGGACATGATGAGGGCAACAAGACCGCACTTGGTGCCTGTGCCCGATGGTGGCAGCTGATGCAGAAACCCTGGAGAGCGTTGATGGGTCTTGATGCCCCCATGTTGTGGGCTGCGCTCTGCCGGGGGCGAGGGTAGGCTGAGATTGCTGGTGGGTAACCAAAGCATGTGGGAAGGCAGAGCTAAAGGGGTGAGGGGGTGTGGGTGTGGGCAGGAGGTGTCCAGGGCATGTGGGACCCCTTTGGTGGGGATGCTGGAAAATGCTCCAGGGTTTGGCACCTCCTGTAGGGTCTGAGCTCAGCCCTGGGGGCTGCTCACAAGTCTCTTCCCCTTGGCACTGGGTGTTGTGGTGGGAGATGCAGCGTCTGCCCCTCTAAGCCTTCATGTGACATATGGGGCAGCCGAGCCTGGGCTGGTCCCATCAGCTCAGCCTGGGTGGGTGGCTCAGCACCCTCCAGGAGCGATCCTGCTGATCCCTTGGCCAGGTGCTTGGGGGCTCCTGCCGCCTACCACATCCCCTCTGTGGGTGGCAGTGCCCTGGTGCAGACCAAAGGAGACCAAGTCACTGCAGGCAGGGACCAAGCACCCCTGTGGTGCTGGAGCCCATCGCCTCTGCCAGGCACCCACTGCCCCTGTGCAGGGACAGCCTGGGATGGGGACAGGGGACTTGCGTCTTTTCATTTCGATGGCTGGCTCTGAAAGCCAGCAGAGCAGAAACCCCTCGGTGCCACCAGCTGCAGCCGAGCCCGACCGGGCACTGAACGCGCCGGCTGCGGCGTGCTCTGCTCCCTGCCCCCTCGTTTGTGTTGGCACGGGCCGGCGAACGAAGCCAGTTTAATTGGCAGTTGTGTTTGTGGCCAGGGTGTTATGAAAAGGTTTTCTGTCTCCCTCTGTAAGTTACCCTGAATATGTTTTCACTCTTAATATAATATTCACTTCATTATTAGCTGAAAGAGGCTCTTTTCAGAGAGGTTCGTTCCCCGCCCCCCCCCCCCCCCCTTCTTCCAAAAATATATTAAACAACCCGTTCATGCAGTGCAGCGCTGAGGGCCGGGATTGTCTGCTGGAGGGGAAGTTGGAAACCCGACGGTAAATGGGATTTACACAGAAATTCCTTTCTTCCCCAGTGTGCTGGCGGCGCTGGCTGCAGCAGCCCAGCGGTGCCCAGCACTGCAGGTGATGGAGGAGTCATCCATTGCTCATGGGGCAGCTGGGGGTATGCTCACCTTCCCCCCTCTGGCAGAGCAGAGCCTCCCCAGGGGCTCCTGGCACCCTGGGCTGGTGTTTCCAGATACAAACCAGTCCAGCAGAGTTAGGGCAGGCCTCAGGGAGCCCGTGTGCGCTGCACTGGCTGCTTGGCTCACGCCGGTGTTTGGTGGTGAAGGTGTTTCCAGCACCTGCAAAGGTTTCAGGAGCTTGTTCTCTGTTGGGTGGGTTTTGGGGCATCGCATGCAGCTGGACCCGCCTGTGTTGCCATCTCGCTGTGCTGCTGCTCTTCTGGGCTTTGCAAAATCCATCAGGTTTTGCTTCCAGGTTTGGAAAAAACCCTGTGGGCTGCAGGAGCAGAGAGCTGCTGCTAGGGATGGTATCACACACAGAGCATCCAGCATGGCTTGGGCTCTGTGGTCCTGGGGAAACAGCTCTGCTTCCCTCTTGCCTGAGCTCGAAGGCATCCAGAGCCGGGCAAGCTCTTTCTGTAGTTGTTTGACACATTTGGGTGGTTTTGCATGGCTGCAGCCCCTGAGCCACGCAGAGGCATGGGACAGCAGCAAGCAGCCGTGTGCCCTTGCTGGGGTGTCCTCAGCCTGGCCCGGCTGGGGAGACCCTCTGGCTGGGTCAGGCTGGTGCTGCCCTTAGGTTTGTGCCTCCCCACAGCCCTGGCTCGAGGGAGCTGCCAGTTTTTGGGGCTGCCCAAAGGCAGCCGGTCACAGCAGGGGGGGTGACTGGTTGGGCTGGGGCAGAAAGGACCTGCCAGAAAGGGGCAGGTGCTTGTGCTGCTGCTGAGGGGTACTGGGATCCCTCTGGACCCCCAGATCCCTGCTCCGTCCCTCAAGGAGCTGCCATGAAAGCTTGGAGGAGCCTGGAGCACGTTTTCCTTTTCCCCAAAAGCAGCATAAATACAAATCCCCCCCTCAGCAGGGCAGGCGCCAGCGGCGGGACGCCTTCCCCTGCTCTGCTGCCACCATTCCTCGCCATCCTGTGAAACACATTAGGGCTGGTGCCATGCGCTGATGAGTATTCAAGACCTGGCCCTAACTGGGAACAATTAGCAGTTGTTGCAGCAAACGTATGTCTGTTTGCTGTGGCTCCCCGAGCCCAGCGCTGTCTGACAGCTGACACAGGCATCCCCATCCAGAGCAGAGACTGCGGCCAAGGGAGCTCCCTATGGATGATGCAGCTCTCAGTTACAGATGCTCTTGGGAGGAGTCCGGCTTGTGCAAGACTGAGCATCCCTAACCCCTCAGCCAGCCCTGCTTGTCCCTCTCCAGAGTGGTGGCCATCCCTGCTGCAGATGTGAGCAGGTCTGTGGCTTGCTCGGGTCAGGCTGTGGAGAGAGGCCACAGAAGTGCTGCTGGAGCTGGACCCAGCTGATGCTGTGCTGGACCCGTGGCACCTCTCCTCCCTCCCGAGTTCCCCTTAGGGCTCTGCCATGCAGGACTTCAAGCCACACAAGATGGTGCTCTGAGTCAATCAGATGCTGAGGACCAGTCCCTTGACTGGGGGGACAGTGGTGGGAGAGAGCACTTTGGGTGGTGGGGAGCTCGTACCCTGGTCTTTAACCTGCACCACGGTCTGTGGGGCAGCCCCCCAGCCCGGCACCCGGAGTGACTGGGGGTATGTTCCCCTACCACTGAGTGGGGCTGCCCTCACTCTCCCTGGCACTGGCAGGGAAGCGGGAGATCTCTGATGTTCCTGGACCTTTTTTCCAGCTTTTGGGAAAATGTCAAGTCAGACTTGAGCTGTTTTTCCAGGGTCTTGCTGGTCTGTTCCCACATTCCCAGACACACCTTGTGTCCAGCGTACCCCAGTGTCTTCCCTGCCTCCCCCCCAAGTAAGGACCATCCTCTTGCATAAAGCCACACAGGAACCATACCTGGCAGACTGGAGGGGTCCAGAGAAGGTAGCAGAGAAAGTTGCGGAGGGACTTGGGCAGGAGGAGACTCCAAATTTACATTAAAATAGGACTTGAAGGCTAAGAGTAGGATCCTGACCCAGCTGGGGAATGGGAAGCTCTGGGTGTGCTGCGCGGCATGGCGGGGAAAGGGCAATTCCCAGCTCCGCTCCCCGCAGCGAGGCCGGAGGGCAGAGATGCTCGTGCTCCCAGGGATGCTGCGTGCTGGCAGCGCCACTCCGCACCTGGAGGTCACGTAGGCTGGAGCCATGTGCAGATGTAGGACCTGGGCCCGGAGCAGCACGGGGAAGGGTGGGTGGGGAGACCACAGGGGCTTTGTTGGCAGCGCCAGGCTTGAGCACTCTCACCCTTGGAGCTCTGGCTGCTCCATGAAACCCTCAGCGAGCTCCAGAACTGGTGCTCTGCAGCTTGGGGTGCTGCCGGCAGTGGTGAGTTGTGGCGTGGGGGGAGCAGGCAGCCCAGCTGGGGTGGGACAGGGTGTGGGGAGCTGGGCAACCCGTGGTCAGCGAGACGGTGGGGCTGAGGAGGAGGAAGGTGGCCTGCCTGCTGGGGACTGGCTTGGTTTTCCATGGCCTCACATTTTCCTACTCCACAGAATGTGCAGTGAGGGTGGAAAATGTGGCGGCCAGGAGGGGAGAGAGGGCAGGAGGGGAGGCAAGTGGTGCTGGTGGGAAGGGTTTGCTTTGCCAGGGTGTTTGGGACGTTACGCGCCTGCCAGGGCAGGGTCTGTGCTCTGCCAGACAGCGGGGGAGGGCGGGGGGGGGGCATGGATGTGGTCCACACCAAACCCCCGTGTCTCTGGGGAGCGTACCCTCCCAGGGTGGGTCAGGGACAGGAGTTCGGTGGGAGGCAGAGCAGCACGGCCGGCAGGATGCTGCCTCGGCTTCCCAGCTCCCACCAGATGGGCTGCCAGTAGCCCCACTGGGCTCCTGCGGGCTGGGGGTGCTTGGGGGGCACCGGGGGACCCACCAGGACAGGGAGCACAGGGCTGGGCCCAGGTCTGCTGCTGCGCTCAGCTCCCTGCTGTGCATCTCAGCGAGGGGGAGCCGGGGCAGCAGCCCTTTTGCCACCTGAGACTATCCATCTTGTCATGCAGACACCCAAAATCCTGTTTGGGCACCTCCTCGCCGCTCCTGGGGCCTTTCCAGCAAACCTGGCTTTACTAGGAAGTCTGCTGGGTCTGGAGGGCTTGAACCCATCTGAGAGGGCAGCTGGCTTCTGCCCTCGGTGCTGCCAGCGCGCGTTGCTGGCAGGCACAGCGGTGCCATGGGCTGCCGTGTTTCCTCGGCCGGTCTGCTGCGGACCTGAGGCGTGCTTGTTTTCCAGTCCTGGATTTTGGAAGTGTCGAGGGCCGACAGGGCATGCCGGCTACGCCTGCCATCACCACCTCCCTGCCCCTCGTTCTTTGCCCATTGCACAGGGCAAAAGAATTAGGGATGGAGGGGGGGGAAAGATAACTTGGGGTGCCCCAGGACAAGGCAGAGGGCAGGAACGCACAGGTTGAACATCAGAAGAGACAAGACGCAGCTCAGTTTCATCCTCTGCAGATGTGTAGATGGACTCCTCTTGCTGGTCTTTAACCCTTTCATTCTTCCCTCTCCTGTCCCTGTCCCCACAGCCATCTCCGCCTCTTCCCTCCTGGAGCTGTGGTCCCAGCTGGGCAGCAGCTCTCCTGCCTTCACGGTGGCTGGCAGAAGGGAGCACTTCGTGCTGGCTTGGGGGAGACCCGCCAGCACCCAGGGTGGGACTCATGGTCTGGCACCGCTCTGGGACCAGATGTCATCTCCAGATGTTGACCTCCCCAGTAACAGTGAGTGAGCCTTCACCTGCCCCATCTCCCTCAGCAGCGCAGCACGTGCCCGGAGGGTCAGGACCATTTGCAGAGGCAGGAGAGGGACCGGCTGGGGCTGGGGCTGGGGCCGGGGCAGAGCAGAGCCCACCCCCAGCACTGCTGGAGGCACCTGGGGGGTGGATGACCCACCTCACAGACTTGGTGACGCATCAAAAAAACATCTTTTCTTAGCTGAGGGCTCACGCCCAAATGGCAGGGGTTGCCAGCTGGGGTGAGAGCCTTTGCCATGGTTGCCTGACCTTTAAAGAAAGGTGGTTGGAGAGATGGGGGAGCAGAAATCCCTGAAAGATTATTTGTTTCTCATGAACTATATTTAGGCACTATTGGCAAAACCCAAAAGTGCTGAGTTCTGCTAAATAAACATGGGAGCTTTGTGTTTTTTTCCCCCAGAGGAGAACAGGATTAGTAAGTGAACGGTAAATAGTATTTTTGTTTGACATACCTGAGGGTTTCCATTCCAAGTTGCCGTCTTGAGCTCTCGATGCTGTGATGACGATGATGGACCTAAAGCAGCACTGCCCCATCCTGTGAAAATATTTTTTGGAAAAGAAAAGGAGGCAGCCAGCTTACTCACCATGGTGTGGCTTTTTTTTTTTTTTTTTTTTGTTGAACTTTGTGTTCTTGAGTATTTTCATAAATGTTTGCATATTTGGATGTTTTTAAACTAGAAGTAGGTCACACCAGTGCCACTCCAGTAGCAAAGTCCTTCCTCGGTGGGGTGCGTGCCCCTGGGCTCCCCACCTGCCTGCACCCACCAGTGCTGCCCTGGAGGGGCAGGGTGCCCAGGCAGCCCTGGGGAGTGGGGTGGTCCTTGGCTGGTCCGAGTGGGTCCACAAGGGATAGGGAGGAGGGCACCTCGCTTGTCTGGAGCACACTTGGGTCAGTTTGGGTTTAGTTCTTTGCTGTTTTGGATTCCCGTGCTGGTTTGGATTCCCGTGCCTGAGCCCCATCTCCCCCAGGGTCCCACTGGGATTGGGTCTAGACTTCCCCGTGGAGTGTTTGCAGTGGGGTGTGGGGCTGCGAGTGGGTGCCAAGCAGGCGAGCGGTGTTTTCTGGTCACTCAGAGGTGTAAGAGCCTGTTTGATGGGCCAGGCACGATGAGGAGCAGAGTGATGGGTCAGGAAACACCTGTTTGGATGGGAAGTCCAAAGCCCGCAGGTGGTAGGAGGCAGCAGGGCACAAGGGCTCTGGGTTCATCTCAAGCAGAGGAGAAAATATCTTGCCCCGAAGTCATCAAAATTCAGTGTCCCTCAAGCTGGCTCTTGCCAGTTCATCCATCCCTTGTACAGGTAAGGCACTGGGTTAATTTGGGGCCTTATTGCAGCAGCTCATCCACAGCAGCTCTTCTCTAGAGAGGGACAAGTGGAGACTGAGATGCACAACGGTAGCACCCTGCTAAGCAGAACAGAGACATGGCTGAAGAACTTCCCCTTGGAGCTTCTCCTCTGGCCAGGTTAGAGATGATGGTCTCCTGGCATGCTCCACATGGAGAGGAGAAGATGAGGGAGTATGCAAGGAGAAACCAGGTCAGGGAGGAGGATGCTGGTACCAGATCATTTGTCAAGAGCAAGAAGTGGCCCAATCTTGCGTAGGAACCATGAGAAAGAGGACTGTGACCTGAACATGGGCTGATTTGGAACCTGGGAAGAGAAGAAGAAATGCAACACAGCGTTTCCCAGCGCTGATGAACTCTTCTCCCGTAACAGGGAGGAGGACAGTGAGGTGTCAGGTACAAATACTCAACCAGAGGTTGCAAAGGTGGGAGAGCAGCAGCCTGGGCTGCTCCAGCCTGCTCACCCCTCTTGGTCCAAACCTTGCTGGAGGAGCTGAAACCAACCCGACCCAAAAGCACTGGAAGTGCTGAAATTCTTCCCCAACCACCCTGATGAGTCTGTGCAGCTTGGAGGAAAGTGTCTGCATCCAGCTACCACAGCTGTGCTGAAGCTCGCAGCGGGCACAAGGAGGACTTTGACCATAGCACCGGCAGCACTTGGGGCTGGCACGAGGCCACCTGTGGTTATGGGGCACCCAAGGGAGGCGGCAGGGTGACGGTGCCTTGAGGTTGCACTGGAGAACTTCGGTTTGACTTGGCAACCGAATGGGCAGCTTGGCCCATTCAATAGTAGGTTAAAACCACTTCCAGCAAGTTCCAGTCGTCTGTGTTCCTGGGGCAACACGGCTTGGGCTCGGCTCTGCAGGGGTGTTCCTGCTTCCCAGGGGATGCTTTGGCTGTGTCCCTGCTGAGGTCCATCCTGTGAGCTCAGACCACCTTGAACCAGTGCAGAGGTGCTTGGCCCATGGCACCGTTCAGAGGGCAGAGCAGCACGTGAGCTGTGCACAGGAGCGGGCCGGGGACACAGGAGCTTTCTGCCAGGCCAGGAGCATGTGCAGCACTGGCCTTGGCGGTGGTGGGGCTTGAGGGTGCTCCCACACTTCCCAGATTGCCTGGGAGAAGGTCTCTCTTCCAGCTGAGGAGCGGTGCCGGTGGCCAGGGTCTGTGCCTGGCACAGCGAGTACCTCGCCGAGTGCTTGCAGCAGCCCTGGCACTGTGGAGCTGCCGTCCGGATGGTGTTTTCTGGGATTTCAGCTGCTCCTTGGAGACGTACAAGGGACTTGGCTCAGACCCAGGGAGCATGGATGTCCCGGGGGGCACAGCCACCGTGGGGCATCCCAGGACCCCGCTACCCCCTCCTGGGGTGCTCCCAGCCCCGGTGCCGTGGGGCTCAGCCCCAGCCCACGTCCTGCCTGGCTCCAGGCTGCCCCGTGGTTCTCCCCTTCTCCTCTGGATTGTATTTATTTATTTATACGGTGAATGTAATAAAACTCCAGCAGGAAACGGAGGCGATTCCCTGCCATTCCCCGCAAGCCAGCCCTGGGCCGGGGCGAACAAGGAGGCGCATTGTGCGGCACATACCTGCCTGCCAGCGCCGAGCTGCGCGCGGGGCCGAGGGGGAAGAAGGGGCCGTGTGTGTTGGTGCTGCGCTGGGACCCAGCACCACGGGACGGGGTGTCCCGGGGAAGAAGTTTCACTCTGCCAGGGCCAGTGGGGCTGGGGGTGAAAGGGGTCCTGTGCTGGCTTGGTGTGTCACCTGGGAGCACCACAAGGCATCTCCTCTGCCTGGCCTTGGGCTGCCAGGAAAGAGGGGTGGGTGCTGAGGGTCAGCTGGGGGGGGCAGAAGGTCACCCCATGGCCCGGTGTGGTGGCTGTGTGACCTGCTCTACCCAGGGCTGAGCCAGCTGGGAGGGAGCTCCAGCCCCTGCCTGCCTCCGTAGGCAGCTGCTGCAAACTGCAGTGCAGCCATCAGTAGGGTTCAGAGTAAACGCCCGCTGCCAAGGCTCACCTGGGTCCTGTCGTCCCCTTTAGAGGGGTCTGTAGGAGTGAACGAGGTGGCTGGGGACAGGACATGGCTCAGTTCAGCTTCCCCTTTGATGGGGAGGCTGTCCCCACGGCCAGGGACATGCATCCCAGCCCCTCCAGAAGGCTGTAAGCAGCCTGTTGTGCTGCCAGCTGCACTGGCCAGCTAAAATACTGTGGGGGAGGTGGGGGGGACTGCCCAATGTCCCCTCTCATCCCCTTGCGAGGCAGCTCCCCACCTTGCTCGCAGCTGGGGCTCCCCCAGGGCACCCCCTACCCTCCTGCCCGTCCCTGAGGCCCACAGCTGCACATGGTCCCCATGTGTGTGCGGGTCCCTCGGGCTGCCAGGGCTCCGGGGGGGATTAGGGACATGCCTGTGCCGTGTCTCCTGCCTGCTTCATGCCAACACTGCATCGTGGACCGGTGTCACAACCCAGGGACCTTGTGGCCATGGCCAGGGAGGTGGGCTGGCTGGCAGCAGGACTGTCCCTCTATGCCACCTCCCATTTGCAATGGCCGCAGAGTGCCCACAGATCCCCAGCTGCAGGGTGATGGGGTGACCAGGTTGCAGAGAGCACGCCTGGGGGTTTTGTGCCCCCCGTGTCCCTGAACCCTGGCCACGGTGCCCTTGCACCACGGGCTGGGGCTGTCACTGCAGACACATGGGGACCCAAGGCCAGGCGATGACTCAGGACACGGCATTACCCTGGTGTCACCCAGCTGCCTGCCACTGCTCCGGGATGACCAGAGGTCCCACTGGGTGGGTGGAGGTCCCACGGGGTGATGGTGGGGCGGCAGGGGGGACATCACCTTGCTCACACGCCTGCAGCACCTTCTGCTGCCCACAGCTGCGCTCAGGCGGGGAAGGCAGGCACAGGCAGTGGCTTTCGTGGCTCCTCGAGTTACCAAAACCACATGCCCAGGAGAAAGGGGTGAAAAATGCCCGGCTCCTGCAGGAAATCTCTGGAAGCCCCGTGGCAGTGGTGCTGGGGCTGCTGCCTGTGTGCGGACACATTGTGCGAGGGACAGCCGGGGGCAGGGGTGTCACCGGGGGGCACTGGGGCTTTTGGGAAGAGGTTTTCTTCCCTGGGATGGGGGGATCCCTGACCTGGATACGAGGACAGGGTGCAGGTTCCGTGGCCCCTCGGAGACCCTGCAGAGCCTTTGGCGTGGCTGGAGAGTGTGCCAGCAGGGACACTGGGAGAGCAGATGGCAGCAGGGTGAGAGAAGAAGGGAACAGTCCTGTCCTTCAGGGGACACCTGCCAGGGTTTGGGTGTCTCAGCAGCAAGTCACAGGGTGTCAGCACCTGGTTGGGGGCCAGCGGAGCCCCAGGTTGTGGGGCTGGGTTGCTCAGTGCTGCCTGCCTTGGCGGATGCCGCTGGCTCTGCCGTGCCCAGGGTGCCCTCCCAGGAGTGGGTTGCCTGCCCAGTGGCACACGTGACAGAGCCCTGTGGACCCACCAAAATACCGGCAGCTGGGTGTACAGCAAGTGGAGCTGACGATTCCCCCCTGCCGGGGTTCTGGCTGCTATAATGAATGCCAAAATCAGGGAAGAAATGGTTTTTCCCTTCTGTTGGCACTGGCTGGGACTAGGCAGGATCCAAGCCGCATGTTCACACACTTCATCCTGCCGGTGTGGGGTTCTTCCATCCATTTGTTTGGGGACTGTCCCCCGGGATCCCCATCTTTCCCCCCGCTGCTGCTTGCCCGTGGCAGGGAGCCTGGCAGGTCACTCAGAGGCCGCAGGGTACAGAGCATCACTTGCCCCATGGCGTGCATGGTCTGGTGCACGTGTGTGCATCTGCATCACACAGGACTGTGCCCAGGGGGAGGAAGGGTTTGGGCTTGACGATTGCTCCCACTGGTGCACGGGAGGGTGTCCCCAGGGAGAGGGTGGCCAGCGCAGGGAGCAGCTGCCCCTCTGGCCGGGTGGGTGCCAGCCTGCAGCCCTGTGGGATGCCCAGCGTGGGATGCTCCCAGGATGGACCCCTCCACCTGCTCGCCAGCCCATCCGACCCCAGCACTGGCATCCCTTTGAAATCGAAGCCACTGGCCTTTCACACCAGCTATTCCTGTGAAATTCTTCAGGAAGGGAAAATTATCCCCCCGGATCTCTGTGGGGCTGTGCCATCACCCTCCCTCCGGGCTGGTAGAGAGACCACGGGGTGCTGCGGGGCCCAGCGTTGCCCTGGGCACAGCTGGTGGCCCGTTCTTACTACTTGGGTTTCCCTCCATGCCCCCATGTCTGCCTGCGGACCTGACGCTGGGGTGAGCTGGGACCACCGAGGCTCTGTGGGCTCAGTGGGGCAGAGCCTGCTAGGGAGGGGGAGGGGCAAGGGCAGCACAGCCGGCATGGGGTCCCTCACCACCCCACAGCAAGTCCTGCCTGCCTCGGCTAAGGCGCGACAGAACAGCACCCACGGTCCCCTCTGCAGCTGCATCACCCTCCCGCCTAATCCATTGCCCTGCCTCTATTGCCCCATCCCCCATCCTACTGCCACATCCCCTGCCCTGTTGCACCCTCCCCATCTCCGTTGCCCTCTGCCCAGATCCATCACCCCCTTCCCAGCTCCATCACTCCCTCCTCTGTTCCATCAGCCCCTCCTTGGCTCCATTGCCCCCCTCTCCAACTCCATCACCTCCTCTACTCCACTGCTCTATCCCCACCTTTACTGCCCCCTCTCCTGCTCCATCGCCCCCTTCTCTACTCCATCGTTCCCTCCCCTGCTCCATCACCCTCTCCCCAGCTCCATCGCCCCCTCCGTGGCTCCCGCCGGGGCTGTCCCCATCACTGGTGCCAAGAGGGATTCCCCCAAACCCTGTAACCCAGGAAGGACCCATCCATGGCTGGGCAAGAGGGGCATAGCTGCAGTCTCTCTTTACCCCAGGATGGTAGCGGGGGATTTTTCTCCACCCGTGGCCCTTCCTGCTCTCCTTCCCCCTCCTCTTGCTGAGGCTCTTGCACAGGTTTGCAGGCGCTGTTGACGGGAAGAAAGGAAATGGGGCAAAGCTGCTGCCAGGAACCACAGGCTCCCAGGCTCCGGCGATACAGCCCCACTCCACCGTCCTGGCCGCTTCCCGGGCAGGATTTCTGTGCAGCCTCTGTGAGCCCTTTCTTCCAGATATTGATATTGGATTCCCAGCCCAGGGCCACTTCCAAGGCTGTAAATCTGCTGTGTTGCTCTACCTGGTGTTCTTGTTTTCACTGCAAGGCTTCCAGACCTGCTGGAGATCTCAGCTTCTGTGCGTGGCTGTGATGTCCCCATCCCGGTGGTGAGCACTGTGCTGTCCCCAGAGCATCGATGTACCCCGGAGGTACAGGCAGGGGCAGGCAGGTTGCTCCCCAGCAGGCACAGGCAGTGCCGCAATGGAAGGGCAAGACTTGGCCATGGACTGGGATGCTGGTGGCATCCCCCCCCGTGCACCACTGCAGGGGGGATGAAGGTCTGGGAAGGGCTCCATGGGCTCTTTGCTGTCCCCACTGCAGGTCCCTGGGGCTTGGGCAGGGCTTGGGCACCCCATGGAGCATCCAAGGAGGGTGTTGGGGTAGGGGAGGAGCACCCCAGGGTCTGGGGCGGAGATGAGGGGTGGCTGCTCCTCTATGTTAAAAGGAGCCCCTTGACTCTGAAAATCCGTGTGTTGCTTTTGGCTGGGCTGTGTAACCTCCTGCCAAGAGCAACAGTTTTACATATTAAAGCAAAATTAAATTAAAAGACATTTATTTGTGCGTTTGCCCCCCGTTAACCCTTTGCAGCCCAGGCGGCAGGGTTGGGAGGTAGGAGGGCACCGATGGGGCTGAACTAGGATGGTGGGGTTGGCACCCCGGGGTCCCATCCAGCCCCTGCCTGTGGGCCTGGCTGTGCCCGCTGCCCGCCCGGCCCCAGCACCGGCTGCCCAGTGATGGTGCTGTTTGTTGGAGACGTTTGGGTGTTTCCAAGCTTTCCTCAGCAAACAGCTCCCTTTAGGACAGCCTTGGTGGCAGGAGCTGGGCTTTAGGGTGCCCTGGAGCGGTGGCAGTCCCTCACCCCAAGCAGGACATGCATCCTGGGGCTGGGGGTGGGTGGGATGAGTCACCCCAGGGACAGGTCCCAGCACCCCACAGGTATCACTGCCATCCCCACCGCGGCAGACACAGCTGTGGCTGCTAGCTCACCTGTGGGTGACAATTTGCCCCCAAACCTGTGTCCACAGCACAAAATACCCCAACCCCACCCAGTTCTTAGAGCACACAAGGAGAAGCATGGCCTTAACGCAGGGCATGAAGCCCCCTGGAGCTGGCTGCTGCTCCGTGTCATCTGGGCACGCAGGATGGTGCTTTCTGGCCCCACACCCCCAGAACTTGTGGCCAGAGCCCCCTCCGGCACCCCAAATCACCCTTTTCCCAGGGTCCCAGTGCCAGGGGAGCAGTTGCCCAGTGCTAGAGGGAAATTCCAGGGTGACAGCTTATCTCCTGCACTGTTACACCAACTGATAAGCGGCTACCCTGGAATTTCCTTATAGTGCTGAACTGGGATGTTTAAATAATGTATGGCCGGGGTGGCAGCAGGGGCGGGTGATTAGGGGCCGCGTTGACAGGTTGTTATGTTGTTACTAAAGAAATTGCAGGGCTGTGAGAATGCTTGGGAACGGCGCGGCGCCTGCCCCCCTGGCCCGTGCCCGTACCCGCCGCCAGCCCCGACAGGCACCGGTGCCGGGTGTCCCAGTGGGGCACCCCAGGGACCTTACCCCAGCTGCCCCGGGACAGCTGAGCCGCTGGTCCCCTCCCTCTGCACATGGGTGCTGGGGATGGCACAGAGCACCTTGTGCCCAGGGCCCGACGGGGGATCGGCAGCTCCCGGACACGGGACGCAGCTGGTGGCATCCTGGGAAGATGGCATGTACAGCAAAGCCCATCCCCGGGGGTGCTGCCACCCCCAGCTGGCCTGAGCGCCCTTGGGTTCTACAGCTGGGCACCCTCAGCTCCCCCTTGCCCCCGGCACAGGTGATCTGTCATCCTGCAGGTGGGACACCGGATTTTGGGGGCTGGCAGCTCCAGCTCGGCCACGCTGACTTGTGTCACCACCCAGGAGCTGCCCTGGCCTCGCACATCACTGGTGCCACCAGGCAATGGGCACAGGGCACTGCCCAGGGACATGGCTCCCCCAGCCCACGTGCCGGGGCTGAGCCACCTCCCACGACACCCACTGTCTCATCACGGCCCCCCAGCCCCATGGGTGCCGGCCCCCTCTCTGCTCCGTGTGGGGTTTCCCAGTTCTCAGCAGCCGGACTAAAGTGGCACTTTCTGTCCCCAGGCTGGGGACCACCCCACCGGACTGCAGGCAGGAGGATTCCCAGGGGCTGCTCCCCCCCCCCTGCCCCGTGGCCTGCCAGACCAGCTGCTGTTGTGCGACATGCCTGGCACATGCACCCCCCAGCCACACACACCGTGTGCACCATGGCCCAAGTGCACACCATGGTCCAAGTGTGCACCATGTTGCCGGTGCTCCCAGAAGTAGGTTCAGCCCGGCAGCACCCTGGTGCGCCTGGGGCGCTGGCAAGGCCACGCGTGTTCCTGTGCCCAGGTGTTGGGGTGTGTGTGCACACGCATGTGCCAGTGCACATGGCTGGCCCCACAGGTGTGCAGGGCCACAATCTGTGCTGTGCCAGGCTGCGGGTGGGTCTGTACGTGTGTGTGTGAGCGCATGTGGGCATGTACATATGTGCGCAGACATGCACATGTATGTGTGCATGTGGGACTGTGGGAGGGCATGTGCAAGTGTGTGTCTGTGCGTATGCATGTGCACATGCATGTGCCCGCTGGGTGTGTGTCAGTGTGTGTGAGGGCATGTGGTGGTGCAGGCGGTGCAGGCGGTGCAGGGGGTGCAGGGGGTGCAGGGGGTGCGGAGCTGGGGTGGGGGGCTGGGGCGGGGTGCGGGTGCAGGCATGGGCTGTGATGGTGCGGGAGGGTCCGGACGTGCGCCCCACAGCCGGGGGGGCTGGGCAGGGGCAAGCCCCGGGGCCCCGTGCTGGGGTGTCCCCCGCGGGTGCCCCGCGCCGAGGTCCTGCAGGTGCTGCGGCTGCGGGTCCCGGTGGGGGTGGGGGTCCCGCTCAGACTGCGCGTCCCGATGCGGGTGCGGGTCTCGGTGGGGTCCCGCTCTGGCTGCGGGTCCCGGTGGGGGTCCCGGTAGGGTCCCGCTGCGGCTGCGCGTCCCCGCTGCGGGTCCCGACGCGGACCCCGGTGCGGAGCCGGGCGCCGGGCTGGGGTGCGTGCCCCGCGCGTGCCTGCGCGCCGGGGCGGGGGCCGGGGGCCGGTCACGCGCGCGGGCCCCGCCCCGGGAGGGGGCGTGGCCGCCGGCACCTCCCCGGGGGCGTGGCCGCGGGGCGTGGCGTGGCCGTCCCGGCCGGCGGGCGCTGCGCGGCGCGGCGCGGCCGGGGCTCGGCGGGCGCGGGGCGGCGCGGGGCGCTCGGCGGGGCCGCCGCCGCATGGCGCGCGGGGCCGGGGCCGCGGGCGGGGGGAGCTGCCCCGGCGCGGCGCCGGCGCCGCAGCAGCAGCAGCGGCGGCAGCGGGAGCGGCGGCGGCAGCGGCGGCGGCGGGCGGCCGGCCCGGGGGCGCGGGGGCGGCGGGGCCGGGCGATGGCGGCGCTGTAGCCGCGGGGCCGGGGCCGGGGCCGGCGATGGCGGCGGTGCGGCTGCGGCTGGCCCTGTCGGTGCTGTGGCAGCTGGCCGCGGCCGGGCGCGGGCTGGAGCTGGGGGGGCTGGAGGGGCCGCGGGGGCGCGCGGCGCGGTGCCAGCCCGTGGACATCCCCATGTGCCGCGGCATCGGGTACAACCTGACCCGCATGCCCAACCTGCTGGGCCACGAGAGCCAGCGCGAGGCCGCCCTGAAGCTGCACGAGTTCGCGCCGCTGGTGGAGTACGGCTGCCACGTCCACCTGCGCTTCTTCCTCTGCTCCCTCTACGCGCCCATGTGCACCGACCAGGTGAGCGCCAGCATACCCGCCTGCCGCCCCATGTGCGAGCAGGCCCGCCACAAGTGCGTCCCCATCATGGAGCAGTTCAATTTCGGCTGGCCCGAGTCGCTTGACTGCGGCAGGCTGCCCACCAAGAACGACCCCAACGCCCTCTGCATGGAGGCCCCCGAGAACGCCTCGGCCACGGAGCCCCACAAGGGTCAAGGCATGCTGCCTGTGGCCCCCCGGCCCTGGCCGCCGGGCGCTGCCGAGGGCCGCGGACCCAACAGCCTGGGGGCCTGTGACAACCCCGAGAAGTTCCAGTACGTGGAGAAGAGCCTCTCCTGCGCGCCCAGGTGCTCCCCCGGTGTGGACGTCTACTGGTCCCGGGAGGACAAGGACTTTGCCTTCATCTGGATGGCCGTCTGGTCCACCCTCTGCTTCGTCTCCACCGCCTTCACCGTCCTCACCTTCCTGCTCGATCCCCACCGCTTCCAGTACCCTGAGAGGCCAATCATCTTCCTCTCCATGTGCTACAATGTCTACTCTGTGGCCTTCATCATCCGCTCGGTGGCAGGGACCGAGAACATTGCCTGCGACCGGGAGAATGGCGAGCTCTACATCATCCAGGAGGGGCTGGAGAGCACGGGCTGTACCATTGTCTTCCTCATCCTCTACTACTTTGGCATGGCCAGCTCGCTCTGGTGGGTCATCCTCACCCTCACCTGGTTCCTGGCCGCTGGGAAGAAGTGGGGACACGAGGCCATTGAGGCCCACAGCAGTTACTTCCACATGGCTGCCTGGGGCATCCCGGCCATGAAGACCATTGTCATCCTCACCATGCGGAAGGTGGCAGGGGATGAGCTCACAGGGCTGTGCTACGTGGGGAGCATGGACGTCAGCGCCCTGACCGGCTTCGTCCTCATCCCCCTCTCCTGCTACCTGGTCATTGGCACCTCCTTCATCCTCACAGGCTTCGTCGCCCTCTTCCACATCCGGAAGATCATGAAGACGGGTGGCACCAACACGGAGAAGCTGGAGAAACTGATGGTGAAGATCGGAGTCTTCTCTATCCTCTACACCGTCCCGGCCACCTGTGTCATCGTCTGCTACTTCTATGAGCGGCTGAACATGGATTACTGGAACCTCAGGGCCCTGGAGCGCGGCTGCCTGCACCTCCCCGGCCGGCGCGCTGCCAACTGCTCCTTGGAGGCCTCGGTGCCCACCGTGGCCGTCTTTATGCTAAAGATTTTCATGTCGCTGGTGGTGGGCATCACCAGTGGCGTGTGGGTGTGGAGCTCCAAGACGCTGCAGACCTGGCAGAGCCTGTGCAACAGAAAGCTGGGCGTGAGGACGAGGGGCAAGCCCTGCAGCGGGGTGAGCTGTGGCGGGGTGCACTGCCACTACAAAGCCCCCACAGTCATGCTGCACATGACCAAGACAGACCCGTATCTGGACAACCCGACGCACGTCTAGAGCGGGGGTTGCCCCCTCCCTGGGGACAGCATGCCGGGGGAAGCCGGCCTCACGGGTAAGGGGCGAGGGGATGCTCATGGAGGTGAGGGCAGAGGCTGAGTGGCGGTGGGAGGGGGCACGCACACTGGTTTGGGGTGGTGAGGCCCGCGGGACCCCCCTGGCACCGCTCGACCCTGACAAGTAGCTGCTTTTTCCTAGAGGTTGTTTTGTTGTTGCTGTTGCCAAATCCAGTGACTCTTCTAATGCTTTCTTTTGGGAGGGGGGCGGGGGGGTGGCGGGGATGGGGCAGGGAGGGGAATAATCCAATTCGTGTTTATTTAATTCTGTAATTTATTTTAGATTATTTTTTTTTTAATCATTAGCTGCGAGGAATGGAAAAAACAATAAACCCCTGGATGTGTTATTTCAACCGAGCCTGGTGCTGTTTGAAGGAGTTCGAGGGGGTCAAGAGCAGCCCCATGGGAGCCCCCCCAGCTCGGCGGGTTGGGGCCGTGGTCCCCATGGCGCGTGTGTGGCGGTCCTGGGGGCTCTCGTGCTGGCAGAAAGGAGCGTGCCGTGCCGGGGTGCCTCCGGTGGGAGCATGGCACCGGGGGAGGCTCCCAGTGTCCAGCTCCCCTGTGGCTTCCCCGAGGCCGGTTCTGGCACCCGCTGCCTCCTGGCCGAGGAGGAGGGTTTTCCTGCGCTGTCACGTAACGAATCATGTTTTCCACTCCACACTCTGTAGGTGATTTGTGTCGGTGCCATCGGCTGCTGGGGCCTCGGTGCCAGGGCGAGGGGGCCTCAGCGCTCCGGCACCGGGGCACGGCACCAGGGCACGGCAGGCCAGGAGCCAGGGTGATGGGCTGGGGACAAGGGACCTCGGGGCACAGAGGGCTCAGCTTTGATGTCCCACACAGAAGCCTGAGGTGCGGGTAATGGAAACTTCTGGGCAGCTTTATTTATCCCCTGCTCCAGTTACAATCCCAGCTTGCCTTCCCCATTGTCCGGAGGGAAATTCAAGCCTCAGCTGGTGTTGCCGGGGCTGGTGGGGGGAGCCAGGACTGTCCTCTCCACGCTGGGCAGCAGCGGTGGGTGTCCCTGGGCTGGGTGGCTCTGCCGGGGGCTCGGCAGTGGGGGCTGCTGCCCACCCTGCCCTGAGACACCTCGGCTCGGGGGAGCCAGCTCGTCCCTGGAGGGTTTGAGGGGCTGGTTTGCCCACTGCCCCACGGGACGTGCAGGGGGCTCCCAGTGCCGGGGAGGAGTGAGAGATGGGCTTTGCCCCACGGTGGGCAGGGCGCTGTAGCAGGGACACAGGCTCAGACTTGTCCATCACCTAATTGCCTGCTAATTAGCCAGCATGCAGGCTGGGACAGTGCTGGGCCCCAGTGAGGGTCTCAGGGGCCCCGTCCCTCTCCACTAGGGAGCAATAAGCCAGCGAGGGACCCACCTTTGATCACCCAAATTAGCACCTGCTGCCTGCCCACACCAACAGCCCTTGGCCCTTGCCCCAGCAAAGCCCTTGTAGCGCAGAGCCCCGTGTCAGGGCTGCAGCCAAAGGAGGTGCAAGACCCCCCCACCCCGAGCCGGAGGTGGCAGCAGGGGCTGGGTGCAGTGGCCCCTCGCCTGCAGCCGCACTGCGCTGGGGCTTTGTGCTGCCATGATTGATGTGAAGCGCCTTTCATCCACCCCCCACGCCCGGGGGTCCGGGATGGTGGGAGAAGTGACTGATCTGAGAAAAGCCTTGGCCTCCCCCCGGAGCCAGCCCGGCAGCTGAGGTGCGAAGGAGCCCACGGTGGTGGCGGTGGGATGCTGTGGGGCTTGCGCCTGATTTGGGGTGCTGGGGGGCAGGCATGGCCCTGGCTGGGCCGGTGGGCACCCAGCCCCTTCCCCAGGCTGGTGGTGGTGCCAGGGCAGGGACCCCACTGGGCTCCCACCGCTGGGGGGGCTGCAGCCACACGGGTTCCCCCCAGCTGCCACGGGAGGATTTGTTTGGGCAGGTAAAAGGGCAGTGACCTGGGGCGAGGGAGTCAATATTGGCTGGGGACGGGCTCCAAAGTCCAGCCCGGGGAGCCGGGCACGGTGCGGCGAGGGGGCTGCCCAGGGAGGGGGTGCAGGGCTGCTCGCTGTGCTGGACCCCCGCCCCGCGGCACTGAGTCCGGAGCCAGCTCAGTGCCCCATCGGCTCGCAGGCCAGAGCCCTGGCGGGGTGGCGGTGCTGGGGCACCCGGTGGGGACCGCCTGCCCTTGAGCACCCCGGCACCTGCCAAGCAGCTCCGGCCTCAAGCGCTCGCCCAGATAACCGGCCCCGCCAGGCCCCAGCTATCGGCTGTGGGGCGGCCGCCGGCGCCGGACCACCACCCACTATCAGCCCCGGCAGCCCGGCTGGCTCCAGCAGAGCCAGCACCGAGCTGCCGGGCATGGCTGGCCCCACTGGGGAGGTGGCTTGTCCACAGCGACTGCCCCAAAGCAGAGCTGCCCTTTGGAAGGGCTCTGTGCCAGGGGACACCAGCTGTCCCCTTGTCACAGCTGCTTTCAACCCTGTGCCGGGAGGCTCAGCCTTCCCCTGTATCCCCCGGCCCCAAGACCATCCCTGCATCCCCTCTCCATCCTACGTGGAGCAGCTCCTAAGGCAGCCAAGCACAGGCTACGGCAGGGCCGGGGCAGCTGTGGAAGCCCCTCTGCAAGGGGCAGGCCGGGCTCAGCATTGTTGTCCCCTCCCTGCAGGAGCAGCCCCCCAGTTCGGGCACCACTGCCACGGCTGCCCATGCCCAGTGCTAGCAGGAGGGGCAGCTAGCGAGGGCCGGCACTGGGCGAGAGCGGGCTCAGAGCACCCCAAGGTCCAGCTGAGCATGGAGAGGTCACGCCTGGTGCCCTCCACACTCACTGAGCTGTGGACATGACCCCCCCCCCCCCCCCGCCCCCACAAAGTTTCCAGCAGCAGCAGAAGGGAAGCTGCTGTACTCTGGGAACATGCTAAAAATCCCAGGCTGTTAATCGGTTAACAATAATTAAGCCTTGAAGAAGCCAAGGGGGGACCAAGCTCAAGGCTCCTCGCCTGCTGCACCCCTGCGCCTCCTCCTGAGGCCATGCTGGAGCCCCAGAGAGCAGGGGTGCCCCACGGGGGCTTGGTGGTGGCCAGCCTCCACGAGCTGGTGGGTACAGCTGGACGGGTGCCTCCCCCTGCCCACAGTGCCAGGGGGCAGCAGGGCCACAGCTGCCTGCCAGCCCCACGCTCGCGCCTGCCAGGTGTGGGGACGGTATTTATAGCCCCTGCCCAGGACACTAATGCCATGCAGGGGCTGCTATAAAAAGCAAGTCTCCAAAAAGGTCTTGGAGCAGACGCTGGTGTGAGGTCTCCACGCTGGGGCCCTGGAAACATCCCAGCCTGAGTCACACTCTGATTCACCCAGGTCCTGCTGCATGCCCAGCAAACCAACCAGCTCTTGCGGATAGGGGATGAGGCTTCTCTAGGGAAAGCAGCATCTGTCGCCAAGAGCTTTGAGCCCTGAAACCCATCAAGGGATTTCCTCTGTCCAGCAGAGCTAGACCTGGCTGGAAGGCTCCCAGCTCAGCTCCTGAGCAAGGAGTATGATGAACGCACCCAAGAAACCATCAACCTCCTCGCAGTGCAGCACTGGTTCACCACCTCCCCAGCCCATCCTGCCTTTGAAGCTCACCATGTCAGAGCACCCAGCACATCCCCGTTAGGCTGCGGGGAGCAGGGTGGTGGGCTGGGAGCTGTGCCTTCAGACGCTGCAGGAACGGTCCTTGCTAATCTCTGAGCTGCAGCCAACAAAGCTGTGGTTGCAAAACACACATTAACAAAACAAGGGAAGCAGTTTTGATGGCTGTTCAGCCAGGCAATGCTGGGGTGAAAAAAAGGAGACATTTCAGCTTCCCCCCCCCCCCAGTATTCCCTTCAGGCGAGCTACCCAGTGCCACCCTCCCCGCTGTAGCAGGAGGACCAGTCAACCCCAGGACTGCTCCTGCATCCTTGGTGACCTCCTCCTGCCCAGGGGCAGAAGAGCACAGCCCCGGGATGGACAGGGCCAGCTCGGAGCACACACGCCCGCACCAGCACGGTGCCTCCTGCCCGGCACAGCTCGGGGAAAGGGCAGCACGGCTGCAGCAGCAAGGCACAACCCAGCTGCCATACTGGGAACAAAGGCAGGCCCAGGGGGTGGTACAGCCAGACCTCAGTAGGAGGCTTAAAAGATGGTTCTTTGGAGTCGTTAGCTGACCTGACCCAGACTCGCTGTTGCCTTTGCCTCGACCCCTTGGCCCTGTGGCTCCATTTCCCTTCAGAAGGCAGCAATGTCATGTCTGACGGGGGCTCTGGGGAAGGCAGAGGCGAGACGTCGCAGACAGTACCACACGAACACTGGGTGCCCACAAAGGACTCGCTGCAAGCCAGTTTTACAAACACAAGTACATAATGTTTATTTTTAACTTTCCAATTTATTACAAGTACAGCCCTTAGCAGAAACCCCCTCCCCCCCAAATGACATTTATTTTAAAAAAACCTTACAGTTCCAAAGGTTTCACCATGTAGGACCTGCAGAAAATGTTCTCTATGAACAGGACAAAACAAAGCCTCTGAAGGGGACGTGCGAAATACAAATGTCAGTGCTATTCTGTGGGGCAGGGGCTGAGGCTGGGGAGAGGTGAAGAGGGAAGTGGCTGGAAACCTGCCTAGTCTCTGCAGCCATCAACAGTCCAGAACTGAAACAAATACCTGTTAAAAAAATCCTAGAAAGTTCATAAAACTAGGCTGCAATTTTTCATCAATAATTCTTTTCTTCTCAAATCACAGGATCTGCAACATTGGCTTTTACTTTTCTGTTACAAAACCAGTATAAAGCAGCCCTGTGGCTGGTTTGTTCCAAATTGGACTTGTATAATAAAAAGTTTGAGCCCTGATTGTATGATCAAAACCTGTCATGACAGAGAGGGAAAGGCGATGAAAAAACACTGACTTTTCTCTAAGAAAAAGGCGTCTCTTGGGCGGCAGGACCTGCTGCTGGGGCTGCGGCAGAGCAGCCTCCCAGCAGGATCAGGCTGGTCAGCCAGTGCAGGACGGTCCTCGCAGTGCTGGGGGAGTGCGAGGGAGGTGAGCTAGGGAAGGTATTACTATAAAACATGGTGAGAGCGTGGCTAGAGAGGGACTGGGAGACCCCCCCCACCAACAATTCCCCCGATGTAACTCCAGCTACTGGTAGGAAAATTAATTTTTAAGAGGGGGAAAATATAAAGCAAACACAATTTCATATAAACTGTACATGTGCCAAAGCAAGACAACAGTATCTTACAGGTGTTCTTTGTACAAGATCACAGCTAGAAACAAGCCACTTTTAACTAGAAAATTAATTTAAAAAGTTACACAGAACATGTTTCTGCTGCTCCCCTTGCCCTGGAGCTCCCTACAGGGTGTGCAGAAAACCACGCTCTCTGGTATGCTTCTGGCACTCGGTTCATCCAAGGGGCTACGTGATTGTGTGCTGTTCAAGGTGAGCAGGGAAGCCATCTGCCTCCTCTTTGCCGTGTACATGTGAAGATCTGAGCTCAGAAGAACCCTCTTTGGAGCGCAACCTCCAGAGATTGCTCGCCGAGAAGAGAGAGAGGGAAAAAGCAAGAGCACCTCGAAGCCAATTGTGTTAGGATGCTGGTGAAAGCTGTATCTCCATAAATGTAAGTGCTTGCTTGCCCTATGCAGCCCTTCAACTGGGGGCTCAAAATTAACACCATATAAATATATACATACAAGAACTAGCAGCCCATTGGCCTGATCACACCCAGCCCTTCGGTGAAGCAATATGATCCCTCCCCGCGCCAGCTCAAGGCTGGTTTCACATCACAGGCCGCAGATGGCAGAGGTGGCAGAGGTCCCACCACGCTCCGGCGCTGGCTGCTTGCAGAGGGGAGGAAGCAGCTCGTCCCAGGGAAGCTGACAGCGCCTGAGCTGGCACAGGCTTTGTGCTCCCCTGCCCAGCCCTGCCCCTTGCCCTCCCACCTTCCCCTCCTAGCAGGACAGGCTCCTGAAGAGCTCTGTGGCCTTTGCAGGAAGCAGCAAGTCATCTCCGCTCACTCAATGGATGACCAAATACTTGAGGAAACTGCAGAAAAATTAAAACTAGGACGGGCCCAAGGGAAAGGCTGGATTAATAGAGAAGTGCCTGCTGCTTCCCAGCTCCCTCCAGACAACCGATCCTGCTGCACGGCAGCACCAGACGGCCTGCTCCAGCTCTGGCTCTCCCCCTAGTCTCCCCATCCCTCATTTCTTCCTTTTCCGACCCCGGGAATGTTCAAGGGGCTCTGACTCACTGTCCCCTTCCTGCTCCTCCAGTCCCTGGCACCTGGCAGAGAGCTTCTGGCATTTCCTGCGTGCATACGTGTAGCCAGGCAGGTGTTTGTGCACCATGTCAATCAAACACTGTTCCGTCTTCTCCAGGCAGGACAGTACGTGACTCCCATTCTGGTTGTAGCGCTCAGCGTTGGAGAACACCTGCTTGATGTCGGAGAGGAACTCCTGCACCGAGCGGTAATTGCCACAAGAGCACTTGCTCTGCATAGTCTGGAAGTCCATAGGGTTGCTGATGACCTCAAAGTAATCTTCAGCTTCCTCCGTGGTCACTGGCTCCCTGCCGAACGAAGAGCCACAAAGACAGGAGGAAAATGACGGCCCCAGCCACACGCAGTGCAGAGCTGTAGAGGAGCAAGAATCACCCCCACCCCCTTCGCTCAAGCAGCAGCCCTGACCCGCACCCCCACGGCGCCATAACAAGCCCAAGCAGCACCTCAACAGTGCTACAGTCACGTCAGCCCTGCGGTGGCCGCGGCATGATGACGGGAAGGACAGCAGCTTGTCCTTCTGCCCAGAGAGCTGGTCCAGGCACGGGGACTGACATGTGGCAGGTATGGCTGCCTCCTCTCAGTCACTAGAGTGCCCTGCAAATCCTGGGGGCTGCAGAAAGCACCCACCCCACCCTCCCCCTCTTCGGTCCAGAGCCTATTGCCCTGTTACACCACCTCAGAAGGGCCCCACGTCTTCAGCCCAGCAGAGGACTGAGAGAGCATGGTGGTTTCTTCTGGAGCAGCTTCACTGCCTTCCTTCCCATCCATAACTTGCTTTTGAAACCCCATTCTTGCAGCCAGCGAGTGGATGCGGCAGGACTGCAGCACGGCCAACCCACACCTACACACTGCCTGCAGACAGTCCTGCGCCCACGGAGAAGGCTGCCACCTGCCCTCACCTGAAGGGCCAGCTAAAGCGGTACTTGATCAGCTTGCTGAGGATTTCCTCACACTTCTGCAACTCAAGGCTTTGGCGACGTGCCGTCTTCTTTGTTTGAAGGACCTGCCCACACAATGGATGCTGTTAAAAAACAGGGAACCACTACGGGCTTTAGTGTTCAGCAAACAGTTTTGAGGCCAAAGCAGCTAGTTCTTAGCAGAGCTTCTTTTCAATCCTCCTGCATACAAGCCAGTGTCTTAACGATTGGGGATATGTCGTACTGCTGCACAAAGTTCTAATCGTTCAAATGCAGTCATCTTCCACAATAATCAAGAGGCAAACCGCTCTGCTGCAGGACCTCTGATGGTAACAGCCAAGACAGACAGTGGCAGCTTGAGTTACAGAACAGGAGCCCCATCCAGAAGCTCTGGTGGGAATAACTCACAAGCAGCCCGTCTTTTCTCTGAGGGCAGCAAGCTTTTTCAAGACAGTTTCAAAGACAATATGGTCAAAACAAGCAGCCAAAGAATAAACGAGTGAATCGGAGAGCATAAATTCCCTCCCCCCCCTCCTTCTCCGAGCCCCCGGCAAACAGCATGCAAGAGGCAGAGGGAGAAAGCACTTGTGCTGCCGTACTGACACTGCAGAGCCAACCGTGCCGTTTTAAATACCAAAGAGCAGCTGATGCCTCGAGCACTGCTGTCCCGTACACAGGCTGAACACAAGGTCAGCCATTTGTCCTGGGATCCGCAGCAGGTCAGCCACCAGTACAGGGACATCCCCTCAGCTCGCAAGGCATCACTGCTTAGGGTACGTCAGATGATGGGAAGGCTCCGCAACACGGGGAACTATTCCTGACCCAGCTTTGCTCTCTTCCCAGGAAAAATGGTAAACGAAAATCTCCTCTTCCCCAAGTCAGTGTTTTGTCAGAGCCCCTGACCCAGTTCCAGTAAGATTTTCTCCACTTGAATATCCCTCTAGGCTGGCTGTGGTAGCCCATGCTTGCTGGTTTGGTTGCCCTCCAATCTGTAACGCAGACCAGCTAAAAGGACACTGCAGATCCACCAGCCAGCCCACCCACAACCAGCATAAGTAGCAGGGAGCCCAAAGATCACAATCAAGACCCCTCAAGAAGAGTGACAGGATATACCAGCACTACTAGTGCCAGTCAGCGGACAGATGGCAGATCTAGCAGAGGCTTGTGACGTGGCCCACAGCGCTAGAGTATCCTCATGTATCCCCTGTGGCGTGTCCCTCCCCAGGACAAACAGCACAGCACACTGCAGCGCCACCCCGCCTAGCGCGCACACATGCACAAAACTGCTCTGTTCAGGAGCATACAGTTTTATTTTTTGAATGTCAAGTGAAACCTAAACCAGCCAAATTATGTCCTGGAGGTTGGGGAGTGACCATACGGACAACAACTGTCAGAAAACAGCCAAGGCTGGGGAGCAAGGGTCCAACATTGCTGGCATTCTCTGACCATCCAGGACCCCCTCAGTCCTCCCACCTCTCTGCAGAGACATATGGATACTATTTAAAACCCTTTAACAAGCTGCAGGCTGCCTGCTACTCAAGGGGGACAATGTGTGAAAGCGGCTGGGGAAAGATGCCTGGCATATCTGCTCCATTTGTACTGGGCCCTTAAGGATATGCCTCCTTTGTTAACCCGCCCCCAGCCCAGCCCGGGTTTCACAATATGATTCAGAGTATTTCTCTGGGAAGGGGAGGGAAGGAAGCATGACACCCGTTTCGTTTATAACTCATGATGTGAGCAGCCTCCGGGGAGCAATTTGGCTCTTACCAGCTCATCAATGTCTGCGCCGTTGACAGGTGCAGCCCGCTGCCGGGGTCCCCTGGCAGGGTGCAGTGACTGCTTCTTCCTTTGGTGCCTTCCCTGCCTCGAGGAGTACATGGCTGTGCTCTGCTTGCCCCGGGCTGCCTTCCTGGGTCTCACTGAAACACATAAATCATGAACTCAGAGGAATGGGTTAACCTGGAAGCAGATCACAAGCCCTTTGCCCAGCCACTACACACCAGGCAGAGACTGGCTCACAGTACAGAGGAGCTAGTGAACCCACGGACGACTGCAACAGCCCAGCTTCGTCAGCCCGTGCTCACTCAACACATGCTCATGTCAGCTGTGCTTGATACCATTTCCAGATGAGATAAGTGGGTAATCGCCTCCCGTCCAAAAAGAGGCCATTGCTGTCTGGCAACAGCCCTCTACTAAAGGGTGGTCACACACACCAGCCAACGGCACTGGCAGATTGTCAGCTCCAAGGGAGACCTAGGAGCTTCCAGCTTCTCTGCCGCAGGTAAGGCTGGCCCAGGGCTGCAACAGCAAGCCACTCTGCCTGCAGGGCCAAGTGCCAAGAGTGATGCATGAAGACTCGAGGGAGGGCAGGGGAAGTAATGCAAGGACAACTGTCTCAAACATAACTGCAACATCCCTTCTGAAAGCACCAGGAGCAGAAACTTGCAGTTTCCCCTGTTTCCGGCTCCTCACTGGTTCGGGGAGGGACGCTTTACCAAGCATTTACAAGTGACCCACAAAGTGGGATAAGCCAGTTGCTAAGCCCCCCCTGAAAAGTGAACCTTGTGCAGGGGAAGTGTCGAGTTACTGCAGTCAGAAGCTGCTCCATGTGCAAGTGGGAAACAATGGAATTTTATTCCTCAGGACCAGGGCTGCTGCATTATATCCCACAGAAAGGCCCCTGCCTGTTTGTTAGTCTGCCTGTCAGACCTTCACACTGATAAAAATGCAAGTGTGCTGACACACTCCCTTGTCTTAAGTTTCTTTCATGACTCCTCTGTATCAGGAGAATGTGTTGGTGTTCCCCAGCCAAGCTCCTTCCATCTGGTCACAAGTGCTTGAGCAAGCCGTATCCAGGGGGCTGTAGCATTTCATCTGTGGCCTCTAATGCAGCCCTGTCCAATAAATCATCTTGCCGGGCCCCCCACATGAGGAACGTGCGTTAGGGCAGTGGGACGTCTGCCTGCTGTCGCTCTGCTTGTGTCTCAAGCGTGTGGCACGTGTTAAATGTCTGACAATCCAACATTCTAGGTTATATGCCTCAGGATAAACACCATGAGGATTAATAGGACTTCTCTATTAAAACAAAAAGTTTTCCACAGTGACCTTTCCATGTTAATGCTCTTTCAAGCCAGGGGTTGCATTTAGCACTTTATTTTTAGTGACTGTAGCCCTCTTTTGCTATTGTTTGGAAACCTTGGCTCAGCTCCTGACTTGGCTGTGCAACATAGGCTGAACACACTCCAAGTGTGGACATGGATACACCGCAGAACAACAAGCAGTGTACATAGCCAGGGTATCAGTGAACATCCCTGAAACCAGAATAAAGCAAGGGAATCAAGACTGATAGATCTGGATGGAAACCCTCGAAAGAACATGGGATAATCCTTTGGGTCTCAGTCTCCAGATTCCACCATCTACCCTGGTTAAGACAAATTGAAGTTAATTTTATGTCAGTCACGGGCATTTTGACAGAAAGCAAATGCTGGCAGTGTGCCATTTCAAGACCGACCTTCAGTGCATCAAGTTGCCCAAATGAGGGAGAGTCGAATTCCCCTAAAAACAAAGTGGATACATACACTAAAAAGTGGTTAAGTGGAGAAGCAGTCAGCGAGGAGTCTAGAAAATGCTCTTTTATTCCACACAGCTGCCCAGGAATGCACCAGTTATGCATCCCAAGTAGTCTCTGTATGCAATCAAAGGGTGCTGGCGGTCCAGGCCACACTACACCTCAAGTACTGTGCCTTACCACAGGAACTGGGCAGAGGAAGCACTGGTCTTGCTATTTGAAAATGCCTCCTTGCCACATCACTAGAAATTCTGCACTTAAGAGGTTGTGAGCTGATGGAAAGGGAAAAAGGAAAGGGGGCTGTGATTAAAGCTCCATAAGCATCTATTAACAGCATCCAGTTTACCAACAAACCCTGTGGGCGCAGAGACCGCCGGTACCAGTAACTGATAATGCTGTTGCCCCGCTGCAGCCTCTGCTGACCACCTCACAGCACTCTTAACAGTCTTGGCAGCGTCCCCAGGGGAGTGACAGGGCAGCAAGTGATAGCTCACTGCAGTTTCAATCTCTGCGAGCACTGACCCCATCACAGAGAGACAAGAGTTCACTCCAGCTCCCCAGGTAATGTACAGCACCACCAGAGCCTTCCCCTGTGACATCTCCCGCTGTTTCCAAGTAAGATCCTGTTCTGTGTGAGGACAAGCACAAGTTCCAAATAGGATGGACACTGAAGGCAAAGTCTTAGTATTTTACTGTACTTTCCTGCACGGTTAAAGCCTTACATTTCAGTCCAGCAACTTCATAATCTTCTTCCTCTTCCTCTTCCTCCTCAGCATCTGGTTCATCAGAAGCTTCCTCGCCTTCTTCATCCTCATCTTCATCAGAATCCTCTGCATAGTTCCTAGAGTAAGGCAGGTGAACACATCTGTTGTACCAGACCCTGGGCCCTCTGTACTGTTTGTTCACAGGCAGAGACCTGCTGACCACCTCAATGTAAAATAAATACCCAGCCTCAGACTGAAGCAGTCTGCAGCATTTCAGAGAGTATCAAGTTGTAGCCACAGCTAAAAGGGCACTTCCCAGGCTACCGTCTGAACATCTGGGCTGAAAATCCCCAACAGCTGAATCTGTGTATTTTTTGCTGTTCTAGGCACCTTGACCACATAACGGATTTTAGGATTGTGACTGCTGTACAATTACTCCTCCCCAAGAGGATATGCTGCTCTTTTACCCAGGTCTGCAGGCCTGGCCTAAGGAGTTGCAGGAGGGGGGCTTTTTTTGTTTCTGCAGGAGTATTTTACCCATTACCTCCTTCCACTGTCATGCCACTTGGATGTGCACTATAGGAAACAGAGCTCATTTAGTATTATTTGTGAGCAGAGCACCAGGCTTCTCATGTGCTGATACCAGAAGCCACAGAGACTCCCTGCCCAGGACAGTTCTGACTTCTCGCATGTGTCTGTTGAAGCATTCAAACCATTACAAAACCAGGAAAACAAAACAGCATGCACAGGCAAAAGGGGACAAAGGCAAAGCTGTTGTGAGAGTCTCAATCCTCTCGAGAAAGAGGATCTTGAGCAGTAAAAGGAGTAAGCTCCCACAGTACAGGCAGGGCAAAAGTGCTTCCAGGCTGAAATTTTTTTCCTACCTCAGCTCGAAAGACAAGAACAGAAAGCAGATAAGACAGGTGTTACCCCACCTGATGGCTCTCGTCCAGGAGCCAAGCAGCTTGCAGGTGACTCTGCCACATCAAAGTAACTATGATCTCAGGCTAGAACAGCTGCATTGAAGCCCTGTCATTTTTGTACAAGCCTGATGAACCCTTATATGGTGCCCAGGGAGTAAGTAATACTTTTAAGGCCATACACCACCTGCACATTACAAGCTAGTACACCTCCTATTGTGCTGCTGCTCTGGAAGGGAGGATCTGTTGATTGCTTATGCTTCAGATGCCATTTGATAGCCTCACCTCGCTGACAAGCGGGTAGACTCAGCACAGAGTCACAATCAACGCTGGACATACATTGTAAAAATAAAAATACATTTCACATACATTTAACTTCCAGCTTGCAATTAAAAAAACCCCAAGCCATAATTCAATCCCTTGTTGTCAGGAGGCAGCTACTAATTTCTGCTGCATAGAACAACTTTTTGGTTCTTCCTCAAATCATGTTCCCTCTGTAGCCCTACAAGGACTCCTGCCTTGTTAAGGTTTATCAGGTCCAGAAAACCACGGAGTGGCATTTTGTAGCCTGATTTGTAGTAGCACAGTAGGGACTGAGTGGCAACCTGGAGTAATGCCTGCTATAACTTGACAAGAGCACAACAGTAATTTAGCCCAGTGAACTACAGAGCTGCAATGCTACCAGCTACACTCCCATGAGAAAGCAACTCAACTAGCTGCTCAGTTAAACAACAGCCCTTAGCACAGCTGATTTTGGTTGATGTTTTGTGCATGTTTTCACTGCCAAACAAGTTATTTATTAAAACTCCTGTTGTCATGGGTCAGCATAACACAGGTGTGCTCGAAGTTACAGCTTGAAAAAACGCTTTTCTATTGTTCCAGTGTCACCGAGTTAACTAAGCTAATTTCAAACCTTTTAAGTGGGCTCTGTTTCAGGCTGTTTTGGTTGTCTTGTGAACGGGCAGCTAGAACTGTCCCTCTGTGGCAACGCAAAGGAAAGGAGGCTCACTCACCGGCCTCGTGAGCTGCGCCTGGCAGTAGAAGGCTGACAGGCTGGGCACTGCCATTCACCATCTGGTATCTCATAGAGTGCCGGTCTCAGACAAAACAGGTGGAAGGCTTTGTTACACTCGTCACACAGGATCAGCTTGTCATCTTCACCTAGGAGAGCACAACTTACTTGTTACAAGTGCCACAGCCTGGCCCAACCTGAGAAGCAGAAGCTGCTGCAGTGCTGGGAGGTCAGGACAAAGCAAAAGAAAGATGCAAAGTACCCTCTGCCAGCAGGGACCCTTCCTTCTTGTTTTCACCACTGCAGTGCACACCAGCAGCATTCAGAAACAAAAAAGTCCCTTGCCCTACAAAGATTTCATTTGTGGCAAAGGTGGAAACCTGCCAAATTGGTTCTACCCAGGCTAAATCAAGCCAAACAAAGGGAAAGAGAAATCTGCTGCAAAGATGCCCGAGAGCCTAGCAAGGAGCTATAAATGCAGCTATTCTTATTCTAGCCTCAGTGTGGTTAACCTGCACAGCATCTTCTTTCTACTTAAGGTAGCAAGCCAAAAAAGGCAATCAGTATGCAGCAGAACTAGTCTCTCTGTGCTTCTCACTGATGCAGGGAAACAGGGAGATAGTCCTGAGCCAGCTATTTCATTACTAAAGAAGAAAAAAAAAAAAGTGCAGAGAGCTTGCCAGCATCTCTTTCTCCAACATACCAGTTCTTAATTTCTGTGGAACAAAAATCTGTTAGTCTCAGGTGAGCACCCTCTTGCATTTGCCTAGAATCCCCCCTCAACAGCAAATAGGACAGGTTTTGCATTGGTTTGGAATATCCCTGAGGCTCTACAGTGAAGGAGAATGTTGTACCATTTCGGCCCTTATTTCTTTGAAGAGGTGGATGGCACAGTCTTTTGGTAAACAAAAAGTAGCCCAGCATTCCCACTGAGGTCTGTCTGCCCTCATTTCCCAGTAGTGTTTCAGCAAATAGAAAGTGAGACAAAAAGCACATGATGAGGCAGAATGTACTACCAAGCTGTTTCCTCCAGGCTTCCATCCAAAAGGAGAGGTTATGGCAGAACAAATACTAGCACTCCACCACTGGTGACAACTCTTACTATCCCCTCCACCTGCAAGACTCTAAAGCCCTTCATACTGTAGTGGATACAGAGAAGGTAGCCCCTTGCCACCTGTTCAGTTACTTCCCCAGCCTTACAAAGGACAGCTACCTCCCCAGCCTCTCCTTGCTTGTTCTTTCTGTAAAAGACGGGATTAACTGACAAGGCTCAGAGGCTCAAAGACCATTCAAACTAAAAAATGAAACAGGGAATGGAGTGGCACAAGTGTTCCCAGAAGGATCTGTAGATGACTTGTGTCTAAGTGCCCTAAATATTCAGGGGACGGCAGCTCTGCAATGTTCTGCAAGACCGTGTATCAGTTTTGTAAGAATGGTTTATTGGAGTTCGGGTCAAACGCTTCTGTGAGATCAGCGCTTCTGATTAAATCCTGATGTTCAAAACTCAAAATACAGCCAAAGACAGAGTGACAGACTACAAGGGCATGTTGCCTAAGCAGGGCATGGAGAGGTGACAGCTTCCAACTGTTGCGCAGACGTGGGGCAGGAATGCATACCTTTCTTGCGACACACTTTGCATCTGGCATTCTCTGCTGACATATCCCACTTGATACAGGCATCCAGCATCCCGAGCAGCACGTGCATACGGGAGAAGGTCTGGGCCTCACGGATTGCTGTCTTCCACTTCTCCATGGCTGAAGCAACCTGCAGACAGACCTAACAGCTTACAACGAAGCACAGGCACAGCTTGCTACAGTCTGAAGATGTTTTTATATCCTTTAGCTGGGGCCCTTAACCAAAGCTCAACTCTATATTTCTTTTCTTCTATACAGCCTCAGCAGTCCTATTTGTGGTTTATCCATAACCAGCCTCACTGGATCAGACAGTTTGTTCATAACAGTAGAGCCCTTTTGCATTTCACGGCCAGGCTGAAATAACCTATGTGAACTCCACTAAATTCCTGCTCTGAAAGTCTAACCCAAATAATCATCAGGCTAAGAAAATAAAAGGCAGAAACCTAGAACTGTAAAACACAGGATGAAAGTTCGGAGACAGCTGGCACCAGCACTGGAGCATGGTGTGCTGGAGCGGCCTGTGCTGCCCTCCAGCGGGTACCGCAGACACCCGAGGCCACCGCAACACTCGGTCCTCCCGGTCCTCCACGCTGCTCAGCTGGCAGAGGGGACCGTGACATCAGCTACAGTCAGATTTGACAGGCAAAGCACCTGGAGCCCCAAATATGAAACCAGCTGTTTTCCTGAGACAAGATGGCCTCAGTGCACGTGAAATCCCCGAGTTAGCTGCAAGTGAGGGTGAAAGCATTAAACCTGAGATTTGCATGAAGGCAACTGCTGGAGTCCGCACATAGCAAGCCTCATGTGAAATCTCAAACTCAGCTCTGGAGGTTTAGAAACAACGTTGTGGCAAATCGGAAATGCACCAGAACAGAGAAGTAATCCAGAGCCACTGCATGTTCAACTCCAACGTTAATCCTTTGCTTTACAACAATGAGGTGATGGCCTAGACATGACAGGGACATAATAGGACTCAAGTTAAATGTTCTTCTACCCCAGGAGAATGAGAAAACAAACAGTGAAGTGTCAGATGGGAAAATTTAAACTCTGCAGCTGACAGCAATTTGGGAGCCAAACAAAACCCAGGATTTTTGCAGAGTTGCACATTCTCCTCTGACTGAATTTGAGGAAGCACAGCATATATTAGATGCTTGGAAAAAAAACACAAGCTATTCTAAAATGCCAGCATCCTTGCTGCCATTGCTAGTGTGGAACCTGGAACCTGAGACATTCAAGACAAACGGAAACCTGCACAGCCTACTGTGGCAGATTACACAGCACTGTGCTATTTCTTTGCAGAACATTGTTGAGGTGCTTCACATACTGTGTAATTGATTTTCCAAGTAACTGTTCCATGGGTTTTGCTGTTAACACACTGGGTAACTGCTGGGCCAAGATAAATCTGCAAAAACTGTTGGCAAGTTTTGCTTAGATCTTTCTCCTCAAGCCTGTGGAATTTAACAGATTTTTAGCCTTGCTTCCCAAGCATCATGAGACTATGGCATTTTAGCAGTACCATTATCAAGGGAGTTCAGACTGCCAACTAGGCAAAACAGGAGACTGAAAGAAGACTGAAAACAAAAATACTGAAGGAGAAGTCCTCAGTCACATTTCAACTTCAGTGACAGAAAATGTCTGCTTTGGTAAAGGTGGACAAACCTCCAGTTTGAAAGACTCCCCAGTTGGTATCCTAAGACGACAGAAATCCCCCTGAACAGCTGAAACTGCAGTTGCTTGGTTGTGAAGCTGGTCTTTGAGGTATTGTCTGCAGGTGAACTGACACCCTAGATTTCTCCCTTGCAAACACCACTGAAAGCCAGTGGCAGTGATGGATAATATACCAGTGTTCTTCACTATGCTCAGGTGGCTGTGCTGCAATCTCATGCTGCCAAGAGGTCACATAGTCCCTGTCCTGTTCTGGGATAGTCCAGAGCGGTACTGCCACTAGAAGTGGCAACATCTGCAGAAACAGAGATACAAGACTAATTTGCAGAAACAGCCATAAGCCAGGTCTACATCGCCGCCCAGCAGTATGCTCTCTAGCTATGTAGCTGAGCCAGCAGGAACCCTCAGTGTAGACAATTATGTCAGCAAACGGGTGCTTATTAAGCCATAACTTGTTTCTCACAGGGAAAATGAGACATAACCATACCACAGGACTGCAAATTCACTTGTATAGTCTGTAAGTATATTAAGTGTGTTTTTCCAGTATGGCTATGCTGTATTTTACCTGCTTTCTCTCTCAGTGCAGTTCTGGCTCTAAAAGACTTCATAATTCTTGACCCATGCAAGAGATTTGTCTTTAAAAGCCTAGTCAGTCAGTTTTTTTTCAATGGATAACTATATCTAAGATCTGGGCTGCTCCTTCAAGGTCACCTATAAGGGTTTTCTGCTTTGGCAAAAAGAAAGCTCATTGTAGATAAACTGAGGCAAAAAAAAACCCCAACCCCCAAAAAACCCCAAAACCACACACCCAAGAAACCAACCCCAAAATCCAACAAAAGTTGAACATTGCTTGTACTACCACAAGTGTCTAGAAAGCTCTAAGCCAGATATAAGAAAGCACTGAACCACTGCACCGCGTTAAATAAATGCTCCAGAGACATCAGCACAGGACAGAAGTTAGTGCTCTGGAGGGACATCTGCATGACTGCATACTCAGACTGGCAATACTTAAATCTGTAGCCATACACCTATAAGGCTCAGTTGTATAGCTAAGTATGCAGTCACATTAGACAAATTAGGTAATATTAGGAAAAAAACCCCAACTTATGATTTAAAGTACAGCAATATTCAGAAATCCTACTGTTCCAGCTGGTTTACAGAGGAGAAAGTACAAATCAGGCAGCTTCAGCCACACAGAGCACTTTGTCTAACTAGGTTGCTGTAGCTGAAAATTCTGCAATTGCTAGAATGAAGCACACTACGCAAGCCTGGCCTTACTGTAACAAACAATGCCTGGTAACCATGTTATTAAGAGAGACAGCAATGGTCTAAGGCAGAATGAAGAAACTAACCAACATTAACGATCAAAATGGCTCAATTTTCAGGCAAATAAAAGCTTGGGTTTGAAACCTGATACAGCTTTAGCAATAGTAGGGAAGTGACCAGGGCTCAAATACAGAGCTCATGCTGCTAAATTACTAACCATTTAGATGTCATAGTAAATCTGATGTTACCCTTAAAGTATGCTTTACAAGTACAACCCTTATGGTTATAGCTATAAGACACATGATAGTAGGGCACGATATGGTATTGCTGTAGATGCAGGAAATGTGATGATCCAAACACTGTCTCAGACAGAACTGATTTTTACAGCTCTGTATTCTGCTGATAGCTTTTAGGATAAGGTAGCCTTCCATTCCCTTTGCACTAAGGACTCAAAGACTCAGAGTTAACAAAGTTGAAACACTCAGGACAACTGGGAAATTGAAAATTTCTAGTGTCTATCCAAATATCTTGCTAACATGGCAATGCCACAGCATAGCAAAGACTTGATGTTCAGCATACAGTGAGATGTTAAAAAAAACCAAACCACCACACAAAAAAACAAAACAAAAACCTAAACCACACCCCAGAAAACCCACACCCAGAACCAGTCAAGCATCTAGGACTTCGGTTTTTAAGTTGGCAATTTCAAATGCTTCTGTTGTTCCAATCCTGATCTTGCTAGTTCTTCTGAAATATCAATCAGGGCAGGGGACTTGGGGGGGGCAGTGGGGAAAGTCTTGTCATGAGGCACTAATGGCTCATTCAACTTAAAGAGCATAGAAACCACCCCTGCACATTATCCCTCTTAGGATGACACACTGGTACAGCTCAACTGCCTGCAGGACCCTACCAAATCCTCCACAGCCCTTCTCCATCCCATCTGAACTTTGATTTGGAAGGCTATGTACTCAGCCCCACAATACCACTTCTCTACTTCAGGCACATATGGTGTGTTTCCTCAGATGTCCAGGCAAGCTGTGTGCAATCCACAGTTTGTCATCTTCTATGGGTGTCTCCATGCATATGATGGCTAGTGTCTCTTCCTGCACAACACTGATATTTACCTGAACTTAACTCCCTTGCAGTCACCAAAACCTCAGCGTGTCTCTCCTTTATGGATCAAAGGCATTAAGCCACCATCAATCCTCTCTTGACAGATACAACTCCTGTTGTGTAAAAATGCTCCATAATATGCTTTTATTAAAGTACCCAATTTATACTTGAAGGAAGTCAAACATTATTTCCTGTCCACAGAAAGAATTACTGTAATTCCTCAGCACGATTTTCATTTTGCCAATACCTTTACTCTTCAATATAGTCAGGGAACACCCGGCCGTAAAAACAACAAACCCACTGCACTCCAAACTTGGAATGAGGAGAAGCTGTTCAGGATTTAGTACCCGATGAAGCTTATTGTCCCTGCTCAAAGAGCTGTACTACGAGACTGAAACAGAGCCCTGAAGTGAGCAATACCTTAGCTTCTTCTGCCATTTTCTTGTCTTCATCTATCTCCTCAGCCTTGGCAATATAGTCCTCTCCTTGGTTCCTTCTCTTCTGCTTGGGGGCCATGAAACCTTGCAGAAACTTCTTAACAACGCCAGCCTGGAGTGCTATCACACACTCTCCAAAATCCTTCAGGCTCTCTAGTGAGTATACCTGTTAGGAAGAGCATACGATCACATAACAGTTGGATGTTACTCTGTGCTGGTTTAGGTGGGTCTGCCCTGCAAATTGATACATATGAACACTGCATTAATTATCACATCTACCGTATTTGGTTATGGAATCAGCATATTGCTGTTGGTTCTGCTAGTTCATACCTAGCTGATGATCATGCATAGCACTGTTCAGAAAAAAACATCACGCCTTCAAAAAAAACAAAGAACCCCACACGAAAAATCCCAAATCCATCATGACCAAGCACTAAACTGTTCTTCCGCTCCTTCAGTGACTTCACTTTTCCCCTCCTCTTAATACTTATGGTCTCATCTACACAGGGAAGTCTCTGCAGTGACTCCGGGTGCAGCTAAACCAGAGCTTTAACCATTCCAAGCCAATGTCACTTGGTAGGGGGAGCATGCGCTAGTCACAAGAGTGTGTACTCTATCCATATGAGGCACATTTATCCCCCCCCTAAAGACACTCAGTGCACCAGTAACACTCATCTGAGTTAGGCTGAACTAGCCAGAGCACTAAAACCGCATATTTTGGTTTACTGCACAGTAACCTCCTTGTGCTCACATACCCATGAACACCCTTTAGGTCCTGGAACAGGGATACAATCATTACCCCGAGCCTAAAGTGGTTTGAATTTATAAAAAAAAAAACCAAAACAACCAAAAATTATCCAACACTCCAAAATGGGAAACTGCTGTCTCAACAAGATATGCTGGCTCTGAAGAAGTTACAAAGAGTTCTGCTGATGCTCCATGAGGAAGTATACCACCAGACGAAGGAAAAGGGACAGTTTAACAGCTGCGCAGGACACCTAGCTCCAACATTATGATACACCTACACTAAAAGGACCTCAAGCCAGCATCTTCATAACATTGAAATACTAGTTTAGAAAGAAAGGACACATGAGAAAATTGTCTGGGGAAAACAAAAGACTCAAGACCTACAGAAAGTATCAGCTTGTGCTTGATTTGCTCAGTACTACATTGCTGATTACTCACTCTTGCTTCATATTCTGGTGTCACATCAACATATCCCAGGCCTCCTTTTTGCAGCCGAGTTGCAACCTCAATTAGATCACTTCGGAGGTAGTTCAGCAGTTCCTGGTTGCCATCACAGGATTTGAGGCCCAGGTTCTGTTTCCGAGCCAAATGGATAGAGTGCACGATGTCCTGATACCTGGAAAATCAAAACCAACCTCTGAATACATGCAGGCCACAGCCCCATGAGCCGTGCAGGCACTGGAGCAACAATGCTATCCATCATGATCTCCATGCTCCACCAGTGCAGAATAGTCCTTGAAAGATGCTTGAAAGCACGTGGCAGTTCTGGCTCTGAGTGAAACAGCACTGCCTTTGTTTCCAGTTGCAAGGAGCTACTCAAAGACTGACAGAACCTCTTCACAGCTTAGAGCATTATTTAACAAGAACCTGCAGTTACTGCCTAAGAAAAACAGCAGTTTCTCATCCTTAATATCCTTCCCTCTTCAGCACAGGCATGATCAAACAAAGCACAGAATGCTGCTCCAGGAATGGAACGGCTTTGTGACAAGGATACGCTTTGACTTTGAGAAGACACACTAAAAAAAAAAAAAAAAAAAAAAAAAAAAAAAAAAAAAAAGAGCAGGCTCACTTTTTCTCCAAACGCTCCTTTAACTGGCTTTCTCTTACTCCTTGTGGGTGCAGGCAACTCAGCAGCTCATCCAAATCCCTCTGACTGTCACAAAGAAACCTGAAAGATACAACATGCACCAACATCAGCTAATGTCTTGCCACAGAGACACAATTCCTTCTTCTAAATAGTTCATTATTATTAGTGGGCAGGGATGACAAGTAACCTATAACCCAACCCCATGGTGCAAGGTGGATCACTTCCAGTAATGCTGGCATAAGCATTCTGACTCAGATTGGCCTTGTTTCAAGGTCCCCAGGTGTAGCCAATTCCAAGGGAAAAAAACCCAAACACACCACAGAACTGATTTATAGGTTTTTCCCCATTAAATTTATTAAAACATTGGCATTTGAATTTAGTCATGTACCCCAGGGATTAGATTCACTAAGTTGCAGTCCGTTTAAGTAATCTGAACGTCATTTTAGATGCACTAGAAAAGATTAACATGCTATGCACTGCATAGCATGGCAATTTAATCACTCCTTCTGCAGAGTCTTCAACTTCTTTCATTAACCCAAGTCGTCCCTAGATTAACAAAGGGTATGTCCTAGCTTGTATCACAACTGCTGATGTAGATTTGTGACTGTGAAGGCTGTATCCTCTGCAAGTGCTGGAGTCTTCCTTTCCAAGCAGCTCACCTTAACTTGAAAGCTGAAATGCAGTATGTGAAAACCATATTCATTAGCTTAATTTAAACCTTTCTGCTCAAAAAGTCCTTCAGGACAGGAATCATAATCAGCAGTTAGCTGAATCTAAAAGAGGAAAAATTTTGCAGAGTTCTCTGCATAAGGAATTCTCTCTGCAGTTCCAGAGTACAATCAAGTTTTAACGCTGAGTTGTAGATTTAAACTGGCTTTAAGACAGCCTGAAATTCTGCTCTTTTCCAACTCTATTCTAGGGTGCCATGGAGCCTCCTCACCTGACGGAGGCAGGGATTCAATTTGAACTTCAGAGCTCATTTACAGAAAATAAAACTAATCACTTATCTTCTAGAAGAGGATTGCTCCTTAGAAGAGGGAAGTGAAAGACTAGCAAAATCAACCTTACATGGAAACAACTGCAAAGGACCACTATGTGATCCTCACCAGCCACAGAGAAGACTCTGTATCTAATTTTTCTTCTTGGGCATAAGCTCAGATGAGCCAAGCAACAACTAGAGAAAGATGCTGTTCTGGCTTCTCTTGGAATAATAGTATCTGCAATGCTTATTTTTCTGGCAGAAATATTTAGTAAAGAACATATCTGAAAAGAAAATATTTCAGAGTTCTAGTATTTTCCTATTAGGGGAACAGCCTCACAATTTGCATTCAGTTAGTAAATTAATTACTCTAATAAAATACAGGATTGATTGTTTAAAAATGGAAGAAAAACAGTTTCTTGCCAGTCACCTGCTTCAGTATACTCCAACCCTGCAGAGCATCCTCACTTTGCATACTGAGATCAGATCTTTTGGCTACCACTATCCTTTGCACACCCTCCCTGAGAGAAACAGGACAGAGCAGCTCCAAATATCCTTCACTCCCTAGAGCCTAGTAAAGGCAATTTAAAAGCAGTAGTGACTAAAGCTTGGTCATGGGTTCCAACAGGCATTCACAAACCTGTTACAATATAACTTGTGTCTTTTTCCTATAGATGCCACTTACAGTGAATAATTAGTATTCCAACATTCACTGGAAGGTCTACAGACAGACTACTGCAAGGACTATCATTTTTAAGTCTACTGGACTTCTGCTAAATAAAATTTCCTCTAGAATATTTGGTATCAAATTGCTTCCAAACCCTTGGGGCAAATTTTGGGATTGGTCCAAAACCGTATTTCATTATGAAGAATCTGTCACAATATGGGAATGGCATAAATTAATCTTCAAAACAGTTGCCCTGCAGAGGACTGTTTCTCAGTCATGTTGAGAAGGCTGCCTAGGTCATGATGAAACATCAGCCACTGCTGGCAATATACCACAGGATCCGGCTGGGAAAAATACCTGAGAAGACCATGCCTGAGCTTTCCTGGCTTTGCCCCATGGCTGCAAATCTAAGGGAGGAAATTCCCTATACATTTGTCTTACTGTAAAAATGAAAGGGCACTGGAAACTGCATATGGCACTTGTATTCTCCAGTGTTACGTGGCTTTGGGAAAGAAAACACAGGCTGCTGGCAAGCGTGAGAAAGCAGGTATTGTCCTTGTAAGAAAGCTAGGGTTAAGCCCTGGCACAACTTTGTTCCTGCTGAAAAAGGAAATGGGACCAGGAAGGGAGAACATCTACAAGAGGTACTTGAGCCTTCCCAATTTGCCCTGAGCAAGAACCAGGATTTCTGGGAGGGGGAACTGTTCTGCATGAGCTTGAACTCAAACATGCAAAATAAAAACACATCAAAGAGGCACCTGTGTTAGTTTGATTGGTGACACCTCGCTGCTCTATGCAGCCACAGCTCCTGGTTCTCAACTCAGCTCCACGCACTTCCTACTACCTGAAGGAACCACCTCCAACTAGGGCTCAACCAGCACAAGGCATGGAGCACAGACATGGTAAGAAAGCGCTGGCATTTTAAACAGGGAGGCAATAGGGCTATGAGCTTGTGGGTCTTGATAAGAGGGAGGGGAAGGCAATTGGCGCCCTCCTTGTGGCCTGACACAGAGCTTAACACCACAATCCAAAGTGATGGGAAAGATGCCTTTGGGAGAGTCAAGACCAGATGGAGGTCTTCAAACTGACCTGAAAGGCAGAAATCCTGACTGGGGTAAGGGCTTCCTGCATCTGTAAATAACAGCCTAGATTTTTTTTCCTTACATTCCTGGCAGCACAAGCCAGCAGAGTGGTCAGCAATAAAACCAGAAAGGACATACGGCACAAGCATCAAGTCAAAAGGAGCTCCCGTATTCACTCAGGCTGAATACTCCTACCTGTTCTCAGGCTACAGGCTGCAAGAGGCAGAGGAAGGTATAAAACCTAGACTGCAGACTAGGGAATGAAGAAATCAAGAGGATAACGTCTAAAGGAGCCCAGGATCAGTACCTGCTCTGGAGGGATGGTGGAAACAGGGGAACTCCCATCTGTAGAATATAGGCGTGAGAATGGAGTCTGTCAGCACCCACTCATGGTTAACTCAAATGGTCTGCTGAGGGGACCCGCCATATCATGGTGTATTCCTAATAGATGAAGAACAATGGGAGTTACTCTGCAGAGATGCCAGTGTTTCCAAAATTCAACTGCTTTCTGACCAGGATGAGTAAGAAGTCTCCTGCGTACTATTATACTGCAAAGGTTGTGATTAACCTGTGGTTCTTGCAGGAAAGACCAGTATGTGTACAGCTCATGAAGCACTATGGTATGGACAAAAGACTTTTTCAGGGACCATGTGCCCAGAAGCTTTAAACAGGGAGATTTTTTTAAATAAGCATCAACATCAGTGAAAGTGGTACACAGTGTTAGAAGTGGGACTGGTCCATCTGTCCAGAGAAGACAGAAATAACCAAGCATTTACAATTCTGAATGAGAACAATGATTCAAACTCTGCACTTTCAGAACAGAACACTACGACCTCTTCTTTTTGTGGACAAAGTACTGAAGGCAGAAACCACTTCTGTGAGATACTGTTTCTATAGCTCTTGGTAGAGGTATGGCATCTATTTTCTTCCCTTATCAACGCCCTACCAGCTCCCATCCTCAAGCAGAAAAGGGGCAGGGCTGTGAAATACATCTATTCACAGAGTTAATTTGGTGCTCATTCCAATGTCTCATCACTCTAGAGTATAAAAGGGTAAAGCTAAAGATGTTCTATGTGCACTGTGAGGCTACTCTCAATCCCATGTTAGATGGTACTACTAGGAAAAAGAGACTAATAGCAGAGTTAAAGAACGCAAAGAAATGAAACTTTCTATGCACTACATACTAACATGAGTTACAGCCGAACAAGTCCTTGTATCCAAACAACAGGGGGTGTAGATAACCCAGGGCTTCAGTGTGGTCTCAGGGTTCCTCAGGGTGTGTAAGGACAATGGGCAAAAAGTAGCCAAGGAGGAGACACTTCCGTAACTGTCTATGCTCATGGGAGTCCTTGAGTTTGGAGAGATCAATGGCAAAGGCCACAAAGGAAAATACAGTAACACAAATATAGATTTCCTTAGAGGGAAGTTCTAGTTACTGGCTGTCCCCTGAAATACAGCTCTCAGGTGGTCAATTCTCTTTTTGTAGAAGGTTACCTGTCAGGTGACAACTGTCAGATAGGTACTTAGCAAACAGGCTCTTTGCAGTTCGAGAGCTTTAAAGGAAAGTCTTTCAGCTGAGGAAGCTTATTGCTTATCTGCAGAAATGGCTTTAGGTGGCCCTGTCAGTTAGGAGAAAGTCATGCAGACAGCACAGAAGAACACTAAGGTAGAAGAGGTTACGTTTTCTCTGAAAAGCTGCCATTGTGCTCCCTGCTTACTTTAAGGGCATGGAGGCCTGCATCTGACTCAGATCTTCCATTTGCATTGCTTTACCTCGACATCCTGACACCGTCAGCCTGCCTGGTGGAACAATGCACACAGGCATGATATTCTCAGAAAAAAAAAAAAAAAAAAAAAAAAAAAAAAAATCAGCAAGTGATAGCAGTCTTTCCTAGCAGGTACCAAAAAGGACAGAAATCAAAAACATAGTGGCCTAAGAGCCAGGCAAGAAAAAAAACCCCAACCAACAAATCACACTCAGTTTAATATCTTATTTCTGAGTGGCAAAAGGGCAGAGCAGGCATGCAGTGACATGTCTTCAACCTGCCTCTACAGATTTTAACATCTGCTGGTTTGAGGACTTCCTTGTATGCCAGGACAAGAACCTTTGTGCTGAACACTCCCCAGTGAACCTCTCTTCCAGCGGTTTGTCTAACTGGTGCTTTGAACAGGTACAAATTTGAAGGTCCACAGCAGCTGGTAGCAGTGAGTTACCTATTATCAGCTGCATGATCCTTAGTAGTACTTTCCTCTCTATTTCAAAACTGCTATTTGCTACTTTTATTTCCCAAACCTTTTTTCTGTATCAAAAGAAAATCCTCTTTCTTTAGGAGATTTCCCCACTGTCCTCTAGCATTACTCTCCATCTCTCTGCTGAACATACAAATTAAAGAGTATTTCTGCGATTTGTTTCCTATTTCTTAGCCAATTATTCACTCATGAGAAGAGCAGCACTCTCACCCTAAGGCAGGCCCTGTAACAACAGATCTTGTGAAGCAAAATTGTTCCCTCAAGGAAAAAAAAAAAAAAATAATTTTTGCCCTTAGTTTGTACTTTGGTTTATCATTTCCTTCATTTAGGCTCCACCACAGTTTGTAAGTAGGCCTTCCTACTTGTAATAGCTTCCTTAATCTGATGTGAACCATACTGAGAATGCTTTGTTACTATCGCTGCCATTTTGTTTCTGAGTTTCCTCAAACCCTTTTTTCAAAGGTAAGAGGCAGCACTTGCTTTGACCATCTAGTATGGAAACTTTAAGGCAACGTCTTTGAAAGCACTTTAGGCTTTTGGCTGCCACTTTAAGCTTTTTTAATTTTAACAAGCTTCTTAATTCTTTTTATTGCGCTTTAAGAAAAAGAAAGAAAAGAAAAAAGAATACTGCATATTATGGTCACTTCATACGAAGCAGCTCTTAATAACAGAATTCAGTCCTGAGAGCGTACAGGACTGGTTCAAAGAGCTGCCTCGCCTGGGCCATGACTAGTTTCTCTGTAAAGCACTCCTGCCTTTGCAACCATCTGATCTCCCTCAGCACGTCTCTGAGTGCTGCCAAACTGATTGAGCAATTCAACACTGTAATATCAAATACTTTTTCAAGTTTGGCTTGGAACAACAAGTTACAGGGACTCTGTGTTACTTAAGTCATCTGTTTTGGCTCAATGTTGTCTTCAGTTCACAGCAATATGCACTACTAATTTAAACTAATGTTTTCCTTATATAAAGTTGTCCTACTGGAAACACATCTTGCCATCTTTGCTAAATGAAGATCAAGTATTAGAAGAGGCAGTTAAAGAGCAGAGAGGACTTTCCTGTGGACCATACTGTCTTCTACAACCTCCTGTTGAGCACCCATTCCCTAGGAAAGCCCAATTGCTTGAATTTTGGCCATATGACAAGATATGCAAAGGCCTACACTGAGAAAGGGGTGGAAATCTGCCGTGGCAATACTGGACAGAGTGGAGGCATGCACAGGAAACTCTGCTGTCTCCTATGACCTGCTAGCAAAGAAAGAGAAGGGGTAGAGCAATACAAAGAAAAGAGTCTGCACTCAGTTCTGCTGGTTCAGATGAATTAAGACATTCACACATTTCAGTCTGACAGTTCCTGGTGGGGGAGCAGGAACATCTTTACTAAAGTAGTTCTAACTTGCAGCGGTGGAACTATGCTTTGGAGCTAAGGTCACAACTGGTGATGTTTATCAAAGACCAAGCAACCCCACTTTGTGGGTCAGCAGTGGAAATTCTGGAGAAAAGTCACTGCTATTAGGGGAGCTGCAAGAGCAAGTATTTTGTGACAGTTGCTTCCCAGGGTTATCTAAAAAATAAAATAAATAAATAAATATGCAGAGTCCTTTGCAATCTGTTTAGTAGGTAAAGCTGTAGCCAGTATTTTCTGGCATGGGGACACTGCTTACCACATAGGGCAACAGCCTACGCAGATTTTCTTTAAAGGTAAAAGACATTGGTAGGGCAAATTATTGGAGCAGGTCACAGTCAAGCATGCTCAAAGGTAGAAATGTTTAGATTTGATTCACTTAGACACATTGGTGGCTAATTCTTGGCATTGGGAATCACTAAAAGGGGTAGCAGTCTGTCAACATGGAAGAACAGTTTGCTAAGCTATAATTATCATTAGCGACGAAAATCAGTTCCATGGTACGGTGCTATAGGAGAACAAATGGACACCACTACAGTCTGCTGTGAAGCCCAGGAAGAAGCCACTGACAAGGAGCTGGGGAATGGCTCTGCATGTCTCACATAGTACAAGAACACACAGGATAGAGGCCTGTCTCCAAAGATCTCAGTGAAAACTTAAATTGCATGTGCTCAAGAACCCCATGTGCCACAATTCAGGTCTGCCAAGATGAACCATGAAAGAAATCCTAGACACGCTTAGCTAGGTCACTGCTTCCCTCTTTTTTTTTTTTTAAAGTAGTGCTTACCAATGCTGAAAAAAGCACACAAATTATTGTAAATTAACAGTTCTTCTGAATATAAAATATTTAAAAAGCAATACAACAAAATATCATTTTACCAGTTTAATTTATAGCGGCTTTTAAGTCTGACATTATAATGGTTCCACTGGCTTTTGGACTGGCTGCCCTATTAGCAATTCACTACCAGTAATTAACCAGTAACAGAGGCCTGGAGACTGCTGAACTAATCAAACTGTTAAGTACCGAAAGAGTAATAGATATATAGTAGGGTTTATCCAAAGAAATCTGTCTATGCCTAGTTTCCTCGACCTCTACGCTTTGAGTACTTTGCAGCTATAAAAACATGTGTTACCATAAGTTCTGTCCCTGCTTGGGTGCAGTGGTCTCTGCAGGAAGGGGTGCAGCACGCACAGACCGGTGAAGCTTGCTGGCTCTGCCATCAGTGGCTGTGCTCCTCCGCTTGTCTGTAAAAGAAAAGCACGAGCTCAAGTGTTTTCTCATTCATCTTCCTCCTCAGTAAGCATTTTTATTTTGCAAAAACTAATCTTTCTCCAGGTGTTTATATTCAGCATTTAGGCCAGCAATACATTTGTCAGGGAAAACTAATCCATTACTAGCTTGCTAAAGCTCACAATACATGCATTTATAGAAATACAAAACCATGTAATGGACTTTTAACAAAATTACTACATCATAAAGCACATACATAAAATTAAGAAAAGCGTTCCCAATATTCAAATACATTAAACTAGTTTCACTTTTTAGCTACATACTGACACAGTACTTTTAGAACTGAATGAGTTTAAATAGTTTGTATTTCTGCATCTTAGACAACAGTCTAACATGAATTTAAACCTTTGCTTATTTAAGCCTTTGCTTGTTAAGTTTCAAAAGGAATCTCCTGAAATCTTGCACACTAGCTGGGTAAACACACAGGCAGCAGTTGAGAAACTAATACAGCTGGAAGCAAGCTGGTGTACAGGAACATGACTGGTCAATATCTGAAAAAGTTCACATAAGAAAATATACCCATTGAGGGCCACTGCATGATACCACCTCCAGCTCAACAGGTCACCATGACACAGATGGCTGGAAAGTTACATTCTGGATGAAGTATCTCACTGTAGGTTTGCCCTGTTCCATTCTTTCACAGATGTCTACTCTGCCCATTGTCTAAAACAAACCACCACCAGGTGGGGGCTCTCTGATCATAGCCTCACACCGAGCATTGCTGTAGGCAAGGTGCAGCGCCAGCCTACGACGTTTCAGAAGCAAGAAAATACGACATTTCAGAAGCAAGAAAAGATCAGGACTGACACTGCAACCACAGTCAGATGATAGCATGCTCTTCTGTACCAAGAGCTATTTCCACATAGAAGTATTTCCTTCCCCACAGCCTGATTTTTGTGTATGTGCAAGTTCTGCCTGCAAGGCTCCACCATCCAGGCTCCAAGTCAACCAGGCAAAACTACAGAGGAAGCACTAGAACTTCAGCTAGCTGTTGCACCTCACCTGCCTATTCAGTACAAGGTGAATGGCAAGCTCGGAGGACGTGCCGAAACGGCCTCAATCAGCAAAGCTATAGGTATCAAGACTGTCCTGCTTGATACTATTTCACAGGTTAATCTGAGAGTCTTGCCACTGGTGGAAGCATGATGGATACCCTCACTCTGCAGCACACAACTACTTGTCCAAGAAATGTGGCACGCTGCAGCTTGGCAGGTTCAGAGTCAGCCAGAGAGGTATTAGCCCACAACTGACATGATGCAGTACACTGCAGGCAGTCTGACATCCTGCAGCAGCAGGAAGGAGATCACCATGAGCAGACATCTACTGTGTGCAGGTTTCTAGAGCTTACAGAAGACTTAAATCAAGAGCATCCTCATGAAAACACTCAAGACTAGACAGTTTCTCTCTCACAGTCACAAATCCATTCTAACAATCACACAGCAACAAAGGAAATACCCACAATGAAACAGGCTGATCATACCTCCTGGGTTGTAGTCCCTTCTAAAATCTTCTTTTTTCTGATGGGGAAGGACGAATCTGTAGTCTATACTGTCATGTACCCAGCCTTTCTCAATGAACAAGCCAGGAACCTCATCTGAAAACAGCCAGTACCTGTAGGAAACACACATGTTAACACGTACCTGTCTCCTCTTCTGCCTAGTTACATACTCCCACTTTTATTTGCATAGAGCAGAGAAGCATCTGTGTGCTTGACTCAAAAACCTGAAAGTATGTATATCTTTATATTAGCAGTTGAGAAATAGGAAAAGCTTTTACTAGAATCCATTCTAAGAGCATTCCTGTGCAACAAACATGAAAAAAAATTAGGTTCTTGAGCACTGGATGCAAGAACTTGAAGCTCCACTGGCTAGTGGATTCTGACCTCCACAAGAAGGCCTCAAAAAGCCAGCCATGTAAACCCAGTGAAGGCCATCACACTCTACCTACACAAGCTTCTCCTCCGCTTTCCTCTACAGTTCAATACACAGGGAGTCCTCAGCACTCTCCACATCAATCACTTTTTGGGGGCTGCTGTCTGAATAAAGCTCCACCCAGAGGAAAGAGCTGGCAGCCCAGGATCATTTCCTTTCCCACCTGTTATGATTACGATCAGTGCCAACTGGGGTCCTGCGCATCACCAGCTTCGCTTTGGCAATTCCATCCTGGAAAGTTTTCTCAGCTGCAGCTTTATGCTTCCGGATTCTTTCTTCCTCTGCTTCTTTCTCCATCTTCACTGTCAGAATTAGCACAGAGAAGTATTACCTTTCTTTTATTGAACCCACGCATTAATACTCTCTTATTTCACTACACAGTGGAGTTAAAAGTGTTAACCAAAGTCACCAAAACCTTTTTTCTTTTTTTTTTTTTTTTTTTTTTTTAAGCACAGCCACCCACCTTTCAGCTTGCTTTCCACCCACCATTCTTGAAAAAAAAACTCGAAAATTATTAAGTCGTCAAGGATGAACTGCACTGAGGAAAGAGTAAAGTCTGGATAAAAATTGTCTGGAGAAATTAGTCCTCATTACTATTTTTCATTTTAGATAACAAAGTGGCATCCATTGCTGTGCAATTCCATATAACAACAGGGTCAAAGATTTAGATCTTTGCACAATATATGACAAGGACTTCTGTTCTGGCTTTCCAAGTGTTGGGAGCCGTCCAGCTGTGACGGCACTGAGGTCAGCTAATGGACACCAATATTTCCATAACTGCAGGTAAGGGGAATGCTCCCCCACAACGTTACCTACCGAAAAAACAGACTGGCACAATGGAGGCCTCTTTCAGGCACAACTGTTTCACAACAGTGACCCAGGCACATACCCTAACACCTCACAGGTGATCCCCCTTCTCTACTCCACTCTGGTGAGGGTGCAGTGCTGTGTCCAGTGCTGGGCTGCCCCTTTCCAGAGAGACTGGGAACTGCTCGGAAAGAGCCCAGCAGAGGCTACAAAGATGGTGAGGGGACTGGAGCATCTCCCTCACGAGGAAAGGCCGGGAGAGCTGGGCCTATTCAGCCTGGAGAACAGCAGACTGAGGAGGTCTTATCAATGTCCACAAACAGCTTAAGGGCAAGTGTCAGGAGGACGGGGCCAGGCTCTTTCCAGCAGTGTCCAGCGACAGGGCAAGGGGCAACGGGCACAAACTGCAACACGAGAAGTTCCATCTGAACGTGAGGAAGAGCTTCTTCACCTTGAGGGTGACAGAGCCCTGGCACAGGCTGCCCGGAGAGGCTGTGGGGTCTCCTTCCCTGGAGACAGTCACAACCTGCCTGGACATGACTCTGTGCGACCTGCTCTAGGAGAACCTGCTGTAGCAGGGCTTGGACTAGCTCATCTCCAGCAGCCCCTGCCAACCCCCACCAGTCTGATATATGCTATGATGTGGAAGAGCATTAAAATAGAAACTTCAAGTTTCCCACTCATGACAGAAGTATTCTGGAGTTTCAGTAGCTCTCAATATCCATAGCTGTTGACAAAAAGGAGGGGAAAGAAAAATACGAAGTGGCTTAAATCCTGGCATCACAGGTTCCTTGGCAAGGGTCTTAAAGAACAGAGCATGTAATTTCACATACCTAGGTAAGAAGCAAGGCAACTTCTGACAGGAGACAACATTTAACATCAACAAGATTTATGCTTCTCATGTCTGTTCAAGAGCCTCTATTTTTGCCCGTCTCTGAAGAACAGGTGTACTTTCACCAAGAACCGCCTGAACAAAAAGGAACAAGACCTCATACTGACTCACACTGGCTCTTCAGAGCCTGATCTCAATCTGACAAACACATCACCCCTTCACAACTTCCACAAATGGCTATGGGCAACATTTTTCTGTACCCTGAGAAAACTTGAGGGAAACAATAAAAAGCATGAAGAAATGAAGACTTAACTTTGCATCACAAAGGTAGGTTTGAAACAGATGGAATGAGACCATATGGAAGGGGTGAGGTGGAGTGGGGCAGGCAAAAGCGAGCATATAGTGGTCATAGGCTGGCTGCTGTCCCAGGGAGAAAGCTAACATCTTGCTAGGACTTGCCAGGGCTACTACCTACTCTTTCTCTTGCAACTACTTTCTGTATCAAGATAGGTTTGATAACAGTTGCTTAGTAAATACTCGGTAAGTCTCTGAAGTCCTGCCAATGTAATCAATCCTCACTGATTAGAGGAGACATGCTGAAGAACATACTCCTTGTGTTTGTTACACCAACACACTATATCAGCTTTTGTATAATATACCAACTTACAGTAATTGCAGCATGGCAAAATTGTTCTGTTGAAGCCATACCTGCCAGATACAAGCAGCTACACAATCCCTACCTTACAACCTGTCCTTATGTCAAAACACCGAAATCCGAACAAGTAGCAACAGCCAGTCTCACAGTACCAAATGCCTCATGTCACCCAAATCTGACTCTTGCAAACCACAACAGCAGATGTGTACTACTGGAGGTATGCTCCTCACCTTCCACTAGGAGACAGAGGTAATATGATTCCCCCCGAATTTCTCTCCTTGACACCTTCTCAAGACTTGCTGCCATCACCTCATGGTATCACCACAAGGTACACTTCCCTCCTACTCAGCACCCTCCCCTCAAGAGCCAAGACTCCAACCAAACCAAGCCAAACTGGCAGTAAACTTCAATGCTTACAACATGGAATACCATGGGCACTCATGAGACAGGTATTTTTTCTGTCCAACTGTAAACACCAGATTAATTGCCAGAATAAGGAATAGGCAAGGAAAGAACAAAAACTGAAATTTACTCATATGCCAAAAATGTTCAAACAGGGAACAAAGACACCGAACTGAAGGGTTCCTTCCTGCATGCCATCTTCCGTTGCAATGGCAAGCTAGTCTCACTCTCCTCTCTAGCAGGCTCTGTTAGCTGTATAAGCTTCCAGCTCTCCATTCTTCTCCAGCACACTGGGGGCTATTGCTTCATGGCGCGATGAGGCAAAGAACAATTAGTAAGTGCTGCAGCAACATGGAAATGGAAGCAGCCAGACTTCTACAACTATGAAAATACAGATATTAATCATGTTACCTCAACAGGAAGTTCAGCATTGACTGCTTTTGAAGCCAAGAAAGACGAAGAACAACAAAATATTATGCTTTCTTACACTGGCCTCTTTTTTGAGCTGAGACTAGTTTGGTAGCACTGGCTGCAATTTTGATAGGCTTAACTTGAAAGAGGTTAGTTCTCCCAGTGTTACAGATGTTTCTAGAGTGGTGAAAAAAACCTGTGACTGTGAGATACATATCTCTATATATGTAAAGGAGTAGTTGCTGACAGAACACCTACTGTGCAGTGGTTCAATATTCATATATATATACACATTAAAATCACTGCACAATAGGTGTTCTGTCAGCAACTACTCTCTTACTTCCTCCAGAGATATCAACATTACAAAAAGCAAATGCAACTGAAGTGGCATGAAAGCCAGCATGCCGAAAAAGCTGGTGTGATGGCAGGAGCACACTGGTGCAGTTCTCATTGTGGCTATCCAGAACTATTTTTCCACTGCCTGAGACCACACCAGCCCCTGAGTCTGAAGTCCTGAACAGATTAGCCCTGAGCTGCCAACCCTGCAGCCCTAACTACTGCACTATCAACATTAACCCGGATCTTTGGTAATCTGAGGGTACCTTCATGCCTGGTAGCAATCGCTTAACAGGTAAAAGCAGCCCTGGATGCCTGAAATGTTGGTGTTTGTTATGTTGAAAGGAAGCAATAGGAATTCGAACCCTTAATGAAAGGCTTTATTCTTCCTTCCCTGCCAGAGACCTAGTTTTTCTTGTGGAGTCCAAAAGAATGAATTAAACTTTCTCAGCATGCAAGCAAGTAAGGGTTCTTACCTCCATCAATGTAATATTGCTTTTCTTCATATGTAACTACCACAAACTATCAAGTGAGAACAACAAGAAGTATCCCAAGGAATAGTGTCCAAACTGTAATTTTGCACTAAAATCTTACCATGAACTTGAACTTGCTGTCAAATAACTGGAACACTACAAGAATTGGGGCTAACACGCCATGCAGCTGTAGCACATTAGATATTTGGTATTTTGTTATTCTGAAGAATTAGGACAGCACTCCAGATCTTCAGCAGTTTATTGGTACTTCTGAGACTCACAGTTCTTAACAGAAGATCTGAAAAATCTATTTACTTTCAACATGAGGCATGGTTGTACCCAATCTACTTCATTAGGAGCCCCAGGGTATCCCACATGATCTACCTATTCTTGGTCTCTTTGAACACACACTTCCAGATCCGAGCCAAGGTGTGTAAGCCAGGCTCCTTGCAGGATGCTTGTCCCTCAACTGTTTCAGCAGGTAAGTAACAACCTAGATGAGCTATCCTGCCTGCTTCCATCTGCCCAGTACCCACATTTACAAGGAAAAAAAAAAAATCCCTGAAGTGTAATTCCAAAGTATTTTTCCTTTTTTATTCCATACTCCTTAGCAAAAAGCACTACTTACACAGAGGCATACAAAGTTTGATATTGAAACTCATTATTTATAAGAGGTTTGAGTGGACACTTTAACTAATTCTTTAAAGTGAGAAAATGTAAACTGAAATTTATTGCCCAAGTCCTTATCTGAAAAAAGGGCTGCTAGCATTGCTGGCCTTGCTGCCATGCATTGGCAGGTCAGCAGCAGCTGTAGGAACTAGCTTTTAGGCAGGAAATATCTGTGTACGTAACAGCCAGAAGATGTTCGGGCATAGTCAAGTTGGTTTTTTTTGTTTTGTGTCCCCAAAACTTATTTTTTGTTCTCCAACCTTCCTGGGCATGGCAGAGTTAGAAAGGTACTCAACAAAAAGATGCCAACAGATAAAAATCTAGAAGCAGTTACTGCTTTTTCTTAGCATTTCAGATTTTCAGCTGCCACAGGAACCACAGCAGCTGAATTAAACTTCTCCAGTAAGTAAATCCCACGTCATGCTTTGAAAATAAGCTGTCAGATTTGCCATTAAGTTATTCCTCTCCACAACACACACACACTACTCTTCTGGTATTGTTCTCACCTCTCATTTGTATTTCTTGTTGCTCCCTCTCTTTCTTGGCTTGGATGGCATGAAGGCGCCTGCTCTTCACAGCACTGATCATATCATCAGCTTCTATTTCTAGCCGGTGCTCTATTTTCATCATATCATTTTTTTTCTTTTCATTTCTTGCCATCAAATTCTCGTCTTTCCCATTCTCCTTGTTCTTGGCCACCATTTCTTTTCGTTTCTGTTTTTCTGCTCTTTTCTTGTCATTTTCTTCCTTCAAGATAGCCAGGCGCTCCTTCCACAGCTCAGCTGATGTCTGCTGCTTGGCCTCCACATGGTCCTGCACCGAGTACGTCATTAGAATCCGGTGGCACAGTGCTCCAAGTATCCGCAATTTCTCTTCAGGAGTCAACTCAAAGAACTCTGATGTCTCCAGTTTCTCCAGAAACTCATCCTGTACTTCATTATCCTCAAAAGTTGCTGAATCCTTGCTTTCATCTACATTATCTGAGACCTCACTTTCCTCTTGCACATCTGACTTGCGTAGGCACAGGCGAACCAACTCAGAAGCAGAATGCAAAGTAAGTGGTATTTCAGAAAGCTTCATGCCCAGCTCAGCGTAATCTTCAGCAATTTCATCCTGCAGCAGGGTCTGCAAAAGAATGACCAGTACTCGGTTCAAATAAAGGAAGCCTCCCTTTTCTGCACAAAGCGCTTCCATCAGGGAAACTGCTGTAATGGGATACTGAGCATCTGGCATCAATAACCCTGAGTAACAGCTCAGGAACTCCACCACCATGGCAACGTCCCCAAAGAGCGTATTAGGAAGTCCTTCTGGAGTATCAACCAGTTTAAAAGTAGGCAAGGTCTTCCCTTTAAGATCTTGGTCCTCATATCTTTTCTGCTTTTCCATTTTTTCCTTCATCTCCTTCTCCTTCCGCTCCTTGGCTCTTTCCTTCAGTTTCTCTTTCAGCTTCTCCCTTTTCTTCTTCATGTACTCCTTTCGCTGCTCCTCTGTCATGGTGGCCCATTTCTTCCTGTGCTCTAGAAGCTCATAACGTTTCTGTACTAACCCTCGCAAATCCTCAGGGAGACGGGCACGATCCTCATTTGAGAGTAACCTAGCTGTTTTGGAGATGATGCAAGAAAGAGCACTTTTTTTGTCTTCCCGGTCTTTATTTTCTTTGTAATAGGCAATGAGATGGAGTGCTGCAGGAGGAAGATGCTTCTGGGGTTTGCTGGAAGACCTAGGGGTGCCTCCAGAATTCCTGGAAGCCCTGGACACCTTAGCAGTACCTTTAGCCATGTCCAGTAGCGTCATTTGTTTCATTTTCATCTTAGGGGTCTTCAAGCCTTTCCTAGGAGACTTTGATTTCCCTGATGACTTCTGCCCATTCAGAACCCTTTTGCCTCTTTGCTTTTTGTCCAAGGATTTGTTGCTGCCCTTTCCCAGTTGGCTCCTCTTTGGAATGTGAAAGTTAGAACCAAGTTTAGCAGGTGACACAATTTTCATCACTTCTTCCAGCTCCTCTTTAGGACATTTTGAATTCTTAGAGTTTTTCACCTTCAGTGGCGAGCCAACAATAGATTTCTCCAAATGCACATGGCACCACAGAGTAGGGCTCAGTTGCTGGCCCAGGGATGATCCATCAGCTTTGGATTTCTTAGAAGGCTTTCTATCAGGTGATCGAGAGCTCTTCCTCTTGGTTGCAGGGTTGAGAGTCATGTACTGAAATCAAAGAAAGAATGCTTTTATGTTAATATTTAAAGGTAAAAGTTATTAGATCCTTTTCTGTCAATTATTTTTGCCTGGTTTTGATGTATTTTTCCAATGAACAAGGACTACTCAGTATGTTAAGGGTAACGGGCTCCTGCAACAGCTTCCAATATTCTGCACTGTAGTCACTACATTGGTTATGAGGTCATTAGCTCATTCCTGAAAGTTCACATTTAACTTTATAAAATTAAACACCACAAAGAATTTTAAAAGTTTCCAACTACATTACACAAAACCACTTTGCTTCTACTTCAAATGTTGTGGGGAGGGGGTTTACCTGGAAAGTACTGACATTAATTTCAACTATTCCTCTGCCTACAGATTTCTTAGTGAATCAGGTAGGTTTCAGTCCTGGACCCCACCCACCTCACCACCCAGAAGAAAACTGAAGGAGCACAGAGAGATGGGTGACAGGAGTTCAGAGTCTGACTTCTGAACTGCCTGAAAGCATCTAGAATGAAGGCGAGACAGGAGTCAGTTCTGAACTAGTGTGACTGAGTATCTGATTGTTTTTAAGCTACTGAAATAAGCCGACAGCACACTTTTAGCACAGGACAGCTTAACCCAGAGCCAAAGAGAATTATTTCAGGACTATCTCAGCATCCCAAATTCAGTGTCAGGATGTACCCAGAATAGTAATGTATTTCAAAAAGTAAAAAATAAAATGCAAGGATATAAACTTTAGGTTATGGGTAAAATCACCAGAAATCAGGGGGTGAAAATTTCAGATTCCTTAGCAATAAAAAACTGCACAGTGGTAAGCACAGCAAAAGGTGCAAGCAGAACAGACATACACAAATGTCATCAAGTTAAGACTGCCATAGGAAAATGCAGATCTTCTGGCCCATGGACATTCCCTCTTGAACATTTTAGTTTAAAGAGGCTTCACTAGTAAAAACAGAAGTTTTTACTGAAGATTGCACAATCACCAATCCAGTACCTACATAACTTCATTTCAAAAAAATTCTGTGTTGAAATCTTTGCTGAAGAGAATTACCTAAGCAAAAAACATCCAGCATTGATATGAATCATAATAATTACAAATTCACAAATGTTAGATCTACAATTTATATTGTATAATCCAACTTATACAAAGTTATTTTGCCAGAACACTAATTCTGAATTAATAAATTATCTGGCCACATATCAAAATTTAAAACATCAACATAAAGTTTAATCACTGTGCCAAGTGGGAAACAGACTACAGAAAGTGTTACCCCAAACTCAAAGCTAAGCACTTCTGAGAGTCAAACCAAAGACGTTAGTTGTGCATTTTTCTTATACTAAGGGCATACATCCATCAGTATGCTGAATAAAAGAACGGTATACACCACCAGCAAATACTTTAATTTCTGTCAAGGCAGTGGCCCTAAACATTACAACAAGGGTGAACACAGCTCAAATATGAAGAATTTATTTTTCCCTTTAAGCAAATTTACAAGCATCCAGAAGAGTCCATAGAAGCCTGCTAGAAAAGTGTTCTCCTCCTGATGAGGAAAAAGAGATAGAGCTAACATATATCTTCTAGTTTTAGAAGAACACTTGACAAAGACCAAGTCCATGAAAAAAAGTGAGTTTTGGTAAGTGAACAAAATAGTGCTTTCTACGCAAAGATGGATTTTGAGACAGCAGATTTCATGATATGGCATTTACTCAGTTGACAGTATATTTGGCTGGTCATTACAAAGGGCTGGGTGGGAAAAAAACCCCAAACACAACATCCCTGTGACTTGGAGTATTTCGTACAAAATTTGTGTTATCTGCCATCACTCAATCCAATGCCATAAAAGAACCAATCATCATGAAGTCAAATACACTCAGCTCTTGCATTGTAACCATGAAAAGGGCCCAATAACTGACATTACCAGGTAAGGACCATAGCTCTGCCATTTGTCTGACACCAGGAAACCACATCTTTACTTGTAGACAAGTAATACAAGCTAGTGGGGGTGGGGGGAGGGGGAAATCAAGAAAAGGCAGTTACACCTCAGATTTTCAAAGCAGACCACTGTTTCAGATTCAAGCTATGTCACCTCTCAAAGGGTCAATCTTCAAAAGAGTGGGCCTTCCTGTTCTGCATCGATGTTGATGTAAGCTTGGGTGCACCAAAACCTAACTGGCACACCGAAGCCTCTGCCAAGACTTGTTAGGGGGGGGGAACGGATGGGAATGCAAAGAGGCACTTACAGGAACTCTTACCTTATGTGGGTCAAGCAAGAAGTCACTAAATTTACTGGGGAGAGAGTATTTCTTCACTAACTCATCCTCCACTACCCATGGGGCATTCTCACATGTGCCAGCCCGTAGTGCATTGTGACGGATGAAGTATCTCAGGATCTCTTTGTTGGGAGGACGCTCTGTACGGGCTAAGCTATCTGCTGGTACGTTGCTGATGATCTTGGAGATAACAAACAGACTGTTAATACTTAACTTCTAACCACATTAAAAATACATATCATATGGCTAAAAGTAGCAAGAATCATTGTACTGCTTCACATCCACAAACTCTTCTTTTCCAAAGCTCTGTTGTGAAGACTCAGAACAAACGAAACAGAACTTGCAGAACTGAGGCGCACAGAGATCAGTAGGAGATTCAGTTAGCCAGAAAAGTAAAACACATTATGTTGCAGATTTCTTGCCAAAGCCATTGCTTTACCTCTGACCTTCCTCCAGCTTGTACTTGCTACTAATTTAAAAGCTTTTACATATTGATGTTTATTTTGTTTTGATTTTTTTTCCTTGAGACCAGAGGAGTAACTCTACAAGCAGTACTCATTAAATTGAGGTCAGCACCGCCTCCCTTGTCAAATTAGAAAACAGATGACAAAAAGCATGCAGTGGTACTGCAGCTACACAGAGCCTCCTGAAGCACAGCTACCTATGACTCTCAGAAGCTCAGTTAGAAAAACAGCAACTTCCACTCATGATTTAACTAGCCTACCTCTGACCAAGTCTCATTAACTGCCTGACCAGAGATTAGCTAGTAACAGCAACCGCTTTAAAGCTACTGCAGCACTGTAACTCAGCATGTGGTACCAGGGAACCGTCAGGTGTTCCCACACACAAAACCCAATTATACACAGAAACCACCAGCCCAGTCAGCCTCACCGTCAGCTACAGCCACCCTGCTTCCAGTACTATGACTCCAGCAGGAAGTACCACATTGTGCTGTATAGACACACCAATAGCGATCATTTAATTAAACTTGCATATTCCTGTTCTAATAAAAAGGATTCAAGCAAAAAAATTACCTTATCTTCATTTTTCAGCTTGACATCATATTTGTGTGGCAGGAATTTAGGCGGAACCCACTTCCTTTCTTCCTTCTTCAAAGATGTGGGAAGCTTCCGAGGAGACCTACGTGCTCGATCGTCTGATAAAGCAAAGTAAGACATTAAGTGCCTTAGTATTAGAGTCCAAAAAATAATATTTAAAGAATCCAGACTATCACTGGACTGGAAACCTCACCCCTTGCCATCTCTATAGTGTTTGGTTAAACTAGAACATCATGAAAAAATCCCCGATCAGGTTTTACAAATATCCTGAAGATGCAGGCTGGGAACAGAGTCCCTACACTGTTCTGAAGTAAGAGGTAACACTTATCTTCAAGGAGTATAAAGGACCACTTGCAGTATTTAAACCCATCTCTTTACAGATGGTAAGCTGCACTACCTATGCAAAGGGAGAAAATGTCTATAAAATTTGTGCAAGGGAGACAGTAACCTGCTTAGGGTGCTTCTGCCGAGAGCCCTAGCTGTTTCTGCCATGCCATACTTGAAATAATTCTACTGCAGAAATTACGGACTCTAAATTAATGTAACTTTTAAGATCATTTAACTTTGGTGGTCGTTAAGCATTTTACAGTTATGAGCCCTACGTGTATGGGCTGGTTTAGCTGGAGATTTTAAGCATACTTATACAACCAGTCTTTTTATTCTCAAGAGTGATGTAACGGAAGGAGTAGAAAGGCATCATATCTTCTTGCCAGCTGGTGTTGAGACTGTTATTTCTAGATTAACATTTGCAAACTGAGTAATTTAAGACAAAATCCAGGCTTACTGAAGAGATTCCCCCAATGTTTTTGTTTGTGGCTATGACTCAAAGAAAACACTAAAGTAAGCATGATAGGTGAGAATAATTATCTAAGTACAGGCAGAATACAAGTAGATCCTAGACCTAAGTCAGACTTTAAAATATATAGATATTTTTTTAAATTATCATATTGTAATCCCTATAGCATTTAAACTTCAGCAGCATTACAGCTTACATGGTAGAAAACCAAGTTCTGCCCCACACCTCCCCAGCCTTCCAAAATCAGCCACCTAGGGAGCAGATCACAGATGCTACAAGCTCACTGTACCGTATTTCTAAGTGAGCAGCTACTGACCACATTTCAGACAATGCAATGTAGAATCCTCTGCTCCAAGCATCACACATTATAGAAGTTTTTCTTCAAAATAAAACCCCCTGAATTTTTTAACAATGATAGCACGCATGAAAGGAGACGAACTCTCTCATTGCAAGTCAGGCCGAGACATAACTTTTGCCAGCTTTGGTTCCACATTTGTATTAAAAAAATCTTGGTAAGTTCACAAATACTGAACTACATTTTTCTGCTCAACAGCACAACTGAAGTCACATACAAGACATTTCAAGCTCTGTAAAAGATCTGCCTCAATGTCCTTCAAGCAGCTGAATGTTGTCTTTTCTGGATCTACATACAAACACAGCAAGTTTGTATGTAAAAAATAACAATGTGTTGCTTACTCCCAGCTCTGACTTTAAAGGACTCTGTTACACTGCTGCCTCTGCAACAAGCCTGTAACCACTCCCCTTTGCGATTTACTTTCTAGATTCTAGAAATAGGGATGACTACATTGAATTTTATCAAACAGCACCTGGATACTTGGGGGCAGGGAAAGAAACTATACATTCCTTCCTAAAGTTATTTTACAAAAAGCATGCTTCTTGGTTGTTGCATTGCACTGTAATAAAACTTACATTCACTACGCTACTGGAACCTCATGAAGCAGCTGTGCTGTTGTTGTCTCCTCCTCTTCACCACTTACTGTGGATTTTCCAAAACAGTATTAGTTCCAAGTACGGCTCAAGCTGTAGAACCTACCTGCAGCAGTTCACCACCCATTTGCAGGAAAAACTAGCCCTTCCTCACCTCTGCAGATTTCCCAGAGTTCGCTCCCTAAGCAACTAAGAATACAAGGGCACTTCAGACTGCAAATACGATGCAACAAAACTGGGTATAAAGCCTTATTTTTAGCTTTTGAAGCACAGCAGACTCCTAACCAGAGAGACCAAAGCTCACTCTCTACCCCTTCTTTCCTCCAACGAAATCAGCAAGTTTTGACATAAGTATTAGTAAAAATGCAAAGGTTAACTCTGCCCCCTCGTGTGTGCAGAAAGGTACAGCTCTTACGTCACACACTGCTCTGCAAAGCCCCTGACTGTTTCTAAACGCTCACTCTTGCATAGTGACCTCAACCCACATTACCAGTGGTCAAGTATGCAAAGTAAGTGTTGCCGAGTACCTCCAGATACTCTACAGTCTCCTGCACGTGCAATTCAGGGCCTGAACTTATTAAATGAAAGCAAGCCTTCACTAATGCTGTGGTATGCTGCATCAACACAACAAATTTTAATGGACTCTGGAATATAGATTCACTAATGAGTTTACTATAAAGCTATGTTCTATTATAACTTGGAATATAAAAGCATTAGCAATAACATCTTTTTAATAAATACACATGTACAAGGAAAAAAAGAGTAACTGAGTAACTGCTTATTGCTTTTACTGATTACGTTACGACTGCTAGCATCTTTGATTGAAAGTGTTGAGTTTCATCTTCTACAGAAAGGGTAAGACAGTCCTAGTTTACAGAGGCAACTGAACACAGGCCAGGTAACCAGCTGAGTCAGACACTGGAAAAGGTGCAGGAATCCCCAGTCCTGCAGTATCTTCCAATCTCAGAGTGCTATACCCACAATGTCAGTAAGCGCAGCTGAACACAGCTGGTTAGAATACTGCACACCAATAAATTAAATATTATGGTAGATTTTATAAATACCCAAGCCCAAAAATGCTACTGTAAATTTGGTAAATGAACATTTTTAAAGTAAAAGGTACTTCCCATGCCCTTTATGAGGTAGTTTGAGAGGACTACCATTGATTAACAAAACAAATTAAGAAACCCACTAAAAACCAACCAAACAAAAAAGGCATCATACATTAGTTCCTCTCAAGTCTCCAAGCACTGCTACTGTTTCAAAGGGTGAGTATAAAGCCAGATTGTTTCTACAACACTTTTTTCCTTCCTGGTTATACAGAGCACCACCTTGAAATCAAAACAGCTCATAACTTTTCCCAGTGCCAATCAGAAACAGCTGACAACTACTAAGCTTGGGGCTAGCCAGGACTAGAGCTTGGTAAGACTTGTTTTCCTCTCCTGACTTCGCTAATCACTTGCTGGGCTGTTTTCTGATTTTCCTCTTCCCCATGTTAGAGGAGGTTATATATACACCTTCCCCAGATGTCGGAGCGGCTATTTACAAATGTGATCAATGATTACATTTATGTGCCTTTAAAATTAAGCTATCCAGATTAGAGCTATGCTGTGGGGTTGGGGTTTTTTTTGTTTGCTTGAAAACACTTTTTGAAATATCTTGCAAAGACTCCTCTAATTCCATTTTTAAGAAGTTACACAGGACACTAAACCAATTTTTTTTTTTTCTTTTCTCTCTTTTAACAGTACCTTCTCAGAGTCAAGAAAAGCCCTGGACATCCACTGTTTAGTTCTGCAGCAAGGGAGAACAGATATGAAAGAGGGAACAATGTTTCAAAGCATACTTTATTTTGAACCCTTAGAAAAAAATTTGTATGTATTTTTCTGCACTAATTTTGTCTTGGCACTTGAAAATTGGAAAGGGGATAAACCAAAATTAAAAAAAAAAAAAACACCTTAGTTTTTATGTCAGCTGGGCATATGAAAGAATTAAGAGCTTGTCTCTGACTGCAGAGCAACAGGATTTAGAACCAGAGATATTTGTTCTGAGGATGAATGCCACATTAGAACTTTATGATTCTGTATGAGGCTTTGCTGTTCCCCCCTCCTCTTTTTTTTCTAAATATACTTGTTATACCTTTTGAAGCTTATAAGTTTCATGCATAGCTTTTGGTATTACACCTTAGAACAGGGGTCCTCAAACTTTTTGAACAGGAGGTCAGCGCCCGGATGAAGTGGCAGGCAGTCATCTGCGGCTGCTTGGTTTCCCCCCCAACCCCTGGCAGGGGGTTCTGTAAATAAGGGGGCCCGGATTGAGGACCCTGGAGGGCTGTATCCGGCCCACTGGCCGTAGTTTGAGGACCCCTGTCTTAGAATGACAGCAGGTTTTCTGCTTTAAACCAGGCAAGAATAGTTGAATGCCAACAGCACTGATGCCAGAGCTGCACCACTAACGATGACCATTTCAGAATTTTTGCTACGTAACGCTGTTTAAACAACACATACAATACTGACAGCCCAGGCCCAAGACATACGTAGGTTCAAACACTCACTTCCAGGTGCTACCTACTGGCATGCTGTCCTACTACTTACTTATACATTCCCTCCTGTTTTCATCCTCCTTCAGGATAGCTTCCTTCTGATTGTCCTGGGCTGCCTGGCCGGAGTTCTCCTTGTCACTCGATGGGGAATCACAGGCTCCATCAGATTTCTTTTCTGATGCCTCTTCATCAACTTTCTCCAGGGGATGTATTTTCACAACTTTCACAGGCAACACTTTCTCCTTACCAACCTGCATGGAAGTATCAATGAAAACTGAACCCGAGCAAGTGATGTGAACTAATGAGCTTTAACACTAAGAGGAAGGAAAACAAAGCAGCTGATGACCTACTAACCACAATGTGGCAAAACACTTAATTGACATCCTCCTTCAGAGAGGCTCATGATCCCTCTCTCATGAAACAGTTACACGATTTCTTTCTACTACTCCTACCTAGAAGTTCTATGCAAATTGCTAAGGAAGAGAGAACTGCCAGTCCACAAATTTTTCCAGCGTTTAATAATGCTGCTTTCTTAGACTAAGGGAAGAATGTGCATGCAAGGTGCAAGCATGCTCTCTCAGCAGCCCCAGCTGAGAGAGTATGTCCTAAACAGATTGCTAACAGAGGACATTTAAAAATTTTCCATTATTTTTAATAAGTTTAGGTTTTCTTCATTATTCCCAGTTCTGCATAGAATTTTCTCATTATTAGAGCATTGTTAGAGATTTGTAAGCAGTTGACTTCAAGCTACATTAGTTTAAGACTACTTTCCCCTGGGAAAACCTTAGGTGAAAAGATTACGAGAGATAATTTTTAACTTATTTTAACTAAATATGTATTTTTATATATTTAAATATATACATAGACCACGACACATTTAAGCAGTAAAACAAGTATCTCTACTTCCCCATGCACACAAACAGATCAGTAATTTTTCTGTTGCTATCGGTATGGGTCATCCATGTGCCTCTGCTTACAGAACCATTTTGCATTCAAAAGCAAGTGCTGTCACTGAGATTCTAAAGAAAATAAATTCTCACCATCTTGCTGATAATGTAAGTGGCTAATCTATTCTTCCCATCTCCTACCTTTACATACCCAAAATTAACTCTGTGCAAAAGCACAGGATAAAATGGAAAACAGATCCTTACCTCAAAGTCACACTCTTCTCCCACTGCAAATTTGGTCATGATCTCCAGCCAAGCTGCATCCACCAACTTTTCCAAAGATACAGTGTTGTGGTGGACTATTTCCAGTACCAGTTTCTCATACCAGATGGGGAACTCCTCCTTCAAGCTGAACAAGCATGTAAGAAGTTTTCAATATTCAGGGAATAAAAGCCAAAATGCAAAGTAGCCTCCCATTTCACAATTCTGGGAACATTTAACAGCCAGAACAATGTTTGAGGCAGATGCCACATTAGCATGCAAACATCCAAGGGCTTTTTGCTGCCCATCCCCCCAACTTCCCCCCCCCCCCCCCCCCCCCCCAAGTGTTAATTGGCATGACAATATAAATTGTACTTGTCCTTCCCAGAAGGAACACTATAAAGCATTCTGGAAGAGCAGCACTGATGGTGACCCCTTTCTTGCTGGTTATTACTGCCTCTCTATTAGATGTTAAATATATACCAAGACCATGCCATTATTCTGGGGCTTGTTACTTCAAGATTTGTGCTTCCAACAATAACACTACGCTGATGAACATTTAGCATTTCTTTCTCCCCAAACAGACTGCTAACACAGTAAAGAAGACAGCAGCAGGTTTGCACAATCAAATTATCTTTCTAGACCAAAATATTTTGTATGTTTCACCATATCATGATCTTCAAACTTTTTCATTCAAGGAAGAGAAAGGACTGTTACAAATTTACCTGACCAGTTTCCTAAAAGATCAGGTCAGTTAGCTGACAGGAGTACTAAGAAATATATTGCACAAAGGTTTCTGACTAAAAAGTAAAGTTCTTTTCCAGTTACTCTAAGGAGGAACAAAATACTCCATTTTTCCAGAACAGCCTGGGAAACTTTTAATCCCATTTCAAAGAAACAAGCCCAAAACCTCATTTCACAGTCTTCCCCCCCCCCCCCCCCCCATTTAGAGAGACTATAGCTAAACTTACTATTGAGAAATCTTGCATTTATATTTCATTTACATTTCTTAATGTTTTCAGAAGCAGTCAACTAACATAACATTTTTAACCAGAAGCAAGTGGCACTAGACCAGTGGTTTTTGAAACAGGATTATCAGTTTATGAAGCTGGCTCTGCACCCTCTGCTCAAACAACAACACTAGAGAAGAAAGATTGAAGACAGTAGTACTTCAGCCTCATAGAAATTAGGACTACTAGCAAATACGTTCATTATTTGTTGCCTTTAAGGATGTGATGAATTTCTCCTTAGGCTAAGGCTATTAAGTCCTGTCAATGAACCAGAAATGTGGATTCTTCATGAAAGAAAGGCAGCAGAAAACTGCACCTCTTAGGCAGTACTGCTGACAATCTCCCCAGTTTAAACCCAGGGAAAAAAAAACCCAGTCACAGAAGTCCAAGTCATCAGTTCACAGAACAGAAACATGCCATTTGTTTGGCATAATTCCCACATTTTGGTAATCACAAAGTTAGTTATATATGCTGGTTGAGCCAAGGACTTGCACCTTTGCAGAAAATTCACTTCTATGGCACGGGTCATGCTGGATCTCAACCAAGGATTCAGGGCCCGTGCCATGTGCCAGAGGGGAGGTCAGGGAAATGGCAGCCCAGAGGAACACTGGTGGTCTGAAAAGAGTAACGACTCTTGCTTGTTTCCCTTTATTCTTTGTTGTTTCAAGTAGAGCAGATCCCCAGAATCTCCCTCCAAAGTGTTGGTGGTTTTTTTTAGTATAACAATCTATTCCAGTGCAGATCTGGAAAAAATAATTACAGCTGTGGACCTGGGTTGATGTGAAACACTTCCAACGGACCCTTTTTACTGTATTTTTACTTTAGCCCCTTCAAGATTTATTTTTTTTCCCCTCTCTGAAAAACTCCCATTATTTAAGGGGCTTTAAAATATGCCAAGTACCATATGCTGAACTATTCTGTTCAAGTAATACCAAGATTCAGCACTAAAGTACATTATTCAACTGCACTAGTGATGGCATCAAATTTGGACTTTGTTTTGAACTCCAGAATCCCCAGATCTACTTAGAGCCAGTAAAAAGCTACTTACCTCGCCTCATAAACTAGCAATCGCATATCATTCCCAAGTCCATTCTTCTGCCCCAATGCCTAAAGACAGACACATAGCAATTTCTTCACTGGTACTCACAGCTCAGCAACTTCCTGCTCCTCCTCCCAAGCCTCTTTGTGCGTCAGCTGGCTGCTTCCTGTGCTTTTGCACGTCCATATTCGTTCGCTGTACCTCTCTAAACGTGCTTCATACTCTCTGTAGAAGTGGCAGCTCAGGAAAACAGGATTTATGCAGTGAAAAGCATAACCACAGTAGCAGAAGACAAATTCAATTAAACCCTTACTAGTGGAGTGCTCAAAGGCTGAAGATCACTACAGTACAGTTTGACCCTGTGTCTACCGTGAAGAAGCTGTGTTAAATCCGATCGGTTTTCAGACCAGGATGCACTGGAGCTTTCTGCAGCTTAAGTGCCCATCCTGTCCAGCACGGGCATACAGAAGGTGCCACACCACCATCAGCTGAACTGCACACAAGGAATACATACGGCTGAACATTTTGTGGCAGTGCTAAGTTACTTTTCAGCTTTTCCACTCTGATTCATTGGAAAACAGCACAAAATATCACAGGCACACGCAGGAAACACAGCATGGACTGCCACTAAATGCTCGACAATAACTGTTGGGAAACTACTAGTACTAATGCCTTAGGGTGGTATAAAACATTAGGTGCAAATTACCAATCTACCCAATATCCCTAATCTTTTGAGCAAAAAAACCCCAAAAGCTTTGAAACTGAAATCACTAGAAAGGCCAGTAGCTTTCCTTTGGCTTCCAACAAGAGCAACCTCCTGCATTAGCACAACATGAGGATCTTTCTCACCAGCTGCATCACCTGCTTCCCATATCACAATCAGCCTCAAGGTTAAGTTATTCTGGCCATTAGGATTAACGGGTGCACAGGCAAGTCACGGCAGTACAGACAGCATTATGAATTAGAGCATTAGCTACTCTGTTGTAAGCATCTGGGGCTGTGCTCTACCCATTCTGCCTAGGCAGTAATTAACTGTCAGTGTAAACAGATATAAGCTACTTCATACTTTCTATAGATAAAACACGTACAGGCACAATTACTAGAAAAGCTAGCACAGTGTAAACCCATACCAAATTACCCCACTGCAGCCTGCTTAAGTTGCCATATGCTTATTGATGGTAATTTAAGTGGAGAAATTATGAAAGAGGCAGGAAAAGCATCCTTCCCTTTTCCCGCAGCACACTCTCCAGCAGAAAAGTAGAGAACACAAAGCATACTTGCAACAACTACAACAGCTCAGCCCGCTACAGCACAAGTGCTAATTAGAAGAGTCTCTGTGGGAACAAGTAGATTCTCCACACTCCTGCAAAGGCAGAACCACCAGCCACAGCAAATTGCTCATCATATCCTGCATATGCTTTGTCTTTCAAGACAATTTTAGTGCAATTTTTTTTTTTTTAATTTCTATTAGGAAGCCAAATTAACACTCCAGCAAAGTTTTCTTGGACATTTCTTCACAGTCCCAAGGTAAAGCGCAACAAGGTACAGAAGCTGCACTGTGGATGTTGATATACAAGTATCTTACAGCCACAGCAACTGCTGCCATGCAAGAACATAAGCCAAGAACAGAGCCATCTCCAGACAAGGCTACCACTAAGGACAGAATTCCCTCTGCCTGGAGCAGGCCTTAAAACCCAAAAAGAGAAATCCTGTGGTTCCCCAGGTTGCCCTGCTTGTGGAGTCTCGTGCTCATCAGACTGCTCATCTGCTGCAAAGCCATCACCCAACTAAGTTTTGAGCCCTCTGGCCAATTCTTACCCCTCCTTGAGGTTTCAAAGATGCTTAAGTTTCCACAGAAACAAGTAGGGCTAGAGGGCAGAGGCAGGTGAGGCAGTGGCAAGGAGCAACCACAGCCTGCGGAGGAACTCATCTGCACAGCACCGCTGACCAGACCAGAAGTACTTTTTTAACAAATTTTTGTAGCAATACTGAGCTGGGAGGAATCAAACAAGAAACCTGGAGTCCTCCTTGAATTTACAGCAATTAACCACTTTAATAATGACTAAATTGCAACCATAATACTATGCCTTCCTATGCGTTTCCCACAAAAACAAGAGTTAAAACCAAATTCAGTTCTCACAGACAGGAGCCTAAACATATGAGCAACAGCAGCCTTCAGCTTCATTCAGCAGCCCCAGCTTCACTACCCACTAGGCCTTCCCTCTGCACATCCAGGGACATCACCTACATACAAAGGACTCACAGCTGCCACAACACAAGTGCTAAAGGAAAGACACACTTCTTATAGTTGGACTGTATGTCCTGAACCCTTAAACAAATATTTGAGATATGGCTGGGAAATAAACTATGGTCTACTTCACTCCTACATTTATCAACTTTCTTTTCTCTCTGTGTGTGAGAACCTCCCTTTCCTTCCAGCCAGGACAACGCGTAAATGCCTGTCTCCAGTTGAAAAATAATTGAAAGATAAGCCTTCTTCCCAACACCATTTCCCATGCTGACAGGAAGATCCATGAGAATTTTCGCTGATAATTTCCCCCTCCTTGTACACACCTATGAGAACAAGCTTAATCGCACCATATCAGGACACATTTTTCAGATCAACAGCAAACATAAAAGCAGCAGGTATAGCTATTTCCCTGTCCAGCTCCACTCTGCCTCTCAATTGCAATTTAGTTCCGATTACAGCTAGTCAGTTCATCTAACATTGACCCCTAGACACATTCCTTAACCAGTGCTTGAGACTCATGCCTACAGTGCCCACCCTGCCTTTTGTGCTCTGCCACAAGCTCCTAAGCCAGGTTCTGCATTGAAATCCTGGAGCCAGCACAAAGTCAAAATAAAGGAGGATGTTTTTGCAAAGTTTACTATAGCTCAAACTTTCCACTACCCATACGCTATTTGTCCTTTCCACTCAGACTGGAAACTAACCCAAGAAATCTCAGACTGTTCAGCAGGTCTGATTCAGGACTACAAGTGAGGGCTTACTGGTATGCCACAACCAACCCTTCTCTCTACACAGCTAGAGCTGCCATTGCCACAAATTCCCAACACAATAATAAATAACAAACCCTGCATACCAGTTACTTGTGAATAATCCCCAAAAAGCCATGAATAACACACAAATTAAGCAGCTGACTACCCACTGTGTGACAGTTAATACATCACATTTGTTTGCATCACACTGAAGATCACTTAATGCTGAAAGGCAGAATACTAAGTTACAATAAAAGCAAGGGACCCTTCTAAAGAAAAATGTTTAAAAGTAAACAAGCTAACTACTGCACAAGACTACTATTAAGTAGTAATACAAAACCATACAAAACCACTAACTAGAGACAGACAGCAAGCTTTTATATGGGCAGGACAGCAACACAGCTTCCCAAAACCATACACTGATGGTTGCAGGAAAGCTTTGGCTGAAAGAGTCCCCTCCTTGCCAGCCCAGACTGGTCAGTTCTCTGAACCGAGCATCTCTCTTGAGCTGTTAGTGCCGTTTTCCAAACCACAGCCGGCACGGCCCAGCACATGCTGCCACAGTCCCACACACTAACGGAAGAGATTATCTGCTCACCAGGAAACAAATCCAGTGCTTGCTAGACATCAAATGCTCAGTACATGTGCCACAGACCAGGCACAGAGATGACACCAATCAGGCAAAGACCATACCACATGTGAAGCATTTCCCTGACATCTCACACATAGCAGGTCCTACAGGGCTCCTGCAAGAACGACTCTACCTCCAACTGCCCAGCGATCCACCCATCCCCATACCCACCCAATTAGCAAGGCTCACTCTGAAGCAGACACAAGAAGCCCAAGGCTTTGCCAGGATGCAACGGGCTCTACACGGCATGGTTTCTCTTAAAAGGTTTTGGGGGGATTTGGCAGACAAAGGAAACCATGTAAAACTACAAAGAAATATCACACCCAAAGAAACACCTGAGCTCTGATGACGTGTCTATCCATCTGTCTACTGCCGCCAGACTTTCATAGTACATGCCCATGGGGCAGACATCTCTCCTCATATACAGTATCCCAATCTCCAGCTGCAAATCTTCACACACACATAAAAGAGAAAAAAAAAAAAAAAAAAAAAGACTTAAGAACATTTTCTGTCTTTCAAACACCTCATTTGTAGCTGTGCAGTATAAAAATCTGAATACTCTTTAGGGGAAGAGCTGATCAACAGTTTTTCAAGGTGGAAAAAGAAAAGTTCAGGGGATCATATTCTGCAAGGCCTTGGCATAAACAACATAAAGTACTGCTCTGGGTGAAGACTCCGGTACCTCCTGACACACACCCTCTGTTGGCTGTTCCCACCCACAAAAGCCATTCCTCTGCACTATGCAAGACAAACTGCAGTGACCAAAAAAAACTCAAGTCTTCCTTCAGTAACATCTCCCTTCGACGTACTGACTCATTTGCAATTTTCTGTTCCACTTTTTGCCTAGCTTATACACAGTCAACAAAGCAAGACAGAAACCCAGCATTACTTAGTTTCTCTTTTTAGCTTCATACCATCTTATCTGCCAAGATGAACTTTCTAGAACATGTTAGGCTGAACACCTCCCACAGCACCCCATGAAGTACTTTCTCCAAAAGAAGAGCATCTCTCTAGAACCTCAGTGCTTGCATTGGTTGCCTCTTTCCTTCTGACCCTGCAGCTAAGTCTCCTCTGGGGATGAAAAACCATTCATTTTCTCCCTTAAATGTTAATATCATCCAAGTGTCTGCAGAAACATGCCCTCCCATCTACTCAGGGATCCACAAGAACCATACTAACAGACTGGTACTCTCAGAAGCTGTTCCATAACTCCTCTCTGCTGTTCCTAGAAGGCAGATGAACCTTACAGCCACATCCTCTTTTACAAAAGTAGTAACTAGGCTACTCTGCCTTTGATCACCGATTGCTCCTCACAGGAAAGGCAGAACAGGTCTCTGCCTGATCAGATGGATGACTGAGCTACTTTCAGTTTGCACACACCACAACAGCAGGTTTTTGAGTGCTGGATTAAATGCTTCGATTTAAAATACTGTTAAAAAGCAAGTAGCTAGCACTCTACCCAATCTCATTTTATTGGCCTAAATACATCAGCAATGCCTATCTGCACTCAGATAGCATTCAAAGAGGAATAAGTGCCCACCTAACCATTCCTAAAGCCTTTCAGTGGCTGTTCTTCATGCTGAAGTAACAGGACACTCTCCAATATCGGGGTCCGTGTAAGTTCTGGAGTCCCTTTGTCCTGTGCATCACCTGGATCTCTGAGGTACATTCATTTCCATCTCATACATTCATTTCCATCTCACTTGCAGTCCTTAATTCCCCAGATTTTGATCATTATAACACAGACAACAAACCAGCCTCCTGCAGCAGCAGTTTGCAGGTACAGGCGCAGTCCTGCCCCTCCAGCCCCTGCGGCCGCACACCCCGTGCCTCTGCCCGCCTGGCCTGTCGCTTCCTGCAGCCCCGGGGCTGTCACACGCCGACTCTCGTGGAATCACTTTTTTTTTTTTTTTAAGTGGTTTTCATGCGAAAGCAGCCCAGAACATACACCCAGAACGAAACCCCTGGTTCTCCACAAGAGCCTGCTTCTGTCGCTGTTCTGTCCTCCCGGTGGGAGCCCCCCGTCCCAACGCCCCCCTCCCCGCCGGGCACACCCCGCCAGCGGGCGCCGCACCCCGCAGAACCGGTCCTGCGCTCCCCGGCCGACACCGGCCCGTGCCCGCGGCGCCCGGCAGCCCCGACGGGACCCGCTTCCCCGGCCGCGCTCCCCTCGACCGGAACCGCCTTTTAAACCACGCCAGGCCCCCGCCAGGCACTAAGCGGCGCCGGGGCCGAGCCCGGCGGCAGCTGAGCCGGGCCCCCCGCCGGAAGCCGGCGCCAGGGCGGCCGAGCGGCCCCGGTCGCCGCGCTTTGTTCCGCCCCGCCGCCCCCCGGGAGGGCCGGGGCTGCTGCAGGGGCCAGTATCGCGGCAGGGCGCTCGGCCCGGGGCCGGCGGCCGCGGCGGGTGACAGCGGCCCCACCAGAGCCCTCCCCTCCGGCGCCCCGTCCCCAGGCCAGGCGGATACTCGCGGGTGCGGAAGGCCTCCTGCGTGTGGGGGATGACGAACCGCTCCCCCGGCTCCCCCGGCGGCAGCGGCTTGGCCAGTGGGAAGGGCTTGCGGCCCAGCAGCGGCGCCATGCCGAGACGAGACGGGTTCCCGGCCGGAGCCGGCAGATCCGCACGACGACCCCGGCGGGGACCCGGGCAGGAGGATTGAAAAATGGCGGGAGATTCCCCTCCCCCTCCCGGGCGGGCGGCGAGCCCAGCCGCGCCGCGCGCACCCCAACCTGCCTCCCGCCCCGCAGCGCCCGCCCCCGACGCCCCGGCATCCTACTGGCTGTCGCCGACACTGCCGGCTCCCGATTGGCTATGCCGCCCGCCCATCGCGCCGCCTCGCCCCGCCCGCCGGCGCATCAAGCTGACTTGCACCGCGCGCGAGGTGAAAGGTCACGTTATGTAAGTGGCGGGGAGCGAAGCGCCATTTTGTGGCCCCGTTACCCGCCCGCCCCCGCCCTGCGGCGGCCAATCGCGGCGCGGCCCTACCTCCCCGCCCATCCGGGTACCGCGGCGGCGCCGCGCGCCGGGCTTTGTCCTCGCGCTCCGTTCGTGCCGCCCACTGCACCTTAAAGGGGCAGGGGCGCGCGGGGCATTGTGGGGCTGTGGGGGGCTCGCGGCTGCCCGTCCCCCCTGCCCTCCCCTCGGCGAGCGCCCGGTCCGCTCGGTGCCCCCGCCGCGGTGGCTGACCCGGCCCGCCCCCCCCCTCGGCCTGGGGCTGCCCTGCGTGCCGCGGGGAGGCGAAGCGGCGGCTCCGGCGGCTAGGCCTGGGGCGGGTGAGGGGGGGTGTGCCGCGGCCGCCTGTGCGACCCGGGCCTGTCCCCGCGGCTCCGGCCCGCAGTGGACCGACGGCAGCCGGCACGGGGCCGGGGAGGGCGCCGGGGGACCGGCGTGGGCTCCGGGGGACCGGCGCGGAGGCGGCTGGGGACACCTCCTGATCCCATGAGCGCGGCAGGCGCCGGGCCTGCTGCCGGTGGCGGGCGTGACGCCCGGCGTGCTGCAGCCCCAGGAGGAGAGGCCAAGCACGGAGAGTTGCTGCTTTGGTGTTTTTGGCTCTGTGTGTAGGGGATCCGTTGGGGTTTTTATAAGGAACGGTGTATACAGAGTTTTTGTGTCGTTAGTGTTTACCAGGGATTGGAGAGGCAGTAGCTCAGGCACTGCTTGCCAAAAGCAGTCAGAGCAAAAATCCAAGCGCAGCAGTGCTGCCTCCAACCCGTTCCTCAGTGACGTGGAAAGCAGATTTGTGTATTGGAGTACCCTACTGATCTGCTTTTGTGGCACTTGGGAATAGTTCTGCTTTGTATAGCCCTGCTGTGGCTGCTTTAGGGTGGAAAGAAGCAGCTGTGACAACTACTTGGAGCTGTGTGGGATAAATTCAAGTCCTCAAACTACCCATAAAGTTAGGTACAGCCGTTGTACAAGCTGGAGTATAAAAGTTACATCCTCCCATTAAGAATCGCCACTGAAAAAGTATGACTGCATAAAATGTCAATGTAGGAATTACTAGTTTACCCCAAAGGCTTCATCTAGGACTGAAGAGAGCAGGTAATAACAGCAAATGTCCCCCCTCTACCCTGCCAGCCATTGGTGAAAGCACACAGAGATGTACCTGCTCCTAGGAATTCACTAGCAGCTGGAGCTCTACCAAGCTCTGAAGTGTGGAACCTCTCAGTCTCCTCCAGCCGATAAAGTCTTAGTCTCTATGGCTTGGTGTTGGGCCACCTGGCTAGCCAAGCTGCTTTCTCTTAAGCATGTGGGAAAATAGGGAAAATGCATGAAAAATGTGGTAAAGTGGGGTGCAGCTTCAGTGAAGGATAATCTAATTCTTTTCAAAAGTCACCTAACTTCCAGAGCAGTATGTATGAATGATGAGGTAGGTAAGAGTCTCACTACATAGAAGATGACAATTTATCAGAGGGGAAGTCAGGGTGGAGAAAAGTTCAGAAGGAACTGGTTTTAAACAACTTAACTCTGTTCACATAGTGTACAAGGTTGGGAGAGGCTGCGACTACAGAGAAGGGTCAGGTACAGGACAGTTGGGGGGGAATTTCATTCAGAAGAAAAAACAGTGCAGAGTACAAACTTGTGTACTGAAGAAGTTTCTAAGCTGAAAGTTCCTTAGCTGGAAATGCCAGGAGGAGGAAAGTCCGTGTCGCCTCTGCAGGATGACGGCACAGCTAGGGGCCATTAATGTGATCTGGCCATTACAAAGCCAAATACAGGCTGGAGATATTGGTGCAGCATTTCTGTATGGCGGTACGTGCTGCACTGCTGCTTTTGTCTCCAGAGCCCTGTTCTTGCTGCCAGGCCCGTGAGCAATGCGGTCGGGCTGGGCTGGGTACAGAGAGTAGTTCAGAGGAGCAAGAAGCCAACCTGACAGGAGGAAACTAAAACAGCGGGGCTGGAAGTTTGCCAAATGCTGCAGCATTTAGGTATGGTCAGAGGTTATGAAAGTCCCAGCCTAGGTGACCCTACCTATGTTTAAATCCAGAGGTCACACAGCTGAACACCCGAGCAGCTCCCCTGTATAATTCAGCCAAGATAACACCATCCTAGTTATCTGCACGGTTCCTCCTGCCGCAGCTGCCTGCCGAGTGCAGCAGGCGAGTGCCGCAGCCCTTGCTTGCCGCTATCATCTCTGCCTGGTCCTGCTGTCGGCTGGCTTCCTTCCTGCTGCTGTAGCTGTTGCACCGTGGCTGCCACTGCTGCACCTACTCCCTCCGTGCGCAGCAGTGGTTTTGCCCCTGATGGGTGCTGTATTTTCTCTCTGTGACCCGCTCCTGGACTGTAGCATAGGGGCTGACGAGCGTCCTGCCTGAGGACGGTTCCACGCAGAGCGCGAGGCATTACAGGCCTGAGAGCTGATCTGGAGAGAAGCCTCAGGGATTCCCCTGGAGACAAAGTGCCTGCTTCCTAACACTGCCAATTGCTTTAAAAAGAGCTGAAGCTGGGCCAAGAGAAAAATAAGTGAATTCTAAGACCTAAAAAGAGCTTTTGCTTTTTCCATTTATCTTAAATGACACAAGGACAGACTCTATATCCCTGGCTTTCAGTCCAACAGAGGCATTCCATTCTTGCATGATTTCTGCTTCTGAAGTCCTCATTTCCAAGCAGGTTACTAGAAAGAGGAGTCCTTTCCTCAGGAGGAGTGGGCAGACTTGACGTGCAGGGCAAACGCATCGCTCAGCTGTGAGCAGCTACTCTCTCTTCTGCTGTATAGGGTTGATAGCTCAGCAACTGTCATATATCAGGTACACACAGAGCACGTCCACTTGCCAGCACATCTGTGCTGCCGGAGTGGTGCAGTTAATGTTGGGTTTAAAATGTCAGGCTCCTTATCTTTTGTTTATTTAACATGCTGAGCCAGAGCTGCAATGTGATCTCACTGCCGCAGCACACGGGCTGTGGACGTTGTTGGCCTGAATGGATTTAGGAAGGTGTTTCTACACAGCTGCTGCTCTAAGATTGACTTTGGTTCTGGTTTTCCTGTCTTGTTTGGCAGCGACCCTGCGAGTCCCCCAGGAATGGGAGTGCTGGTGACTGCTGCTCTCAGCCTGCAAAGCCTGGTTTCTAATTGAAAGCTGGTTTCCATCTCAGCCAGTTTTTCAGTAGGTAAGTGTTTATCTCCAACACTTCATGTTCCAGCTGGCAGAAAATATATGATAAATACACATATGTATTCCAGACATTTTCTTCCCTAGACTTCTGCACTCTGGCCCAGCCTGGAGCCTTAACTAACCCACTGCAGTTTTCCAGAGCACCTTCCACTGGAGGCTGAGCTCCTTCCTCTGTGCTGAAGAAACGATGCTGTGCCCTGCAACACACTTTCAGGCAGAAAAGGAAATGCAGCGTGCTGAAGGGCTGTGCCCTGCTGACTCACAAGCACATCTCCTGGGTATGTATGTGCTCAGCCTCTCAGCTCAAGCAGTAAAGTTTATTTTGGGCCCATTTCCTTTCTGAGAGCAATTTCAAATTTCATAAGGCCATCAAGCCAAGTGTCCTCTCCTTTTCAAGGACAACACCACCTTGCACACATCTGTACAATAAAGCGGTGGATGGCATCTGTGCAGGGTTCAAGGAACAGCCACCCCCTCAAAGGAGCTTCAAAACCCTTGTGTTGGTAGATGTTATCACATCTCTAAGAGCCTGTGACACGTTTGCAGTCTTCTAGGTGCAAGAGCGCACCCAGCCGTTTTGCTGCATTGCAGTCTTCCCAGTTTCTGTTGCTGTAAAACAGTTGTTCTTCTCCTGATCCCTGCAGTGCCAGTTCCCTGCTTCCACCGCTGAAATGAAGATACACCATTTCCTGTGTGTACTCCACAGGGTATGCTTAGCAGGTGTTTTAGCTCCTCACTCACTCGAAAAAGCTTTGAAATTGCATTTTATTCCCATGTGAAATCACACTGACAGTTCTCCTGTATTTTTGGTGCACTCTGCGAAGTGACCTTCCTCAACCTCTTCACATCCCTGAAGCCAAGGCACAAGCAGAGCTTGTGGTTGTTCTTTTTCTATATTTGAGTAACCTACCAAAACACCCATTTCTTTCAAAATTTTGCTCAGTAAAATGATTCTTAGTAATCAAGAAGTTTCCTTTTCCAGTTGAAGCCCTTTCACATGTACTTTCCAAGGTTACAAAACTCAAACTGTCCTCTAGGATGGTGTTTGAAATCTCTGACCCTTCTCTTAGGACAAAGGCTTATTCCTGTTATCGCAGCAGGGAGAAGAAGTCTTCTACCTGTCCACAACTTCAGTAATTCCACCGTTGCTTCTAAAATCAGCTGTGGTGGCAGAAAACCTTTTGGAGACCAGAGCCAGGAGCCCTGTAATCCTGCTGTATTGACCCAGGTATATGGGAGCTGGTACAAATTCAGACCCTACTGGCTCCAGGTCTCTGGATAACAGACTCTGCTGCTGCACCTTCCCCTGTGCCTTCTCAGCCCCAAAACTTGTGGTGCAGCGCTGCTGCTTATGCTGCTGTACTGCCACAGACAGCAATTTGCAGCATTAGTCAGGCAGAGCCCTGAGGAGCAGGGGGATCTTTGCCAGCCCTCCACTCCAACCTGGTAATGATGGGGTCCAGGCAGACACTTCAAGGAAGGAGAAGAACCCTGTCACCTGAATCCTGTCCCTCCAAGGCAGCATCAAAGTGAGTCAGTAGAATGGGGACTTGGGGGACCCGTTGCTATTTATGAGCTTCTATAAATGATGTTACATGCTTCTCAGCTCAGAAGAAAGCCTTTGATAGGCAAGAAACTATTCCTACTGGTGTAACAGCTGGCAAGGGAGGGCAGAAGCCACGTGCAGCCCAGAGAATCCTTCAGCTAAAGGTATTTGGAGGCTCAGAAGTTCTCATGGAAATTATAACATCTCATTGCCCTGTTCTTGTGCTTCTCTAGAGATTCAGGGCAGCTATCACAGAGGTGGTGCTGGGCTAAACAGACCCTTGATCTGATTTAGTTCAGCTGTTCTTATGTCTGAAGGGGCCAGGCAATGACTTAAGGGAAGTGCCCTTCATTAGTAGTGTATATACACCCTCTGCCTTCCAGCTGTGCAAAAGACCCAGTGCTAGAGTGAGAGTGGACTGCTGTCTTGTGCCCATCTTCCCTTCTCTTCCCCCGTTATTCCCTCATGATCCATACTCCGCTGCACACCCCAGATGCATTGGGGTCTTCCAACTCTTCCTATCCTTCTCCACACCTGGATGCTTCTGCTTTAGCACTTACAATGCTTGCCAGACAGCTTTCACGATGGCCGTTTTCCCCTGTGAGTGGCCAGGATCAAGGATCTCCACCCCCAGATCCACCTTCCTCACGCCCACCTTCTCTGGCAAGCCCTGCTTGCTGCTCTCTTTGCTCCTCTCCCAGGGCTGCTCAGAGGCGACACCCTGAAGCAGGGTTCTGCACCAGCCTCCAGGCATCTGCTTCCCTTCTGGGCTGTATGATGGCATCCTCTGAGGCAGCAGGGGCTTGGTGGCTGTACTTCACTTCTTTCAAGACCTTTCACAGCTCAGCCTGCCTGTCCTGGCAAGAGGCTTGGCACAGGAAGAAGATGGGTTTGGAAATGAGAAGATACCATAGGCAAACCAAGGGCATGAAGTCTGAAGGTGAAGAAAAAGGCATCTTGTCCTCGGCACAGACCTGGGTGGCTGTCTGTGGTGGGCAGCAGCTGTGCCTGGACTCTGCTGAGGACCAGTGCCATGGAAATGGCACTAGGTTGCCATTCTTGGCCTGACAAAAGCCAAAAAGTTTTACTCTGGTCATTCACAGGAGGGCCACGTGGGAAACAGCACACCATGGCAGGTTCATATTTCATGCAGAAGTGACCCCGAACCTGTGAAATCCAAGAGCAGTTCTTAATACACATAGAGACAGACCTACACCTCCAGTTACTGCTTCAGCTTTTGCATCATCTAACCTTAGTGTGCCCTAAGTTGTGTTATAAAGAAGTGAAGGAAGATCCATCCAGTATGTGTCCTTTGGCAGCAAGTGGGCCAGGCAGTTCCAACAGTCCTGCTCCTGGGGAGGACAGAGAAGGGAATCCAGGATTTCGGAAAAGGACTGTGAGTTAAGACAGCTGAGCATTATATGTTCTGCAGCGACATGGGATTTGTTATCTGAGGGTCACAAAGCCCATAGTGAGAGTATATCCTGAAGAGGCCCACATTTTGGTGTGCTAAAAATCCACGTGCCTTACTGGAAAAAGTGGCACCTGCTGGGTGATGTGGGTTCTCCTCTTTTGGTCAGAGATAGCTTTACACCAGCTCAGCTATGTCACCTGCAAGCTAGCGGGGAGAGGTTGCAAGGCTTAATATGCAGAAGCATATTTAGGGCTGTCGGTGACGTGCATTCTGGTTCTCAACTCCTGTGGACCCTGAGCAGACTTGTTCTGGTGTCCTTCCTGAGTGACAACCCTGCATCGCTGGTTTTCTCCTGCCAGAGCCTCAGGGCTTTGGGAGGTACCAACTGCTGCGTGGCAGGAATTGCACTTTGCTACAACCCTGCTGTAGCTAAAACTTGACCGTGAGTGGGAAAAAAGCAGGTTTTGTGCTGTTTGTACTATCACTTCCCAGGGGAGGTGCCCTACAGCCCCTGCGAGCTCACTGCATTTCTCTTCCTGTTCCCCAACTCCACGGTGCAGCAATGCTGGCTGGAAGTGGCCAGCACCCGTTACACACTGGGCAGCTTGGGCTGGTACTTTTTCTGAGCTTTGGCATTTTTCTGTGGATGTGCTGGGAAGCTCCCCTGGCACATCACCTGGCAGACAGGCGCGTTTCTTACCCAGCTCTTCTTGCTCCCTGCCAGTCTTCAGCATGGCAGGGCTGGCTTGTACTGCTGATGCTCTGCAGTTTTGCAGCCAGCACCATTAATCTGCAGGTCTCCAAGCCCTTGACAGCTATTGAGTTAATTAAAATTTGCACTCTCCCTTTGGACAGAATGAACTAAAACCCATTTCAGTTTGATGGAGATCTCTTCAGTGGTGCTCACTTACAGCCCAGTTCTCAGGAACACAAAGGCCTTTTCCCATCACTTTAACAGATGAAAGGACCCTAGAGTGTATGTAACCTTCCCTGGCTGTAATGCAGAAGATGATTAATCAGATATATTACTGTTTTAAACTGCTGTGGGCACTCCCTCATTGAGTTTTCCCATCTCTTTTCTCATGCTGTGCCCCTAGGCCTCAGCTGTAACCCAAGATATCGTAAGATGCCAATTTTATATTCCTACAACATATATTCCTACAACATATATACAACATGTATAACAGAAAACTTTTATGAGTCCTTAAACATAAATATGCAAATTTTGTGTTTGCTGAGTCTTCATATTTCTGTGGAAAGTTTGGTATTTTCATGGTTTTCCCAGTCACTTGTGGTCCTCAGTGATCCCTTTTATCTATAAATTGTGTATTGTTTAAATCCTGAAGCTGTTCCGAAATGGGGTTGAAGCTTATTAAGAAATATAATTTACTTCAATATAATTTAGAACAGCTCATAAGAGCCATCCCGAAGTGTCCCATCTCCAGCTCTGGGAGCTATGGTCCACTTTTGTCCACGTCACTCTTCCAGCCCCTGTCCCTCTGCTCTTTGGCCTTTTCCACTTGCTGTCTGCAAGGCACATGTACATTCGTAATATCCGCTTGCACCAGGTGCTGTGTGCCCAGGGGGGGTTGGCACAAGTGGATTTACAAACTGGAACCAGTTCTGCTCCTGGGTGACAGAGCCAATGGTGTCATTCATTTCTGTAGCAAACATAAGAGTATCTCAATCTTGCCTTTACTATTTACCAGATTGTAGATGTGATTACTAGATTATTATCAGATATTTACCAGATTGCTTTATTAGAAGAAGGAACACATCATTTCTGCTGAGAGTAATAAAAGCATGTAACTTCACAGGGCATTTGTTTGAGTTGTTTGTAATCTTGGAAGCAGAGAGGTTTGTGCTTTGAGTATCTCTGTGATGCAGCAGTTAGCACACAGAACATGGTGTCTGTTGGCATACGGAAATCAACTGTATTTTCCGCAGCATTTTAAATGACTGCTTAACAGGCAAGAGATAATGCTAATACCATAACATAAGGATAAAGTTAATTAACAGAGTAAGAGTGCCTACCAATGGATGCAGCTACAAATGCACCCCTCTCTCTCCATATGAGGCAGTGTATGGATCCAACAGTACGCTTAGAGAGAAGAGAAGATATTTTCCTGATAACAGAAATCAGCTGCACCCTGAATGCTTCTTCCAAGGTGCTGGGAAGAGCTGGGGTGTTTGGGTGACTGCCAGACCTTCCTTGACCATGGGTGTTGAGGAGCACAAAGCTCATCTCACGTTATTTTCCTGTGCAAGTGCCATGTTGTACAGCAAGGAATGACTTCACAGGGTCACATAATAGGAGAAATGCAGTCACAGAGTGGGTATGGAACTGGCTTCTCTGACATTCTCTACAGGGCTGCTAGACACAGTCTCTCTTTCCACTGCATTGCTACACTTGGTATCTTTAACTTGGCTTCTTCGTTTGAACTCGATTTGGGCTTGTCCTTCCTACATGAAAAGGCACATCAGTGTCCTGCTGTGCTTGGCTTAGTCTTAGCCCAGTCACCTCCAGGACTGTTCACACAATGAGAGCCTCCTTGTCTGCTCCTGTGGTGCATCCTCTGCTTGGCTGTGTCCCAGCAAATGCCCTTCCTTGACCCTCACTTCTCAGGCAGTTCCTGCATCCCGCCGTGGTGCTGCCAGAAACACGTGCCCCTCCTGCCTGCTGCATGGCAGGGGCAGCACCCACCTGGTTCCTGCTGTCACCCCACCCTGCTGGGCAAGCAGGGATGCTGGGGAGCACGCGGCGGTTCCAAACATGTCTCCATAGTTCTTCTACTTCAAGTAAGTGTCTTCTCCTAATTTCTGCACACATATATAGCTCACAAAATTAACGCTGATGTTTCTAAAGCTCTGTTATGGTCACACTCATTCTTATTTACTGCTGCTAGCAGAACGGAGATTTAATGCTATAAATCTCGTGGTGAGTTTAAGAATGGCTGTTGAGGATTTCCATTACTTCTGCAAGGTGCTATAGGAGTCATTTTCAAAGTACAGACAGTTCACAGCGAATGAAAAAGGATTGCCTGGTGCTTCCCATAAAGCTTGGCTTCATTACGTGTCATTGTGTCATACCCTAAACTGCTTGGGCTGAAGTTCCCCGTAGTTTATGCCTGCCTCTCTGGGCTGTGGGGGAAGGTGGGGAGGAGGCGCAAAACTGGAGTGTGATGAAACAAGAAGGGATTTGGGATTTTGGGGGGCAGGTGCAGATCTGGGGAGCAGAATAATCTGGGGAAGAAGTGCTTGGCTGAAAGGCAGAGGTGCGTCACTGTGGCCCCGCTGCGGGCTCAGACACTGTGGGCAGCTGGGGAGTGACAGCAGGCAGGGGGCCAGCAGCATGAGGCCAGTGCTTGGGCAGGGGTTAGCACCAGGGGAGCCAGAGGCAGGGCAGGGGGCTGAGGGAGCAGGACGCATGGGGAGGGATGGGAGGATGAGCCGCCTGTGTCCCCTGCATCCAGCACGGGGCCATGTGCATGTTCCTTAGTGGCAAAGCGCTGGGCTCGCCGCGGGGCTCTGAGGCACAGCGACCCTCTGGTCTCGGTGCAGGGTCGTCTGGTGAAAATCTGGTTTCACCCATATTTTTCAGGCTGTGAAAGGGTGTGCAAGAAACTGCACCAAAGGAACCGTGAGGTGGTGAAAGGTGTCTGTTCAGGTCCAGTTGGCTCTCTAGGGACTTGCAGTACACGAAAGCTTGCTAAGTCGTGCATTAGAGCAAGAAGACTTGATTGAGTGGTGGGAACCGTGCTCTGCTTAGTGCATGGGTTAAACACATGCTGCCCACAGAGCTGTTAATTGACCCTGGAGCTCATACTGCAGCTGCTTTTGAGGTACCCAAAGGTTGGGTTCCTCTTCATGGGCAGTACCTGCCACTGCAGCAGCCGCTCAGCCACGTGGCCTGAGTTATTTATTCCAGGATGGTTTTCTGGGGCTGTTGCACACCGAGTTTCCCAGCTGTCCAGGAGATGGCAGTCCTGCATTTGGACCAGAGATTTCTGGAAGGGTGGTTTGAGGCTTGCAAGGAAACCCAAGTCACAGGCTGTATGTTTGGCTCCGTTGTGGAACGAGCAGGCTACATTTGCAGGGACTGACGATCTGTCCTGTTCTGTGAGGTACCAAAACTGGGGTGGTGAGCCATCAGCGATGAGGGCAGTCTGTGCTCAGCAGGCAAATGTTCCTGGGTATGTATTAATGGTGCAAACCTCAGCAATGGGATGGTGTCACTGTCAAGGAATTATTACCACAGATGACCTAGAGATGCGAGGTCCATGTGGCTTCAACTCCTCCAGTTTTGAAGGCCTTAATCACAGCCAGATGGAAGCGTCCTTGGGAGGATCAAGCCCCCTGTAATGGAGCTGACCATTGGCTGCCTCTTCTCAACGGAGCCATGGCTGGCACCTTTAGCATTCAAGCATGGGGTCCATGATGGGAACAAATATCTCTGCCAACCCCTGTTCCTACCAGAAGCCCCATCTGTCCCCTTGCTCTCCACTTATAACCCTCAGCTGCTGTTGTTCTTCCCCTTGGTCCCCGTCCTCCTTCACCTTCAAAAGCATCCCCAAGTCACCCTTGTTCTGCCCAGGGCTCTCTGTCCTCTTTCCAGCCCAGCTCAGGGGCTGTACCCTCTCCACCTCCTGTCCCACGCTCACTCACCTTCCTTGCCCTTCGGTCTGTGAGAGGTGACACTCCCAGTGAGGCAGTTTTCTGCTCAAAGGAGGGATGGCAGAGCGGAGCGAGGGACACAGTTGCTGGAAGGGTGCTAGGAGACATCCTCGATGCACAGCCCTTCACAGAAGCTGCTGGAGATGACCAGCAACAACCTGGGATCAAATTCTGGGTTACTGCAAACTTGTCTTTACTACTACCGATCAGGAGGCACTTAAAATGATTTTTACATGAAGTGATGGCAAATGATCTGTTTGCTAATTAAAATGTTGAACTCATTGAAGAAATCCATCGTTGAACCTATCTCTGTTCTCTTTCGACGAGGGACGAACACCAAGCGCACCAGGCAATGCTGCCTCCCTGGGCACAAGCTGATGTGCCTCACCTCCCAGAGCAGCTTCAAAATTCTTCTTCCCTTTATTGTTCTCCTAAAATGATGGTCATCAGTGTTGGTGTTAGTGATGTGGCATGCACAGAGTACCTGCACAGAGACTTCAGATCACAAAGGCACTGCAAATAGAGTTTCTAAGTCTGGAAACAGCTGGGCCCAAAGGGAGTCAAGATCCCTGGCATGAGAAACCAGCTAGAGAAAGGTCTGACTTTCAAAGCAAGAAAGAAAACTTCTTAGGATTATTTTTAGGGTAGAAACAGAACTTTGTAGTAGAAAGTGCTGTCACAACGCTCCGCTCAGCACTCCAAAAAAAAGATGGTTGCAGTCATGTTGCAGAGCCATAAACTCCTTTGGGAAATGAAGCCTCTTCATCCCTTTTCTCTTTAAAATCACATAAGCAATTCTAAAAATCCCCCTATTGAAATTCTGTTCTTTAGTAAATGCTTTGTAGTCTTTATTCTTTAAACTTTGCAAATGTTTATGGTTATATAATACTGTACTGAAGTTGTCAGCTCTGTCTTGGTCACTTTTCTACTTAAAGATGGAAAACTTTGTTGTTCTTCAAATGTTTGCAACCCTAAGAGCTTCTTTTCAAATGTTTCTTTCTGAATGTTGAGGACCGGTGCCTGTATATCATAGCTGCCAGATGCCATCTCAGTGTGAACAGGGAAATAAATCCATGTACAAATTCACACCCAAAAACCTCCTCAGACTGGATTCTGTAGAAAGCCCTTTCAGCCTGAAACACTCACATTACTTGGGGAATTAATCTGTTATCTCATGATTCTTTTGCAAACAGGACAAGGAGGCAGCCTGCTCTCCTGACCAGCCAGTTCTTCCTTTGATGCCCATCTCAGGCTGAAGGCTGTTTAAGAAATAGTGGTACTTTAAAAGGCTGTTTTGAAGTTGAAAGATGAACATATAAGAAATAGAAATGTTTGGACTCATTCAAAACAAACTTCCACTCGTGTTGAGCCCTGGTGGAACTAAGGGGATTTATCTGAGACAATGAGTTGAATACAGGGAGGAGATGAAGCTGTGTCTCTGGAGATGTTCTCAGATTTTCCCTCTTCAGAGACAAAAGCAGAAGATTTACAAGTCTGGTACATGCGTGTTTGGAGATCGAGCTTGAGAAGCTGGTGACCTAGAGGAGCAAGAAGCTGGTGAGCAGTTGGAGAGGTGACACGTGGGTCTCACCGGGCTGGCTGTACTACTGGTCCAGCTCACAGCCAGGCAGTGCAGAACTGGTGCTCACGCCTGCCTGGCCTGAGGGCAGCTGGGCAGGTGCTGCACCAGTGATGTTTCCAGCATCTTCCAAACATGCACTTTCACTCAGAGATGTTTGACTTGCGGGTCTGCAAAGCCCTTCTTTGGGTCACTGACTCGCTCCCTCGATGGACTTTTAGTTACACAGGATCCCTGGATGCAGCATGCTCCGGAGCTGTTGGCTATTCTTGGGAATCTGTGCTTGAAAACTATTTCCTCTTTTGTTCCTACACCTTGAGCAATGATGTTCCTTAGCTCCCCCATCCCTCCCATGACGATTCAGACCTCCCAGTCACCACATCCTGCTCTTCCAGGCTGGTGCCAGCCCTGTGACAGCAAGGCTGGTCATGCTTTGCTGCCGCCAGCTTCCTGGGCAGCTGCAGCTTGGCCTGAGGACCCTGGCCCAGCCTGGAGCCTGTGGGCACCTTGCCGCTGGAGCCCTCCATGCTTGCACCAAAACTGCAGGCTGCAGCAGAAAACCCTGCTGGGCCACGAGTCTTCACTTGCAAATGGCTGTTGCAGCTTGCTGAGACAGGGGTTTGAGGCAATGAGACGGGTGCACAGGAGTAGGGGGAGTGTGAGGACCCCGTCAGCTCTGCTGATGGCAAGTCCTGCACCTGCTTTCAGAGCTTGTCTCTGTGCAGGGCTTTGCTTAACTGGTGTAAAACAGGGTTGTCTTTGGTTCATGCCTCAGCTGCACAAAATCAGAGGACTTTGGGTCCGTCCGGGCCCACGTGGCCTGCTGTCCCCCAAGGCGCAGGCAGCTGAGGTTGCTGTAGGTTTCCTTCAGAAGGGCATTTCAATCCTTCTCTGTGAGTCTCTTTTTTTTTCTCCTCCTTTCTCCTGCCCTGTGACTCTCTGCAAGGAAGACTTTTGGTTTTGGGGATGATTCATAGACTAGCAGAAGTCAGCCCTGCCCCAAAGGCTCAGAAGTCAGGATGAACCTGAGTTATGATCCTAAATGTGACTTTGGCCGTGTGGGTCATGACGTGCTTCTCCCCTGTGCCCTGGGTAGCTGCCAGGAACCCAAATCAGGGCTCACCCTGCACCCCAGTGCCTGCTGGACCACACAGTGCCAGGACGAACACCGTCTCCCTGGCATCGTGCAGGCAGGAGACTCCATAAATAAAGCAGGACCCGAGAGCAGGACACAGCCTGGGGGCAGATGGCCGAGGCTGCCACTGTGCTGTCCCCACCGATGCTCCCTGGAGGGTAACATGGGCTTCCGTGGTGCTTTGCATTCAGAGCTGCAGGCATCCACTGGTCTCATGTCTTTCAGATGAAAAGAAGAGAGCTGATTAATCCCGGAGCTAGAAAAGCCACAAAGAGGGAACTTCAGGGAGGATTTAGTTAGCAGTGGCCCAGATACATCAAACTGTCTCCTGCATAAAGCGATATCCCATTAGCACTCCTCTTCATGCAACACAGCTTACGTTACTTATCCTATTAGATGACTGACGCTGCTTTGATATATTCCAAGGACACTGTGCTAAACTTTCTGTCACAGTTTTCCCTGTCTGATTTCAGACAGTCATGTCCAATGGAGATGGCCGCCTGCCTGGTGGTGCCACCATGTCCCTGCCAGGCAGGCAGGATCCTGATGGAGTGGGCACAGCAGCGCCTGATGAGCTCGCAACTCCTGGGAATTGCTTCAGGCCCACCAGGAACCAGAGCCTCTCCCAGGCCACCTCTCGCCACCACAGGGTCATGGGGCTGGACCACGGCACTGCTGAAACCATCCTGAGGCTGGCCTGGAGAGGACGTGAAATGTCAGAAACAGGACAGGGCAGTAATTACTGCAGTTAGGGCTTGGCTGAGCCCTGCCAAGCCTGTAGCCATAGTCAAAATATTAGGACAGGGCAGAAAGAAAAGTCACTTTGTTGCCTAATACCTGGTAAGGTATTTCATGAGACAAGTAGCCTTGACCAAAATATTTCCTGTCTATGAGCAGAGGGAAGAGGATGCTGTAATCGGGTGTTGTAGCGCTGTAAAGCAAATGATGTTCTGCTGAACTAATAAAACCTGGCATCCACGTCGCTGTGGGGCTGCACATGCTGTGACTGCATATGAAAATTCACTGGCTTGAAAGTAAAAGGGTGTTAGAAATGCCTCTTTGGTGGATAGCCCCGGGATGATATGAAGACATCTGTATCATCTTATTTCTTTCATCCTTGGGTTTGGAATATGAAGGATTCATCTGGAGAGCTGGATTTTACCAATAATGCTGGCAAACACAAATATCCTCGTGTTTCATACATGTGACCCCGTCTCCCCACAGTGACCTTGTGCAAGCTGTGCCAAGGGGCAATGCTCATGAGCCTGGCCAAGGGGATGGCTTGGCCCCTGTGCGGGGACAGCGCAGCTACGTGCAGGCATTGAGGACACCAGGAATGTACCAAAGCTCAACACAACTGTTATATACAGATATCAATAAGGGAGAAAAAAGGATATAATTGGAGAATTTGACTAACATTTTTAATTTTAACTCCAATAAAATTCCCCTGAACAGCTCTTGTCACACTTAGTCCAGTGCCAGCGCTACCTTTCAAAAGCCATGTTCAAACCCATCTCTGCTAAAGGCTGTCTACGATATCTGTCTCTACACACTGCAGACTCCTCGAGCCCGTTTTCTCTGAGGATGTGCAGTACTTGCAGTGCACAAAGTGATGATGAGATCAGCAGCGACCTACCCTACCTGCAAGGTGGATCCTGACAATCAAAGCCATACCCCAGGCTGAAATTTCATGGATGCTGAGTCCACATGGCAGACCAGGGACTCTCCTACCCCATCAGGGAAGATCAAGTGTTAAATCATCACAGTGGTTTAAATGAACAGTGCAGCAGTACCACCATAAAAACACTTAATTTCATCCTTGGCTTGCTAATCAGTTCATCGGTGGCGATAATGTCCAGGTTTTGGAAGGTGAGAAGTAGTGAGCAGCATGCCCCTCCACCCCTGAACCCACTGCAGCTGTTTGCAGAGTGGGCTCCCGAGTTTCAGCTTGCCAGTGGCTGGAGGCAGCAGATGGCATCACTGCACAACACGTCTGCTGCTCACCAGCAGCCATGAAGCCATTCAGAGGATTATATTTCTTGGTCCACGTTTTCTAGCCATTAAATTCCTCCTTTTTAAGCAATTTCTTTCTCAATGACAAGGTTACACTGTGGTCCACTGCTTGCACCTGTTTTCCTTTTTTACTCCTGTGCCAGTTAATGGTCCCATTGTGTCTTGAGTGTTTAGGAGCAAATCGGGACATTGCAGGCAGGTGACATGGTTATATTGTACCTGTGGTGTCTCATGTTGTCCACTGGGCTCACAGGAGAGCAGAAGACTTGCTCTCAAGTGGGGGAGAGGAGCTACCCAGATGTGGGAAGGTGCCATGCTGGGTTCCCAGGGGAGTGAGACACCAGCCCTGGAGGTCCCCTGGCCACAGACAGCCATGGGGAAGGGGCTCTGCCTGCTGACAACCATGAGATGTTTCAGCCTCATGGTTCAGATCAGGAGAACCTCACACAAGGTGTCTCATCCATTCATGTCCCCAGCTGTCACTGGGGCTGCAGGGTTGAGTTTTCTGCCACGTGGGTGTCAGCATAGCTCCCCATGGCATCTCCTGATCACCTCTGGGTGCCTCTTCCCCCCCTGCAGAGCACCATGGTTACAACAAGGATGGGTGGGATGTGCTGCAGGAGCCCTGTTTACTTGATGAGACTTAAACCATAACCGCATGGGACAGTGCAGGGGCTAGTGGTGACTTTGGATTTTCAGTAGGGGAAGAGTCCAGCGTTTATAGAGTCCTGGTTTAGTGGCCAGATGCAAGTCCGGGATTTCTGTGTGGAAGCAGAAAGTCCACACAGGCTGGGAAAAGAAAGGCTGGGAGTGTCCCTGACCATCTTTGCTTTGTACATGGTGGATTTTAATTAACAGCACATTTCAGAGGACCAACTTATCACTGGCAGGAGTCAGGAAGATCCTTTTCACTTGCTCCATCCCCTCTGCATGCAGATTTGGGGTCAGGGGCAGTTTCCCAGGCCAGGTGGTGGTTATCAGCTTGCTCTGCTCAGCAGCAAATGTCACCCCAGGTGCTGGCTGCTGCTGGAGGGATGCAGGAGAGCATCAGTGTCCCTCTGCTCACTCTGCCCCACACCAGTGGTCTGTCACCTTGACAGTCTTATTTATGCTGATGTGGGGATGGCCCCTGCTCGGGTGACCTCTCTGGGGTAAAGCTGTGCCTGTGTGGGTCCCGGCAAGGTGGGAAGGGGGACACCATCAGCCACTGGCTCGATCTTACATGGGAAGGGGAAAGCAAAATCCTTGAAACAGGCCTGGATAAAGGCAAATGGAAGCAGATCGGCCAGTGTGTTACCCCGAGAGGCAGGGGCCACCCTTTCACTGCTCAAAACTGTGGAAGAGCCTCAAATTCCCCTGCAATGCTGAAGGAAAGGATGAGTGAGCTGGAGCTCCTGCATGAGCACAGGCAGTGACCGGGACAGAGCAAACTGGCCAAGCAGCAAAAGGAAAGGGTGGTGGCTGGAGGGAACTCCACAACACTTGTGCAAAACCAAAGTCAAGTACACTGGGAAGGCCTTGGCTTCTCAGCCAGGGTTCAGAAGCTGTTCGGAACCAGGGTTTGGAAAGCAGCAAAGTTATTCAGAAACAGTGCTTTTTGGTATCTTCACTGGTAGGCATTGAAGCCATTGAAACTGTGGCGAATGAAGAGGCGGGACGCAGCTTGATGCAAGCAAATGTCCATTTATTGTACAGAAGCACGAGTTTTTATACACTTTCAGAAGCTGCGCGTTTTAAACAGATTGGTTCTTGAAGCTAAGCATTGCATCCTAGGCAATCCCTGACTGGTAGTTAACTGCCATCAATTAACAGCAAGGTGTTAACTTTCCTTGGCGCCATCCATCCCCCACTCCCTATGCTCTGTATCATGTTAATTGTTGTCTAGACAAGCTTGAGCACATTCCTTTCAGCTAACTGATTGCCACTTTATGGTCCTGATTTCCAGGCCCCCTCCTGCATGAAACCAAAGAGGAAGAGGAAGTTGCTCTGTCAATGAGATGGGAACCCAAGGCCCCTTGCTCTTGGTGAATATGGAGATAGACTTTATCAGCTACGACAATAATTTTTTTCTTGCCCATACTCAGATGATATAGAATCATAGAACCATTCAGGTTGGACAAGTCCAGCCATTAACCTAATGGTGCCAAGCACACCACTAACCATGTCCCGAAGCACCATGTCTACATGTCTTTTAAACGCCTCCAGGGATGGTGACTCCACCACCTCCCTCGGCAGCCTGTTCCAGGGCCTGACCACCCTTTCGGTGAAGAAATTGTTCCTAATACCCAACCTAAACCTCTCCTGGCCCAACTTGAGGCCATGTCCTCTTGTTCTGTCACTTGTTACTTCAGGGAAGAGACTGACCCCACCTCACTGCACTCTCCTTTCAGGTAGTTGTAGAGAGTGATAAGGTCCCCCTGAGCCCCCTCCTCTACAGGCTGAACACCCCCAGATCCCTCAGCCGCTCCTCATAGGACTTGTGCTCCAGCCCCTTCCCCAGCCCCGATGCCCGGCTCTGGACAAGCTCCAGCACCTCAATGTCCCTCTTGCAGTGAGGGGCCCAAAACTGAACCCAACATTTGAGGTGCAGCCTCACCAGTGCCAAGCACAAGGGGACAGTCACTGCCCTGGTCCTGCTGGCCACGCTGTTTCAGATCCAAGCCAGGATGCTCTTGGTCTTGGCCACCTGGGCACACGGGGGCTCATGCTCAGCCGGCCATTAACCAGACCGCCAGGCCCTTTCCCGCTGGGCAGTTCCCAGCCCCCTGCCCCCAGCCCGCAGCTGCCTGGGGCTGCTGTGACCCATGGGCAGGACCCAGCGCGGAGCCCTGTTGAACCTGATACAACTGACCTCAGCCCACCAGCCCAGCCTGCCCAGACCCCTCTGCAGAGCCCCCTGCCCCCCAGCAGGTCAGCACTTCCCCCAGGTTGGTGTCACCTGCAAAGTGACTGAGGGTGGCTCAGCCCCCTCCCCCAGATCTTCGATGAAGACATTAAACAGGGCTGGCCCCAGCACTGAGCCCTGGGGACATCCCGTGTCCCTGGCACCAGTGGGACCTAACTCCGCTCACCACCATGCTTTGGGGTCTGGCCAGCCAGCCAGCTTTTTGCCCAGCAGAGTCCACCCGTCCAAGCCACAGGCAGCCAGTTTTTCCAGGAGAATGCCATGGGAGACAGTGTCAAAGTCCAGGTGAACACAATGTACAGCCCTTCCCTCATCCACATATTAGATCTTTAAGTTCAATCTTCCCGACACATTAATATTTCCTTTACACAAACTTAATCTTAGTTTATAACGCTGGAAATAGGCACCAAAAGTGATGCATTCATCGCAGTAAAATTTTATGTGTGTGCACAGGTATGTGACAGCATAGATATTAGTGTTTTCTTTACTCAGGATGTGCTTTGACATTTCTTCTGGGAAGAGAAAACACCACTCACACCTCACAGCTGGGAGACAACATTTCCCATCTTGCAGATGCTCCAGAGGCCAATAAGGAAAAAATCAAGGAGGGTGAGGTAGAACAAACGTCCATAAACCTGATGGAGAGCAGCTCGCTAGCAGCATGCGACGGCTGTCCCATAACCCAGCCGACACCAGGGCATCCCTGCGGTGGGGGAGCTGCCTCCTGCATGCTGGCTGCCCAGGGCAGCCCCTGTGCCAGGTAAGTGCCCCAGCAGGGCCGGGGGGGCTGTGGCTGCTTTTTATCAGCATTGGGGCAGCCCCACACAGCCATGAAGCTGCTTCAATGTCACCTGGGTGGGCTCTGCAGCCAGGAGGTGAGGGGAGGTCTGCACGGGCAGGTCTGCCCTGGCAGTGATCGGCAGCCCCGGGTCCGTGGTGTCTGCCCAGAGCTCCGAAGGAGTGTCATCCACCTGGTGATACTCCACCTGGCAGGTAGAAACTCCAACTTCTCAGACAGGACTTCTTTGAGCTTGGCATGGCTTCGGGGCCTTCCTTGTGGCCGCAGTTGTGGCTGACTTCAGGCATTTACATGGACCTGTCATGAAACAGAAATGCTGGGAATGGGATAACATCCCACCCCTCCCAAGGTAATGGCCCAAGCACCACATCTATGCAGAAGTGAGTTATGAGAGAAAATGTTTTTGAAACATCATGTACCAGGCAGAGTGCATGGGGAAAAAAAATCTGCTTCCTCAGTTCACTTGTTAACTTTTTTGGAAATCCTGTTTACTTCCCTGTTTGCTCTGTTCCAGTGGCTGAGCTGCAAGTTAGTGCCCAAGAGTAACTCTGGACGTACCTTGGGCTAAGCTGGACTCCTCCATGCAAGCAGCACAATTTGTGTTTCACCTTCACAGTCATCTCAGCATTGCTGGGGAAAGCCTTTTCTGTCTGAAACTCTTTCTCCCTCAGCAGATGAGATTTTTGCAGCCTCTGGCATTATTCAGTTATTTTTCATTTGTAAGACTTTGGAAATTTTTTTTATCAGTATTTTTTTCAAAATCATAGCTCAAAGCTCACTTGGGTGAAAGGTGGCATTTGTCACCATAGGTTGTACCTGCACGGTGATGGCTAGAGGCACATGTCTGCCCCACGCAGAGGACATGCAGTGAACCACACAGTTCCTGCCCCAGGAGCTGGAAGAGGCAGGAGATATTGCAGGTGCTCCCTGGAGAGACACCTGCTTTCACCTGAGGCTTGGTCCAGTCCCTTTAGCTCTGCTTCTGACATGAGCCCCAGACATGACAAGCTGGATGTTTCCCCCATTCTCCTTCCTGCCTATGAATGCTACTGATCCACACAGTGTGTTTGCTCCAGAAGAAGGCAGGGATGTCCCTGCTGCCTTCCATGGTGCTGGTTTGCTGCATTCAGCTCCTGTGCAGCCCGGCACGGACCTGGCAGAGGGACCCCTGGCCCTGCTCAGCTGTGTGTTGAGTGGGGCTGCACCTCCAGGCTTGTGCCCTGCCAAGGATCAGCGAATGCCACCAAACACCCATTGCCGATATACCCGGGAAAAACCCTGCTTGACACAAGGGACGTGCAAGGATGCTTTTGCGGCTTCCGGGCTGTATTTGCTCAGATTCCGATAAGGGCTCTTATCAGAGCAGGTGAATACCCCTGGCTGGGGGCCAGGTCACCACTCCATCATCGACAGCTCAGTAACACATCCCGAGACAGGGACGGATCAGGACTAGCAGCAGTGTCACCCCACTCCTCCCCTGCACTGTGCAGCTATAAATCTTGTGACTCAATGCAATTCTACAGTAACTTTCTGGACTTGTAAGTGTGCAGGTGTCCCTGTAGAGTCGGCATGGGTGAGTGTGAGCGTGGGGCAGCAGGGCGGGGGGGGTCCCTGGCTCGTGGACCCTCACAAGTGGTGCTGGTGGAGGCGGTGGTGTTGAGAGTCTCCCCCCTGGCAGAGCCATCTGTGTGCCCCTATGGATGAAGGACTTACCACAGAGGCAGAAGATGACACAGGGCACAGAGCAGGGCAGACTCAAGGTCCGTGTTGCTTCTTCCAGGGCAAGGGAGAAGGTTTGAGAGGGACTTGCAAGTCCCTAGGTCTGCCCTCAGCCCAGCCCAGCAGCTCCCCAGGCAGCATCAGGGCAGGGGAGAGCTCAGGAGGGCTTGGACCAGGGAAGAGGGAACCTGCATGCTCCCCTGTCCCAGAGAGCAGGAGCAGAGGAGGGTCAGACCAGCTGTGTGTCATACTCAAGGGGTGCAGACCTGCTGGCCGTCCTGCAGGTGCAGTCACCATGCTGCTCTGGCTGGAGCTTTAGATGGGGGCTGTCCACACCTCGCATCACTGTGAGAGCATCAGGAAGAGCTTCAGTGAGGCTCGGAGTCCAGGTGCAGCGAGGGCAGGTGTCTGCAAATGGGTCTGCCCCGGCTGCTGGAATAAGGGCTGTGCTCAGGAGCAGGAGGGCAAAATCTATGGAGGGAAGGTCACAGTGGCCTTTCCCCATGCAGATGGGTCAGTGGGGACAGAGAAGATGTTGAACAAAGAAAAAAATCGCAGCAACTCACCTCCTCGCAGTATCCCTCCATTCCAGCAGAGCAGGGGCAGGTTCAGAGAAAAGGACGGGTTCAAGTCTAGCAGATAGTCACTGTGCTTTAGTTCTCGCCCAGCAGAGTCATAAATCTAAGTGTAAATGTGTTAAAAATGTAAGATTGTAGGTAGTGGTGTATGAAAAGCCTAGGTTTCCAATTACTATCAAGGGTCTATCACTATGTGGGGTGTCCAAAATGGAGGCACCACTGGAAAAGTTCTCCCTTTCCAGATGTTTCACAATCCAATGCTGCTGTAACCCCCAGAGGTGCAGCTGTGATGCCATCTTTAAATGAATGTTCAGATTTTAATCTTGGCATAATTATTATTATAATTAAGGTTAATAACATTATTATTTTTGAGTAAATCTGGGGGGGGGTATTTGAATTTTCCAGAGTGTAGTAGAAAGCTTGAGGAGGTACTTTCTAGCTGTTTAGTGAGCTGGAGGTGCAGAAAATATTCTGCAAAGTTTTTGTTAAGGTTTGTGCTTAAAGATAAACACATTGGTCAAGTTTCATGTGATCTGCAGAGGACTCTCTTACAATTGCTTGATTTTGCTCCCCAAATTTCCTGGGCACCTTGGGCTCTGGCATGAAGCCTGGGGACAAGAAAGAGTCTGGCTGCAAGGTCCATGTCAGAGAGGTAACCTCATGCTGTCCTTGCAGGTTCGGGGTGACTTGCATCTGTTTCACCTCTGGGCAGCTGGTTCCCCATTGCATGTTTTACTTCGACAGTGGGATGCTCTGTTTGACTCTCATCTTGTCTCTTCCTCCTCCAGTTGTCCAGTGTGCTCCGCTCCTGCTCCTCGCCTGTGTGTTGGCCCTGCCTGCCCCACATCTCACCAGGAGCATCCAAAGCCTGTCACTCTTCAATCAGTCTGTCTTGAATAATGCTGTGTCTGCTCTGAACACTTTAGTGAAGGGTAGGTACATGGGAGGTCTCCATCTGTGCCAGAAGGACATGGGGTAGAAGCACACCAGAGCAGGCTGTCGGGGAGGGCCTCTTTCAACCTGGTGCTCCCTGGTTGCACCAGACAATCCTCAAATGTCTGGTGCGGGCAGACACGGGACCTTGCAGTCACAGGCCTTTCTGCTCATGTATAGGTGTGGAGAAGCCCAGAGGGTTTGCTGTGATCCCCCCCTGAAGCCAAAGCTGCCTCTTCCCACACACCCCCTGCCCTGTGGAGGATGGTAGGGACAGTCAGTGGGAAGGATGCAGAAGAAAGGGAGGGTTCTCGTGCCACCAGCATCCTCAGCTGTTTTGCTTGTCCCATGGCTAAAAACTAGAAAAGTGGTCATCTCCTGTGAAATAGCCTTGTCTGAGGATACTTCACCAGGGTGCACCATTCCCTGTCTCACCCTCAGCCTTGCTCCTGGGGAACTCATAGCCCCAGGAGAGCGAAACGCAGCTCCTTCAGTGGTGGGAGAAGATGGCCACTTGGCTGAGGGAACACAGGGCAAACCCATGCCCAGTCTCTGGGTCCACAACACACCAAAAATAGTTGGAAATGGAGACTAAGTCTCCTTCCCCAGCCAGGAGCAAGATCAGAGGTGTAGAGGCCCCACATCTTACTGCCTGGACTCCACTTCTTCAGCCAGAATGTACCTCCTAATCTGGGATTCAGCTTGCTTTGGTGTTGTCCCCCCATTTCCAAATCTCCTCCTTACTGTTGTTTTCCGTGTTCCAGGTCAGGTCCAGCTGGTGAATGGCTCCAACCAGTGCTCCGGACGGGTGGAGGTTTGGTACCACAATGAGTGGGGAACAGTGTGTGATGACGGCTGGGACATGAGAGATGCCTCTGTGGTGTGTAGGCAGCTTGGCTGTGGAGAGGCACTATCAGCCCCAAGTAATGCTTATTTTGGGAGCGGATTGGGGACTATCTGGCTGGACAGCGTTAACTGCAATGGGGATGAGGAGCGCCTCACTGAGTGCTCGCTGCAGGCTTGGGGAGAGCACAACTGCAGGCACAGCGAGGATGCAGGTGTTGTGTGCTCAGGTGAGGATGGCATTTGCATGATCCCTGCTCCTCAGGCACTCCAGGTCTCATTAACATCTTCGTCTTCCAGCCACAGGAATGCACAGGGTCTTGTTAAATTGCCCTCTCTCCTGCCCCAGGTTCGCCCAAGGACTGCAGTGAGATCCCTGCTGGCAGCCCCAGCGGCATCTACGTCATCCAGCCCCCAGGGCTGCACCCCATCGTGGTGTACTGCGAAATGAACGCAACGGACGGGGGCTGGACGGTCATCCAGAGGAACCGGCAGAGCACGGAGATCACCTGGGCTGAGTCCTGGAGCACCTACAAGTACGGCTTTGGGAACGTGCACAGTGAGTTCTGGCTGGGCACTGAGTACATCTATCAGATCGCCAAGCAGAAGGTCTACCGGGTCAGGTTTGTCATCTGGGATGCCGCAAATGACACAAAGTTTGCAGACTACAACATTTTCAGCCTGGAAGATGAGTCCCACGGCTACCGGCTGAGGCTGGGAACATACTCGGGGACAGCAGGGGATGCCATGGCCACAAGCAGTGCTTCCACCGTGCATGACAACATGAAGTTCTCCACCAAAGATCTGGATCAGGACACTTACAGTGGGAACTGTGCCTCCAGCTACGGGGGCGGGTGGTGGTACTCGGCGTGTTACTCTGCCCGGTTGAACGTCAAGGGGGCCCTAACGTGGGGCAGCCTGTGCAGTGGGAACTGCAAAGCTTCTGCCATCCTCATCAAACCCCTTACCTGCTAGGGCTTCGCTGCTGCCTGCCTGCATCAGGCACGTGGCCAGACCAGTGCCCTGCCGGGCCTCTCTTTGCTGGGGGCAGCGGGGCGGGTGGCAGCAGGGCATCCTGGGCTGCCGGCAGGTTTTTCTTGCACCTCTTTTGCAAGGCTCCTCCACCTCCCTTGCTGGGTTCTTCCCCTTTGAGCTGTTATTTTAATTGCATTATAATCAGACTAACACATTGCAAGCCCTGTTCTTGTCAAACATACCTGCTCTGGAGAATAAAATGTGCTTTAGAAACATAACATCTGGATGAGCGTCATGGGAATATATCCTTATTCTTAGCTGGATAAATAATCAGTCTTTTTCTTTCCAGGGTTTCTGTCACCCCCTCATTAGCTGGGGTGGGGCAAGGGTGAGGATTCCTTATTTCCTAGTAAATCTGAATTAACCCCACTTGCTGAAGATGTGGCCTTGACACCTACACCTGGAGAGGTGTTTTCACCCATGCTGGCTCTCAGTTCAGCAGTTCTTAAAACCTCTGGTAAAATCCTGTCTAAAACAACACCTACAACGTGCAAATACCTACTTCGTACTTCCAGTATGTTTGTACAGGCTGGTATGGAGTGAGCAGCTGTGCTAGGGCAGTGCCAGGCTTCTTGTGAAAAAATACATGGGATTGCAGGGAAAATATCAAATAGAGAATTAATTTTAATAAAACACAGTGGTTTTATTTAAATAAAGATTTAAACAAAGAATCTGCATTCAAATAAAGAAACTGCAAGTTTTTGATGCTGGAGAAGCTCCAGGGAAGGATGTATGGCTCTGGGGGCTCTGCAGGGCACTGCCAGCCCCAGGGGGGACACACTGTTGGGGGACCCCTGCCCTGCCCAGGCAGGGGGTGCCGGTGCAGGGCATTGCTGTGTGCCCACTCCCGCGTGCCTGCCCTGCAGCTTCGCGCCGCAGCACACCTGCGCCAGCACCATGGGATGGGTGCTGCAGACACACGTCAGGCTCGCTGGGGAGGGGGTGCTGCCCCACATGCTCGCTGGCCTCTGGCCAAAATTCAGATGTGGGTGGCCCATGGCTAGCCGCATGTTGGCGTGTCCTGGCCACCCAATGTCACCCGCTCCGGGGTGGGAAAGCAGTGTCCATGATGCAGTGCGCTGCCACCCCTCGGAGCCTTGCTGGCTACAGAGAGCCCAGGCCGAGCACTGCGGGGCTGCCCCAAGACCTCCGCTCACCCCAGGGCTCCCCAGCCCCCTGTGGCCTCAAAGCATCACCCCCCAGCACCCAGCCCTGGGCTGCTGAGGGACCCTGGGCACCACCCCAGTGATGGACCCCCCATGGCATGAACCCCCCCTCCTGGTGACTTGACACCCCTCGGGGCACCCCGACCCCCCTCAGCCCTTGCTGCAGGATGGGGCTGGGACTCCAGCTCCCCCAGCCATGGCACAGAGCTGAGCAGGGAGGGAGTGAGACTCAGGCAATGCAGGAAATGGGAAACTCCCCTGCCATGAACACAGTGCCCCCCAGCACCCTCCACTGCCCCAGGACCTCGACTGCCCCTGTGCGTGTGTGTGCAGCATCACCACCGCAGGCAGACACAAGGCAGCGAAGTCTGGCTCCAGGGTTTATTGCAGCTGATTTCTCCCAGCGTGGGTAGCAGAGCTGTGGGGTGTACAGGGGAGGGAGCAGGGCCTGAGCAAAGCAGGGATACACCGATCGCACAGGAAAGGGAACTTGCACAGTCTCCCCCTCCCCAGGACAGGAGCAGGTGCACCCACCCCAAACTCGTTTCTGCGTCCCAGCACCAGCCAGCACCACGGTACTGGGTGAAGCTGCCTGTGTGCCCAGGGCTCCGGATGGTTGCCTCTGAGCCCCAGAGCTGCTGTGCTTCAGTGGGTGACAGGGCAGGACAGGACACTGCGGGCAGCACAGGACATGTACCGGGGCTGGCACGGGGCGGTTGGCAGGCACAGGAACGGGGCACCGAGCTGGGGACAGTGGCACTCCCCCAAACTCCTGGGAGGCTGGGAGCTGCGGCACGGTCAGCACACATCTGTGGGTTTGACCAGGATGAGGGAGGATGCACAGTCACCACTTGAGCAGGTTCCTGGCCAGAAGATGTACCCCTTGCCATTGAGCAGGACATTCTGACACTTGTCATACCACCAGCCCCCATAGCTGCTGGCGCAGTTCCCACTATGCTGGTCCTGGTCCCTGTCAGTCGTGCTGAACTTCATGTTGTCATGTATGCCCCCATACGTCGAGTGGTAGCTGGTCAGATAGTCATCCCCATCACCAGAAAACCGGCCCAGCCTCAGCGGGTACCCACTAGCCTCACTCTCCACGCTGAAGATGTCGTACTCGGCGTAATGGGTGATGTTGGCTTTATTCCGCACGATGAAGCGGACCTTGTAGGTGCCCTGCTGCGTCAGCAGGTGCAGGTACTCCGTGCCCAGCCAGTGATCGCCCTGCACGTTCCCAAAGCCGTACTTGTAGGTGGTCCAGGACTCTTTCCATGTGATTTCGGTGTTGTAAGTGTTTCTCTGGACAACAGTCCAGCCCTTGCCTTCGGTGTCCATGTCGCACCACACCACGACTGGGGGAGACCTTGCTGGCTGGATGACATACACCCCGCTGGGGCTGGTCTCACGGAGACGGCTGCAGTCTGCGGGGAACCCTGCAGCAGCAGATCAAGCAAGACACGAGGGACATTTACTGGAGGGCAGTTTATTGTGGGGCAGCTGCAGCGATGCTGCTGATGCTGGATCTCTCTGGGTGCTCCACAACCAGTAGAACATTTTGGGAGTGCCTCTTATCTACTGGTGATGAGAGGCAAGAATTGTCCTGCTTTGCAGCTTAGGTTTGAATAGAGGCTGGCTTTCTCTGTGTGGCTGCAGGCATGGGGACACTTAAACCCAGCACCTTGGAGCCTGACTGTGCTCAACGAAGGGCAGCACGGCTGCTCCCAAACTTGTCAGCTTGTCAGCTGTGTCCCCTGCACCCATACTCACTGTGGTGGGAACTGGCCACGCACGCTGGGCTTGTACAGAGGAGAAGCATCCCCACCAGGGTGGGCAGGAGGATGAGTTCCCCGTGGAGCTGGTGTGTCCCAGCCTGGAGCCCTGGGGATGAAAGTGCCCATCACTGACGGGATCCCTGGGCAGCCCCCCAGCCCCTGGGGAGCTCGGACCAGGGAGGTCATAGCCACGGAGTGCAGGCAGGAGCAGAGGGCTCCCAGGGTGGTAAAAGCCGCAGCTTCAGTGGAGGCTCAGCCCCTGCAAGGTGAGAAAGGGCTGTGTCACCCTCCTGATCAGCCCTTTCCTTGCACCACACAGAAACCTGCAGTCACATTTTCTCATATTTCTCCTCAATGTAGCTTGGAGGTTTTTTCCTACGGGTCTAGAGGCAAAAGGGTATTTTGATAGGGAAGAAGGAAATCTGTGTTAAGGGCATTGAGAGGAAACAGTTCAGAGCACTACAGCTGAGTTTGGTGTATAAAATATGGTGCTCCAGCTGCAGAGCATGCAGTTCACAGGGATATAGGAAAGAGCCCAGCAGCAGCAGCAGCAGCAGCGAGCTAGAAAAAAAGGGCTGGGTGGAAAGGGGAGGAGTGGGATGGAGACACTGGACACTCATCAGTTCCTGCTCCTGTAGTCCCTTGCTGCTGTCACATAACTTGGCTTTCTATTTGCATTCCCTGGAGCTGCGAGCACTGCAGAAAAGGAGCCATGAGGAAAACTCACCCATTGCCGTGGTGCTGCTGAGCAGATGCTGGGAGCGTGAGCAGTCAGTTCCACTCAGCCCCAGTGTGGCCTCTGCCCCTTTATATCTGGGTCTCTGCCCCTTTATGTCTGGGTCTCTGCCTATACGCACCTCCTGTGTGATGATCTCAGTCCCTTGTTTGCATGGACCAAGTTAATCATTGTGTGCCCATCTGGTGGCTTATCTTTGATCAAGATTTCACAAACAGGCCCTAAGATGTCTTTTTTCCTGCGAAAAAATAAAGTACTCCAGTCCTTCCAGCTGTTGGGGAGTTTATAAACTGCAATATACTGGACCTGCCCAGGAGTTAAATCTTTCTGGGGATCTACCAACTGCTGCAGAGCGATAAAAGTGCTAAAGGAGAGAGGAAAGGCAAACAGAAGGGAAGGAGTGTGAACACCAAGGGCACAGGGGAGGTTGGTATCATCTGGAGATCAAAGAGAATAAAACCTATGGGCAATGGCTTGTCAGCAGTTACCAGCTCCCAGATGTCACGACAGTTCTGTGATGGCTGGAGGTCTGCCTCGGCTTCCTTCCCTGCAGAAAGCTGCCAAGCAATCAGCCTCCGAGCTGGGCTGCGAACACTGATGCCTTCTCTGCCCGCTGTCGGTAGAGACTGAGGGTGGAAGGCAGCAGCCTTTCCCGGGGGCCATCCCTCACCCCGAATTGCTTGTGGCAGCTCTGAGCAAAACTAGGCTGAGGGGGTGTCTGTGCAGTACCGCTTCCCCTGCGCTTCCCTTCCTCAGCCCATAAGTCTTCGTGAGAAGAAACAGGCTTAGCAAGTCTCTGCTGACCTCCTGCTCTTCCCCACTGCACATGGGGTGGGCATGGGCCTGGCAGCCTGGTCCAGGGTGGATGCTGTCTGGTAGAGCATCTTAAATGTGCTCGTGGCCAGCTCATCGAGCAGCAGCTACAGCTGTTGGGCCCACATCTGTCAGGGGAGGTTTAACTTGTTTCACGCATTACTGCAGGGTGTTTGGGCAGACCTGTGGGGCTGGGTTGGAGTCTCCTCCTTGTTCCCCTCTTCTTTCAATCCCCCTTTTCATACAGTGCCTTGGGAGGCATCGGCAGGTCCTCACCCATCACCTGCCAGCTGACTCTGCTGTGGTCCCGCTGGGCAGTTTGTACTTCTCCTCCGTGTCACTGGCAGCGGGTCTTTGGCTGCAGGACACTCCGTCTTCCAGAAGGCAATGCTTCCAGGGGCAGCGGGTCCCACAGGCAGAGTGAGGGGCAGGGAGGAGCAAGGGGTCTGTTCCCATCTGCATGGGAGCTTCAGTCCCTCCTCTGCCTGCTCTCCCTCACTCCATAGTTCGGCTCCACTTGCCACCTCTGTGCACCCCGGCTGGGCTCCCTGCCCTGGGGATGCCCGTGCCCCCTCCAGCTCCTCCCAGGGGGGCTCAGCGTGGGTCCCTGCTGCAGGGACCTCCTGTACAGATGCTGAGTGGGGGGCAGGGGGCAGCGCAGGGTGACAGCAGGCGGCAGTGCCCAGGGCACGTGTGCAGTCACAAATGGAGGTGCCAGCCATGGCTTGGCACCTTGGCTTTGGTGCTGGCACTCGGTGTGCTGGTGGGTGTGGGGACCTGGCCCCACTCCTGCCCGGCATAGGGGGCTGGCTGAGAGACCTTTTCCACCTTCTTGAAATCTGGATGCCAGAAAGGTGTCAAAGACAAATGCTACAGGCCCAGGTTATCTATCAAGGGACTTTGGGCTCTTGTCAAAAGAGAAGTGCTTCGTTAAAAGGAAACTGCTGAGCAGCAGTCTTGGGTCAGGTTTAAGATATTCATGGCTCTCCAGCAGCATGATGGATATTATTGCAATGTGCAGCTGGCAAGAATCCTTCCTTCTGTGGCTACATGTGTAATTTTGGAGCTGGTAACTTCACAAGGGGCTGGTGTAGGGCACAGCACAGTGTGTCCCTTGGTGAAAAAGGTCCTCGTTGTTTAGTCTTGGAGTCACCCGGAACAGCGGCTGGGCAGGGGTGTGCTGGTGCTGATGCCTTCACCACCACCTGCTGGGCTCCTGGAGGAAGCAGAGGTGGCAATGCTACCTGGGGATGAAGGCAGCGTGGTAGGACCAGCCTATGGTGCAAAGCATTCCAGGGCCAGTGCAGGGACACACGCCAGTGGTCAGCACTTACTGGTGTCAAACCATCAATAAATACATCACTGTGATTCTATTTTGGTCTCACTGAGCTATCAGCCAGTGCTTCTGGGCTATGCCACTGCCCTTCTTAACACTCCCCTCCAATTCCCGTGGTATTTGCAAGGCTGGCTTCAGCCTGGACTACTCAAAGTCCACTAAGCATTTATTACACTTAACCCACAGCCACCTCATTAACTGAGTCTGCAACCAGGTCTGTGCTGAGGGCCTCTGCCCAGGTTACCCAGAGCTGTGAAGTCAGAGCGAAACCCTGCAGCAGACCCTTGGCTTCAGCACCAGTACCAGACCCCTTGGGAGGGCTGTGGGACCAGCCTTGCACGGGTACCGGGGCAGTGGCACCTCAGCACATGTACCTGCCCCATGGGATGGGCTCACTGCTGGGGGGCTGGCACCAAGCCAAGTAATTGCATCACTGTAGAGGGGGGTCAGGGCTGGGGATGAGGCCCCTTTGCTGCCCTGGTGTGCGTGGGACAGCGTGCAGTGTCAGAGAGCATGGCTCCCTCCCCAGCAGTGCACCATGCTAGGGTAGGCAGACCCTAAAAGGGTGCTGAATGGAGATCTCCGGCACAGCCCAGGTCATAGGGTATCCCCACAGGGTCTGGCATCAAACCCCATAAGTAATGACAACCTCAAGAAAAATCCTTATCAGGAGCATTTGTGGGTTTGGTGGAATTTCTTGTAAACATCATGTGCTGTTTGCTGAGGGTCATCTGGAAACTCATCCCAGAAGCACAACAGCTGGTGTGTGAGCAGAGGCCATTAAGGATGACAGCAAACAAACCATAAGTTTCCAGCCCTGATGACAACCAAAGGGTGAGCATTGCAGTTTGGCTCTGCCAGCCCCACCTCACCTGCTGAGCCCTATATAACGGCCGTGCTGGCCACCCTGCTGCCAGGCCAAACCTGCGAGGCTTCCTGCTGCGCAGGGCCCCCGTGGAGACGGCATGGGTGAGTGTGGGATGGGACATGGGAATGGGAGGGGATGGCACTGCTGCCGTGGCTGGGCATCCCCGCATCCTCTGCCTGCCTCTGCGCTTCTGCTGCCCACACTGCAGCTCTGCTTTTCTCACAGACTGCTTCTGGCCTCGGGATGGTGGGATAACCCTATGCTTGCTGTACACTGTGCCCCCCGCCAAGGCAGGGGGAGCTCCCTTGGGGGCTGTGAGCCTCCTGGTCCTCACTCTTTCTCTTCCAGTCCTGACCACAGGCTGTCACAGCACTCTCCAAACTATCAAGCTGCAACAAGGTCTTTTACTATCTCATACCAACATACTCTTCATGCCAGTCCCTCTGCTGCCTTCTCCTATTCTCTCCTCATCCAGAGCATGCATTCTCTCCCTCTTCTCTGTGCTTCTTCCTCAGCTGCTCTCCCTTCATTGGCTGCCCAACCTCTTAACAGAAGCAGCCACAGCTGCACCTTATCTACATCAGCCAACCCACCACCCCGAAGCCAACCACAGCTGTATATTATCAATGCTAATTAACCCAGCTTCATTCCTCTACAACAGGCAAAACCCTCCTGCTCTGGGTGGTGTTGTAAAGGCAATGTTTATTTAAGTTATATTTGTGCCAGAATCCAAAGCACCCCATAAAAGAAAAAATAACTGGAATGGAAGCTAATTAATGCATTAATCACCCATCCTCCTCATAAGTCCTTCAGGGTACTGAAGCTGGGTGCGCAAGCTGTAGACACAAACCTATGGAGCTGGCCATGAACAAACTGTTGGGGAATGTCCTGATCTGGTACGGCCACAGAGGTCAAATCGCTCGGGTTTTCAGACACCAGCAGGAGCTATCCTTTGAAGTGTAGCACATCCTGGCCCTGGTGTCAGCTGGGAAGCACTGACCCTTCACATGTCCATGCAGAAGCCTCAGTTATGACTTGTAGCAGGGGTACATCAACGCTGCTGGCTCCCTGCAGGATGCTCTTCTCCTGGCATTTTCATGCAGTGGGCAGCTTCCAGTCTCTGTGCCATGCCCTGGTGGGAGGGGGATTTCTGGGACAAGTGAGGCCCCTGACTCTCAGATTACCATCAGCATTGTGGCCACAACAGCTCCTTTCTTTCCAAGATCTCAGGTCCCTGCACCTACTTTATCACTCCTGTAGTAGCTCCTGACTGTCTTCAGGTAACAGCAGTACCAAATCAGCATGCTGTCCTGCATTACTAGGAGATGTTTTTCTCAGGACATGCACGCTGATGCTGGCTTAACATCTCAGTTCTGGGCCCACAGTGCATTACTTTGGCCCTGACCACAGTCGAAGAGGATGACATCGCTCTTGGAAGCTGAAAATTTAGACCTGTAGGTTGTAGTCAAATAAATTGTTTCTTTCTGGGGATGTATGCCTTTGCAGAATGCTTGGTTTTTTTATTTGTTCTTTATACTTCTGCTGCTCATAAAAGCAAAAGCACAATTAATGTTGTGGATTTGCCTGCTCTGTAAGTTTGTTTTAACTTCTGCTGAATTTAGTTAGCCAATTCTCTTTCAGAGGGTTTGCATTTCCAGATTCACTGTGTGTCTTCTTTCTCCAGCTGCTCCTTGCTCCAGTGTTCTGTTCTTCACCTCTGTGCTGGCCCTGCTAGCCCCTCTTCTTGCTCTGGACATTGAAAACCTGGGGAGACTGAAAGCAAATCTAAATGAAATCATTAATCTCCATTCAGATGGGCCCCATCATGGTATGTGTTTTCTCTCTTACATCCCTAAACTCTGTTAATCCAAACACCAGGACCCCTGTCCTCTCTGCACAGAGAGGGAGATGTGGAAAATAATCTTGAGGAAGGGCAGTCACACCCCGATATAAAAGGCACCTGATCAAATCTTCCTCCAATTTCAGATCTTAACCAAACATAGTAAGATTTGGTACTTCAATCTTCTTTCTTATTGACAAGACCGTACGTGGCAGCTTTTTCTAGAGAGCTGTAGATGTTAAAAGGAAGACCTTTTCTCTTGCTATCCTTAGCCCATCTGTAGCCCTGAAACTTCAGAGGAATTTTGTATGTGACCAACCAAAATGCTTTCTGAAGCTTGCACATGGCTAAATGATACAAAAATCTCATCACACCACTGCTAGAGGTCACACCACCAGAGGCTCTTGGGGAATGCTGTCTTACAAAGATGAGTGCTGTGGTTTCTCTTCAAAGAGAGCATTGCTATCTCATGTCCTTTGAGCTGCTCTTCTTTCTGAAGGTTTTTGAAGCTCCTTATGAACTGAACAAACCCATGAATCCCCTCAGCCACCACTGAAAAACAGTGCAGGTTTACAGCAACATCACTCAACAGTTTAATCTTGGTCTGAAACCACACAGTCTAATTCCCTCTCAGTCCTTCTCTAGCAGTCTCTTGGCTATGCAGTCCGCCCCATGCAACTCCGCAAAGCCTCAGTGCTGAGTAGACCAAATAGGCAGCTGCTCAATGACTGCAGTGTTACCCTTCCTAGTATCTTATCCCTTTAAAGAATTTACAACCCAAAACTGCCATGCAAGAAGAAAAATGAGCCCAATGGCATTGCTGAAGTACCCTGCAAAAAACTCAGTGCTGGCAATAACAGCCTGTGGAGTTACTGCTGTGCTCTGGGACAGGGCTGCTCATCTCACTCTTTCTGTTTTCCCTAATGCAGATGGAGATGGACAGAACATGCAACAGAGAGGAGTCCGTGCCCTTGAGGAGGCTGAGCACGACAGTAAGCATCCCCTGCCACCCCGCAGGGAGCAGGGAGAGGTGTAGGCAATGGGTGTCCAACAGCAGTGGGTGGGCAATGTCCTGTGGGGCAAGTCTCGATGTGCTTCTCCACGTGTGTGCCAAGGCCACTCGGATGTCACTCGTTACTAATGATAGCTTCATGCTGACCGGTGCCTTACAAGATCCCAAAAGACTTCACAGCCATTACTTCCATGCCACAAGTCCTCTCCTCTGCTGTGAAGCTCTGCACAGGGCAAGCAGAGGATGTGCCTCCCTGGCAATGCTTGCTGGGGTTCCGCAGCTGGCCGTGGGGTCCAAGCCAAGGGGATGAGGATTTCTCCTTCCCCACCCCAGGGATGCAGCAGATGCCAGGGCTGCAGGCACAGCTCACCTGCTCAATTAAGCTTCTGCATAACTATGTAGTAAGAGCCCTCACCAAGCCAGGCTTGGACCCCTGTATCATCATGAGGGAGGAGAAATGTCTGAACATTAGGAAAGGCTGAGGAAACAAGAGCCTGAGCCAGAAGGAGAAGCAAATTCTATGGTTATACCTTCAAAATGTATGTGTATTCTCTTAATCAGAACATTTACCTTACAGAGGTTTTCTGCTTTTACACTTGCAGTAAGAAACACAGCAGCAGACTTTTCACCACCCTGGCAAAATCCCACAGGTGCCCATTCTCTAGAAATCCCATTCATGGGGCCAGACAAGCAGACTGGGGTGCTGCTGTGCTTGTTGGTCCTCCCTGTTCTCTCCTGCCCCAGGTTGGCCCAAGGACTGCAGTGAGGTCTATGGCAGCCCCAGCGGCATCTACGTCATCCAGCCCCCAGGGCTGCACCCCATCGTGGTGTACTGCGAAATGAACGCAACGGACGGGGGCTGGACGGTCATCCAGAGGAACCGGCAGAGCACGGAGATCACCTGGGCCGAGTCCTGGAGCACCTACAAGTATGGCTTTGGGAACGTGCACAGTGAGTTCTGGCTGGGCACTGAGTACATCTATCAGATCGCCAAGCAGACGGTCTACCGGGTCAGGTTTGTCATCTGGGATGCCACAAATGACACAAAGTTTGCAGACTACAACTTCTTCAGCCTGGAAGGTGAGTCCCACGGCTACCGGCTGAGGCTGGGAACGTACTCGGGGACAGCAGGGGATGCCATGGCCACAAGCAGTGCTTCCACCGTGCATGACAACATGAAGTTCTCCACCAAAGATCTGGATCAGGACACTTACAGTGGGAACTGTGCCTCCAGCTACGGGGGCGGGTGGTGGTACTCGGCGTGTTACTCTGCCCGGTTGAACGTCAAGGGAGCCATAACGTGGGGCAGCCTGTGCAGTGGGAACTGCAAAGCTTCTGCCATCCTCATCAAACCAGCTCCTTACTGCTAGTTGTATTTTTGTTTCCTTTCTGTCCAACCTGAGGCTAATTCCTGCTCTGCAAAGAGATGGAAAAAGGCAAAAAATGCCATGGCCAAACCTAGTGTCCCAGAGGGACTTTGCTCAGGTTGGTCATATCCTAGCTACTGAAGAAAGTACGGCATTTTCCACTTCTTCTCCCTCCTGCTGATTCCCTCTACTTCTCAGCTATGCCTTTATTCTTTGGTTCAGTCAGATCATTTTAATTATGTTAATAATCAGAACAGCCTCTTTCAAAATCTGGAGTTTCCAGATCTGTAGTGTATTTCATATAAATGTGAAATGGCCAATCCAGAGGACCTTTATGGCTTTATAAGTTATTTTACATCCTTAACTTCATGCAAACTACCTAATTTTCACTTGCTGAAGATCTTGCTCAAAATATTAATGTGCACATTCAAATTCCCACTCTGCACCTTCCACAGTTCAGGCTTGACGGTTCTTAAATATTCAAATAAACCTGTATTTAAAAACTGTCTCAGTAGTAAAAGTCTATTTCAAATCTTTGAAGTGCTTACAGAGGTTAATGTGTTAGGAGGTTTCCACTGCTGAAGCTCAGCTTTCCTGTAGGACAGGCATTTGGGACTGCTGGGCGAAAGCACTGAGTAAATAAAACTTGAAATACTGCATGCAGACTTTGGCATTTGCACACAGCAGTTTTGTATAAGCATAGGAAATGTCAGAACATTTTCACTTTTCTCAGCAGCAGTGAGCTCTGGGTTTTGTTGTCCCTGCAACTCACATGGCTGAGTGCCGCAGGGAGCCCATCTCCCAAGCTACAGCCGCGATGACTTCTAAGGTGACAGCACAGAGGGCAGGCAGCATCCCGCCTTTGCTGTTTGGAAACAGAAATTTCCAAGTGCTGTAAAATTTCCTTGTGGAAAGACCTCCCGGCTCCTGCTGTCCATCCCTCTGGCAGGCAGGGGATTTTGCTGCTGGATCAGCCATGTCGCAGTTTGCAGGCAGGTGCTGCTCTCCATGGCTAAGGGCAAAGTAACTGCCCCAGCCAGCAGCGGCAGAGCAGGGGGCAGGGGGAGTCCACTGGGGCCCCAGTGTTGCCCTGGCGGGGGCTGTGACCTAGCAGCCCTCCAGCCCAAGGTGCACCGGGGAAGCAGCCTGCCCTCAGAAATGTCCTATGCCCCCTCCTCGCTCCTGCGCTGGGCTCCAACAGCACGCCCAAACACTGCCTGGTCTTTCAAAGACCAGCTGCAGACATCCACAGGCTTAACAGAGAAAGGCTGCAGGCTTCGCACTGTGCACGTACACCTAACACACCCCAGGAAAGGTGATACATGTGAGGTATTTTATGTCTTTAGGGGTGTTAAGACAGAGGTCGTATTTGGGAAGGTGGGAGTCAGCCCTGAACTGGCAGGAAAGAGCAAAGCAAGGGAGCATAGGAAGGGCTCCGAAGAGCTCTGGTGTAAGGTAGCAGCAGGTAAGTGAACAGACCAGCGTTTGCATTGATTTATGTCAGGACTTAAAATTACAGCTCAGAAATTGCAGAAGTCTTCAAGCAGGATCTATCATTTCTGCCAGGGTCAAGCCTACGTGTACCATGAATCCATCATTTAGACCATTGACCACCAATGCAAAGCAGCATTTCCCACAAAAATCATGGCTTTACATTTTTCCCAAAAGGACTGAGATGTTCTTTTCTCTGAGGGAAGCAGCACATTAGCAGATGCCATTCATTTCAGCAACCCGCCACTGTGGCATCAATGTGCTGAAAATGCCTACAAGGGCATGTGAGTTCTGGAGTGTCTTTGGCTCAGTGAGATGAGAGCTGTCTTCCTCATAGATAAAGAAACATGGCATAGCAAATAAAAATTGGTGAAAACAAATCTTTTATTATCTTGTGCTTGTGGGGGATTTTTTCACCCTGTGATTTTACTGGGTCTGCATGTCTGCCTTTTAAAGCAGCATTTCTCTCCCTGCCTCCTACCACCTCCTGTTCAGGCCTCTTTGCAGTGAGTCATGAGGTGCATGACAGGCAAGAGGAGGCAGCTGCCAGCTCAGAATAAAGACTACACTCAATGTAGGAGATAAAAATAACATGTTCTCCGCTGTCAAACTTGGGAATTTCTTGTTGCATTTAGAAATCTTTTTTTGGCTAACTCTCTTGCCTCGAGATAGATGTGAAGGCATGTGATTAAAGTGACCCTTCCCCTTCAGGACCCAACGGTTGTGTACCTGCCGTGCACCACTGGCATGGGGGAAGGCAGCAAAGAGGCAGCAGCACCCACTGTGTTCTGTCAGCATGGTCCCCTTCCACCATGGGAGGGACAATGCCATCGGCTTTCCCATCCTCGCGGGGTACCTCCTTAGCTAGATGCAGAAAAGTCTTTTTGGTACCATGTCCTCTTGTCATCCCTAAATGTTGTGACTTCTGGCCAGTGATACCTTGCTTCTTCTACAAACTCTAGAGTTGCTGTGTCCCCTCAGGTCTCTTCTGCTCCCTCCAGAGAGGCTCAGACAGCTTGTCCTGTAGTAATGGCGACACGGTGTAGCAAGCTAGCTCTCTCCAGCAGGGTCTTCTTTCTGGGCAAACAAGCTAGCACCTATCATCACAAAATGCACTTAACATGCAAAGTCATCGTGAAAAGAAGTGATCTGAGAAACATGGCATTTCATTGCTTACATTTCTCCTGGTCCCCAGAGGGTGCTCTCATCCCAGGGTTTACCAGGCAGCTTCCAGTGTGGAGGGGAAGTCTTGCATCAAGGGAAGCCCAGAAATATTGTCTAATATTGCCTGTAGGCTGCAATTTTCTCTTCCCTGTTCCTTGTTCTGTCCTACTGCTGCAAGGAGTGCTGAGAGCCCGCCAGCACAGGCTGCACGTGCTGTGAGCAGAGCTGTCTGAGGCAGAAAGCACCAAGACTCTCATTGCATGGATGTACAGCAGAAAATCTATTTCCAGGTAGAGGGAATACAAGCAGCTCTCTCTGAACTAGGGTTTCCCACCCTCTTCTAAAGGATTCAATTATTCAGGATCTCTTTTGGAGAAGAAATTGATTGTACCTTCCCCCAAAAGCTTTTGCTACTCGGCCTTAGCTATTACCTTGTGATCTGACCCACCTCCCCTCCCTGCGAGCACATCCTTGGTCCTGGTTCCTCCCGAGGCCACATCAGGTGATGCCTGTGCAAAAACTGGCTCTTGGTGCCCAGCCAAGCAGGGGGAGGCACAGCACAGTGTGATGCAGATGTTTCATGCCATGCGTCTGCCATGGTGCTCTTGCACACAGGGACTCCGTCCCCAGGGTCTCCCTGTTGTGAGAATTTTGTGGGAATACGCAGCTCCCTGCCATGGCTGAAGTGCCTGCTCAGTTTTCTTTGTGCCTGTCTGCCTTCTGGGGAATGCAGCTGTGTTTCCAGTTCCTAAATTTGCCTTTTGTGGGTTGTCTTTCTGCTTTATTTCACAGCAACCTGGTCCAGTCCTGCCCAGATCAGTAAATCTAGCTCCATGGGCACCCACAGGCTCAGGGCAAGCCGAGGTTGGCCCCGTTTACAGGCGGAGAAAGCACAGGAGAGACCCACTGTAGGCACGATAGGGCAGCACCGCTGCAATTGGGACTGTCACAGCTGTGACAAGTGGTGGTCCTCCCAGCTGGCCTCCCTTGGAGAGGAGAGTGTGCTCTCAGTAGCAGAGAGGGACAGAAGCAGGGCCACATTCCCATGGTGAGTCACACATGACATTTTAAGAGCAAAAGCTACCAGTGATTCTAACAAAGCCTTCGCCTGCTAGCTCTCATTGAGGACATATTACCCTTTCACTGGTCGTAATTATGAGCTCTATGTTTCTAGCAGGAATGCTGTGCTTTATCTGGACCCTGTAGCCATGCGTTTCCCAAGCAGTTCCCACAGCCCTTTCTGGTGACTGCAAAGATCATGTGAGGTGACCTTCTCACATACGTGGTGCTTGGCCACCTCAAGAGAGCTTGCCTTGGCACCTGGAGCCTTCAGTGGCTTTGGAGTGTGTCATAGGATTAAAGCCTTAAATCTGACCCCTGTAACAGCACCAAGGCAACAGGCTGCAGCACAGATGGTAAAACTGCACCAGTACCTCCTGCTTCCACCTCCTCCAATCTTTACTAATTGAGCTCTGGGACGATAATGGCTTCTGGGATAGTTGACATTTTTTTTGATTACACAAAAACCTAAGAAACAGGCAACAACAGGCACGTTGTATCTGGTTCTGAGCTGTTTGGGGTGTGCATTGTTTCTGCTGCAGCAATTTGGAGATCCAGCCTTCCCAAAGGACCGAGACTGGGAATGACCATACATATCATCATGACACTAGAGCTTGCCATCACTTAGGGGTCCTCAGCCTCCGAGGTGGGGCTGCATCTCAGCAACACCTTTGTCAAGATTTCCCTCCTGCCACCACCTTGACCTCACATGGCAGCACTGAGGAGGACTTGGATGTCCCCAGAAATTAAGGGATGGCCATGCCGGCTCCTGTTGAAGAGCCTCAGCTGTGGAGGGAAGTGGGTACAGTGAGCCCATGAGAAGAGACTTCAGGGTCTTCCACCATTCTTCAACTGCCTTGATGAAGAAGAGCCAGTGACTCCATAGGAAATCATCACAAGCGTGGCACCATCTCCTTCACACATCCCTGCAATGCAAGAACCACTGCAGGCACTGCTAGTTGGGCTGCATCCATGTTTCACATGCCAGTATCCTGCAGTCCAATCTCTTAGCTTTAATCCAGTCCTCTCTTTTGGTCACCATTTGGTGTCTGGGATGGAATTTCACCTGCTTCCTGATGGAAAATGTGGGTCTCAGAATCGTCTTCAAGGAAATGTGGTGAGCTTGCACAAGCAGGGGTGTTTGGGTTCAGGAATACAGATCCTAGGCTATCTTCTGCTACTGCTGCATGGGGAGGGGAGAGGACAGGGAGGAGCAGGTTGCTGGCGGGGAGAGTCAGCATGACAGCAGTCAAAGCAGAGGGTGGAAGAGTGCCCTGCTGCCTGTCCCAGGCATCCACCTCTCCTTGGTGAGGCAGCAGAAGGTGGGAGAAGCTCTGAAGGACCACAGCCTCTACCACATTGTTATTTATTCATGTCCTGGGTGAGACAGAGGACAGGTTGCATATCTTCTGCAGGGAAAAGGGGAATGATAGAAAGATCTAATTTGCTTTTTTGCAGATCTTTTATGCATCTGCAGCCAAAGAAGGAAAGTGCAAAGACTTTCTCTGCAGATTCTTGCATGGGCCTGTGGAAGAGATCTTCGTGGTCAGTACAGATGGTTATGACAAGCTGGAGATGCCTCACCCTGGGTTTGGAAGGTCTCATTCTGCGCTTACTGACTCCTGTCCATGCAACAGGAGGCTGAGGATGAGCTTGTACCTGCGTCATTAGTTCCCATGAGTCAGTTTTCCTTTGTACATGCGGAGTACGTGGACCATGAATTTTAATAGTTCCAGTTCTCCATCAGTTTATGTAACTCTTTGTTGAGTCCATTTAGACTTCTGGTTTCACAATGTCCTGAGATGAACTTGCCAACGATCCCTTGGCCTGGAGCCCCTACATCTTGTGCTGTGAAAAGTGCTGAATAACCATTCTCTAACCACTGTATTCCTGTTTCATCGGTGTCTACATCCTTAGTGCTTACAACCTCATCCATCCCTTTTCTAACACAGTGCTGATCTATCCAGCCTTTTCTTGCAGGGATGCCATTCCTACTTCTGGTCACTCGGTTTCCTCACCTCTGTGACCTTTTCCAGTTCTACATTTTTTCTGAGCCAGGTACCAAAACTGCACACAGCTGTGAGCACCCTCTGGTTTATACAATGGCAAGTGATGTTTTCTGCTGAAAGCCCATTCCCTTGCTTGCAGTTTCTGAAGCCTTTTTACTTTTTAGTTGCTCCTGAACTTTCAGGTGATGTTTTCAGAGAATTGGTAGAATTCTAGAATGAGTTACATTGGAAGGGACTTTCAGAAATCATCCAGTCCAACCCCCTCACCATGGGCAGGAACATCTCCCACCAGAGCAGGTTGCCCAAAGCCCCAACCTACCTGGCCCTGACCCCTGCCAGGGATGGGGCATCCACAGCTGCTTGAGGCAGCCTGTGCCCGTGTCACCACCCTCACAGCACAGAATTCCTTCCTAAGAGGTGATGTAAATCTCCCCTCTTTTAGTTTAAAACCATTAACCCCTGTACCTACAGGCCTTACTAAAAAGCCTGTCCCCAAGTTTCTCAGTATTTGTATTGAATTTTGAAATTCAGTATTGAATTTGAAACACAGTATTGAAAGTCTGTGTCCTGGTTCCAGCTGGGACAGAGTTGATTTTCTTCTTAGCAGCTGGTGCAGTGCTGTGTTTTGGATCTGGGGTGAGGACCATGCTGAGGGCACGCTGATGGTTCGGGTTGTTGCTGGGTGATGTTTACACTTGGTGCAGGATTTCTCTGTTCCTTGGGCCCTGCCAGCGAGAGGGCTGGGGGGGCACGGGGAATTGGGAGGGGACACAGCCGGGACAGCTCACCCAAGCTAGCTGAAGGGATATTCTGTACCATAGAACATCGTGCTCAGTATATAAACTGGGGGAAGAGGAAGGAAGGGGGGACATTTGGCATCATGGTGTTTGCCTTCCCGAGTCCCCGTTATGTGTGACGGAGCCCGGCTGTCCTGGCGAAGGCTGAGCCCCAGCCTGCCCACTGGAAGCAGTGAAGGCATTCCTTGCTTTGCTTTGCTTGCAAGGTCTCCGGCTTTTGCTTTACCAATTAAACTGCCTTTATCTCAGCTCACGACTTTTCTCACCTTTACCCTTCTGATCCTCTCCCCCAAGTGAGCGATGGCCTGGGGCCTAGTCCTGGCCCGGGTTAACCCCGACAGGCTGCTCCAGGGTCTCCCCTGAGCTGCCTCTTCTCCAGGCTGAACAACCCCAACTCCCTCAGCCTGTCTGCACAGCAGGGGGGCTCCAGCCCTCAGACCATCTCCGTGGCCTCCTCTGGGCTCACTCCAACAGGTCCGTGTCCTTCTTATGCTGGGCCCAGAGCGGACGCAACGCTGCCAGGGGGTCTCACCAGAGCAGAGCAGAGGGGCAGAGCCCCCTCCCTCGTGCTGCTGGCCACGCTGCTGGGATGCAGCCCAGGATTTGGTTGGCTGCAAATGCATGTTGTTGGGCCATGCTGAGCTTCTCATCCACCAGCATCCTCAAGTCCTTCTCCATAGGGCTGCCCTCAGTCCATTCTCTGCCCAGCCTGTATTGATGCGGGGGATTGCCCCAGCCCAGATGCAGCACCCTGCACTTGGCCTTGTTGAACTCCATGAGGTTCGCACAGGCCAACCTCTCAAGCCTGTCAGGGTCCCTCTGGATGGCATCCCTTCCCTCCAGCTTGTCATACACCACTCAGCTTGGTGTTGTCAGCAGACTTGCTGAGGGTGCACTCAAAAAAGTGTCCGTGTCACCTACAAAGATGTTGAACAGCCCTGAGCCCGGTACGGAGCCCTGAGGAAGGCCACTCAGTGTTGGTCTCCACTTGGAAATCAAGCTGTTGACTGCAACTCTTTGAGTGTGACCAAAGAAAATTGCCTATAATTACTCTCAGATCTGCCTCTTGAATGGTAGCAGCTAATTTAGACACCACTGCTCTGTACAGTTAGGGATGTACTTCACTTTATCCTTACCAATACTAAACATCATTTGCCAGTTTATCACCCACTCCCTCCGCAGCCTGAAATCCTCCTGCAGCTTTCTCCGGCCACCTTTAGATGTGACTGTTCTGAACTATTTTCTCCACCAGAAAATGCTGTCACCGTGCTGTTCACTGCCTTTTCTCCAACACTTACGAATATGCTGAAAAATCTAGCCCCAGTAGAGATACTTGTAGCATCCTATAGGCAATGTCTCCACATTGTGAAAATTTACCAATTAGTCTTACCTTTGCTTCCCAGCCTTGCAAGCTATTGATCTGTTATAGCTGAGTGTCTTTGAAAACTCTACCATAGACCTTCTTAAAAGCTTTTTTGGATTACATTATATTGATCAGATCACTGCTGCCCACATACACATCTCCTCCCCACAACTGCAACAGATTTCTGAGATACGACTTTCCTCTAAAGAGCTATATTGACTCTTCCTCAAGTTATTGTATTTATCCATGAGTTCCCACAAATTCCATGTTTATTAAAATTTCTACCACTTCACAAGGTGCAGAAATGAGACCTCAAACTCTGGAGATACTTAAATGAGTGACTGAGCCTTTCAGAAACAGAGGCTGCCTGTGCCACCTCCATTCCCTTGGTAGACAAGTAACAGGTCACAGCCCCCTGTCAGCAGATCTGAAATGTCCTGGTGGAGTTTGGCAAGAGCTCCTGGGCAGTGGGCTCTGGTCCTGGAGGTCTGGGGCTATTCATCTGGTGGATGAGGTCAGCAACTTCTTTGCGCTGACTTCTCAATTTTGACTCCTGCCACCAGCCCCACAAGGGCACAGAGGTGGAAACCCTTGGCACCACTGCTCCTGTGGCACAGCAGCCTTGGCAAGGCAAGCTCCCCACTGCCAGCACTGCTGCAAATTCGCACAGTGCTCCTCCTCCCCTCCCTGCCCTCAGCATCCCTCATGCATCTTCTAGAGAGCCTACAGATGCTCTGGCAGGTTTTCCACTTCTGATAGCTGTGAACAAGGTTTTAATGTTAGGTTTTATCTTTTTCAGTTTGCTTGGTAAAATTAGTTTTGGTATGCTTTTTGCTGAAATTCATAATGTTTTCTATTTTTCTTGTTCTTTGAAGGTGATTTCCACCTTCTGAATGGCATCCGATAGTCTATTCTGTTTGGAGTCCCTGCTGACTCTTCTGACCCTCTCAGTGTCTAGCTGTGATTAAATTGATTATATTTATTCCAAACTTTCACCATAGTGTCTGTAAACACCTTCCCTACACTTCACCCTTTTGCATGCTCCTTTTAACCTGCTTTTAACAAGCTCTCAGTTTCCAACTCTTTCTACCCTTACAGTTTCTCTGGTCTCCCTGAATATGACATATTCAGGCCACCAACTTTGCTGCTTGGTTGATCATAAAGTTTTCACAATATATTTCTCCTCTCTACCTTATTCCTGGTAGCAATTCTAGCAGTTTCAGTCCTAGTCTTTTTTTTTAGGATTTTGAATTTCTAGGACTTCATAGGCTCCCCATCTTGATGGACTAAAATGGAACCTGTTTGTTCCTTTGCATCTGCTGAATATCCTCCAGGTCTGAGTCCAACCCATCCCCATCCATCACTGTTGTGACTGCACATCCTGGCTCTGGCTGAGTCACATGGACATCTCCACGCCTGGCACATTTTCAGACACCTTTGGGACATCCATCTTGCATTGCACTCAGAACCACAACTGCCTTGCTACACTCTCTGACACTGTGTTGCATCCATATGGCTGTACCTGGCCTTGCATGTTTCCAAATCCAAACAGCCAGGTACAAACCCCCTCAGCACTGCAGCCTGCCTGTTCATGTGTGGGAGCACTGCTCTGGTCCACTGTCTGCTGGGGAAGGTTCCTCTGCAGGATCCGTCACCCGCTTCCCCAGGCTGGGTGCCCTTTGCCCATGAGATTTCTCTCCTCTGCAGCACAAGAGCTGCTAGACCAGGGATGAAGGAGTTACGATGTCCCTAAAAGCCTCAGTGATGTATTTCTCTCCTTCCCTCAGACATACATTGTCCCAGAGGACCGGAGCCTGCCTGCAGCCGGTGAACAGATGGCAAATGATCCTGGGCAAACACCTGGAAAATCCCTTTTGTGCAGCATAGCCCTGCACAGAGGAGTGCTCCCAGAAAGCCTGCGTATCTCTGATATCTTTGTTTCTCTTGTGGCTTGCCTAATTCTTAGTTTCCCAGGACACCCACATGTCCACTATTGCCTTAAAATTTCTGCAGACAGCACTTCTAAAATTACTTCTCTTCAGCATCTTGACAGGCATCTTGGGACAGACTAACACAGTCGTAACGAAACACAGATGGGGAAGAGAGCGCTACAGAGCAACACAAATCTGGCTGAAAAACTGAGAAATTGCTCCTTAGTGAAGTTTGCACCAACTAGTGGAAAAACTATTCAAAACAGCTATTTGTACATATTCTTCTTCCAGCTCTGAAAAACACTCTGGACAGCTGCTCACTCCTCTGGACCACCAGCAGGACCCACCTGTGTGGTATGAAGGGTGCTCTACTCCACCTGCAAGCTGGATTAAAGTTCAGATGCCTGTGGCCATCGATGTTAGCTTCATGCCACCATCTATACCATGTTTTCATCAGAAGAGCCTAAAAGCTGTGCCTGGGTGCTCTCCAGGCATGTGTGCTTGTGCCAGGTTGTGGAGCTGGGGAAGAAGTTGCAAGAAACTAGAGAGAAAAAATGTGATTAAAGCCTGAAATTATATCCACTCTGTCCCTCTGCAGCTCTGGTCAGCCAGGAGGTGCTCGTGACACAGGTCTGGCTACCCTGGCACATGCTAAGCCCTGGCAAGAGCTCTCAGTATTTATCAAAGATCAGCTGGCATGGAGCAGGGGAAGGGGACGGTGCATCAAGCCCTGCCTGCCTGCATCCCTCAGGACACCTTGGAGGTGAAGGATTCTTAAAGACTGCATGACTAGGTGTGTAAATCCCACCAGAACTGAGTTCATCATTGTCCTCTCTTGCATTCAGCTCCTCGCATCCCCTCTCCAGCTGAGTCACACCTCGGAGCAGGGTTTTGCCTGGGCTGTTTCTCAGCTTGGCACACGGCTCAGTGACTCAGCGTGCTTTGTGCTGAGCTGGGTGCCCGTTGCTATAATTTTACCTGTTTGTGTCGCTTAATCTGTATTTGTTCCCTTGAAAGTGCAGGGAGATACATTAGGGCAGAGGCACTAGGTAAATACCACCCACTCCTCCCCGCCACAGCCAGCAGCAGCGATTAGCCCAGGTAAACAGAGCCAACTGCCAGCGAGCTGGTGGCCACTGGGCACGGGGGAACAGGGGACCCACAGCTGCTCCTCCCCGGCTTAGCAGTGGGGAATAAAAGCCGAGCCCATCAGGCACCTTGCAAGAGCCGGAGAGTGCCACGGAGCTGGTGGCTGGTGGCCGGTGGCAGGGGTCTGGTGGCCGGTGGCCGATGGCAGGGAGCTGATGGCTAGTGGCCGTGGCAGGGAGCTGGTGGCCGGTGGCTGATGGCAGGGTGTCGTGGCCGGGCTGACGCGCGCCATGGGCGGGATCAGCTGCCACCACTATAAATAAGGGCTGGCGGCCGCCTGGCAAACTGAAAGCTGAGCCACGAGGGAGGCGGCGTGGGCTGGCGGGGGGCGAGCGGCGTGAGGAGGGCACGTGGTGCGGGTGTCCTGTGCCTGGGGAACCCAACGGCATGTGCTCGATGCCCAAGTGCTGCCTGTAGGGCTCCAGCACAACCGGGACGTGGACCCCAGCACTGGGGCAGGCTGACAAGGGCTGCCAACCCAGCACCAGGCAATGGCAGGAGCTCAGGTGGGGTTCCCGGGACCCTTCCCGGAGCCCTCAGTTGGGCCATGCCCCATCTCTGACTCCGACTCGGACTCTGAGGATGCAGCTGCGGGCGGCGCAGGACCCGGCACCGGGGCACAGAACCCACCCCAGGTCATCCACAGCGGCCACTTCATGGTGTCATCCCCGCACAGTGACTCGCTGCCCCGGCGGCGCCACCACCGTGCCGAGCCCGAACCGGCTGATCCCCGGAGCATTGACCCAACCCTCACCCGGCTGTTCGAGTGCATGAGCCTGGAGTACAGGTGAGTCCCATCGCCCTCTTGCCAGCACGCGTCTCGTCCCCCCCAGCTTTTTGAAGGCTGCTGCCCTGCTGCCCATCCAGGAACTTCTGGCCAGCTGACACCACCTCCTTCTTCTCCATTGGGTCATGGTGTGCAGTATGCTTAAAATCCACCATCCTGGGAGGTTTCAGGGAGAAAGAGCTGATGCTGGGTTGCTGGCCACGGAGCCAGATGAGAAGTTTATCTGCTCTTCATGTGTAGCTTAACCCTCCTTCACCTTTCCATGAGATCTGGAGTCACAGCACCCTGCTGTAGCACCCTCACGGCCAGACCCCGCACACTTTGTAGAGCAGCAATAACCCTGTGAGCAGCAAACACAGTCTTTGGCAATCCAGCCCAGAGCAGGAGTCCTGCCTTCCCGTCCTTGACTGCCCACATGTCCTGAGGTTATTCCAGGACATGCAGCAGCCCTTGGGGCTGGATGGCTGCATGGGGCTTTGCCCAGGGCCTCTGAAAGCTTCCCTCCTTCGCTCCTGCGAAATCAGATAGGTAGGTTCTGCCAACCACACAAATCACTGAAGCCCAGGATGGATGCTAAGGACCTGCTCATCCCGCAGTGCCTCAGTGACAACAGGTGAGCCTGCACAGTGTCTCTTAGTGCCTTGGTCCACATTCTCGAAGCCAGCTCCCCTCTTTTGCCAGGGCCCCAAGGTTTTGAGTTCTCTCAAGCAGAGGATCAGGGTGACTTGCTTTACTGGTGTCAGTGCAAAACTGCTTACATAGCTTTCCCAAAATGTCTAGGTGAAAACCTGGAATGACAATGGGCTACTGGTGCTGCATGAAAACAAAAATGTCAGCAAATAGCCTTGAAGAGTTGCCCGTTGCCTTGTCCCACACAGGGTCTCACTCAGTTGCTGACCTGTCAGGTATGCCTTGGAGTCCTTGAGCTCTCAACACGATGGAATACATGGTCACTGCCAGAGCAGCCTTGGTGACACCAGGCACTGGGACAGCACTCCAAGGGTACTAGTTGCTACATAGCTGTGTATGTTTGGCCCATTGCCACATCCCAGATTGCACAGTTTGCTCACAGGCGGTACGGCTCAGCTCTCCTCCAGGGTGCTGGTGAAGCTGGTGCTCTGTGGGAGCACAGTGAGCTTCAGCGTGGGGTGACCCAGCTAAGGGTCATGCTTTCTGGTCAGGCAAGTCACCCCTGAGTGCCACACACAGGGGACACTGAGGCACTGGTGGCCTCGCTCTCTTTTGCTCTCCCAGCCCCATACTTGCCATACTCTGATCCTTGTAGCTTGGGGCTGGAGGAGCAGATGCTGCTTCACCCCAGGGTGCTCAAGCTCTTGACTCCTGGGATGCACCACAGCCTCCATATGCCCATGAGCTCTTCCCCTAGGCAGAGGGGAAAGGGACAGGGTGCAAGTGCTTTGGCAGGTGGAATGGACCACAGCAGCTGTATGCCACCCAGGGCTGGCCAATACACCACAGACAGAGCTCCATCTCTGCAGATCTCTCTACCCCTTGGACTCTGCCAGGGTCTTGTTTCCCTCCTGCACTGAGCCTGACAATGCACACACCAGCCCCAAGCCCAGCGCCATGGCAAACTGTAACTGAAGTTGAACAGGAGCCCCCAGTGAGGAGGATTCACATCAGCTACAAAGCATTAGTGCCACCACTGACGGCCACCCTGGATGTCTCCTGGCTGTCTTGGTGCAAGACTACGTCTTGCTCAGCACCTGTGGGAGCAGTTGCTGATCTGCCATGGGGGCAGGGTAGCTGTAGGCCATGGGACCCAACCAGGGAAATGTTGACATTGGATGTTCTCCAAGCTTCATGCTCGGTTCTTCTCTCTCCCCCTCTACCTCTCAGCTGTCATGCTCTGAAGCTTGCCAGCACCCTAAAAACAGGATGAGAAGCACTGATCAGAGGCCAGGTTCAGGTCAACCTGGACCTGCAATACAGTGCTGGATATACCTCTCCACAAGTGGGATCACACTCTGTCTCTAGAGGTGACCACTCTGCTGGCTACAGCTTCTCTTCAGGCATTTCTTTTCTCCCTTTGGAAACGCGTGGCAGTTTTGCTAATATGTTTTTGACAGACATGTAAGCAGTAGTCAGAGGAAGGTATCAGGGGGAGAAAATGGAGTTTAAAGATACTTGGCACACATCTACTTTTAGTCCTATCTGACTTGATACGTCTCTCTATCATCTGCCATTTCCCACCTTGTCTCCCAGCCAGGTTTCCCAGAAGGGGTGCTGGTGCAGTGCAGCCTCAGCTGGAGCAGCCAGCCAAATGTCTTTCAGTCTCCAGGGATGCATCCACAGTTGTGTTGGAGACTAATTCTCTAACAAAGCAGAAACTACAGGAAGGGATCGGTTGGAAGGCACCTCTGGAGTTCATAGTCCAACCCCTGTTCAGGGCAGGGCTAACTCCAAAGCCAGGTCAGGTTGCTCAGGACCATCACTCTGATGGACGGAGACCAAGGATGGTGAGCCCAGCCATGTCCATCCTGTCCCAGGACTGCACCACTCTCACGGGGAAGCATGCTGTCCATGCCTTTAATTGGGGTTTCCCTTGTTCCAGCTTGTGCCCATTGCCTCTTGTCCTTTCTTGGTGCATGTCTGAGAATTGTCTGGCTGCATCTCCTCGATAATCTCCTTTGGGTAGTTGCAGGCAGTAAGTAGATCCTCTCTTCACCTTCTCTTCTTCAGGCTGAACAAACCCATCACTCACCCTCCTCTCCTGTCACGTACATGTAGTCCCCAACCATCTTAACATCCCCCTCCAGGATCACTCCAGTTTGTGAACCTCCCTCTTTGGTCCCAGAGGGACCAATCTGGACATAATATCCAGACTTGGCCTTAGCAGTGCTGAGTAGAGGGGACCTTCTCCTGTCCTGCTGGCTGAGCTTTGACTGTTGCAGCCATCCATGCACTTGCTGCCCCGGCTCACACCATTTCAAAGGCAATACACTACATGCTCTCTGAACACTGCCATTTTTCAATGGCTATAGCTGAACAGCCATCTGAGGAACTGCAGTTCCTCCCCTCTCCAGCATTTCTCCATGCCATTTTTGCAGTTTGTGGCAGTCCTGTCTCAGCTGGAGCAATCACCCCAAGGGTCTGACTGTGTTATCCCCCACAGGCTGGACTGTGCATCACCCCCTCGCTGGGAAAGGAATGCTCTCTCCACATCAAGGATTGCTCCTGGGCGTACCTTTTTTCTTCAGATCCCTCAAAGAGAGGCAACTCCCCCCACCAAGGGCTTCCATAACATCCTGATATGGGGGGCTGGGATGAAGCAGTTCCCAGGCCCTTTGTACCTGTTTTCCAGGACACTTCCAGCAGCCCTCCTGCTAAAGACTTGATGATTCTCTCCCACTCCTCCTGCAACGTGCTGCATTTCTTGAATCCATTCCTTGGACTGTTGTTTCTCCTGTGGGTGGACCTCCCTGCAGCACACTTGCCCCCATCATGTTCCCCCAAAAATCTGAGCATGTGGAGCTGAGCTTCTCAGGAACTGTTCACACCTTGGCCCTGGCATGCCCTCCCCAGCTGAGCAAGCCCTTTCTCTCCATCACCGCAGCGTGACTCCCCAGTGTCCTGCATGGCGGAGCTGGTCTCCCGGACTCACACACCTTCCTGTGACTTGTTGCAGGGGGGCATTGGGTGACTGACCTGGGAACTGTCCTCCTGAAGGGAGAAAAACAGGGTGTAGACAGGAACTGCAAACTGCAGCAGCTCATGGTCTTATCTTGCACACGTCTATTTTGTGCTTCGGAAGCAGCCTCCTGTGGCTGTTCCCAGAGCATCGCGTAGATCAACCTTCTCTTCTCCCCTGCAAATACTGAGAGGGGAGATTTAGCAGGTGGGGACACAGACCGGTAAGTAACATGGAGTATTAGCCCTGCCTCTCTTCTGGTTTAAAACAAGGCAGGCTTTGATTACACCTTTGCATACTGATTCCCTAATTCATCTTTCTGGCAAGCTGACAGCAGGCTCTGAGGCTCTGCTAGAAGTGGAATTGTAGCTTTGCTGTACTCTCTAACTGACTCTTTAATTCACAGTGCTGTAAACACCCATGCACAGGGGCAGAATGCACCAGGCAGAGACCCCAGTGATGCACACTCTGAGCTGCCCTCTCCCATTTCCTTCTCTCAGGATTAACCTGCAGTTGCCTTTGCTCTCATGGCAAATCACTCACCTCAGCTCACCACAGTTCACCAGCATTCACCCGCAGCCCTGTGCACTAGCTCAGACTGGCTGAAAGTGGCTTGCACTGATGTGGCCGCAGCCTGTGATTGCTGGGACCACCCCCACCATTTGATGAGGCTTTGGTCTCATCCAGACCTGACACATCTGGGCGCTCCCTGTGCTCCGGCTGGAAGGAAGCAGGGGAGCGGAGCAGAGCCTGGTGCAGATGGCAGCCTTGGCTCCACAGGTCCCTGTGGGACTTTGCAGTGGGCTGGGCAGCTTCTGCTATGAAATGTCCGCATGATGGGCCATAGTGGTCTGGCAAGGGGGAAAGGCTTGTGTTTGGGCTAAGACCATCCCCGCCGCAGTGTGGTTGTGCTGTCACTAGTGGCAGGGAGCTGCATGCCTTTTCTCTGTCATTTCCCAGGGGTATGGCGCTGATCCTGCCCCAGCAGCGTGCAGGGAAGCTGGACAGGTGTGCAAGCCTGTTCCCCTGCTGGCACACAGTGGGGTCCTATCTCCAGAGATCACCAAAATGGTTGTGGAGATGTACCTGTCTTGGCTCACGGCTGTCCAGTTTCCCTGACAATTTTTTGCAAGAAGATTTAAATGACTTCTCATTTGGGGCACTTCACTCTCGCTTCGCACAGAGGAAAACGGCTGCCTGAGAGGCAGAGCTGCAAGGGCAGAGGCACTCCTGTCTGGGGGTAAACACACAGAGCAGGTTCCTGTCTAATACCCAGCACCGTCTGTTAACACCTTTGTAGCACCACTGCCCTGGAATTGCCCCTGGTGCAGTGGTGTGGGCTGCAGTGCCCGCCGGGGCAGAGCTCACTCCCTCTGGAAGCAGCACCACGAGTAGTCAAGCAGGCGCAGCAGCCCTTGTATCAGTGCATCGGTGCAACACCGTCAAGAAAAACGCTCATTTAGATAGCAGAGATTTGAAGCTGTATTTGAACATGGTTGGTTTTTGCTTGGGGGCACTTTTCAGGAAAACTGTGGTCAGATTTTTAACTTTTTTTTGCCAGACTGGATTTTAAAACATAAAAATCAAAGAAAACACATTACTTTGGTAGCAAAATTCATAAGAAATCAAACATGAGCTTTTAGGACTTGCAGAAAAGGCTGTCCTCTTTCAGCCAGCCCAAGACCAAGTTGTGCCCTGGCAGCCCAGGGAGCAGGGAGGGCTCTGCCAGGCCCATGGCGGGGTCCTGCACCGGCCGCACTTGGCAGGGCCAGGCAGGCTTGTACCTGCCAGAGGACCCCCAGGTCAGCTGTTCCCCTCCTGTTGTCACCCACTTCTCTTTGTGCAGTCCTGCGTCTCACCAGATCATTCCTCCTGCCTTCTCTTGCTGTTGATGGAAAGTAAAATGCTCATTTTGACATGAAAGCGGGGCTGCAGCACCTTGGACTTCTGGATGGGCTAAATGAGTCATGGAGCAAACAAAGTGCTACTGGACAAAACAGAAGTCGGTGCTGACCCGTGCTGGCTTTGCTCCCAGGCTGAGCCCTGCTCCCACCTCCCCCCACCCCACAGGGACCCCTTAGCTGGTGATGGGATCTGTGTCCCCATTCCTCTGGCAGCATGGGGCAGCAGGACCCCCAGGCTGTTTGGGGCATCCCACACCTTTCTCATGGCTCAGCATGTGGTTTGCAGAACTCCCTGAGAAGGTAATTTCAGGGAAGGGTGGGGCCATTTTGGAGGCAAACCATAGACCAAAGATCAGTCTGACAAGCCCGAAAACTGAAAAAAACATTAGTGAGGAAAAAAGGCAATTATTGGCATAGCCCAAAGGCATCTCCCCTCTGTCTCCAGGTCCTAGGGTAGCTCTGTGGCCATGGCTCCACCAGCATCACACGTGGCTGAGGTGCCCATCTGCAGCTGCAGATCTGTGGTCTGCAGGCTCAGGCTGCTCCTTTAAGCTGGCTGTCAGGGTGCGTGGCACCAGTGGGGACTGTGGCTGCATAGCCTTGACCGTCAGGATCTGGCCACACGCCCGGGAAACCTGTCCCTTTCATTGGTTCCTCTGCTTGGCACCACCATGCTGTTTGCCTCGTGCCGCTGGGGAAAGTTCAAAATCCTGGTGATAGCAGAATGGCCAGTGCGTAGCCAAGTCCTTAACTCTCTGTGGGCTGGAGCCATGGGGGTATCAGTCCCCCCGCAGCCCCTGGGGCTGTGGGTCAGGCTGGGTCTCCCTGGGGAGACCGTCCCCGTCCACTGCTGCAGGTGGGAGCACCCACTGCCAGGCACGTCCCTGCATCAGGAGCCAGAGGGGTGCCCAGTCCTTGTCCACTGCAGTGAGATGGGACAGCAGCACTACCCTCTCCCGCTGCCCCAGCACAATCCCTCTAGCCTCAGAGCTACGCAAGACCAGCACAGGGTTCTCACTGCCTGCACTGCTGCCTGGCCAGGTTGCCTGGCCCTGACATGGAGAACAGCACCCCGTCTGCAGCAAGCCACCTGCCTGCGGGACTGCACAGAGCTCTGAGCCGAGCTCCGAGCTGGCACAGCCGCTGAGGGAAGAAGCCCCACTTGCTGTGCCATGCCACGCAGCGGGAGACACGTTTCAAGGCAGGTTAATGCAGAATCAGCCAGAGTCTGTGCTCGAGGGTGTTCGAGAGGTTCACAAGCTTGAATGAACAAGTGTGCGGCTTTTAAAGCATTAGCCAGGCGCTGCTCCCATCCCCAGCACCTCCCGATGGCACCTTGGCGTATGCCCGAGAAGATACTGGCAACAGATGGATGCAGCACCCCCACCCCCAGCCCAGCCTCTACCCTTCCTCCTCCCCGCGTGTGCTGAGGATGTGGGACCCAAAGCAGCACTGAGATCTTTAAGGGAAAACCTCTGGGGCTGGGAAGGGATGTGGGCTTCCCAGGGAGGGATGTGGGCCTCCCAGGGGGGATGTGGGCTTCCCAGGGGGGATGCCATGCAGCCTCCAGCACGCTCTCAGAGGGCCCCTCCGTGCAGCTGGCATTGCCCCAAGGCCATGCCCTGGTGGCAGGGAGAGCTGGGGCGGCCGCTGGGCTCACAGGGAGGGGTGAAAAGGACCCCAAAGTAAGGCAGAGGGACACCAGCCTCCCCTGCGGAGCTCTGGGGGTAGCAGGACCTGCAGGACCTCCCTGGTGGGTGCATGTAAAGGGATCGTGTCCCTCGGCTGAAAGAAACAAAATGATTAGTGACATGAGGCTGCCTGCACTGCAGGCCCCATTAGGGCCATCGCTGCCACCGGTGAGCTGCAGAGCAAACACAGCTGCCTCTGGGAGCTGGGAAACAGCGAGGAGCCCAGCTCGGGCTGGGGGCTGCGGCGGGGGTGCAGGTTTGCAGGGGTGGGTGCAGAGAGGAGCCCACCGCGGTGCTGGGCTAAGGGCAGGGCTGGTCCTGCTCTCTGCCTGTCCTGGGGCACAGGCTAGCATCCCTCAATGTCCTTAACGTCCTCCAGCTTGCCGTCCTGCCTTCCCAGCCCCGCACAGATGGCTGCCCTGCCTGCCCCGCTGCCTGCCCCTGCCCCCAGCTGAAGGCAGCATTTCCAAGCCCTGCCTGATGTTAAAAGAAGGATCAGAAATAGCTGCTCAAACGCTGTGACAAGGCAAGAGCCACAGCAGCACAACGTCCCTTGATGTCTTGCCTGTGCAGGAGCCTTCTCTTTCTCTCTCAGGGCAGGGATGCAGCTGTCCTGGTCGAGGGCAGTGGGGTCTCCTCAGAGCTGGGGTTCAAGCCTCAATGAGTCAACCCTTCCATGCACTGTGCTTTAAACCCTTGAGAAGCCCTGTGGGGGTCTGTGGAGCTCACGTTTCAGGTCTGTGCTGCTTTCAGGGTGAACAGGAGCTCAGGGTGCTCCCCTGGGTGCTCCCATAGGTGACTGGCGAGCAGCCTGCGGTGGAACCACATGGCTTCACCTGCTCCAGACTTGCCACTGGGCTGGTGGCCCCAGGCATCTCTCCAGGCACAGGAAGGCACAGGCTCCCCAGGAGACCCTGAACTGGGAGGGCTCTGGGATGGTGCCCCATAGCCTTTCCTTTGCTTGGTGTTCTAGTGGGAAGCTAGTGTCCCCGAAGTGGAAGAATTTCAAGGGGCTGCGGTTGCTTTGCTGGGATAAAATTCGTCTAAACAACGCTATCTGGAGAGCGTGGTACATCCAATGTGAGTACCGGGCCAGACCCCACTCTGTCTCCCGAGTGCTGGGTGATACTGGGTGGGATGGGGCTGGCACTGGGGCAGCGATGTATGGGTGTGCAGGCACCCTCCCCTGCCCAGGGATGGAGCCATGGGCAAAGCCACCTGTTTTCCCTTGTGCAGATGTGGAGCGGAGGAAGAGCCCCGTGTGTGGCTTCATCACCCCGCTGGAGGGGTCAGAGGCTGATGAGCACCGAAAACCAGAGGTAGGGCATGGTCCCTCGCAGGTCTCTGGGTCAGCAGCAGGTCTGGGTGGCACAGGTGGGAGCTGGGGACGCAGAGGGGGTAGAACTCACTGTATTTCATAGATTTGCTTGGGAAGGTGTTTCTGATGCGGTAGAAGGAGGCCAGCTCTGGCTATGGGGGGCTGGGGCTGGAGGGCTCAGACATGACCCCCTGTCCTGTCCCCACAGGCTGTCGTGCTGGAGGGCAACTACTGGAAACGCCGCATCGAGGTGGTGATGAGGGAGTACCACAAGTGGAGGATCTACTACAAGAAGCGGGTGAGTACCTCCACCCATGCTGCTCCCGTGACAGCGCCAGCAGGGGGATGGGACAACAGCGTGCCCAATGGGGACCCATGGGTGACCAGGAGCAGAAGGTGGCAGGCTCTTGCCCACATGAGAAGGGGATGCTGGCTGCCCCCACGGTGCTGGTGCCAGGGAGCTAAGTGGGGACCCTACCCCCCGCTGCCTGCGGTGCTGCGGTGTGCTCCAGCAGCCCAGCCTGGGATGACTGTCCCTTGCCCGGTGCACGATGCGGAGCTGGGTTTGGCACTGCACCCGCAGCACACATGTTGGTGTGGGTCAAGCAGGGCCACAGCCCACCCATGGTGCTCTGACTGGGCTTGCATGGATCTGCTGGCATGCTGCTGGCAGCCACGTCTCACTGCGGCAGCACATGCTGCAGGCAGGCTGAGGGCTCCGTGTCACTCCGGGTGTCCACTCTTGGGCATGCTGGTACCACGACCTCAGGCACCCACCCCACGGTTCAGCCACTCACTCAGGACCAATAAAGGCGATGGGTGCCACAGGCACAGGGTGCTGGCAGCCTCACACCACCACACACTGCCAGTCCCACCGCTGCAGAGGCTGCTCAGCCCAAACCCTGCAACGGCAGATGTGAACTCATGGCAGCCATGCTGAGCGCCCCCAGGGACCCCCGCCTTCCTGAGCACTGTCCCTGCTCTGCCCTGCGCCTGGCTCTGCCCCACACCATGTCTGCCCTGGCTGGGGGTGACACAGGCTGTCTTCTCCTTCTAGCTCCGAAAGTCCACCCGGGAGGGAGAGCTCTCCAGTCCAAAACAGGTGAGCCCACTGGGGAGGGGTGGAGAAGGGGAAAAGGAGGACGCAATGTGGACCCCTGTACTGGACAGCTTGGGAGAAGGCTGGATGAAAGCCCTAGAGCATGATGAGCTCAATGGGATGCATGCCAAGCACTTGGGATGTCAGATTCACTGTTTTGGAAGCACCAATGTGCCAAGTGTGAAGCTTTGGAGTGAAAACACTGTGGGGAACATGGGAGCTGCAAGGGAGAGCAGCTGGGGAGCAAGGCGTGGCCCCTATGCACAAGAGATCCCCAGCTGGCTCCTTTGCTTCATCTCATGCAGGATGAGGATGTCTGGAGGCCAACAGAGAAATGGTGCAACCAGCTCTTCTGCAACGTGGTACCCATGCTACTTGGGGATGAGGAAGAGGAGCCTGGGAGTAGGCAGCACTTCGACTTGGACACCTTCCTCTCAGACATCTCTGACACCCTCTTCACCATGACACAGATGCCCAGTGCCCACCAGGCACCCCCTGAGGATGGTAGGTGCCCCAGACCATGCTCTAGCAGGATGTGGAGGAGGAGGTCCAGGTAGGAAGCATGCACTATAGCACCTTGCTGCCTCTTGCCTTAGTCCCTGAGAACTGCTGCCTGTGTCCTTGGGGCAGACAGGATCCCCTGGCAATCCACCCTGCTGGATGGGGATGATCCTACCCTGCCCAAATGGAGTATCCCCTCCTCTGGTGGCTTCCTACAGACCATCCCAGGCTGTCCCAGGTGGGATGGACTGGGTTGCTCAGACAGCACAAGCCCCATGAAGGACGCTGCATCAGACGCTAGAGCAGGGCTGCCAGCCCTGGGTAAGCAGCGGGCAGGTCCTGCTGTCCATGGCCACTTTTTGTTGTCCCTGCCTGGCCAGGTCCCTGGAGCTCTTGCAGCACCAGGCAGGTCCTGCGCCAAGGACCAGCCTTTCCCTGGGGTTCTTGTGTGCTGGATGAGGTCCCACAGGTGCTGCAGGACCGTGGGCAGGGTGGTTAGGATGGGATGGCCCTGGGTCTCCACAGGGTGGGCACCCATCTCCCTGCCTGTGCACAGCTGTGGGGCAGGGTGCAGCGATGCAGGGTGAATCTGGGGTGCACAGAGGGGTGGCAGCCAGGCAGGTGGGAGGGCAGTGGTGGGAGGTGCCCTGAAGGGGGGCCTTAGGGGTGCGGTGGCTGGTCTCCAATGTTGCAGCTCTGCCCTCTTCCAGCATATGTTGGGAATGCTGACATGATACAGCCAGACCTGGCACCCCTGCAGCCCAGCCTGGATGACATGGAGATCTCAGGTAAGAGTCAGTCTGGATGTGGTACCTCATCCCACACACCCAGCACGCGCAGCACCCCATGGCATCCCTAAAGTGGGGCATCAGAGGGTTGGGCAGGCAGCAGCGGGAGCTGCAAAGGCAGCCAGAAAGATGTCCACTGGCATGGAAAAAGCAGCATGCACGGGCCGGGGTGCCGCAGCAGGCTGTGGGGCAGGGTCTCAGTATGCCTGCCTGCACCGGGGGCAGAGCCGTGGTGGGTCAGGAAGGGCCTGGTCAGGAGCTGTGGAAGGGGGTTTCTACAAACAGAGGGTCTTCCCAGGAGTGTCAAACCACCTTGTCTTGCCTGCAGACAGAGGAAGGGCAATTGTCCTCTAGGGAACCTCTAGAAAGCAGGTTCTGTGCTTCTGTGTCCCCACCTCACCCCACTCCCCAGCCAGCCCCAGGCTTAGCAGCCTGGAGGTCTGGCTCGGAGCTGGGACCCCATGCTGGGCTACATCCCCTGGAGACAAGTCACTGTTCCTGCCAGGATGGCCCAGAGACAAACCTGGCACTGGCTGCCAGGGGGATCACCAGGAAGTGGGCGATGGCAGCGTAATCTCGTGGGGCTGCCACCAGTGCTGCCATGCAGGCTCTGAGCCACCAGTGTCCGTGAGCACCATGAAGTCAGTTGGGACATGTCCTGGTCCCAGCCGTGCAGCACAGTGACCCCATATGCCAGGGCAAGGCCCTGCTGGCACACGCTGCACTGGGGACCAGCTCTGCCCTCGAACGTGCCGGAGCTGGTGGCCTGGGCACACTTTGCAGCGTGGGAGCTGGGATGGGTTGGTGGCTGCAGCCCTCCCAGGTAGCTGGTGGCCTCGGGCAGCATGTCTAGACCCCTCTGTGCATCTGTGAGCACCCTGTGAAGTCCACGCCAGTCTCCACTTCCTTCAGCGGGAGGAAACAAGGGTGCTTGCACCATGTGGCTGTGGGGTGATGCAAGACCAGATGCTGGTGGGGAGCAGGCTGGGGCATTGATGTGCCAGGGAAGGTGGTGGCTGCCCTGGGGGTGGGAAGGCTCTTGCCAGCCTTCCTCAGCTCATTCCTTTCAGATGTCCCATCAGGGTAAGCCGTGCTGGGAAGAGGGTCTGTTCCCACTGCTGGCCCTTTGCCTCCTGTCCCCAGGTGCCCCACGGTGAGCAACAATCACTGGGAGGTGGGACAGGTCCAAATGGGTCAGACTGACACTTGACAAGTGTCCCTACCCCAGAGAGGTCCTGCATGGTGCTGGAAAGCTGCACTAACCCCTTTCAAGCAGCACCTGGCTGCAACAGTGTCACAGCAGCCACTCCAGCACCCCTCTTTGCAGGCCTAGCTGCTGCTCATGCCACTGGCGTGCAAGGCCTTGTGCTCAGCAGGAGATGGCAAGGGGCACGACACTGCCCATCTGAACCAGTATATTTCTATGAGCAGCCAAGTTCTCTTTTTTTCCTGGGGAAAATGCCTGCCTGGGAACGGGATGGGTCTTGCTGCAAGCCACTGCATTGCGGGAAAGCATCCCTTCCTGTTCTGCCTATGCCCGGCAGCTCTGCATGGGGAGACTTCTGGGGCTGGGGGGGTCCCAGGTCCAGCTGGGTCAGGGGTGGGACTCCAGGAGTGGCTCATTGTCCTCCCAGGCGTGGGCTGCTGAGCATGGCTGCAGAGAGGCTTGTGTGCCCCAGGGCAGGGCAGCACCCTGTGGGTGCTCGGAGATTTGTGGGTGGGAGTTTTGTCCTGGACGTGGCATTTTCTGGGATGCTGCACAGAGCAGCTCACCCCTGTGATGGGAAGTTATGGTCCCACCACAGCTGAGCGCTGTGTGGGGGTGATTCGCATGCTGGTGGGACACGTGTGTGCGCTGCGTGGCTAGGGTGTGCGGGGCAGAGGTGCAGGAGCAGGGAGGTTATACACACCACGCGATGGGCAGCACCAGGGCTGTGTGCTCACGGGGGCTGTGTGGGAGGAGTGGGGAGAGGAGATGGGGTGTGAAGGCTGAGTGTTGGGTGCCAGAGCTGCAGGTGCCAGCCAACCCAATTATGTCCCCAAGGCCACTTTTCTAGCAGGACATGCAATGGCTTTTTGTGGCTCCGGAGCAGGGATGCCCACAGCAGCCTTGTGCAGAGTACTGCAGTGCAAGCGTGCAGGGTGGGCAGCCACAGCAGTCAGCGCAGAGCTCCTGCAGGGTCACAAGGCTGTCACCGTGTCTGGTGGCTGTGGCAGAGCTCAGTGCCTGTCAGTCAGTGCGTGCAAACCAATCCCCAAATGAGGAAGCACCTCGTGTCTGCAGCGGGTGCCAGAGTGCGGTGTGGGGCGGATGGAGAAGTCCTGATGGCAGAGGCGAGGGAGCAGCCCGGCCCCACACCCTGCTGGCACTACGCTCCAGGTAGGACCCCCACCGGGCACCGGGGTGCTGGGGCTGGCCTGGCCGTCCCATGGGGTGGTATCGCCCCACCACACTGCCGGGCTCTCCCAGAGCCTGAGGCCAGTGATGGAGGGTCCTTGGTTTGGGAATGGGGTCTGCAGCCCTGACCCCATGGGAGAGCAGCCCCAGGTTGGAATGGGATGCCAAAGGTGTGGTGTGCTGACCACACGGACTCTTCTTTGAGCAGCAACATGCCCTGGCCACACTGCACTGACTGGGAGAAGGTCAGGGCAATGCAATGGTGGAAAGGAGTGTAGGCAAGAGCTCTGGGGTGGGGAAAGAGCAGGAGAAAGGGAGGACAGGGCTCCCAGGGGCTGCCAGCTGCATTCCATCTCTGCAGCACAGTGAGAGGCACAAGAGGAATTGAATCTGCAGAGCTGGGCACCAGAAATGCCTATAAATACCTGCAGACGTTCAGTGCCAGTGGCGGGCACAGCCCAGCGTGGGGATGGCGGAGTGCTGGGGGCAACGCGGAGCTGGGGGATGCGCCCTGGGGAGACTGAAACCCTGCCTGGCAGCACCGCTGCCCACGCTGAGTGCGGTGGAGGGGCAGGGGTGGCTCTGCCATGCTCCAGGGCATTCACCATGTTCTTGGTAGGGGGAAGGGGCAATCTGAGGGCTGAGTGGGGCAGCTCAGTGGTGGCACTGCCCCACCTTGCGCAGGTGTTACCCTTGGCTGGCAGCACACGGCACTGCTGGAATCAGCACCATGCTCAGCCCCATAGCATCCCACTCTTCTGGCAGGTTTGCTCCACTGATGTAGATTCAAAAGGGTCTCAGGCCTTTGCAGGTCCCAGCAAGGGCACCCCAGCCACTGGAGCCTGTGCCACAGCCTGGGGGGAGAGCAGCGGCACCGCAGCCTTGCCGGTACCTGGGGCATGGCTGTGTGCGCTGGGCAGAGCCTGTCTGTGGTCTGGGCTGGTCTGGGCTGTGCTGGTCTGGGCCAGCAGCAGCGTGGGGCCTGGAAGCAGTGATGCTTGTGCCAGCTAAGGGGTTGGACACATGGCCCGGTGCTCCCCAGAGGGGATGCAAGAGCCTGTGTCCCAGGGTGGCTGCTCAGGCACAGAGCCTGTGCCGGGGGCTATCAGGCAGCTGCTTGCAGACTCAACCAGCACTCATGCTCCATCCTACCAGAAAGGGTCCAGCAGCCCTATCCCTGCCCCACAGTCATCCTCTCCAGGCAAAACCCTCCAAATGGTAATGCCCAAGCCAGTGCTGACACAGGCAGCAGCAGCACTGGCGCTGAGCCGAGGTGTGCGTGGGGCTGATGTGCCTGGGAGCTCATTTCACCAGGGAAGCAGCTGCCCAAAGCATCAGGCCAGCCCTTTGCACCACGGTGTCTGGGCCTGCGGAAGGAGCAGGGTTGTGGGAAGGGGAGAGGAAGGGAGAGGGAGTCGCAGCAGGGTCACGGGGCTTGGCTTCGGGAAGGCCATGGGATGTGGTTAGCCGCAGGCTGCACACACGGCAGCACTGGGGTGGGGAAGCAGGCACTCACCACAACTCCAGGGGACTGTCCCCCGTGGCTTGGGGACACTGTGACCTGCTCCTCCGAGCCCCCTGCCACTGTGGCTGTCCCACAGCCTGGGTGTCGTTGTCCCTGCCCCAGCCTGAGGGTCATGGTCCCTGCCGTATCCTGGGGCTGGCTCAGGAGAAGCAGTACAGCCACTCACCCCCTGGGAGTAGCCCTGGCAAACACGGTGCTCAGCTGGGTGCTGGGGATGGGTTCCCCACCCCTGGGTGGATTTTCCTGTCCCCACGCATGTGGCAAGGCTGTCCCTGGGTGCCAAATCTGCTGGCGGAGCTGGGAGCCTCCCCAGTGCCCCATTCCCCCAAGGTGAAGCTGGGACTGGTAGGTCCCCAGCAGGCAGTGCTGTTAAGGTGAGGTACCAGGGTATGGCTCCAGCGGTATGTCTGGGGTTTGTCACCCCATCTCCAGGAGAGCACTCTCATGCCCACCACTCTGTCTCCACCTGGCCCCACAGATATCTTCACCAGCCATCGGCCACCACCATCTCAGACACAACCAGGCTACCAGGAGCCACCCTGCTTCGTGCCTATGGCTGAGCCCCTGTTCAGCAGTGGGGGGTCTCTGATGGGTGCTCGGGCACTGCCTGCAAGCCCTGAGGCCCCACTCCCACCCAGCACCCTCCTCCAGGTGAGCAGGATCCTGGCACGCAGCCCACGGCTGCCAGTGCCCCAGCCACCCTGCTTGACTCCCTTGTGTCTTCTGCAGCCCAGCGGTGCCTCCCAGCTCAGCCTCCACAGTGCCTTCCTGGGCCCTGAGCTCCCCCCAGCCCCCCTGCCCCCCGAGCCCCCCACCGCAGTGCCTGGCAGCCTCAGCCCCCAGCTGCAACACAAGCCCCTGCTGCAGTATGGCCTCCCCGGCAAGTACCTCAGCCTGGAGCTGCCAGGACCCCATTACACCCCTGACAGCTCATCCCCTGGCACGCCGCTGCTGAGTCCGGACCCTCTGTTCTCCCCTGCCTCAGCCCCCCGCTCCAAGTTCCCCTGTGCCAGCTCTCCCAGCCAGTCACTCCTTGCCCACCCCGCCTCCCCCCTCTCAGCACCCTGCTTCGCCTCCCACCCCCCAGGGCTGGGCTACACCACAGGCATGGTACCCTCGGGGTACCCCAGCCCATCTGCACCCCATCTCCTGCCCCCCACCCTGCTGGGCGACCCCAGGTTTGCCCCCCCCAAGGGGCTGCCCCAGGGTGGGGGCGGGCGGCTGAAAGCGAAGCCTGGTGGCACCAAGGCAAAGAGGCTGCCAGGACCCCCTGCACAGCCCCATCTGGCCGTGCCCTGCCTGAGCCAGCTGCTGACCACAGGTAATGGGGCTGGGGGGCAGCGGGGGCATGCAGGAGCCACTGGTGGTGGGGATGCTATGGGAGGGATCAGAGGGGGGACCCCTCTTTCTCTCCAGGTTTGGGATGCTGGGGATGCTTGGCTCTCCCCATGGTGGGGCAGCACCAAATCCAGGGGTAAAGCCGTGCCCGGGGAGCCCCCCTGGCTCCAGCAGCCTCGGGAGGGAGACAGGGCCCAGGTGGCCGGGCCACGGGCACCTCTGCAAAGTCCCTGTGCCCCCAGCCTGGTCTCCAGGGCCCTGTTGGCACAAATGCGCTGAGGGGTCACCCGCATCCTGCCCAACCCACTGCCCATGTGTGCCATGGGACAGGTCCCATGGAGGCTGTCATGTCCAGCCTGTGCTTGGCTGGGGAGGGGCTGGGGGTCCCTGCCTGCACCAAGGCTCCCAAGGGCGGGATGCAGCACGTGGATCACAGGATCACTGTGGAGAGCAAAGGCACCTCTCTCCAGGAGCTGCTTCGCCCTCCTCTGGGCCAGACAAGCAGGGAAGGGGCTGTAGCAGCACCAGTGCTGGGGGCTGGCTTTCCTGGGGGGCAGAAAATCTCACTTGAACCCCCAAACCCTCACGCTGCAGTGTCCTTCTTCTCCCTGCCCTCTTGCAGCCAAGCAGGAGCCAGCTCTGGATGCCCCACACCTGATGGGTACAGGACTCATGCCTGCATCCCCTGTCTCCCCGGTAAGCACCTGCCGACCCTCCCCCCCCGAGTTGGGAATTGCCTGCCCCAGGTCAGAAGTTGTCCTCCCCTGGTTGCTGGCGCAAGGACAGAGATAGGGCAGGTGGGGAGATGCGGCTCCATGGGGTCATCCTTGCAATATGGGGATGGACAGGCACAGGGTGAGGGAGGGGGCATGTGGCTGGGGTGCCAGGGAGGCAGGAGCCACCTGGGTGTTTTCTCCTGCAAAAGAAACAGAGCAGAGGTGAGAAACACCCCAGCTGCAGGGCTCCTTTCCTGACAGCGCTGTCCTGGGGCCCGGGGGCTGCCCCTGCAGATGGTGGGGGGTGCACGTCCTCCTTCCCAGCCCCCTCATGGGTGTTTGGCTGTCAGTGCCTGGGCACCGGCCGGCCAGAGGGGAAGGTCTGGTCCCCAGCGTGCATGGGGCACTGGCTCCGCAACCTCCCGCTTCCCTCTGGCTTCTCCCCACAGCAGAGCACTGTCCCTGATGTCTCTGCCACCTTCCTCTCAAGAATGGCCCAGCTGAGCCCAGGACTGGGTCCCGACTCCAGCCATTCCCAAGTGGTACCAGCGCCGGTGCCGCTGGTGGGGACCCAGCCGGGCCCACCGGTAGTCCCCAAGGCGGAGCGGCTGTCCCCCACGTCGGCTTGCGGTGAGTCTGGGGCACCCCAAGGAGCTCCACAGGACACTACATTTCCTGCAGGGAGCTTGGACCAAATGCTGTGGGAACGTTTCATTTCAGCTTCAGTCCCACCTATTTACATTGACTCAGCTGAGCACAGATGATTTCTTTCCGCAGGGGAGCGCACAGCCCCTTCACCTGCCTCCTTCTACCTGAGCAAAAGCAGAAACAGGAAAATTTAAAAAAGAAGCAAAGTGTCGGACTGTGGTTTTTAAAACCCAGAGTCTGGTTTTTGAGTGGGAAGCACCCTGCTTTCACCCACAGAAACCAGGGCGGTGGCAGGAAACCAGGCTCTGATGTCATTCCCAGTTTCAGTTTGGTGCTGCAGACCGCAGCCTTGCTGCCCTTGGGCCTCTGTCCTGCCAATTTCCACCAAAGAAATGCTGGGAATTTAAAATGTTGCAATCCCAGATCTTCCCATTTCTGAGCAGTTGTAAAATAAGTGGGATTTGGGATAAGACAAAGAGATAAGACACAGTTGGATGCTGGACCAGAGCATCCTCATCAGCTGAGCAGGGTGGCTGCCCTGGGGCCGGGGTAGTGCCGCAGGCTGCTCTTTGCCTGTCACAACATAGAACCTTTGTGTCAGCCCATCATGGGGGGCTGCTGCTGCCCCTCTCCCCAGAGCAGAACCTTCCCTTTTCCAGGCAGCGACCGGCCCAAGCCCAGCCAGGCCTCCCCAGCACCTGCTGTACGGCTGGGCGCTGGCATCTCCCTGCACCACCCCGTGTCCCGTCGGAGCAGACCTGAGTCCAGCAAGGTACGGCAGGAGCAAGCACTGCCTTCACTACAGAGGCACCATCTCCATACGCACCCTCCTTTCCTGCTGCCCCCAAACTCCCCTCTGCCTCACTTTGTGAACTTTGGGCATGCCTGTCCCCAATGGGGCCGGTGGCCTAGGGCTGTCCCCACTGCCAGGAGGCGCCTGATGGCACTTCCCTGCAGATGGAGAGCCGCCGCATCACACACATCTCTGCCGAGCAGAAGAGGCGCTTCAACATCAAGCTGGGCTTCAACACTCTGCACAGCCTGGTGAGCACGCTGAGTGCTCAGCCCAGCATCAAGGTGAGCGCCCAGGGCTGCATGGACCAGCCAGCCCTGGGCGTGCAGGGACACGGTGTGTCACCTGGAGATGCTGCATCCCTGCTCTGCCCCAGTGCATGGGGCTCCTGCCCTGCACCCAGCCTGTGGCGCAGGAGGCTGTGAGTTCACACTGGGCACATGGAGACCTGTGTGGTGCAGCCGTGCCCGGATGATCTGGGCTCTGGAGCCGGAGGCAGAAGCTGCCAAGGCTCAGCAGCAGGGAACAGGGCACCTCGCACTGCCAGCCCCGCTGCATGGAATGCCGGGTGCCCCACGTCATGCCCACCCCAGGGGCTCCCTTCACTGTCCCACCCTGTGGCTCCACAGGTCAGCAAGGCCACCACCTTGCAGAAGACAGCCGAGTACATCTGCAAGCTGCAGCAGGAGCGGGCAGCCCTGCAGGATGAGGCGCAGCGGCTGCGGGAGCAGATTGAGGAGCTCAATGGCTCCATCAAGTAAGGAGGTCATGGCTGGGGGACAGGGGAGGGAGCCAACGCCTGCACTGGGGTAGCCAGCCAGGGCAAGTGGCAGCAGTGGGGAGGCAGCAGGTCTCCTGGGAATCTCCCAGGACCTGCATTTGACTTTATTCCCCCTCAATAAACCCTGTTTGGGGAAGAGATGATGCTCAAGAGGCAGTGCTGTGTGGGACCAGAGCACGGGGCCATGCCCCACAGCTGCTTTGGGATGGGGACACTGCCTGTCCACCCCTGCCGAGAGCTGAGATGCTGCCAGAGCCTCTCACCGTGGGGCAACCCCCATGCCTCCCAGCCTCCTGAACACAGACCCATGGCACTGCTTGTGGCCCACAGCCTGTGCCAGGAGCAGCTGCCAGCCACAGGGGTGCCCATCACGCGCCAGCGCTTTGACCAGATGCGCAGCATGTTCGACGAGTACGTCCGCTCCTCCACGCTGCAGAACTGGAAGTTCTGGATCGTATCCTTCGGGGCCAGTGCCTGCTGCTTGTTCCATTCCCTCCACTAAACACCAACTCCACTGGTTCACCCACTGCTCCCAGTTCTGTGGGGTCCCTCCAGCTCGAGAGGCTCTGGGGACCACGGGGAGATGTTCCCCAGCCAAGGGCACATAGTGGGAACACACTGAGGTGCTGTGGTTAGGAAGAAGCTTCTGTTACAAGGAAGCAAATAGAGTAGGAGTAAACGGTCAGTCCTGGGGAAGAGGAACATCACTGGCAGGGAATCTACTACATGCAGGGAAGAGCTCCTGGTGACATGGAAATTGGTTCTGAGAGGCAGCAGCCAGCAACTAGGTATTGGGAAAGGTCCAGATACAAAGCTGGGGACATGACAGTTTAGTCTTGGCGGCCGCAAGGCACACCCTGGAAACCCAGGTGTGCCCATGCCTGGGACACAAGTCTGGGTTCCACACAGTGGAAGGGATGGGGGGGACCATGGGCCGGGGAACAGGTGTTCAAAAGACTGGACCTGCTCCTCCGTGAGTAGGGATTAGACACAGCGGGACCATTAAACCTGCAGATACTGTGAGGTCTACAAAATCCCAAGTGGCAGACGGATGGGCAGGGCTTGCTTCCCACAGTCCGATCCAGTGTGGGCAGCCTGGGCAAGGCAGAGGTGGCTCCTGATGCAGAGCTGGGGAGCTCCTTCCACAGGACACTGGGTATATTGAAGGTAACATGGGCTCCAGGACATGCTCATGGTGGAATTATCTGCTGTGGATTATTACATGCAAAAAATCACCAGTCCCCAGTGGTGGTCCCTGCAGGCTGGAAGCACCAGGGGAGCACACTGGACACACTGGTGTTGTGCCCATGCTCCTGGGCACTTCAGAGGATGCTGCATTAGCTGGTGCCTTGATCTGCTCTGGAAGAATTGTCTTGTGTCTAATCAACCATTTCTGGCAGCCCCAGTCATGACACCCCTGCGTCATGTGTGATAAGTGATGCTCAGGTCCCCACCACCCCAGCAGCATGGGCTGGTGCCCAGGCACCCAGCAGGTCTGCTCCACGGCCTGGCAGGGAGGTTTGTCCTGCTGCCTGTGGCAGGGTGGTGCCCACACCTGGCGGGTGGGAAGCCACAGTCTGGGCAAGACTGGTCCTTAACTCCTCTGCTGCCATCAGTTCAGTATCATCATCCGGCCGCTCTTCGAGTCCTTCAATGGCATGGTGTCCACAGCCAGCATGGAGAGCCTCACCCAGACATCTCTCGCCTGGCTGGACCAGCACTGCTCCCTCCCAGCGCTTCGGCCGAGTAGGTGGCCCCGTGCCTGCCTGTGGCACACCGGAGCAGCCGGGCCGGCCTGCTGGCGTGGACTGACAGAAAAGCAGAGGGGAAAGGGGGTGGCGGTGTCCTGGGGGGTAGCGGGGCTGGCGCTGCTGCAGGCTTGTGCTGCACGGAGGGCAGCACCGGCCGGACGCCCTGGAGCTGCCTGCAGCGCCCCTGGCACAGCCGCGCTCCGGCTGGGCCGGCTGCTGCTGCCCTGACGCAGGAGCCCGTGTGCTGCCGGCCGGGTCAGCCCCCTGCCCCCAGGGTGGGCTTCCCTTCGCCATTTCAGCTGGGGCTGTGGCGCGGGGCCGTCAGCCGTTCCAGGGCTGATGCGGGGGGAAGAGCCGCCTCCCCGGGACAGGTTCACCCTTCCAGCCCCACACGCCCCGTGTCTCCCCACAGCCGTCCTGAGCTCCCTCCGGCAGCTGAGCGTTTCCACCTCCATCCTGACCGATCCGAGCCGCATCCCGGAGCAGGCGACGCAGGCGGTGGCGGGGCTGGGCCGCGGCGGCTCCAGCTAGCGGCCCGCGGACGGGCCTTCCCCGCTCGGCCAGGGCCCTCCCGCGGCCGGCGAGGAGCCCAGGGGCCGCCGCAGCCAGGCGGCTCAGGCCAGGGCCCCCGGGGGTCCCTCTCCCATCCCGCAGGCGGGGGGCGGGGGCCGCTGCCCACCTGCTGGCCCGGCCCCCGGGGCGGCGTGCGGCCCGCCCGCCCTCGGCCCGGCACAGGGCTGCGGGGGAGGGCCGGGCCCTGCTGCCCCATAAACGCTGTGCGCGCAGCCCGGCCTGCTTCTTGCTGCGGGCCTGCTCCGGGCGGGGGCGGGCGGGGGGGGGGAGAGCGAGCAGGGGTGGGCAGGGGGCGGGCAGGGCAGTGAGTGACGGCAGGGGCGGGTGGGGCGGGCGGGGGCGGGCATGGAGAGGCTAGAGGTGGGCAGGAGCGGGCAGGGGGCGGGCAGGGCAGCCATTGGGGCGGGCAGGAGGCGGGCAGGGGGCGTGCAGGGGGCGGGTGGGGCGGGCGGTGGCTGGCGGGGGCGGGCAGGGGAGGGCATGGAGAGGGTGGAGGCGGGCAGGAGTGGGCAGGGCAGTGACGGCAGGGGGCGGTGGGGGCGGGCAGGCCCGGAGCGGGGCAGTACCACCCCTCCGCCGCCAGGGGTCGCCCTTCGTGGAGGTGCGCGTGCCCCCTTGGTGCGCACGCGCACGCGGAGATTCACCCCCCCTCCTTCCCACCCAACCCCCGGCACCGCCACCACTCGGCGCACGCGCGCCGGGTCCCGCCGGGGGGGCGCGGCCCGCTGAGGTGGCGGTGGCGGGAAGATGGAGGCGGCGGCGCTCGGCGGGTCGGTGCTGCCGGGCGGCCTCGTCCTCCTCCTCGTCCTGCTGCTGCTGGCGGCCGCGCTGTGCCGCGCCGCGCCGCCGGACGGTGAGTACCGCGGGCACGGCCGGGGGGCCGGGCCGGGCCGGGCCGGGCTGAGCCGCGCTCCGCTCCCCGCAGGCGCCGGGGCGAGCGGCGCCGCCAGGCCGGAGGAGCCCAGGAAGGCGAAGCCGGCGGCAAGGGCCCGGCGGGACAAGTCGCAGCAGCAGCAGCACAGCTTCGCCCACCGGCTGCTGGTGGCCGCCCTCAAGGTACCGTGTGTGGCCGGGACAGGCCGGGCCGGCGCTGCCCTCCCCGCGGGCCGCCCCCGCTGTGACCGCGCTCTCTTCGCAGGGCCACAGCGGCTCCGTCTCCTGCCTGGACTTCAGCAGCAACGGCAAGTACCTGGCGTCGTGCTCCGACGACCGCACGGTCCGTCTGTGGAGCACCCGGGACTTCGCGGCGCGGGAGCACCGCTGCCTGCGTGCCAACGTGGGGCTGGACCACGCCGAGCTCGTCCGCCTCAGCCCCGACTCACGGTAGGGCCGGGCCTCCCCACGCCGCCTCCACCCACGGACCGCTTGGGCGTATCAGCACCGGGATGTCCCGCAGACAGAGCTGCTGGTCGCACAGCCCAAGGATCAGCGATGTGTCTTCTGGGCTGCGTGGAAGCAACATCCCTCACCGGGCCTTAACGGCACCACTGGTTCATGGGCTCACGTGAAAGCAGCTGGCATCGCAGTGTGGCTCTTGGGACAAATATCCCCGTGCCCACCTTGCTGCACCCATGGAATATCCTTGTTAAGGTCTTTGTCAGCAGGCCCTGCAGCTGGGTTGAGTGCCTGAGCCTCTCTGAGAGGCTGGGGAGAGAGCTCTTGCTGGCTGGGAAGGCTGGTGGAAAAGCATGCCTTGGCACTTTGTGAAGCAGCCTCTTCTTAGAGAGAGGGAGGAGTCTTGTTTCCAGATGTGAAGTAATAAATTCTGTTCTTTTCCATTCAGTGTTGCATTTGAGCTAACACAGGGAAAGAACTTGGTGCCCTGGTGAAGCCTGCAGCTTTTTATCTGCCAGTGCATCCCTTTTCCCAGGTGCCACTGAATAACCTGTTAGCTTACCTGTTGTAGCTAGGCTGAGCTGAGGTAGCCCGTTTCTTAATGGTTCAGTGCTCATCTTTCCCCAGGGCATTCATTGTTTGGCTGGCAAACGGCGAGACTATTCGTGTCTATAAAATGACCAAGAAGGATGATGGCAGCTTCACCTTCACTGCAACTTCTGGGGACTTCCCAAAGAAGCACAAGGCTCCCATCATTAACATAGGAATTGCAGAGACAGGTATGGAAATGACTTAGTGAGTCTCAAGATCAGCTTTGATTTGGTTGTAAAGCAAGAGCTGCGTTGAAAGTGTTGGAGTTTCTCGCATTTTCAAGGCCCGTTTTTGCACCAGCACTTGAGTCTCTGTAGTCTTTTAGGCGTTACTCTAAAGACTTTGTTTACTACGTAGTAAATTGAAAGATGTCATTTTCAGACAGTTTATATTCCTGCAAGCACAGAACTAGCTCTGTGGTGTGCACAGTCTCTTAATTTACATTTTCAGGGATGCTGTTGCAAAGAGGTCTGGTCACAGTATTGAGAGGATGGCTGTTCTCTGGCCCACCAGTCTCTCTTTAACCAGTCAAAAGTATCTCTAGCAAGTTTGTACAGTCTATCTTGGACTTCTGGGTATGAGTTAGCGGTTGGGGCTCAATGGATTAATGCTTCAGCTGTATGACAGCAGGCAGTTGGAAGTGGGTGTATGTGAGTTCACCTCTGTAATAGGAGAGCAGAGAAGATGGTAACAGAGACCCTTGTTCAGCTGTGAAAGTGAAAATTTAAACCTGCAACAAGTAGCTGAAAGGTAAATGGGCAGCTCCGTGTCCGGGCTGAGATGGAAAAAGGGAGTGTCCAGAATGTTGATACCGCCAGGAATCGCAGATAATAGTAGTGTGACTTGTAGTCAGCTACCTACTCACAGTCCATGACTTGAAAGCTACGGATGCCTCGGGTATCTGTGGGAGATTGTCTGCTGTGTTACTCCTGTGGTACTGGCTTAGTGCTGAGCTCTGCAAGTGGGATCTGAGTGGTGCTGGGGCGGGAAGCATGTGTGGTTTCTGAGTGCCCACTGCCAGCTGATGACTGCCAAAGCCGGGGTGCACTAAGGCATAACCAGGAATTGAGTCTTCTGGTAAGAATCTTTGTTCTGTCCTGGGGGGTTGACAGTCCTTGAATTTTGGTGCTGCTTTTGGTTTTCTTGATGTCTGGGCACAGGGAGAGTTTTTAACTGTGCTTAGGGACTGTCCTAGGCCTTTGATAGGCCTGTGGCAGGGTTAGGCCTGGGAGCTATCCTGATCTTTGCCTTTTTTTCCCCCCAGGGAAGTTTATCATGACAGCTTCCAGTGACACTACCATCCTGATATGGAGCCCGAAGGGTGAAGTCCTAGCCAGCATTAACACTAACCAGATGAACAATGCCTACGCCATGGTGTCACCCTGTGGGAGGTGAGGAGCAGGAGGTATTCCAGGCTGCTGCCATTGCAGAGCAGGAGGTGCAGGAGACAGAACATCCTCTTGCCTTGCCAGAGGACGTCATCAGTTCAGACCATTGGCAGATAGGAGTTATTTTAATGCAATTTTCTGAGGGTTCCACATTTTAAAAAGGGATTCTGGCCCCTGCAAGCTGAGAGCAGCCCCTACAGGAGCTCTGACTCTCATCTCAATGGTCTTAAGACACTTGGTGTGTTGCCATTGTGCCTCAGCATTGCTGTTCCTGTTAACTGTCTCCTGAAGAGCTGAGAACAGCACTGGCCTCAAATAGCAGAGGTGGGACAACGCAAATGGTGTATGTAAAGCAAACAGAAATTCTAACTTATTTGTAACCTTTTAAAGGTTAATTATAAAATTAAAATATTTGTTACTGGGAGATTTGTTTATCAAGAAAATCATGTTTTCCGCTCTCTTAACTTGCTGCAGGAAGACTTGCCATGCTCAAAGCTCAGTGAGTTTGGGGATTAAAAAGCATTTAGCATTTTTACTTTGGTTTAAGAGTTTTGCATTCCTGTTGTTCTGGTCCCTGGTTGCCTACCTTAGTGTTCCCTTTACCAGCTTGGTTTCAGTGAAAACTTTTTCAGTGGACCAAAGCAAAGATTTGAACATAGGAGTCTGGACAGGTTCGCCTTCGCAGAGCCCTGTCTTACACACCCGTCGGTGCCAGGGGGACCAGAGGGGAGCCAGAGGGGAGCTCTGTAGGGCTGGCCCCACAGCCCGGCAGAAGTGGGTGCTCAGTAGCAGATACCCTGTGTCTCTGCTTGTTCATTCACCCAGGTTTGTGGCATCCTGTGGCTTCACCCCCGATGTGAAGGTGTGGGAGGTGTGTTTCAACAAGAACGGAGACTTCCAGGAGGTGGCCAGGGCTTTCGAGCTGAAAGGCCACACTGCTGGCATACATTCCTTCTCCTTCTCTAATGACTCGAGGAGGTGAGTGTGTATTATCCACTGCCTGAAACTGTATGCTCTGGCTCACCCTCAGGACATGTGAGCTCGCCTCTTCCAGTATATGCCAGCAGCCTGTATGGGGGGGCTGCACTCCTGCATGGTGGGGGGAACACTGCCCTGAGCGCTCGCCTGGGAGCCCAGGGCAGCAAACCCCTGACTGGCTCATGCCGCCTGCATATTCCCCATGGATGTCATCCTTGGGGTGACTGCTGTCCATGCTCTGGAAAGAGAACAAGGACTGTGTGTGTGTACAGACTCACACCTCCCAAAAGAGCTCGCTGTCCCCAAAGCATTCCTGGTTTGCAGGTCTGGTGGGTGAAGCGGTGCTGCCTCATTTCCTCGTGCTCACCTGTGCTGTTTCCTGGCTGCAGGATGGCGACCGTTTCGAAGGATGGGACATGGAAGTTCTGGGACACAGATGTGGAATATAAGAAGCAACAGGACCCATACCTGCTTCTGACTGGGAAATGTGAGGTGACGGAGCCTTGTCGCATCGCCCTGTCCCCCGATGCTCGTGTCGTCGCTATCTCTAGTGGCACAGACATTGTCGTGTACAACACGAGGAGAGGGGAGGAGGAGGAACGCTTCCTTGGCGTGCATGGACAATGCATAACAGACTTGGCTTTTGACACCAACAGCCGCTACCTGGTGTCGTGTGGGGACCGAGCCATCCGTGTCTTCCACAACACCGCTGGTCACCGGGCAGTGGTGGAGGAGATGGAGACCATGCTGAAAAAAACTGGGAATAAAGCCACCCAAGAGAGGCTGGAGCAGCAGATCTCCAGCGCCCGCAAAGCGCTGGCGGCGATCTATGGCAGGAAGCACTAATCTCCCCGCATGTCCCGGCTTAGCCGTTGCGTTCTGCCTTTGGGGACTTTTTTTTTTTTTTTTTTTTTAATAACTGAACAACTTTTAATAAAAGAGTGCACAGACCGCGTGCCCGGGTCCTGGCTCGGGCGCTGGGTGGCCGTACCGGGGGGCGCTGGGCGGCGGGGTGCCAGGGGCAGGTGGGGGCCAGGGTGGGTGCCGGGCTGACGCTGCGCCGCCCTGCCGGGGGCTCGCCCCCCACCTGCGTCTGTCCCGTGCCCCGTGGGAGCGCTCGCTGGGGCGGGGCGGGCGGGTTGCTAGGCCTTGGGGACGGGGTTCGGGGCGGGTCCCTTGCGCGGGGGCCGCCCGAGCTCGGCCTTCGGTTCGGTGCGGGTGGGCGGGGCGCCCTGGCGGGGCGGGGTTTGCCCGGAAGGAAGATGGCGCCGCAGCGGCCTTGGTAACGCCTGCCTGCAGGAGGGCGGGGCTATCTGCGCAGGCGCACTGCGCACGCCTTCCCCAGGGCGGGGCGAGCGCTGTGACGCAGCGGGGCGGGGCGCGCGCATGCGCGGAGCGAGGCGGCGGGTGCTGCGGAGCCGGGGCTGCCGGGGCTGCGGGCGCCATGTCGGGCCGCTCGGTGCGCGCCGAGACCCGCAGCCGCGCTAAGGATGACATCAAAAAAGTGATGGCGGCCATCGAGCGCGTCCGCAGATGGTGAGAGGCGGGGCCGTGTGGGGTGGGGCCTTCCCGGCGTGCAGCCAATCACCGCACCACACGGGTGCCAGTGGAGGGGCTCCGGTAATGACTATCCAATCAGCGTTCGGCGTGGGGTAGCGGGCGGGGATAGCGAGACAGCGGCCAATGAGCTCGCCCCGTCTGCTCGGGAGTGTGGGGGGAGCCGGAAGCGCTGGTAATCGGCGGGTGGCACGACCAATCACGACGAGACATTCGGGGTGAGGGGGCGGGGCGTAGTGGAATGGCGTTCCTCTGGGCCAATCGGAGCCCGGCGGGAGGGCGGAGCTTGTTGCCAGGTTACCCGCGGGCCCGGCTCCCCCGGCGCCATTAACGGCCGCGTCCGTGTCCGCGCAGGGAGAAGAAGTGGGTGACGGTGGGCGACACCTCGCTGCGGATATTTAAGTGGGTGCCGGTGGCGGACAGCAAAGAGGTGGGTACCGCGCGGGCCGACCCCCGGCCCCGCCCGAGCCGCCGCAGTCGCTTCCCCCCCCCCCCCCCCCCCCCCCCGCCCCGGGGCGGCCCTCGCCGCGCCTCAGGCCCCTCCCGCGGGGCCGGTCCTTGGCCCGTGGAGCCGCGCTGCCGTGTCGCCCGCCGCTGAGGGGCCTGGGCCGCTTCGCTGCCTTGCGCCGGGCGACCGCCCCTCGCTGCCTGGGACCCTTTTTGCCTGAATTCCCATAGATCTTGTTTTCGTCGGGGGGCGCTCCTAGATAGGTGCTAGCTCTTCCTTTCGCCCCTCTCGGCGGGGGGGTCGCCTCAGTCAGAAAAGCACCCAGAAAGGGGAGGGAGAAGGGCTGCCCGAGCACAGCCCCTGGGTTGCTGGAGGGAGAAAGGGGAGTCATTCCTCTGGAGGAGGCTGGGCAGCTCTGTGCTCTCCGGCCAGCGGTAGGCTCCTCTCACCTGGAGTTTCTGCTTTTCTTTCTCTCCTCAAGAAAGAGAAATCCAAATCAAGTAGCAGCACTGCCCGAGAACCCAATGGCTTCCCAGCTGACACCTCTGCCAACTCCTCTCTCCTCCTGGAGTTCCAAGGTAAGTCTGGCTGAGCCCCCTTCAAGCTGGAGGAAGACTTTTAAGGCCTTATAGAAGCTGGAATGGTGCTGGTTTATGTATCCCTCGTGTATTGGGAGGAGCAGTGCATGTCTTCAGCGTGGAGTTATGCAGAGCCACTTCAGGAGTATTCCTGCTGAAATTATTCATTTCTGCTGTCAGAAAGAGCCTTAACTGTCTGTTTCTGGGATCTTCCTGTAGGAAGCTTCATGGGGAACTGGAGGAGTAGGCGTTCTTGTTCCCTTTTTGCAGTCCCTGCTGGGGAGAGGCTGGCAGCTCTCTGCAGCTGAGCCCGCTGCTTCCAGCAGTGACTTGCATGGACCTTAAGATGAAAGGGCAGAGGATCTCCTTGACCTTGCTCTTGGTCTTGGAGCGCTGTGGCCGGCTACAGGCAGGCTGGGCTCTATGATTGAGCTGAGCGAGGCTTAGGCAGTGCATGGGCTTGCTGCTGGAGCAGAGTGTATGCCTGTCCCCAGCCTCTCCACTTGGCTCTGTGTGGCCAAGGAAAATCGGGGGATGTATTGGGACTTCTAGTAGGTGCACTGAGATTGTTAGCATTGCTGGTCTGCAGTTTAGGACTTGGAAAAGATGTGCACCAGGATTGCCTCCCCATCCAGAAGCAGATGCTGAGTATTGCTCTTAGTGTTAGCTTGCTGCCTTGCAAGAAGAGTTACAAAACCCTGGTACACAGGCAAGAGGTCTCCTGCCCTTGAATGCCTTGAGCCCTTGCAAGCCACAGACGTGAGATTTGGCAGTGCAGTGCTTTGTATCAACCCCATGCTTTCTGCTTGTTCTTTCTGAATAGCCGGGGGTCGCTCCCTGTCTGCTCAGACTCATTCCCCAAACAGAAGCACCCCGTCTCCCATGGGCCAGTTGTGTACCTGACGCCAGCTGTGTCCTAGCAGGGAGTCCTTTCCTTTGCCTGGCAGCCCTTGTGGTGATGGGTGACGGTGAATCCCCCTGTACTCTAACTGCATCTGACTGTGCTCTTCGTTCTCCCTAAGAGCCCAGTTGCCAGTGCTGCCCTTGGCTGCCTGTGCCCCTGGGTCAAGGTGCTCTTCTTCACTAGGTGCTGTCTCTGCAGATGAGAACAGCAACCAGAGCTCCCTGTCAGACGTCTACCAGCTCAAGGTGGACAGCAGCCCCAACTCCAGCCCCAGTCCGCAGCAGAGCGAGTCTATGAGTCCTGCCCACACGTCCGACTTCCGCACGGATGACTCGCAGCCACCCACACTGGGGCAGGAGACACTGGAAGGTGAGTGCTGGGCTGGGAAGGGAGGAGGTGGGTGGCTGGGCCTGGGAAAGGCCCTGCTGGAGCTGTTGCTTGTCTGGTAGGTGACTGTCAGGCACTGCTGGAAGCAGACAGGGTAGCGGGGACTCGTGCCTTCTGCTGGAGGTCTCCTCCCCTGGCTCAGGGCTGAGCTGGGTGCTGCCATGCTCCGGGGTCAGCAGTTCCGTTAATGCTTCTGTTCTCCCCAGAGCCTTCCCTGCCTTCCTCGGAAGTTGCAGATGAGCCTCCCACTCTAACAAAGGAAGAGCCAGTCCCCCTTGAGACTCAGGTAAGGGAAGGGGGATTGAAACCATGTCTGAATGCACACAGACCCAGCTTTGCCCTTTCACCCTGTTGCTGACCCTTGTAGCAGAAGCATCTGGATGGATGGACTTGCTCTGCAGTCCCAAAGTGCCCTCCAGGAGCTCCCTAAGCCTCCCAGCTTCCTGACCTGTCCCCTGGTTTGGTTCAGATTTTAAAAGTGTGAAGAAAGGAAGTGGCGGTGGAGTACAACGATGACTCTAGCCAACTCGGGGGCTGAAGTGGGTTCCCATTCCTGGTGTCCTGAGGCTTCCTCAGAGATGAGTCTGGGGTGTCCCCACAGCATGGCACAGCTATGTCTAGGCCCACATGGCTTGGTGGACACACTGAGCTCCTGTTGCTGCTCGTGACCACTGCTTCTGGCTCTTGCAGGTTACTGAAGAGGAGGACGACTCCGGTGCACCGCCTCTGAAGAGATTTTGTGCCGATCAGAACTCTGTGTGCCACACGGCCTCGGAGAGCTAGCTTGCCTGTCCCCAGGGAGAGCGCCTTCGCCAGCCCCTCGCAGAGCTGCCCGCCCTCCCCTGGGGGGACGGGGTGCTTCCTTTCAGTCTGCCCCTTCCCCAGGGACAGGCGCTCCTGCCACTCGCCATCCAGCCTGCCCTTCCCTGCCCAGGGGCCTCCTGCCAGCCCCCCGGAGGCAGCCTGCGCTCCCCGGGGCTGATGGGGCTGCCACCAGTACCTGCAAACTTGCCTCTATTTATTGGCTCCCTCTCTCCCTGCTGACCTGTCCTGTAGCGTGGGGGTCTCCGGTGGGTGGTCTGCATGCACGGGGTGGGCAGTTGTCCACGGGGCTCTCGGTGGCCCCCAGGGCACTGTGGTGGGTGCTGTTTGCCTGCTGCTGGCTCCCCTGCCCGCCCTCCCCTGGGTGCTGCGAGCCAGAGGGCTGCCCTCCCCCCACGTGAAGGGTCTGTCTGCCCCTCTGCGGGTGGTGAGACGTGTGGGGGTGGCTGCGGGTGAGGCTGAGCCCCCTGCCCTGCCACGGCAGGACCCCGCTGGGACGCTGTGCAATAAGCTGCTAGTTTAAGCCATTAGTGTTGGGAGAGAGGGGAGCGCTCCCACCCTCAGGGGGGTCGCCTCTGCTCTGCCGCGGGCGCCAGCATAAGGACCCCCACCCTGTCAGGGCCGGCTGCATTGGGCCCCCCCGGCCGAGAGCAGGGGGAGTTGCTCCCCCGTGCCCAGCAGAGCCCTGCACCGGCCTAGGTACCATCCCGGTACGAGGGAGGATGCGGCAGGGTGCCCTCCCCCCCCCCCCCCCCCTCCCCGCAGGAAGCCCCCCCACCCCTGGCCCCCAGCTCCTGCCGCCAGCCCCCAGCCTCCCCCGCCGCCACTGCATGTCCTGCCGAGTCTGTGATCGAGCCTGGCGAAGCCGAAGGCGCGGCCGCGCGTGGAAGTGGAAAGTTATTTTAGCACTGAATAGAATATTTTTAAAATTAAACTATTTGAAATACAGTGCCCGGTGTCTGCAGGGGGAGGGGGGGTTGTGGTGGGGTGGGAGGCCAGGGCCCGCAGTGGGGGGGGGGAAGCCCGGGGCAGCCCCCAGCCATCTGCAGCAGCGAGTACCCAGCGAGCATCCCCAGGGCCCAGGGGGACCGAGGGCTGTGGTCCCTGGCGGGGGCAGGGGGGGATGTCTTGGTGCGCAGTGTCAAGTTAACTGCAAGACCTCAATATGCAAAAGAGCCCAAATAAGCAGCTTTGTTAGTACGAGGCCTGCAGGTACGCCAGCAATAGTCTGCCTGTGGTTTGTTGCAAATAATTATTTTTATTTTCCAGTTTATTAAATCCAGTGTATAAACTGAAGCTGAAGGCACACAGTTTTCTGTTGTACTGCTGTGTATAATTGTGGTTTTAATATCTCATTTTGAGAGCAAAATGGCCAGACAAGGGCAGCTGCTGATGAATTTAGAAAGAAACTATCCCGATGCAGTAGTAGATATTGAGGAAAATAGCTGTAGGAGAGAGCTCCAGCAAGGAGATCTTGCAATCAGAAAGGGCAATGAAGAGCTTTCTGCAGTAGCGTGTGCATTGCTGAATTCAGGAGGAGGAGTGATGATGGAGATCAGAATTCCAGGTCTCAGGAGCTCGGCTTTGGCCTGGACATAGAGCAGACCCTCGGGGTGCATTGACTGCACCGGCCAGCGAATACCTCATGGATGCAGCAGTGGAGTCACTTGCTGCTTTTTGTTAAAACGTGGAACTGTGGAGGTCCAGCCTCTATAGCTTGAGCGCTGGTTTGTTCGGAGGGGGAAGGAAAGCTGTGCCGATGTGCCAGGCACCGTGCTGAGAGTGAGCCAAGCGCTAGGAGAGCTCTGCTGAAATTTGATGGGGGTGCAAAGGACACTCCTCTGAACACAGAGCCACAGCATCCAAGGTGCCGCAGCCTGGCTTGTAACAAACTGGTGGTTGAGGAGGTCCTGGATTTCGCAGAGACAACACATACTGAATTTAAGAACTTCTCTACAGAGAGTTATCTTGGAATACATTAGAAAAACCATCCCAAAGTATGTCTCTCCCTTTGCAAATACTCAGGGTATTTCTTTTTTAGAGTGGATGACAGCAGAAAAGTCATTGGAAGCCATAGTTCGGTGGAGAAAGAAGCTTTAGACATAAGAGTAGCTGACCCCATGGGCTCGATGCCCACTCATCGCTTCCTCAGCTCTCAGGCCAGCGTGCAGTTTGAGGCTGACACCCTGAGCATTTATGCCAAAGCAGAATGGCATACCACTGGCAGGGCTATGCACACGCTGTGCGAGTTGAACAGCCTTGTTGCAGTTTTCCAAGATAACGCTGAATCCTGGGTGGTGACAGGTGACACAGACAAAAGCCTGAGCATCAGGAAACAGACGGAGCTCATGACAGCTGTAGACCCAGGTAAAATCTGCATTTACATTAGTGCTAACTCCATTTCTGCCTTGGTTTGTAAACTTTCAGGAGGAAAGACCACCTCCTCCTGTTCTGTGTTCTCACCAGCCCTAGAAAAGGGCCTTTGGGCATGGCACGACCACGGGCACTGGGGGTGACCGTGTGGTAACTGGCCTTCAGTGGCAAAAACCCTCCTGTGAAGCATTACCCTCTGAACTGCTTCAGCAGGACTTTTTGAAGCACTTCCAGCTGGAATAAGCCTTCCTAGGGTTTTCATATGCCCCTAAATGAAACGGTAAGACTCAAAATCACCCAGGAGCTTCCAGTGCTCTTAATGACAATTGCAGAAAACTTTTGAAGCTGGCTTTGCCCGTTAAGATGCTTAGGAGGGAGTCAAGTCTTGGTGGAAATCTGGACCCTTTAGGTTCCTAAGAGGGGTTTATTTTGGAAAACAAAAAAGTCCTTACTGGTGCTGATCCCCGTGGAGTGAAATCCCCAGTGCCTGATGCACTAGCAAGGATTAATCTCCATGCCCTGGTTTGATCCATGTAGATTGAGCATCGTGGCACAAGTTGTGTGCCAGCACTAAAGTAAAATAATCTTTTTAGCTGTAATGGCGGCGTCAAACTGACCTGCAACTTTTCTTCTCATTCCCCTTATCAAGTACTAATTACATCTGTGATGAAGTCAGGAACACTAGGGTAGCTATTAAAACCTGGCCAGTCATCTCATCAGAGCTTGAAGCTGAGAAAGGCCCTTCCAAGTGGTGGCTCTGCGAGCGATGCTCACCACGCAGCAGGCTGCACACCGCTCCCCTTCCTGAGGCTCACGCGTATTTCTTATGCCTACCAAAACATCACTTTGCACACCCAGTGTGGCTCCGTGGGTGTAAAGGCTGTTTTAAAGGAGCAGGAGTGCAAGGCTTTCCTTGGTTTAAGGCATGCTGTCCCACTTCATTGTGAAATCCTTCCTGTTCAAAAGCTGTGTCCCGCATTTGGTTCCACCACCCCACCCCAAGACCTGTACGGCAGGTCCCAGAGAGCTTTTCTGACCACTGATTTGAGTAAGTTTTTCAGTTGTAAGATGAAACCTACCCTCCTTTCCTGCAGGCTCCCTGTAACACAATTTTCCCTCAAATGGGTGCCCATTGCAGTGACTGCATGAGCAAGGAACATGCCAGCTGGAGGGGACCCCCCCGTCCCAGCAGCACCCAGCACACCAGGCAGCTCCAGCCTGCTGTGAAACCTCCCCTGTGGCTCTGGTCTGTGCTCAGAGCTGGGACAGCTCGTCTCTTCAAAGGACACAGTCACAGAAAAGACAGAAAGGATGATGTTGATAGGAGGGGAAGGTCTTCTGGAGATGTGCACCTGCTGAAGAGACCTGCGGCACGCAGGTGGTTCCCACAGGGTGCTGGTGTGCTGAACTGTCAGGCCAGGTGTCTCTTACCTGTGCCCTGGGATCTCAACAAACTCATCCCATGTAGGGTCTAGGTCCTGCTGCTGAACTGCAAAGCCGCCTGTTCTGTGAGCCCTCGCTCTTCTGCAGCAAATCAAGATCCTGTTGTTTGTTGGATACTGTCATCTTAACTATGGAGGCAGCACTTCCTTGGGTGGAATCGCGAAGGGAGGCTTTAAATGAATCATTTTAGCCACTCTTTAGTGCTGGGCTTTAAAAGTTCATATGGAATGATTCTAATGCACATAACATACTTTTTTCTTCCCCCAAGATCTTTCAAATCTGGCTGATAAATTTGAGAATGAGCCTCAACTTGGCAAATGGCCCTCCTCTTATCAACCCAGTTTACTCAAAAGCTGGTCTCCAGTGTATGTCTGAATTCTGAAAATGCCTCTACTCAGGTAAGACATTTATTCTGGATATTTTTTTTTAATTTAACATTGTATTTGACAAAACTTCTAGGAAGATAGCATGAGATAAGATTTTAGGCAAACAACTGTTAGGGTATTTAAAAGATGCAACTGCTCCAAAAATGTTGATTTCCCTGATTTTTCAGGTGTTTCTATCTCTTCTGCCGTTTTTGCCACTGAATATAATCCCTAACGCACATAATTGCTGGGAATATACCCAGTGTCCCAGAGGTTTGAGTACTGTCTGCCCTGTTATGCTCAAAAGCCTTCTTATGAACAAAAAAGAGAATTTTATTTCTACTGCAATTGAAATCTAAGTAGTCTAATAGAAGAATTATTATTAGTCAAGATCTAGGTATTACAGATAATGAAAGAAAAAGACAATAAATGAACACCACTGTGAAAAAAGTAGTAGTGGTAATAAATAATAATAATAATAATAATAATAATAATAATAATAATAATAATAATAATAATAATAAACAACCTGCACAGCATCCACCCCAGTTTGTGGCATTAGGCTCAGCCTTCCACTGCCACTCAGGTTCCTGCTGTGACGGCTCCAGTCTGCTGGGGGTTGTTGGGGCAGGTTGTCAGCATCCCCAGTTCTGCCAGGAGTACACAGTTGATGCTGATGGTTTCTTTTTCCTATGGGGTCACGTCCTGTAGGTTTGCTAACACTAACACACTTTTACACCTTGTTTTTTCTTCACTGGTCTGCAAGTTCACTGCTCCATTGGGGTTGAGTGAACACAGCATGTTCACTAAACTGAGAACAAGTATCTCAGTACCCTTAAACCCAGTTTTGCTCAGCTCTGGGGCTGCATTTCTTTATCTGACCATCTGACAGCTGTTCCTGGCCTTGGGGTTGCTTGTGCTCTGTCTCTCACCACCCCACACCCGAATTCAGCCATGCACCCTGTATCCCATATCTGGAGACCCCTGCTGTCCTACCACACCTGTATTTCTGCACTCTGCATCACCACATTACAGGCAGGAAGGTCTTATCCTGTGCAGAAGACCTGCTTGTTCCTACTGTCTGTATAAATGGATGGTTGTTATCCACAGCCACCTGGTTATTAGCAAAAAATGCTGTTACAGGCAAACCAAGTGAAAACAAAGCTCCAAACAGGTCAACAAAAATTCAAACAAAGCAGCTAACCAAGGCTCTGGGCTGAGGCCTCACAAACTCAGCGCACTCCCCACAGCTGGGTACTGGCACTGCTGTGTCGCTGACCTGCAGGGCCAAGTGCCAAGGGTTTGGGTGAGGGATGCCTGGCCAGCGTAGGTGTTTATCTCACCCGGTAAGTTAGTTCTGCTGCCTGGCTCACTGCTACAGGGGAACTGCAGGCTGGGACGCACAAGGGAAGGTAAAGCTCAGCCCTTACCATGCAGGGCTAGAAAACCTTGCCTTGGTTTTATTTTCTAGGTGAAGACTTCCGTTATTTCAGAAACACTTCAGCCATAAAAGCACCGATGGTTGCTGAGCAACAGATACTCCCCCATACCAAGCCCCCAAAGACAAGGGAATAGAAGTAGCCAAGGGCAATGTCAATCCTGTCGTGCTCCTGCAGAGCAGGGCTGTGGATTTTAGGTCAAGCTCTGAGACACACGGGAGAGACACATTCCAGATGCTAGTGCAGTATCAGAGCCACTCCAATCAGCAGCAGATGGATACAGCCTCATTAAACATAGTCCGTGGATTATTTTTTCTGAATTCTGACCTATTAGTTGCTATTAGTTTTGTAATTTTGCTGTCCTTTCACATCTCTTTTCAGGAGCACTGTCAGCTGACCGATTTACTGATCAGTTAACTGTTTTGGTACAGGATATGTAATTGCTGTTTCTTGATGAGAAGAATGTGGTTTTTAAATGGAAAGCTGTGAGACAGTCAGCGTAAACGTACGCTTGCATTGAGATTTTTCTGTGTTACGTATACGCATACCTGTACTTTTAACCTCTAAATTTAAGATAGACAATTTGTGTTAATATTATTTTTACATTACTGTTACTTGTTATTTTGGAGGAGGACCAAGTTTAGTACTGGGATGGCAGGTATCTTTATGTATTCCCCTGTATTTAATAGGAATGTGTATCTATACATCAAGAGACTCATGATGCTCCTAAGTGCCTTTTCCCTTGCTACATGCATTGTGCTTTACCAGTCAGGAGTGTAGGAGATGCTGCAAGTGGGCTGCTCCATCTGGTTCAGCCCCTGGTCTCTCACTGTGGCAGCAACATATCTGTCAAAGGAATACAGAAATAATGAGAAAGCAGATAGAAAGGAGGCAGATCCCTCCAAAGAGACTTTTTCTTATTCCGTTTAGAAGTCAGGCAAGCCTGGATTATGGAGTTTATCTCACTTTTATTCATATAAAAAGTCCTTACAGATTTATCATGGGAAGGTCGGATTTTTTACTCGTACTAAATAATTTATTTTGATGACACCATTGTATAATATATTACTCCGGTAATTGGTGTGTTGAGTAAAATATTTGCTGCGTTTTGTTTTTCTAATTTTTTTTTCTAGTGGGTTCTAATGAAATCAAACAGAAGCCAGAAACCATCTGCACCAACCTGTTCTTAGAGTATCTTGGATTAGAGGATTTAATAAAAAAAAAAAAATCCATCCATTTAACAAGGGGGTACTGATATTGTCAAGGAGTTGGGCTGTTGACATTGGATTGTGGAAAACCCAGGATTTTGTGTGTGTTGTTCTCTTAGTAGCTGAAAATGCGCATCCAGAGTTGTGTGCTGTAGGCAAGGATGCCTCTTCTGCTGAGTTCAAAAACTCGAGGGAAACTGCTTATGCATTAAAGCAGAAACTAGTCAATGATGGGGGTTATGCTTCAACAGTGTATATGATTCCCCAAATACTGCACCTGAATGGTACAAAGAGCTAAATGGAAGTTGCAGAGATGATGCTCCCCAGCAAGAAAACCAAGAAAACCTGTGCCATTACACCAGCTTGTACCCAGAGAATGACACTCACCTCCAGGGGCATCCCAGCGTTCTTGCCTGCGCTTGTGATTATTGTGCTGTCCCTGAACTCCTACTTAAGTGACCGTCTTGGCTGTGAGATTTTCAACTTTCTCACTCTCAAACAGCATGAGCTGCTCTCCAAGAACCCACACAAAGCCAAGGAGCAGTTTGTCCTTGGTCTTCCTGGAACAGGGAAAACTATCATGGCTTTGAAGATCATTGAGAGAACAAGAAACATTTTTCACCATTCTGTGAAAGAGATACTCTAAATTTGTGAAAATTAACCCTTGAAGAAGATTGTGGGGTAAGCAATAATGTGTATTTCCTCTTTTTTTTTTTTTTCATTCTACCCTCTGTACATGCAGCACAAGCCCTGCTGATTTTACATCTGTTTGCCAAATGCATAACTTCAGCTGACACAAGCACACAATAATCACCTCAAGAAAGGTGTTAATGTTGACAGTATTAGTGAGCTGAGCCCTGGCCCAGATTGAGCATTTGCTGACTGCATGTTCAGTGATCGCTGGCTGTGTTAGACCTTGGACAGATAACGGCCTTAGGTTTAACAGTCTATTATGGCTGGTGCTGACACCAAAACTACCCACCTGCCTTTCTCTGTTGCTGCCTCAACACTGCCTGCGCTGGACCTGATGCAAGCTCCTGTGCAGCTGTGCTAGGAACTGAGCCTTGGACCTGGGCCATCTAGACAAGGAGAACAGAAACTAATGCCCTTTTGGTTGAGGATTCCGGGCAGCGCAGTTCCCCAGTCCTGTTCTCACTGTGTTTCCACTGGCGTCAGCAGCAGGCACCACGGTGGACCAAGGCACTTTGCATCAGGGAGTCACAGCCGAGCTCAGGCATGGCAGTGCCCAGCAGCAGGTACTGGCCCCAGCAGGCAGATGGACTGGCAGAAGCGCTGCCAGTCCCTGCTCACTTTGGGGAGAAAAGGGAACCTGTCCTTCGCACAGGAGCTCAGGCACTGCCTGCTTTCCCTGGGCAGGGGAGAGCAGGGCAGAGGGACACCCCAGGGAGCCTTGCCGTGGGGTCCCCATGTAGGAAGGGTGGGCTCATGTCTCCTTGCTAGGGTAGATCCAAAGCCAGCTGGCAGGGACCAGGCAGGCTGTGCAGCGATGCCTGCGCACGGCCAATCCGCTGGAATAAATGTTTCTGCCAGGAAGATAGAGCATGCTGCAGCTGAGGTAGGAAGTTTTGTGGTTTTAGACAGTAAGCAGCAACAGCCATCCAAGCAGGAACCCACTGTGAGATGGAAGCAGTCAATACAGACTTGTCTGGTCACATCTTCTTTTGATTTACCATAAAGTTTTTTCAAGTTTCAGTTTGGTTTTTTTTTAGAAATGAGATCTTCCGGTCTGTGACACATGTTGTCTTCTTAAGTAGGATCTTCCCAAAAGTGAAACACATTGTGGTTGATGAAGCTCAGAATTTTCAGTCTGAAGGAAACTGGCACCAATGTGCCTGGGAGCTAGTCAAGAAAAAAAGTGGCATTTTCTGGGTCTTCCTGGATTTTGTACAGTTCACTCACACATATGGTTGTGGTCTTAAGTTTTCAGAACTATATTCTCAGGAATGGTTGACCAAAGTGATCCATAATGCCAAGCAAATATACAACGTCATGTTTAATCTAATGGAGGAAATCCTATGAGAATATAACACAGGTATGCCCTACGAGGTGCTGGAAAAGTTGTTCAAACAGGCTGGATGTGTCCATTCGTTGTTAGGTGACTGCATAATAATAAAAAAAAATAATGACACACACACACACATTTGAAATAGCAGAGTCTGTGACCAGGCAGTGCAGCACCTCCACCCAGCAAGGCTATTCTGTCAGATACTGCAGCTCTGTGCAGCACACAGCATGCAGCCCAGGTGCTCAGCCACGTATTGGAACCTGAGCTAAAAAGGCAAGTAAGGAATTGCAGGGTGAGGTTGGTCTTGGGGTCAGCAGGGAATTTTTTTAGAAAAACATCATTGTTCTTGACAGCATCCAATGCTTCTCAGGACTAGAAAGGAGGATTGTGTTTGGCGTCCACCCTGTCCCTGCAGGAGAGGAGATATCTCTGTCTTTTGCTCTGCGTGGCATCCAGAGCCAGCACCAAACCCTGTTTGCTGTATCATGAGGAAAAGATGTTCTTAAGAGACAAGTCTTTAGCCTACAGTTTACTCTTACATAGTACTAGGGACACTAGAATGCTGCAATTGTTTTTTGTTCAGTGATATTACAGGGCATCCTTGAGATTTTTTGATGCCCTTTCTGTAGTCTATGAAAAAAAATAAATTATGCATTTTTATATATATGTTTAGTCATGTGTAGGCTTGTAGGATGTCATAAAACTGATTTTAATTGAAGGACATTGCCACCTGGAGAGAAAAAATTGCTGAAAATGGCAATTGCAGAAGGAAGTCAACAATTACGAACTACTTGGATAAATCATAGAACAGTTTGGAGACTTGTACTTTCAATTCCTCTGCTTTTTAAGCTGATTCCATATTCTGAGTTGTTTCAGCATTACTGGGGTGGAACCACTGGCTGGAAATGCAGCAGGGGCCATCCTTGTTTACATCCCTGCTGATACTGGTGCAAATGGTCAAACCCCTGCTTTTTTCAGTGTTGGGGAGATTTTGTGTATTTTTCAGCCAAATTGTCTCTTTTCTCATCCAAAAAAACAGAGCCACATCTTGCTTTTGGGAGTGGTGGTGGCTGCCTTCACTTCTGCTGGGAATGGGGCTGTGTGGGTTTGTGGTCACGCGAATCATCTTAGATGCAGGTTTCTGCCCATGGAGGCAGTTCTGCCCCCAGCAGTGCAGTCCCAAACCTCTCATGAGCAGGCTTGAGTGTGCAACAGCTGGGAGCTTGGGGGTATTTGTGTGTTGTGTTGGCAAATTAGTCTTTAGGTAAGCTCCACCTTGTCACGCAGCTGCCCAAGTGCTCGTGCTGGCATGAGGGGCAGCAGGAATGTGCTTCCTGGAGAGGGAAACAGTGCAGGTTGACAGAATGTTTGAGGTGGGAAGGGACCTCTGGAGGTCACCTCATCCAACCCCCTGCTCAAGCAGGGACACCTAGGCTGCCCAGGATCACGGCCAGGTGGCTTTTGGATATCATGGATGGAGACTCCACAACCTCCTGGGGCAACCTGTGCCAGTGCTCGGTCACCCTCACAGTAAAAAACTGCTTCCTAATGCTCAGAGGGAGCCTCTTGTGTTTCAGATTGTGCCTATTGCCTTTGGTCCTGTCACTGGGGACCACTGGAAAGAGCCTGGCTCCATCCTCTTGGCACCTTCCCTTTGGATATTGATACACATTGATGAGATCCCCCTTGAGCCTTCTCCAGGCTGAGCAGTCCCAGTTCTCTCAGCCTTTCCTCACAGGACAGATGCTGCAGTCCCTTAATCACCTTCCGGGTCCTCTGTTGTACTCTCTCCACGTCTGTCATACTGGGGAGCCCAGGACTAGACATAGTGCTCCAGGTGCGACCTCACCAGTACTGAGTAGAGGGGAAGGATCACGTCCCTCAACCTGCTGGCAACACTCCTCATGCAGCACAGGACAGTGGTAGCCTTTCTTGCTGCAAGGGTATGCTGCTAGCTCAGGTTCAACTTGGTGTCCACCAGGGTCTTCAGCAGCCTTCTCTGCAGAGCTGCTTCCCAGTCGGCCGGCCCCCTGCACATACTGGTGCCTGGGACTGTTCCTTCCCAGGGGCAGGACTTCACAATTTTCCTTGTTGAACTTCATGACATTCCTGGCAGCCCATTTCTCCAGCCTGTCGAGGTCACTCATTTGATGCTTCTCTCCTGGGCTCCTCTCTTTTGCCAGCTGCTACATTTGTACCCACTCAAGGTGTTAAGAAGCTGCAGTGGGTCACCAAGATTTCCTTATTCTAACCAGGACCATTGAAGTCAACAAGCTGTTGCACTATAGGATGTATATTGACAGCCCAATTCTTACTGTCATGTCAAATTTGATATGAGCAGTATGGCTTTTCAGACTCTGATTGTGAAAAACTTATTGAGAACCTACCACATAATTACATCCTTTCTTTCTGTCTCAGATGCCAACTGTTGCCAGAGCTTTGCCAATGTCTGTCAATTAACATAGTTCCTATTATTGCCTACTCTGCTATTAGGTTTTAAAAAGCTGAATAAAGTGACACAAAAATGCTATATTTGCCCAGAAAAAAAAAAAAAAAGAAGATATTTCACTGTGACTTTTGTACAATTGTATCAGCTTTCTGCTTTTCTGTAATAAATGGCTTTTTCTGATTTTGTGGCAGCTAGTGTTCCAGATCTGAAAATGTGAAGGCCTTGCAATACCTGAAGGGACCACCAAGGAATTTCCGCCACAGCTAATGGTCTGGGGAGGAAGATCTAAATCCCACCAGGCTTTTATACCTCAGGCTGTTAGTGTGACAGTTGAACGTGGGACATAGCGCATCAGCACCACAGCGCACTTATGTGAATATGCCTTTCTGCAATATTTAACCTTGTCTTGACCAAAACATTCCTGGAGCTGCAGCTGTGCAGCCAGACCAGCATCCCAGGAGAGGTACCAGAGGGGAGCCCCCTGTGCAGGAGGGCCCTTTGGAGAGGGATCCCAGCTGGCAGAGCTGGGTGGCGGAGCCTTCAGGCACACCAACCTCATGGGCAGTGACTCCACAGGGGGCCATGGGGCAAACAGGTTACTGGGAGGAAAGGAGTCCACCTCAGGGCTGGCTCCAGGGAAGGGACCTGATACGGTAAAGCTGGTCACAGAGAAAAACCCTCTAAGACTAGATCTGAAGTTTGAGAAGACAGGCATTCTTTATCACGGCGCTGAGGGGGAAGGTTTGCTCTGGGTGTGCTCACCAGGTTACTCAAGGGTGCATGTTCTATACAGCAGAGCACTTGCATGCTCATAGTGTATTATATGTTCATTTTCACTCACACACAGGGTTGGTTACAAGTTTCTCACTTCTAATGCAAACTAGTGCACACCCTCAGACAACACTGCTGAAGTTCTTTACTAACTCTGCAAGCTCCCTCAGCAGGGGTTTGCCCTGTCCTGGGGAGGCTATTTGAATTGGAGGTTGCGATCTCCCACTGCCACAATTACTTTTGTCCTGTTTTCAACCAACTTCCCGTGGATGCAGCACTTTTTTGGCTTGTCTCCTCTTGTGGCCAGAACTTCCTCACTTGGAGGCTTCTTTCTGCATAACTTAACAGTGTTCTTTTCCCCATCCATTCTTTGTTTCCCGTCCTTCCCAAGGCTGACTCTCTGGACTAGCAGTCCCTTCATTTGTCACTTTTAACAGCTTTAGAGAGTCAGCTTGGCTGAAACTTTGTGCGTAGATTTGTTTAAGACATAGCTAAGCATTAAATCAGTTTGGCAGTTTGGGAGTTTAGACATCTTGACCCTTATATAGCAAAAGTCTTTCAACGTAATCCTGAACAGATCAAAAGACTGAGGCCTTTTGGTAAGCCAGCAGCCTTCCCTTGACAGCTGACATAAATGTATATATAGTTGGTGTCTATACCATGGCACCCGACCAGAGAAGCCGAGGTGCTGGTGGGGGAGGTTGTGCACAAGCAGGAAGAACGTAGGCTCCCAGGACACCTCTCCTCTTCCAGCAGAGAGGTTGCCTCACACAGTGCATGTGGATCTCCAGAACATCTTCCCAAGGCCTCTCACCGGTGGAAGCACAGCAGGGAAGAGCCAGAGGACGGGTGGCACCAGGCGGTTGTCAGCAAAATGGCTGCTGAGGTGCCGTGGTGGTGGCTGCCACCATGGCCCACTGGTGAAGGGGCAGGCTCGCCGCTGCCCCAGAGCGGGGCCTTCATGTGAGGGTGGCGGGGCCTTGGCATGAGAGTGGCGGGGCCTTGGCGTGAGGGTGGCGGTGGTGGGGCCTTGGCATGAGGGTGGCGGGGCCTTGGCGTGAGGGTGGCGGTGGCCTCTGTGAGGGTGTCCCCTCCCTGGCAGCCCCACAGGCAAATGTCGGGGGAGATGAGCAACGGGGCAGGGAACAAACCAGAGGAAGGGGCAAGCTCGCCCTCAGCTCCCGGTAGGTTTTGGCCGCGGACCCTGCCCTCAGCATCGCCACGGGGCGGGCAGGATGGGGGCCTTCCACAGGGTGTCCCTCGGGGGGAGGTGGAGGCCTCCTCTCACACCGGAGCATCGGGCTCTGGCACGGAGGGACGGGGGAGCCGCCTCCCGTGGAGCCCAGGGGCCTCCGCGCCGCGGAAGCTGCCCGGCCGGTGCTGCCGCAGCAGGGACCGGAGGCAAACGGGCACCGCGCCCCGAGCCGGGCCCGCCATGGCCCGGAGGCCGGGAGGGGCCCCGCCGGCCGCGGGGGGGCGCTGTGACTTGCGCCGCGTCTCCACGGTGACGGGCCCCGCCGCGGCCATGGCGGAGCCTCTGCGCAGCGCGGATGCCGGCGCCGCCATCTACCGCTCCCGCGACCCCGTACGCAACCTGCGCCTCCGGTGAGCGGCCCTCCGGCCCTCTCGGCCCCGGCCCCCCGGCCCCGGCCCGCCGTGACGCTGCCTCTCTCCTCCCCTGCAGGGTCCGTATCCAGCGGGTGACGGCGGCCGGGCCGCTCCTGCCGCAGGCCCCGCCGCTGCTGTCCGGCCCCGAGCTCCTGCGGCCGGCCGAGCGCGCCGGTACTGGTACGTGCGGCACCCGGGGCGGGCGGGCGGGCGGCGCTGCGCCACCGGCCGTGACCGGGCGGTCTCTCCCGCAGGTGCCCGGCGGCCCCCGGAGGAGGAGGAGGAGGAGGCCGAGGTGGGGTGGCAGGAGAAGCTCTTCAGCCAGGTGGGCGGGCGGCGGCCGCCTGCGGCTCGGGGGTCTCCCCGCTGTGGGGCCCGGCGGCCTCCCCCTGCCGTCCTTCCCTGCAGGGCCTCCTGCCTCGGGGGGGGGGGCTCGGGGTGAGCCCCCTTGGGGTGGGTGCCCTCGGGGTGAGCCCTCGGGGGGGGGGGTCCTTAGGGTGCGGGCCCTTGGGGTGCACCCCTCGGGGTGGGCCCAGGTGGCTGCTGGTGGGTGCTGGTGGCCGCCTGCCTGAGCAACGTCGGAGCCGCTGTGGAGCTCGTGTTGTTTGCTGGGATCCCTAAAGGATCTTGTCTCGCGCTGCGGTGGCTTTGGCAGTCTCAGCTGCAAAGTGTTTGTGGCTCTGAGGACGCGGGTGAAGGGCAGACTTTTTGCTTTCCCTGGGGTGCTCTCAGTTTGAGGTGGATCTGTACCGAAACGAGTCAGCCTGCCAGACTCCCCTGGACCGGCAGTACCACCAGGAGATCCTGAAACTGGAGAAGGCTGGCGGTCGCAAGAACTACCGGATCTTCACCTACACGGATCATGATCGATTCACTAACCTAGAGGAGGTACCAGCTCTTTGTTACAGAAAATCTGTACAGCAGTGTCTGTCAAAACCACCAGGCAGGCCTGCCGCGGAGGGAACCTTTATCAGTTCTTGGCCATGCAGAAGCAGGGCAGATATCCTGTATACAGGAGAACATACTGCTTCTGCAGAGCAGCTTTACGTGGTGCCCCAGACCTGGGATGAGGTCTCCCTGTTTTAGAATGGTGGTCAGGGAGGGAGGAGTTGGCTTTGTAGCATTGCTGGGTAGGTAACCTGCTGTGTGGAGTTTAACTGTACTTTGCCACAAGAACAGTGAATGAAATCTACACTACAGTCTTTTAGCAGTTTGTCTTTGCATGTAGCTGCGTACTTATCTGTTCTGTCCTTCAAGAGGGGAGCTGTGTTTGGGAAAGATGTCCTGTTATAATTAAACTAGTTCCTGTGTGTTTCTGTCTTCCAGCACTGCCAGAAAGTAACTGACTCGGATCGTGAGGTCCCATCATATCTGGCAGAGCGGATGGCCAATGTGAGGAAGAGAAGACAAGACCGCAGGCCAGTGTGAGTGCAAACTGGGACTTGGGGCTTGCTAGTGGAGGTTTCCTGGTGCTGGTGCCCCAGCTGCAGAGCAGCCTAGTCTGTGGAATTTGGTGGCTTGAGCTGTGTCGCACTTGGAATCCAGCAGTTTGACTCCTCCTCATGGGGAATTTTGTGCTGCGTGTGCTGGGCTGTGACTTGTGCTGTTCTGTTGTTGACAGAGAAGCAAGTTCTCTGAAGCCGAAAATCATCATCTGGGAACCCTCAGAAGAATTTATAAAGAACAATCATGTGATTAACACTCCTGTCCAGACTATGTACATCATGGGGGACTTGGGACCTTACGGGAAGTAAGTAAAATCCTGAAGTGATCTTAATTTCCCAGAAGGAAACCCATCTTCCCTCCTTACTCAAATCTCCTGTTTCTTTCATGAGTTAAGGGGAGAGAATTTCAAAGGCTCAGTAACTTGGGCTGCCATTTCTCTCTGCCTTTTTTTCTCAGCTGGGAGGTAACTGAGTGTATCTCTCCAGAAGACTTCTTAAACTAATGTAGGAGAGTATGAGTGTGTTTGTTCCCTTCTGTACCCCGATGTGCCTTTACCAGCTCAGCTGGTAAAGAGAGTGTCCGTATTCTCTATTTAAACTGTGCTTCTTGATGTCTTCCATTAGGCTTGGTCGCAAGGAGTATGAACATGTTCTTTGCACGATCAAGGTAGATGGCAACGGGGTGATCACAGTGAAGCCTGACTTTAGTGGCACCAAAGGGGCCTACCGGTGAGTGGAACAGGGCTGGTAGCTCTCATGGGACTGATACAGAGGGCTGGAATGGCTGTCTCCTGGTCACCCTTTAGGTGTGTGGATCAGTACTTTAAATTGAGAGTTGTTTTTCACTTTTATTCCGGAGATTTCTAAGGCAAGATCATTTTGTGCTTGTGCTTGGTGTCACTCCGTGTGTGATGTGTGGGGTGTTGGTGCAAGTCCCTAGGGCAGTGGTCCTCAAACTATGGCCCACGGGCCGGATATGGCCCCCCAGGGTCCTCAATCCGGACCCCGGTATTTACAGAATCCCCCGCCCCCCCCCCCCCCCCCCCCCCCCCCGCCCCTGCTGGGGGTTGGGGGGGAAACCAAGCAGCCGCAGATGACTGTCTGCCCCTTCATTCGCGCACCGGCCCCCTGTTTAAAAAGTTTGAGGACCCCTGCCCTAGGCATACAGGTTATGCATATGCTGGACACAAGTCTCCCTTTTTGAGTCATCGATGCTGGCAGGCACTTGGGAGCGAGGAGAGGGCCATTGGTGGCCTTATATTTACTGCATGGGCCTGGTGGAGGGGGGACTGCTGTTGCTGCCTGTGCCTATTCTCTGTGTAATGGGGGAGTTTTTCCCATGTGTTTTGGGGCTTTACAGGATTGAGCTGGATGGAGAGAAGAGAGAGGTGTGGAAATACACCATTGAGAATGCGTCTGTCCAGGTGCAACCAGAGGAAGAAGAACGTGAGCAGCGTGTGTTCAGAGATGTAAGGACCAGCCTCCACTGCTCATACTGAGTAGTTCTCCTGAATTGGCAGAAGGAGCTCAGACTGTCATGCAGATGTAGTTGGTAGTGCTGTAGACACCTAAAGTTGGCAAAATGGATGTTGCTGGCAGTCAGTCTCATCATGCCCAGCAATTTGAGATCTTCAACAAATAATGCCTGACAGCTTCATTCCTTACTCCAGGTAGAGGCTTTGTCCAGTATTAGTTGTGTTGGTCTCTGACTGCAGTGATCTATGTAGTGAAAACTGATGCAGGAAACCACCTACATTCATGCCTTACTAGTGTCACCAGCCAATGGTTCTCCTTCCCTTTTGAGCAGTGGGCAAACGCCCTTCCTTGGTCTTCCCGATGCTGGCTGTATACTTCCTGAATGATTTTTTGTTACCTGTAATGTCCCAGGATATTTGGATCTCATTTTATGTCTTGATCTTTCTGAATTGCCTTTTTGGCTGTGGCAGCTTATAAAGCTACTTTAATGTTTTAGGTTTTCATTTATATGTTTTCTTATTGATTTAACGGTCAATAAGGAAATAATGATTCACTACACTGATCTCCCATCTGTTGATTTCATTGGAGTAGTTTATGCTTGTGTTTTTAACATGTCATTTAAGATCTGACTCCTCAGAGTTTCTTTTTCCCTTAAATTGATCTTTGATGAGGTCATCTTTGAAGAAGTTCCATGCAGTGTTAGCAGTTATACATCTTTGTTCTATTCGATTCTTATATTCTCTATATCTGCTATAGCAATGAAAAAAATCTGTGTGCTAAGCCTGTCAACAGTTTAAATGGATTTAAAGTTACGTCCATTACAATTTTTGTAATAAATCAAAACATACATTATCAAAAATGCACTTTTTCTAATCTGCTTGTTCTGTGTTTTCAGCTGTACAGTCGGCACAAGGAATACCTCAGTGGTCTCGTAGGCTCAGAATTTGAAACGGTGAGTGCAGCAGCACTCAGCAGGGACTGCTGCCTTTGGAGGCTGTTGACCTGGTTAGCACGGCTGCCATTTGTACCACAGTCTCCAAAGACTGTTTCATTCTGGGGTTATGTTGGCACCTTTTACCTTGTGGCTTTCAGCAGAAAATTGTGTCAAAAAGGACAGGCCGCAATGGATATGGGGCTTGCAGAGATCCATCCTGTGTCTGTCAGACCAGCAGCAGAGGGTGCTGAACACTGCAGCCTCTGTGAGACTTTACGCATTGTCTGAAGGCCTTTGTATATAATACTTTAAGAAGAAAGGTGGGTTTATATCTTTTGGGATAGCTGTTAACTTCTTGAATGTCAAACACATCTATGTGCCACTTTGTTCAAGTAAACAGACCCTCCCAGCCCCAAACTCATGTACAGATTCCCCTCTCACTGAATTACCCAGAGTGCAATCTTCTTTGCTCAAATCTTGTTTGCCAAAGTGTGAAAGTTGTTGTACTTTCTTGTACTTTGATATAGTGTCTCAGCTTGTCCTGTGCTTCCTCCCACCTTGGGCAAGTGCAGGAATACTACAGGAGGAACAGGACTATGGCTTCTGCAAGTGACTTCTCACTACATTTTATATCCATCTTGAAGTCTGTAAGAGACCAATTTACAGAAGAGTAAAGTTCTGCAGTCTGGGAATTTGGTTTTTGTAGAGAATCTCTGTCCAGAGGGACTGTTCACTTCTGGAAAGTGATGTGAGATGTCATGACTCCTACCTGGATAGTAGAGTGAATCGTTCAAGTACAAGTGTCTGTGAAATACCTGTGTGAGACCCTGTTGGGAGGGGATTGCATTAGGTTCCACCAGTGGTCATTGAGCTATTTATCTTGTTTATGTGCTCATTCTTACAGACTCTTCCTGGTACACTGCGGCTTTTTGTGAATGGAGAAATAGGTGAGTTCTTACTATAAACACTAACTATAGGGGCAGATCTGGGTCTGCTGGGATGGCTGAGGCTGTGAAGGGGCCAAGGATTCTTGGATTGCAGGCAGGCCCACAGTAGGTGATTCTCTCACTAGAATCCTTTACTTCTTACTGCTCCCCTGTTTTTGTGGACTGACTCCTTGAGTAGCATTTACAGGTTGGAGGTTACAAATGCTGCAGCTGTTCTGGGACGACATACAGATCCAAAAAAAGGAGAGCAGACTGGGAAGTTAATAATTGCTTTCTTTGCTATAATCTTTAAATGTGTGACTTCCCTAATCTGGTTAGTGATGTGGGGACAGGACTGGTCTAGAGGAGGAATCTTTGAAGGTTGTGTTCTGTTACTTTGAAGACTCTGGCTTTTCCCAGCTTTCATCAGTAGCTGGTTGTCCCTGAGGTTATTGGTACTGTCTCTTCCAAAAGTCTACAGTGAGTATTGGAGTTTTGTAGAAGCAAGGAGCTGAAGGTCATTCTCTCTTCTCAGTTTCAGCTCAAGGCTATGAGTATGACAACCTCTATGTTCATTTCTTCGTGGAGCTGCCTAACCGTAAGTATTCAGTTTCCAGCCATATCACAGCAGTTTAAGGAGTGAAGCTTACTTTGGCTGGTCCAGCATATCAGCTCTGTTGAGTCAGAAAAAGTGAATGCTGGGGCTGGTATCTAGACAGAGGTCTTCAGAGCCAAAATTGCAGAACTCAGTTGTGTGAACTAAACTTAAGTCTGGGGGAAAGTTGCATCTTCCCCTCTTCTCTCTCCAAATCAGGCCAGGACATAGAGGTCCATTGGTTTCTCAACCAGTGGTGATTGTGTCCAGCGGTCTACCCAAAGTTCATTCCTTATACTGTGGACAATAGCCTTCCTGTCTTCTCCATCTCAGTAGTGACCTTGTCTGATTTCAGTGCTCGCCATCATGTTGTCACGTTTTGTGCTGACACTAACATGTTAAGTATCAACTGATAAATAAGGTTCCCAGCACTAACATACACATCCCGCTGCGTATTTAGGTTCCTTGAAGCTATGGCTCTGGCTCCCCTCTCTGGTTATACCCTGGTATTTGTCCAAAGAGCTACCACATTTGCTACTCAATACATTTAGATGTGGTTCTGCTTTTCTCTTCAGATGGATTTGGTGCTTTTCATTGACAGTTTGGGGTGTTCTGGGGAGCAGCCATTGCCTGGAACAAGATAGGGTGGGACACACCTAGGGAAATTGAGAGTGGGTGATGTTATGTGTTTTCCCAGTCACCTGGGACTGATGTTCTTCTCTGAGCTGCTTTGGTTTGTGAGTCCTCAAAGCCTCTCACCCAGAGCATTCACTACTGTGCTCACGTTCTCCTCTTCTCCCAGGGTGGTCGAGCCCCATGGTCCAGCAGCTATCAGGAGTCACTCAGACCTGTACCACCAAGACAGTGGGCTGGGTAAGGATGCTTTCAGACCTGCAGAACAGTTTGAACAGACATTTTCTGAAGTGGAACATATGTAACAAGCTATACATCTATTCAGCAAAGGTCCTGACTTGAGAGCTCCTTTCAAGGGTGGAGCGTGTTTGGGATTCTTCTCATTCCAGGGTGCCACTGTATCCAAACAAAACTAGACCAAATGAAACTATTTCAAAGCAGTTTCTGGAACCTTATTTTTTTCTTCCTTCTGGCTGATTGATTGTCTTTGGAGCTTTGATTTTTGTGTTCTCAAATGCTCAGAGTTAATGAAGCATTGTTCTGGCTTGCCTGGGGCAGGAATGCACACAGTCTCTAAATTTATTTCTGAAAATGAACCCCTCCTCCTGTCTGGGAAGTTAGTTCCATTGCTGTCTCCAGCTCTTCTCATACAAAATTTGAATTTTATCAGCTTTTTAATGTGTTTTATGTGAGATAGTTTGCATATTACAGAAATAATTATCATACAACATTTCAGTAATACCATTGCTTGAAGTATTTTGCTTGGCTCCTGTAAAGATGGTGGCAGTGTGGTAGTTATGCAGCTGGCTGAATTGTCATTTGAGTTGTGTTACTCTTTCCCCTTTTTCATTGTTTTTAACAGCCTGTTCCATCAACATGGCACTTGAGAATGTGTGCAGGTCCATCCTGCAGTCAGATGTTTGTTACTGTGATGTGATTGGTCTTGCTTAGGCATCATTAGCTCTTTTCCACCATTAGTTCTTTTCTCCCTGCTCTCTGTGCCCCCTGCAGTGGTAGTGATGAATTGTCTTGTCCAGGAATCTGATCTCTATCCTGTTCCTTTTCTAGGATAATGTGGCATACTTCTGCTACCCCTTCACTTTGGAGATGTTTTTCACCCAAGAAGACGAATTGGAAGGTGCATTTCCTTGTTGCTCTGAAATGTGAAACTCTCAAGTCTTTTGATTGTGGTGTCAGCAGGCATCATGCTGTCTGGCATGTTGTTGGCCCCTCACCAAGATGAAAGGACAGATTTAAACAAAGGGAAATGTTCTTGTTCAGCAAATGATCACCCTGTCACCACACAGCCTCTGGACACATACTATATTTGCCCTGCCTGGCGGCATGTTAGCGTTTGTATGGATTCATTGATCTTACCTTGCTTCCAGACTGTAGTCAGCTTTATCCGGTTGCAAAACTGCTTGGATCTTAGCTTGGCTGTCTCAAAATGCATGGCATGCTGGTCTGTGTTGCCATGCCTAGCATATTGCACAGAGCCCTGGGATGCTGCAGCAACAATGCGCATCTTTTTTGTACACAACTAAAGCTCTCTGCTAAGTCTTATGTTTGTAGACACACTCAGTGACCTGCATAATCTTTTTATAGTTCATGTCACTTTGAAACTTCCAGCTCTGTTATAAGCTGAGCTTCTCTGCTGCCTATTCCTGCTGCTTCACTACACTACTGCTGCTTCCTCACCAGCCCTGTTGCTCTTTGGATTGCAATTGCTAGGGACAGCTCTGCAGCATGCCTTGCCTCTTGAATCCAATGTATGCATTGGATTTGAGTATTCAACCAACACTAATGAATTTTCAGCCTGGAATAAATGCAGTGAGTTTGTTTCACCATGGAAAAAAGAAATGCTTGGAGATCTGTAGGAGAATCCAAGTTAATTATCCCCCAATAAGGGTGGGAAAGGTCAGAAATAAAAAAGAGATTGCCTTGTTTGGCGTTAGATCATACACAAAAGATTGTCTTGTCTGCTCAGAGATAATCGAGGAACCAGTTTGAACTTGATCTCAAAACAATGAATTTTTCCAAATTTTAAACATCTTATCAATAATTCTGTTTTTATCCTCAAGTCTGAGGGTTCAGCTTTTACAGGTGAAAACAATCACCTGTACATCTAGGTTAGTCTTTGTAGAAAAAATACAGAAAGGACTTCCTACTAGTGGAGTTGGGCATTTAGCATTTTTTTCCCTCTACGATAGCCTCCCTCACAAAGCTGTGATCTGCTCCCCTTCCTTGCAGACAGTCTCCCTCAGTGGCCTGTTCTCTACTTTGAGGTCCTGTCCCTGGATTTCTGGCAGAGGTACCGTGTTGAAGGATATGGTTCTTTGGTGCTACCACCATCCCCAGGTAAAACATACTTGGGGCATTATGTTGATTGTCTGGGAGAATGAGTTGAGTGGTTCTCTTGGGAATGGATTCAGCTGGTCCTGGGAAGGCTTTGCCTTTGCGTGCTGGAGGGCATAGTTAGCTGTTGGGGGGCAGCAAAGAAGGATTTGATGCATCCTGCACCATTCTGCCTTCTTGTTGAGATGCATCACATATTGCTGTCCTTGTTCCTTAGGTGCTTCTGTCACAAAATCTTGTGTGATAATGCTCTGAGGCGATGCTGCATATCTGTCTTTATAATAGAAGTAGCCCTCTCTGTCCTACATGGAATCTGGGGGCCACAAATATTCTGACACCCACGTGTAGTAAGGAGATGGCCTTCATGGGCAGGGGGTGCTCTCAGCACTGGCTGTGTGACTGTGTGGGGCTGACTTATTGGGAAAATATTAAAGAGGTACTGTGCAGTGTTTCCATTTCCAGCCTGCTGTGGTTTGGGTCAGCAGGTATCCATCTACCATGCTGTCCACTGTGGCTTGGAACAGATTGTTCGTTATAGCTGCTAAGCTCTCCCGTTGTCCTGGGTCAGGTCTCCACATGCTCACCATCCCTACCTGGCGCCCTGTGGAGCTGGGGATAGTTGCTGAGATGAGGAGATTTTTCATTGGTGGATCTCCTGAGCTGGAGGACATCACCTACGTCAGGATACCATCAACCTTCAAGGTGGGCTTGGCTGTAGGGCATTGCTCTTGATGGGAGATTCTAGATTATGCTCTCGGCTTCAGATGTCCGTGGACAGCCTGGACCAGATTTGACTAAGGATGAGCTGGTTGTCCCGTCAGGCTAAAGAAATGTTTCCTTTGTGAGACTTGTGTTCATGAACAGAGGAACAGGCAAACACTGAGACAGAGCTCTCTACCTTCTTGGGGTGTGTGCAGCTTAGAGAATTGAGGGAACATGGACCAAAGCCCTGACTTACCACTGCCTGTGCTGGCCCTGTCCATAAAGTGTCTGTCAGGTCAGCATTTGTTACTAGCGATAGACTTTTTCCTGTGTTTTTGTAAGGTATCTGGGCTGTACTGTGTCTGGAACAGCTTCCCAAAGAAGGAAGTTGATGGGTGTGAGACAGGCAGAAATTTTACATTCTTAAGAAAGCTGCAGAGGTGCTTGCTGGGGTAATAAGCAAGTTGATCTTAGCACCAGCTTTCTGTGGGAGTGAGCTGTGATGCAGTTGTTGAAACCTTCCTCCAGCACTGCACTGTCAGCTTGCTGGTGTTTAGGTCTTACCCTCAGCACAGCCAGGAACTGTCTGCCTCTTTCTAAGCCCACTTTTTGTGTGCTGTGGGGAAGGGAGAGATTGTGTCTGCAGGAGCACATACTCCTGGTGGGGCATGCTCATTTTCATAGGGTCAGCCTGCTGCAGCAGGCTGTGCGTACTCTATCTTGTGCTGTCTTTGCAGGGAGAGCATCTGAGCCGCTTTGGTTTTCGCACAGAGACAACTGGGAGCGTCACATTCCGGCTTTACTGCCTGCAGCAGTCTAAGTAAGTGCATCAAAGCAAGTACGAGCTCCATCTTGTGTGCTGTGTTTTGGCAGCCCTGACCTCTTGCTGTACTTCTGTGCAGAGCGTTTCTGGAAAACAGTGCCCTGAGGCAGCGCATGCAGAGTGTACTGGACCGGCTTGGAGGCTTCAGCCAGCAGAGCTCTGTCTACAATGTTTTGGGTAGGGCTTTCAGTGTTGTTCTCCCTTGCGAGTCTTTGGCTCGCTTTTGCCCCCTTTTTACAGAGTGGGCAGGATATTTCAGGAGAATCCATTACTGTGGGGATAATTGCCTCCCCCCGCCTCGAGCTCTGTGAGGCTATAGCAGAGGTTAAATGTTCTGATCTGAGCTGGAAGCTTCAGGAGACATCAGCTGTCAGCAGGCAGGAGGGATAACCACTCCGTGAGGACAAAGCCTAGGCCGGGCTGCCCAGTCTTGCCTGGCACTGAGCATAGCTTGTGGTACTGATGCACAGGCTCTGTGTGATTCTGTTACACACAGAGTAAAGACAGTGCCAGAAATAAGTGAAGAGGGCAGCAAGGGCCAGGTGCTGCTTTGGTGGAACTTAGTAACAGGAAGCGAGGCTCCTGTGCCAGGAGAGACGATGTTCACTGGAAAGACTCATCCTTCCCTGTCCCTGAGGCTGTCTGATGCTTTCTGACTTGCTGTCACCTGCTGTGTTGTAGAGGCTTTCCAGAGGGCACGGCGCCGGATGCAGGAAGCCCGCGAGAGCCTTCCTCAAGACCTCATCAGCACCTCTGCCTCCACTGTGCGCCAGCTGCAGGAACCATGATCAACCACTGCCTGTGGTTAGCATCTTCTCTCCAACACAAGCTCCCGTTGTTCAGCAGGAGTCACAGTGCTGGTGCCTGGAAGCTTTTGAAGCCTGCCCTTTGCTGTTTTCCCTGGATGGGGGAAGGAGTCTGTAACCATCCAAACCCAGAATCTTTGCATTTCCACAGGTATCTGTGGAAGGAACTCTCTTTTTTCAAGGCGTTTTTTTACTAGGCCCTAAGAATGCAGCCAGTGGTTCACATTTCTTTTGAGTAGACTAAAGTACTGACATGGGACCTGTGAACCCTTTTAACACCTTTTCAGGAATTGAATAGTACACAATTAGAAAAATTTCAAGTCTACATGACTTAGATTTAGTTTTCTTCTTAAAGAAGACAGTAATGTTGAAGGTCAAGGCATGAATGCTGTCTGAGATTTAATGAAATGAGCAGTTAACTTCTCAAGAACTACTGATAAAGTGTTGTCCGCGTTTGTAGCTATAGGTCAGTCAATAGCAAAATGAATCTGTCCACCTGTGCCTTAAGATTGATTAGTTTCTAGAGAGGGAGCTCTCAGCCAGGTGTAATAGATGAAATCAAAGCAAAGGAGTGACATCTGACAGGTTGAGAACTGAAGAAAAGGGTTACATTCTGTATTTCCTTGTATGTGCCCATAACATTTCTGGCTCTGCAGTGATGAGCAGGAGCATTCTTTGTTCAAGAATACAACTGAAAACACGCATTCCTCTTAGTTCATAACAGAACTTTGGCTGAGGCCAGACAGTTTGCAGGCAGTGAGAGCAGATTATATCATTTGCACAGCAGCTGAACTTTGAACTGTTCAAGCTGTTCATTTGAGTTATGGTTCATTGTTCCGCCTCTGATTGCAGTATGCTGCTGCATGGCTTCCTGGGGAAGCGTGTATGTACCCAGTTTTTACCCAGTTTCTTCTCCTGATGTTCTCTCAGACTTTTTTTTTTTGGGGGGGGGGGCTGTTTTTCTTCCTGTCTCAGGTTCACAGGAGTGAGGCTACCCGCAGACTGGCAGTGCTGTGTTGATTTGTGCATGAGTCACACTTGTATGTGGTGTTCTCCCCTGTTCCCAACACAGGGGATAGGAAGAAAAATCTCAGGCTGAGATCATGCAGGTGTGAATGTGTCCGTGAAGTTTGAATTCACAGGCAGAACATGAACTAGGAATTAGTCTTCTTTCTTTAGTTCTGCATGTTCCTCCTCTGCAGGGAACGTGAGACTCATGGTTGCAGCCATGTGTGTGATTGTTAGAACACCCCCCTCTTCCCTGGTGCTCCATTGTCTTCTCCACTCCCTTCTTGCCATTTTGATCTTGTCCCCGTCTTCACTGAGAAACCCAAACTCCCGTGTTTGTTCCTCCTTGACCTTTTGTCGTAATTCCTACATCTGTCTGGCAGCTTGAGTGTGTTTGGCAATTTCAATTATAAAAGGATTTTTGCTCACCTTCCTCGCCTGCTACCTAGCCTTTTTGATGGAAGAGGCTGCCAGCATGTCTTAGCTAGTGTGGCCTGTTAAGCAGAGCACAGTGTCTCAGAGTCTGGGGTCTGGAGCTGGCTGATATGTCCTGTGCACGAGTGAGGTCTCCACTGTGGCGTTTGACGTGATGGCTGTGAAGGCACGCGCCCAGTTCTGGAGTAGCAGAATCGAGGTGTGTGCGCTACCATGCTCTGTAATGATACAGCCACGTTTCAGAGATTGACCCACTCGGTGCCCAGGATGAAAAGCGTTCAGTGAGTATGGAGTGCTCGCTATCTCTTTTTTGTTTAATCATAATTCACGTCACGGCCCAGTATGTTTATTGCGTGCTATCTAAGCAATACTTAGTTTCTGGCTGGGTGTTTCTGTTATTCTTATCGCTAATACCTGAATTGCATGTCTCTGGAACCCTTCTCAGGACTGAGTTATGAGGTTAAGAGAATATTCTTTTTATATTAACAAAACACCTTTCTGATTGAGGTGATGCCAAAGGCAGATCCTGTTAAAGAGTGGACTCTTCTGATTAGAAGATCAGGTTCCCAACTTGTGCTTGTTGCTCAGCACATTTATATGGCAGGATGTCGTGCATTGAGTGTTAAGGTTACACAGAGATGCAGTAAGGTTTACATAATGATACTAGTTTTCTAGTTATAACTCTGAATAGCGTAAAATCTGACAGAAACTTAACAGAGCAAAATCTAAAAAATAATAAAAAAATTTATTATAACCAAATAAGCAATTCTTCCAAAGACAGACATTGCTAGCAGTTTTTCACCTTTCTACTTGCAGCCTCCTTGGCCCAACCAAAGAAAATGGTGCTCGTAAAAGATGTTTTGGAGAAAGCCTGCAGCAAATGTTCTTTGGGTATGCTCTTTTATAAATTAAACCAGCAAATTTCCATATACATGTATGAAAATGTCACTGATCTTTTAATCAAAAATGGCATTTGGTGCAAGGCTTGTGCCCTGCGTTTGCCTAGGAGCCTGGCCAGCTGGAATGGAGGTCGTGCATCCACCAGGTATGTGTGCAGAAGACATGGCAGGTGGCCCATGGGGACAGGCAGAAGGGCAGGCTGGCGACCTCACTGGATCCATGGGGACTTCCACTGTGCAGAAGTGTCCCTGCAGTTTGCGCTGGAGGGTGCCTCTGCAGTGAAACACAACAGGAGAAGGTGGAGGAAGAGACAGGTGTGGGTACACAAGAGCTGGGCATGGGAGGGCACCAGCTGATAGCACAAGGGAGCCTGGCAGTCTGTGGGATGCCTTGACCCAAAGATGGAGGGAACCTGGAGGGCAGAGGAGTGTGCAGCGCCTGCAGGCTAGGTAGTGCTGCAGTCTCGTGGGGATCAGTGGGGCTAGCAGTGATGAGTCTGGGAGGTCCATGCTGTTCCTGGTGCACAGCCAGCAGCCCCCCCAGTTCTGGCTATATCAGCTGCAGCAGCGTAGCTGGTTTCTCTTGAGCTTTGTCTGCTGCTTCCTTCAGGGCAGACTGGAGCTGTAATGTTTTTTTGATTGCCAGCTGGACTTCCAGCCCACCGAGCATCTGTCTGAGGCTGAATGCTGCAACCTTACCAGTGATATGGTCTGCAGGGGGGCAGGAGGCAGCTGAGAGTCCCTAGGGGCTTTCCAGACATCTCATTAAATAAACTATGCAAACAAAGGGTAATTGCAGAAATGTTGGCTTGGTGGATTAAAAGGCTGTGGGCAGTTGGCAGGGCTTGCACGATGCTGATCAGCAGCCATTAGAAATTCCAGTGTAAATGTAACAGAAAAAGAAAACCTAGAAATGAGTCATTAATGTTTCTGGGGGAGCAGCTTTCCCCCGAAGAAGCTGGAGCGCAGGAATGGGGTTTGCTCTCAGCTGAGGAAGGTTCGGGCTGTGATAACTTCCAACTAGAGCCTTGCCAGCAAGCCTCAAACACCCCTTTGCCTTGGTCCCACCTCAGTGCTTGTGATGGGCCAGGGACACAGGGCTTTCTGGCTGAGGTGGGTGGGCCGTGGTGGGCTGTGGTGGGCCGTGGTGGGCTGCGGTGGGCTGTGGTGGGCCGTGGTGGGCCGTGCAGCCGTGCTGTGGCTGGGCAGCCGCAGGTGCTGGGGACGCGCAGGGATGCCGGCTCGGGGAGCAGGAGCTGCAGCAGGTGCATGTCCTGCAGAGATTTGCCTCGCTGCTGCATGCAGCGTGGGGAAGGAGAGGCGTATTTTATCTGCACCACAGGGTTTAAGTGGTCATGATTAAACAACTACTAGAGGCTGCTTGTTGGCTCGATATATTTTGTTTTAGCCTCTGGGCTGGAGTATCTCCCTGCAGGCCCTGTCCTGGCGACGAAGGAGCGGGCTGCTTTGTCTTTTGCCCCCAGCTGCCTTTTTATTATGCTTATTGTGCTTTCAGGTGCAGCCTGTGTTCTCTAAAGCTAATGTCAATATTTCTATGCAAGGCAGAGTACAGCTGACCTGAGAAAAATTGCAATTCATTGGATCAAAGAATAAGTATCTGTGTGCCCCTTTTCCTGCGTGGAAATGATTGCCTTGGCTTGATTTAATTTCTCTCACTGCTTTGGTTCGAGCAGGTTTTAAAGTGAACCCTAGTGCCATGCAGGCCAGAGGTACTTCCCTCAGCTGTCAAGATCCTTTTCTAGAGTAACACAAGAAATCAGAAAGGACTGATAGAATCAGACTTCTCTAGAATTTATTCTCAAGTTCTTATATTTGAAAAAAAAAAAATAAAAATCTCACTTTCAAAACAGCTGTGAGGATTTCTGTAATGTGTGAAAGATAAACTTGTCTTGGAGGTGTGCGATTTTGGGTTGTTTCAAGATTGCCAGATCTGAGAATGAGAGAATCGGCCCTGTGGGTGGGTGGGAAAGGTGGATCTCCTGTGACTTCATCTGGCCTTAGAAAACCAGAAAGGTCAGGCTGGATATCAAGACCTAGTCCACTGCTTTCCTTCAAACATCACCTTGATGTAATCAAAGCCTGAGACATGTTTTTTCACCTGTTCTTTACATGAAGATGGAGTTGACCGATTGTCCCTTCTAGATGTTGGTGGGGGGGGGGTTTTGGTGGTTTTTTTCAGGATTTTTTTTTTTTCTGTAGCCAATTTTCTTGTACAGAGCAATCAATGGTGGCAGCTTGTGCATGAGCTGAGCAAAGCCTGTTGTCAGGCTGCTGTTGGAGGCGTGAGGAGGAGGGAGCGTGTGATTCCTGCCAGGTGGTTATTGTTTCTTTGGGGGGTTCCTGTCCCACGCTGCCAGTGCCTGTGACATCTTTTTTTCTGCTGCTGGTCTCCTCGTGAGTGCTGTGGTGCTCTCTTACAGCTCTGGAGATGCCATCAGGAGCCTGAGAGATCAGACGAGCTGTAAGCCCAAGTGAATGGCCATTCTTCTTGCTGCTGGAAACACCGAGCCCAGCCTACTTCTCAACGCTCTGCTTGCGATGTCCAACACTTTCCAATGCAGTTGTGCTGGCAAGGTCACCCGTCGGTCACCTCCCCTTCTCATCTTTTCCCCTCCCTTTCCCAGTTTGACTTTTTCTTCTCTCTGTGCATGTCACACACAGACCTCTGTATGTGTATAGATCTGTGTGTTTCTTCCTTTCTGTAGTTTAAACCCTGGGTGTAGTTTTGACCCTGCTCCCTCTTTGCACCCAGCCATGCCCCTTGCCCCTCCCGAGCAGCCCACAGCCTCTCTGTTCCCTTGCACCCCCCGGTGCCATCCCCACCCCCCTGGGGCTCCTGGCCTAGCTGGGCACCCTGCCCTGGGCAGAAGCACCCTGAGGACAGTGCCAGGTGTGCAGAACAGCTGGGTGGCATGGACGCAGCATGCCCTACCAACCTGGGCTGGCCGGAGCAGCAGCCTGGGGAGAAACCCCTCGTCCACAGAGCACAGCTCTTCCCTTCCTTGCATAACAGCCTTTCTGGGTGCCCTGCCTCAGCCTCTACAGATCACAGCAGTTTCCCTTCCCTCCGACTGTAATCTCCCTTGTCTGCTGGCGTCACCCACTCCTGCAGGGCTCAGCTGGGCTCTGGCCCCACAGGCAGCATGGAGGCAGGAGTCGTGTCCTCAGAAAAGCGATGGCAAAGCATCCTCCTGTCACTTGGGCACGTGAGAATGCAGGCAATGTCAGCTTTTCAAAAGCAACTTTTAATGACTGTTGGCATGGAGACAAGTGTTTGGAGTAATCGCTTTTGGCATCATCTCTGCTCCCCTAGCACAGGGAGAGGGAACCTACAGCTTGTCAGCTGGATCCGCTTGTGACTATGGTCATATGTGCCTTTCCCTGCACTGCTCCTCCTCTCCCCAGCGTCTCCGCATCGGCACAGGCACACACCAGCAGCAGGGTGCGGGGGTGAGGTTCCCTGTGCAGGGAGGGGGTTAGAGCGGCCCCATCTTAATTAGCTCATCCCTGCCATGCCTCTGAGATCCCATCTCTCTGTGCCATGAGACTTGGCCTCTGTTCTTGGCACTGAGGAAGACTCCCTGGCTTCCTCAGCACTGCTGTGCTTAGTGGCTCCAGTCTTTGCACCCCCTGAACAGCTTTCCAGTCTACTCCTTGACATATTACTTCTGCAGCTGCTCCAGGATCTCTGTCCCATGCCTCCACAGAGAACAGTGTCCCTGAAGTGGCAGCGGTGGCTGCAAAATGCACAAATGGCTTCAGGTGGTCTCTGAGCCACAGCCAAGCTGAGCCTCGCAGCCCCTGCTCCCGTGTCGCGTGGCGCCTGGCTGAGCTCTTCTGCTGTCAGCCTCACTCAGGGACAAGGGGCTGCTTTTCTCTGCATTTCTGGTGGGGATTAATTCTGCACCCCTTTGTTGTGCATGTCTCAGCGCTTCCTTCCATCAGCAGTCACAGTTCCCTCTCTCCCAATGGAGGCGAGTCCTCAGGAACAGCAGGATCAATCTTAGATCAGCCACAGACTTCACCAGCCATCCTCCTGCAGCCTCCACTCAAAATACCTTTGTAGTTTTTCATGCGCAAGTGGAGCATGTGTGACTCCTCTGGTTTCTGTGCTGCATTTTCAGTTACTGTCAGCTGCCTGACTCACCTGAAAGCTCAAAGATACATTAATGGCTGCAGACGCAGGTGCTGTTCAAGTGAAGTGTGTCTCTGACTTTTTTTTTTTTTTTTTTTGGCAGTTCCTGTTGCTTGTAGCACATACGCAGAGCTCTCTGAGCCTCCTCCACTTAGTCCCTGCATCTCCAGGGCTCTTGAGGAGCTGGTCTCCCCACTGCCACATCTCAGTCCTTGGGGTTGGAGGCTGCTGTGTCTGCTGTCTCATTTCTTGCCACACACCAGCGCTTCTGCAGCCCCCCCAGTGCCCTGTACAAGACCAGTGGGTGGCACCTGGCACTGGAGGGAGGGTGTGTGGGTGGTGGTGGGCTGGAAGGGAGAGGGGACCTGCAGTCTTCATTGGAGGTGGGATTCTGTTGGGACCGGGAATGGGAAGGGCTGTCATGTAACTGACAAGGAAGTTTGAGAAGTGGGAATGCTGGCTTCCGTGGTAGTCTGTGGAGCTTGGGAGAGGAGGAAAATGTTTATGTGGGAGCCGTTTGATGGGACCTAGCTAAAAAGGGTACTTCAGATGAAGGTGGTCCTGCTTGATGGCTGGCACGGAGGAAGGTGCTGACCTGTCTTGCTAGCAGGGGTCCCGGCTCTGGCAGCCTGATGTTCATGCTGGAGGTCTGCCCAGCACGCTGAGCAACGGCAATGTGGAGGGAGCTGAGCCATGGGGCCTCAAGGACACAGGCGGGACGGCCTGTTCAGCATTAGCTGTAGCAGGGGAAAGGGTGCTCCCGTGTGACAAACGGACAAAAGCACTGCCAGACCTATCCACAGTCTCAGCTGGGACAGCCAGAGCGTGGTGTCCTGGCTCTGGTGAGAAGCAAGGATGGAGAGCTGGGTCTGGAAGGCTTCATCCTCACCTGCCTTGGGGAAGGGTGAGTGTGGAGAGTGTGGGGCACGTGGGGCCTCCAAGGAACAGCCTCTTCCCTGGCAGGAGGCAAAGAGGTTTTTGGGGACATGGAGGCAGAAACAGGGAGGTGAAACCTCATGGTGGGCAGTGGAGAGCTGAGCTGCCACGATGTGGGAGGACAACAAACATGGGCTTTTCCTTGCTGTATTTTGATGGCTTTGCCTGTCCCTCCACAGGTGAGACCATCCCTGGAATTAGGGTGATTTGCAGCACCAAGGTCTTCTGTGCCCCCAGCATGGGGCTGTGGGTGAAGTGAGCCCCTGCCCTAACAAGCCGCAGTAAGTGCAGCACAAACAGGATGAACGCTGCAGCAGCTGGCTGGTGCCAGGTAGCCAGTATAGCTGTGCCCAACACAAGCTCCACCAGCGAGACCCCTCCATGCTGTGAGACCCTGCGCCTGCACTCCCAGCTGTGGTGTCCATGGTTGTCCCTTGATATCAGACCTCTTGAAAGGCACCTAGATGGAGGTGGCCCAAAGGTGGACCCAGATGCTGTTTCCCTTCTTATTGTGGGAGGAGCTGATTTTCAAGCTAATGTGTCTCTGTGATGGGAGCAGGAGCTTCAAACCCTCTGGGAGGAAAACTGGCCCCTTCCCCTGCAGGAACAATTGACCCAGATGGTCCCAGCTCTCCACAGAAGCCAGCGGGCAGCAGCACACTGAAGAACACCGGTCTTGTCTCAGAGTGATCGGGGCCCATGTCTGCGTGGGGCAGGTGAGCAGAGCTGCCTGGGGAGGGTAGGAGGTGGCTCCTGGATGTGTCGGGCTCGGTGGGCCAGTGAAAAACCACCAGCAGCATGTGGCAGGGGCATGGCAGCATGTGCTGTGCCAAGAGTTGCCCCTGGGGATCCTGAGAGTGGCTGGAGAAGGTGCTGAGGCCAAAACACCAAGGTGCTGGCACCAGGCATGATTTCAGCTGGTCTGCACCCACTGCTGTGGCTCCTGGATGGGAGGGTGGCTTGTGTGTGCAAGTGTGGGCTCGGGGGCTGAGTTAGCGGTGCTGTTCAGGGGGAGCTGGTGGCAGGAGAGACAACTCCTTGTGTCTGCCCAGCCTCCCCTGGAGGAGGAGACAGAGAAGACAATAGAGCAGGGAGAAGGTGTGCTCCCAACCTGGGCTTGGAGGGGGCTTATAGGGGCGATGGCAGAGGGAGTGACATTGCTTTTGGAAATGTATAGTTTCTTGTCACCTGAGTAAATTAAGTCCCGTTCCTGGCAATGGGAACTCTTCCCTTGTGTGGGATGTGGTGGGAATGGTGGGATGTGTATTAAAGCTCCTCTGCCCACCTGCAAAGGAGCTCGGAGAGACACTGGTGGGAGGGGGAGCCCAAATAACACCTGGCCAGGGCCCTGCCAGGAGCCACCAACCCATGTGAGGCCCCTGGGCAGCACAGAGGGACAAGGGGGGTGGAAACCTAAATTAGGGACCTGGGAAGGGATGCCCTGTCTGTGCCTCTCCCGGCACAGCCTTGGCCCCAGGGCCCCGGTGTGCAGGCACTTGCTGGGCTTGGGGGGTTACACTGGGGGCAGATGGTAGGTCTGCCTGGGGGCACGGGGGACGTTTCAGGATGCAGGAAAAGAGCACTTGGGGTTTGCACAGGACTTGTTATGGGATGTTTAAGATAGGAAGTGAAGGTGGGGAAAGTGGGGGGATCTGGGTGATTCAAGAACACGCATGGGAAAGCAGACAGGCAAGGGGACAGGGCTGCATGTGACCATGTGCCGGTCAGTACACTCATGGGGCCGTGCCCAGCGCCTGGAGATCAGCGCAGGCTGACTTGCTTATTGAGCTCCATCTCTCATCCTGCCCTGGGCGAGGGCTCTGCATCCCATGTGCATGTGTGTGTGGGGGGTGCACCAACTAGAGTCAGACCATGGCTCGGAGGGGTGTGTGTCAGCCCAGCTGCTGGAGGGCTCCACACTGTGCCTATGCATATGTATGTGTGTGTATATATATATATATATATATATGTATATGTTCCCCAGGGAAGGGAACAGGACAAGGCTGTTGGTGCTTTCTGTGCGTCTGTCAGTGCTGACCAGTGTGGCCAGCGCTGTGTGTGTGTGTCTGTGTGTTGCGTGTGTGTCTCCCGTCCCCTGGGATGGAGGGACAGAGGGGATGAAGCTGTGTGTGGGACTGGGAGCTCCTCCAGGCAGGCTGAGCTGGCTGTCCTGACGCAGACCCCCGCTGGTACAATGGACACCTGCCGTGTTCCCTTCCTGGACATAAATGCCAACTTCCTGAAGTAATCACTGTCCCTCTGGCATCAAGTCCTGCCTAGCGCCTGTCTGGCTCTCTCCTGACCGTGGTACTTGTGTCACGCCTCTGCTGGGCTGCCAAAGAGGCAATGAATCCGAATTCGCAGTGCCAGGCTGGGCAAAGCCCTCCTGCCTACACCTCAGTGTAGCAGCAGGCGGGACACAGCCAGAGCATCCCTTGAAACGTGGCCAGCGTCATGCACCATGCAAGATCCCCCATAGCCCTCGCTGTGGGGGGCTGGCCAGGCTCCTGCTCTGCCCGAGGGGTCCCCATCTCTCCTGTTTGGCCTTGTGTCTGCTCCCAGGAGCCACCAGTCCATGTGGATCCCACTGGTGCAAGGCTGGGGGAGCACAGAGAGACAAGGGAGGTGGGGACTGAAACTGGGGGCTCAGAGGAAAGGACCCTGTCGGGGCCACTCCTGGCACAGCCTCAGCCCCAGGGCCCTGGTGTGGAGGCGCCTGCGGGGGGTGGGTGGGGGGTGGGATTTCTGCTTGGGGGCACGGGACACGGTTTGGGATGTGGGAGTCGCACAGGACTTGTTATGGGCCGTTTAAGAGAGGAAGTGAAGGGCGGGGGGGAAAGGGCGGGGGCTGGGTGTTTCGGGGGAGCCTGGCACAACCCGGGTGCTGTCCCCGCGGGGCTCCGCAGTGCTGGTTGCGCTCCCGAAGGAGTGGGAAAAGTGTCGGTACCCGCACGGTGCCGGGCTGTCCCGCACGGGGGGGGGCGGTGGGTCCGACCCCCGCAGGTCCCGCCGCGGCCGCCAGGGGACGCCACTCCCTGCGCCGAGCGGGTGCGGGGGCACCGTCGGGGCCAGCCGGGCGGTGCGGGGCCGCGGCCCCCGGTCAACGCTTCCCCGGCGCGGGGCCGGGGCCGGGGCGCACCCGATCGTGCTGCCCGGGGGGCTGCGCACCCGGCTGGCGCTGGGCACCGCGGGCCATGCCGTGCCGTGCCGCGCTGGGCTGGGCTGCCCGGGCTGCAGCAGCAGGAACAAGCGGCGCCGTGTGCCCTGAGGCGCTGCCAGCCGCAGCCAGGGCCCCCGCCCGCCCTTGTCCGTGGGGCTCAGGGGGACATGTCCCCTGCGAAGGGAGGGCGGAGGATGCAGCTTGAGCGCAGCATCTCCCAGCCTGGGCATCCTCCCGGCCACAGCTGGCTGCTCCCCAGGGAGACCTGCGCACCCCCGCAGCCAGCCCCAGCGCCCGCACGTGGGGCCGGGGCACACGGAGGGCTCAGGGCGCTGGGGGGCGCTGGGGACACCGCACGCCCGTCCCGGAGCTGAGGGCAGCAGAGCGGAAGGCGGGGGGGAGGTCTGCTGGGAAGAGCTGCTAGAACTCACCAACCCCACGTTTATCCGTGGTGGAGGTGGTGCAGCACCATGAGGGGAGCCCTACTGTGCCCCTAAAGCCTGGACTCATCCTGCATCTGTGTCGCTGCCCCGCACATCGGAAGCCCCGGGTCAGCCCGTGTCTGGCAGGCTCCCAAGAAATCTCTGAGCATCTCCTCCAGCATGTGGCATCTCCCAGTTCACTAGTGCTCCTTGATTTCATAGCCCACAGCAATCTGCTTGGCAAACGACCTCTTGCCGTTTTCATCCTCTGAAATCAGTCAGGGTCCCATGGATATTTAATCCAGGCATCTTATTTTTTCTATAGAAACATATAAAGCTGAGCAGGGTTTGCTCAGGCCATTTGTCCCTGATGTGCTGGTCTGGTTCCGGGGATTACCTGCTCAGTGCATGAACCTGGAAGACCATGGGGTCTTTGTCAAGACACTGAGTTTTGATGGCTGGATGTTTTGCAGGGAACAGGAGCAGGGTTTTGCTGGGACATTTGTCCTTGACTCCCACCTGGCTGGTTTAGGACACCGAAGTCTGTTCCCAGGCTGAGCCACCCCCTGCACTGGTGCCTCTGGAGCTTCTCCCTGGCACAGGAGCACTGGGAGGACACCTGAGCCTCTGCATGGGCGCACCCCAGGGATGCTGGACACGTCCAGAGCTGCTGAAGCTGTGGCCAGTGGCCCTGAGGCTGGCCCAGCTGGCCCCAGGGCAGCCCCAGAACGTGCAGGAACCCGTGGACACAGGCTGTGGGAAATCCCCTTTCTGCTCTGTTCCTGGGAAAGGTGGGGAGGGCATAGGGGTGTCTCCCAACAACCCCAAGGGTGGACCCTCCCACCACCCCCCCACCTGTCCCTGGGCCGGGGGTCAGTGTGAGCCCCTCCCGCTGGTGCCCCCAGACCTGCCGGCTCCCCAGCCCCGGTGCTGCTGCTGCCCCCCAGGGTGTCCCTGCGGCTGGGGCTGCCGCAATGTCCCGCGGGTGTGACGCCCTAGGTGAGCCCCCAGCCGACCCCCTAGGCGAGCCCCAGCTGTGACCTCCCCTCCATGTCATTCCCAGGTGTGACCTCCTCCTGTAGCCCCCCCAGATGTGATTCCCCCTAGGTGTGACCCCCACGTGTGAGACCTCACGTATCCCCCAGCGTGCTCCCCCCGGTGACACCCACCACTTTGACCTCCCCCTCAGCTGTGTCTTCCCCCCGTTCGGTGCCCCCCCCGGTGGTAAGACCCCATGTGCCACCCCCGCCTTTGTCACCCCAAGATGCGTCCCCTCCGGTACCCCCCTCGGGCGATGCCCTCCCCTAGCTCACCCCTCGGGCCCCGGCCCGGCAGGACCCCCCGAGCCCCCCCCCCCCCTCCAACCGCTCTGCCCGGCTGCGCGCATGTGCCGCGCTCGCCCCTCCCCGCGGCGGCCGGAGACAGCGGCGGCGGCCGGGCAGGATGAAGGACCGGACCGGGGAGCTGCGCGCCGTGAGTGGGGGGCGCCGGCGGCGGGGGGGGAGGCGGGGGGCGGGCAGCGGCTCTGCCCGTGCTCGGGGCCCGGCCTGCACCTTCGTGGACCCGCCCGGGCCGGGGGCCTCCGTGCCAGGCTGAGCGGGGGGTGCAGCACTCGCGGGGGCGTCGGGGCGGGATGGGGGTCCCCCGGGCTGTGACCACCCCCCACCCCCGCCCTCGCAGCGGGCCGCTTCGGTTCCCCCCCGCCCCGGCGCCGGGCGGGCGCTGCCTCAGGGGACTCCATTTTCCCCGGTACCGGGCGACCGGCTGCCCGGGGGGCCGGACCGGCTGAAAGCGATCGCAGCTGGGGCGGGGGGGCGTAATAAATGTTTGTTTTTATCCGGAGCAGCGAGGGCAGCGCCCGGCAGGGATGCTGCGGGCGGGGGACGAGCGGCGGGCCCAGGCCGTGCCGTGCCGCCTCCCGCCCCGCTCTGCACCCGTTTTGCTTTTTCATCCTCCTGGCTCTGCTGATGTCATCTGGCCTGGGGACAGCCCGGGGCCGCGCAGCCCTTCGGGTGCCGCCTGCCCGCGGGGCCGCTGCCCCCCCGCCGCCCCGGCCCGGTGCTGCCGCTGCGACCGGCCGCCTGGGGCCAGGGGGTCCGAGCGGGGCGGGGGGTCCGAGAGGGGCGGGGGGCAGCATCTGTAGCAGCAGCCAGTCCCAGGGAGCCCGCCGGGCCCGGTGCCCCCGGGCCGCTGCCTCGCCGGTGGGGCTGCGGCAGCCCCTCGGGGACCCCCGCGGGTCGCGGGGCCCTGGCTGGCGGAGAGCTGCGCCGTGCCGTGCCGGGTCCCCGCGCTGCCCCTGGGCCCCCCTCCCGCCGTGGGGTGGGGGCGTTTCAGCTCGCGGCGAGGGTCCGGGCTCCGCAGCGTGCGCTGCGGGGGGTGCCCGGCGGGGGAGAGCCTGAAATGCCGGGGTGCTGCTCTTCGTGCCATCACACCAGCGACTGCTTTGCTGCTTTTCCTTATTATTATTATTTTAATTCCTTTGCGATTGGGTCTGCCGAGCCGCCCGGGGGGCGAGCAGGGGTCCAGCCGTGCTGCCTGTGCTGCCTCGCGGGGGAGGGGTGACCTGCAGGAAGTGGAGGGGGCGACCCAGGCGTGGAGCAGGGCTAGCGGGGGCGGGTGGGAGCTGGCCGGACCCCGCAGGGACCGCACCGGGATCCACCAGTTTGGCTCGGTCTGGAAAACGCCAGGCCGGAGCTGGGGGGATGCCAGCAAGGGGCCGAGGGGTGGCTGTCGATGCTGGAGGAGGAAGGGACTATATAAAGAACAACGGCACCCACCCCCCACCCAGCCGGAGCGCCTGGAAAGCACCCAAACAGGGGGCTCTTTCACCACCAACAGTGCTGTGAAATGGGATTGGAAAATAGGCTTTTTAATAATAATAGTAAAAACCAGCCCCATGAATGTCCTCTTGGCAGCCGGTGCTGGCTGAGAAGCGATGCTGTAGAGTGTTTGAAAATGTCTCCGTTCCTTGAAATATGTCTTAAGAAAAAAAATGTGTTTTCGTCTCGTTCCTGCTGATGATCCTTATTCATCAGCCTAATGCCAAAGGGTGCAGCATCCTCCCCGGGGCTCCCCGCTGCATCTGGGAAGCCCTGGGGATAGAGGTCTGGTTTGGAGCATCCAGATGCCGTGGAGCTGAGCAGGTGCCCACACTGGCAGTGCTGCGGGGAGTGGGGCAGCGCGTGTGGGAAACGTGGATTTACAGCCTCGGTGGTGGCAGTCACCCGGGAGGAGTGAGATGCTGCAGTGGATGGGGTATAGGGAGTGTTTGGGCTTGTTTCTGTGCTGCCAGTAGCCAGCCTTATTAACAGCCTGGGCCAGTTTCTTCCCATTTTAATACGGTGTGGAAATTCTGCCAGGGGTGATAAAAAAGAAGAATTAAAAAAACCCAAAAAACCCAAAACCCTGGCGTTATTGGAGCTGAGGCAGGGATGCAGGGCTTTCACTGCGGTGCAGAACAGGAGCTTCATGTCTTAATGGGGTTTTTAAGATGGTACTTGAAATTCAAAATGCTAATCCTGTCTCTTTTTCTGAACCTTCCTGCTCTGGTCATGTTCAAACTCACTTGAGCTTATCTAGTGCCCCGGGGGTGGCACTGCTCCCCCCCCCCCCCCCCCCCCAGCCTGCTCTGAACCAGGGGCAGGAAATTTTGCTTACAGCTGAAAAATGTCCTCTTGTGGAGGCAGAGCAGCCGAGAGCTGGCTGTGAAGAATGCCCAGAACAAGACCTGCAGAGCTTTGTCCTCAGCTGCTCATGGGTAGGTGCCATAGGTAGCACTTCCTGCCCATCTGAAGCAGGTCCCCTTCCCCAAAACCCCCCAAAGCAGCCCCTCCTTCTGTGGCTGTCCCTCTGCAGTGTTGGTGACAGAGCAGCGACGGGAAAAAATGTACCTGAAAAATAATTTATTTTGCTTTTGGGACGGTCTCTAAGCTGTTTCTCCCTGTGCTCTAGGCACCCAAAATGTCTTTATCTAGGCTCTGCTTGTGTTTTGTCATCCAGAGCTTGAGGAGAGCTGGTGCTGAGGGTGCTGCATTATGAAGAGCCGTCGCTGGAGGAAGAGCCTGAAAGTCTAGTCAGTGGGCAAGGGCTCTGCTGTCCCGGCTGAGCGGGGTGCCATGGCTGGGGTGCTGCGGGGCCAGGACGAGATGGTGTATATGTGCAGGACTGCGAGGGTCCCACGCTGCACCATCCAGCCTGGGAGATGACACCTCAGTTTGGGTGAGATGTTAGGATTTCCAGGGTGTGAGACAGGTCCAAATGGTAAAACAATTATGAATGTGAATGATGTTTTGAGAGATATGGGGAGGAGGTGAGGGAGATGTGCAAGTGTCACAGCATCACAGAGTGGTTTGGGTTGGAAGGGACCTTCAGAGACCACCCGGTCCAACCCCCCTGCTGTGGGCAGGGCCCCCCCCCCCCCCAGCCCAGGCTGCTCCCAGCCCCGTCCCACCTGGCCCTGAGCCCTGCCAGGGATGGGGCACCCACAGCCGCTCTGGGCAGCCTGTGCCCGTGTCACCACCCCCGCGGTGCAACATTCCTTCCCTCTGTCCAGCCTAACCCCACCGTCATTCAGTTCAAAGCCGCTGCCTTGTGCTGGGGACCCCAGAGCTGGAGCAGCGCTGCGGGGGGCTGTGAGGAGAGCGGAGCAGAGGGGGAGCATCCCCTCCCTTGAGCTGCTGGTGATGCAGCCCAGGAGGTGCTTGGCTTTCTGGGCTGCAAGCGCACGTTGCTGGCTGATGTCCCACTTGTCATTGGTATTGCCCCCAGCCCTTCTTCTCAGGGCTGCTTTTCGTCCCTCCCTCCCTCCATGCCTCCTCCAGTCTGTGCAGATACTGGGGATTGCCCTGACCCAGGTGCAGGACGTTGCACTTGGCCTGGTTGAACTTCATGATGTTTGTGGACCCACTGCTCCAGCCTGTCCAGGACCCCCTGGATGCTGTCCCTTCCGTCCAGCACGTTGAATGCACCAGTCAGCTTGGTGTCACCTGCAAACTTGCTGAGGGTGCACTTTTGTTCCCACGGTCTGGGTTGTTGGTGAAGCTGTTGAGCATGCCATGAAGGGACATCTGGCAGCCCCTGGTCCCAGATGTTTCCAGCAAGACTCAATTCCCTGCACTTGCTCCCCGTTGCTGAAGCAATGAGAGGATGTTGAGGCACTGCAGGCTGCTGTGAATTACCTGCCTGGGCCAGGAGAGAGGAGTTTGAGCGGGTACAGGGGCTGGAGGTGTGCAGTGGGCTGGTGTCTGGGTGGACACAGATGGTTCAGGTCAGGGTTGCTGTTGCTGGTGTAATGGTGTTACCGGCCATTAGGAAGCATGTGGCTGGGTGATTTTGGGAGGATCGGACTCTGCTGTCAACATTTCTGCCAGTTAGCAGAATTTCCAATAGTTACCCATTTCTGGTAACTGCAGCAGTCGCTGGGCTCTAATTGGGCTGGGAAGGACCATTTATTGGTTGACACATCCTCTCCCTGTTCCCTACTAGACAGCCCTTGCCTGATGTTTTAGCTTGGAATTATGCAATGGAAATGTTCCTTGAGATGCTAGGGTGGACACTGCCCAAATCGTGGATTCAGGCTCTGTGGGGAGAGGTTTGGCAAGGCCACCACACTTGTGGGACAGCGTCCAAGCCTGGCAGGTTTCAGTGCTGGCAGAAGCTCCCCCGGTGTGAGAAAGACCTTCTCCAGATGGGTGACAGGAGAAGGACAGTTTGGTCTGGAGGTCCCCATTTATCCCCCAGCACAGGTCTTATGTGGTGGGACCGATCATCTGTCTAAGACTGGGTGGCTGCAGAGGTGCTCATAAGACTGAAGCCTCAACGGTTGCTTGCAACAAAGCAAGTGTACAGAGTGATGGTCACGTTTCTGGTGACCTTCCCAGGGGTCTAAAGGCTTGCCTCACTCAAATGCATGTTAACTGAGAATAATCCCACCAGGGTTTGAAGAGTTGCTGTCTAGCCAGAACTCTTTGAAGAGTTCATATCTAGCTTTTGTTTCTCATCAAACCTGGTTCTTGGGTAAGGAGCTGTTTCCCAATGCACACAAATGGGAGAGGCATGGGTGCAAAACCAGACCCGCTTCTGCACGTCTCCAGTTTGCAGAAATGGTCAGAATGGTTTTGCGGGGCCCTTTCCCCTTATGCCTGTCGCTGCTCTCCAACAGCCATTTCCAGGCGCTTTCTCCAGCCGCGTCCCTGTGTTTGTGCCGTGCCATCGGCTTCCCCAGCCGCCTGAAATCCCCTGCTCCTGCCTGTCTGCCACGTCCCTGCTGCCAGCGCTGCCTCCTGCCCGTGGGAGTTGTGGGGAGGTGTCAGTTAAAAATAAAAGGAGAGAGTAAGTGAGGTCAGCTCCAGGTCCAGCTCGTGGATCCACCCTCCTGTGTCCTGCGGCAGCTGCATCTGCAACGCGGCTCCCCAGGACTTGCAGCCAGACCTTGCTCCATCCCTTCTCGTTAATAATCCTGTGCAGCTCCCACTGATGATTTCTCTCTCAAGGACACAAATGTGAAGTTGACCAAAGTTGATGTTTACAGCAGGACTTGGGTCTCGTTGGTCTCCATCTGAGTAGTGGGGCTTTTCCGGAGCCACCCCCAATGCAAAAGTCCCCGCTGACCCCAGAGATAGATAGGTTTGCTTATTTAAATGCTGTCTTCCTTTCCTTTTTTAACCCTCTTGGTTTCCGGGCGTGCTTTCGAGCTCTTCTATTCAACCAAAAGGGTCATGTAAATAATTCAGCTTCACTTCTTCCCTTGCCTATCAGAGAGCCGGGGCTGTCACGTGGCAGGTGACAGCTGGTGGCTCTGTATTGCGTGTCCGCAGCCCGCACAGCTGCCGGGTCTGGCTGCAGTCAGTGGGGTGGGCAGTGATGCCAAAAAGCTGATTTTCGGGGGGCTGGAAGGAGCAAAGCTGCTGGGAAGGCTGTGCAGCAGGGCCGCCCTTGGGCTCTGCCTGGCCCCACTGCCTCGCTGCCCTGTGGGTGCATCTCGGCCCGGAGGCTGCTTCGCCTCCTCCCTCCCGTCACAGACAGTAGGAGGGGGTGAGACGTGGCTCATTCCTTGCTCCTTGGGGTCTGCTGGGCCTGTCAGCCAGGCAGAAGGTAATGGAGGTGGTGAGGGTGAGCCTGCAGTGCCTGCCTTGCACGCTCCCTGTCTCAACGCTTTGCCCCCCGGCAGCTGCGGTCCCTCTGTGGCAGGTCCCGGCACACAGCGCACACCCACCCAAGCAGGGCAAGCCAAAGGAAGCTTAAAATTGGGAAGGCTCTCTGATGTGCTTTGAACACGGTGGGATGCAAAGCCCAGCCTCTGGCTTGGCCCTGGATGGTGTTTCATGCCCTCACTCTGGGAGAAGACTGGGGTCTGCACCCTGCGGGGGGGTGGCCTGTTGGATGGGGGGCTCAGCCCCCTCCGGCACCAGCCTCAGAGCGGGTCGCTGAGCACTGGGGTCCCTTGGTGTCTGCTGGAGATGTCAAGGTCTGGTGTGGTGGGGGCTTGGTGGTGCCACTGAAGTCAACCTGAATGCAGAAGTACCGTTTGCCTCCTGACACCCAGTGCGGTGCCGTGGACATCGAGGAGCAATGAGACGTTGCATTTGGAAGCCGCGAATGCTGGCTGCGCACTGGGTATCTAAAAGGGCTCCAGCCAAAGGGGTTTAGACTAGTGCCTGTTGTTTTAATTGCAAGTGTCTGTGTCTTTGTGCAAGCTGCTCAGAAGCTATACAAATGTTTGTTTTGCTATGTATCTCCCTGTTAACAAGATTTCTCAGGAAATATGCAAAATTATCACTACAGGCAGAACATGTACAGTAAGGCTCATTAAGCTAAGTACTGTGATAAATTGCTACTTCCAGAAAATTATGTATATTAGCAGAAAGGAGGAGAGTGAGCCCAAGTGGAAGATGTGGGAAGACAGAGTGTGCAGTCACATCCTGGCTGTGGGTGGCTGGCGGGTGACCTGAGCAAACCCACGGCAGGGGACAGCTTAATGTCCTTGGACCATGGCATCCGCAGGATTAGCTTAGAGGAGATGCATGGGGAGGGGAAGGCAAGCAGAGAAGAATGATGTGGGAAACAGAAACAGAGCGATGCTGTGTCAGGACCAGGAAAGGTATAAAGCCAAGGGGACAGTCTTAGAAAAAACATAAAACGAGGCAACTCTGGAAGCACAAGGATTACAGAGTTTTGCTGAGCTGGAGGAGGGGAGAGAGGGCAGGGGTGATGTGCCACAGGCTGTCTGCGTCTCAGCCTTCCACGGACAGCAGCAGGACTGGTGTCTGAAATGTGGGTGCTGCCTTGCCCCCCCAAACGGAGGAGCAGACCGACAGCTGTGAGCAGAGGACAGGTTGTGGTGTGTCATGGACTCAGAGTGGTTTGGGTTGGAAGGGACCTTCAGAGACCACCTGGTCCAACCCCCCTGCCATGGCAGGGCCCCCTCCCCCCAGCCCAGGCTGCTCCCAGCCCCGTCCCACCTGGCCCTGACCCCTGCCAGGGATGGGGCACCCACAGCCGCTCTGGGCAGCCTGTGCCCGTGTCACCACCCGTGTGGTGCAACATTCCTTCCCTCTGTCCAGCCTAACCCCACCGTCATTCAGTTCAAAGCCGCTGCCTTGTGCTGGGGACCCCAGAGCTGGAGCAGCGCTGCGGGGGGCTGTGAGGAGAGCGGAGCAGAGGGGGAGCATCCCCTCCCTTGAGCTGCTGGTGATGCTGCTGGGGACGCAGCCTGTATGTCTTTTAGCCTGTTGTAGCGAAGTTGCTTGTTGCTGCTGCCATTGGAGAGCTGTTGCAGGACCACAGTCATGGAATCGTTGAATGGTTTGCATTGGAAAGGACCTTCAAAGATCATCTAGTCCAACCCCACTGCCGTGGGCAGGCACATTTTCCACTAGATCAGCTCCTGACTGGGTAGAAAAATTCCAGATCTCCTGCCCAAAATTATCTGTGTGTGTTTGTTCTTAGACCAGTGTTCTCCTGCTGATGGATGAGGTTCCTCCTCCCTGCTGCTGCTCCTCTGGTGTCCGCTGGCAGCTTAGCACTCACCGTCGGGTGCAGGGGACAAGCCTGGGCTGCACTTTGCCAACATCTGCTGCAAGATGGGGCTGAGCTTTCTGTTATTAGTGTGGTATTTCATTTTCTAGTGGATGCTTACGGACCTGGGTTTCTTTTCATGGGAGCTAACTAAAAAATAATTAAAAGTAAAATCTTCTGCCCGCGTTGTCGCGCGAGTTCTCAGCAGCTCGCTGCCAGCCGTGGCTGCTTCCTGCCACACAGCACTTCTGCTGTGGTGTCTGCTGCAGGTTTTCTGGTGGTGTCTTCCTTTCTCTGTCATTGCATTCAGATCTTCCATCAAGTCCTGTCAGTCTTTGGGTTTGTGGTTTATGAAACGACTGTTTGTTTTGGTTTTGCAGAAGACATTTGCCTTCTGGTGGGCCTGGTGTCTCACCTCGGTGGTGAGGTTCCTTTATGTGACCTAGGCAAGAACACCAAAGAAATGTCATCCCCGTGTTTGAGCAGTCATGACTATTTGAGCAACCTGGTCTAGTGGGAGATGTCCCTGCCTGTGGCAGGGGTCTTGGACTGGAGGATCTTTGAAGGTCCCTTCCAAACCGACATGTTCCCTGAGTGTCTGTCTGTAGGCAGTGCAGTCTGACATGAAGGATAACCATTTTACTGACTGCCTTGATTTTCATGTACTTGTAACACGGGCCAGTGGGAGCTGCAGTGCCACCTGCGTCACTTCCTCTGCCTGAGGCTTTCCTTCTCTTTTCACTAGCAGCTTCCCAGTACAGACCTCATGGTCACTGGTGAGCATCACCAGGGTTTGTTGTTGATCACAGAGCACTCAGACACCCAAAGCATGGTGGTGATCCTGGCAGAAACCTCTCCACTTGCTGACCCTGGTGAATATGCAGCGGGATGGAGAGGAGAGATGAGTGCCGTGGCTGCATGTGCTTCTGCTGCGCGTGTGAAGCTCTGGTCCACACAATAAGCATAACGAGGATGATGCCACTGTCAGAAGGATGTTAAGAAATTAATTTCAGATAAATTAGGTTTGTCTACTGTTTTTCACCCAAATTATTCTTTAGCCACGATTGCAAATTTGTAAAGTATTGACTGTAAAGTATCGATGCCTTTCGGGTAGATCATAGTACTGTCCTTGTTCTAGAGCCGCAGGATGAGGTCCGTGAGCTCAGCTTTTTGCCCACTGCAGTATGGTGGCACCTCTGCCACCTCTGACATTTGTTCTTAGTCGTTAAGTGGATTTTTACATGCTTGCCTCTAAAACAGAGCTTGAGAGTTGACCATGGCTCTGATAAAAAGGTTGGGCTTTGTGCCAAAGGCCAGTATCGTAATTCTGCAGTGATGGAAACCAACACCTAAGGACAAAACTCTCGGAAATCTTGCTCTCCCTTGCACCACTACTGTTGGAAATTAGAAACGCCTACTGACTCATGTGGATTTCATGCTAAAGTCATTGTGCCTTGAACCTTTGTTCATCAAGAAGTTGTTAGTGGGAAGTATGGGCTGGGTTTGGTGAATATTGGAGTTGGACATAGCTGAGTTGAGGCCTGTGTGCTATAAAATATGCAGTTTATTCTGCTGCATAGCTGTACTATATATATAGTCTACAAAAAATGCTAGGACTGAGGCTGTAGGTAATTCAAGCCGTGGTCTCAGGTGGTTCAGCTCCCCAGGGTTCTCATAGGGGCTGATCCTCTGGCTGTCCTCATCCTCAGCCTTGACACCACCTTCCTGAAAACCCTCTGGAGCAGGACTTTGGCCTCTGGGCTCCTGAGGAAAGACTTGGTTTGGTTGCTGCAAAATGCTCACGCAAGCCCTGAGGTGTGAAGGATCAAAGGAGACTCCCAGGATGAGGGTGGTGATAGTTGGCTGGGTAGGAGACCCATGGGTGCTTTGGACCTTGCTCGTGTGAAGCTTCAGCAGCAGAGCCACAGCGAGCTGCTCTTCTGCTGCCGAGCATCGCAGTGCTGGGCTGGGGTGTTTCCAGGGATCTGGGCATCTGTGTGCTTTAATACGTGTCCTGTAGGCTTTTTAAGATGGCAGAGAAGAGATCACAGCGCAGTTTGCTGCTGAGTTATTCTGACCTCGTCCTTCTCGGTAGTGTGTGCAGCTGCCTGCCGGAGCCGTGGGAAGGACCTGCCGCAGGAGCCCTGATGTGCTGATGGCAATACCCTGGCTCGTGGATTTGGACAGGGGAAACAGGGCGACTGGTGTTGGACCATGTGCCACTCCATGTGGGGACGAAGTCCTGGCCGTGACGCGCTGCTACTCAGAGAGCATCCCCCCACAGAGCAGCCTTGTGTTGTGCGTCCCATGAGGTGCTTTGGTTTTGGTGCAGAAAGGTGGGTCATTTTGTAAGGAGAGCCAAGCCCAGATGGCTGAAATTTCTCAGGCTGGGTAGGTCAGTGTGTGTGTGGTCCAGTAAATAAAAAACCCAACAGATTCAGCCTGGAAGAGAGGTCCGCAAGCAGCATCCTGCACCAATTAGAGCTGAAGCCTTTTTTTTGCTTAACTTAATGGTCCCTGAAAGGGGGGGTAGCAGCTGTCGTGGCTTTTTCCTTTTGTTGTGCTTTTGTGAAGCTTTCCTTATCTCTGGTGGGGATGGGAGGCAGCAGGACGGCTCAGCCCTGAGTGGAGGCAGGGCTGGGGCTCTGCCTGCTGCCTGTTCGTGCACGCGGGCCAGGGATGGCCACCGGCAGGGCTCGGTGGAGGGATGTCAGGGGGTCAGCACAGTCCCCTGGGATGCAGAAGTGCCCAGCGGCAGCCGGGCACGTTGCTCCTGTGCTCTGGTATGGCTCTGCTGCCTGTACCAGCGCCGCAGATGCATCTGAACATGGTCAAATTAATCTGCAACGCTAACAGAAGAGGGCAGGAGCTAAAGCCTGCGTGTAGCTACTGCTGAGATAATAGCGACCTCATTGTGCCTGGCTGCAGCTTGCCCTGCCTGCTGCCTCTTGCTTTTCAGGGGAGAACAGGCTTCCAGTCCTTTTGGTTAGTTTGTGCTCTTCTGCCATCTTCCAGCAAGTGCCTGCGGAGGGAACGGGGCTGGTTTAAACCAAAGGGATGAAATCTGCTTTGTAATGAGTTTATTAGTGGCGTCCTTGTTGCAAAACTCGCAGAGCTAGGATGCTCTGGGGTTCTGGACCATCTTCCCATCCACTGCTCTGCTTTGCAGCTCGGCTCTGCCTCAGCCTCCTCTTGGCATTTTGGCCCTTGTTGAGGGGCACCTTTAACCCTGTGAGGTGAACACTGAATCCTTTAACGCTGAAGGAGCTCTGGCAGACCTGCCCTCCCCATCCCACTCCCTGCACTCAGCAGCACTGGGAGGCATCGGTGAGGCAGCAGCTCCCAGAGCCATCCCTGCTGCTGGCACGCTGCCTGCGGTGCTGCCTGCTGCTTGGCCTCTGGTGGGCTGGAGAAATAAAAAATGCTGCGAAAGAAGGGTTATCTTCACCTACCCTGTGTGGGAGGCAGAAGCCCAGAGACCCCGGGTCCCCAGCGCTGCCCGAAAGTGCCCAAGGCAGGAGCAGGTGTTGAGGGAGGCTGATCAAAACCCTCCTGCCCTTCTGCTCCAGATGTGCCAGTGGCACAGGACCCACATGTCAGTGATGCAGGCAGCGATCAGCACTGCTACAGTACCTATACACATAAAGGGGGCAATGCCCCAGACCCACCAAGGCTTCAGAGCAGTGGAGCTGCTTGCTGGCTGCTTGTGTTAATTAACTTGGGCTCATTGCCTGCTGTAAGCCGTTTTCAGAGCTAGTCTCACCTGAGGCACGTAGACTTGCAGTGCTTTGCTGTGGCTCTGTTTCCTCTTGCTCCGTGAGGAGTCTTGGGGCAGCTTTTGCTGCCTGAGGTTGCAGCATGTCGAATGCGCCCAGTGGGTGCAGAGATAGCTGGGTGCCTGTTTCGGCAGCTGAGAAGCACCAGGAGGATGGCGTGCCCGTCGTTCCTGCATGGTGTCGGGAGTGCATGCTCCTCGCCTGTTGCTGGCAGGCAAGCCTGGGCTTTTGGGAGCTGTGAATTGTTTGCTGCTTGTGTTGAGCAGCACCAGCAGGTAGCTCTGACCTAGACCTGAGGTTTCCATGTGGCTTTGAAAGCCTGGGATGCTCACGACTGGGATGTGTGAAGCCAAAACGCTGTTGGGTGGGTGGACACTTTAGGTTTTCTTAGGAAAGGTATTTTGGTTTCATTTCTACTTCGGCAGCAGTGTATGGGAAGACACTTCAAGCCTGGGGCGAGAGTGCCTGTGAGGGCTGGCAGTGTGCCTGGTCCAAGCCTCAGCGTGGAGGGAGATGCTGGGAGGAGGTGACCCTTCAGTGCCTTGCATCCCAGGGGGCTGTGCCTGCCTGTGGGCATCTTCTCCCCCTGGAGTCCTGGTTAGCCCCTTAGCTAATGCTGCTGCTGCCTCCCTTGTGCGGGGGTGTCAGGTCAGGGGTGGTAGGGCCAGGCGATCCGCCTGACGCTGTGTGTTGGGACACGCTGTGTGTTGGGAAGCGGTGTGGCAGGGAGGGTATTTCCAGTGACGTGGGTTGGACAGATGGTGCCCTTCTCCAACCCAGAGTGACATGTGCCCTCCTGACCAGCAGGCTCCATCCTTCTCATTTCCTCTTTGCTGGGCTTCCAGCTGGGTTTTTGTGCTGCTCTCCCCGCACACAGCAGGGCAGTGCCGCGTTCAGTGCCTGCCCTAAATAACCATTGCCCTGGCTGTGCATCAGCGCTCTGTTGTGCCTGGGGGGCAAGCTGCCCTGAAAATAGAAGTGCCTCCAACAAGGCTGTGTGTGGCTTTGGCAGAAACCCTCTCCCTGGGTGGTGGGTTGCCTTCCTCCAGGATTTCTGGGTCCAACAAACGGCAGGGTCCGATGGGCGGCAGTGGTGGGACCAAGCAGTGGTGTGGCATCCTGCATGCAATGAGCCAGGACCATTTTGCATGTGGAAGGGACAGACAAGAGGTGACAAAGAGATGGGCATCTCTGTGGGTGGCATGCTAACCTGCTGCCTTTCCTCTGCTGCCAGTACTCTCTGGCCTGCCTGGTCATGGGACAAACCTGCATTTAAAATTAATGACAAGGAATGCTTTCCTCACAGACTTGAAAAAGAGGCTCAGAATTCCTGAATATTAAGATCCTGCCAGAATGAAGGCAAGAAAAGCTGCTGTAGGCTTGGGGGAAGTTGTGATGGAGGTGCCTTTTTCCTGTGCAGGGCTGCAGAGGCTCCCTGGTGCTTACCATAGTTGATCTCCCTGGGAGGGGGCTTTCATAGCATCACAGAATGGTTTGGGTTGGAAGGGACCTTCAAAGATCATCCAGTCCAACTGTTACCGAAATCTCGGAATGAAGAACTTATCGACACCAATGTGATGTAGATAAGCAGACACTTCTTTATTGACGGCCGGGTGCGTGAGCGAGTCCTCTCACGATCAACGCACACCAAGTCTCAAAATCGGACACCATATATAGAACTTATTCATACATATTCATTAAGTATTCATGCATAATCATAATATTTTCCATAAATCATGTACATATTCTCCTCCTATATCCGATTCTGCGCAGTAATGCTTAGAAAGGTCTAAAATGGGTCTGGGGTACGATTTGGGTAGGTGGTATATGAGTCGGTGGTCGCGATCTCCCCCTGCCGGAATTACCTTTTACTAAAGTTCACGGTTTCTTGGCAGGTAACCACAAGCTATTCCAGTCGACTCTCCCCAGTTTCCATTCATCTCATATTCTGACATTTCAATACACTTTCTACATACAGAAGACTGGTCAAATACAAAGAAACCTTTCAAACCCTAAATTTATTACCTAAGTTTTAACAATGATTCTAGCCCATTCTTCTAGCCTTGGTACGGGATGTACAGAGGATCTCATAGCAGCTTTTACTGTGCAACTATAAGTTTCATTAAAATATATTTCTTATCCTTCTATATTTCTATTTTATAAAATAATTTTATAAAATCAAATAATCAATCAAATAAAGTCAATCAATCTTAACTTATTAGCAAATCTGTAACACAACCTCTCGCCATAGGCAGGGCCCCCTCCCCCCAGCCCAGGCTGCCCAAAGCCCCGTCCCACCTGGCCCTGACCCCTGCCAGGGATGGGGCACCCACAGCCGCTCTGGGCAGCCTGTGCCCGTGTCACCACCCGCGTGGTGCAACATTCCTTCCCTCTGTCCAGCCTAAACCTACTCTCCCAGTTCAAAGCCATTGCCTTGTGCTGGGGACCCCAGAGCTGGAGCAGCGCTGCGGGGGGCTGTGAGGAGAGCGGAGCAGAGGGGGAGCATCCCCTCCCTTGAGCTGCTGGTGATGCAGCCCAGGAGGTGCTTGGCTTTCTGGGCTGCAAGTGCACGTTGCTGGCTGATGCCCCATTTGTCACCCACCGGTCTGTCCCAGTCTTTCTCTTCAGGGCTGCTTTTCACCCCTTTTCCTTTGATCCCTTTCTGTAGATGATCATCCTGCTGGGTGCATGGCAGCGTGGTCCAGGGCTGCAGGCAGGTACTGTCCCCTGTGTCCCCTGGCAGAGCTGCTCTGCACACAGAGCCCCGCAGGCTGTCTGCCCTCACCGGGGCTGCAGTGCTGCCCTGACCCCCACCAGCCCCTGCGCTGTGGGGTGTGCCTCCAGGCAGGGTGATGTGCGGGGCCTCGTGCCCTGAGGTGCAGGATGAGCCAGTCTGTCTGTGGCAGGTGCTGGGGATGGGTCGGGTGGTGGGAGGAAAAGCTTCATGACATGGTGCTGGAGTCAGCAGGGCTGGAAGGAGCACAGGAGTGGTACGGTTGGTGCAGGAGATCAACTGGAAAAACAGCCTCATTTCCTCTGAGAAACCTCCCCAAAATGCAGCTCACCATCCAGCAGCCTAATCATTGCTCTGAGCTAATGAAGAAGACACCTCACCACTGAAATCCCACCTGTGGAGACCATTGCTTGTGGGGGCTGTCAGGGATGTCCTTGTTGCTGATATGAAGAGGCTGGGCAGGGTGGTGGGAAGGAGGATGCCATGACCTGGCAGCTCGTGTGTCCAGAGTGGCATTTGCTTTGGTGGCTGCATCTTCCATCACTCGCAACGTGTGTCCCCAGGCTCTGTTGGCTTTATGTATTTCTGAGATCCGTGGAGCCGGGTGTAGGTGGGAGTTTGTGACCGCGTGTGCCATTCGGGATAATGCCAGCGTAAGGCAGGCAGAAACTGTGCCTGTTTGTGTGTGCTGGCAAAATGTCCCTCACTCTGTGCAGGAGTTAAGGGTGTTGTAAGATGGGGTACCACCCATCTTAACTGAAGGCAGTTGATGCTTAAAATCAAGCATGGCACAAACCAAGTGTGATTTCTAGTGGCATGTAAACTGAAATGCAAACGTGAATGGTAGCTACATCCATGTAGCAGGCATTCATCCATGTAGGCATCCTTCCTAGCTTTAGATGATGCTTTTTAACCTTGGTGGTGTGTCTTCTTGCTCACAGGCTGTGGGTGCTGGGGAAGCACCTGTGGTGCTCTGGGAGTAATGGAGGAGCTGTAGGCATTGCTCTGGGTTCATTTGTAGACCCCAAGTGGACCTTTGCTTACAGCCAGTGGTGACTGTGCTGGTGCAGCCAGGCTGGCTCGCAGGCTGAACGAGTGACACAGCACTGGAGCTGGGGCTTGAGGGCAACCGCCGTTGTTTTGCTAAGATGGGTTTGAGTGAGGTTGGAGCAGCAGTGGCAGGGGACAGGGAGGAGGAGAGGGTGCAGGTCCCTCCAGCCTCGCTGCCTGGTGGCATCGAGGTGCAGGAGGCGTGTAACAGAGCCCATGGCCATATCCTGGCCCTGAGGCCGTGTGGCTGGTGTTGGACTTGACTGTGCACCCAGCTGTGTGCTAAGCCTGAGTCGTGCTCTGGCTCTCGGTGCTGGGCTGTGACCATTGGTGGGGAGTGGGAGAGGCTCGTGTGGACCTGGTGTGAGAGCAAAGTGCCGAATTTGGAGGCAGAAGGCTTCAGGGAAGAAGCTGGGTCCTGCCTGATGCAAAGGGCATTGCCTTCTGCAGGGAGTGTACGGCTCCCTGGCCGGTGTCCGAAACAGCATGGCCAGCAGGGCCGGGGCAGGGATCATCCCAGTCTGGAGGCTGCAACCTGAATCCTGGGTTCAGTTTTGGGCCCCTCACTACCAGAAGGACGTAGGGGCACCGACCTCGCTCCCGCTCCGTACTCCCAGCACAGCAGTGTGCTTTTAGCAATGCAGGGAAGAGATCCAAGTCAAAGCAAGAGAAGGCTCTAGGTGCTCATCCTCAGGTTGATCTCACCCAGCTCCATCAAAATCTAAATGCACCGACCTGTTCCCAGGCTGGTGGCTTCTGCCATGTCCCAGCCTCGCTGTGCAGGCACCTCCCACCACTGACCCCTGGCGTGGGTGTCCGGTTGGGGCCAAAATGGCCAGATTCTGAGTTCCCAGCTTCAGGGAACATTTAGTCTTTGTGCCCACAGAGTGGTGGGGTAGGGACAGCAGCGCATCTGTTTTTCCTTGGCAGGGTGAGATTTTTACTTGGATCATGGTAGCCTTCCAATCTCAAGGTCTTTGGATAAGCATTTTGTGAAGTCGTTACCAAAGCAAAGGGTGCCATGAGGGTGGCAAGGCTGAGGTCTCCCCTGGGTGACCACCCAAATCAGTCACCCTAGGCTGAAAAGACAGTTTTAGGGGGAAGGATAGGTATTGCACCTGGCTTATTTCAAGGCAAGACTCTGCAGACTGCATTGGCTAGCTCCCTGCAAAGGGGCCGCAGGGTGATGTGTAACCATCTGCAAAATGTGGGACAATTACGAGATGAGCAGAGACAGTCCTCTCTCTTAAATCTTCTCCATTCCACTGGATCATTCTCTCTAGTGGACTTGGAGTAAGGAAAAACTTTTCCACCCCATTGATTTTCCATTTCCCTCCATCATGTATCTGCTTTGGATAATAATCTTTTAAATGTCTGCGTATACAGAGGACTGTAATTTTTCTTTCCCCTGCAAGCTTACATCCTCTGCCTCACTGGGACAGGAGGTGTTTTTATCTCTGGTGACAATGACACACATGCTCCTGCAGACAAAGACAACCCTTCATTTGCCTGCTGTGGCTTTACTAGTTCTGTTGTATTTTCTGTTCTCTCCCATCTTTCCTGCACTCCACAGCATCCCTCGTGCTTTCCCATCGCAGCATCCTTTCTGTTTCTCATTACTGCTGCTTGCAGAGCTGTTGTGCTTACTACGCACAGCTGAGGATCGTTCATAAAGTTCCCTCTTCCAGCTCTCTGTAAACGCATAGGTGTTATAAATCTTACTCTGTGCTTGCCAGGGGAGGCCATGCAGTGTGGCAGCTGGCTGCAGTCGTGTTTTGCGTCGTGCCCTTATTGCTGGAGCTGGCAGTCCTCGGCTCCCTCGCTGTCTCTAGTGCTCTGGTGTGGCAGCACCTGGGGCATCCTGTGCTCTGGCTGGCATTTGCCCCAGCTCCTGGGAGCAAGTGAGCAAAGGAGAAGGGGAAGATGCCCCTGAAGAGCTCCTGAAATGGAGCCGCAAACTTAGCAGGGAGCACTTGTTGATGCCTCTCTCTGTGTCGTTGCAGGCAAAGGACAGTGACGACGATGATGAAGTCACTGTCAGTGTGGATCGGGACCGCTTCATGGATGAGTTCTTTGAGCAGGTGAGACATTTGTTTCTCCATTGCAGCTTTAAAGCTAGTTCAGACCTTTCTGTTAGCGCTGGAGCAGGTTGTGGGGCTGCAGTACAGGCTCCCACTGTGGGTGGGGAGCAGCAGGTGAGGTGGAGATGGGGGTCCTGCCCTGGCTGATGCTGCTTAGCTGATGCTCAGGGTCCTTGGGGATTATGCTCAGATGACTGATGAGTAGGAACCAGGCTTCCACGCAGGCCTGAGGCTGTCCTGGTCTTACCTGGCCCTATGGATGCTTTGCTGCTCCACCTGCTGCTCCAGAAACCAGTGGCGCAGCTGGGCCGGGTGGCCAGTCAGTGGGAGCAGGTGAGCCTTGCAGCCTGCCTGCCTGCAGCCTGCCTGCCTCCAGCCTGCTGCTCAACTGGACCAACTCTCAAACCTCTTCTGAAAGCACCTCTGTGGAGCAGAAGTTTCTGCATGGGATTGATTTAATTTTGTGCCTCTCGTTACCAAACAAGAGGTTGTCTTCTGGCATGTGGGTGGCTGTAAGATCTGCGCGTGGATTTTTAGCACACCCTTAGCATGGCATGTGTGTAGGGGGTGTTAAAATGTATCTGTGCAGGCAATGGAACGGGGAAGGAAAAAAATCTCATGTGCAGATGGAGGAAGATGAGCAAAGTGTGGTGTGAGTTGAAGGAGAAGACAGAGCTAGAGAGTGGGCATCCTGGCAGGCAGAGGGCACAAGCAGAGGTTCCCCCTCAGGGATGCTGGTGTGCCTTCTTGTAGTCCAGAAGGTCTCTCACAGCACAGGGGACCTAGCTTCTTGTCCGTCTCCACAGGTGGAAGAAATTCGAGGGTTCATCGATAAAATTTCGGAGAATGTGGAGGAAGTGAAGAGGAAGCACAGTGCCATTCTTGCTTCGCCCAACCCTGATGAGAGTGAGTGAGCCATGATCTCCCTGTGTCCCCGTGGGCACGTGGCTGGGCTGGGCTGCTTGTGGGGTGGACAGGTCGGGCTGAAATCCCCTTGTCTTCAGGTGACCATGGCTGGAAAGCTACAAGCTGCTGAGGTGGCTGATGGCTGAGGCGAGGGAGGGCTGGGACCTGCATGGGAAGGAGGTGGAGGGTTGAGTGATGGCTTTCTGACTTTGAGAGGTGGTGAGAGTCCAATGAGGCTGCTGGAGGAGAATTCCTGAAGGATGGGGCAATGTGGAGGCTGAAAAGAGCAAATGGCTGGTTTGATGCTGGTTGGTTGTTGTCTTGCCCTGGGCTGTGTGGGTTGGGCACGTGGATGAGGCAGCACTTGCAGAGCTGGCTGAGCATTGCCTGCTTGGCACAGAAATGGTGCAGCTCTTCTCTGAGCCCTCAGAGTGCACTTGTGATCCTGCCCTCTCTGTCCTGAAGGACATTTTGTGGTGGCTGGCCAAAGAGTCTGTAGCTTTCAGACCTTAGTGATCAATCGCTGTTTCTTTCCCCGTCTTGTGTTTCTAAGAAAAGGTTTGTTGCCAGGATCAGAAGTTAAGGATTGCAGCACCCAGGAGGTGGCAACATTTGAGAGTCTGTGGGATCCAACAAGGTTAGAGCTGTGGGTGATGAGTTCCCCTGTCCCCAGGTGGAGCAGTGCATCTCCCAGGGGAGCCAGAGGAGCTGGCACTGGCAGAGCACCTGGGGCTGGTGGGGTCAGCTGGGCTTCCCGAGGGCAGAGGTTTTCCAGCTTTGCTGTCTGCAAACTCCTCGTTGGGGAGCAGGTGGGACCCGAGCTGTGCAGGGGAGAGCAGGGCTGAGCACAGCCGGGTGGAGATGCTTACCAGTGGGGATGGACCAGGGGTCTGCGGCTGCATCAGGACCGACCACACGAGATGGCTCCAAGCTGTTGGTAGCTGTTGTCGTCAGCAAAGGCGTTGCTTTCGTGGGCCAGTGAGCGATTGCTGAACGCTGCTTGTGCCCTCCCAGCTGCAGTAGTCCTGATGCAAAGGTGTGCGTAGGGGGTTGGAAGGCTAAGACCAGGTCTCTGTCTTGCCATCTCCCCTCCTCCTATCCACTTCTCATCATTTGCCCAGTGCAATTTCACATCTGCTTGTATCCAACTGTGAATTGTTTCTAGAGGTCCCAGGAGGCTGTATGTACACACATTTTCTTGTGCCCAGCCCTGTGTCAAATCAATAGGTATTGCTAATTGCTTGGAAGAACGTGGCCCTTATTAAATTGTCTCATGCTCCCCTCTCCTGGCAGCTGCTCCTCAGCTAAAATTTATTTGGCCAAGCCTGGAATTGAGGGATTTTCTCAAGGGAATTCACATGTCTCAGACTGTTGTTCAATCATCCTCCAGGCTCTTTTGGTCAGTGCTTGCACTGTGAGATTTTGCAGTGTTTCTGTTTGGGTGTTTTCAGGGAAGAGCGGTCATTGCCTTCCTGCTGGCTGCTGGGCTCATACAGCGTGTGTCGGGACAGTGTCCGCTCAGGGCTCAGCCAGAGCTCAGGCTGCAAAGGGCACTTGTGGCCTAAAAGCATAATAATCTATTTAAAAGTCTTAGATGTGCAATGAACAAAATATGGTGACGTTGATGTGCCTTCCAGAAGCATCCAGGATGTTGGGAGTGCTTTTGGTTTTCTTTTACAGTGTTACTTTGCTTTAGTATTGCAGAAGATCCAGTTTATAATGCCAAAAATTGATTGGGCAGTGAGAGCAGGGCCCACATCTTCTTTAGGAATTAGTGTTTTGTAATATTGTGGCATGTCCAGGAGGTGTGGTGGGTCTGATCAGATGCTCAACGGTAGATAGGCTCACAGAGTGGTGTGGGTTGGAAGGACCTTGAGAGACCACCCGGTCCAACCCCCCTGCTGTGGGCAGGGCCCCCCCCCCAGCCCAGGCTGCTCCCAGCCCCGTCCCACCTGGCCCTGACCCCTGCCAGGGATGGGGCACCCACAGCTGCCCTGGGCAGCCTGTGCCCGTGTCACCACCCGCGTGGTGCAACATTCCTTCCCTCTGTCCAGCCTAAACCTACTCTCTTCCAGTTCAAAGCCATTGCCTTGTGCTGGGGACCCCAGAGCTGGAGCAGCGCTGCGGGGGGCCGTGAGGAGAGCGGAGCAGAGGGGGAGCATCCCCTCCCTTGAGCTGCTGGTGATGCAGCCCAGGAGGTGCTTGGCTTTCTGGGCTGCAAGTGCACATTGCTGGCTGATGTCCCACTTGTCACTCATTGGTGTCGCCCCCAGTCTTTCTCCTCAGGGCTGCTCTCCGTCCATCCATCCATCCATCCGTCCATCCATCCATCCACACACCCACCCCTGCTCCCCAGTCTGTGCTTTGTGTATGAGCTGGATTTACCCACCTGCCCGGTGGAGGTGCTGGGCTTGGCCCATGTCATACAGAAGGGCTTATTCCTCCTCTCCCCTCCCTTCCTGCTGATCCCTCTTCTGGCTGCACAGACTGTTCTCGACTCCAAGTTGCCGCTACTGCCTGGGCTTATTTTGGCGCCTGGTGGGTGGGCAGCTGGCTGGCTTTGCCATCTTGCCGGCGTGGTGGCAGCCCCCTGCCTGCACCTTGCAGCTCTGGTGGGCTCCCGCCCGGCTTTGGGGGGACGGGGAGAGTCTCCCCACTGAGTGGCTCCATGCTGCAAGTTGGGCAGCATCAAGCTGAGGCTTGGGTGGGCTTGGAGCAGCCAAGGGGCTGCATTGCTGCTTGGGTCAGGGCTGTCGTTGCTGCTGCTCCTGATCTGAGTCACAGCTCCTGATAACCTGTTCCTAAAATCCTTCCCGGTGAGCTGTCGCATCTGTTGTCGCTTCTGGCGCTTGAAGCAGGCTGTTTGTCCTTGGTCCTTGGTCTGGGCCGCTTCCCAGAGGAGGTGGCTTTTGAGTGGCAAGTTGCCAGCTAGAGAGGAATGAAATGATGTTGGTTTTTTGGTTGTGTTTTTTTTGTTGGTTTTTTGTTTTTTGTTTTTTTCCCTGGAGCGGTTGGGAAGGACTTCTCTGCCATTGGTCTTCTCTGTGCATCGCATCCCTCCCCATGGCCATGCTCCTCGTCTCCTCGTCACTGCGTTATGTAATGGATGCTGTTTGCTGAATGAATTGCCTCTGGGAACATAAATCTTCAAATCTGTAGTCGTGTCTTTCAGCCTGTCAGCTCGGTCCATCTCCACAGGCTTTGGCAGACCCAACAGGTATTTCAAACCTGGAAGCAGGTCCATTACGGCTCTGCACCAGGCCAGAAGGGGAGGTTCAGCTCTGTGTACACTTGACCTCCAGTTTCATAATTTAAGCTGTGCAGACTCGAGGTGGTGGCTGTGGACACCAGGGCACAGGTCCTGGGTGACACTGCTCAGGCTCTCTGTTGGAAGAGATTTGTGTTATCTGCAGAGTGGCCTCTGTAATTCCTAGCAGACCATCTCCTGGCAGAGAGACGTGCCAGGTGGTCAAGGAGACAAATCATAGCTGCTCACCTCTGTCTAATGCATTGAAGCAACAGTGGCTCGTGCCAAAAAGGCAATTTGGAGTTGCCTTGGTGCCTGGGCTCTGGCCGGACACCTCTGAGCAGGCTCTGTGCTCTCGTGTAAGCATAACCTGGCTGCTCACCAGGTCCCTTTGGTAGCTGTCATGGCTGGAAGCCCACTTCGTTCAGAGGAGATGCTGCTCAGGCACTGCTGGGAGGGAGGGAGGCTGCAGCTGTTCCTGCTGGAGCTGCCCTCCTCGGGCACTGGTTTTCTAGGGGTAAGTTACCCCTGGTGCGTGGTCCCACCAGGGCAGAGAAGAGACCTGAAGACCAGGAGTTGCAGTCACGTTATGTGGGAGGCTTCAGGCTCGGGCTTGTTTGATGCTCCTTCAGGAGGAGCGGTGTGAGAGGACAAACAAGTTTCAAGGAAAAGTCTGACTGTGTTCTCAGGCCTCTTTGCGCTCCTCCACCCACGGTGCTGCTTCTCCCAGCTTCCCTGGGATGGGAACTCAGAGCCAACCGAGACTTCAACAGACCTTGAGGATGGAAGTGAGAGGAGCAGGGGCTGGGATGAAGGAAGAGTGGGCCCAGCACAGCAAGGGACCTGGCAAAGGGTGCCCTGGCATGTCCTGCACACAGAAAACAAAGCAGCGTGTTACCCCATTCACTGTGCTGCTCTCACCCCTGATCTGCAGCCTCACTGATGCTGCCCCTGCCACAGTCATGTCCCGCTCAGGTCTGGCCAGGGGAGGTTTTTGGTGCAGGCAGGGGGTTTGTCCTCTGTGCAGTGCAGGAGCATGGCAAAGCTGGCTCCAGCTCCCCAGCCTGAAGTAGAAATAGACCCACAGAGTGGTGTGGGTTGGAAGGGACCTTCAGAGATCATCCAGTCCACCCCCCCTGCCATGGGCAGGAACATCTCCCACCAGAGCAGGTTGTCCAAAGCCCCGTCCCACCTGGCCCTGAGCCCTGCCAGGGATGGGGCACCCACAGCCGCTCTGGGCAGCCTGTGCCCGTGTCACCACCCCCGCGGTGCAACATTCCTTCCCTCTGTCCAGCCTAAACCTACTCTCTTCCAGTTCAAAGCCGCTGCCCCTTGTCCTGTCACTGCGGGCCCTGGTCAAAGCCTCTCCCCATCTTTCCTGTGTGCCCCCTTGAAGCGCTGAGCGGTCGCAGGAAGATGTGCCCGGAGCCGCCTCTTCTCCAGGCTGCACAACCCCGACTCTCCCAGCTTTTCTCCAGGGCAGAGGTGTTCCAGCCCTGGGGCCAATTTGGTGGCCTCCTGTGGACCCGCTGTACCAGGGCCACGTCTGCCTTGTGCTGGGGACCCCAGAGCTGGAGCAGCGCTGCGGGGGGCTGTGAGGAGAGCGGAGCAGAGGGGGAGCATCCCCTCCCTTGAGCTGCTGGTGATGCAGCCCAGGAGGTGCTTGACTTTCTGGGCTGCAAGTGCACATTGCTGGCTGATGTCCCACTTGTCACTCATTGGTATTGCCCCCAGTCCTTCTCCTCAGGGCTGCTCTCTATCCCTCCCCCCCTCCCTAGCTCCCTCCCTCCACCGACCCCTGCCCACCCCCCCCCACCCCCCCCCCCTTCCCAGTCTGTGCAGGTACTGGGGATTGCCTTGACCCCGGTGCAGGACATTGCACTTGGCTTGGCCTGGTTTGATGGCAGTGTGGAATGGATTTGAGAGACATAAAATGATGAGTGATGCAGGGAGGTTGCTTACTGCACCTCCCAGAGCAGGGCTCAGGACAGGGAGGATGCCAGTGCAGCTGGTGGGTGGTAGGGTCCCCACCAGCAGTGGTGGTTCTTCAACCTCCGCAGGGTTGTAGGGGCACGGTGTGGCAGCAGAGCTCCCTGCTTGCTGCAGGACCCAGGGAACACGCACTTTGCTGGGCTTTGCTTGTTTGAGGAGGGGGAGGGGGGAGCCCCATCTTCCTCCCCTGTAACTGCCCCTGCTGCCTCCAGCACCAGGAGCAGTGGTCCTGCTGCGTGCCTGCCTCCTCCTGCCACGGCTCTGAGGGAAACGAGGTGACGCTGAAACAAGAAGCCGTGTCCTGACAAAAGGTGTGCTTGGTTGTGCTGGCAGTGGCACACATGGGAGGGCATGGGCACCCGTGGGGACGGCAGGGAGGAGGTGCCGTCTGCTGCCCTGGCTCTCAGCATCCCGCATTCTGCTCCTCTTCCTCCTCTGTGCAGGTCCCTATGGGGAAGGTGTTCTCAGGCTCTTTGCAGCCCGTGCCCAGTGCAGCTACGGCAGCAGATGGTCCCACAGCTCTGCTGGCCCTGCCTGGCATGAGATGGAGAAACTGGAGGGGTGCTTGGTGCAGGAGCGGAGCTTCCTCTGCCCACCAGGGAGGTCCAGGAGCTCCTGCAGAGTGTTTCTAACACCTTGCGTGGCTTGGGCGTTCCAAGCAGAGCTGTGCTAGTGGTCATTGCGGCAATGCCATCCTGTGCTCAGGGGCTGCCTCGGGTGGCTGCATCCTGTCTCAGTGTCACACAGAGATGCTTTTTGTCACCATTTCACAGATTTCTCCAGTTCCATCTTGAATAAGTTTTGTTTCTTCTCCTTGTAATTCTTGTTGAAGGGCCACTCTAGGACTTAACCTCCAGTGGTCAGGAACCATCTTCTCATTTCCAGCCTGAGTCTATTTATGATCGATTTACATACCGACGTCATCCCAAGAACAAATATATTTAGCTGAAATAGCTGTTTGCCCTTCTGGCTTTGTCCTGTTGGGTCCATGCAGCAGCTCAGTTGTTTTGCAAGGGCTTTGCACAATCCCTGCTGTCCCTGTCACCTGCCTCAGCCCTGGTTTTGAAGGGTTGGAGTACCCTGAGGTGTGAGGTCTCCAGGATGTTTGGGGGGCCCTGGCTGCTGGTCAGCATTTCTTGAGATTTTCAGGCTGTGTTGCCCTTTTCTTACCTTGTCGTGTTGCTATCTCTTTGGAAGTTGGGGTCTGTCTGTGTGGGATGGGCCAGAGCTTCCCATGTCCTGGTGGTGGGTGCTGGGTCTGGGCACCTGCAGGCGATGAGTGTTTGAAGGAGATGGACAGCGTGAGGGTTGGCAGGTCATGGTGGCACCTATGTGTGTTAGCAAGAGGCTCAGCTGTACGTTGGGTTGTGGAGATGGTTGTCCAGGGAATGAACAGTTCAGCTCTCCCTGGTGTCTCCAGGGAATCCCTAGCAGAGCTGGGATACAGGTTGGCAGAATGCCTGCCTTCTGCGCTAAGCCAGCCCAGCACCTCCTGGCACTGATTTGGTGGGTGCTGCGGGGTGCAGGTGGAGCAGGGATGAGCATGGGTGCAGGGATGCTCATGCTGTGAGTGTAGGGATGCTCACACTGGTCCTCACCTTCCCTGGCCACTGCTGCCTCTCAGCACGGACCTGTGTGAGGCTCCCACAGCCTTGTGCCCAGCACGGTGCCACTTGCTGCCAGACCTTGGATGCTGCCCTCAGGAATGGGAGATAGGGACTTTCTGTGCATCATCCCAGTGCCAGAGCAGGGGTGCCTGGGACATCTCTGCCCCCTCTCCCTTGTGCCTGTGTGGCTTTTTATTTCATGTCCCCTTGATGAGTTATGTATTAGTCCAGGTGAGATTCCCTTTTACCATGCAGCAGCTGTGCAGTCCCCCTGCACACCCCAGCTTCATGATTGCTGGCACCTGTTGTCTGCTCTGTCATCCTGAGCAACACTGGGTGATCTGCAACGCCAAGTGAATGCAGAGTAAATATCAATTAACTGTAGTGTGATTCACAGCAATGTAGAAAAAAAAGAATAAAAAATCAGCTGCTCTGTAATTATATTGGGCTCAATTTAGATTGGCTAGCGGTGCTCCTGGAAGATGTGCTATTGCTGCCACAAGATGCAACTTTTGCTGGAAAACTTTTATCTCCTTTGGGTTGTGCACCCTGTTGCATCGCGGAGCCCGTTTCACGGTGGGAAACAATACTTACTGCTGGAGGTACTGCTGTCTCTGTTGTAGCGTGGGAGGGCTCCGGTGGCTCCTTGGCTTTGCATGTCTTGCAGCAGCGTAGCCCCAGGATGGTACTGCAGCCCCTGTTCTTGCTGTGTCCTGGGTGGTTTGGGAGAGAGCAACTGGCAGGAGCGAGCAGCCTTGGGGATGACGGGACACGGGGCTGTCACTGTCCTGAGCCCTGCTGCGTGTCACACACTCATGTCCTTCTCCACTGGCTCCTCCTGTCTGCATGCGAATCTGGCCCTGCTGCCCACCCTGCGTCTCTGCCCTCGCACTCACCGGCCCGGGCTGGCGCTTGAGCCGTGGCTGGGGTGCGGGTGGGTGGGTGAGCCAGGCTGTGCCGCGCTGCTGGCGCTGGTGTCACCATGAGGCTGCCTGAGTTGTTTGGCCTGGAGAGGTTGGAAAGAGGGAGGAAGAAGGGAAAGGAGCAAAAATGAGAGGGAATATGGCTGCTGTGCCCCTTGTAGTACTGGCTGGAAGAGTTTAGCCCTTATTGCCCAGCAGGCTGGCCAGGCCGGGGCTCTTCCAGCCAGCAGCGGGCTCAGCAGGCTGGGTGGCTGCCCAGGACACATGGGTGTCCTTGAGCTCTCCTCACCTCTCCCTGCTGGATTTGTAGCAGTTGGTGCTGGCTGGGCCTTGGGTGATGGGGGGAGAAGAGGAGCCGGGAGCCCTGCTCCAGTGGGCAGCGAGCTGGTCTGTGGCACTGGCCCCAGTGGGTGCGGTGCTGGGTGGCAGGGGGACACGCACTGCTGTGGCACCACTCCTGGGTGATGCTTGCTTTTGACTCCAGCCTGCAGTTGAGTTTCTCTTGCCTGTTTACAGCAGGCAGCATCCCCTCCCCATCCCCTTCTGTGCTCCACGTGGCATGAGAATTACTGTGATTTCTAACGCTTTTAGCTCTCAAGCTTGGCGTTGGTGGGGCAGGCAGGGAAGGGGGGCTTGAAGGCCAAAGGGTGAAAGAGCAGAAACGTGAGGCTGATTTGGGAAGCACTGGGAAAAGGGAACGGCAAGATCAGGGCGTTGGTTGCAGCCTGGCGTCTGCATGGCAAGCAGGTGAGCCCTGTCCCACATGCCTGTGTGCACTCTGGCTTTTGAAGCACTGACTCTCTTCAGAGCCATGTCCCTGCTGTACGAGTGGCCACGTCACCCAGCAGTGTGGCTCAGTGCACAGCAGTGTGCCCTCGCCTTGGGGTTGGTGCACCACAGGGTGCCGAGGGTGCTGCCTGCACTGGCAGGAGAGGGGCAGAGACCCCAGGGTGGAGTGGGATGCTTTCTTGCAGACCTCATCCAAACACAGCAGTGTAAGCTTTGCAGCTAGATCTCAGCTTTCTCTTGCTAAATCTCTGTTGTCTCGGTGTTAACACCGAGGGATAATCTGTTATTTGCAGAAATGAGTTTAGGAGGGCTGAGATGAACAAGCCGTAAATCCTGTTACTGCTTTCCCAGGACTGCTTTGGTACTGCTGCATGCCGCATCGCAGGGACAGCTTTGTGCTCTCTAGGCAAGCTGGGATCAGGGGCACAGCCTGGACCTGGCCAGCAGGGAAGGGCAGGGGCACAGGCAGGAGGGTGGCCAGAGACGCTGTGATCTCCTGGGTCCGCAGCATCACCTTGGTATCATGCCGTGGGCACTGCTGCAGCGAGGGGCTCCTACTGCAGCAGGGTTCAAGGACTGGCTTTACAAAGCTATAACTGATTTATTGATGGATGAAGAAGTCAGGGATGGTAAATTGGAAACTGCTGAAAACAGCTGGAGGAGGAATTACTGATAAAAACCCATCGTGTTTCAAGCAACTGGGAAAACAGCAGTTGTGCATGTGTCTTTGGGTAACCTTCACCCATGTGTGGTGGGCTGGTGTGCATGGTTGTATTTCAGGTGGAAGGAGGGGGTGGAGGAGTCGATTAAAGCTGTGGGAGGAAGCAGGCACACAGAGCAGGAAATCTGAGCTCTGAAGGACCCTGAGAGCTTTTAGAGTGCAGAGAAAGAGGAGCAGAGCTAGGAGCTCGTGTGAGCCAGGTCCGGAGGAGGAGGTGGGACAGTCTCCCCTGGCGCCGTTTGGCAGGGCTGGCCAGGCAGGCAGCCATGTGCTGGGGAGCGGAGGCTGTGGCTGCAAGCTGGGAGACTTTACGCTAGACAAGGCTGGTGTTTGCCTCAAGCGGCTTCCCTTGCCCCTTGGGTTGTGCCGTGTCCAGGCTGTGGTGGTCAGAAACGGGGCGTCCCTGGCTCTGCTGTGTTGTCCTCTGGAGCAAAGGGATGCAAGTGCTGCCGCCAGTTTGGCTGCCCACAGTTTGAGAACAGTGTGCATCAGCTGATAAAGATGCTGAGGAGAACCTGGAAGAGCGACTGAAGGGGTGACAGCCAGGGTCCCCAGTGGGGGGCTGGGCAGCCTGCTGCCAGAGCAGGCTGAGCAGTGATGGGACCAGCTGAGACACTGCAGGGAGCAAAGCCCCGACAGTGTCAGCGAGCACCTGGCTAGCCCAGCCCAGCGGGGGTGTGTGTGTTTGAGATCAGGGTGGGTGGCTTGCTGCCAGGAAGGGGTGCCGGCTCCATCCCTGACAATTAGCAACGGAGAGCAGAGGTCCTCATAAAACCTGTTCAGGAGTGACCGGTGTCTGAGTGGGCCAGGCTGGGAAGTGGCAGGAACTGGCGAGAGGAGCTGCTGTGCCTCAGCCGGTGGCAGACCCAGCGGTGAGCTTGCTTCGCTCCTCAAGGAACGAGCCTGGAGCTGTTCAGATTTCATGTGACAGTGGCAGTGCTGCTGCAAGTGGCCATGAGATACCTATGGGCTTTTTATTTCTGAGTAATGACAAAATAAAGGCACTTAGGACAGCATGGTAGGATACTGCAGTCCAGTTGTGCTGGCCTGTTGCACAGCAGTGGGGCTGTGCATCTGCACCCAGGGGCAGAAACTACCACGCTTGAAAAATGGGAAATAAAGGAGAATACTGAAAATAGAGACAGTCTCCACTCTTGGCTTGGAGACCCATGCCAATATTTTACTCGGTGCTCAAAAATAGTGTACAGAAGTGTGGCCTAATATTACAACACAGTAAGGCAAAGAAAAATTATTCTTAGGGGAAGGTTGGAAATATAATCCTGTTCCTTTTTTAAAAGGCAGTTAAGACAGTGCTGCTGTATATTTGATTGAATTGCTGCAGTAATCAAGTGTTTGAATGTCGTTCCAAATCTTTTCAGGGCTTGTTTTAGAAGAAAATACTCACACAGAAAGTATCTCCTTAAACTCCCTCAAAAATCCCTCTATTTTACTGCCTCACGATGCCGCCCACCTTCAGCATGTAGCTCCTGCTCTCCCGACATGTCGCGCCAGCCGCCCCTCGCTCGGGTCTCTGCCTGCCGCACTCCCACCGCACCTGCGGGTTTGATCCCGGGGGCTGCTGCCACGTCGCCTGCTACGTGTCCCGGTCCCTGTGGGCTGCACGGGAGTAGCTGGAAATAACCATTTCTCTGCAACCCAGGACGATGGTAAGTCGCCACGGGGGGTATTGCTGCCCATTTACCGCTAGTGTGGAGCCCCGCAGAGGGCTGGGTGGTGGGGGTCTGGCCCCTGGCAAGTGCCTGGGAGCTGCCGGTTTGGAGTGGTGGCTGCTCTGGCAGCTGCTGGTGCAGGCAGAGCCCTGCTGCCTGCCTAGAGCTGGCTGCCTGCCCAGCGAGGGCTCGTCATCTCCGTTATCAGAGGTGGCCTGATGTCTAACGAGGGCATTGGAGGTCCTGGCAGGAGCGCCCGCAGGTAGGTCCAGGCTGTTCCTTATGCCTTTGGGAGCTGCTGCTCTTCAGCCCTGCTCCCGCTTGTGTGGATGCCTGCAGGGGTGTCTGTCAGGCAGGGGATGCGTGGACATCCGCATCACCAGCCCTGCCACCACTGTGCCAGGCACACAGCCTGGGCATCTCTGGGACATGACTGGATACAACTTGGACCTCCTGGTTCCTGAGCTGGACATTGTTTGTGACCAGGAGCTACCCAAAAGCTTGATCAGGACTTGGGGTTTAATTTTGTTTCCCCTTGCCAGGCTCCGTTGCCATCTCCCTGGGTTGCCCACACCCTTGCTTGTGTCCGCCTCTCCTCAACCCAGCTTTAGCTGTTTGCGCAGGGGATGCAGGATTGGGAGGAAGGCTTGTGAGCCTGGCTTCATGTGTGTTCCAAAGCCTGGGACAGTGTGTCCCTGGGCTTCTGCCCCGGCGGGGAGGTGGACTCTCTCCAGGCTTATCTCAGGTCCTGGTGAGGCTGAGGCTGCCTGCTCAGGGAATTTGGAGTGAAGGGCACGGACTGTAGTGGCTTTCCAAGTCTGGGGATGGCAGGGTGCTTGGGACCATGTGGGTGGGTGGTGGCTTTGGGTGTCAGGGCCATAGTTATAGCTTCGGTCTGCAGACGGAAGAAAATCTCCTGCAGCGCAAACGCTCCACAGAGCCACAGATTTCTTCAGGGCACATCCACCTGCTCCAGCATGGGATCCTCCGTGAGCTGCAGGGCAACAACCTGCATCACTGGTGTTCTCCAGGGCCTGCAAGGGAATCTCTGCTCGCGCACCTGGAGGACCTCTTCCCCTCCTTCTTCACTGACCTCGGTGCCTGCTGTTGTTTCCCTCATATTTTCTCACTCTTCTGTCACAGCTGCTGTTGCATAGTGGTTTTCACCCTTTCTTAAATACTTTGTCATGGAGGCACCATCACTGTCACCAATGGGTTCAGCTTTGGGTGGCTGCAGGTCTGTGTTGGAGCCAGCTGGCACTGGCTGTGCCCACCAAGGTGGCAGCTCCTGCTGTTGTCTCACAGAGGCCACCGCTGCAGCCCCTCCACCACCAACATCAGCAGCCCCTGTACTTCTGGGTGTGAAAGTTCATAAAAACATGGACTCAGAGTGGTTTGGGTTGGAAGGGACCTTCAGAGACCATACAGTCCAACCCCGCCTGCCATGGGCAGGAACATCTCCCACCAGAGCAGGTTGCCCAAAGCCCCGTCCCACCTGGCCCTGAGCCCTGCCAGGGATGGGGCACCCACAGCTGCTCTGGGCAGCCTGTGCCCGTGTCACCACCCCCGCGGTGCAACATTCCTTCCCTCTGTCCAGCCTAACCCCACCGTCATTCAGTTCAAAGCCGCTGCCTTGTGCTGGGGACCCCAGAGCTGGAGCAGCGCTGCGGGGGGCTGTGAGGAGAGCGGAGCAGAGGGGGAGCATCCCCTCCCTTGAGCTGCTGGTGATGCAGCCCAGGAGGTGCTTGGCTTTCTGGGCTGCAAGTGCACAGTGCTGGGTGATGTCCCACTTGTCACTCATTGGTATCGCCCCCAGTCCTTCTCCTCAGGGCTGCTTTTCATCCCTCCCTCCCTCCTACCCTTCCTCCATACTCTCTCCCCTCCCTCCCCACCTCCCCTTCCTCACCCCCAGTCTGTGCAGGTACTGGGGATTGCCCTGACCCAGTTGCAGGACCTTGCATTTGTCCCAGCTGAACTTCATGAGGTTTGCACAGACCCTCCAGCCTGTCCAGGACCCCCTGGATGCCGTCCCTTCCCTCCAGCATATTGACGGCACCAGTCAGCTTGGTGTCACCTGCAACCCTGCTGACCATGTGCTTGATCCTGCTGTCTGTGTTGATGAAGTTATGAAATGTTGGTCTCAGTATGGACACCATTCACAACAAGTTTCCCTTTGCACATCGAGCCATTGACTGCAACTCTTTGGACATGGCCATCCAGCCAATTCCCTATCCAACTATTTGGATATATAATTTTTGATTTGGATATATAATTTGGATATATAATCCCTCAATTAAATCTGTTATCTTTCTAATTCCAGTTTCTCTGGTTTCCCTCAGCTTTCTCTCTGGTGAGAGCTCTGCTTCAGTGCCAGGTAACATCAGCTGTGATTCAGCAGTTGTGCTGGAAGCTGCCTTGCCTATGCCAGCATCTCTCTTATTTCTGTACTAGTTTGAACCTCAAGGTCACAGCCAAGCCCATGTTTGCTGGCAGTGGTGGCTGTGAGGAGGTGTGCGGCAGCTCTCGAGGTTTCTGTGGTTTCTGAAGCACTGTGGCTAAGCAGAGTGCCTCCCAGCTGTCCAGCCAAAGGTTTAGCCGAAAGTCATCCTCTGCCGATAGGTGCTAGCACAGACCTGCAGGCTGCAAGGCTGGGTTGTGGGTCCTGCGTCCCTGTGCACTCTGGGCTCTGCAGGGGCCATGCATACATCAGGCTCACTCATTGCTGTGCATCCCCCCACTCAAATCCTCCCCAAAACCACCAGCTGCCACCGGTGGTGTTTCTGCTACCGCAGCTTTGCAGGCTGTGTGCAGACCCACATCGCGGGGGCTGGCTGGAGGGGAAGGGGCTCCACAGCTGTGTGTGCCCGGTGTTGATGGGCTCCCTGGCCACGGTGCCAGGTCAGCAGCACCCCCTCCTCAGGCAGCTGATTTTCTAGGTGCCAGCCCTGGATTTATTTCTTCGGTTACAGCAGATGAAAGGGACCCTATGGTAGTTTCAGGTTAATTCCTTGGGCAAGTATAAATTACAGATGTTAGGGCAGGGCTGGTGAAGTGAGCAACTGGGAAGTTAAGTATCAAGGGAAGGTGCTGCTATGACCTGACACAGTTGCTGCTTATGAACTAGAGATCATTCAGAAGGAAAAAAAATCCCCATTGACCTGTCACTTGTCTTCTTCCCCTGCAATTTGCTGCTTAATTATCAGGGCACGGATCCCCTGCCTGTAATAAGTGCTCACTGGTGTGAGTTGCAAATGTTCTGCAGCTCTGTGTGCACAGGGCGGGATGGAGAGGTGAGCGTGTGCCCCAGCTCCTTTGGTGCACCCAGCCCTCTGGAGCTGTCCCCGATGGTGGTGTCCCGGCCTGTGGCTGGGGGTGGTTTTATGGGATGTGGTGCTGCTGAATAGTTTTTCTCACACGTGAGATTTTCTGCATAGTGTGGCTGGCTCACAGATGCAATTAATGCCATTGGTTGATTGCTGGGCTCTCCTTTCAGGGACTTGCCATGTCACCAGCATGCTCCAGGTCCTCTCCTGCTGGCAACAGCGTGCTGTGTGTGGACCAGTCTCCTCTGGAGACAGCGACGTGAGGACCTGTGGGCTGGTGAGGTGTTAGCATAAATCCTGGCTCGTGACTGAGGGATTAGAAATGGGGTTTGGATTGATATTGCAGACTCAGAGGCCTGAATATGGGATGTTTGCAGATGCTGGCTGATAGGGACAAGGACATTAAATTAATTGTTAATCTGTCACCCCAACAGCAACCGCTGCGTCATGTTAGTGACAGTGATGGTCAGCGGTTGTCTGCTCATGCCTGGCAAGCCAGAGGGAAGAGAAACTTGCATGGCTCTTTCCTCTGCCCAGTCTCTCAGCCTGGGAGTGTTTTCTTTTTTTAGGGTCTTTCGTTCAGTTTTATCTATTTTTTCCTTGCTGGCGAGGGCTTTGGTCCAGGTATCAGCTGGCAAATCCTTCCCTGTTGGCTCTTCTCTGCCAACAGGCACCACACTCAGTGTCCCACGTTGGTTCTGGTGGCCACAGAGGTGAGTAACCTTCTGGAACTGGTTTCTTTTTCCAATGAATAGTTCTTGATGACTTCTTGAAGACCAGGCTTTCCCCTCTCCTTCCCATGGTTCCTCCACCTCTGGGAGCAGCCTTTGATGTGGTGCATCAGGGGTTATTACCAAAGCCATCAGGAGGGTCTGGAGCTGTGTGAGCTGGGTTCGCTGTCCCCAAGTTCACTGCTGCCCCACACTGCCCCTGCGTATTCCCCTGCTGGTGTCTGGTCTTGAAAGTGGTTTTCAGGCAAAGGCTGCGTTTGAGTTCATGATGTCTTGTACTGCGGGCTGCTGTGTTCTGTGGTGGTGTGGGAAGTGTTGGTGTCTGGTGTGGGTGGCTGTTAGACCAGTGCCAGTCCCCTGGGAGAAGAGCCATTCAGCAGGGTGGATGCTCTCTGGACCTTGAGTGGTTTGAGAGCTGTCTTTTGGAAAGTTGCATTTCTTCCTCCCCACTTTTTTAATTTTTAGGGCAAAAACCTTACAGTAATCAAGTGGACCTTGAAATACACATTCGTGTCCCCTGATGGGGGGTGCTGCACTGGAGCTGGGGGTGAGTATCTGTTGGTGGTCGCTGACTGAGGGGACTTGTATTTGTTGTTTGCCAAGCAGAAATATTTCTGAAAACAAGTCATTAATGCTGGGTAGGTGCCTGCACCAGGGCAGGGATGAGCAGCAAAGAAGTGTCTTCCCAGCAGCTGGATGGTGCCAATTCTGTCTGGCTCTGATGATGGAGAAAGTACTGGAAGAGTCGGTGGGTATGGTAAAGACATATCTTGTGTCTCAGAAAGATCTTGCTAAGAAGTTGCTCACTTGGGGAGGTCAGCACTGCAGGATCTCAGTCCCATTGCGGGGCTTTAAACAAAACTGTGGGAGGTCAGGGAGGGCACCTGAGGTCACTTTGAAAGTCTGGATTAGCTAAGACTGACCCTCAGTAGATGAGGATCAGGTCTGGAATCATTTCAGTATGCCGTGCATGATCTGGGGTCTTCGATGGGGTGCACCCATGGTGCTGGGGGGGACTGAGCTGGTGTCATTGCAAGGCCACTTGCAATTATCACTGAAAGCTGATGGTGATCAGGAGGGATCGGGAGGAGGATCAGGGGAGCTCTAGCCCAATCAGCCTGTGGTGCCTGGGAAGGAGCAACTAATCCTGGAAACTGTGTGCAGGCACATGAAGGACAAGAGGGTGGTCTGGGGCGCAGGTTTATCGGGAAAATTGTGCCTGACCAACTGTAGTTTCTGCGATAGCCGTCTGGGTGGGTGCTACCTTGACTTTTGACACTGTCTCCCCTGTTAGACAAAGTGTGGGGTAGATAAGGGGCCGGTGGGGTGGATTGCAGACTGGCTGAGCTGCTGGGCTCGTGGTGGTGATCAGCATGAACACCTGGCCAGAGGGTGTGAAGAAGACAGAGCCAGACTCAACTGCAGGGTTGAAAAAGCAGCTGTTTTGTGTACACAAGCCCTCTTGGTACCTGATAGGGAACAGCCAGCTTCAAAACAAAGTGTAGGCTGAGAATGCTTGTCCCTGAGCTGCCCTGGGTACAGCTCAGCTGAGCCATCCGTGGGGAAGAGGGAGCTGGTGCCTGTGGAGCAGGGGTGGGTGTAGCGCGATGGCAGGACCAGCTGGGTCCTCCCTGCAGAAAGGGAGAAGAGCATGTGGGATGCAGGGGGCAGGCGAGGTGATACTGTGCTGTGAACTCAGTGTCATGGCCAGGATGTTGTCCCGCTACTTGGGGGAGAGATGAGGATGGTCTGGTTGCTTTGGGAAAAGCGCCCTGTGCCCGTCATGCCAGTAACTGAGTGCATTTCCCAACCTGACCTTGAACACTTCCAATGATGAGGATCCAGTGAGTGGCAACCAGATGTGTTGACCAGCGGAGGCTTCAGTTTGGTGGTGAAATCATCTTCTCTGTGATCCTGGGTGTTGAAAGCATGGTTCTCACAGGGTTCCCCGCTGGAGTCTGGGAGGTGCTGGACGTCTTGGCTTGAGACACCACGTCCTGAGCGGACTTGTGGTGCTTGTTATTCAGTCAGGGCTTTGGGTACATTGTGAGATCTTGTTGCTGACACTGGTTGTGCTCCCGGGAGGGGGGTCCCAGGTAGAAGTGTTCCAGGAGAGCAGGAGGTGATGGCAGCCACATTTGGGATGGAAACTGTGGGAACTGAGGTGATCTGTGGCTGTGCCCATGTGGGAAAAGCTGTCGTGTGTATCCAGGGTGTCACCCTGCATAGGGCTTGGCTGGGGGATGGCTTGGAGGCTTCTCTTCAAGCAGCTGCAGAATTGCCAAGCATGTGATGGGATTGCTGTGGTGAGGGGTGATGGCTAGGTGACAGCCCCGTCTCTTTTGGCTCTATTTCTTATGATCTCAGTGTTAGGAGATCGGACCATGGGTTCCCCCAGTGCTGAGCCTGCAGAGCTGGAGATGGATGGATGACCAGGTCCTGCCTTCTGCTCACAGGACCCTGAAACAAGTGTCTAGGGATCCAGACAGGCAGATGACATTAGTGAGGGGACTGGAACTGAGCCCCATGTCGTAGCTGTGTCACACCACAGTACAGGCAGGCAAGGACCTCAAATCAGGGACTTGTCAGCCACATGTAGAACTCCAAACCCCCTTAAAAATCCCTGTTTGAGGTCCTAGTTTAATGAGCAGATTGAGGTAAATGGTGTGTGGGGAAGATCCTGGGCATGGGAGCAGGGAGCAGGTGTTTTGACTTATATGCAAAGGAGGTGGCAGAACATGAACATCAAAGGGGCTGGAGGATGGAGGATCTTGGTGCAGGATTACTGGGGGACTTGTTTTCTCACAGCATTTCTACCATCCAGGAAATGTACTGAGTTATGGCCTCAAATTAAGCAAAAAAAAGAGAACTCCTCTGACAAAAGAAACCAGGAGTATCAAGGGAGTCAAACAGCAGTGGGGAACCCGTGCATTGCTGGTGGATGCTGATGCAGGTGCTTCACATGGGAAGCAAAGTGGTGGTGAGCTGTGGCATCACAACAGAAACACCCTAAACCTGAGACCTTTGGGAAGCCTTTAGTTTGCCTTTGGTTGGGAAAATGGGAAAAATTATTGCTGTTTCAGGCAGGATGACTGCAGAGGCTCCACCTGGGTAGCACTAGGTTTGAAGGCTGTCGGAGGAGAGCACGGCTTGTCCGTGGCCCTGACCCTTCCCTTGCGGTGGCATTTCTCCTCCTGTGGCCCTGGAGACCTGCCCGCCGGCCCTGCCTCAGCTTCTGTGGGTCCGCTGGAGGGAAATATTTTCTGAGCACCAGCAGCATAAATCTTGAGCTTGCTTTTAATGCCAGCAGAGCCTCCTTAATAGGTTTAAGCTCCTTGCAGTCTTCTAGCACTACTGTTAATGAGTTTCCAGGCCCCACAGAGGTGGAGCAGAACTGTATTTTCCTAATCGAGTTATCAGATTATTAGCAAAAATGCAAATAAAATTGCTGCTTTGGTTGTGAGTATAAAAAAGGGCTGTCTGGAGAAGTGCTTTGCTGTGAGCACCATGTGACAGATAATGGAGGAGCAGGCAAGGCTGAGGAATTGTCAGGGAAAGAAGATAAAATGCAGCTGGGATGTGGCGTCCTCCGAGTTCTGGTCTGGGGCTCTCCCATGAAAGATTTTTCTTTTTAATCATATGAATCTGTAGATGTTAGAAGCATTTATTGAGTCATTTCATGAGCGTACCCTACTGGTAAAAGAGCTCACGAAATGTTAATGGATGATTAATTAGCTTTGAGGTAAATAATTAATCAATGGGTGTAGAATCCAGCAGGTCAGAACTTGGCTTCTGATCTGTAAATACTGATGTGCGCGCAGCCGAAGACCATCTTGTGCAGATACTATTTATCACTAGCCTCCGCCCCTTTGCGAACCACTTCTTTGTGCACTTTTAATAAGAAGGGTGATTGTCACGGCTGGTAGTGATGCCAGGGTAGTAGCATTTTGGCCTGTAAATCTAAAATAACTCTGCATGGGAAGGGAAGTACAGCCCCTGTCCCATTTACAAGTGTGGCAGTGAGGAACAGAAGAGATGAAGGCCTCCCTGGTGTCCCCGTGCTGGTGGCAGTGCCTGGAGGCAGGCTGTGGAAATGGGAGCAGGATGTTTGTGGTGCTGATGGTTGTACAACTTGGTCATCAGCAAGAGGAGAAGTTGTGCCGCACAGAGGTGAGATGCAGAACGGTGCTGAGACATTGCATCTTGTGTTGGAAAGGGCTTCACCTGGGGGAAGCTTCTCTGCTCTTGTGTTTTGAGCTCTCTTGTGCTGTTGTTAGTGTTGGCTGAGTGGGGTTGCCTGGTACCCTGGGTACCAAGTCCAGCCATGATATGTTAATAAGGATGAGAAGATTCTTATCCAGGACAAGGTGAAACCTTTTATTCAGGGCAAAGTAAAATCCCTTGTGCTGGACAAGGTGAAAGCTGCAAGGAGGCGTGCAGGATGCTGGTTAACTAGCATTATTTCACTTTTTCTTCATAGTGAGGGATCTCCGTACCAGATTAATCTGTGCCTTAGAGAAAGGCACTGGTATTCTGTCCCTGTGGTAAAACACAGGTGTTCCCTCTTTCAGGCAGGTACTTGTGGAAGGCTTTGTGTGTTCCTGGTTGTCCTTGGAGCCTTTGTATTCTCCATGTGCCCCCCAGTCAGAGCTGGAGGCCATCATGAGATGCAATGACTTGGTAATTTCCTATAGCAGTTGCTGCCCAGAGCTGGCTGTTGTACTGCCTTTCCTCCCCGGCACCCAGCACACTGGTGAGTCAGAACTAGAAGGTTGTCCCATGGTGGATCGCATGTGCCAGAGTTTTGGGGGGCTGTCAGCATGCTTGGCAAGATGTGCCACTGCCACCCACAGAGGACCCACCCTGTGGGCACACTGGCTGTTTCCTGACCCCATCTGAGACGGGTTGGATGAGAGATGTCCATTTAAATGCCCTTGATGTTATTTTAGTCTGTTTTGATGGAAACTATCTCCAAAGCAGCTGCTGAGTGTGCGTGTGTGCGTGTGTACGTGTGAGAGCCTGTGTGCCATTTGCTACAACCCAAAGTCTTTGTTGTTGGCATTCTCGTAGCTGTCACCTCGTGGCCCCAGCCTGAGCCTGCTGGAAGCCTTTCACTCTTGGATATGGTCAAAAGTGGTGGGTACAAGTGTTGAAACTCTTTACTCTGTCCCTCTAACTGCAGCCACAAAGGGAACAGCCTCTGTGGAAATTTTTGGTGGAGGATGATCAAATCCTGATGTGCCCATGTGCAGACCTTAAGCCTGTGTCGGCTCCAGCCTTTCTGTAGTGCCATGATGTGAAACCATCACTTGTTCCATGCCTGTGGTTGATGCTTTGAATATTGCTTGGCTTTTTACTGCAACTTGAAGAGGTTTAGATTGCATTAATATTTCAAAAATAAACAGGTGGGCTATTACAGCTTTTTTATTACAACACAGGTTGTGTTGAAGGGTTTCAAATTCACTGTTTTTATCTTCAGGTCTTAATTTCCACTTCAAACAATTATTGGTCTTTAATCTCTTAAATTAAGTGCTACCTTAAAAGATGCAATCATAAAAAGGCTCAGTAGAAAGAAGACCTTGACCTCAGGTGAAGAGCACCTGGCTTCAGGCTTCAGTGTCTCTGGAGCCCTGAGAGCGGCTGGGGCAGCTCGGTGTGCATTAGTGTTTATCTAGGGCAAAGAAGCAAAATGGGAAGACGGTGCAGTTTGTTTCTGCGGTTACTTCAATTAATCAGCGGATAAAAACCCACAAGTTTCTCCTAAAGAGTTTCTGGGTCAAAAGCAGAGCAGGGGCAGACTCGTGGAAGGTTTTCTGTGCTCCCTTTGCTGTTGGCTTGTTGGAACAATCTGTGATGCTACCTTGCTCTTCCCAGCTGCAGGATGCCGTTGGTCCCAGGTAGCCAGGTCTTCTCTTTGAAGCTTTTCCATTGAAGAAACAAGGCTGAGGTTATGAAGTTCTTTTAGTCGGCCAAAGCTGCTGGTGAGAAACTGTAGCCAGTGTGACCTCCAGTGGTCCTTTTATTTCTTGTTCTTTTAGCATAGTGAGAAGGTTTTGAGAAGAGGTGACAATGTCAGGACTTGAAAGGCTTCTATAACAGCAGAGCCAGATACTAAATCTGCTCTCTGAAAGCAGGCAGTAAAACCCCTGTCATTGTGTGGGGAGGATGTCTTCCCTGTTGTCCCTCAGCTCAGAAGGAGTGCAGGAGTCTTGGCGCCACTTCTTGTCACCCGACCTACTGTTTTTTGATGAAAGAGAATTCAAACCTTGTGCTGGTTTCCAGGTTTTTGGGGCCAGGGCCCTCCTGAGCACAGGGTCACCTGTAAAAGCATCAGCCTGTGCTGATGGTAGAAGATGACGTTGTGTGGCATCCTAAGCTGAGGATTGCTCTTTGTGAAGCGTTTGGAAGTGATCTGTGTGGTAACATCTCGTCCACTGCGAGCTTAAAGGTTTTGAATAATGAAGAAAAGACTGGCATGTCCATGCCTTTATAATGCCATTTTGGCCTAGCAGGTTGGGTATGTGAGAGAAAAGTTGGGATGTTTCTGTACAGGTGTAGCTTTTAGAATAATGCAGCTGAGTGACTCATGTGTGTTCATCCCAAGTCAGAAATTAGGACACTTTTATACAAGGCATGTTAATGTCTCTTAAAAATGCTGCAGCTATAAGAAGTGCCTTATTCTTGGCATCCATCTGCGTTCTAGCAGAGACAGTGCTTAGGGTGGGTAACGGCACCGTGTGTGGATTATGTATTTTACCATGACCAGAAGGAATCTGGAGCTCCCAATCTGGAAGATAATTCTGTGCCTTGAGAATACTGCAAGGGCTTTTAATAGCTCATGGTGCTACAGGAAAACAGCCTGGTGGGAAAGCGATTTGAAGAACATAAGCAGAACATCACCCACCTTATTTTCCTCTGAGTTTTAAGAAGATCCAGCTTAGCAGTTCCACTTCTGCAGTGGTGGAGCCACGTCAAGTGGAGCTGCTCTCAAAATTTAGCAGTGGAAAGAGGCATAATTTTTGCTCTTAATTGCAAATTAAATGAAGTGATATCTAAACCCTCAATCCTATTCTTTTTTTGTGTCCTGATTTTCAGTTTTATGTGAAAAATGCGATCTAAAAGGTGTCATCAATGTATGCCATCATAGCTCCATTACATGATGGACCCATCCCCGCACCACCTCTGAGCAGGGTATTGCTCAGAACATCCAAACCCTGGGGAGCTCCTGCTCTCTCATGACAGAAGCTCTGAGCTGCTTTTTTCAGCAGCCTGAAGTGAAGAAACTCATAGTTAACTTTGCTGGTGAAAGGGTTCCCATCGGGACCAGCCTCTGCCCTGGTGGGAAGGTGATGACTGATAGGGATGGAGCAGCTGGCAATGGTGTCCCATCAGCTCACTGGTCGTGAGCAACAGAAGGAATGGAATGAAATTCATATTTTTGTGATTGAAGTGATTTGTTATGTGAAAAATCCAGATTCTCATGATGGAAGCAGGCTTTTGAGAGTCTGTGGTGGTGTCCTGTTGCAGATGGCTGCTTTGGCACACTGGCAGTGGGGAGCGCGCTGGTGCTGAGACGTGAGCCTGCCTTGCTGCGTTTCTAGCAGGGGGACCATGATGCTTGGCTGTCAGGGTTGGTATTCAGACAGTAACCTCTTCCTATTTTCAAACTTTGAATTCAGCAGGAGACCAAATTAAGTTACGTGAAGACACTAACTTCTGAACTGTCCGTTTGTCTAAAGTATGACCTGGAGTTTTAGGCAGCAAGTCTGACTTGGTGGGCCCTGCGGCTTAGGAAACCTCTCCTTTGTTACACGTGCCTGGGGACGATAATAACATCACTGCATGAATGCAAATGCAAAATTCATCCTGCTTTGCATACAGGCAAAAACGTGCCCAGGAGAGGTGGAGCACAGCAGCCCTGTGCTGGCTGCCCCCTGAGCTGTTGCTCCCAGGCTCTGTTTCTGGCAGTGAGATGTGCTCTCTGCCCGGCTCCCCCAAAGGCAGATGCTGTGCCAGGCTCCTTGGCTTTCTGCTGAGCTGCTCCTGCTCCAGCACAGGGTCACCCTGTGCCCTCTGTGCAGGTGCTGCTGCTGCTGCAGCAGGGGTGGTAGGAAGGTTGCAGGGCTGGTTTCCACACGTGGGGTGTTTCCATGTCCTCCTTGAGGACAGCCCTGGGGGGGTTCCCAGACCCCCAGCCTGGGGCAGCTTGGAAGCCAAGTGCAGGTGGGCAGTGGGGTGAGCCTGTTGGCAGTGATGCTCACCTGCCCCATCCACTGCTGCCACTGCTGGGGGCTTCGGCTGCTGCATCCCCCTGCTTCCCTCCTCCTCTCGCTGCCTGTGTAGGAGCCCTGCCTGAGGCAGAGACCACACAGCAGGTGGACAAAAATAGCTCCTGCAGAAGCTGTTGAAATGTCAAGAGTGAGCAGGCAAAGCCCACTGGCAGTGCTGACAAACCACGCTGCGTGCGTGGTCGGGGCGAGTGCCCTCCGCCGTCCCACGGTGAAGTGGCACCTGCTGAGGGCTCTTTACAACATCCTTACCGTGTGGCTTGGAGCAAGCACCAGGAGAGCACTAGGTAAAAGCTGCTGCAAAGCTGTCCATCCTTGCTGGCGGAGGAAGGCCCACCGCTGTGAGCCATGTCCTCCCCTCCTGTGCTGCCCAGCCTCTCACTTGTGTCTCTTCAGGGAAAGCACTGGCGGTGGGGAAGGGTCCTGACCCCCGTCTTTCCACACCATTTGGTGCAGGATTACCCGTCTGAGGGGCTGGGGGCTTCATGTGCTGCACAGTGTCATCTGCAGTGTCAGAACAGGAGATCCCACCTTGCCTTGGCAGGAGAGAGATGCTGGAAGAACTAGGAAGAGCTTTGGAATTAGTTATTAAAACTTCACAGGCTCCTAATGTGTAATAATTAATGGCAAGAAGAAATGGGCTCATCCCAGGTCAGATACTGGGTGTGCCAGAAGGGGAGCTGCTCTTGTTGCCAGTGTTTGTGTGTCATTGATACTGAAAGGCAGTGCCAGCCTTAACTGTTACTGCTCTGCATAGTGTTTTCAGTGTGAACCTATTCATTGCTGAATGAAAAAAATTCAGTGCTGGAATTTTTTGGCCAAAAAATATGAAGAGTCACCCCTTCAAAGCTGCCTGGCCACGGAGCGCTGTGCAGTCAGCAGCACTGCTCCAGCTGTTGGATGTTGCATCCTTGTTGAGTGTGATGCTGCTGCATATTCCTGGTTATTCCTTATTCCTGTGGTGATCAGGCTGTCCGAGGAAGGAGGTGAAAAGCATCGTGTGTTGCAGGACATGGCCAGACATGGCATGCAGAGGAAAAGGCAGCCGGCTGGTTTAGTCAGCCCTGGGTGGGGGGTCTGGCTGGGCTTTCTAACCAAATGGGGCAGGGTTGGCAGGACTGCAGTGCTGCTGGGGCACCCGTATGCCTTGAGCTGTGATGTTTGTCCTGGTTCTCCTTCCACTGAACTTGGTAACTTGAGTGTGACGAAGGGGGTGGTCCGGAAGATCAAGGTCTTGATGTAAGGACATGGTAAAGACTAACCAGCTCTTCAGTTTTCAGCATTTCCTCCTTGTAAGGTGATAGCAGATTGTAACAAAGACAGTCTTCTCTTGGGCTCTGGAATCTTCTTCTGTAAGGCATTTTCTCTTGTTCATGAACAATCTCTACTGTTAATGCCATCTCCTTGCTTTATGGAGTCTCCTTCCATCTGTTTCAGCTAGTCTCCTGATGAGGAAGTTCCCCTTGCATGTGTCCAGCAAAGTGTAGGCTGGACTTTTGGACCCTTACCAGCCCAGGGTCCATCATCAGTGGTGCTGCAAGGGGGCAGGTGATGTTCTGCAGCCATGTAACCTCCTGTGACGTGGCTGCTTTTCAACAGATTTCATGAAACATGCAGCTTCTCTTGTCTGGTCTGATACATGACAGGGCACTGCAGCTCCTTATTTTCACAGAATCACAGATTGGTTAAGGTGGGAAGGGACCTGTGGACGTCACCTGGTGCAACATCCCTGCTCAAACTGGGTCATGTAGAGCAGGTTGCCCAGGACCATGTCCAGATGGTATTTGAATATCTCCAAGGATGGAGACTCCACAGCATCTCTGGGTGACCTGTGATCAGTCACCATTACAGTAAAAAACCCTTTCCTTACAGAGCCATCAGATGGTTGGTGTGGAACTGTGCTCCACCTCTGGAGACTGTGGTAGGTCAACAGCAGGAAAGACTGAAATCCTTCCATGCCAAAGGAGTTGGTTGGGTGATGTGTCCTCCATGAAAGAGATGAGGCTCCAGTCAGTGGGGGTTCTGGCAACCCAAGTATAGATTTGGTGCTTAGTTTGGTCCAGAGCATGTGAGCATTGAATCATAGAAGACTTCTTGAGGACGCAGATCTTCATTATCAAGTGGAGCATATCCAGCGATGGCTAGTGTCTGGTCTTCAGGAGAAGTTCAGAGACCATTACTAGTTACCGAGATGGAAACAAGAGGAACCTCTCCCTCCCTGACCATTGCACACAGGTGTCATATCTTCTGCAACACAGCATTTGGGTGCGGCCCTTGTCCCAGCTGGCAGTCCTGTGACCTGGCTGAGGCTGGTGTGGGAAATCCTGAGCATCCCTTGCACCCAGAAGGAGGTCACTGAACAGGGGATTAACTGACAGGGCATTAAGTATCAACAGACTGCAAGAAGCAGGCAAGCCAAGTGCTGGTGGACACCAACTACTTCCAGAAGATTGTATAGTTAATATTTTGCTGCGACGAGGTACCGTTCAGACTGCTGTGTGCGTGGGCAGCTGTTCCATGGGCCAGCACCCGCATGCTGTGATTAGGTGGCATTTCCAGACCTCCCTTGGGTGAAATCCTACTTTCTAGACTCTGTTGCATTTGATTTTCTCCTGGTACATCCTCATCTGGGAAATGTGGAGGCACTGTTGGGACACAGGGTCAATGTTGTGTTTGGAGGTGGGATCACAGCCCCCTTCTGCCTGTACTGCCCATGCTCAGCACGGTGCTGCATTGAGCTTGGGGAGTCAGTTGTCTACCTAAGCCCTGCTCAGATTTGCTGTTTCCCAAGGAAGAAAATGCCTTTGATCCCTGCATGTATGGTGCTGCCATCAGCTGCTGCCTTTCTTGCTGGCTCTCGTGTTACCTCCTCTCAGCGTACAGGCAGATGCAAGGTCCTGGAGTTGTATTTGGCCATTAGATTATTGCTCTCCATGGGAACCAGCTGAGATTTGTTCTTTTTCAGTATCTCTGTAATTGATTTTTAGCCTGGTTTTGTCATTAATCAGGTGTGTCTTTAAATCAGATAGGTGAAGCAAGCACAGCTCTTCTGTGCCACCTCTGTGAGCTAGCGAGTGGATTTTCCTCCAGCCTGCAAGCTCTTAATGAAAATACTGAATTGAACTTGACCCAGGAGTGACCCCCATGTTGGGACTCATTCATCAGTTTTCCCCGATCCAGCTCTGAATCTTTAATCATCTGGTCCCTGTGTCCAGCCTGGCAGTGTGGGTATGATATACCCGTGCATCCCTGCCTAGCCCCTGGCTGCTACATACTGCAGGAAAACCAAAGATCCACTCCCCTTCTGCTTTTCCTTCCTTGCACATTTTGTTTTAAAACCTTCACCTATTCTGAACCTCGTTTTGCTTCTGAGCTGTGTTAGATCTATCCCTCTGAAGTGAGCTTAGCAGCAGTGCCTTTTCCGCATCTGCAGCAGTTGGAAGTTTCTGATGTCTTTCCTGAGCATCACCTGTGTGTATTAAAGCTGTTTTTCACTCAGAGTTAGAGTTGGGCTTTGCAAAAACATTGCTGTCCCTGCCAGAGCTGCTGTAGAGCTGCATGCATGCCTTGATGTGAGGTGTGGGCAATGGTCACGTGTTTTGTGTGTGGAGCAGCCCCGTGCCTGCCTGTGAGTGCTTTGGGCTTGGATTGAGGGGCCAGAAATGTGGGGAAGGATAACTTGGGAAAGGCAGCAGATGGGGAAAAGCCTCTGTCTATAGGGTTTGGTGAGGAGACCAGGTTGTGCCATGACTGTAGTGTACAGGGCGGGGGACACAGCCACGTCTTGTGACGAAGGATGCCGTGGGCATGACCATAGACGTTTAGAAGACACCCGGGTATGAGGTTTCCCCAAGGATTCCCCCTGGGGAATACAAAGCCTGCTGTCTGAAAGATAGAAATACCACCTGGCAGGGAGAGAGATGTCCCTTCCTGGGCAAGCTGGGGAGGAGATGTGGCCATTGCTGTCAAGGTTGCTGGGGTCCCAGGAAGCTTTGGGCAATGCTCTTGCTTGAAGACTTTCTTCTGCCCACCACATGGGGTGGCCCAGCTGCATGGCAGCAGGTAGGTGCAGCAGAGGCTGCGGTTGCCTGCATGCAGCTTCACTTGCACAGCAGTTAAATTTTAGATTTTAGAGATATTTCAAGTATGCAAACAATGAGACAGGTAGTGGTGGTTGGCCAGCCAGCTGCCAACAGCAGGTGCTTGGGGCAGAGTGAAAAGCTGCCAGGGCACGGCTGGCGTGCTGGTAATTAGCTAGGAGTGGGCAGTGTTGCAAATAGGGGAGGCAAATCCTGGCAAAGGAAGGAATCTGGAGAGCGAAGTGGCAGGGGAGAATGAATTCCAGTGCACGGGGAGGGAGCAGGCTGGGGAAGCCATAATTAAGAGAGACAGGCGGTGGGAGTGAGACGAGCCCAATGCAGCAGGGGGAGGAGGGCGCTGGGGGTGCTGCAGGGATGTGGGGCCAGGAGGGAACGGGTGAGTTGGTGCTGAGGAGGAAGTGTGGGGGCCACCATGGGACAGTACACAAAAATACTTCCTATGCAAGGGCTGAGGAGGGCGAATAAGTACTTGGCAGTTGGTCTGTGCCATCCCTGACCTGCATCCGTTCGGTTTCCCCCTTCCTTTCTGCACAGCCTGGGTGCATCCGTGCGTTGCTTTGCAGTAATTTTGTCGGGTGTCTGTTATTTTCTGTTCATTCAAGCTGTGTTGTTCCATCTGTCTTGTTAAAGGCACATTGTTTTTTTCTCCCTTCCTACTGCCATTCCCAGTTTCTCTGTTTCTATTTTGAGCAGTCAGAGGGGCACTGAGCAAGGACAATGTGGGGGGTCGGAGCAGTGAAGCAGGGAGCAAGGTTTGCTGGTCCCAGTGGTCCCCTTGCTTTTGGGATTCCCTGTTCCCTCCTCCACTGCAGGGGAGGTTCCCCCTGCAATGAAATAATGAGTGCCATGGAAAGGCGGCTGGTGACACGCTGGTGACGCTGGCAGCTGATGCTGTGCTGGGGAGCAGTGGGAAGCAGGAGCGAGCGTGCCGGGAAGCACGTCGGCACTTGGCGCACAGCTCCCCACACTGCCTGCAGCCACGCGGTAGGCAGCGAGGGCAGGGGGAGGCCGGGGAAAGCTCACAAGCAGCACCACAGGAGCCAGTGACGGGGAGATGCTGGGGAGAGCTGGGGGATGCTGGCAGGGAGGACTGGTCGGAGGCTGCCGATGTGTTTGCTGTGCGTGGGGAGGGAGGTCTCCAGCCAGGGGTGGGTGCGTTCCCGTGCTCCTGAGCCGGATCGGGGGGAAGTTCCTGATCAGGGAACAATTTGTTTCTGATTTCTGTAAATCAACAAACAAACAAAAGAGCGAGGCAGTGAGGCAGTCTGGTGATGGGGACTGTGGAAGAGGGCTCAGCCCCAACGTGCGTATCTCATGTGAAGGCACGGAGCTGGCTGGCTTTTACGTTTGGCAGCGTGGGTGCAGGAGTGGATGGATGGACCAAACCTCACCTTGTCACTGTGGTCACCTGCTCACCCTGACTGTAGCCCAGGGGTGATGCCAGCCCCAGTGAATGAAGCCAGTTCCCAAAGTTGGGGAGAGCTGGCTTTGCTGTGCAGGGTCTTCAGTGAGGTCTTGGCATAGCATGCACCTGCGGGGGCTCCACAGCCTGTGCCAGCACCGTCCTTGCCGCTGGCCTAGCAAAAAGGTTTAGGTTGGACATAGGGAAGAAATGTTGCCCCACGAGAGTGGTGACACGGGCACAGGCTGCCCAGAGCGGCTGTGGGTGCCCCATCCCTGGCAGGGGTCAGGGCCAGGTGGGATGAGGCTTTGGGCAACTTGCTCTGGTGGGAGATGTTCCTGCCCACAGCAGGGGTGTTGGACTTGATGATCTTTGAAGGTCTCTTCCAACCCAAACCATCCTGTGAGTCCATGACTTTATGAAAAAGTTACTTGAGCAAGTGCCCAGCCTTGTGAGGTGATTTTTTTCCATTTTTGACATTTCCCATTCCTCTTCTCCTACCTCTTTAGCGACACTCTGTGACCTGGGCTGCTGCCAAAGCCTCCTGATGACCAAAGCCCATTTCCCTTTGTCGATTAAATGCATTTATGATTATTACTTGTGGGTTGCTATTTACAGAGATGCAGTGGGCTGCTGTGCAGCGGGTGGCTTGTAGGTGCCTTCCTGGCCTCCCTGTGCCCGAAGCCATCTGCTCTGACACCCGGCAGAGCTGCAGGTTGCAATGGCTGGTTGAGCTGGACGGGGTGTTGCCCTCGCAAACCTGCTGGTGGAAGCTCCAGCTGAGGTTGGGAGCTGTCAGATGGCCCCTGCCCTGCACAGGGCCCAGGGTTGGGAAAATGGGGAGTCAGAGGTGCGGGGAACTAGGACCCACAACAGCAGAACAACCAGCCAGGCTGCCTGAGAATGGGCCATGAGCAATGCAGTTTGTCATGACCCATTTGGATCTCTCAAATTTATGGGATAATGTACTCTGTAAGTTAAAATTTATTTTATGAGCTCATCAGGAAAGAAAGCAAACAAGACAACTAAGAGCTCAATACCCTTTTCACAGACTAGTCTGACATGTGAATTCAGTAACCCATCACTTAATTCATGAGGTTTCTAACTCAGTAGTTCTCAAATTCATAACTTGCAACTCATGACTTGCAGCTTGTAACTCATGTATCTATGAGCAAAACAGTTGCCTAGCAGAGGGTGAGAGTGCTCATCCTTCCTCCTCTGTCATGGTGCGGGTGTCCCCTCTATCACACCGGGAAGTGCAGAAGCCTCTGCAGTCTGGATGGTGTTGGATCCACTTAAAAAACTTTTTGGGTAAGCTTATGTGGTTTTAATTTCCAGCTTGGAAGCTTGGCCTGTACCATTTCTGTGAGTCAGTGGATTCTGAAGAAGCTGCCAGACAACCAATGTGCAAGGATGATGGCTGCAGGGCGCAGCCAGCTGCAGGTGACAGTGGTGCAGAATGACCTCCAGTTCTTCCTGGCCACCATGGATGTCCTGCCTGCGTGTTGTCCTCCCTTGGACCTAGTGGTGTTGCTCCCAGCCTATTAGCCAAAATCCAAGCAGGAGCTGAGCAAACAGTCACACAGTTCCTTGCACTTCAGTCCGTGTTTAAAAATGTAAATCAGGCCATTTTTTTAAAGAAAAAAAAAGCTGGATTGGGCAGCAGAGGTGTCTGAACTCTTTGGTGGGTACTTACTGGGGCTTTATTTCGCACATGCTGCTTTGAGTACTGAATAACAGTGTCTTGAAGAGTGCTCTCTTGCAGCTGAAGCTCTAGGTGGTAGGACATCTTTGGGTCATTTTTTTCTACCAGTGCTAGAAAAAGTTTTCTTTCCAGTTAGAGGTAACACTTGCTCTTTGTCATGGAAATATGCAACTCTAAAAATAGCTTTTCCACAATTCCCTGGCTGGCTGCCTTTCTGCACAAAGCCCTGTTTCTCTTTGTCCAAATGGGGTCACTGTATTTGATGTGCATCACTTTGTGCGTGGGCTGAAGGACTTTCCCTCCTGCTGTGGACCCAGTGGCTTCTCCACTGCCCTGCAGCCTGCTCAGCGGCCAGGGCCCCTTGGTGGCGCAGACTCTCTAGCTTGGACTCGCTGTCTCATCCTGAACAATTTAAATATAGCATTTGGGGTGCATCTGCTTTTGGGAAGAGTCGTGGTTTGTCCTGGGTCAAATAACTGCTGGGCCCATGGTGGGTCATGCAGAAGTGGGCTGTGTTGGTGGACCTGTGGGACCTTCCCCATGGGAGCCCTCTGCTCCCAGCAGAACTGTTCCTGCACCAGCCCAAGGGGACTGGTCCACCAGAAAGGCCAGGGGACATGTCTGACATACGTTGTGATGTAGGTTTGTGGCCCGTATGGTCATGGCATTCTGCAGAGTGGTACCTGACGTGGCCTGAGATGGCTGGTGGTCTTCCAGAGCTCTGCCTCCTGCTCTAGGCTCTGGGGTTTGGAGAGGTCCAAAACTATTTCACCCCCCCATTATTTTTTTTTAACTTAGTCTGATTCGGTTGGCATTGCATTCAGCCTTCTAGAAAAGGGACAGATAAATGAGTGCTACTGCTGGTGTGGGGAGAAGGCAGCGTGGGCTGGGGTGCTGAGGATGGTGGAGGGCGCAGCGGTGGCACCGCTCATCGCAGGACGCAGCTTGCCTGCGGGTGGCTCAGAGCCGGACTACCTAAGGAGGTGTGGATAAAAAGGGAATGATGGACGGAAGTGCTTTGGTATACAGCCAGAGGACTAGGAATAAAGTTACTGAGGCATGAGAACCCCATGAAGTTCACCCAGGCCAAGTGCAAGGTTCTGCAACTGGGTTGGGGCAATCCCCAGCATCAGCACAGACTGGGGAGTGGGTGGGTGGAGGGAGGTATGGAGGGATGGATGGATGGAGAGCACCCTGAGGGAGAAGGACTGGGGAAGACTGGTGGGTGGCAAACAGGACATGAGCTGGCAATGTGGGCTTGCAGCCCAGAAAGCCAAGCACCTCCTGGGCTGCATCACCAGCAGCTCAAGGGAGGGGATGCTCCCCCTCTGCTCCGCTCTCCTCACAGCCCCCCGCAGCGCTGCTCCAGCTCCGGGGTCCCCAGCGCAAGGCAGCGGCTTTGAACTGAATGACGGTGGGGTTAGGCTGGACAGAGGGAAGGAATGTTGCACCACACGGGTGGTGACACGGGCACAGGCTGCCCAGAGCGGCTGTGGGTGCCCCATCCCTGGCAGGGCTCAGGGCCAGGTGGGACGGGGCTTTGGGCAACCTGCTCTGGTGGGAGATGTTCCTGCCCATGGCAGGCGGGGTTGGACCGTATGGTCTCTGAAGGTCCCTTCCAACCCAAACTACTCTGTGAGTACATAATGCCATGATTAAAGCATGGGACAAAAAGGAATTATTTAATTGCCCCAGGCAATTAAATAATTAAATAATTGGTCTCTGTTACAAGACCAATTAAGAAACCCGAGAACTGCGGTTGCTCACCTGTGATCCCAAACTGAGCTTAGTTTGTGTTACTCACACCTAGAAGAAAGATTGGCATCGCTGGGGTGTGAAATACCCTTGTCCCAGCAGGAGGGAAGGACCCTCTGCAGAGCCCTGGGTGTGTTCAGGGCTCAGCGCTGGGGCTGGCCAGGCTGACGCAGATGAGCAGCAAATCTTCACATCGTGCAAATGTGCTGTACCTGTGCTGAGGAGCCTCAGTCCCCTTTTTGTCTCAGCAGATAAAGGGGAACCCAGGACAAGATTAAAGGTGAGAAGCTTTTGGTGCAGATGTTCATGACTTGGTCCTTCATATCATGTGTGCACTGAATAAATTTAAAGCACTGTATTCTCACTGCATCCTTCTGTGTCTCTTCCCACTTTTCTGTAACTCCTGCTTTTACAGTTTTATATTTTACAGATTTACATTTGTCTCCATATGGGAAAATATTTTCCCACCCTCTCCCAGTGGCACAGAAACTGGAGCTGAGAGTTGCAGAGAGCCAGAAAATCCAACAAGCAGCAGCCCAAAGGATGGTCTGAATTTTTTGTGACATTCTTAAAGAAGAGCAGAAACCTCTCAGCTCTTTTGATGCATTAATAAAGGAAAATGGGAGAATAATGCAGAAAGGACAAAACCATAGGGGAAATGCTTTTTTTGAGTGTTTGAGAAAATACGTGATGTATCTTATGATGATTAGGTTCTTACATTCCAGCAGTAATTCAGGTTGTTGCTAAACAGTTGGCATCAGAAATAAACCCTGCTGGATCCAGTCCGCCTGAAGTTATCGATTGGGACGTTTTCCAAGGGCTGAGTAAGATGGTGCCTCTGCCATTAGTGTTGATTTCCAATAAGTCTCCACATACCTGATGGGCGTCAGGAGCTCAAGAGGTAGCACAGTGTCAATTTTTTAAAGAAAGAGAGAGGGAAAAATCTGGGTAATTATTGACTGATTAACCTGATCTTGCTTCTGGACAAAATAATGGAGTATTTGAAGTGGAATTCAATTGAGAGAATTAGAGGAGGGTAAGACAACTAATGCAGTTAGGTGTTGTAAAAATAGATCTGAGCAGCTTCACTGGGTACCTCTGCCTGCTGTGTGCCCGCAGGAGGGCTGGGTTAGCTTTGCTCCCTGCGAGCCCCAGCGCTGCCGCCCCAATGCACCCTGCATCCATCCTGGGTGGCCCTGGGGTCCGCCTGTGGCCCTGAGGCAGGTGGGAGCGGTGGCACAGGGACAGGGAGCTCACAGCACAGCCTGGGCTGCGTTGGGTGCCACCCCGGAGAGCAAGCGGCTGAGCTGAGGGGTTGAGGGAGAGCGGTGGGGAGGACAGGGAGAAATGGTAGGAGCCCATGGAAAGGGAAGGAGTGATTTGCTTGTTAGCCAGCTAATTGCTCCCGGAGAGGTGGGCACCCCAAAACCTTGTGGGTGATGCTGTAAAACAGCCAGGGTTGGAGATCTCTGACAAGTGGGCACATTTGCAGCTGGTGGGAGCAGCCATCCGAAGCTATTCACTCACGTAAATTGTGCTGCCTTAATAGGGTGCCCCTCGCGGGGGCAGCTCTGTCATGGGCCAAGATGCATCCCCAGGGCTGCTGGCTGCAGCTGCCTGCCCTCACCCATGCAGTGCCCACCGCATCGGTCCTGTGCGACACTGCTCTGCTCTCATCGGGCCCATCACCCACTTTGAGCAGCATTTTAGCAGGACCTCATTGCTGTGCAAACAAAACCACACCCTTCAGCTTGCATTGTAGCTCAGTGTATGTAATTATTGCTGAAAAAATAATTAAAAGAGCTCCTAAACTCCCCTTGCTTGGAGCCATTGACAGTGCTGTTCCCTGGCCACTCGGTGGCCTCCCACTTTCTGAGGAGCAGCTCCGGTGGAGCCGTGAGCTGGTGTGCTGGCATGAGGCGTGCCGACTGGGGATGCTGGAGGCAAGCTGTGTGTCCTACGAGGTCTGCTGCTGAATGCAAACTGTTCCTTCCATGGCTGTGATGGAAGGTGGCTCCACGAGCCCATGCCAGGCGGGATGGGCAGCAGATCTTGGGAGCTGTTTTGTTGCATGAGTTGGATTCAAGCCCACATGAATGTCCAGGCAGGGTTACAACATTTATATGGCTCCCCTTCATCCCTAGCTCTTCATCACCGTCTGCAAACTGTTGTTTTAGTGGGAGTAGTTGGAAAAAAATGAAAACCCAACACTTTCTCCAAAAAGAGAAACTGGAATGAGTTAGCTGCCCCGTCTCTGTCTCTTCCACCTTTTGCACAGGTTCATCACCAGACCTAAGTGCTGCGTTGTGAGCAAACTTTGATCCCCTCATTTAGGCCTCTGGATTATAAACAACCAACAAGCGTGGCAGCAGGAGAAGCCCTTGGTGCATAGCCCGGCTCTTCCCTTGTGGCTCTTCCTTTGTCCTGAGATGCACCCCAGGGGGTAGCATGGTCATGGCCAGCTCAGCAACAGGCTGGGAAAGGGCTTTGCATGCTGGGCTCCTGGGGGTGAGCTGCCCATGGCCACTCCGTCATTGCAAGCCTGGTTGTTGGTGCAAACCTCTCGGTGTCGGTCCGGCCGGCAGACTTGGACTCTGCTTGTTGGTGACGGTAGCTTGGTGCCTCTGCCTGGCCGGACCGGCAGCCTGCGAGGGGCACGCTGGGTTTCCTGGATGTGCGAAACAGGATCCGTCGCTGCTAATATAAAAAGTATCTTACAGACACAGTCCCACTGATGTTACTAGCTTTGAATTACCTAAATTATGTAATGTAATTTATATTTTTATTACATCAAAATATGTCGTCAGTTAAACATCCTACCTGCTTCCTTCCTTAGTGACGTAAAAAGTCAAAAGCTACAGATTTAACCTGTTGAGGATCACCTCCAAACACAAACGGATGGTACAGATGAGGCATTTCGGGGAGCACCTTTAGTTCCAGGGGATCAGTAAGAGCTTTTCAGACCCTTCTGTGCATCGTCTCTGTTCTGCTCCAGCGTAAAAGCCTTGTGACATTTTGCAGTGACATTGGACCCAAGCAGCGTCTCTCCTTGCTGCACCTCCAGCAGGATTTGTCCCTTCTGACATGCTGGAAGTTAAAAATCCCAGGGCTCCTGTCCCTTCATGGACATCTCCCATGCCCTCACTCCTGGTGAAGGCAGATGGATGGCATCGCTGTATCCTGTTTCTGCAACCTGGAAAACAGCTGGAGCTCCTTGTATTCCTTCTGCATGGAAGAGACAATTCCAGCTCTGCTCAGGGCGGTGGTCGCACAGTTTTCTGTCCACCCCTCTGCATGCTTCTCTCTTCTGTCATACCTGCTGCAAATGGTTGTGTTGGTCACAGTTGAAAAAACTAGAAAATTAGGAAAGGATGGAGTCGGCATCTTGCAAATTGAGCGTCTAATTTTTTTCCTCTTATTTTACTTAGCTTGAATAAGTAAGTTGCAATGCCAGACTCTGAGCTGCATTTCACAGAATCGCAGACTGGTGGGGGTTGGCAGGGGCTGCTGGAGATGAGCTAGTCCAAGCCCTGCTACAGCAGGTTCTCCTAGAGCAGGTCGCACGGAGTCATGTCCAGGCAGGTTGTGACTGTCTCCAGGGAAGGAGACCCCACAGCCTCTCCGGGCAGCCTGTGCCAGGGCTCTGTCACCCTCAAGGTGAAGAAGCTCTTCCTCACGTTCAGATGGAACTTCTCGTGTTGCAGTTTGTGCCCGTTGCCCCTTGCCCTGTCGCTGGACACTGCTGGAAAGAGCCTGGCCCCGTCCTCTTGACACTTGCCCTTAAGCTGTTTGTGGACATTGATAAGACCTCCTCAGTCTGCTGTTCTCCAGGCTGAATAGGCCCAGCTCTCCCGGCCTTTCCTCGTGAGGGAGATGCTCCAGTCCCCTCACCATCTTTGTAGCCTCTGCTGGGCTCTTTCCGAGCAGTTCCCAGTCTCTCTGGAACGGGGCAGCCCAGCACTGGACACAGCACTGCAGAGCAGCCTCACCAGGGCAGAGCGGAGGGGGAGGATCACCTACCTCCACCTGCTGGCCACGCTTCTCCTTGTGTATCCCAGGGTCCCACTGACCCCTTGGCCACCAGGGCACACTGCTGGCCCATGGGCAACTTGCTGCCCACCAGCACTCCCAGGTCTTTCTCTGCAGAGCTGCCTTCCAGCAGGCCAGCCCAGCCTGTGCTGGTGCGTGGGGCTGTCCCTCCCCAGGTGTTCCCAAGAGGGAACATCAGCTTTTGGGAACTGAAGGACTGCATAGAGGTCACTGACATCCCAAATCTCTTTTGGCAAATGGGACTTGAGCTGGGAAGTCCTTCTCCACAAGGCTGCTCTCTCTTCCCCCACCCCCCAGTCTGTGCAGGTACTGGGGACTGCCCCAACCCAGATGCAGGACCCTGCACTTGGCCCAGCTGAACTTCATGAGGTTTGCACGGACCCACTGCTCCAGCCTATCCAGGACCCCCTGCCATCCCTTCCCTCCAGCATCTCAGCTGCACCAGTCAGCTTCATGTCACCCACAAACCTGCTGAGGGTGCACTTAATCCCACTGTCTGTTGTTGATGAAGACAACAGATGAAGTGTTGGTCCCAGTATGGACACCATTTGTTACTGGTTTTCACTTGCACATCGAGCCATTGACTGCAACTCTTTGGACGTGGCCATCCAGCCAATTCCTTATCCATCTATAGTCCATCCATCAAATCTGTATCTCTCCGAATAAGAAGCAAGAAGGTTGTGGGAGACCATATGAAATGCCTTACAGAAGTCCAGGTTGGTAACACCTGTAGCTCTTCCCTTGTCCACTGATGTGGTGACTCCATTGTGGAAGACCACCGGCTCAGCCAGGCAGGATTTGCCCTTGGTGAAGTGACCTTCACTGTCTCTCGTCACCTCCCTGTCATCCATGTTTTTACATGTCTTCCAGGAGGCTCTGCTCCACGATCTTAGTGGGCTCGGAGGTGAGGCTCGCTGGTCAGTAGTTCCCAGCTTGGGGCTGGAAAACCTTTCTAGCCAATCTCCTCCCTGGTGGTTTTTAGAACAGATTTAATTTTTATTACTTTAAGGCCATAAAACACTATGGAAAATGTTTCAATCAACTCCACAGATCCAGGAAGGATTCCTTGTGGCTTGCTCCCAGAGCCCAGGTAGTTTGTGGGGCTGCCAGGTCTGTGCTTCCTCTTTGCATTTGTGTTTAAAAGAAACCCTACATTTTGTAAATGTAAGTGCCAAGATAAACAGGCACATCAATGGCAACCTGCAAAAGACAGAAGAAAAGTTTTAAGGTGAGAAAGGTTTATTTTTTAAACTTGCAGGAACTGTGGTCAGGATCTTCTTTAATTTTGTATTAAAAAAGTTAGCTCTTTGCCAAAAAGATCCTTCTTGCAGCTCTGTCAGGTAACTCAGTTATGAATTAGTTTGGAATTGTGCTCTTGATTACATTGGTTGGCTGTTATCAGTAAAGAACCGCAGGCCACAGAGGGGTGAAGGTTTATTAATCTGAATGATAAGTGAGCCAGGAAGCTTTGATGGCTGAGAACTGTACCGTGTGTGCAAAGTCACCGTATCGTGCGTGCAGAGTCAGTGTTGCGGTGATGCTCTGGTGTGCTGCAGTGGGTGGGTGTCAGTCCTGCAGTTGGCTGTGAGGGGTGCAGGTCTGGTGCCTGTCCCAGCCCTTCTGCTCACCGCTGGGTGCTTTGGAGGCTGTTTCCCTCCTCTGTTGACGATGGCAATATCAGTGCTGCGTGTTGGGCTGCAGGCAGGATCCCCTCCAGCCCTGAGGAGCATCCTACATGGCAGCACTGGGTGCTGGTTCCTTGCGTTTGTCCCCTTCCGTGTTGCACGGGGGATGCTTTTGGGAACTCAGAGTTGTGGGGAAGGGGAATGCCAGGGAATCTGTTTTCCCTCTTTCCCAAGCAGCTGAGGCTGTGCTGGAGCTGAGTGTTGCCAGCCTGGGCTGGGTGTTCACCCTCTTCCAGGCGGCTACCCTGGTTGCTGTTGGCAGAGGGAGGGGAGAGAGGTCCCACCACTGCCTGCACCCCTGCCTCCCCCATGCCACCTGAACTCCCGGGCAGGTCACAGTGGTGACTGGGGACATGGCCCCACAGTGCTGGTGGCCATGGGGACGTCCCCGCCTCCCTGCTGTGCTCAATGCCGCTGGAGCAGAACAGACATTCCAGGATGGCTGTGGGATGCAGGGAGCCTGGCCCATCCTCTTAAACGTCATGTCTTGCCCTTTAGCACTGCTCTGCTCGCTGGTGTGACTCCGGCCATAGCAGTGGCGATGTTGTGGTACTTCAGCTTCTTGTTGCTGAATGTTACTCACTGTGAATGGTTAAATAGGTTTGAGTGAGTCACTTAAACAGACGCCATGGATGTGAAAATAATTGTCTAGGAAGCTTGTGCCTGCCAGGTCACCAAGTAATCCTCACACATCCTGTGAGTCGAAGCCAGCCAGAAGGAGTGTGTTCTCCCTGCTGCTCAGTTGAAAATATTTTGAGGGAAGACATCCTAGCTCCCCATCCCATGTCCCCTCCATCCATCCACACAGTCGTGTCCCCTTCCTGGGTGAGCAAGCCTAGCTCCCTGCCTGTCCCTGTGTTTGTGGCAGCCTGTTGTCCCCCAGCACTCCAAGGTCTTTGCTTCCCCGTCAGCGGGTCCTAACCTGTCTGGGTACAGGGAGTTACTCAGCTCAGGCTGGCTTGTTTCTTTTTTAAATACAAGTTCTTTCAAGAACAGGGAGAAAATAAATAATTAGTCACTTAAAGGAGAACTCAAATGGAAAATGTCCTCTTCCCTTCCCTGCATTTGTGTGTATTGTCCAGCAAATAAAGAATTTACCGCTTCCCCGTGAGGCCACTATGTTGCTCAGAAATACCTGGAGTCTGGGGTGAGGGTGTTAGCAGATGTGTTCCTCTTCTCCTTTTCCCAGTAGTGCTGAGGCTCTTGGCTCGGGGTCAGAAATGTGTACAACTGTCTATAGGATGTGACCTTCCCCCAGCACATTCCCATCATGATGATTTTATAATTATGCCTGTGACTGGCAGCTGGGAATGTGCAGCATCAGAGCTACCACAGCCATTGAAATGACTCAGTTAATGTGCCTAGAGTCTGTTAAACAAAGTTTAATTTAATTAAGTCAGTCTTGATCTCATCAAAATCAAGAGGGAGCATGAGGGTGGCAGCATTTCTGAGAAATCATATTTGAATGGCAGGTGGTTTGTACTTTCTTTAGTATCTGGATTTTGAGATACTGCAACGTGCTGGTCTCGGTGCTGAGTTGTGGAGTTGGCCACCCCACAGTCAGGGCACTGCTGTGTGGGAAGCCGGGCTGCCGCAAGCCCACAGGTCAGCACAGGGTATTTTGTACCACCCAACCTCACCCAACCTTTTTGCAGTTGTGCAGCATGCAGGGCTGCGCAGGCAGAACATGGTTGGGTACCTGCATGCTGGGCATGGGTGCTGTGCCCCACACTCCAACCTTGCTGGTGTGCTCAGGGCAGGGTCTGGCAGGATGGTGAGGGGCACACCTGCATGTCCCAGCTCCTTCAAGGATGCTGGTTTCTGGGACAAAACCTGGCTGAGATCACAGCATCACAGAGTAGTTTGGGTTGGAAGGGACCTTCAGAGATCATCCAGTCCACCCTCCCTGCCATGGGCAGGAACATCTCCCACCAGAGCAGGTTGCCCAAAGCCCCGTCCCACCTGGCCCTGAGCCCTGCCAGGGATGGGGCACCCACAGCCGCTCTGGGCAGCCTGTGCCCGTGTCACCACCCGCGTGGTGCAACATTCCTTCCCTCTGTCCAGCCTAAACCTACTCTCTTCCAGTTCAAAGCCATTGCCTTGTGCTGGGGACCCCAGAGCTGGAGCAGCGCTGCGGGGGGCCGTGAGGAGAGCGGAGCAGAGGGGGAGCATCCCCTCCCTTGAGCTGCTGGTGATGCAGCCCAGGAGGTGCTTGGCTTTCTGGGCTGCAAGCGCGCATTGCTGGCTGATGTCCCATTTGTCACGCACCAATATCTCTCTGTTCTTTGCTGCATGACTGATCAAGGAGGTTCATGCCGATCCAGGTTTGCTGAGCATGTGGCTTGTGGCTTGGAGGTGCTGCTCCTATGCAGCGAAAAGTCTTACAAGGCCCAAGTGCCAGGAGATGTTGCAATGGTTGTGCTGTCAGTGGTGGTGAGTTCAGAGCCGATTGCTGGCGTTTGCGCTCAGGAGCAAGGGCAGAGAGCCCTGTGCTAGACCCCATCAGCCAGGCAGGGCTTGGAACCTCCCCATCTGATGTACTTCTTCTGAATGTGACATATGCTGTAGTTGCGTCCTCTCTCTAGCCAATTCAGGAGTCCTGCAGCCTGCTAGACTCTTGTAAAAGCCCTCACAGTCTTGGAGAGACAACCCTGGGGAGATGCTGAGACTCACCGATGGGCTCTGTGCGCAGCAGGACTGTTCTTCCAGTGTGAGCCACGTGCAAGTCACACAGGCTTGCATGGGATGTCTGCGGGGACAAGGAGGAAGGGACTTGCTTGTACTTACTCTTATTTGCAACTCCTGTGCCCCTGCCCGTTGAAATAGGAGAATTGCAGCACACCCTCCCACCACTGCTGGGCTGCTTAGTCATTTCATGGGCTGTGGGACTGTTGGGTGGTGGTGGTGTTTCTGGCCACTTTAGCCCCTATTTTTCTGCCAAAAGCAGCAAATTCAGGCTGGGGAGCGAACACACAGACCCTGGCTGTTAGTCAGGGGGTGTTAGAGGAAAATGTCACCTTTCATAATGCCCTGGGAGGGGCTGGCCGGTGTGGCAGAGGCTTGGGGAGATCAGCCCTTGGTGAGCAGAAGTTTTTTGGTGTCCAGCAGCGGTTTTCTCTCCGCTCAGGAACTAGCTCTGTGGATTGTGTATCCCTTCCCTTCCATTTTCCGCAGAGCACTGGGTATGGGGGAAGTTAGGGCAGTGTGGCCAGGGGGTCCCTGGCTCCCTGCTTGCCTGACCAGCAATGGGTTTATTTCCAGGCTCAGGAGAGTCCAGCAGGTGTGTGAGGAAGAAGTGCTCCCAGTCTGGAAGTGGGAGTGCTCCCAGCTCTGGACTCCACATGCTGCAGGGCCAGGCAGCAGATTTTTAGCGGTGTCTCCAACACCTCCATATTTGCTCTTTTCTTTCTCCCCAGAAACAAAGGAGGAGCTGGAAGAGCTGATGTCTGACATAAAGAAGACGGCGAACAAAGTGCGCTCCAAGCTAAAGAGTGAGTATTTGCTTGTGATGCTGCTGTGGGGCTCTGCCCGCTGCCCTCCTGCCCTGCAGCCCCAGGCAGCGGGTGCCGCAGCTCCCACCCTGGGCTGGGCATGCAGCAGGCAGAGCGCATCGCTGCCGGGTCCTGCTCCGTGCCCCTGGTGCTCTGCACTTCCCGCTAGTCCCCCGTGACCGCAAGTGCCGCCGGGCCCTGGCTGTCACCTCAACCCTACGCTGGCAGCAGCTGGGGTTTGGCTCGGGTCAAGGCAGTTGTGGGGTGGTTTGCTCTAGGTAGGAAAGGGCAGGTTATGGACACGCCGCCAGCCCGGCCTGCACAACCTCTGGCAACCGAGCTGACGCAAGGAGGGGTCACAGAGCTGGGGGAAGGGACAGCCAGAAGTGGTACCTGCCATTGCTTTGCAATGATGACCCAGGGATGGGCATCATCTTCTCTCCTCCAGCATAATCTAGCTGCTTTTATGTGCCCTTTATGAATTTGTCCCCTTGTGCCCTGTCCCCAGGATCGAGGTGAGGGAACAGGGCCACAAGCACCTAATGGGCTGCAAGCAAGTCCCATGCTGCCAGCACAGGCAGATGTTGTGCTCTCCTGGTGAGCCCTGGCTCTGAGCAAACTGCAGCATGGCCAAATGCCGCCAGGTTGTTGACAACAGGTTGTTGCAGACAGGTGGTTGAAGAGGTGCTGCTGTGGGACTTGCAAGGCTCCAAGAAGAGCTGGCTCTGACCCGGTGAGCCAGGTTGGCACAGGCAGCCTAGGCAGGCACAGCACCAAGGAGTCCCCATGTGGAGAACCATGGTCCTTCTTCCTTATGTGTCTCTCTGGCAGCATGGGGCATACTTCCCTGCTGCTCCCATCCTGCTCCTGCGGGGCTAGTATTGCTTTTCCATCCCTAGTGCAGGCTGCATTGCTTGTGGCATTGCCCAAGGCAGCGGTGCCTCCTGCCCATCCCGGCTGCACCGCTAGCGTAGGCGGGCAGGAGGCACCGCTTCTCCAGACACGGGCTCTGTGGGTCAGCGGTGGTGAAGAAGGGGGCTGTTGGACTCGAGGAAAGTTGTCCTGCCTCATCAGCATGCCCTGTTACCTTGGCATGCCTCCACCTTGGGTAGCGCAGGGGCAGAACGTGGCCAACGTGACTGTTAGTTTCCACCATTGGGAGGGTCAGTTGGTCTCTGACAAGTGGGGAGTGAGGACAACACGACTGTCAGCCCGCTGATGGCAGGAGTTGTGCTGGAGCACTTGGACTAGCCCAAAAGCCCAAGACTGCACCCATGGGATTCAGTGGTTCAGTGAGGACGGCAGCATCTTGAGGCAGGTCACCCTGGCGTGGCTCAGATTTGCCTGTAGTGGTCTTGGACATCAGCGTGGGCTTTGCCCGAGATTGTTGCAGGAGACCTGGCTGTGTCTGAAGGGTGGGAGAGGACCTAGTGCTTCCCCCATGGCAGCAGCGTTCTCCCTAATCCCAGGGTTTCGTGGGAGCCCCGCAGCTATGGAGGACTCTAGATACGGCTGGAGCTGTTCGTTAGGTTCCTCACCACTGGTGTGGCCATGGCTCATGTTTATGCCAGAAGGAGACTTGTACCTCTGCTGCCTCCTTGCTGCCCTCTGTCCTGATGTGTGATCTCAGGTAGACCCCGGAACAGGAACCAGGGGCCAGCTTACCCATTTCATAAACCAGGGGTCCCTTCCCATGCACCAGAGCCCCGCCCCCAGCCATACTGGGACCCTGCCGTCCAGGTAGGGACAGGGTTTAGCCTGTGCAAAACAAAAAATCCTTTTCCATAGCTGGTTTTTTTTCTGTATTTTTGAAGGGGCTTTGAGAGCCTGAAGGATTGCAGGACAGGCTCCAATTCCTGTTTCCTTCTTCCAGAAAAGACTCACTGGTATCGTATTTACCTGGAACAACAGATGATTAGTCCTTGTGCTTTGTCCCAAATTGCCTTGTGGCCAGCACGATCAATGAAAGAAAACAGTCAGGACTGATCAAAAACACCATCTGCTGACAACGAATTGACTTTTTTAGGACAGACATTGCTCATGCAGTGGGTAATTCTAATTACGAGCTTCTCGGGAGAATGTGATTTTATTAATTATCATAAATTCACAATGTTTGCCAATACTGTTCCTTGAGAACAGGGAACGGTTTATGGCAAGTGTGGAGGAAGACCAGTTGCTGATGAAATATGCTGGGCAGGCAGCAGCCGGTGCGCTGACAGGCAGAGGAGCGTACAGGAGAAGTGCTGTGGCCGTCTGACTGTGTGGGATGGGACCTTTCAGATAAGCTCTAGATACAGACGCTTGTTCCAGGAGAGAATAGGAGGGAGTGCAGAATTTGTGCCGATGTTCTGCAGCACTCCCCTGGAGCGCGCTGTGCTGTTGAGCACCCTCTGAGAGCACTGTGCAGGGGTCCCCAGGCCCACAGTCCCTCTTACAGCGCTGCTGCTTGGTGCAGGGCAGTACCGTGAGGCCACCCGTGCTCACCGGCACGAAGCAGGAGCTCAGATGTGCACCATGGTGGTGATGTCCTGCGCTCTGCCCTGCTGCACTGGTTGGTGCTGGGGAGCCACTGGGCAGCTCCAGGGAATGGGGAGCCCCTGCTGCAGGAGGAGCCTGCTTCATGCTAGGCTTGTGGGACCGGCTCCAGCATGGAGGGTGCTGGGGACAGCAGAGCTCAGAGAACTGGGGGATGTCTGCCTTGCTCTGTGCCAGACCTCCTGCCCTGCAGCCTCGTGCCCTCTCCCTGCCCAAACCACAGTGAGATGCTGAGCAGGGAAGTGCTCCTTCCTGCTGTGATTTACGGTCTTTGGGCAGGTGAGGAGGAGTTCATCTCACTTAGTTGCACCACCGGGCATAATGAAGAGGGAAAATCTCTGCCTTGCTGCAGAGGACTGTTTTAGCAAGATGAAGCATGCTGTCGCCAGCCTGGTGGGTCCTCCCTGTGCAAGGCCGGGCAGCTGGCAAACCTACTATTTTTAGGGTCCCTGGAGAAGTCTTGAGCTTGGTTATTTTGCAGAGACATTTTAGCTCTGGGTTTCCTCCTGCTGCCTAGCAGGGGGAGAGCAGCATTCCATTTTGCTTGAATACTGGGAAGTGTGAAGATCAGACCTGAACATTACATCAGTTTTGTATTGAAATCCTTGCTTACCAGCCTGGGGGTGACAGGTGCTGCCCTTGACAGCACCAGGTCTTGGCCAGTGGCCAGGCACTGAGTGCTTCGCAGTAATGAAACGGGGCTTTGCTGCCAGTCCAGGCGAAACCACAGGCAGGAGCAGGGGACTGCTCGATGCCAGACGCTCCACGATTTGCAGGCTTCTCTTTTGCAGCCCCTTTGCCAAACAATCCCTTTTCCTTTTCTAAAGAGCGTGAAATAATCTGTGTCCTTTTACCTTGACCAGGTATTGAGCAGAGTATTGAACAAGAGGAAGGACTGAACAGGTCATCTGCTGACCTGCGGATAAGGAAAACTCAGGTGAGTCTCTACCCTGTGGCGCTGGGAGGGGGAGGGCAGGCAGCAGCTGGAGGCAGCTGAGGGATCCCAGGAGCTGAGTGAGAGGGGAGGGCTGTGCTTGGCTTTAGAGCAATCAGGTTGCAAATACTGAGCAAAGTAACACAGCACATTTCTGAACAGATCAGCGAAAAAGCCAGCCTGACCCATGACGTAAGTACATGCAGAAGGAGCTGTGGCAGGGAGGGCAGCATGCATTGGCTTTGTGCCTGCGTGCAACTCTGGGCATCTCTGTGGACAAACAGACAGGTGGGTTTCTGCACATCCATGTTAAGCGTATCACTAAAGATGATTTTGACTGGAGCAAAAACACCTTTTGAAGTGCCAGCATTGTGGCGGGGACTGTTTGCCTGCAGCGTGTTCAGAAACCTGCAGCCTTGGTGTGTTTCTGCAGTGCCTGGAAGGATGCTTGAACAGTTCATAAACGAGACCAGACTTACTAATGCAGCTGGGTAACTCACCTGAAGTTTCATTTCATCTAAGAAGATGGGTGGTCTTTCAGAGGGTACTGTGCAGGCTTGCAGCCTGCTGGAAATGTTCTTCCCTGTTGGGGCTGTGGTTGCCCCTCCACCGGGCATTGATGTGGCTTTGCAGCCCAGGAGACATTAGACTTTTGAAGGGCTGACACAACTTTTCTGCTTTTCCATGGAACCAACAGTAACTAGCACCTTGTTTAGATGGGTTTCTTAGCAGGGTTATCCAGGGGTAGAGGCAGAGATGGGGTGCACCTCCATTCTCCTCCTTCTAGGTGTGTTAAGCTCAGTTGTGACAGATGGTTGTGCTGCTTGTGCTTCTGCCTGCAGCCAAGGTGGGGTGAAGTGTGTTGGCTCTGCAAGAGATGGAGGTTGAGGGACATGGGGCTTGTCCATGGGTCCAACAGCACACACTGGAAGTGGGAAGTCACCAACTCTGCTTTGAACTGAGGCTGGGCTGCATGACCTCCTGACATCCCTTCCAGCCTCAATTATCCTACAGTTCTATGTAACTTCCCTCCCACCCCCCAAAGTCAAGAAATAGCTTAGAAATATTTGATGTAAGAAGTGTTGGAGTATCTTGCAAAGAGGCTTTTCTCTCAGGAGCAGCGGGAATGTCTGATTGCTGTGGATGTCCCTGCTGAGCGCTGCTTGAGTCCTGGCCTAAGGCAGCTGGAAAGAGAGGGCAGGTCACAAACGTCTCTCTGGTGTCCGTGGTGGGTACTAGTGGGAACACTTTGAGAACACCAACAGAGAGAGCGCATGCAGTCAGTGGGGTTACGGCAAGGCCAGTAACGTGGCAGAAAGTGCCAAAAGAAAATTTCCTTGGGGAAGCAGCAGGCAAGCACGACGCGGGAAGGCAGTGCAAAGTGCTGGAGGAGCACTGATGGAAAGGCTGTTGAGGGGCAGCTGGGGGCAGGGGAGATGACTGAGCTTCGTACACCCCTCATGCAGCCTGCGGAACCTGCACAGGTCTCAGGTTAACTCAGAAGCATTTGACTGCTGATGACTGGAGGTCTCATAAGACAAGGTTACCCATGGTCTCCAGGTGCTTTGGAAACCAGGGCTTGAATTCCTAAATAATGCGTACTTTACAAAAATAGGACATACTTTTACAAATTTTCTGAAATCAGAGCTATGCAATAGTCTTGGGCATCCCAGGGTTGCAGAGCATGTCGTGATGGAGGCAGGAGAGACCAAGGCCGTGGCTCTAGTGGGCTCTGTTGGATCAGCCAGTGGTGCAGATTTGTTTGGATCAGGTGGAGGCATGTGGTGGCACCTTGGCCCCAGCATGGGTGCAGGACTTCGTGCTGACTGGAGCTGCTGTACTGTGCACCGTGCGCAGGAGGGTGGGTGGCACCTGGCACTGCACCCACAAACACATCATTAACTCCAGCTTTTCAAGGAAGGTGGATCTGAAAGAGTGCATTTGTGCTGGGTTGGCACCCTGTGTTGTGTGACCATGACATTTTTGTATTGAGTCCATCCCTTGTTGTCTGTGGTCTGAGCTCTGAAAGCTGAACTAGTTTACCCTGATGAAATGGCACTAGATAGAGGAGATTACTGGTGTATACTGGAAAAAGTGTACAAAGCAAACAAGTGTTAGATTTAGAGATGGCATAACTTGGCCAAACTACTCAGTGACAGGCTGAAAATGTGGTTTAATTCTCGTGGGGAAGTGATTGTGGAAGAACGTGATGTTTTACAGCTTCAGCTCCTCCATCTGCCCGAAGGAAAGTCAGAGACTTGATTGCATGAACTGTTTGACGAGATCTTCCCCCATCATCTGTGATTCACCCTGGACAAAGCAGCTCCCTCCAAGGCCTTTCCAGAGAGGGGCTGTGCCTGCTCAGTGTTGGTTTTGTAGTGTTGCCCCAGGCCACGGGCATGGTGGGGAAGCGCATCCATGGGGCCTTCTCAGGTGTGGGGTGTGACCAGGCTTCTCCCTTCCTCTTGCGCAGGGGTGCTGCTGCCTTTGGGGGCACCAGGGTGGTGTCCAGCAGACCCTTGCTGAGGATAGGTGAGCCTCTCCCTGCTCTACAAGGGTGCTCAGGTCCTGATAGCAGGATCAGGCCATCCACTGACAGTTGCGTGCCTAGGCCATGGCCAGCTTCTGCATCTTGGCGTGGGATCTGACTTCAGCACTGCCTCCTCTGCAGCTACTTGGACTCTAAAGCTACTGGTTCATGTATAGGCTGAAAGGGTCACTTCTCCCCTGCCAACCACCATGAGTCAGGCTGTCGTGAGGATCTCGCAGGGGAAGGGGATCACTCTTGAGTGACCCCAAGCGCCTGCTCAGCCCGCAGGTCCCCTCATCTCCAACTTGTCGTGCGTGGTTCGTGGTTCACTGGACTCTTTTCTGTGCTCTGCCGTGTTCGTTTACTTTGTTGAAATGTTTATGCCTTGGGAGGTGGCACAAGCACATTTTTGTCCTCTTGCTTTGTCCTGCAGAAGCGGTGAGTCTGAGGACCACTGCTCATGAGCAGGCAGTGTCCTGTGTGTCTCCTGCAGGGAGAGGGAAGAAAGAGTTAGATAAACTGAATGGAAGTGTACGCATGGAAGCAGCAGAGGGAATGGCAGAAAATGGGATAAGGACTGGTGTAGGTTGATGGCACCTAACCCAAAAGGTCATCGAGATGCCAGCATGAATACATGCAGCTTCTAAGAAGGCTTAGGGTGGAAAACCATTAGGCAGTGTATTCCAGGACAGGAGGTGAGAGGGCCTCTGAAGCTCCCATGCAATTTAAATCATTCCATAATTGTAGTTCAGCTATGCTGCCTAATGACCCTGGGGCAGGAGAGGTTAATGGGGTGGAAGGTTGGTGTTGCTGGCAGCTCCTGGTGAGCACAAAAGATGCATCCCAACCCCCTCTGTGGCCACCAGTAGCAAAGGCCCAGGTGAAGGGGACCTGTAGGACATGTCACACACAAACGCTGCTAGCCATACGTTTTGTGGTGCATGCGATTTTGGGGCATGAGAAAACGGGTGAATCCAGAAGGGAGTGAAACCAGCTTTATTTTAAATATATTTTTATTGAGTAAACTCCCTTCCTGTTCAGTGCAGTCTCACGCTAGGCTTTGTTAGCTCAGTTGCAGCACTCTGGTGTTGAGCTTCTTTGGTTCATGTCTGTATTTTAAGCACCTTGCCTGTCCCGCCTCGGCCATGGGCTTGGGCGGTGAGAGTTCAGCCAGGCTGGAGACGTTTCCCCGGGGGCAGTCACACTGTGGTGGCTGGACAAACCATCTGCATTGCAATGAGCCGTGTTGAGGACATGCATCTTGGGTCCAGGACATCTGGACCTGAAGTCTATGAGCCTGTCACGGCTGTCTTGCCATCGCAGCATCTTAAAATCAGCCTTCTCTGGGCTGAAGCTTTGTCTTCTGCCCCACCAGGCAGGGTTGCTGTGTAGTTTTTACAGTGAGTTGGCCACCCTTCTGGTGATCCTTTGTTGAGAGAGCACCCAGCAAGATGCAGTCATTGCTCCAGCAGTGGAATCAGCCTCGGCATCGCTGCAGGACGAGCTGCAGTGCTCTGTCCTCGCTGGTAGTAGTGGAGGAGGTGCATGAAAATGATGTGTCTCAGAGCAGAGAAGCAAGGCCTTGCTCTGCAATGAAGATTGTGTTTTAGCAAACTATTAAACTGCTAAAGGTAACAGGAGCTGCCGACATTGCTCTTCAGCACCTAGAAGTGGGGATCCTGGCATGGATCTGCTGCTCTTGCAGGGGGTTTATGCACAAATACAGCTCAGTAAAAATCCTCCTTTCTCTAAGCACTTTGCAGTGAACCAGAGTAATTTTAGCATTTGTAGTTTATCTCCTTTGCAGTCTGGGAAGCCACTTGAGTAGTCTGCTCTCCTGTGCTGCACCTGGTGCCAGATCAAGACAGCAGCAACATTAACTGATCATTTCTGCAGAGGCAGCTTCCAGCTCGGAGCCCAGTGTCCTGCTGGTCCTGCACGAGTGGCAGGAGGCTACCGTGGCTGAGCCTGGGGCAGTGGGGAAACAGTCCTCCACAAAACTGGGGCATAAGAAAGGCTTGTCTCCAGAGCAAGTGGGAAGGAGAATTCTGGAGTGTAGTGAAGCCAAAGCAAAGGGTGGTGCAACAGCACACAGCAAAGGACAGCAGCAGGTCCCTCTGCACGCCAGCACTCCGGTCCTTCCCTGGAGGGATCCTGGCACAGACAGAGCGCTGCTCTAGTTGGGCAGTGTCGGGGGGAGTCAGCAGGTCTCTTCGCTGGAAAAACCTCTGTCATTACCACCCCAGAGACACTGCTGTGTGCTGACAGAAGTGCTGTGAAACCCACACTGGGCTTTCTGCCCTGTTGCTCTCCCCTGTGCCCTTCAGGAGCTGTTTGCCATCTCAAATGCAGGTGCTGGGTGGCAGTGGCATGGAGGGGGAGAGCGAGGAGGTGGGAGTTGAAGGTGGCTGGCCCTGGTGTCAGCTGTGGTGTCCCCATGTGTCCTAGGCAAAGGCATTACTTCTGCAGTGTCTAAGGAAACTAGAGGGGGCCATAAATCGGTGCTTTGTAGCCCAGGGCCATGAATTTGAGCAGGGTTTACATTTGCTCCTTGTTGAAGCTCTGTGATTTGGAAATCATCCTGGCACATGGGAGAGCGGGATTCAGGGCTCTGCTCCACCACAGAGTCACAGAATGGTTTGGGTTGGAAGGGACCTTCAGAGATCATCCAGTCCACCCTCCCTGCCACGGGCAGGAACATCTCCCACCAGAGCAGGTTGCCCAAAGCCCCGTCCCACCTGGCCCTGAGCCCTGCCAGGGATGGGGCACCCACAGCCGCTCTGGGCAGCCTGTGCCCGTGTCACCACCCGCGTGGTGCAACATTCCTTCCCTCCGTCCAGCCTAAACCTACTCTCTTCCAGTTCAAAGCTGCTGCCCCTTATCCTGTCGCTGCAGGCCCTGGTCAAAGCCTCTCCCCATCTTTCCTGTGTGCCCCCTTGAAGCGCTGAGTGGTCGCAGGAAGATGTGCCCGGAGCCGCCTCTTCTCCAGGCTGCACAACCCCAACTCTGTCATCCATGGACCACTCAGTCAAGGAGCTGGGAAGTCTTCCTGTAATTTGGGCATTTCTTTAGGTTCTGTAGGTAATCAGGGGAGAGGAGCTCCTCTGGGCTGCAGCTTGGAGCCCCTGCACTGGGAGGCTGAGATGGGCAGTGTAGCACACTGCTGCGCTTTGGGGCTTTGGCTTCTGACCTGGGTGGTCTCTGACTCCGGGCTCCTGCAGCTGTTAGTCTTCCCAGGGATGCCGACCCCATGCTGGGACCCCGTGTCCCTCAGTGTAGAAGACTGAAGCTGGGTTAATTAGCATTGATAATATACAGCTGTGGGCTGGCTTCAGGGCTGGCCCATGTAGATAAGGTGCAGCTGTGGCTGGGTAAGTGAAGTGGTTGAGAGCCAGTGAAGGGAGAGCAGCCGAGGAAGAAGCGGGGAGAGGAAGAAGCAAGAGAAGAGCAGAGTGTGCCCTGGATGAGGCAAAGGCAGCAGAGGGACTGTATGAAGAGTATGCTGGATGAGATCATGAAAGACCTTGTTGCAGGTTGATAGTTTGGAGTGTCGTGACACAGTGTGCATGCCCAGTGTGCACGCTCGTGTGTGCAGGAGGGGATGGAGGCTGGGAGGTGAGCTGGGCACAGGGTGGTGTTGTCCCAGGGTTATGTTGCTGGCTTTGCTTGTTGCTGCACGCTGTGGGTAAGAGGAGGGGACAGCTCTGGCAGGCTGGCTAGCAGCACTGCTGGGCTGTGTGTGCCTGATGGTTGAGCTGTACTGGTGCAACTGTTGTAGCTGTCACCTGAGGAACTGTGTGGGGTGAGCTTGTATTAAAGCAGTCTTCTGGCTGGAGCATACCATTAGTGTGAAAGTGTCCCTCACTCTTGCTTATGTTGGTTTTTGCCCTGGTACCCAGTCTTGAATTTTTGGTGCTATGGGTCAGATCCTTGGTGGGGCCACCACCTTGCAGTGGAGCTATTGCACCTGACATTGGCTGTGTCTGTAGTTTGAGCGTCCCTCTTGGACTCCTGGCCATACAGGGACAAACAGCAGCCCAACTAGAAATCTGGTACCCAGGTTTGTTCCTTGTTGAGGGATCACAGCAAAGTGGTGAGAAGGGAGCTCGGGACATCCCAGCCCCTGCCACAGAGCAGTGCCAGTCGTGTCAGGTTGCTCGTGGTCCTGTCCAGCTGTATTCTCAGTATTAGATTCTCAGATATAGAAGGATGGAGATGCCATTGGCATCAGTCCATGGGTCCTCTGGGCCCCAGTCCAGTGTTTGACCAACCTTATGATGATTTTTTCCTCCTTACTACTTAACTAGAATTCCGTGTGTCCCAGCTTGATCTGTTGTCTCGTCCTGCCCCTGTGCACCTCCAAGAAGAGTCTGGCTCCAGCAACTCTCCATTCTCCCACGGGGTCACTGTAAGCAGCAGTAAGATCCCCCTGAGCTTTCTCCCCTTCAGCTGACCAAACCGTGCTTCTCTCAGCCTGTCCTTATTTCTCCTGTGCTCCAGCTCAGAACACCTTGGTGGCCTCAACTGGCTTTGCTCACACGCAATGTGTTTTGGGGAGCCCCAAGCAGAACGTGGCACGTTAGTTGTGGTCTCACAGGCACTAGGTGGAAGTGAACAATCCCTGTCCGCCCCATGGACTGTCCTCCTGCTCACCCAGCACATGATGAGTTTTACCTTCGCTGCTGACTATGGGACAATGTGAAGTCCGTGAGGACTCCCAGAGCTCTAGGTACTTTCAGGCCAGCTGGCCCCCAGCCCATCCTGTGACATGCATCCTGTCCCCAGTGCAGGATGCTGCATTTGCCCTTGAGCTTCATGGTGTTCCTGTCAGCCCCTTTCTCCAGACTGTTGAGGTCCTTCTGAATACCAGCCCTGTCTCCTATTGCTCTCCCCACTTTGGTATCTTCTGCAAACTTGCTGAAAGCGCACTCCGCTACACCTTCCCAGGTTACTGGTGAAGATGTTTAATGGTATTTTTCAGACCCAATATCGCTCACTGAGGGTTTACCATTAGGAACTGGCCACTGGTCGGACTTGTATTGCTGATCACAACCTGGCAGTCCAGACAGTTTTCAACCAACCTTATCCAACCTGTGTCCTGTCAAAATGGCTGGAAGAATACTGTGGGAGTCCATGTCAAAGGCCTTAAACACAGGGTGTGCACCGTTCCCTGCTCTCCTCTTACCTGCATAGCCAGTCACCTCATTGGAGAAGACCATCAGAATGGCCCAGTGTGATTTTGTCCAGGTAAATCCATGCTGGCTGTTTCCAGTTACCTTCTTGTCCTTCTAGGAGGGTTTACTCAGTGACTGAGAGGAGGCTGAGAGGTTCCCCAAATCTTCCCACCAAAAGATGTGTCATTTGCCCTTTTTTGCCAGTCCTCTGGAACCGCCCATGGTCATTGCTGTCTTTGGCCCTTTGCAGTGACATTAGCCAGCTCCATCAGCATGCTCAGATGCATCCCACCTGGTCCCGTGGACCTGTGTATTTCCAGTTGCCGTAAGCATGCCCGATGTCTGCGTGCCTCTCCACGGGCAGTGTTTCATGCCACTAACTTCTGCTCAGAGGGCACCGGGATGCCAAGGACAGACCTTAGCAGTGATCACCAAGACAAAAGAAGAAATGGAAACCTTAGCCTTTGCTGTGTCCCGGATCACTAGATCTCCCATCCCATTGAGCAGTGGGACCACAGCTCTTTGGTATTAGGGCAGCCCGTCCTGCGGCCCCGCACACTCCTCACACTGCTCCAGCTGAGCTCTGCCTCTCCCAGCTCCACCCTGGGTGCTTGGGCGATGTGTCTGTGTTCCCCCAGAACCTGGCCCCACTCCCACCTTGGCTACTACCTTTGTGTGTGGGATTTGGGATGATTTGAACTGGAGAGCTGGTTTAGATGTGCCTGGTACTTTAAGTGTGGTCCTTGTGTAGGTATTTTGCAGCAAGGACTTCACTAGTTTGCATGGGCTTTGGCGTGAGCAAATCACTGAGTAAAGAGAGGAATGAGGAGCTGATTTCCCCCCTTGTTAACAAGTTGTAAATTAGCAGTAACTGAGCATTAAGATTATGGACTTTTATTCTGGCTTTGCCGGTTTTATCTCCATCCAGTAGAACCTCATCAGACCTGGACCTTTGTCCTGGTTTCGGCTGGGACAGAGTTGATTTTCTTCTTAGCAGCTGGTGCAGTGCTGTGTTTTGGATCTGGGGTGAGGACCATGCTGAGGGCACGCTGATGGTTCGGGTTGTTGCTGGGTGATGTTTACACTTGGTGCAGGATTTCTCTGTTCCTTGGGACCTGCCGGCGAGAGGGCTGGGGGGGCACGGGGAATCGGGAGAGGACACAGCTGGGACAACTGACGCGAACTAGCCAAAGGGCTATTCCATGCCATGGGATGCCACGCTCAGTCTATAAACTGGGGGGAGTGGGTCGGTGCCTGCTGATCGCTGCTCCCTGAGCATCAGTCAGTGGGTGGTGAGCAGCTGTATTGTCCATCACCTGGGGATTTTTTCCATTCCCTTTGGATTTTAGTCTTCTCCCCTTCTCCCTCCTTTTCATTAAATTGTTGCTGTTGTTGTTATTATTTTATTTCAATTATTAATTTTTTCTTATCTCAGCCTTTGAGTTTTATCTTTTTCCTGATTCTCTTCCCCATCCCGCTGGGGGCAGGGGGAGTGAGCAAGCAGCTGCCTGGTACTCAGTTGCTGGTTGGGGTTAAACCACGACAACCTTTCATAGGAACAGCTTTTTCTTACCCTGGGCCAGCTGGTCAGGCTGTGTTGGAGCCAAAAAGGCAGGGAGGTTCATGTGAGTCTGGTCCTCTGGTAGGTGCTGGGGCAGGTGGTGGTGCTGGTCTCCTCCCTGAGGGCACCAGCCCATCCTCCAGTGGCTGTCCCAAACTCCACAAGCTCCCAGCAAACTGGTCCCAGGGGTAGCCTCGCTCCAGGGCTGCTTCTGCACGGAGGAAAGGTTGTTTTCATGTTCTAAATTAATTACATTAAAATCACTTTGTTTATCCCTGTTTCACATCAGCAGTTTGAGTAAAGCACCATGCCTCGGTCAACTCGCCAGCAGCAGAAAGATATGGGGAGCTTTGGGGTCACAGCTCCGAAGGGCATCCCCAGCCCAGGAACATTGCCAGTGAGACAGGTTCTCAGACATCCCAACAGTATTTCCCATGTTTCTAGAAGTATCAAATTTTGAGTTCCTAACAGATCAAAAGCTGCTATTTACAGTCTTCCAAATGTCAGTAATTTTGGTCCCTGTAATTCAGAGCAGCTTTTGCTGTGGTTGTTTTGGGGCTTGGTTTGTCTGCCTGGTACAGTGGAAATATTCACCTCACTAGAGAATAGTTTGAACTAGTTCAAACACTGAAACAAACCCGGCCGGTAGGAACTCAGGAGTGGGACCTCTCTCGCTGCTGTAACCCTGACGGGCTCAGCAGGAAGGCAGGCATCTTCCCTGGGATCCCCCATGGGATGAGCACTTCAGAAATGTCTTTCTTTTAATAAAAAACATTGAAGGCCAAGGTTCCAGGTTTCAGTCTGTGCTTTGTGGGAGTTTCAGAGCCCCCTGTGGGTACCCAGGGCTGTATGAGCTCTTTGGCAATCCAGCTTGGTGGTTCAGCAACTTGGGCTGTCTGCCCCATGTTTGGGGAGTGAAGAGTTGCTGGCCCAGGGTGAAACAACCCCATTCCCTAGCTTTAGTTAATATTTTCTGTTTAGTGAATTTCTTTCAAAGGCAAGGTACGTTTTTATTTACTCTGAATATTCAGGTAGTTTTATGTAATGAGTGAAAGCCATTTAAAATGCTTTTTTCCAGCCTGTTTTGCATGAAACTCTGTGTTCCTTCAAAACTCAAGTGCATTTTGTAGACATGTGGGATGCCTGTGGGAACATAAAATAACAGTCTGACAAAATAAACAGCAAGTTAAATAACTTCTTAAGTCAAAGAGGTATGGCGTTGGTATACTGATTAGCAGGAAGGGGTGTCATTCAACACCCAGGCTATACTTGGCTGCAGATCAAAATACCTTGATACTTTTCAGCTGAATGAGAATGAACTGGAGTTTAGGAAAACAGTTTTGAAAAGGTAGAAGTATTGCTTAGATGGCACATCACATTTTTTTGCCAGATTTCAAGCCACGATGCTCAGGAGCTGTTTTGACCTTGCCTTGGGCTGGGCACCTCTCGAGCAGAGGCTGCCTGCTCAAGCTGAAGCTGCCAGGAGGCTTTTGTGTGTCGTTTGCCAGCGGAGGAGGAATAAGATGAGCTGAGTCTTAAGTCTCTGCCATAAATACTGAGCTGCTGCTTGCTTAGAATAGCTGCAAAGCAAGTGCAAGTATATCTTCAAGATGTCTCCGGTGCCGTGTCCTGGAGGTGGGGATGTGTTGGCTGAGGCTGCTCCAGGTGTACCAACATCTGGTAGGAGCATCCGAGTGCCAGTGTGTGCCACGCATGTCTGACCCTGCAGAGATGCTGCGTTCCGCCTGTCCCTCCTTGTGCAGACTATGGGAGCTGTTCCAGCTCGACAGTGCTGGGTACAGCCCTTCGGTTTGTCTAAGGGTGAGCTCAGGCCATGCTGGTGGCCCTGAAAGTCCCAGGGGGAACACTCATGGGGGGTATCTTCATTGGGTTAGTCTCTCTATGTCTTTCTGCTGATCCTTTCTGAGTATTGTCTTTTCCTATCCCTTTTCCATCATCTCCTCTCCTTTCACCTTCCACCATTTCTCCATATCTCCTCGTGTTCCCTGCTCCCCAGACTGGGCTGCATGAGCAGTCGATAGGGTGAGGTTGGGGTAACACAGGCTTTGTCTCCCTGCAGCACTACTGTGGGTGCCCATCGCGTGTGAGTGATGCTGAGTGCCCAGGATGGAGGTGTGAGATGTGGCTGGTCCCGTCAGTCACGTGTTGTTGCTTCTGCTGCATGATTGAAGAAGCGCACAAGCATTTCTTTCTTGACACAGTATTGGGTTTGGCTCTGCTTAAGACTCGTGCACTGGATTTGACTTCACTTAAGACACATGCACCAGATTTGCCTTCTCTGGAAAGGGAGGCTTTCAGCCCTGCGAAGAAGGGCTTAGAGAGACTGGTGGGTGACAAATGGGACATCAGCCAGCAACGTGCGCTTGCAGCCCAGAAAGCCAAGCACCTCCTGGGCTGCATCACCAGCAGCTCAAGGGAGGGGATGCTCCCCCTCTGCTCCGCTCTCCTCACAGCCCCCCGCAGCGCTGCTCCAGCTCTGGGGTCCCCAGCACAAGGCAGTGGCTTTGAACTGAATGACGGTGGGGTTAGGCTGGACAGAGGGAAGGAATGTTGCACCGCGGGGGTGGTGACACGGGCACAGGCTGCCCAGAGCGGCTGTGGGTGCCCCATCCCTGGCAGGGCTCAGGGCCAGGTGGGACGGGGCTTTGGGCAGCCTGGGCTGGGGGGAGGGGGCCCTGCCCACAGCAGGGGGATTGGACCAGGTGGTCTCTGAAGGTCCCTTCCAACCCAAACCATTCTGTGAGTTCATGATCCTATGAAACTCAATTTCTGGCATACTGGGGAAAGGGTTCTATAACCCTTTATATACAGAACACGAAGAGATACCAGTGTTTGGATGAAGGATGCATGTGATGCTCTGTCTTGCCTTTCCTGGAACATGTTCAGGGCTGTTTGCTGTGCTCAGCCTGGCAGCTGGATCAGACCACAGGTCAGGCCCCAGTGGGTGCTCATGCAGGGATGAGCTCCCCCCCTGGGGACAATAGCCAGCACTGGAGGGGAGTTAGCGTTTTCAGTAGGACCCTGATGAGGTGCAATTCCAAGGTTTTCCAGTGCATTTCCTGTAGAATGGAAAGCAGCCTAGTAAGATGAGGGTCTCCGTGTGTGGGGGCTGACAGCACTGCCACACCAACCCCTGCGGGCCGGCAGCCACTCACCTTGGGGCATGTGGCCAACCCCTGGGACCCCATAGGGCTGGTGCTTAGGGGAGCCCTCTGGCATGGGGAGGCAAGGTGGGACTGTATTTCCAGAGTGGGGACAATTACCCTGGACAGCCCTTGTCCCCTTAGCCCAGCCTGTGTGCCCCAGGGGACAGGGTCCCCCGGGTCTGTCCTGCCCACCTCTGGCATGGCAGAGTGACTGCTGTGGGTCCATCCTGCACCAGTGCTGGGTCCAGCACATCCTGTCAGCGCGGCAGAGGCAGGCAGAGCTTGGCCCAGGGGGCTGTTGTGGTCTTGGTTCTGGGCTGCTTGGGCACAAGCTGTGCTGTGGTGTGAGAAGGGTGCTGCCAGCCATGACCCACAGGTCTGCCCCCGTCCCAGTGGGTACTCTGGGGGCTGAAGGCTGTGCTTGCATTGGGCTTGGGTGAGGGGTCCGGTCCACCCCGCTGGGGCCATGTCACCTGCTGCCACTTGCCCCCTTGCATTTCGTCACGCTCCTCAGAGCAGCTTTTGGGCTAGAAATGCTTTCTGGGCTGCTGGGGGTGTGGGGGATGCTCAGGGCTGGCAGGTCTCTCCCCCTGTGGGACCCTCACCTGTGCTGTCTCTTCTTCTCTCCTCTGCAGCACTCAACACTGTCGCGCAAGTTCGTGGAGGTGATGTCGGAGTACAATGCCACGCAGACTGACTACCGGGAGCGCTGCAAGGGCAGGATTCAGAGGCAGCTGGAGATCAGTGAGTAAACCTGGAGGGGGAATGCAGCTGGGCTTTGCACACCATGGGACCAAATCCTGCACCGGCTCTTCACCAGATCAGAGCTCCTCCTGCAGCTATGCAGAGCTCTGCTGTGAAAACCTGGGGGTGCACAGGGGCTGTGTGTGCACCCATGGGAGCAACTGGGACACAGCTTCTGCTGGGAGATAGGCACATGGTGGTACCTTGCATTTCAGTGTCAAACCACATCCAGCAAAGCACAAAAACTCCCCTCAGATTTGCTTAAATGCTGTGTAGAGAGTGCAGAGAGCACAGGGAGAGGAAATCCTTCCTTGTTTGCAGCTGAATTTAAACCCAAGGAAGCTAGCAGGAATTCTGGACTCCCATGTGTTGCCTTGCCTTTCCTCTGGGTGCTTTTCATCATGGGTGAACTGAACTGAACACAAAAGCAGAGAAGTGAGCTTAGAGGTGGGGGCACTCACTGCTCCCAGCAGTTTCCCTTGCCACAGGAGGAGCACGAGCCTTAGTGTGTGCCCCAGGTATCTCCCTGCACTCAGGACCTTGATGGCTCTTAGCAGCAGTATTGGTGTCTTCTGGCTGAAGGTGGGCCCCAGGTGACACCTCTGAGGCTGTCAGCACCATGGCACAAAGATCTCTCCCATCCAGGGCCCACCACTTAGCATAAGTCTTGTCCTGCCTGTCCACAAAACCTGCTCTCCTGGTGGTTCTTCTGGGCAGTCAGTAATAACCTGGTTAGTTTTAGAGAAATGTGGTCATCTCCCATCAAAGAACCATACCACCACCATAATAAGCAATCAAGGGAGAAGTCAGAGCATGCAGAAATTAAGAGATTTTTGCAAATAATCTCATTGTCAGAGAGGCATCGTGGGCTTTTGTGCTCAAATGAAAAAGTCTGAATGCTAGTCTAGGGTTTCTTTTCTCACAACAAATGGATGCTTTCCTTCCTTTTCACAACTCGGTGCAAATAATAATGTAGGCGATCTTTGATTCAGAATGGTGTCCTGGAAGGTCACCTGTGGGATTGTCCTTCCTGAGCTGCATATACCTGGGAATCTGGGTGCTACTGGGGTGTGGTAGTTTCTGTGGAGGGCTAGAAGGAGACTTGGCTGTGCAAGCCTTTCCTCTGTTAAGATTAGTCTTTAGGATGTATAATAATAATAGAAATGTTTAACACTGGCTGAATGGAAAGCTTGACTGACATGAGGCTCAACAAGAGCTTGACGTTTAATGTAAAGTAGGATGATGAATGTGTCACTATAGCCGACTGACTCATTTGTCAGTGAACGTCATTCTGTAGGTGATACCCAGCCACAGGGATGGCTTGTAATGTAAATGTGAATTTAAGGTATGCCTACGCCTCCCTTTTGAGAAAGGAGAAGATCTGAAAGGACTCAGCCAGGTCCTCAGTTGTCTGCAGACCTGAAAGAAACCTTCCTCTTGGTTTTCTACTCATGGATTTTGGAAGAACTCTGCTGCTCTGCTTAAATTATGGAGATACATTAAATTGTACTTGTCTTTGCTCTGTCCATCCTGCTGGCTGTCAGTATTGATGGGGTGCAAGTAAAAGGCTGCTTAGGGCTCACTGTGGTGCAGCCTGCGTGCAAAGGAGGTGTTCTAGTTAGTGATGGTGAGGGACCTGCTGTCCTTTTGGGGTGGAGCTTTGGAGCAGATGTGGAGGCAGGATGGGCTCTGTGCTGGGAAGGTATGCAATCCTGGGCATAGTCCTTTGCAAAAGCTGGGTTCCTCTGTCAGGACAGCGGAAAATCTCTTCTGGCAGAAAGGCTCATCAAAAGCAACAAGCTTATTGAGGCTTTATCAGCAGTGCTTCCTGGGCGGGGGGGTCTGCTTGTCCTGGGGTGTCCCAGTGAGTCCCGTCAGTCCCTGCTGCTCTGGGGACTCTTGAACAGACTCTTCTGAATGGAGCTCAGCTGGAATGTGGTGACTGCACAAAGCTCTACGAAATCCTCAGCTCTCATTTTCAGCTCATGAATCCAAAGATAGAAAGTGCCAGGAGCTCTGACAGCAAAGCCAGTAAATCCCTGGGGTTTTGAAAGTATGAGAGCAAGGGCTTCTCAGCTGTTCAGGGGAGGCTTTCCAGTGCCCCGGTGAGCTTCTCTGTCCTGACTGCATCTGCTTCTTGCTCTGGAAATAGGACAGTCACAGGAGAAATGGCGACATCACTGCCCCAGGCCATAGCCACCTCCTGGGGCTCCCCACAGCCCTCATGATCTGCCCCTTCTCCTTGTGTAGGCGCTGCTATGTCTGCGTGTGCCAGAGGCTGTGCCTCAGTGGCCCTTGCCATCACTCTGGCCCATCTGGCACACACTGAGACATCCACGAAGTGGATGTCCTCTCCCACCGCTTCTGCCTCTCATAATCGTTGTCCTCACCCTGCCCTTACTCACTTGCTCTGCTCCCAAACACACCGAGATTGTGCATGCCATGGAGGGACTGCAGGATGCGCCGTGTTCTGGGGTTGGTGATGGCAGGACAGATGCTCGGGGGCTGTCCTCTGGCTGGACCGTGCCTTCCCCCAGTGGTGTCCCTGCTTCTGTTGCTGGGAGCTGTGCTCCCCAGGCACGAGCTTCCACAGTGCCTGTGGTGGGAGGTGTTGCTCCTTCGTTTTTTTCATCTCCAATTTGTCTGCTATGAGAAATGATATCTTAAATCTAATTAGGGTTTGCTTCCAGAAAAAATTGGATTTGAAACTTGGAGGAGCTTTCTGTGGTGGGTGTGCAGCTTTGAAGCTGTGGAGGTGCTGCACAGACGCTGCTTGTTTTTATGAACAGTTTTGTTATGTGCGAGACCAAGGAGCCAAAAATAAAGCATCTGCCATCTCCAAAGGCACTATGAGAATTAATCAGCCCCTGTCCCAGTGTGCAAGACCCGGTTAATTGATGGGCAGAAGGGTAGGCTGCGGGTGCATCCCAAGCTGCCCTTGAGCCAAGAGGGTAGGGGGGCTGCTCTGGCCACAGTGGCTCCTCTGGGCAGCCCAGGGTGGTCCCAGGGCCCTTGGTGCTGAAATGGCCTTAATTAGGATTCCTGTGACACTTTCATCTCGGGGGAAAAAAACGTCGGATTTGTCTGAGCTAAAAATGTCTGGTTGGGTGAAAATGCCTGCGCAGTGCTGGAGGTTGGCCCCTGCAGCCCTGCCCTGGCTGAGCAGAAGGGGTCCTGAGGGACAGGGAGGTGGGGGCAGTTTGTGGTGTGCTGGGCAGGCTCTTACAGCTGAAGTCTGCTCATCCCAACACCACTGCAGGCAGTGCTAGGGCTGTCTGAGCTGGGGGATGGCCAGGGGGGTTGGGTCACTCGCACCCATTACCTCTACAAGCACAGGTGGACAGGGCAGTGTTGTCCCTCTCTCCAGGAGTTGCGTGGATTTGTATCTAACAAGAGCTTGAAAGCCAGATCCAGACAGATGAACCCAGCCTTGGGAAGGTGCCTTGTCCTCAGTGTTTCCAACCTGAGTCCTAGCTGTTGCTGTGTGGGTGCTTGTGCAGCCCTGCCACCGGGAGGAGAGATGCTGCAAGCTGAAGGAGGACAGCTGAGCCGCTGAAGTTAATTCAGACATGGCATGTTTGACTTCTGCAGCCCGGAGGTGCCTGGAGCCTTCACTATTTATAGAGTGTCTGGCATGCAGAACTGGGCAAGCTGGCGTTTGGTGTCAGCTGGGTGATGGGGTGAGCTGTAGCACTGGGAGCTTCCTCAGGGTCCTGCACACCCTGATGGAACTGCTTCTGCTGCATCCCCTGGGAACTGGTCGTCAGGGGTGGTCACTCCATCCAGTTGGGCATCACAGGGCCAAGGACCTTGGGGTCTTAGTTAAGACCAAGCTCAAGGTCCCAAGGCCAAGGCAGTGGCCTTGGGGTTGAAAGTTTCCTCAGTGGCTTCATGTCTCTGCCTGTCCCAGAGCTTCTGATGGCCTTGCTGCACCGTGACCTGTTCATCATCTCTTGCCATTCTCTCCTTGCCAGCTCAGGGCTGAGTTTGCTTCTCCCTCGGAGCTGCAGCTCCAGCAATGCTCTGTGCTGCTTTGCTCTTTGGCAGAGCTGCTTCTCCCCAGAAATCTTTAATTTCTAGAGATGCCAAGTAAGAGGAGGATTTACTTTAGAGCTCTCTAGGGGGGGCAGGGGTCCAGTTCTCGTGATTTTCCAGTGTTTTGTCAAGTTTCAGGGCAGGGGTTTTCCCCCAGGCTCTTTTCCCTTTGTGGGCACCTTGCACTGACACAGTCCTTTTGTTCCTGTTTGTGGCTGTGCAGTAGCTCTGTGGTGATGTGGGCAGCAGATCAACCATGTATCTAGCAGACTTTCATCTGATTTTATTGCTGTTGAGGAGCTAACAATAGCCTTTCCAAACCAGGAAACCTAGCCAGAATGCAGTGGACTCCCTGGGAAGTCCTGTGGGGTCCTGCGGATCAGTTATATGGCTTTGGCAAATGTGCTGGATGGTGTAGGTGAGATGCAGCCTCTTGGCCTCCTGCTTTGGCTCAGCATTAAAGCAAGCCCTTCCTGACAAGCCTTTGGCCTTTTTGACCAAGCCTACCCTGGCTGGCCAGTTGTTAATCCATGTGATGTCTTTGCTTTTATGTTTCACCTCACCGCAGCTTTTACTGGCCCCGCGCTCTGCAATAGGGGAATAGGGTACCAAGGAGGTGGTGAGGGCTGGGGTGAGAGCATGTATCCTGCATCCCATCCCACCTCTGTCTGTGAGAGACGTGGCATCTCCTGAAGCTGATCCCATTGCTTGCCCTCAGAGCTGTCTCAAGGGCTTGAACTGGGCAGAGCAGGTAGCCCTTGACACACTGCGCCTGGCACGCTCCTCCTTGTCACTGTGCCAGTGACTGCTCAGAGTTGAGCACAGTCAACAGGAGTGTTTGTAAACACGTGCTGTTCAAGCCCTTGTTCTCCTTTCCTGGAACTGAGGGGGTTTCAGCTGAGAGTGAGGAGCCAGCAGGTGGGAAGAGCTGGTAGGTAGGTGTTGTGCATCATCCTTGGTGGGAGTGATGCTGTGTCATCCTAAAACATGTAACAGTCACTGGAAATGGGCTGTGGACCATTCCTGGAGCTGGGGAAGGTGTGGAGGGTGATCATCCCAAGGGGATGTTGGCATTATGCAGCTCCTTAGACCTATGAGTGTGCAGACGGCAGAGCTCAGCCCTCACCTGCAGCTGTGAGCAGGCTGCACTGAGCTCACATGGGGTGCAGACCAGTCAGGTTGTTCTCTTGCTGCAAACCAGAAGCTTCTCAGGGCTTTGGGTGCACTAACAGGTGTTAGGTGTCTAGACCAGCCTCACACAGGACTTCTACCTCTCTCCATGGGTCCAGGGGCTGTGCAAGATCAGGCCTGGGCCACCCAGCCCGTAGCTGAGCCATGCTTCTGAGGTTCCTGTCTTTAGACAAAGGCCTTGACTGTGCCTTTGTTCCAGGGGTGGGCTCAGGTCTACATTCAAGATGATAGCTTGCCTCTAGTCCTGTCTCCTGGGACTTTGGATCTTTATTTTAGTCATGTCACAGGGTCATGGACGCGTAGAGTGGTTTGAGTTGGAAGAGAGCTTCAAAGATCGTCCAGTCCAACCCCCCTGCTGTGGGCAGGAACATCTCCCACCAGCCTAGGTTCCTCAAAGCCCCGTCCAACCTGGCCCTGAACCCTGCCAGGGATGGGGCACCCACAGCTGCTCTGGGCAGCCTGTGCCATTGTCCCGCCACCCTCATGGTGCAACATTTCTTCCTTATGTCTAACCTAACCCCACCCTTGTTAGGCTTAAAACCATTGCCTTGTGCTGGGGACCCCAGAACTGGACACAGCGTTCCAGGGGTGTGTGTCTCAGGAGAGTGGAGCAGAGGAGGAGCGTGTCCCCCCCCTTGAGCTGCTGGCCACACTGCTGGTGATGCGGTCCAGGAGACACTTGGTTTCTGGGTTGGAAGTGCACATTGCCAGCTGATGTCACCCACCAGTATCCTCCAATTCTTCTCCTCAGAGCTGTTCTCTATCCATCTGTCCATCCGTCTGTCCGTCCGTCCATCCATCCCTCCCCCAATCTGTGCTGGTACCGGGGATTACAGGACCGTGTGAAGATGTGTAATGACTTGTGGAGGTGTCCTTGTTGGAGGAACTCCCCAGGCAGGGTAGGAGCACGCACCAAGCCCGTAGGGTGGTGGCCAGGTAAGGTAGGGCCCCCTGCGGTGCTCCCTGGAGCACTGACACACTTGTGGCGAAGGTCTGGACTGGGCTCAAGGTTTCACACACCTCCCTGGTCTGAGCCCCTGGTGTGGCACTGCTGGAAGCAGGGAGCACTGTCCTGTGGACTGTCCCTGTGCTTTACCATGTCTCCTCCATCTCCCCATTCAGAGGTGCCCTGGACTTACCCTGGAGGATGTTCTCCCCCTTTTGATGCCATTGCCAGAGCCTGCAGGCAGGGTGTCACAGGGGAGCACTGTACACTTCCCTGCCTGCCTTTCTGCTGGGGTTGGGTTTGTCAGGCTTGGTAAAATTGTGTTAGCTGCTCCTGCCTGTCCGCCCGCAGTCGCTCCTCATCACACCAGTGGGATGTCTCCTGCCATCTCTGCAGGCAGCCTGCTCACCCTTCCCACTCCACTGGGCAGCCCCAGGAAAAGCCTGTCTGACGCCAGCATCTCTGTTTAGCGCTGTAATTTCACAGGTCCTGCCTGGCTGTTAGCCTGAAGAATATGCTATAATTAATGGTGGAGGATCAGTGTAACCCACAGAGTGATTAATATCTTTCGTCTCTGTAGCAGCGCAGAGTATGTCCATGGAGAGGGGAAAGCAACCACGCACAATAGGTGAATTGCTCCCAAAGGAGCTGTGGGGCTGAAGGTACCACCCTGGGACCAAGGAGGGGGTGTGTGACACAGGGGGAAGGATGGAGCCTGGTTCCTGTTATGCAGCTGCAGGGCTAAAACTCAGGCAGCCCAGCAACTGCGGCTGCCAGGCCAGTGAGCCCTGCTGAGACCAGTGTCCTCATGGCCTTGATCTGGCCCGGGATGGGGCTTGCCAAGAGCATCCCTGCTCGTGGCTTGCTGCTCTCCATCCCTCCTCCTTCACAGCCTGCCAACTGGGTGCTGATGGCTGTCGGGCCTTTGGCACCACTCCCTGCCCTGCAGGAATGGGCAGCTTGACCAGGAGGGACAGACAGGCCTGGGTGAGCTGGGCCAAGCTGGCAGTTTGACTCCCTTAAAAAGAGGGGTCACAAATCTGGTACGGAGCCAGGCTGCGAGATTGCAGCCCCTCACTACAGCATGCTCTTGGGGTTGGAAGCTTTGATCTGTTCTACCCTTGGGAGATGCCATGGAGCCAGCAGAGCCTTGCAGTAGGGCTGCAGGACCCGTAGCTGTGTCAGGGGGCTCATGGCTGACCCATGTTGTCTCACTTGCAGCTGGCAGGACTACCACCAGTGAGGAGCTGGAGGACATGCTCGAGAGTGGCAACCCAGCCATCTTCTCCTCCGGGGTAAGCACCAGCACAGGCTAAAGCCAAACCAACCCCCTCGTCCTGGGGTGGGGGTTGCCTGGTGGATGTACTGCCACAGTGGCCCCAGTACAGGAGTGATGAGCACAGCCCACGCAGGAGGTGGGATGTGGGTGCTCAGGTCTGGCCTGAGGGTGCTGCCTAAGCAGGGGCTGTGTCCTGGCTGAAGGATGGGGTGGGGTTTACTGCAAACAGCTGCCTGGCTGGAGGTGCTCTAGGGCTTCTGCTCTTCCTCTCTTGGTGCCCCTAAGCCCAGCATCTGAGGGGCTGAGCATGCTGCTCAGTGGCTCTGTCTTCTTGCAGATCATTATGGATTCAAACATCACCAAGCAAGCACTGAATGAGATTGAGACACGGCACAGTGAGATCATCAAACTGGAGAACAGCATCCGAGAGTTGCATGACATGTTCATGGACATGGCCATGCTGGTGGAGAGCCAGGTAGGGAGACACTGCAGCCCGGTGGCTGGCTCGTGTGGGGAGGTTGGAAGGTGATGGAGCTGTTGGTGGTCCCCAGCCTGGATGGGTGCTGAGGGGAAAAACTGCATTTGGAACTGATGCAGCCCCCACTGGGGCTGAGCTGGGCTCCCCAGGGCTGGAGCCACCCGCTCTGTGCCAAAGAGCCGGGGGCTGCTGTGTGCCCAGGGCGGGAGGTTTGGTGATGGGCTCTGGAGAAGGGCAGTTGGTGGCTGCCATGCAGGTGGAGATTTCTCAGTCTCCCACGGAGCACCGGGCCCTGCCAGGTGAGCTCAGGGTGCTGCCAGCCTTGGTGGTCCTGCCAGGCTGCCCCTGGCTGTGCCCAGCCCGTGGTGCCTGGGCCCGCAGCCAGGCACATGCTCGAGTGTCTCTGCTCACCCCACTTCTTGCCCGCCATGCTGCCACGGCCTGAGGAGACATCAGTGGCAGGTAAAGCCCCGCCGAGCCCCCTCCAGTGCTGCATGCTCCGCTCTGCATGGCTGCACCCTGCATGTCTGTGGCTCTCGTGTGGCACAAGGGCCTGCCCATGGCAGGCGGGCAAGGGTGGACGCAGCATGGCAGCGTTGGTGCCTCATCCTGCCTGCCTCGGGGGACAGATGTGGGGGACTCTAGGCCCTGCTCTAAGGGCCTAGACTGTGCCAGCACCCTGCATTGCCCTGCGGGGTGGAAGGCTCCGAGCTGCTGGCACCAGGAGCAGAGGGGTGCCAGGCTGGCAGCAGTGCTGGCAGCTGCCTGCTCCGCCCCAGGCATGGCACAGGTGGGAAGGAGAAGCAGCAGCTTGAGGCAAGGCAGGGAGCAGCAGGGAGCCTGGCGGGGTGGTGGTGTCAGTGCTTGAGATGGTAACAACAGAGCACCCCTGGGCTTGCAAGACTCATCATCCCCGTGCTTTCCAGCATTAGGCTGAGAAATGAGTGTTGCAGAGGTGCTGGCCGTGACCCCCGGCTCTGCAGCCCTGGGCTGGGCTCTCCTTCTGGGCTGTGCAGGGAGGTACTGGGCTTCAAGTTGCCCACCCCTGCTGACCCTGTCGGTCACATGAACTGTCAGGCTCTGTCTCCAGCTGGACCTGGCTGCTTCCCTGTGCAGTCAGGATGGGGATAAAGGAGGAGGACAGGCTAGGGGACCATGTCCCCATGAGCTGGGGGGGGGCAGAGCAGGGCAGGACTCCTTGCAGTCTGGTCTCACCAGCCTCACTCTGGGGCTCTCCGCTCTCAGCCAGGGCACTTGTGTGGATCAGAGTGGTTGCCCCTGCATGTACGTGGTTTTGTGGGCATCCCCTGTGGCGGTGCTGGTGTGGTCCTTGCTCCCCTGCCATGCCTCTGGTTTCGGCAGCATGCAGCACGGTGTCAGTGTAGATCCTGTTGCAGCTTTGATGTCACCCGAGGTACCAGACAGGGTGGCCACCAGGCCAGGACCAGGCTGGGGAACTCCTTTGACCCTCACCCTTGCTTACCTCCCTGCTGGGATGTGCAGAGGTCTCAGCCCTCTGGGACAGAGCCTTCAGTCTGGACTCTCCACCCCAGGGCATCCTCTGCCTGCAGGCAGCTGACAGTCCCTCTCTCTCCTGTGCAGGGCTGCTGGGCAGGGTGACCTCCACGTGTGCAGAGGAGCAGCAGAGCAGGAAGGAGCTCATGTCTGCACACGCACGGGCACGTGGGCTCTGTCCCCGCTCTGCAGGGTGAGATGATTGACCGCATCGAGTACAATGTGGAGCACTCAGTTGACTACGTGGAGCGGGCTGTGTCTGACACCAAAAAAGCAGTGAAGTACCAGAGCAAAGCCAGACGGGTGAGTCATGGCACTGGCTGGGGCCTGTCCTCCCCTGCTGATTCCATCCTGGGGTCAGACCCTGCCTGGCACCCCTTCACAGGTGCCTGGGCACTGCTTTACCCCACACCACCAGGTGCAGTGCAGGTCCTGCTGGTGGCACCAGCTGATGCAGAGCTCCCTGGCTCACGCTGCGTGAGCGCCGATGACAAATGGTAGGGCAGGGGTGCTGCTTGTCAGGGAGGTCAAGGGACAGGGTGGATCCTGTGGGCCAGGCCTGCTGTGAGAGCCATGTCCCTTGCCAAAAAAAAGTAGAGAAAAGGCATGGTTCAGCTCTGACGCTGAGCACTGTGCCAGCTGCCTGTCCCAGTTCCCATACCTGGTCCCATACCAGCTTGTCAGCTCAGGGACCTGTGGGCCACCAGTGCAGCTCTGGCAGCCCAGGGCTGAAGTGGAGCTGGGGTGCCCATCCTGACGTCAGGGCTGCTGGACCTCCTCTGGCTCCCAGGGTGCTGCTCAGAGCCTGTCACAGGCAGACAGGACCAGGGCAGGTCACAGCCCCCTGCTCTCAAGGCCAGCCTGCCCCAACACTCACAGTCCCTTCTCCCCTCTCTCCCTGCCGGTGTTGGGACACCTGAGCAGAAGAAGATCATGATCATAATCTGCTGTGTGATCCTGGGTATTGTCATTGCCTCCACCTTCGGCGGCATTTTCGGCTAGACTCACCCCACGGGACTGTTCGTGTGCAATGGATAGAGCCACGCGTGCCATGGGGCCGCAGCCACGCCGGAGCGAACCACGCAGCCCCGGAGCCTCCCAGCAGCATTTCAGTTTCTAATGCATGGTTGTTTGTGACGCTGTGTGTGCGGTGCGGTGCGTCTGTGTGGAGGGAGCGCCGGCCCCGGGGCGCGGGCAGGGTGCAGGGGGACGGTGATGGGCACAAAGGGGACCCAGGGCAGGGGAACCTGAGCTCTCATCACTGTTTCAGCCTGGGTGGCTGGCTGGGACCAGGTGGGGACAGAGGTGCCCTTGGGCACTGCTGCTCCTTCTGTGCTGGGCAGCCTGTGTTAGTGACAGCCGAGGATGAGGAGGGATGGACGAAGGGTGTTAGGGGTCCTTGGGAGCACAGTGCCCGGTTACATCCCCCAGCTTCCCCATCACCTCCAGCCAGAGCTCTCATGTCTGTCACCTGCATCTGTGCTTGCAAACAGCTTTCCTTGGGCTGCTTCTCTCACGGGGCCCTTCCCCAGGGGTGCGCTCTGCCAGGCCCAGTCTCCCCCTGTTCCTGCCAGCTTCAGGGCTCTGTCCCTGCTGCTCTGCTGATGGCAGGGCTGCCCCCTCCCTAGGCAAGCCCTCGCCCAGATGTGGGTGACAGGGGCTGGACATGCTGCTGCTGGCAGTGGATGCCTAATGGAGCAGTGTGGGATGAGGAGCTGCTGCATGGGGCCACCACAGTTGTTTGGGGATGGGGACAGGCCATGTAGGGAACTGTGCTGGCCCAGCAGGGAAGGATGGCACAGGTACTTTAAGGCCAGTGTGTTTCACTGGCCGCTCACCCTGCACCAAAGCCTCACGGTTCTGTTCTCAGCCCTAGCACGTGGTGGCCCTGGCTGCTGCTGCCCCCAGGCCTGGGCTCTGGCTGTTGAGGTTTGGGGCTGGCTCTGATGCCAACAGTGCTTGCCTGGGAGGACTGCGTCCAGCCTCACTCCTCAACATTGGCACCCATGGCTGGGGGTTGGAGGCAGCTGGACTTTCTCCTGCTGTGGTCCCAGGAGCAGCCCCTGCTGCATTCACCCCCCACAAGCTAGGAGCAGCAGCTTTCCTCCTCTATCCTACCAGCTCCTGAACAGGGCAGTGCCCGACTGCCCCTTTCATGTCTTCACCTTTCAATGTCTGCCTGCCCCTCTGCCACCTCCTCCTGGCACACTGCCCTTCTGCCTGCTTATCCCCTGGGCCATCCAGTGAAGCAGCTGCACTTGGTGGGGTACTGTGGGAGTGGTTGGATGCCTCATGCCTTCTGCTGCACCCGCTACATGGGTGCAGCTACTGTGGTGTGGCCTGAGCCTGCTGGCAGCTTGGAGGAACCCTGTGTTGCCACTGTCCATTTCCCTTGGGTCGGAGGCAAGGTGCTGCCTTCACATTCTTCCAGAGACTCCAGGGCTCCAGCTGGCCCAGGCACATGCCAAGGCACCACAGAGGAGCCCAGAGCAGGGTAGTCACCTGGAGCCAAGCTCACAGCCACACACTCGGGTAGGGGCTGGACACAAGCCCAGATGCTGGTTACAGAAAAAGGCACTTGACGGCAGAGTACTCCAGCTGCAGGCATGTCACATCCCTGCTTCCAGTGTAGAGAGGCCAGTGCTGCTCCAGCCCTGTGCTCCTCCTCCCTGGCTGGTTGCTGTAGCACGGGCGCTGGCCCTGTGTGTGGTGCCCATGGGTGTGAGGTGAAAGGCTGCGAGCTGTAGCCAAGACACAGTGCTGCCTTCCCTGGGTACAGCAACACAGATGTGGCTCTTTCCTTGCCATTGTCACCAAAGGTCCCACACTACAGCCCCAGTTGCATTCAGCTGCCCTTGGGAAGTGTGTCCAGCCCAGTCCCCTGCCCTGCTGAGCCCAAGTCCCCAGTGGGTCCAGCCACGGGAACATCCAAGACTGGAGCCCCCTTCTTTCACAGTCCCACAAGTGATGCGAGCTACAGCACTGCAGCCTGCGTGTGCAAAAGGGCTTGGGGCACTGGGACCCCTGCAAGCAGGGGCAGGCCGGCTCTGGCTCCCCCTCTCCGGGGCAGGAGGCAGGCATGGGCAGGGTCCTTGCTCGGTGGTGTGTCTGAATCCAAGACAGGGAGCTGGAGGTGATGGCACGAGTGGTCACTGCTCCGGCCCCAGGCAGCTCCCTGCCACCACAGTCTGCGCTCTGCTCTGCTCAGCCAGCAAGAGCACTAGGCCCCCCCCGGGAAGCAATAACGCTGCTGGCCGGGCTGCTCCTGGGCAGGCAGGCAAAAAAGCTCCTCTCAGGCTCTCACCCTGCAGCAACGCCCACCGCTAGCACAAGGCAACTCTTCTTCCACGCAGCGGCTTTTGTGGCACAAGCTCACGTGACATCAGGGCTATGGCCCACCCCAGTCAAGGCACAAGGCCAAGAACAGCACTGGGGGGAATTCTGGCACTTGCTCCTTCCTTGTTGGTACCACGGTTGCCAGCAGGAGCTGGATGGGGCCACAGTTAGCGATTCTGCTACTGGCACATTGCCGAGACCCTGCAGGCAGCGGTGGTGCCAGGCTCTGACATGAGGGAGGCAGAGGAGCAGGCTGCTTTTGGTGCCCCACAGGCAGGCTCACACTGTCCTCACTGTGAGGGGAGGGTGTTTTGGTGCAATAATTACCCCTGCACTACGGGAAGCCCCGTTCCGTTCCTTTTTACCTACCTGTCGTTGCATGTACAGACCAAATCACCAACAGCGTGGTTGTGCTTTGCGGAGACATTCCACTTTTTCTTTCCAGCTCCCAACCTCAGACCACTTGTCCTTTTGGGTTACACCACCTCTGTTCCAAGTGCCACCTGCCCTCCCAGCGCCAGGAGTGTGTCGATGCAGTATTTTCATGAGCAGTGTGGGGCACGCACAGCTTGCACTCAAACTGGGGATTGGGTTTTTTTGTAATTAATGTACTTGAAGGCTTTCCGAGCCCCCCGTGGAGTTGTACTGTTGCTGTACTGTGAGCTAAGTGTCCTTGTTTTCTATGTGGATCTTGACCCTGGCTTGCTCTGTCTCACTGGACTGGATGACACTATATGTTGCCTCTTTTCTCCTTCACCCTTTCCCTCCCTGCTAGCCACCCTTTCTTCTCCCAAAGCTTTGGGTGCAGACAGCTTCCCATTTTGTGGAATTTTTATGTAGAATAAACATTTGTAACTGTAAAGCTCTGGCTGGCACTTCTCTGTTTCAGGGGAAGGGAGGTGGTGGGGAGCAAGTGCTGGGGTGCGGACAGCCCCAGCACCCTGGGAGCACTAAAGCAGACATGGTGGGCCTGACGGAAAGCACCCACAGGCACAATCGCCACAGGAAACACACTTCTGCCAGGGGCAAGATTTGCCCTCACGGGATATGCACCCTTATACTGCCCGACTCCCTGCCTGCAGACAGAGGGCAAGCTGGCAGGGAACTAGATGCTGCATTCCCACCTCAGTACTCCCCTGCACTGAGGGCAGGACACAGGAGACCAGCAACACTCCTGACTCGTTAACTGTTTAGTGAGGAGGCTGGATGTAATGTTCTAGCTCACCTGGAGCTCCAGATGGCTCACTGCACTCTCAGGAATATAAGCAATGGTATTGTAGACACCAAAAGGCAGAGCACTGTCTGCCACTCAACCTTCACCAGAAAAACAGGGCTGGAAGCTTTAGTTGGCTGTTGGGCAGCACCTGAGCCAGTTTACAGCTCCAAGAGCCACCATGACCTGTCCCAGCAAGTCCCAGGCCTGGGATGCCCATCTGTGCCATCCATGGGAGGCTCACTGGAGGGACCAACACACCATCTTCCATGTCAGCAGTGTCCAGAGCAATTCAGAAGCGAGGGCGGCGCTTTCGACCCGTGTATTTTGTGTCTGCTCGCACTTCCCTGTGGAGAAAAGCAGAGAGCAACTAAGCACAATCTACAGGTCATTCCAGGAGGGAAAGGGAAGTGGGTTTGTGGCAGGAGTATGAACAGGTGACAGCAGGCCAGACCAGCACAGTCAGCCTCAGCTGAAGCAGGATCCAGCTGAACTTACTTGCCCTGTCGTCGTCTACGCTCCTTCTTTTCAAGGATCCAGTCCCGGCTTTTCTTCACAGACTTGCCCTTGGTGTTTCTGAACCGTGTCCTACAGAGAAAGCAGACAGCAGCTGGAGAGGAACTGAGGCGCGGGGGACAGTTTTCCTCCTTGGAGGACTGCCACCCAGAACGGGGCATGCCCTCTGCCTCATACAACTAGCGAGTACCCCTCCCACCACCCCTGGGATGAAAGCTCAGCCAGCACTGGGGTAGGTGGCCAAACAGTCCAACTCCAGGTGCAGTGGGGGAGGAGGCTGCTTCCAGCCCCAGCTCTGACCTGAGGAATACCTACCCTGCACAGGCTGCAGCAGGCCAGCACTCCCCTGTGTCACATCTGACACCAGCAGCATGCTGGGCTCTGGGATCTCGAGGGGAATTACGGGCTCAAGCACAACCACCTTCCCCTCATCTGCTCTACTCTGAACAAAGTAGACAAAGCCTCTGGCTTCCCAACAAGTTGCCAGTTCTGCTATTGCCCTCCAAGACCAGGTACCCTCTGGAGTAAATAAGCAGAGAACGGCAGTGTAAGAGGCAGGAAAACATGGCAGCCACAAGCTTCTGGCAGCCATGACGACTTTCCTCTGATTTTTGTTCTCCGTCTCTCCCACTGGCTGCAAGAGGGGATCTTCCCTGCACCGCTACCATGGGAGGAGACCTGGCCAGCAGGAGAAACCTCCCAGGCCACAGCTAAGCAGAGGTAAGCAAAGAATTTGACAGTAGAAGAAAGGGAATACCAGGCTTCAGACACAGAAGCCTAGCTCCTCAACAAAAAAAGCCATGTTTGGTATCACCAGAATTGTAAAACTTGCCCCTCCCATCTCGCCGCTATGCAACAACAACAGCCCCATGATGCCACAACAAACCCTCCAATTAACCCATACTGTTCCTTGTGTCTGCAGTACCCATCCGGGCTGCCAAGGGTCCTCCCAGTCCCTTCCCTTCAGTCCCTTCTCACATGGCAGTGCTGTGGTTGTCAGTCAGCAACACCCAGCCCTTATATCCCCACACCCCTTGTTTGGGGAGAACTTGCAGCTTCACCCCCTGCACGATACCTCTCATTGGTGAACTTTGCCTGGTGTATCTCTTCTCCATCAGCACACTCAGTACCAAGGCCCTGAAAAGCGAAATTGGGAAGTTACATTCTTCTGGCAGAGAGACAGCTAACAGTCATTCCATCTAAATTAAGGGGAACCCAAGGCGCTGCAAGGGGAAGGACTGGAGCAGGAACAAACTCGTCTTCCAGTAATTGGAATATATAATTAACTGGAATATATAATAAATAAAAGAAACCAGATCTCAGGGACAGCAGGAGTTGGTGACACTCACAAAAAATGTTTAAACATATAAATGAAGTCACATCTGCACACAGAGCTGCCTGGCTTCCACATGACCCAGCAGCCAGGAAGGCAACTCTGCTGCCTCATGGAGCTCCTTACCTTCGGTAACGTGCCAGATGCCCCAACAAAGAGACAAAGGAAGAACCTGAAAGAGCAAGAATAAGGAGCATGAAGCTGGAATCCATGCGATTCCCACTCCCCAAACACAACTGGGATTGTTTATAACAGAGTCAGACCTAAGCTGCATCCTCTGTCCAGGACTGTATCAGAGGAGAGAGAACGGCTTGAAAAAAAAAAAAATCACTGCTACCCAGGCCTCACCCCAAACACACACTTACGAAGAGACACAACTCACTTCTTGGCTTTGGCACTGTTGGGGTAATCTACCACCATTCCCCCGGTAAAGCCAGCTCTCATGGCTTGGGTTGTGATGAGCTCCAGCTGGAAAAAGAAGCATGTGCAAAAGTTATTTAGCAGTCAACCACCAGCAACGCCCAGGAGACCTCTGAGCTCAACCAGAGCTAACTGCAGATGCCAAAGATGGGTCATTCCTGCTCCTTTTGAACTCTACACTAAGCTCCTGGTTCTGCAGTACCATTCGGACACCGGCCCGCTGCCTTTGTTTGGTTTTCCCGGCTGCTCAGTCTAGTCTGGGTTAATTGGCATAGCAGACTCTCTAAGAGGGACACTGGGCTAGATTTCCCAGCCCTGGGGAGTACAGTGCTTAGGACTGCAGGCCAGTCTTCAAACCCTGTCACACAGGGGAAAAATCCAGGACAGCAGGTTCAGATCGTGTCCTGCCAACTTATTTGATTTTAAGGCTCAACCCAAGACAATCTGCGAAGCAACAGAAATTGCATGGGGCACTCTCCTTATAGGATTTTTCTGGGCTCTTGAAGATGGCGGGAAGGAGAGGCACACAGACCCAATATGGAGAAACATGATGCATTTAGAGCCTCAAACAGCAATGACTTCTCTGCCTGGCTCTGCCTGTACCTCTCCCCCACTGACTAATGTCCTGTACCTGTTCCGAGTTCTCAGGGTACAGCTGCAGGACAGCTCGGGATCCTCGGGCCTACAGGAAATAAATCAGTCACAAACCTGTCTCAGCGCAGGCAGGCCCTCTAGTCACCCAATTCCTAGCCCAGACACTAGCAGCCACCTCCCCAGAGCCTCCTGGAGAACACTGCCAGGAGAGCTGCTCAAACTGCAGAGCCAGCTCCTTCACAGCACAGCAAGGTACGGGGGGTAACAGCAGGGATCTGAGAAGCATGAGACACCATGCAGGCAGGCAAGGAGATAGGAAATGGGTGCTCCTGCCAGTCCTCCATTTCAGAGCAGAATTTATGTAAATACCTGACTTAAAATATCTTGCTAAAATGCACCAGTGAGACTGTAAAAGTAGGCAGAGGCCTGACTGGGAGAGCATGACACTTACCAAGGCAGTATAAAGAGTAGAGAAGAATCGATACAGGCGTTTCGGAGGGCTGTGCGATTTCTTATCAGCATTACAAAGCCATTGCACTGCGGAAATACTGAGAAAGAAAACAAGATCCCTGGGACACTAAGCCATTGATTCTTCTGCAGAGCCTCTCTGCCTCCCTCCTTTTGAGCTTACTTCCAGCACTAGGCATGCGTTAGGCTTCAGGGAAACAATTTCATTTTTCCAAGTAGCTTTGCCTTCTATTTTGCAGTTACATGAACCCCTCTGGAGCCTCACTATGCCAAAGCCCAACAAGGCACAGTAGTTATCCAAGCACAAAAGAATCTTGAAGCATCCCCTTTAGGCCAGGTGTTCAAATTATTCAAGTGCTTAGCTGTGGCCCTTGCATGGCTACGCAGGTTTTGCCTATCAGCAATCCCAAACAGAGCATTCAGTTCAGCAACAGATAATCCCTGCTCCGTCCCAGCACCTTTCTGTAGTATTCTCCAAGAAGAAGAGTGTTGCTGTCCCCTTCGCCTAGCTCTTCATCCCAAAACCAACTATCAGACCTTTGATCCAGGGACTGACCTTGCAGCTAAGCAATGGTACAGACATACTTTCCATTTTCCTCCTCGGAGTAGGCAATGACAATACCCCCACTTTTATTTACTTCAATAAAATTCCTCGCTCACCAGCACAAAACAAGACAAGCATCAATTGGGAAACAGCTGTCGGAAGCTGCTTCAACCATCCAGAATCTCAGCAGCTTATCCCAGAGAGGTGGAGTCAAGTTGCATGGAGCAAAAAGAACTACTGATAAGGACAGTCGTGCTCATCTGCTACACACCATAGGCAGACCACGCGTACTGTACAGATGATGCAGTTATGTGGAGTATCAAGGGAGCTCGCTTATGTACACAAACCTACCTGATACAGCCATCAAACATGCCGGGCCTGAAGGGAATGCCATGACCCATATCTGCAAGGAGAAGGTCTCCTTCCACCTCCCTTTCCATGGCCACATCTGCACAGAACAGAGCATGGCTCAGGCAACCAGCCCACACCTTTGGGGACCACCTCTGAGGTGAGACAAGGGCGACAGGGGAGGAAGGCCTGCTCACCCAGCATGGCAGGGCTGATGTCCATGCCAATCCAGTAGTGACCCTCGTCAGAGATGTAATCCCCGCTCAGCCCAGAGCCACAGCTGAAGGGAGGAAAGTGCTGGGATCACGGCCCGGTCTGAGGGCAATACTGCCCAGCCACGCCACTCCAGCAGCCCGTCACGGATCTTTAGCCCACAACAGAGAGCCAAGGGCGCTGCCAGGCCTAGATGCCCCTCGCCCCCCGGCACCCATCCGGCCCCCAGGTGCCCCACGTGCCCTGACAGAGGTCAGGGCCTCCACTCACCCCACATCCAGGAGGAGGCACGGCCGGTCCTCAGGCAGTCCCAGCAGCTCCACAGCCCGCTCCGACATCTGCGACTGGATCTCTGCCACCCGGGAGCTGCGGGGCACAGCCAGCAGGCTGCAGCCCCGCGGCGGGCCGCCCCCGCCTCACGGCAGGCCCGCGCCCCCGCGGCAGGCCTGACGGCCCCACCGTCAGCCCCCCTCCCCGTGGGAGGCCTCCAGCGCGGCCACACGGCGGGGTGCGCCCCCCCGGCAGGACCCCGCACCCTCCGCCCCACGACGAGCCGCCCCCCCGCCCGCGCGGCCCGGCAGCCCCGCAGCGATCCGCCCGCCCTACTTCTGCGTGTACTTCCGCGCCTCGGCCTCATCGTAGAACTGCAACGAGAGAGCGGCGGCGGTGAGGCCCGGCGGCCCAGCGCGGCCCGGGGCTCCCCACCCGCCGCCGCCCCGCGCTCACCAGCTCGGGCGGGCCCCGGTGCTCGGGCCGGCGCCCGCTGCCCGCCATGCCGCCGTGACGTCACTGAGCCGCGCCGCCGCCCCCCTGCGCCTGAGATGGCGGCGGGCGGGCGCTGAGGCGGCGGGGTGCGATGGAGCCGGCCGCGCTGGGCCGCCTGCGGCGCCTCCTGCCCGCCGCCCCCCGGGCCCCGCGGCTCGGCCGCGCCCTGGCGCCGTCCCGCGGCGGGCAGACGGGCGGCGGCGGCGGCGGAGCTCCGCGGGCGCGCCGCGACCTGTACGAGGTGCTGGGGGTCCCGGCCACGGCGACGGCGGCGCAGATCAAGACGGCGTACTACGAGCAGTCGTTCCGCTACCACCCCGACCGCAACGCCGGCAGCGCTGCCGCCGCCGCCCGCTTCGCCGCCGTTAGCGAGGCCTACCGGGTGCTGGGCAGCGCTGCCCTACGCCGTAAGTACGACCGCGGCCTCCTCAGCGCCGAGGACCTGCGCGGCGCCCCGCCGCCCCCGCCCCGGCCCCGTGCCCCGGCCCCGCCGCCGGCCCGGCCCCCCGCCACCGCCCGCCGTTGGCCCGTTCCCCCGCCCTTCGACTTCGACGCCTTCTACCGAGCGCACTACGGGCAGCAGCTGGAGCGGGAGCAGGTGCTGCGGGCGCAGCGGGAGAAGCTGCGCCTCCTCCGGGAGGAGGCAGCGGCCCAGGGACGCTTCCGGCTCCTCTCCGACCTCTCCGTTGCATTCCTCCTCGTGCTGGGTTTTGCTGTCCTCTACGGCCTCAAGTGACAGCAGGGCCGGGCAGCCACCAGGGCTCCCACCCAGCTCCACCGCTGTGGTGGGACAGTCATCGGTGGGCACGGCAGCTGGCTGCGGGGCGTCCCCTGTGCCCGTGCAGCTGGCAGGCACTGTATGCAGGGTTTGCTCCTCAGGCTGCCGTAGTTCCCTTCTGCTGGTGTGACCTTCAGCCACAGTACGTGAGCAGCAGGCTCCGTGTGCAGGCTCTGCTCTGTGGGCTGTGACCTGACCCCTCTGCCAGCATGGCCATCAAACATGGAGTGCAACTGACAGGCATGGTACGTGGTTGTGATGTGACCTCCACAAGCGCGACCTGCAGACAGCTCGTGACCACCAGATACCACATGTGGGCTCTGCTCTGCAGGCTGCAGTGTGCCCCAGCTGCCAGTGTGACCTTGCAGATGTGGTGTAGAGGCTCAACGGGCTGCAGTGTGCCCCCTCTGCCGGTTTGACCTGCAGACACGGTGCCTGACAGGTAAATGCAGTTCATGGACTCTGCTTTGTGGACTGTGACGCGTACCTTCCGTTCGTGCTGCTGTTTGACCTTGGTGGGATCCACGTGCCTGTTCTAAGCCACAGCAGAGATTAAATGGCTATCGGTGGCGTCTGTGTGCTGTGTCTGTTCGTGGGAGATGGTCTCACCAGTGCTGAGTTTGCTGCTATTTCAAGACCAGCCACCTCTGTGCTGTCACACCTGTTACTGCATTTTTGGGGAGTGTTAGGAGTGTTTGTTTCCAAACTGCATCGTTGCCTTTTGTCTGTCCCTGTTCAGGGCTTGCCTCACTGTGTGGCAAGTATGGAAGTCTTGGATTCAGCAGCACAGAAGACTAAAACCTGAGCTCATGTCGGCTCATGTCCTGGTCAGCAGGTGACATCACCTGCAGGTGCTTGCCAAAACACTTCAGTATTGAGAGTAGCCTGTCCTGTCTAGGTCTTGCCAGGAACTTCACACATGACCATCCCGCACAGGCCTTTGTGGCTGGGAGTAGTACACTTCAGAGCACCGAGTGGCATTACTTGTTTTACATGTATCTAAGCATAATTTGCACATAAGAGTATTTGCTTATTTAAGTATTGAAGTGTTTTAATAACTAAAGAATGTGTCTTTCAGAGCTTCTGTCTTACCTTGGGTGAAGGTTTCACCTATGCTATGCTGGTTCTACATGGAGTGAGTGAAGCTTACTGAATTCTGAGTGTGCCACAGACTTCATTTGCGTTATTTTGTACTGATTTGCTGGGCCTGCCTGGCAGTGGTCTGTGCAGGAGCCAAGTCCTCGCCTCTCACTGCAGTGACCCTGGGTTATGTCTTCTGCCAGCACAAAAATGTTAAAAGCAAATGCCCCGTGTTTTCCAGTTGCAGAGTTCTGTAATACTGAACAGAGCCTGGAGCAGTAGTGTGGCAGAGAGTGTAATGTCTATTGGTACAGGGTATATGCTGTACAGGAGAGCTTTTTGCCTTTTCTGGAAAGCATTGTACCACTCCCAGCTACAGACTTTGGAGACTGCTGCATGTTTGCAGCAAATTCAGCCCAGGGGCAGAGAGCTTTCCAGGATCCTCTCTGGTTGTCAGTCCGTCCCTCTGTGTGGGATTATGTCAGCATGTGAAGAGCCGGAACCTGGCGTTCAAGGGCATTGGTTACAGAGTGATAGTGTCTGGAGCTGTGGCTCTATAAACCAAGTCACTTGAAAGACCAGAGGCAGTTTCTCTGGCAGAGTTTGGCAGGAAACATTTGCTTCCAGGCTGGAAAAGCTAGGGATGTCCATGGGATGTGGTGGGTACTAGGGAGCACCTCTCTAGTTCCTGGCATCGTAGCTTGCAGGTTTTTAAGGCAGCCCTAGCAAACACGAGGTGTCCTCTGGATTGACCTTTCTTAAATCTATGTAGTGCTGAGGCCTGGGAGCTGTTCCCCCAGGCAGACTCCATAGCCAGCCCTGGGCCAGCTTCCTGGCAGAGGGATGGTCTGGTGTGGTGCAGCGTGGAGCAGGAGGAACAGGCTAGCTGTTGTGCTGCCTGCACCCCTCTGTCCTGTAACACCGGAACAGGGAAGAGTTGCTCCAGTAAGCCAGCTGGGCCGGTGCTCCTGCTCTGTGTCTGGTGTTTGTGTCTGAAATTGGGGAGTGAAGCACCCAGGCACCACAACCGGGTTAATCCATGTGACTTTCATTGGGTGGTTTGGGCGGTTCGTATTACTGGTTCTTCCTCTTCTTCCTCAGGGCTTCATGATGTATCTTGAACATTAAAGATATCCAGCTATAAACTGGTGATGAAATGACACGTCTTTCTTTTGGTGGGCTTTGGTGGTAAATATTCCTCATACTTGCTGAGAAAATGGAGGGTAGGGGACAGGCTGGTGTTTCACATAGTGACTGCAGCAGGGTGGGGAGGGGGGGTGTCCTGTTTCCCTGAGGCTGTGGTGGGAAGGGTGGGCACACTGCCTGCAGTCGGTGGGGAATGGCCTCCCTGGGCCACCGTGGACTTCACTCCTGCCTGCTGGAGACCCGTTCTGCGCTGCCTGACACACAGGCGTTGCAGCGCGCTTGTGGCATACCCTCTGTACTCACTGTGCTCTCTGTACTTGCATACCGCAGGTAGCGTTCAGTTTTGCTGCTGAGTTTGGCCAGAGAAGGGGAAGCATGGCATCCAGGGTGTGGAGGGATGCTTTGGGGCATCCAGTCTGTCACTTTTGGGGTGGTACAATGTATACTTCTCCTCAGCGTCACCTTCGCCCTGGTTGGGCCTGAATGCTCCTCTGCTCCAGGAAGGATTTCAGGAGCTCAGGCACAAAGTGGCTGAAGCTAGTCCAAATGCACAGACCGACTGACAGCTCCCAGCACACCAGGTTACTACCCTTTTGTCTTCTCGTGTCAATATTGTCATCCCATTCTTGTCTTTCCCTAGTTGTTTCCCTGATGGAGAGGTGCTAGGAGCAGCTGCATTTCTTGCAGTTCTCCTTTAGCCAGGTGAGTGCAGTCCTTGTGCAGTGCCTGTGGCACAACTACTAGGGGAAACACAGCAGGGCCTAGCAATGACAGAAGTGCTGTGGCAGCAGGGGCTTGCGTGAGCTGTACAAGCCCCCCAGGATCAGAAGGTCAAAGTGGAAAAGGAGAGGAAACAGGGCCCAAGTGGGGCTGATAGGGTGTGTGAGGCTTGCTGCACAGGGACCTACTCTGTATTTAAACCCCGTGTTCTACCTCTCATGGCTGTGGCTGAGCAGTACTGTTGCTGAGAGGTGACTATTCGGTGCTCCCAGTAGTGGGACGCTGAGCAATTGGAGAGGGCTACAGAGCTGTCTTCGGAGAGGGAAAAGCACCAGGCAGATCAGTGACAGCCATGAGGAGTTTGCTTTCCTTCACACGTGCTGCAAGGGGGATGGGCTTGTGCACTGCTTCAGCACCTTTGGCTGAATCTTAGCCATGCAGCAGAGGGTGAAGCTCTGCAGCTACCTGTGGCCTTGGCTGTTTTCACACCTCAGGGACAACAGGGATGGATCCTTGGGGGTGCTGAGCCAGAGAGGGTTGTTTCTGTGACAGCGCCCATCTTCCTGCAGCTGGGGGCAAAGCAGCCATGGATAGGGGTCATGGCAGGGAACAGCTTCCACTCCCAGATGTACTGCGGGCCTTGCCTCCTTTTGAGGATGTATCCAGTTACCACAAGACATATCTCAGTAACGTACTGCAGTCACAGCTGTTACACAGCACACACCCCCACACCCTGGCCTATGCCCTCGAGGTGCTGAGGATGGCAGTCTCGGGTGGGGAGGAGGTCACCGTGAGTAGCTGGCATCCTGAGGCCTTTGCTGGGAAGAGTGTGATGTTCACAAGGGAGATTTCTTCTTCCACTCTTGAGTCCACTGGGGCCACCTTTACACATTTTCTAGCACATCCTACCCCTCCCCTCTCTTTATTGCTGTGCAGCTCCATGTTATGTCTGCCTTTATAGTAAGTGATGTATTGCATGCACACTGGGTGCTAGTCCTTTACTCTCTTACCCCTGATGCAAATTTTTGCTAGCTCTTAGATTTGTGTCGCTGTAAGGAACTGCCCAAGGGTGAGTTGCTGGTGGGGCCTCAGCTATCACCCTGTGCCCACGCCTCCAGGCCTGTACTGCTCTACCCTGCACCTTCACCCCTGGGTTTATTCTGTGTAACTTCTTGTTACTCATTCTCACCCTTGGATTAGAAACAACAGACATCACACCATGCCTTTGTAAAAGGGAAGCAAAACTAAACCAAACTAGTTAATGGCCACTTGGTAATTAGATGCTGTTACAAACTAAGTAAATCAAACAAAAGCTCCAGGCAAGCCGAGACAAGCCTGGATAAAGCCTGACAGCCCTAGTTCTGAGGCGCTGCATGCTCAGTGCAGACCCCATTCCTCATCTTATCCCAGCCTGTTCTTGTGGGCTGGCAACAGCATAACCACAGGCCTGGGGTGCTGAGCTGCTCACCTACCTGCTGGGTAGTGCAGCCTGTGGGCACAGGGTCTCCGTGTTTCATTAGGGCCTCTTCTCTACATCTAAGGAAGCTGGGCTGCTCTTTGGGAAGGAAGGGGTTAAACCCGGCTCCTGGCAGGTCTTTAGGGGTGCCAGCTGGGCTGGGGGCATGAGGGGCAGGGACAAGGAGCTGCAGGCTGGGTGAGCAAGGTCCTACTTGGAGGGCTGGCCATCATGCCCCACCGCCACCACCAAGAGGGGCTGGCCTGGCCTGGAGCCAGGTGAGGGGACAGCCCCAGCCCTCACCTGGCCTGGGATCTGCAGGCAGGGCTCTGCACCCCACTTCTGTGCTGCTGGCCTCGAGGTGGCTCTAGGAGGGCAGCTCCCCTGCCCTTCAACAGCATCCCCTTGGGTGACTCCTCTGTTAATAGAGTTAACTGTTAATAGAGTTTCCTCTGTTCAAGTCCTGCTGCCTGTGGAGTGCCTGCTGCACAAGAGGCCCTGCGGGCACCCTGACATCACCTCCCGCTGGCTGGCCCCAGCCTGGGGTTTTGCATCTCCCACAGACCCGGGGTTGCAGCTTAAAGAGTTTCCTGGGGGCTGCCTCTGCTGGGGGCCCCCCTTCTCACAGGTGTCCTGCCCCTCCTGGGCTGGGGGCTGCTGCTTGCCCAGCCTGGCTTCTGAAAAGCCAGGCCAGGGGTGGCCACAGAGCTGGCAGATGCCCCTCCTGGGTTTGGCTGCACACCAGCTGGCAGAGGGGCTGAGCTGGCCCCAGGGCAGCCGGGCCAGCGCAGAAATGAATGCAGGTGCACGCCTGGTGGCAACACTTCCTCCTCTAGCACGTTGACCCCCACCTTGACACAGTGCTGCAGGGCAGGCAGCGCTTGGTGCAGGCAGGGAGAGCCACCGTTGCAGACAAGGAAGGGCACAGAGGGCTCACCCTGTGCTGCTGCCAGCTCCTGCCTGTTAGCAGTGTTCCTGTCTTGTGCCCCATGCAGGACTTTGTCCTCAGCCCAAGGGGCTGGAGCTGCCATACCACACACGCAGTGCTGCCATGTTCCCCAGAGGTGCAGGGTACGTAAGCTCCCTGCCAGGACCAGTGCATCTGGGGGGTGCAGCCACCTGCCTGGGGCACTACATGCCCCAAACTGGACAGGACCACCTCCAGGGTTGGAGGAACCTCCCCAGGGCAGGGGCTTGCCTTGCTTGGCAGCTTCCCAGGGGTTAAAGTACCTTAGCTGAAGTGGGGTGGTGGCCAGCCCAGCAGGACCATGGGGCTGCCAGGGCCTACCCACTGCCACCTGAGCTGGGCAGGCGCCTAGGGGTGCTACAGTGTTCCTATGGACAGAAGGCCAGCCAGGACCACAGCAGTCCAGGTCACTTTGTTCTTTGGATCATTACTTTTAGTGCTGTCAGCCTCAGTGGGACACACTCACCATCCCCAGGCTGGAGAGAGGCAGCTGCTCGCCTTGAAGGCTCACGCTCTTGAGGCCACATCTGCCCTTGCCCTAAGGTGACTCAGGACCTGCCTGGGGCCAGGGAAGTTTGTCCTAGTGCTGGTGGCAGACCCACACAGCATCGCCTGGGACTGCCCAGCCCTGGGGAGCTGTGCAAGGCAGGCACTGGCTGGGGAAACCCACTGATTGTGCCTGACTGGGTTTTGGGTTTGGGTGGCTCGACTCTTTGTGCATGGTCGTGTGCACTAGTGCCAGCCCCAGTGCTGCACCAGGTCCCATGTGGCAGGGCAGTGACACACTTTAGCATTGCCTTTGGCTGGCATTCAGTCTGTACAGGTGCCTGGCTCTGGGCTCCAGCATGCACTGTATCCTCACACCATTGCCTTGGCGTCCTTTCCTCCTGAGCCAAGTGCTAAGGTGGCCTTCCTCTCCCAGGCGGGCATCCAGATCCCCAGGGAGATGCCTTGTGCTTATCTATGCCCAGCTGCTCCCCTCACCCCTGCTGTCTTGTGTGTGCATGCTCAGAGCCCTAATAGCTCAACACGCACACATCACTTGGGCCCATATCCCCATGCTGTACCCACAGCTCTGGTCATCTCACACAGAATCTAGGGCAGCACTTGGGGTATCCTGGGCAACTATCTGGGGGACTCCAGGACACTGTGCATCCCAGCCCTCTCCAGACACAGCACAGATGGTCCCATACAGACCAGCTGGCCTCCTAAGTCCTCCTGCTTGGTCCTCATGTCTCCCTGGTTATGTTAGCCCTGCGAGACTGGTACGGGAATCCAACCAAGCTCTTGTGCTGTGGTTGCCAGCCTACTATAGTTCTTCCTCCTGGCATGTGGCAAGCCACAGAGCCCAAGTGTGGCAATCAGGTGTGTTCTGGTACCCTTATTGACAGGCTGCACCCAAACTGAGCCTGATGGGACCCAGGAAAGCAGGAGGTGTTCTCTGAAACCCAGATGTTGCAGTGACTACTGTCTCCTTGCCTGCCAATAAAGCTGCAGTGGCTGGTCCCCAATTTATCCTAGTCTTAAGCTTGTTTTAACCGGTTATACTGGATGAGTGGCCCCAGTCCCACACGTGAGGGCTAGAGTTTGGCATAAGGGCGGGTACCCTCTGGTGGAGGGGGTGATCAGACACTAAGCCAATGGTCTGTATTTTAGGGTGCTTTGTAGCCAGAGCCAGGGCCCCTTGCTGCTTTGGGTCATTTCTAAGCAGTCTGTGTAACAGTGCCAAGCTGCAAGGCAGGCGGGCAACCGGGAAAGAAGTTAAATGCTACAACCAGACAAGGCTGAAAGTGTTAAGAGCTTGAAACCAAATCAAAAGCTAGAAACAGCACAAGAGATGCCCCAGAGCAAGGAACAAGTGCCCCAGGGTGCTGAGGAGGCTACAGCTGGAGGAATCTGGGCTGTCTGCCCCAGCCTTGTCTCATCATCCATTGCATGAAATTAAGTAAAGGATCAGAGGAGCTGGAGATGAAATAGGGTGAGCTCAGGCCACCCGCTGCCTTTTCCAGTGGTGGCCGAAGTCAGGGTTAGTGTGGGAGGGTGGATGGGGAATGGGTACTAAAACCACCATAGGGCTGTACGCAGGCTGATGAGAGCTGTTGCAGAGCCACGAGTAAGCCAGCTGGCTGTGAGGTATAACTCTTCATGGGGGCAAGGGCTTGGCTGCTGGCACGAGGCATCTCCAGTTACCAGAGGTCTTCACCATGTGTGGGGCCAGACTGCTGGGAGATGGCCCCTGGTACCTCTCTGGGGGGAAGCGCACACTCGCTGAGCTCTTGGCCCCCCTTGCAGGGCTCTTCCCTTTCCCAGGGCATTGATGGGCTGAGCCAAATGCAGGTGCAACATCTGGGGGCTCCCCAGGCTGGAGGACCCTCCTTGACTGCCAGTCACTTCCAAGCCTGGCAAGTGTCCCCCCACACCACTTCCTCCCTGCCTATTCCATCCCCCTGTTCATAGCCAAAGCCAAGCAGTAACACAAGGCGTGGAAAAGGGCCTTTATTTAGAAAGCACATGGCACAGTGCTCCTGGGCCCTCTTCCTTGCTATCTCCCACCCTCCCCCCACCTCCCATCACTGTTCCTCTTGCTGTGGATGCAGACACCTCCCCCCTGGCAGCTCCCCAAGGGCAAGACCCACTACCCAGCCACAGCGCCCAGCCCACCCCAGCCCCAGCCAAGAACTTCCATCCCTTGTAAGCACCCACCCCTGTGCCTGCTCAACAGACACCACAGCCCCTCAGAGCTGTGTCTACACCACACGCCCACCCCACATGCTCCCTGGCCAGGGTGTTCCTGCACAGCCCCTGTGGAGGCATGGGGGGGACATCCCCTGTCCCTGCCCTGCTAACGGTGTGGAGGCTCCTGCTTCTGGTCTTGCAGTTGCTGCTGCCTGCAGAAGGGCTGGGGGCTGAGCAAAGGGACGTGTCTGACGAGGTGCAGGGGTGAGACTGGGCTGGAGATTTCAGAGCAGGGAGATGCTGGCTGGTGTTCCAGGGCTGGGAGATGGCTTCTGGGAGGCACAGCTGGCATGGCAAAGGGCACAACGGCCTCCAAGGGGATGAGAAAGGTGGGCACAAAGCCGTAAGAGAGATCGAAGGCTTTGGGGGCTACTCCACTCCGCAGCGGGGCAAGACGGGCTGGTGCCAGGCTAGTCAGGGCACCTGGGCGCCCCACGAGGCCCACAGCGTCCCTGCCCGCCTGGTCCTTCCGCAGCAGCTCCTGCAGTTTCTCCAGCTGCGTCTGGCAGATGTGGGAGCGTGTGCGGCTCTGGTGGAAGGACTCCAGAAAGGAATCGAGGGGCAGATCCTGGGCCAGGAACCGCTCTACCTGTGTCTGTGGAACAGGCAGTGGGACAGCGTTAAGCCAAGAGAGCCACAGGACCACAGAGGGAGCCCAGATGGTTGAGCACCATCCGGACCCTGGACTTTTCTCCAGGGCCTAGCACATCGGAGGGCATGGAGACTAGTCTGGGGCCCAGGAGAGGAAGGGGCAGCAGCACAGGGGTCTTGCCTGACTCACCTCCGACTCTGCCTCAGAGGCATCGAGCTTGGCTTGGAGCTGGCCCAGGGCACTCTGTGGGCTCCACTTCTTCAGGTACGCTTCTGTGTTGGGAAGGGATGGGGCTGCCCACAAACATTCTCCTGCATGCCTCCCCACTGATGGAGCTGTGGTCTTTGCCATCCCCAACCATCAGCTCTGCCCACCCCACCCCCCTCAACTGAAAACACCCCCAAACACATCCCTGGAGCCACCTGCATGCTGAGGCCTGTACCGCACTGCAGCATCGGTCCTGGCCAAGGGCTGGCTATGTTGAAGGCAGCATCACCCCCCCAACTGCTCCTGATCATGGCTGGGCCATTTCCCTGGGATTTCAAGGATGCTGAGCCCACCCAGGCCCTTGTATTAACACAGGTTGCTCTGACCATGCTGGGCTCTGCTTCACCCCATCAGCTGCACCCCACTCACCCAGGCACTGCTGCTTCTCCCAACACGCCTCTCTTATCTCCTGCAGCTCCTGATACTTGATGGCTAGGGAAGCCTTCCCATCCTCCAGCCGCGGGCGCAGGGAGAGGTTCACCCTGGCCAGGGCGCAGTTTGAAGCCAAACACATCTCCCGCTCCAGCTGCAGACTCTGAAACTGTGGGGAAGGGAACAGGTTGTGGTGTGTCAGCACTGGGAGAAATGGGCAGAACCAGTCCGAGCTGGCAGCCTGCTGGGAGGGGGTCCATCTCCGTCCAGGGGTGAACCCTCTCCTCCTGCACTGTACCCATCCCTCTGCTCTGCCTGGAAAGGGGCTGTGTCCCTGGGGGGGATGCAATGGCTGGACCCTGGCTGCGCACACCACAGGGCAGCTCACCCTGACCGTGGCAAACCTCACAACCCCCTTTGCAGGGGAGAGGACTCATTAGCTAATGAGGGTGTCAGGAGAGAGACACACACCCTCCCTTGCTGCACACCCACCTTCGGTGTCCGCACTGTGCGGGGAGGGGAGCAGAGCGGTGCGAGGCGCAGGGGCAGGATGCTGGAGCCAGGCTAGGGCTGGTGGCGGCACAACCCGCCGCCGTCCCGCAGCGCAGCGCCGGGAGCCCCCGACGCCCCCGGCCCCCCCCAGCCTCGGGGCAGCGGGAGCAACGACGGCAGCGGCCGTGGCCCCGCGGCGGGTTTTGGTGGCCCGAGGCTGCTTGGCAGGCGGTGGCTGCCGAAGCTTGGAGCGGTACCCCGAGTCCCCAGCCCGCCGCCGGCCGGGACGCTCCAGCTGGGGTTTCCCCGCGGCCACCCCGGCCCGGCCGGAGTGTTTCGCTGCCCCTCCGGAGCCCCCGGGCTCGGCGCGGGGGTGTCGGGACTAAGGGAGGACCAAGGAGCAGCGGTGCCAGGGGCCGGCGGGTGCAGCTGCGCAGGGCTCCATCCCGCGTACCGGGGAAGCTGCACGGCTCTGCCCGGCTCCGGGACCACCCCCCCGGCCGTACCTTCCTGCTGAGGCGGGCGGCGCGCTGCAGCCGGAGCTCGTCCTGCAGCAGGGCGCGGAGCTGCGCGGTGCTGAGCGCCCCGAAGCGGCGCGGGGAGCCGGTCGGCGCCGGGGGCCGGGACATGGGCCGGGGCACGACGAGCACAGGCCGGGACGCCCCCGCCGCCGGGAGCCGAGCCCCGCCCCGCCCGCGCCGCGCCCCGCCCCGCCCCCGCCGCCCTTAAAGGCGCCGGAGCCGAGCACAAAGCGCTCCGGCTGTGCACCCGGCTGTGTGCATCCTGCACTGCGTGCATCCTGCACTGCACCCCGCTGTGTGCATCCTGCGCCTCGCTGTGTGCATCCTGCACTGCACTGTGTGCATCCTGCACCTCCCTGTGTCGTCCTGCACCCACCCTGCTGTGTGCATCCTGCACTGTGTAGTATCCTGCATCGCACCCTGCTGTGTCATCTTGTATTGCACCCTGCTGTGTGTCTCCTGCATCACACCCCGCTGTGTGCGTCCTGCACTGCACCGCGTGCAGCCTGCATTGCACCATGTGTGCCCTGTGCTGCACCACACTGTGTGCATCCCACTTCTCACTGCATTGGCCTCACCCTGGACTTCACGGCACTGCACTTGTGCATCCTGTGGACATCCTGGCACTGCTGTACCCATCGGCTCAGGAGAGAGAGAGCAAAGAGGCACCTGTCACTGCCAGCTCTGGGCGGGTCCCCTTCATCCCTTGGGGAAGGGAGAGGTGGGAACGCTGCCCCTCTACCTGTGAGAAACTGCTCCATGCAGGGTGTTGTGGTCACTAAATATTCACAGGGATTCAGGGGCCTGAAAGAAAAATTCGGAGAGCATAAACCTGCCCGAGGACTATCAGTGCCACTTCAGGACATCTCTGTGCTGGAAACGCTCTTTATATCTTTGCCCTGCTCTTACTCTATAACTAAAATGTGGTGGAGAAGCTGGGGAAAAGTAGCAAAGCAGGACCTCCTGGGAAGTGGGGATTGCTTTCCATGGGAGTTTTACCTTAGTGAAAACCCACAGCTGCAGGAAGAGCCGTGCACTGCTGCCAGAGTGGGGACGGCTCTGTCCAGGCCAGGACATTTCCATGGAGGAAATACCTGGTGGGAGATGGCATTTAACATCTGCTGCTTGACTTGACACCAACACTGCCTGCTGAAGCAGGATGAGGGGAAGCTGTCAGGGAGCTGCTGGGGGCTGGAGGTCACTGCTGTTGGGTGGCCAAGAGCCCAGCGGGATTGAAGAAGCATTTGGATGGGTAGCTTGGGCTCGGGGGCTGTGTGAAGCCTGGTGTTGTTGTAGGAGAGATGAGAACCTGTACACTGGGATGTGCTGTGGTGGAGGGACAAGACAGCAATGCAGAGACACCCACTCAGTGAGCCCATCCTCCTGAGCTGGTGGGTGCCAGTCCTGTTGTACTGTGAGGACGGGATGCTCTCCTGCATCTGCTGGCCTGTGTCTCTCCACTGCCTTTGGAGAGCCCTAGCAGAAGAAAACACTGCTGGGCTGAGGATCATTTACTCCTCAGTCTGGTGGTGCAAATGAAACTCCAATTTTGCCTGTCACTTGGAAAGCTCAGAGGCCCAGGAGCAGGACCAGTGTCATTTCACAGTCTGCCCAGTGCCACATGATGGCATTGAGCCTGCTGACTGTGGAAGCCAAATCCATTCTGGGGGCACCAGGGAGTGGGGTGGGGGCACCATCCTGACAGCCATCTTCCACATGCTGCTACCATCTCACACCCCTGCTGCAGGAGAGCCTGTCTTCCAGCCAACGTCAAGTCCATTCTGGAGCTGCCCTGGGCCTCCCTTCCCTGTGATGTGGTGCCCACTGCAAGGCAGGACCAGGCTGTGGTCTGAGGTCCCACTCTGCACTCTGGTTTGTTGGGGCTCAGCTCCTGGTGCTGGAGGCTCTCAGGAAAGTGAGTGCAGCCTGCTTCACCTGAGGGCTGTTTTCAGCAGAAATAGCCCTGAGCTCTTTCCTCAGACATCCTGAGGTGCAGTGCCCCCCCCCCAATACTCTGTAGTGCTGAGGGCAGTTCTCTGGAGCAGTGTAAGGTGATTCCTGGCTCAGAGATCCTCCACTGCTCATTTCTTTCAGTATTTTCTAATTTCTCAAATCTTTCTGGATGGTTTCAAGGGCACACTGTGCCCTGTAGTTTGCAGATGAGGGCTGGGTTTTCCCTTAGCAACTGGTCTTGGAAGCAGAACTGACTGGTGTTGCTCCAAGATAAAGCCAGAAATGGTTTGTGAAGTTGAAAGTGCTTCTCGAACGGTCTGTCCTGGCAGTGCCAGGGTGCTGTGGGATGGAGGAGCTGTAGGGGCCTTGTCCTGCAGCCTCACAGCATTAGCTCTGTCTGCACTTTTCCTGGCAAATGTTCATCTAAATTGGTCTCAGAAACTTGACTATGGTGATCTGGTTCCAGTAATGAGCTCTTCCCTCATAAGTGTCTCCTAATTCAAGTGCCTCCTAACGCCTGACCTGCTTTGCTTTTGCTTCGATTTAAGTTCACTGCTTCACAGTCACAGCAGACAGATCTGCTGATGGCTTTGAAATCACATTTCTGCAGGATCAAAGCAAGACTTGACAGACAGACATGTAGCCAGGAACAGCTCCTGGCAGCTGCAGCCTCCCAGCAGGAGCAGGAGTTGGGCACCAGGACATTGGCACAGCTTTTGGCCCTGGGCTGTGAATGTGATGATGACATAGGAAGAGTTCTCCCATGTGACAGATACCTTCTGAACCATCCTGTACAGATCACAGGTCCTTTATCTTAGTGAAACTAGATTTAATTTTCTTACATTCATTCCTGTGAGAGCCACTTGAGGCTTTTTCCCTCCATGTTCCCCAAGACACCAGTCCTAGCACCTGACATGGGATTTCTTGGGTCTCAGTGGGAACACATCAGAGATACAGAACAGACATTCATTAATGGAGAATGAGCTCAAGGGAGCAAATTTATTGGGATGCTTTACAACACACTGCAGAGATGCACAGCGTACATGGAAATTTGCGGCATGTAGCTTTTTTGCTTGCTGTCAGTTCTGGAGGCGCTAAGAAACTCTGATGGAAAGTCACTCCAGGGATGAGTGTCTTCCTCCCACAAGGAAGGTACATGTGGAATCCACAAATTTCACAAGTGATTTTTTTATTCTTGATTTTGAACATAATAAAAAGTAATCATTGGCAAGCACAGGGGGAAAGAGCTGAGCAGAGGGGGAGCCTGCACCAGAGAGGGGAAGTGGAAAATAGCATTTCACTAAAACCCCACTACCCTTGGGCTTCTCTCTCTGCTCCTGAAAGGCTCAAGCTGTTTGGCCATGTGGAGCCTTTGCGGTGTCCAGTGTGGACAAGAGGGGGAAGAAGCACTAACAATATGAAGCTGGTTTGATGAGGATAAGGGAGGACTTGCAGTTCCCTTTGCACAGGTTGCCCCATGTCATACCACCCTTGAAATTCACCCGTACAGAATAGCATGCAGAGTACCACCACCCACCCTCATAGCTGTAGGCACAGTTTTTACTGTAAGTGTCCTGATCCCGATCCTTTGTGGAGAACTTCATGTTGTCGTGCATGGTCTTGGGATTGTCTGAGGTCATGGCATCCCCCGCTGTCCCTGTATAGGAGCCCAGCCTCAGCCGGTAGCCGTGGGACTCATCTTCCAGGCTGAAGAGGTTGTAGTCTGCGAAACTGATGTTGTCTGTAGAGTCCTGGATGATAAACCTGACCTGGTAGACCTTCTGCTTGGCGATCTGATAGATGTACTCAGTGCCCAGCCAGTACTCACTGCGCACATTCCCAAAGCCGTACTTGTAGGTGCTCCAGGACTCGGCCCAGGTGACTGATGTGTCTTTCTGGTTCCTCTGGATGACCGTCCAGCCCCCATGTGTCACATTCATTTCACAGTACACCACAAGGTGGTGGAGCCCTTTTGGCTGGATGATGTAGACACCGCTGCGGCTGCCAGCAGGGATCTCGCTGCAGTCCTTGGGCCATCCTGGGGCAGGAAACAGAGATGGTTGTTAAATCCCATGCGATGAAACACTGAAAGCACCTGATGTTTCTTTTATGCCTATATTCTTTTGCACACGCATTCTTGGGCTATATTCCTGCCATGTGCTCACAGGAGTAAATCAGATCTTGAAATGATCAATGTAAGAGTTGGGTCTCATATCTTCCCAATCAGGATTCAAACCGATGGAGGCACACTGCTAAAATGTCTTGGACTGGTGAGACCAAACGAGACATTTCCTCCACCCAGCACACCAATGCACCTTAGCCCAGTTTGAGCTCAGTCTTGCAGTGCTGCGGTGATTTGCCTGTAGCACGCAGGTGATGTGTCACCACACAGGAAAATGCAAATCTGGGTTATAAAGCCATTGGCTTTTACAGCATGGAGCTTTAGATCTTTATAGTAATCTCAGATACCCTGGCGAGAGCGTGACCAAGACATCCATATTGCTAATAATTAAATCAGTCCTTGTGATCTCAATAGGGCAAATCCATCGGTTTTCTCTGGGCTTACCCAAGTAGCTTTTTAGAGACTTCCTGACTTGTTTGATTTGATTACGGCCTTTCCATGCTCCAGAGTGTCAGCTTCTTATACAACAAACAGCTGAATGCACCTACACGCTACTGTGAAGGGACTTGCTCCACTCCCAGTACCTGTGCTACTGGTTATTCCTACCCAGATAGGACCTATCTTGTGGTCCTATGGGCTAATGTTGACTCAATCACTTCAGTAACATGGTCAGTCCCTGTCTTACCCAGTCTTATCATCACCTGTATGGTGAAAATAGAAAAATAAAAAATCACAGCTTCCCAATGGCTAATAATGGATCATTGTTTCTGGTTTAGATCTTTAGGTGGACAATTCCCCATGCTTAAGCTCCTCATCAAGCACTGAGTCCAGGACGTGGCTGGTAATAGAATCCCCCTGAGAGCCTGAGCTGTGGCATCTCTGTAGCCTATCCGATAACCAACACTTTTCCTGGGAGGAGACAGTGCACGTGTAGTACATGGGATAAAATGGCTGAGAGCTCTTCGTGAGACCAGCAATGGGGAAAACTTATGAGCAGATGTACTCCTTGAGAAAACACTTACCGTGGCCTGCCGGTGGGTGGGGGGCAATGTCTCTGACCTGTCGAACATGATTGCCACCATGATCTGAATTAACAAGAACAGAGGAGACAGGAGTGAGTACTGAGAGTAGACATGTCAAATGCCTGCTGGGAGAGGCGATCCTCCTGTTTTTCTGTTGTTGCTTCTAGTTACAGAGGGACTTGGCCATTTCAGATATCAGCCGGTTGGTAGTTTGGGGTAATTCACATGGTGTTAGAAAGGGGCAGATCCTTGGTGAGAAGGATTTGGGCACACTGTGTAGGAAAAAGACCCCCAAATGGTGGTGGCAACACTGGAAAGATGGTTGTTAAAGTGCAGTAGAAGCAGTTAGGAAGTGACTCAGGAAGAAGAGGAATTAAAGGGGGAAGAAATGTGAGAGCAGACACAGGAAAACCAGTGCAGGCAGTTGTCAGGAGCTGGGAGAGGGGCTCTGCTCAGCTGGGTCAGAAAGGAATTATAAGGGTGTTGCTGGAAGAGAGGGTGGTTTAGAGTGAATTAATGCAATTCTGTTGCAGGGGTATCTTCTGTGTATCCACTGATGGCTATTAAAACAGGGGAATGAACAACAGGCTTATGGAATCACAAAAGCCATTCCTGTCCTCTCTTTGAAACAGTTGCCTCACCCTGCCGCTGCTGGTCTCTGACATCCTCAAATACCTGCTCCCCACTTCTACTCTCAGCTGGTGCTTTCCTATCCCCTCCTTTATGAAGTGTCTAACTTAAATCTCTTGCACCGTGTATAAGCCCATTCCTTCTTTTACTACACCCAGAGTATACTTTTTCCTGCAGACACAGTAATATTGATATCACTTCCTCCTTCATGGTCTTCTGATGGTGGGACATTCAATTCTTCAGCCTTCCTTGACACAGTCTCCTGCCAGATTTTTGAACCCTTTCCTTTTGACTCTCTCTAAATGTGTTTTGAAGTCCACCAGTGAACGTGGTGGTTGGCCAGACCCTGTCTGGAGTGGGAAACACTCATGTAGCATGGTCTAGAGGACTTTCCTACCACAGTATTTAATTTTACTACAGCCATACAAAGCTGTTCACTCACGTTCTTTCTGTGAGCCACAATCTGCTCCTGCTCCTTTCTGCCTTCACTTCCCATCCATTTGGCAGCACTCCTCCACAAGTCAAAACTCCTCAGTATTAGTTTGTCTTGTCGGGCATGCTGCTCTGCTTACCCATCTTGCATTCATGGTGCTCACGTTTTCAGAGCACCCTGCCAGTGATCTGGGTGAGAAATGAGTGTGAAGCCCAGAGAACACCCCATTTTTCTCTACTCAGACTTGCAGTTCTTGGTGAAGCCTGAGCTCTTGCCTCAGTCATGGGTGCTCCCTGTGTTGGTGGTTTTGGGGCAGCTGACCTTTGCAGTGAAGGCTGATGTGAAACCAGCACTTGGTCCTTGAGCTCTTATTCCAAGAACATTTCCTCCTCCCTTAGAAGGTGACCAGCTCTTTCTGTCACGTCATGTCCAACCCATAGCCCCTGGTTTTATTCCAGGAGCATTTTGTGGAGGCTTCCTCATTGCTCCAATATACTCTGGTATTTGTAGGCTGTTCTGTGACATCTTTGGGCTGATTGCTCTGTCAGTGCCACTGCTTAGACTCTTTGTATTAACTTCATTTAGTTCCTCTTTGTATTCATTTCTCTTTTGAAGTCAGCTCTCCACTGACCTTGTACTTTCCAGTGGTGGCTACTGTTCTCCATTTGCTCAAAACACACTGTGATCGCCTTAACATCTTTAGCACTGCTTCTCCAATAAAGAGCCCACAGCTTACAACACCTTTGGCTTGGTCTTGCTGCTAATGAGCCTGAACCTGTCACTTCCCCTGGGAACCTGTGAACTCTGGGATTTGGACTATTGGACTCACTTATGGACAGAAGAACTTCATGCCAGACAGGAGAAGAGACAGGCAGCAAGCAGAGGAGGACTCTGAGATGATTCTTGTTCCAGTAAGAAGGCCTACGTTGCATTGGCATTGCCCACACTGAGACCATTATTTAGTCCTTCCTCTGTGTTACAGGGGTGTAGTTAGGCTCGTGAGGTGGTCTGTGTAGAAACTGACGGAATGTCACCTTGTTTGCCTCTCCCTGTTGTAGTGGTATACTTACCAGGCTGGGAGGACTCTAGGGGAATGTTCATGATATCCTCCAGTGTGCCATTGAAGAGATAGAAGTTTTGTATGTCAAGGACAGGAAAAGATGCTGCCAGAGTCAGCAGGCAGGTGAAGGGCAGGAGACAAAGGCGCTGGCTAGCTGAAATGGGAAGAGATTGGAAAAAGAAGAAAGAGATCATAACTTTTCCATTAGAGGGCCATGAATCCCATCTGAATCCTTTACTTACAGAGTAAAATAGGAAAATAAAATTATTTATGTGTAGAGCTCCCTGATGGAGCTATAAGCCCCAATTCACTCATTTAGGTGAGCTATCATATTGGCCGGAGTCATTAGCAGTGGTACCTGCTGTCAGTGATTTTTGAGACAGAAGAATTGTGAAAACCTTGTCCACACCCAAGGTGACGGTAATCAGAAATCGCTGTAAAATCCAACTCTCAGGGCTGGAGTTGAGAAGCAGGGTGAGCATGGGGGGAGGAATCCCCTTTCCTCCCAGTTCTCACCATGCTCCCGTGACACACTCACAGGGTCTGAGCTGGGACTACACCTGCCTCCGGTGCAGGTTTGTGGTCAGTGAGAACCCAGCTGTCTGGGTGAGAACAAGCCCCAGGCAGGGCTGTGTGTATTTCTCTGCTCTGCATGAGAGCAGCATGGCTGAGAGTGGCAGCACAAACTTTCAGCAATTACAGCCTGCCTGGTGCAAATGATGTCTTTTACATGGTTATATGGTTACTCCAAAATTTCCATATGTAGCCAGCTGCTCTGGTTTGTCCTTGTTCAGAGCAGCTAGGGAAAACTGCACATTTTTGCAATATTAAATCTAAATAAAAGAATAGAAAGTTTATCATGACTCCTAGAGAGTGGGGCACTGTGGAGACACCTGCCCACGGGGAAATCTGTTCGTGATAGGATAGATGCAGCTCACCCTGGCAGATTACCAATGTGATCCCTCCATCATTTGAAAACGAGCAGAGCCAAACCTATTGCTCTGCCCTGGGATACCTGGGTTTGGTACCCACGTACCTGACTGAGAAGGAAAATGATCGATGATGCCAGCATGGGACTGCTGTGTGCAGTTGCAGCCGCTCTAGAGACAAGCACCCCTTTCTGGGAATGCTCAGAGCAATCTCAGTCATTTGTGCTGGTTACAGTTTTACACCAAAGGTCTTTTAAACACCCTTCAATCCAACTGACTTGCATCTCAATTCCTACATAACATTTAGTGTCTTGGTACACTTGTGTTTAGGGGCATGTTTAAAAACATGTCTTCTTTAGGCCACCAGAGAAGCAATGCTCCCTCCGCTGCTGGTCCATTCCCCCATGAAATTGTCATGAAAAGTCTGGGTTGGAAGGAGATGCTGGGGTGGGATCAGCCTCTCCTGGGTGTCCTTCTGGATACAGCAGTATGCTTTTGGGTGTCTAACCCTCAGATACTGATACCCGTTGAATATCACTCCTTAAGAAAGAATATCTAAGAAACTCCTTTTCTATTCTAGAGTATTTAATACTTTTCCTGAAGAACTGAAAATTACAAAGAATGTTTTGTAACTATGCGGCTTGTAAAATGGGATATCTGGCACCCCAGGGCTACACTGACACAGCCTGAAAATAGCAGAACATGCAGGTTCCTGCTCCAGGTCCCAGCCTAGGGCACAGTGAGCCCCAACAATGTAATGGACTTCGCACGGGCATGCCTGGGCTGTGCAGACAGGGAGCCCTGCAGAAGACGAAGTGCCAGGATGCCCCGTGACCCACAGCTACCTGAAGTGGTGCCATCTCCTCCCATCCCATCCCATCCCATCCCATCCCATCCCATCCCATCCCATCCCATCCCATCCCATCCCATCCCATCCCATCCCATCCCATCCCACACTCACCCATGTTGTCTCTGCAGGGACCTGTGGCACAGAAAGCCGAGTGGTTTTGGCCTGGCTGGAGGGGTGTCCAGCCTGAAAGTTATAGGGCTCAGCAGGTGAGGGGGTGGAGGCACAAGACCCCTAACCACAGCACTTGTCCTTTGGTTGGCAACAGGTCTAGTGGTTTACAGCTTATTTGCTTTTCGTCATTAAGTGGTATGTCCTCAGACAATGAAGTCTGTGTCTCACAAAGGTGAAGAACTTTCTTCAGGGGCAAAGCAAATAACTTGGTGCCATTAAGTGAATGGCTTGAAACAACCGTGATTTACAGTGCCTGGCTGCCACCCTGTCTTGGCAGGGTTTCCCCAGGGAACAGCATCCTCTGGGTACCTCTGCACATTTCAACTCGTAAGTAAATATCCAGATGGCATTCCCCCTCCTGGATGGAAATCAAACATCAGGCATAAATCACTCTCTCCAGAGCAGGCATCAAGCCCAGCTACTACTGGGGACCCCATTAGACCCTTCAGGGAAGAGATACTCTAGTGTTCCTGGCATATGTGCACTGAACTTCAGAAAGTGCCACTCCAGGTGCCTCCTGACGTGCCTGGCCTGCCACCAACACGCTGCCCTTTGCGCAACATGCACTGTGGTCTCCCCTGGCGCTGCAGCCCTTGCAGCAGTCACAAGGGAGGTTTAGGAATCGTGATGTGACACTGACGTAAAATGGTCTCACTTCAAGCCCCTCTCTGCTACTAGGAGTGCTTACACCATGGATTTCTTACAGAAAATGCCAGACCATCCTCTCCCTGGGTATTGATACCTGCACTATTCTGAGGCATGAGGACTCCTGTACCCCATGCCCACCTCATGCTGGATGGCACAAGGCAGCCAGAGCCTGTGGCGGAGCAGACTGGGCTGTTGTCACAGGCTGTTTGCTGGTGATACGGCCGTCCGAACATGGAGGCTCTAGTGCATGCCCTGCTGTGCTGCTGCTTCTGCTCAACAGCAGATGCAAGCAAAGGCAGGCAGCAGAGCTTCACCAACAGCTTCCAGTTCCTGGCCAGCTTTTCCAGGAGGCTGTGGCCAATATTTGGGTTAGGATGTACAAAGCAGGCAGGTGGAAGGCCATAGAGGGGATTTCTCTGAAACCCCAGTTACGTCCTGGGGCCCAGCTTCTGCTCAGTATGTGTTTGTTATTCAAAAAGCCACAGCTGTGGCATGGATTTTTTTATTGCTGCAGCCTGGGCTGCATCTGGAAAAATGTGGCCAGGAGGGTGAGGGAAGGGATTATTCACTTCCATGTGTGAGATGACAGCTGGAGCGTTGTGTCCTGTGTGGCACTCCTCCATGCACAACAGCAACTGAAGCTCTAGGAGTCCAACTAAGAGCACCAAGACAGCAAAGGCAGGAGCACACGACATATTGACAGCCTAAGAAAGATGGACCTGTCCAGCCTGGAGAAGGGAAGGCTGAAATGGGATCTGGTTGCCGCCTACAGCTACCTGGTGGGAGGGTAGAGAGCAGATGGAGTCGGGCTCTTCATAGCACTGTGTCTTGTTTCAGACCCCTCATTACAAGAGATATATTGACAGACTGGAGCAAGTCCAGTGAAGGCCACCAGACTGGTCTGGGGCCTGGTGCTCAGGATGTTTCAGGAGAATCTGAGAACTGGGCTTGCTCCACCTGGAGAAGAACAGGCACTGGGGAGGTCTTGTTGCTGACTACAACTGCCTGGGAAGATACAGAGGACATGGACGCAGACTGTTCAAGGAGGTGCATGGTGGTGGGATGAGAAGCAATGGATCTAATCTGGAACATGGTAATTCCAGTTAGAAACAGGGACTTTTTTTTTTAACATTAAGTTGGTCAAATACTGGAACAGGTGCCCACAGAGAGGCTGTGGGATTGCTCTCCTTAGAGGTATTCAAAATTTGACTGGACAAGGACCTGATCTTTTTTAAATCTGCTTTGAGCAGGGATTGGACTAGATGGCCTTCAGAGGTCCCTCCCAACCTAAATTATTCTATCACCCTGTGATTCCGTGACTCTTCTTGGAAGTGCACAGGGATAGGATGAGAGTCCTTGAACATAAGGGAAGGGAGGGAAATTAGAATTAGATTAAAAAACATTTCAGCCTGAGGGTGTTCAAAGACTAAAAAAAAAAAAAAAAAAGAGAGAAGTTGTGGGACATCCCTTCCTTGACATATTCACAGCTGACCCAGACGTGACCATAAGCAACGCAGTCTAAGCTGTCACTGCTTTGGCTTCGAGGTTAGAGCAGGGACACTTGGAGGTCCTCCTGGCCCTTATGCCTCTGTATTTCTGCTGGAGTACAGCAATGGTGCCAGGCCTTGTGCAGGATACAGAGCTGGCCACAGCAGAACATGCCTTGAGAAGCCACTTTGGAAGCCCACAGAGCTCTAGCAAAAGCCTCAGAGCCCATGGAGCATGAGAGCCCTGTACAGCCAGCCAGTCTGGTGTGATTTGTTCTTTCAGTGTTAACTGCTACTGTCACGGTGCTGAGGGCACCAGTAGGCGTCAATGGCTGGTGACCAGTCCCACCTGGGACCTTCATCTGGGCCTATGAGGTCTGGTTCAGCTTGGCCCTGGGCATTCAGCCCTGACCTGAGCCACACAGTGTGAGTTCCAGCCTCCAGTTCCCTCTCTGGCCTACACTGTGGGTAGCTTATCTCCTGGATGGACCACTGAAATCCGCATTGCAGCTTATCTCCAGCCCTGCCTTTTGCACTGCATCCTTTTGTCCAGTGTCTGGGACCCAGCTGACTGCTTGCCTTGCCTGGAGCTGTTGCCACCACTCAGCTCTGCTGGGATGTGGCAGGACGGAGTCCTGCCAGCAAGGGCATTGCCTCCACAGCGTACACCCTTGGCTTCTGACTGGCCTGCCCACGGAGAGCAGCCAGCCTTTGCTGCCACCAGAGAGCTTGCTCATGCCTTCATTCTCCTCCCTTGAGTCCTGCATGGTGCCCCTGCTCTGCTTCTCTGGAGTGCAGCCACTGGTTTTCCTCAGCTCCACTTCCAACCTGTACCTGCTCAGAGGTCCTCTTGCAGCTGTCAGAAGACAGAGGTCCCATGTCAGCATGATTTAAAAAACCTTTGTTTGATAGCTTTGAAGATACCATCCACTGGAACATTTGTGCTAAAGTCAAAACTGGGGTCTCTGCTGGGCTGTAGATAAGCTCTCCTCTTGACACACTGTTCTTTGAAGGAAATAGCATTTGCATCTATTTGGAGCAGCCCCATAGTGCCTGCTGTACACAGTGGCATGGGAGAACTTCTCCATGTCCTGTAAAGTCCATATTTCTGCTGCATCTGGCAGCTCTGTTGCCAGCAATAATCCCAAGGGTGGCTCACCAGCAGCAGCCTGCCCCCCAGGCCTGGCACGAGCACCCCATCACACCCCGAGGCGTTGTGTTGCTCAGTGCTGTCATTAGTCTCATGGGAACTCCTAAGTCACCCACGTCCTCTGCCCCCACAGAGGGAACATGGGCCCTCTGCCTGGGGTCCTTCTTCCCTGGGCAGCTTGGGCCCTTTTCCCTCCATAGACTTGGGAGTGCTGCTTTTGTGATTCTCCTAAACTAAATGAGACTGTGGACAAGGGCTCTCAACCTCTAACCAAGCAAGCAAGGGTGAGATCTAAGGGTTCAGATGGAAGCTGATCCAGAGATGCCTTAACTTGTAGAGGTCTGGATGCCACTGTCCATCCAGACCTGCAAGTTGCACTGCTTGATGTGGGCTCCTATAGTATGGAAGGTTTGGTGGGACCCTCAGCTTGACGCTGGCTTGCTGTGAACACCATGTTTAAAGCTGTGCCATGAAGTAGACTTCTGGTCAGGAGGCTACTGAAACCAACACCAGAGAAGAAAGTAGAAGGGCCACATCTTTATCCTCTTAAAATTGGCTTGACAAGGTGATCGAGCTGTTTGCACCTTCTGGCATGAAGAACAGCCCTCCCAAACAATCTGTCCTGAGAGCATTTTGCTCCTGTAGAGGGATCCTGGTTGACATTTCTGGGGCTGGGGGGAGAATCAACAGGGTCTCACCTGACCAAAGGCAGGGATTGGGAAAGAGTGGCAAAGGGACCCACAAGCACCTGTTTGTTACCTGGAACCATTGCTCTCTGTCTACTCAGAGCATGCAGACTGGGGTGACAGGGGACACTGTATACAGTGACTTCTGGCTGCTGGACACTGGTTCCAGTCCAATGACTTAACTCATTGATCCTGAAACCCACCAGTGGAGAGTTAGCAAGCAGGTACGTCTCTTGACCGATCCTCATCTTTCCAAGGTCACCTTTGGGATTGGGCACATAGGAAACCTAATCTCTCCTTTGCTAGTTTCTGTGTGTATGTCCCTAAAAAGCTGCATCTCTCCACTTCAGTTTGATCATGGCTCTCCAGAATTTGCTCCAAGTGGGCAATTCATGTGTAGTGTTTGTGTATCTGGGAGAGTCAATAATTGAAATCCCTCATCATGGAGGGGGCTTTTGTGGCTGGAAGGCCATGCCTCCCTCCCCTCAGGAGGTTTAGTTGTGCTGTCATGGGATCTGGAAACTGCTCGAGCCACAATCTGCAAGTGCCTCCTTGTGCCTCTACAAATAACGAGTGTGAACACAAGTGGGTGTGTGCAGTGCCTATAAAGTCACCATGGAAAGCTCAGCATGAGACGGTGCACCGCTACATTCCTGCTCTCTGCTCAGCCGTGCTGTTGTGATGGGTGAGTTATGCTCCCAGCAGCACATGTCATTCATGTGTGATGCTGGGCTCAAACAAGACCTGGCTGGGGTGAGTATACAAAGGCATAAGATGATTAGGAGGACAGCAGCCTTGATCTTGCTTGTGTGATGCGTGCTGCCAGGCACCTTGGTAGCAGAAGGGATGCTTGACCAAAGCAACAAACAACACACATGCTTGGTGCCAGCCTATGCCTTCCCAGGCTGCCTGTGCTCTGCATCCCCTTTCCTGGCAGGGCTGGTTAATGTGGAGACCCGGATTTCAACTTGGCCCTTTTCCCTTCCTGATCAACGCATATGGCACACAAGGTTGCACAAGGGTCCTTCCCCAGGCATGATGGCATCTCCTCCAGTAACAGAGCTAGCACGGGGTGTAGGGGTGCGCTGGTGACCAGCACGGAGGGTTTGGACTTGTGTCACTGTGTGGGCCCAGGAGACCTCCTCCGGTCAGCTTGGGAGTGGTATCTGTGCAGTAGGATCTAGCCTTTGACTTTGGTTTCCCAGTAGCTGCCATTGGGCTGAAGGGGCTTATATAAAAGGCTTAAGCATGATTATTCCAAAAAGAACTGTTTCTTGTGATCCCTCCCTGCTGGCAAACTCTCCCCAGATCTAACTGTGTCACTGTCCTCTCTTAGCTACTCTTGCACTGTATGTTCTGAGGACAGATCTGCAGGTTGCTGTCTGCTACAGGGAAAGGGCTGATCAGGAGGGTGACACAGCCCTTTCTCACCTTGCAGGGGCTGAGCCTCCACTGAAGCTGCAGCTTTTACCACCCTGGGAGCCCCCTGCTCCTGCCTGCACTCCGTGGCTCTGACCTCCCTGGTCCGAGCTCCCCAGGGGCTGGGGGGCTGCCCAGGGATCTCGTCAGTGATGGGCACTTTCATCCCCAGGGCTCCAGGCTGGGAAAAGTTTTCTCTGTGGGGACCTTGTCTTCCGACCCATCGTGGTGGCAATGCTTCTCCTCTGTGCAAGTGCTGGCCTAGCAGTACCCACTGCCAGCTCCCGGAGCGGTGAGTATTGAGCAGGTGGGGGGCACAAAGGTGCAGAGCAGGAAAGTGTCTCCTTAGCTCAGCGCTGACACTCAGGTCTGCTAAGTGCTAGGAAGGCCAGCTGCACCCAGGCTGATGCACAGCATAGGAACTCCTGACGCACGCAAACCATGCCAAGCCATGCTCACCTCCTTGGTGGCTCCATGCTGAAGCCAAAGGGTTTCTGCCCAAACACCATAACTTGGCAGGATTGCTCTGCAGTGCTTGTGTCTTTTTACACTTCAGTTCTAGGGTAGATCCTCCCAACATTTTTAGTTTGGTTTTTTTTTTTTTTCTTTCCTTTTCCTGTTGCAAGGAGGGTTACAGTCCCTGCAAGACCTGTGTTTCTTAAGAAAACAGAATTCCATGGGATGAATCAGAATTACCCACAGCAAATTGTCCCTCATCAGACACAAAACAAGAAAAGAAAACTAGACAGCAAATTAGTTTGGAAAGTGAGTCATGACAGATCAGTCCTGCTAACAGATAAACTGCAACAAGCTGGGGAGAGATCCCCGTGAGATCAAGGTAGAACTTAGCATTCTTTTGCAATGCCATGACCCCCAGGGAAAGCATATATTTTCATTTCATATACTCATCCAGTGGAGCATTTTGGACATTTCTGATCCTTGCAAGAGCTGCAGCTTAGTGCATCAAAGGCCTTGTGTGAGGATCAGATATACCTGGATGGCATCACTGGCATCTGGAAGATTTTTGTCCCCTCTTTTCTTGGCCAGATGCATTAGAAGGCTGCAAATGAACTAGCAAGTAATGAGAAATAGATCCTATGGCTCTTATCAGGGCCACTGTCTTAGAGACATTAGGTTGCCCTGTGCATGAGCCAGTAGAAAAGCTGCTGTGGAGCAGACCACAGATAAAACCAGCCCTTTTTGTCCTGAGTCCTCACTCCCCTACAGGATTTCCCTGTTGCCCTGACAGACTCATATGATCCTTCTCTCTCCCACAACAACCTGTTTGCCACTGCTGCTGCAGGGTTCCCCGCAGACTGCAGCCGTCTCCGCAAGACCAGCCCCAGCGGGGTGTATGTCATCCAGCCAGCAAGGTCTCCCCCAGTCGTGGTGTGGTGCGACATGGACACCGAAGGCAAGGGCTGGACTGTTGTCCAGAGAAACTCTCATGACACCGAGATCACATGGAAGCAATCCTGGACCACCTACAAGTACGGCTTTGGGAACGTGCAGGGCGATCACTGGCTGGGCACGGAGTACCTGCACCTGCTGACGCAGCAGGGCACCTACAAGGTCCGCTTCATCGTGCGGAATAAAGCCAACGTCACCCATTACGCCGAGTACGACATCTTCAGCGTGGAGAGTGAGGCTAGTGGGTACCCGCTGAGGCTGGGCCGGTTTTCTGGTGATGGGGATGACTATCTGACCCTCTATCACCCCAAGAAGGGGGGCTTACATGACAACATGAAGTTCAGCACGACCGACAGGGACCAGGACCAGTACAGTGGGAACTGCGCCAGCAGCTATGGGGGCTGGTGGTATGACAGGTGCCATAATGTCCTGCTCAATGCCAAAAAATACATCCTTTGGCCAGGATTCTGTGATAATGGCGACTGTGCATCCTCCCTCATCCTGGTCAAACCCACAGATGTGTGCTGACCGTGCCGCAGCTCCCAGCCTCCCAGGAGTTTGGGGGAGTGCCACTGTCCCCAGCTCAGTGCCCCGTTCCTGTGCCTGCCAACCGCCCCGTGCCAGCCCCGGTACATGTCCTGTGCTGCCCGCAGTGTCCTGTCCTGCCCTGTCACCCACTGAAGCACAGCAGCTCTGGGGCTCAGAGGCAACCATCCGGAGCCCTGGGCACACAGGCAGCTTCACCCAGTACCGTGGTGCTGGCTGGTGCTGGGACGCAGAAACGAGTTTGGGGTGGGTGCACCTGCTCCTGTCCTGGGGAGGGGGAGACTGTGCAAGTTCCCTTTCCTGTGCGATCGGTGTATCCCTGCTTTGCTCAGGCCCCGCTCCCTCCCCTGTACACCCCACAGCTCTGCTACCCACGCTGGGAGAAATCAGCTGCAATAAACCCTGGAGCCAGACTTCGCTGCCTTGTGTCTGCCTGCGGTGGTGATGCTGCACATAAGTGTGTGTGTATCACTCTGTCCAGTCTCTGGGGTGGTGGACCTGGGGGAAAGTAGTTCTATTATGCAGGTCCTCTCGTGGGCAAGGAGATGCACCTCCCCAAGGGATGCCAGATCTCCCTGGGACATGGAGAGCTCACCTCCCCAAGGGCTGGTGTGGTGGCTGCTGGACCAGGTCAGCCGTACTGCTGATTCTGCTCCCAGGCTGAGCTGGTGCAGAGCAGGTGTGCCATGCACCGGGTTTTTGCCCTTTTTTTTTTTTTCTGAAATATTTCAGTGTTCCATAGTGAAAGGCCTGACACTGGTTCTCACTGCTGCTGACTGCTCTCAGCATCAGCCTGTAACACAAGCTTTCCTCCCTTCGGTATGGTTGTTGTACACAGCTAAATACAGCTGCTGTGGCTAATTCTGTCTGTGGTTTGGTTCTCAGGTCTCTGGACACAATACTTCTTCCAATGGCTTTTTCCAGCCACTGTGCACTGAACTGTGGCTGTAAGGCAACAATTAGTAAACAGGGCCAGCAAAGCCCAGCATCTTGCAAACCCCTCACCCGTAGTTTGCTCCTGTCCATGGCTGGGTGCTTGCTCTATGCTGGGAAAGGGAAGAAACCACCACATACTGGAGTGTGGAGAGGATGGCGGGCTCCCTGAGGGTGTGAGAGATGTGTCAGTCCTGTTGGATACTGCTGCAGAGGGGAATGTAGCTATGGATCTCCTTTGCCATGAAGGCACGTTCGAACTTAGGGCTTGAAAGAAGCCATGGTTCCTCTCTTCTGTCTTTGGAAAAAAAAGCTGAACTTGAGGAAGTCTTGTGGCTGTGAATCCTGAACAACTTGGGACTCTCGGGCCAAGATATGTGACTTGAGGTCTCAGGGGCACCCTGCAGAGTTATGACAGTGCCATGCTCCTGAAGAGGCTGCACAGGCAGCCTCGGCTTCCCTGGAGGCATCTGTGGGCCTGCAGCCCTGTTGCATGGGATGATGACTGTGTGAGGGTACTGCTGGTTGGGAAAGGCTTCCCAGTTTGAGCTGATTTGAGAGTAACGTTTCTGGACTGAGATATGCCTGCTGGTTTAAAAAGTAATTTGCACTCCACGTGGCTGGAGGGGAGAGGCTTGACAGAAAAGGGCCTGGGGTTCCTGCTGAACAGCAGCTTGCTCAGGAGTCAGCAGAGCACCCTTGCAAGTACTGAAGGTGAACTGCACTGTGGGCTGCATTAGCAAGAGTGCAGCTCCCCTCTGCTCTGCACTGGGAGATCACATCACAGACACTACGTCCGCTATTGCGCTATCCAGTGCACAGAGATATCACCACAATGGAACAAGCCCATATGGACCCAAGCTGATCCAGGTCTCAAAATTCCGGGATCCCTGACATGTTAGGCTGCCTCAGCTCTTAACCTGCCCCAGATATACCAACCATGCAGTGTGCTGATGCCCTCACAGTGCTGTTGTCCCTTTCTTCCCTGTGCACTCTTCCAGTTACCTCCCAAGGCCTGGGCTAGCATTCACAAGTTTGACAAGGCAGGATGATGCTGGTCTGACCTGCTGTCTGGCTACCTCCAGGTCATGGCTGGCAGGGCTGAACTGAGCTGATGCTTCTCTCCGACTCTGAGTACTTGCTCTTGGCCATGTGGTACTGCATTCCCTTTTTTGAAAGATCCCCACCTTGAAACCCAACTCTCTTCTTTACGTGAAAGTTTCATCTTTAATTCCTCATTTTAGTCCTATGAAAAATTTTCCCTTCAAAAATCTTTTCTTACTGCACCAGGAGCCTCAGGTCTGGTCCTGGCAAGAAACTGGCAGCAGTTGCAAGAAGATCCCGAACAAATGAAGGACATTTGCACATGTCTGTGCAGGCTCTGAAAGCAATTTTATTCTGCAGGATGAACACAGACTACAGGAGGAATATGATGTGTACATGGCCTGCCTGGATTCTTAGCAGCTTAGGTCAGGTTAGCTAGTGATGGGTGGTATTTTGCTGCTGAAGTTATCTGCACCTGCAAAGCAAAAAGAGAATAAGACCTTGCTGGGTCAGGAGGTTTTTAGGTTTCTGAGCACAGTTTTCTCCCCAGAAAGGAACATGCTAGAAAACCACAGTGTTTATAAGGAAAAGAAAACAGCTCTCGATATACAGGAACAATCCCATTCACCCCCAGCTCCCCAGCCAGCAACATGGGCCCCAACAGGGCACTGGTCGGGCCCCAACAGGGCACTGGTCTGGCCCTGTGCCCTGTGCAGACAGGACAGGGAAAGAGTACTAATGGTATAAAGCTGGTTTGATGAGGATGGCAGAAGCTTTGCAGTTCCGTTTGCACAGGCTGCCCCACGTTATGCCCCCCTTGACATTCAGCTGTACAGAATAACATGCCGAGTACCACCACCCGCCTCCAGAGCGGGAGGCACAGTTCCCTCTGTAAGTGTCCTGATCCAGATCTTTTGTGGAGAACTTCATGTTGTTGTGCACATTCCTGGGATTGTCTGAGGTCATGGCATCCCCTGCTGTCCCCGAGTACGTTCCCAGCCTCAGCCGGTAGCCGTGGGACTCATCCTCCAGGCTGAAGAGGTTGTAGTCTGCAAACTTCATGTCATTTGCGGCATCCCAGATGACAAACCTGACCCGGTAGACCTTCTGCTTGGCGATCTGATAGATGTACTCAGTGCCCAGCCAGAACTCGCTGTGCACGTTCCCAAAGCCGTACTTGTAGGTGCTCCAGGACTCGGCCCAGGTGATCTCCGTGCTCTGCCGGTTCCTCTGGATGACCGTCCAGCCCCCGTCCATTGCATTCATTTCGCAGTACACCATGAGGTGGTGAAGCCCTTCAGTCTGGATGATGTAGACTCCACTGGGGCTGCCAGCAGGGATCTCGCTGCAGTCCTTGGGCCAACCTGGAGCAGGAGAGAGGGCAATTTAACAAAAGCCTGTGTGACAGGACAAGGCCATGTTTCACCCTGTGGCAGTATAGAGGGACATCTGGCCAGAGAATCTGGGGGATAATCAGTTGTCCCAGTCCAGAGAGGTCAATGTGCTTGGCTGGAGGTGAGAGTGGGTTGGCCTTATCCCTCTGTTCCTCTTCCATATGGGATAACTAATGAGGCAGCCCCAGTGAAAGGCCCCAGACCCACTGGACTATGCTGGTATCAGCCCAGGAGACTGAATATGGACACTAGTGGGCTCCTTTAGGTCTCCTGAAAAAGGGGTTGTGTCACTAAAACAGTCACACTGGGGAGGAAGGTGAAGAGGACATTGCCCCCCACCTGTGACTGAGAACAGGAGAAAAATTACTCCTTCACAGACACCCCGATCAGTCTGCACGGTGTATATACATGCACACACCCACAGCACGGCAGCCTGCATTGGTACACCTCCTTACACCCACCACCCTCCATTCCGGAGCAGGGCCATGGCTGGGGATGGTGCAGCACCCTTCCCCACCCAGATCGGGCTGCATGAGCACACAACACTGGATCCCCGCTGTGCTGGCAGGTATGGTCTCCCCATGCCTTCAGCTTGCTTGCTACAGGACCTCCCGCTGGAGCTCAGGTCAACCTGCCGATGGGCAGAGCTCCTCCCTCCAGCTGAGCAAAGCCTGGGCTTGGTGCTGTGTCTCCCCAGCCTGCCTGCTTGTATATATGCTATGGTGGTGTCCTTTGAATCTGAGGCATCATAGCACACCCTCTGCCAAGTGTCATTTTACCACGGCTCCACTGGCCCAGGGCATGGGCTGGGGCTGTTCACCAGCCAGGGCTGACCCAGACCAGGGAACTGAAAGGAGTTGGTGAGAGCACTGTGATGCCCATAGGATGCTACATACTGGTTTTCTTCAGAGCACTCGCCGAACTGTTGGAGGGAGATTTCTTGAAGACGTTTAGGGTTTGTATATGCATGGAATTGCCTGGGGCAGCCAAGACCAGCACGCAAACGAGTAGAAGGCTCTGGGCTGCTAGAAAGGGAAAAGATGGAGAAAACATGAAATGTCACCCTCCCTCCGGAGAGGTGAGAAATCCCATGGCTTCAGTACTACACAGTGTAACATGACCATGTGAGGTGCAGGAGGGCACCAAGCCTGCTGGGCGGCATCAGATTGGTCCATGGAAGCTGCAAAGCTTGCTAAAAGGCCTCAGTTCTTTTGCCCAAGGGGTAGAAAACCTTGCCTTTTCCCCTTGGCCAGCTCCTGAAAAGTCATGCACAAGATAGTTTTGGGTGGAGCAAAGCACCCAACAACCCACTGAGCCAAGTTTCATTCTGGACCTCTGAAGCAGGGGACTGGCAAGGGTGAGCAGAGCACAAGCTGCTGATGTTCAAAGGGGTGGCAGGTGATCATGCCCTCAGAGGGCACTGGTGCCACTGCTCCCCATCGGTGTGTGAGGACCAGTGCACAGAGCCTCTCCCTATTGCTGCCCTACATGTGTTCCTCCCATTGCTAGCAAGAAGTGCCCCGCTTCTCAGCCCCGTACTCACCCATGGCGTCCATGTGGGAATGCCCTCTGGAGCACAAAGCTGTGGAGTGGCAGGTCCAGAGGTATTTGTAGTGCTCCCTGCAGTGGGTGGGGTGAGTGGGCCCAACCCTCCCTCCCGGCTTCCTTTCTCCTGTAGAAGAAAATCAGGCTACGTCTCCTTTGTGTCCTTAGAAAACAGAAGCCGAGATGAAGGTGCCTGTGGTCATAGGCACATAGCTCCCTAAGCTGCAAAGAAAATACCCCCCCATGCCAGCAAGAGTCCTTGGAATGATCTCCTCTGTGAGTGCTTAGCTCCTTGGATGGAATTTCCCCTGGGAACAGCGTATTTGGGAGCTTTGAAGAGTGCAGCTCAGTAAATAAACACTTGAATGCCAGTCACCAGCCAGTGCGGAGAGCAAACACTGGGGATGTCCCCACCTGCCACCATTACAGCAGGGTGCTACCAGGTCAATTGGTTCTTGTTTAATGTGCTTTTGACAAGCCCAGCCCAGCTCTTGGTGGGGAAGTCAGAGCAGCCCCGAGACTCCCAGAGGGACTGGCTGATTGTTGTGGGACAGTATTTGGAGCGGCTGGTGTTTTCGGGATGGCATGACAGCAGAGGATAGTGGTGGAGGTGATCTTCATCTGGGGGAAGCAGGAGAGCTCTCTATTCCGCAGTGGTCCATAGTCCTGATCTGCAAGGATGCAGCTGAATGGGTCTGCTGAAAGACACTGGTTAAAGTTTCTGTGGGCCAGTTGAGACAGCTGCAGTCTCTGGGGCACTCGGTTTGGGAGACTGGTCAAGCAGGGTGGATGGATACAGATGAAAGCAAATGTCTGCCCAGGAATGGAGTGAAACTGAGTGGATGGAGAGCAGCAACAGGGATCTGAGCTTGTACAGAGGGGAACAGGGGGATCTGAGCGTGCACAGAGGTGGAAGCAGAAAGCTTGGCCCTGTGTGCATGGAGAGGATGGAGTGGATCTGAGTGTGCGTGGAGGGAAAATGGGGGGCAATTGAGGGTATGGAGAGGGACTGGAAGGGATCTGATGGTGTAACCTGTAGGAACTGGGCACCCACAGAAAGGATGGGTGGGATGTGAGTGTCAATGGAGGGCAACAGTGGGATGTACACAGATGGGAGAAGTCAGCACTAAGCAGACACTGAAAGGAACAGAGAATGTCTGAGTATTCAAGGAGGGGAACAGAGGAGATCTGGGTGCGTACAGAGGGAAATGGATGGACACTTGAGCATACAATGAGGGGAATGGAGATCTCCTTTGTGAAAGGAGGACAACAGAGGGTTCCAAGAGAGCACAATGAGGGGATATGAAAGGAGCTGGATAGGAATGGAGAGCATCTGAGAGTGCTTGAAAGTGAACAGAATGAGTCCAAGAGGATATAGGAGCACCCAGAAGGTAACAGAAAGAATTTGAAAGCAGGTAGTGGTGACATAGTTTGGATGTTAGGCACTCAGAAAGGATGGCAAGAGCTGGGGGGTGCACCAAGGGGAGTGGAGGAGATCTGAGCATGCATGGGTTGGAACTGCTGGGTTCTAAGGCACAGGCAGAGGAGCAGAGAGGATCTACAAGCACTCAAAAGGGAATGGAGGGTAATTGGGGGTCCACAGAGAGAAACAGAGGGAACCTGAGCATGCATAGAGAAGAACAGAAGGGACCAAAGAGGCATGTGGGGGAATAAAGAGTTCCTGGAGGGGATCTGAACGGACACAGAATTGAATGAATGGTTTTGATGTGCCCTTTGGTGGTCCCCAGGATCTGCCCTCTGGTTCAACGCAGAGGCTTCCATTTGGTCCTCTTGTCTCTTTAGAATCACTCCATTTACCTTTTGGTCCATCCAGAAGAAGGTGCACCTTTGGAGGCCTCCAATTTCCCTTCTGCACACTTCTGACTTCTCCATTTGTTTTCTGGTGCCACTTAAGAGCCCCCATTTTCTTTGAAGTGCTTCCCAGTGTCCTACCTTTGCTTTCCTTTTCATGCCAGAACCGTCCGAATGCCCTCAGGTGCTCTCCAAGCCCTCCACTGCCTTCTCTTGCCACCTCATTGGGATGCAATGGCAAGATGTGAAAGGACCTCCTGAGATCACCTGGTCCAGCCCCCTCCTCAAGAAAAGTCAGCTACAGCAGGCCACCCAGGAAAGTTTCTGATTGGGTTTCGAATATCACCAAGAATGGAGACTCCCTCCCTGGGCAACCTGTGCCAGTGTTTGGTCACCCTCACAGTGAAAAAGTGTTTTGTGTTCAGATGGAACTGCCTGTTTGTCAGTTTGTACCCACTGATTCTTGTCCTGGCACTAGGCACCACTGGAAAGACCCTAACTCCCACTTCTTCATTCTGTCCCTTCAGATATTTATAGACATTGATAAAATCCCCTTCTGAGCTTTCTCCTCTCCAGGCTGAACAGTCCCAGCTCTCTCAGCCCTTCCTCAAAGGAGAGATGCTTCAGTCCCTTAATCATCTTCAAGACCCTTTGATGGACCCTCTCTCACATATTCATGTACCTCTTGCACTGGGGAACCCGGAACTGGACTCCAGGTATGGCCTTAGCAGCAGAGGAAAGGATCACCTCCCTTGACCTGCTGGCAATGCTCCTTCTAATGCCGCCCAAGATGCTGTTGTCATTCCTTACCATGACCACTGCTGGCTGATGGTTGGTTTCTTGCTCACCGGGATCTCCGTGCCCTTTTTTGCAGACCTACCTTGCAGCTGGATGGCCTTGGGATTGACTCCTGGAGTACACCACTGGTGTCCAGCTGGACTTTATGTCACTAATCAGCACTCTGGGCCTGTCCATTCATCTTTTTTTTAGTCCACCTCCCTGTTCACTTATTTAACCCATATTTTGCCAGTTTGTCTGTTAGGATGTTTGGGGAGACAGTGTCAAAAGCTTACTAAAATCGAGGTAAACAATATCCACTGCTCTCCCCTCATTCATCATGCTAGTCCCTCATTGTAGAAGATGGTCAGGCTACTTAAATACGATTTCTCCTTTGTAAATCCACGATGACTACTTCAGATCACCGTCTTGTCTTTCATGTGCCTGGAAATGGTTTCCAGGACTAGCTGCTTCATCAGCTTCCCAGGGATCAAGGTGAAGCTCACCAGCCTGTGGTTCCCTGGGTCCTCCTTCTTGCTCTTGAAGATAAGAGTGACATTTACTTTCCTCCGGTCTTCAGACACTTCTCCCAGTTGCCAGGACTGATGAAAGATTTTTTAAAGCAGCTTTGCAATGACATTGGCCAGCTCCCTCAGCACTTGTGGGTGCATCCCATCAGGGCCCATGGACTTCTGTACACACAGTTGGCTTAAGTATTCCCTAACCTTATTCTCTTTCACCAAGAGTATGTCTTTCTTACTTCAGATTTCCCCCCTGATCTCTTGGGCCTGGAATTCCTTAAGGTTGGTGGTCTTCCCAGTAAAGATAGAAGTGAAGAAGTCATTGAGTACCTTGGCCTTTTCCATGTCCTGCGTCACCAGGACTTGTGAATGGGGATTCAGCAGCAGACCCACATTTTTCCTAGTATTCCTTTTGGTTTTATACCTGTCGATATCTTTCTTGCTGCCCTTCACACCCCTTACTAGATTCAACTCCAGGGCAGCCCTGGCTTTCCCAACGCCATCTCTGAATGACTGGACAGCATCTCTTTATTCTATTGGCCATCATCTCTTTATTCCATTGACCATCATACCATGCTTTCCTGACCACTTCCTTTATATGTCTGAGTTTACTAAGGAGCACCTTGCTCATCCACACAAGCTTTCTGCTACTTTCGCTTGATTTCTTGCTTGCTTGCAGGAAACATATAATAAAAATGTCCCCTGTCTCCATCTAATTTTGGTTTTGGGGTGAAGAGTGTGGGTTGGTGGCCCCTACTTCCATGGGATCCTCTGCTTGGGGTGGCAAGCTGTGTGCTGCAGAGCATGGCACACCTCTGAGGATGCTGGTACACTCTGGTGCACTGCCAGCCTCCTCTCTGAAGGGATAGCCAGGCCTGAGAGCTGCCCCAGTCTCTGGGGAGGGGCCATTCTGGCTGCCTCATCACTGAGACCCTCAGTCAGCCCCAACGTACAGTGGGCCATAAGGGCTCATTCTCCCAGGTCCGTCCATTTGGACGGTCTCAGGAACTGGATTTTGTGCCTGGCAGCTGATGGCTTCTGTGCTAGAGCTCCAGCAAGGCTGTCTGAGCTGCTGCTGTGCAGCTGAGCCCCCCACAAACCCCTCCAGAGCATGCAATAAGGAGTCAGAGTCCTGGAGGACACACTCACTGCACTTCACGTAGCAAATGACCTTGTAGCAAGCCCTCCACTGTGGGACTGCAGCAATCCAGCGCTCTTTCTGCCCTCAGCTGCTCCATGTTGTGCTGAGCCCCTCCAGCCATGGCCTGGGGCACAGACAAGGAAAGAGCCCAAGAGGTCTGAGAGGAAAGGAGAGCCCATGCCTGGTGGCTGCATCTTTCTGTCATCCTCCTTTGCCAGTTGTGTATGTTTTTGTCGTCAGCACCCAAGATAGGAAGAACTTCATCCTCTTCCCTTTGCTTCACACAGCCTGATGGAAAACTGTGACTGAAGGGAGTGTGATTTGCACCCCGCTACCCCCTCAGCCCACTCGTTAGCAGCAGAAGAAATAGGCAGGGATCACAAACCCAAAGTGTGTTCCTAATGGAAAATGTTAGTATTACTTGGATGAGAAGCATGAGCTGCAGCCTCCAGGAGGAGCACATGGTGGTTCTGTTGGGTATCAGGCAAGAGGAAAAGGTCCATTCTCGGGTGAGGGTTGGCCTCTGTGGGATGGGATGGGATGGGATGGGATGGGATGGGATGGGATGGGATGGGATGGGATGGGATGGGATGGGATGGGATGGGATGGGATGGGATGGGATGGGGGGCACAGACTGGGGCTTCAGCCCAGAGATTGCTGCTCAGCCATAACCTGCACTGACAGCCCAGCAGATGTAAACACAGCTGGAGTGTCCACCCAGGTGGCAGAAGCATTTTACCAGTAGCTTTGGACTGAATACGCCGATGGGATTGGGGCATACTCTGTGTGTACTGCAGTTGTAGCCTGTTTTGTCATGTTTTTCTGGTAGTTGTTTTTTCTAACATAAGTCTAGATATGTTTAAAGGCAACATAGAGCACTGAAGATACTGTGATCACAGTCTAAGGGTTTTAGAGTAGTTTTTTTTCTAAAATCTCTTCTTCAAGGAATCATATAGCATTCTTCTTCCACTGTTTGATCATTTTGTTACAGACATAATGACTGAAAAATCTGTAGCAGCAGTTTATTCAAATTACCAAATTGAGTCAACTGGGTTATACAGTGGTATAAAAGTAAATATGTGACAAAATGGTTTCAGGCAAAAAAAAAAATATCAGAGGAGAAAGTAACTTGGCATTTGTAATGGCCATGACATATAAAGGTGTAGTAATACATCAGTATCAAAAGAAAGCTTTCCTACAGGTAGCAGACTGACCTTCCCTTAGTGCTGGCTGTTGAAATGCAGGGTCAGGGGTTTTGGGACTGTATTTTGGACTGCTTGTGCACTGCCTGTTACACAGTTTTTCTGTACACCAGCCCACAGATTTCTGTGTGCAAGCCCAAAACACCCAGATCTCTATCTCCAGCGTAATACACTTTTTTAGAACTCTTTGGTTCTGCTTTTAGACTGTCCTTATTTGCACATGCCATCCCCAATACAAGAAAGCAATTGTGGAAATGTTGGTCCTTAGGGGTGGATCCACGTGTCAAGCTCCTCTAGGGTGATCCCGGGCATGCGGAATCCTCTGAGGGACCTTGTTGTCCAGGTCTGTCAGATGTCTGGGGGTCACTGCGGTTTGTGAGTCTCCAGCATTGACAGGTGGCCCTGGAAGGCAGAAGGGGGAATAGAGAAAGGGTGGGGATGGGACAGGGGGGAGGAGACCCTGTATCTCCATCTGAGGAGAGGGGGATCATGAGGAATCTGGGGGGCCCAAGGGGCAATTTGGTGGTCCTGGGGGCAACTGGTGGGTCTAAGGGTGAAAGTATGGGACCACGGGGTCAACTGACTGTAACTGGGGCGCCTAAGGGATAGTGGGTGTTCTGGAGACAAGGGGGAATGGCAGGGTCTCAGGGATAATTAGGGAGTCTGGGGGCAGCAGGGAAGCCTGAAGTGGTGCTGGGTGCAAGGGAGGTGTCCTGGAACGGGTCAGAGGACAGTGGGAGTCCCAGGGGGACATAGTCCATGGCTTGCAGTCTATCGGGATTTTGGTTAAGGTTTACCAGGTCAGGAGGACTCACACCAGCAGCAGCACGAGCGCCATGGAGCCAAGTGCCAGCCCCAGCAATACCATGTGGCGCAGGCGGGTCTTGCTGTGGGGCCAATGTAGCACAGCTCTGAACCGAGCCTGGAGTCTGTGCTCGTCCTCCACACTTCCCTCTGATACTGTAGAGACACAGACACCTCGGGTCATGGGGCACTGCTTCCCAGGGACCAGGTGTCCTTTTGTAGGACCTGCTCCCGCCACAGACCTCACTGCCCTCTGGGACCCAGGCATCTGGGGGTCCCTGCTCCACCCCATGTGCCCCACTGTCCCCAGAGAAGCCAGGCATCAGGGAACACCTGCTCCACTACACCTGTCCACCATGGACCCAGGTGTACTGGCACCCTACTCACACCCCATGCACCCCCCGCCCATGGGCCCAGGTGTCTGGGGTGCTACTTCACCCCACACTGCTCACTGCCCCCAGGGGTACTCAGGTGTCTGGGCGCACCGTTGAGGTAGAAGTACTTGCGGACCAATGGCTCATAAACCTCCCCCAGGGAACAGGCGATGGTTCCTGGAATGGGGTCATGGATGATCAGAATGCGAGATCCCTCTGTGCTTCCCTGCAGCTCCTCAAACAGTGTCAGGTCCTGTGTGTACAGCTGGGGAAGGGGGGGAACACATCAAGGCAGCCTGGTCCACCAGGTACATGAAACAATATACATGTGCATGCAAAGGCACACGTGTCCTGCACATGCTTGTCATGTCCCACGTGATGAAGCATGCTTCTTGTACCCTTTACTCATGCATGTGCATGCACCTTATGTCCCACGTGCTCCTTGTGCTCTTTGTATGCACAGAGGGATGCACAAGCAGAGCAAAAGCCACTTCCTTGCCACACGTGTGCACACAAGTACACATGAATCTGCAAACACAAGTGACCTGCCTCTTGCTTGTGTGCACCTTTCACATGGGCCAGCACTTGCTTGCATCCTGTGCATGCTTACACACGTGCTACTTATATCTACTGTATAAGCCATACCTGTATCTATGGATTGTCCTTATGGCAAGCGCACAACTGTGTGCATGCAGGCCTTGCTACCCAGGCCCAGTCCTCTCTTGAATGTCTGTGTACACCCTTGCACAAGCATATATGCAACTCACGTCCTTGGCAAACATCCAGGTAACGGGCAGGCCAGGGAGGGTGGCAAAGGGCACAGAGCAGTGCAGTGTGACGGTTTCATCTGTTTGGGCCCGCAGGACCTGCACTGGGAGCATTGAGAAGCATGTGAGTTCACATCTACTCATGCACTTACAGGAATGAATGTGCTCCTGTGTGACTACAAGTGCTCACGTGCTCGCAGTAGAGGTGCACAGGCATGCACCTCAGCACACTGCTGTGCGTTCATGGTGGGCCCAGCAGGCATGGCCACACATGAGGAATGGCAGTTGCCCCCAGAGACCTGGAGGCACCCAGCGCCGGGGTGGGACTTAGACCAGCCTGGATGCCTGGGTCTACCATGTCCCCATACCTGGGCAATCCAGGGGAAACTGGCAGTCCACGAGGCGGCAGGTAGCACACTGGAAGACACGAGCAGCTGGCTGGTATCCTAGGATGGAGAGACTTGCTGGTCCCATGGGGATGGGAGATGTATGAGGCGACAGAGGGTGGCAAGACAGAGAGACGGGCACTCACCACAAGGTGGGACACAGGCTGGAGCTGGTGGAGAGGAAGCAGCATTAGACTGGGGATCACTGGGGATCCGCATCCCTGTGATGAGCTGTTTGGGCTCGTCCCTTGTCCAGCCCAGATGGGATCCCCAGGGGTTTCTTCAGGATGGGGGTGCCCAAGGTGGGGGTCCCTGGGGTGTAGATGTCCATGGTGGGGGGGTCTGTGACAGTCCCTTTAGTGGGGGTCCTGGAGAATTTCCAGAGTGGGAGTCTTGGGTGGGCGTCCCCACTGGCCCCATACCTTTCTCCAGATGGCTCAGCTTCGCCCAGATTACGTTGACGGCTGCCTGTAGAGACACCTCAAAGGGCTCTGTCCAGAAGGCCAGGTAGACAATGTAACCTCCCTCTGATCCCCAGAATCCCTCCTCAGACCCCACAGATCCTCTGTACTTGCCTCAACCCCATATGTCCCTACTGGAGTTCCATATATCCCCAAATACCCCCCCAACACCCCGCCCCTCCCCCCAGAAGCTGTATACCTTGAAGCCCACATACCCTCAGGATTCCCCAGCTATCCCCTTACAGCCCCAGACCTCCATATCGTCTTGTATTTCACCACACCCCCCATTCAAGGCCTCCGTGTCCTATCCCCCATGACCCATGTCCTGACCCTACCCCTCACATGTCCCACATCCCCTGCTCACTCGTCTTGCTCTGCTTCTCCAGAAAATGCAGGGCATCCATGACGATCTCCCGAAGTACATCACGCTGCCCCGACCCTGCGACCAGTACAGGTGTGCTGAGACCAGTACAGGGTTGGGATTGGAGGTTCAGGGATGGGAGGGTCCAGTAAGGGCTGGGAGTTCCTGGGGGTTCCTGCAGTCCTGATCAGGGTTTAGGGATACTGGGGAAGGGTCAGATATTCTTGGGGATTCCTGAGGTCCTAGGTAGGGCCAGGGTGTCCTCAGTGTCCCTGTTCTGGTTTGGGTGATTCTCAGGGTCCTAGGCAGGGTTGGGGTTCCCAGAGGTCCCTGAGGTCCAGGTCAGGACTAGGGAGACATTGGCATTGTTGGGAGTCGTAGGGTGCCTGTCTGGGGTGGGTCCCTGGGGTTTCTGTTTAGGAAAGGGGTCTTCAACTGCCAGGGATCCCGTGTCAGTATGAGGGCATCGGTTGAAGTGGGAAACCCCAGACGGCTCTGGGATCCTGTTCAGAGTGGTGGTCCCCCTTGGGCTGGAGGTCCCTGGTGGGATGGAGGTGCCGGTCAGGATGGGGAACCCATGACGCACCCACAGTGACAGAGGAAAGTGGCTCAGCAGCCTGGGCAAGGGCCTCAAGGCAGCGTTGATGTCGAGGGTCCTTGAGGGGGGCCCCAGTAATGTCATGGCAGAGCTGTTCGCGCTGACTGGGAGGCCCAAAGCAGAGCAGGCAGGAGTGCACCGCAGGGAGCCAGGATGCCAGGGCCACCCATTGCCGCAAGGCAAGCCCCCCTGCCTTGATGCCTGGGTTTCCAGGGAGCCAGGGAGCCAGCACCCACCACCACCCCATGGCCACAAAGTACAGCACCCAAATGCTTGGGTCCCCAGGGAACTGCAGGGTTCCCAGGTGGAGCCCAGGCGCCTGGATACCCAGGAGACAGTGGGGTTCCCAGGTGGAGCCCAGGCGCCTGGATACCCAGGAGACAGCGGGGTTCCCAGGTGGAGCCCAGGCGCCTGGATACCCAGGAGACAGCGGGGTTCCCAGGTGGAGCCCAGGCGCCTGGATACCCAGGAGACAGTGGGGTTCCCAGGTGGAGCCCAGGCGCCTGGATACCCAGGAGACAGTGGGGTTCCCAGGTGGAGCCCAGGCGCCTGGATACCCAGGAGACAGTGGGGTTCCCAGGTGGAGCCCAGGCGCCTGGATACCCAGGAGACAGCGGGGTTCCCAGGTGGAGCCCAGGCGCCTGGATACCCAGGAGACAGCGGGGTTCCTATGTAGGTCCCAGATACCTGGGTCCCCCCTTGAGAGGAGTGGGGATACCTAGACATATGAGTCCCCTGGGGTGTGTCGGCTGGAGAATGGGCTCCCAGACCCTCATTTTGGTCTCCCCAGATTTTCTGCCTTCAGTCCCTGCCAGTCACTTTACTTGGTGACCCAAAATCCCCTCTATTTTGATGTCCAATTCCTTGCCTTTGTCCCTATGACCCTGTCCTGTCAGCACCCCCAGTCCAGTCTCTTGCAGAGAGGAACTATGCAAGGCTTCTCCTTTTCATTCCTCCATGTCCCACCTCATTAACACCTCCTTGCTCTTCCACCCAGGTGAGCCAGCCCGATCCACGGTAGAGCGGCAGATCTTGCTGCACAAGGGGGTTTCCTAAGGCAGGAAAATGCCAGGGCAGCGGAGACACCCACTGAGAGCTGACAGCTCTCATGAAAGATGCTTTCAAGGTCTAGGCATTGCCAGAGCAACCGCAGCCACCCCACCCCCATAAAAAGCAGCCTATGGAGCACTAGTGGCCAGGAGCACTGCCAGCAGAGCAGGCCAACTGTGTGGTGATCAGCCAGGGTGTGCGCAGCAGTTTGCATGGCAGTTTGCGCAGGAAGGGCGTCATCATCCTACCAGCAAAAGAAGCGAGTTCAGTTGGTGGTCATCACTCTCCCAGGAGGAGCTTGGCTATGGTATCCACCTGGAAGAAAGCTCTGTACTCTGCACTCACCAGGATGGATGTGGCAACCCAGAGAGAGCTCCGGTGAAAACATGCAGGCATCCAGGCCTCGGGCTGCAGGGCATGCAAGTGCCTTTCATGGATGGCAGTGGTGAGAAGAGCTCTGTGGGGTGTGGACAAGTGGATGGTCTGCTCAGCCTGGTGGCAGAGCTACAAGAGGAAGTAGAAAGTTCAAGGAGCATTGAGAAGTCTGAGGAAAGCATAGACTGGTGGAACCATGCTCTGCCCTCCATGAGACAGAAACAGGAACAGCCACCAGAAGAAAATCAAGATCAAGGGGATCCTGTATCCTCCCTCTGCTAGGCTGAAGGTGGTGGTTTAAAGGGTAGGAGTGAATGGAGGCAAGTCCATGCTCGGGGTGGCAGGCAAACTCTCCTTGGCCACCTCGTCTTCCCAGGTGACTCTGTACAACAGGTATGAGGCTCTGGATGTAGACGGCCAGTCGATGGATGATGTGGATGACAGTCCATCTACACCAGAGGTATTGCCAAGGTCAGAACGGAAAGAGCCCTTCCTTCCCCCTAGGGATGATGTTACAAGTGCTGTTGGCATGAAGTACAGGGACCAAGCAGAGAGGACAGTGAAAGCCTGGTCTGGTGTTGATGTCCCCCGGCTGAAGGGGACGAGGTGCCACTCTCCCGCGTGGGTCTCCCTGTCAGTGCTGGCTGTACTTGGGGAAACAGCACCATCCCTTTGCAGCCATGTTTTAGGAGTGCCTTTGCAGCGAAGGCACCGTGGAGCCCACGGCTGGGTGTCCGTGAGCAGTCAGCAGGGCTGGGGATCCTGTCCGGGAGCCACAGGCTCGCTGTGGCATCCTCTGCTGTCCTGGGTCATGCTGGGTTAGACCTTACCTGCAGGCACTGCCCCGCAGCCCAGAGGTAGCGCCCGACGTGTGCTCTGAGGTCAGGGTTATCAGTACGAGTTGCACAACGTGTGTGCGGGGGCCAGGGGAGGGCAGAAGCTGGAAGGGTCCCCAGCCGGGTCAGGTCAGGCAGCCCCAGACTGGGGGCTCCAGCTCAGACTTGGCTCTCCCTTCCCGAGGCAGGGTCTGCCCTTGTGCTCCCACGCATGCACATGAAGACCCCCACCCTGAGGTCCAATGCCTGGACAGGTCTCAGCCCCTGCCCCACGTTTCCCCAGAGCTGCCTTGGACAGGCAACAGCCCTTTGAGGTCCCACAGTGGTCTGGGGCTGCAGAGGTCCCGCGAAGGCGATTGCCCCACAGGAGCAAGGGGGAGAGAGCCACCCTGACCCCAGCTTTGCTTTGGCCACGAAAGCGGTTCCCCCCCCGGTCCATCCCCACCTCTGCAGAGAGCGCAACGGGGTGAGGGGCGGCGGGGATGGGGGTGCTTCCAAAGCCAGCTCAGCACCCAGGCGTCCCAGGTGCCAGAAGTGACCCCCCCATTCCAGGTGTACCACAGGCCTGTGAGGAGTGCAAAACATCTACTTTATTAAAGCTGCCGGCCAAAGAGCACAGCGGGTGGCTCTAGGGCATGCCCAGCACAGCGGGTGGCTGTGGGGCATGCAAAGGTCTGCTGGAGAAACTGCTACTTCTTGCCACGCTGCTTGCTTTTCATCAGGAGCAGCCCCTGCTTCTTGATGCCCTCCCGGGTGAGGACAAGGCCACAGGATTCGTCATCAGAATCCAAGGACTCTGAGGAGAGAGTGGAGAGGAGTGGGCTGTGGAGGCTCTGTGCGCTCGTGTCCCTGGGCAGAGCCGGCACCTTTTGCAGGGCTGGTGGCATCCCAGAGAGCCCTCGTGCGGAGCCCTGAGGCACAGGCACTGCCGACTGGCTCTGCCAGCCCCGCATCCCAGGGGGACCTGCAGAGCCTGGGGTTGCCACCGCTGTGGCCCCTCTTCAACACTGCTGGCGCTTCCCAGAAAGGCCTGGAGCCAGGGGGTGGTGGGTACAGCTCCCGCTTTGTTAAAAACACAGTAGAGAGCTGCCAAAAGCTCGTGGTCTCCCCCAAGAACATCCAACAGGAGGAGGCCACAACCAGGTGATTTTGAAGCCAAGGCTCTCCCTCCTTGTCCCACAGCACCTGGGACAAGCAGCTCGTGGGTTGGGCTCTGCTGGGACAGTGGAAGACAGGCAAGGATGCCCAGGAATCCCCACGGGCAGGGGCTGGGATGGTTGCTGTGGCACGTGTCCTCGCTGTGCTCTCCTACCTTGGCCGCTGCCTGCGTCCTCCAAGGAAACCCTCAGGTTCTGTGGGTGATCCGCAGTGGTGTTCTCTAGTAAATTACGGACCTCGGCAAAAATCTGTGGAAGACACTCTGGGTTACTTGCTGAAGGGGAGGTGGGTGTTCCAAGCCAAGGGCTGCCCCACCTCGAGGTCCCCGCGCGGAGCACACCCTGCAGTGCCCCGTGCCACCGGGGGCTGAGCTGCTCCATGGCTCTCCCCTGGCGCCACCTCCATCCTGCCAGCTGGGAGGACGCTTGGGATGGGCCGTATGGGAAAGCCCCGTGCGGGTGCCCAAAGGCCACAGCAGGGATGGAGCCCCCGCGCACCTTGTTGTCCTTGTTGGGGCTGCGCCAGTCGTGGGGCAGGCTGGCCACCCGCTGCACCAGGTAGCGCAGCTTCTGCTCACAGTGCTGCAGCTTCTCCTCCACCGCCATGGCCTTGACGGGATCCTCCTGGAGTCAGAGAGAGAACAACCACCTTGGTGGGGAAAACGAGCCACGGGGGGGGGACAGTGGCTGCGCCAAGCGTTTCCATGCCGTGCTGCTGCACCACCGGGCAGTGGCCGGGGCCAAGCTCACGCCAGCCCCATGTGGGTACCTGGCCGGGCACGGCGATGCCCTGCAGGCGGACGAAAAGGCTGTCGATGTCCTCTTCACATTTCAGCAGAACATCCTTGCTCCTCATCATCTGGGCCCGCATATCCTCCAGCCGAGCCTCTTGGCACTGCAGTTTCAGCCGCAGCTCCTCCTCCAGCACCCTGGAGCCAAGCACATTCACATCCATACAAGTGCACAGGGGGGGCAGGAACACCCTAGAGCTGTTGCAAAAGCTGCTCAGGTTGCCAATGCAGAGCAGAGGTGCTGCCTGCAACCCAGCTCCACGCTGCTGGTACCACTTCCCACGCCAGGCCAGAAGCGGGGGTCCTCCTGCCGCCGCAGCGGGAGCTTTGGGTGCTCTGCCAGGCCCAGAGCTGGGGGAGCCCCCTGCTCAGAAAACCTGGCGGCACAGGAGGGGTGGGCGGCTGCAGTGGGACGTGGGAAGGGGTGCCCTGCTGTGTCGGGACACCTGGCACACACGTGTCCCCCCCCGCCAAGGGCCGTGGCCCGGTGGACACGACTGCACACCTGCTTGTGTTGGAGGGCTGGTGAAACTTCAGCTTAGCTAGGTTCAGCTCCAGCTCGTGCAGCCTCTCCGCCAGTGCCCGCTTCTTCTCCTCGCCCTCCTTGATGCACTGCTCCAGGTCCACCGAGGACTTCTGCTGTTCCAGGAGCCTGCCGGGTATGTCCTGGCCGGGGGAGAGCACGAGGACTCAGCCCCCGGTGCTCCTGCAGGGTACAGGACCCGGGCCGTGGCCTCGGGGAGCCGTGTGCACCATGGACGGCTGCAAGCTCATGTCACGGAGAAGTGTGGTGCCATCCCTGCCCGCCCCAGAGGGCCTCTGGGGGTCTCCCGAGGCAGAGGAGGGCAGAGAAGCCCACAATGAAACAAGGCAAGCAGAGGGCTCTCAGCTCCCCGGGCCCTGAGCAGCCGTGGGTTTTACCAGAGGGGGGGGGTCACGTTACCCAGATCCTGGAGCACTGCAGCGCAGCCTTGGCCTGCTGCATCTTCTGCGTGACCCTGGCCTCGTGCTCCATCTGGGACCTGACGGCCTCCAGACTGGTGCCTGGGGTGGGAGGGAAGCGTCAGGGAAGGATGCCTGCGGCTGTGCCCGCGTCCCACCCCCCTGCACCCTGCCAGGCACTCACCCACGAGCTGGTCCTGTGAGGCCGGGGTCGGGGAGTCCACGGTGAGCTCGTGCCTCTCCTGCTGCAAGGATGTGCATTGTCACCCCCCATGCTGCTGACAGCCGGGGGGAGCTGGCCCTGCAGGCCCCCGACCCGTGGGGGGCCCGGCACCGATGCCTGCCGTCTGCCCACAGCCTGGCCTGTGCCAGGACCCCCAGCTCACCGCTCTCAGGTGTCTTTGGTACACGTCCTTCCGCCACCCTGTGTCTACAGAGACCTCCTGGGTGGCCCGGGAGCGGTACATGCGCGCTCTCTCCGCAAGGATCCGGCTGCGCGTCCTGTTTGCGTCCTCCTGGAGCGTGTCAGAGAAGGGAGAAGTGGCTGTCAGAGCTGGAACGGACCTTTGGCAGCCAGCTGAACTTGTGGGATGGCCAGGGTCAGCAATGACCAGCCCCGCCGCCAAGTAGACAGGCTGGGAAGGATAGTGGGCAAGGAGGGCTGGCGGGTGGAGCGTGCTGCCTTCGCCGTAGCTGGGGCTTCGGGCAGGCTGTCCCCAGCCCCAGGGCAGCGCGGCCCAAGAGCGACACCCGGGAGGAGCTATGGAGCCATCGGGGTGCTGTGGGCAAGCCCAGCTCCGGCTCTTTTGCTCTTGGTTGAAGGCACACTCAGCAGCTCCGGGGCACATGGTGCCGTCGGTGGGCTCTGGAGGGTGGAAAAGGGCCCCGAGGTGCCCCTGGCCATCTCACCTTGGCTCTGTCAGCGGCTTTGCAGGCCTCCAAGGCCATGAGATCCATGTCCTGGAGCTCCCTACCATACAGCTCGGCCATCTTGCACAGGAGGTCCAGGTGCGGAGGCAGGTGGGCCAGCTCCTGGGACACAGGGAGCCACAGCACGTCACCCCAGTGAGCCCCAGGGGTCCCCCGTGCTGTGACAGCAGATGGAGGGGAGCAGGAGGACCTCTTTGATCTGGGAGGGGGGCGTCCCACCAGCGTTGCCCCTGGGGCACCTCCTTGTCTCTGCTGGGGGAGCAGGTGGCACGATGGCACGGTGGGGAGGAGCTCACCTTCCTCAGGACATCCCGCACCGCCAGGTACAGGGCAGTCACCTTCTGTCCAGTGTGGACTTTGAGGAGCACCTTCTCAATGTTTTTCTCCAGCTGGCAAATGGCCTGGGGCAGAGGTGGGGGGGTACAGGGGGTGACCCCGCATGCCGAGCCCAGAGGCCAGCCGGGGGGTGCAGGGGCTGGATTAGAGCCCTCTGCAGGTGCTGCCAGCCCAGGAGGGGGTCCCAGGTACCTGCGCCTGTGCCTGCTGCTGCTTGTCAGGCATCGCAGCATCCTGCAGCTGCTGCAGCCGCCTCTGCAGCTCCTCCCGCACTTGTCTCCGCTGCCTCACCTGGTGCAGCAGCATGTTGCAGGTGTTCACCCGTTCATAGATGTCGGCCTGGAGCTTCTCCTGGGCCACCTGGATGGGCATGCGAGCATTCAGCAGGCTGGAGGCAGAGCTTGCTGGGCGCCCGCGGCACAAGGGGGTCCTGCCTGCAAAACTGCCCCCAGGGTGGAGCTGGGGACACCGGACTTAGGGGTGCTGCCTAACTGAGACCCAGGGCTGGGCGTCAATCGAATCCATCAGTGCCCCAGCTGCGGGGGTGCCGGAGAGCAGCAGCAGCAGCAGCACCACCCCCCCGCACCCGCCTGCCGCTGGCCCTGCAAGAGGCCCCCGGGCAAAGGCAGCTCTGCGGGGCCAGGGTCTCTGTCACCGCAGCGGGGCTTATAACCGCGTTGTAACCTCGGGACGGGCAGTGAAGGGCAGGGCAGGGACAGCATCTCTCTCTCAGGGATGTGGCTGGAGCTGCAGGAACCCGGGCAGCCCTGGGCACACACAGGCTGAGACAGCTGGGAGCACTGCCGGGACAACAGATCTGCTCAGGGAGCTCAAGGAGGATCTGCACGGGTGGGTCCCGCAGTGGAAAGGGACCCGTGGGACCACACACAAACACCCCCCGTTGGACCACACCAGCCCTGGGGGGCTGTCCTTGTGCCGGCACCAGGTCACTCTACCACCCACCCTGTCCTTCTGAGCCTTCCCACAGCCCCAGCCCCCTGCAAGCAGCCCGGGCGCGCTGGGCCCTGTCTGGTTGGCCAAAGTGGCCCCCAAGGACTTTGGCGCTCTGCAAGTCTCAGAGACGCTGCGTCTGTTGTGCTGTGGGCACGAGAGGGGCAGAGAGAACAATCACCACCAGCCTGGGGCCAGTCCCAGCCTAGTGCTGCCCTGTGCCGCCCGCTCCCGACAGGGCCAGCGCCAGGCAGGGGTAGAGCAGGAGGGACCCGACGGTACCTGCTGGCTATGGCCCCGGGCACGGACGTCCTCCTGCACAGCCTCACACAGGCGGGGGAGCCGCTCTCTGGTCCCACTGCGCTTTTCCTCACGCGGCTGCGCGCAAAACTTCCCGCCTTGCTCTGGGGGACACAAAGGCGCTGTTGGTACCGTGCAGGACAACGCGGGGACCGAGAGCCACCCGCCCGCCCCAGGCCGTCCCCACAAGAAGCCCAAGGGGCAGCACCCTGCAAGGCGACGGCGGCACACAGCTCCTGGGCGCGCTGGCTGAGGTTTGCCTTGCGGCCCGGCATGGTGCCGCTGCTCCTGCCTCGGCCCTCCAGCCTGGCTGCGCACGTGGCAGCCGTCGTGGCTCTACTGCCCGGTGGAGACGTTGCCGGGCTGTTAGGACGTTGGCAGGCTGTGACACGGGCTGTGACATCACAGAGCTGAGCTCACTCCCTGCACTGGGGGAACTGTCACGGCGGCACCTCCCAGTGCCGCATGGCACACACCTCCTGCTCGGCCAGCGCCTCCTGCTCAGCCATCGCCACCCACGGCCCCCTCCTCTCCGCTTCTGCGGGCGACAGGCGAATGAACAACCAGTTACTGAGGCAGCCCAAGGCAGGGCGGGCAGCGCGGTCCCAGCGCCGTGGCTGCAGCAGTTGCAGCCCGCCCAGCTGGGGGACCCCTCCAAGCCCCACCAGACACGGGGCCAGGACACTTGCAGGGAATACATGTGGGCACCGTGGACCCGAACAGCCCCCCGCGCTCTCTGGCAGCTGCCGGCTGGTTTCGCATGGCACCAGGAGCCCGTTCCTGCCTCGCCACGTGCCTTCGGCAACACGGAACAGCTACACAGGGAGTTCTGCTCCCGTTGCACCGGGCAAGAACAGACCAGCTGCTGAGACTGGGCTTTGGTCTTGTCCTTCCCGCGCGTTCTGGCTCAGCTACAGACACGGCAAGGAATGCAAGCATGTACATTTATTCGTTGAGAAATAAAACCAAGCTCCCTCTACCAGAGAGGAGAATAACCCTCAATCTTTGATTTGCAGAAAAAGACTCCTTACACAGGGAAACTGCCTTCCTAGCACCAAGCTTGTAGATCAGCTCTGATGAAGTTTCTGTAGCTCGAGATCTTTAATGTGCAGCCGTCCTATGGTGCTCTAGCTGCTGAACATAGGAAACAAAGAAATTAGAGGATTCTGAAATCAAGTGTTACCGACACAGGATCATCCCAGGCTCTTACTCAGCACCTCATGTGCAGACTGATGGATTGCATGTTAACGCCAATGGCCCGTGACAGGCTACACGCAGACATTATCATCTTCTGTGCTTCATAAAAATGCGCATGAAGAGATGGCCCTTTGAAAGACAAGCAGTGAAGGCTTTGTGCCCACAAGGAACCTGGCCAGTCTGTCCGTGCACGTAGAGATCTCCACGCTGAGGCGGGGCCCACGTGGCAAGTAGAGTCATTATGCCACTACACTGTCCTAGGCAGCATTTAAACATCACGGCAGGTTACCGGGGGGTGGCAAGAGAGAGCTTTTTAGAAGAACGGCTAAAATGCCTCAAGGATGTCCATTTCAGTGGCCCTCAGCAAAACTCAGACTCTCGAGTGGACGGCCCTTCCAAAATACTGCTCAAGAAACATGAGCCAGGCTTGTACAAGCTCGTGTCAACAGGCGCCTGCAGAAACCAGCTTCCAGGAGGAAGCCTTTGACTAAGGGTCTAGTCCCACAGGCCCCCTGCACCTCACACGTCAAACCTCTCCGCTTTCAGTTGTCTTCAGCCCTCCCTGCCTAAATTCTGGAGACTTCCCACGCTGTTCACGCTACAAAGGAAAAGGTCACGTCAGCAGCGCAAGCCAGAGCTCCCTTCAGTTCTCATGTAGCAGGCAGTCGGGCGTGCTAAAAGTGAACAGCCAATGATGAACACAGCACTCGTCTGGGAGAGACATCGAGGCGCTGGCTAGCCTGCAGCTCCTGACCTGCTGCCTGCTGTTAGCATGGGAAGGGGTACGTCACGCTGAAGGCTCCGTAAATCCCTGCTGGCTGAGCTTTCGGTCACCCAAGCACAGGGGCTTTGCCTGGTGGTTTGCATTTTCCGTCTCTCCTCCTCCACTTGCTGTGCTCTCTTCCCCTCTTCTTTGAAACACACCAGTTCCACTAAAAAGCATTTGTTGAACACAGCTGAGACAAGAGCTCATGGAATCTGGAGCTGCCTGGAAATGCTGGGCAGGTATTAGAAAGCAGCATAAGCAGCGAGAGGAGAAAGGACAGCTGCCAGGATTTCTCTGTCTCGCACTAAAACGGGGCACAACCAAACTGCTCCTGCTGGGGAATGGCGGCCCAACAAAAGCCTGTCCAGCTCGATGGGCAGAGGCCACCCATGCCTGTCGGAGATTCTCACTGACGCCGTGGAATGAACAGCTGACAAGCACAGGCCACCCCTTCGGCCTACAGAAAGCATCGCCGTGGCCGGAGGCACCTCCTATACCATTCACAAAAATGATTTTATGTCTTTCTGTATCTCTAATACAGAAGCAGGCGATAACTGATTTTTCTTAAGGTAGCTAAATACATGTCACGAAGAAGTTATATGGAAGAGAAGGTTTTTAATAAGTCAGCGAGTACTCTTCTATCCGGCAAAGGAAATCTTTAAGAATGGTGTTTTAATTATCAAGCAGCCAATTGTAGAAGCCCAAGTCAGTGATCGTGCTGCTCAACAGCACAACTGTTCTTCCTCTCCACTGAAAGCAGGAGCAGTGCCCCGGCATGACACTGCAGTGCACAGATGTGTGAGGAGCCACTTCTTCTGTCCATTCAGATGGACAGTAAGGTCCAGGCCTAGTGTCAGAAAAAGGGTTGGACTTTTTCTGGGGTGTCTGAAGTCCCCATGGTCAGAGTTGCGTGACAAAACTTGGAAGCCTGGGATACTTCAGGGATTATTCCAAGTGTGGGAACTTCCCTGCGGGAACTTTTGTCTTCTTAGGCCAAAGGGTGTTTGTCAGCTTTTCCTGAGCTATCTGTATGGGTGAAGGGGACTGAGAGGGAACAGTGCAGGCCCTGTTTGTCTACTCCCAAGGTTTCCAAAGAGCCCATCTTGCTTCTTTGAACCTCAGCCCTTGGCAGGGAACTAAGCACCATTGCCATTCTTTGCCAATTCATCCATCTGTCCCCCCAAGACATCTAATCTGACGTCTCATCTGTTTCAGGCGGTATGCGTTCCTGGACTTGGGACTTTTGCGGTTGTCAGAGAGCAAGTAGCCAGCAAGAAGGGTGTGGTGGTTGCAAAGAGACACGTGTTTCACCTTGCACACATGACTGTGCGGGATCATGACCTCCAATACGGTTGCACAGACATTCCTGGGAAGCAGACACACTGAGAGCGGTGCTTGCCCTTGAGCAGAATGGGCAGGCGAGCTCTGCTGTCCAGAGGTGACTGAGCAGAGTGCCAAAGTCATGCCGCAGTCCTGAGAAGAGCGTCAGTCAGCTCGACAAAACCAGCCTACTGCGAGGAGGACCCTGCCTAACCTATTCATTTCAAATATTCACCCGAGGACGATACAGCATAACAGCAAGCTCTTTTTGACCTGTGTTGTGAAATTGCTTGGAGGGGGGAATTACAGACCGAATATCATAACAGTGATCTAATATCATAACAAGGAATTCTTTTTGTGTTCCTCACGCTTCCCTGGTAGCCATGTGAAGGACACAACCAAAGTTCTGCTACCTGCTTTGGTGAGAAAAGTAGCTGTTTGCTTTCGCAGTCGTACAGAGCCAAAATGCTCCATGGATCCACCCAGGCAGAGCTCCCCTGGAGAAGTTGCCAGGAAGGACTTCTCTTGGTGGTTCTCATCCTATCCTCGTAGCCATGTGAAGGACACCACAGAAGTTCTGCTACCTGCTTTCTGGCGTGAGAAAAGTACACGCTCACTTTGGCACTCGTACAAAGCCAAAATGCTCCACGGAACCACCCAGGCACAGGTCCCCTGGAGAAGGTGCCGGTGTTGTAAAATTGCTTGGAGGGGGGAATGACAGATCTAAGACTATAACGACCCTATAGGGAAAAATGCAGTTGCCACTTTGGAATGGTTGGCATGCACAGAACCTACATCACCACTGTTCCCTAAAGCCATACCAACTGCTATCCTAGAGCAGCGGAGGGTGGAGCGTGTTACTTACCCCCTGTTTAACTCAGTGTTTAATTTGCTTAATAATTTGGGGGGTTGTTACTTATCCCCTGTTTAATTCAATGCTTTATTTGCTCTAATAATCTGGGGGGTTGTTACTTATCCCCTGTTTAACTCAGTGCTTTATTTGCTTAATAATTTGGGGGGTTGTTACTTATCCCGTTTAATTCAATGCTTTATTTGCTTCGTAATTTGGGGGGTTGTTACTTATCCCCTGTTTAATTCAATGCTTTATTTGATTGATACTATCAGCGATACAGATTATGCAACCAGAAATAAGGAACGACTACAACGCAAAAAGCTATTACTGAGTTGGAAGCTAAGAGATGAATCAATGAGATAAACAAAAAGAAAAGGGGGGATTGTGCTAAACACAGTCGTGATTCATGTCAAAATAGAATATAGTGTGGTAATTGTTGTACCGTGTGTAAATCTAAAATAGTTTGTGGCCATTATAACCTGTGTCACAATTGTAATGAACAGGCGCGTGTGCTTCTCCTTTGAGACCCTGTAAAAGCTCCCCCTTCCCCTGAGGTAACCGCTCCTGAGAAAAGGCCGCGGGGGACAAAGAGCGCACGCGCCAGGGAAAAGCCGCCAAGGGAGACAAAGACCCGGAAACTCTCCAAAGGGCGCCAAAGAGGAGCCAATAGGAGGAGAAGGCGTACCCTAACGACCCAATGGAGAAAGAGCAGGGCGAACTTCCGGCGGGAAGTGATTGGTCACGGTGCTGCTATAAAAGACGCCGCTTTGGGGGCTCAGCCGTGCTTCCGGCGGGAAGTAGTCTGGTTGTCGGCGGCCGTGGGTTTTTGGGGTTTTTTTTTTTGTGTTTTGGGTTTTTTTATTTTTTTTTTTATTATTGTTTCTCAGCCTGAATTTATGGGACCCGAAATGAAATTGTTTTAATTGTTATCGTTTATAATAGAGCGGAGCGGGTACACCGCGGGCAGGCTCCGCTGTGCTCCCTGCAGGATTGGGAGCTTGATGGTACCAGGCGGCCGATAAGCTGCACAGCGGCTGCAAAATATATGAGAAGGTGCCTGTTGCTGGGCCAAGGGCTGTGGTGGAGACCGTCTGCGACGTAGGGCCAGGGACTAGGCTTCTTTAGCACTTCAAAGAAAAGATAAGCTTTCTGACAAGGACATGCTAACTGCTGAAAGAAAACAAGCTGCTGAAGAGATAAAACTCAAGGATGCTCTGATAAAACAATTGTGGCAGTGGGAGATCGTGACCTCCTACTCGAGGGGCAGGAGAGTTCTCCCTGCTCCGTAGCTGGTACAAGTGCGTGCCTCTGCAACAGCACCTCTGCTTTAACCCTTTCGTACCCTGAATGCAAATCTGCTCCTTGCTGCTTTAAGTCTCTGTCCTTGCCTATGGTGCCTTTGCCGGCCAAGCCGCAGCTCCCAGCGGGTGTGGGGCTTTGTACAAACTCGCCCCAAGGCTTTGACCCTTCCCTGGGGTCCTTGACTCCCCCGCCTCGGGTCCTACATTAGTGCGAGTGTTCCGCGCTTCACCGCGGTTGCTCCACAGGCGGAGCCGCGACCTGAGGCTCGCTCTTGCAAAATACAGCAATCGTGTATTTAACACAAAAAATTCAACAAGAGCGTCTTTCTAGTTTAGGTCTCAGTTTTTCCCTATCCTTTTCTAGCACCAAAATCAAAGTATCAGGTGGTGCTATATTAGTCGCGCACTCCTCCTGCTACTCTGTATGGCTTCTCAAAGTGGAAAACATATCCGCACATGTTACTTCATCCCATTTTCCCTGTCATCTTAAAAACAACATGAATTATAGCAAGGGGTTGCAATTTCCTGATCTTCTAAGATATATAAAGGCCACCATTGATGATATTTTTATTGAGACTCCCACCTGGCGGTCCTCCTATATTCTTCCAATGAGCCAAAATACAAACCAAAGGGCTCTTTTTTTACTGTTTCCCCACTCTGTTCACTTTCCATTTCCACTTTATGCAAGTTACAGGCTTCAGGGCTCGCTTCGTAGCTGAGCTGCGTCTCAGTTGCACAGAACACTCACACGAAAGGGCCCGTTACACACTCGCTCACTCTGCTCGCTCAGGTAGACAGCAACAATACCATTTTATAATGGAAATGCCGAACTCAAACACTGTTACGCCATTCCAGAATGTCAAATATAAACAAGAGGGCTCAAATAATGCACAGGACCAAATTTTACAACAGATGGCAAAATGGTCAAAACGCATTCTTGAAGAAAACCCAAACCCCCACCACTCCGGAGAAAACCTGTTACCCCTCGAGAGACCCCTTCCCGCTACCGCAGCGAAGAGAGCACCCAAATTCCCACCCCCAGCCTTTCCAGGGGCGAGCACCAGCGCTCTTTACCTCGCGCATTAACTGATTAACTTGACCAAGTTTTAAACCAGCCTTGGGTTAGGGCTGTGCAAGGGACAAGGCCTGGTCCTGCCATTTAGCAGCTTCAGCACTGTAAATCGCTTAGTTCAAAAAACATTGTCTTTAACACTGCCCTCCTTTGGTTTCATCATTGCATACCTGCAATAGTTTAGTATCTAACGTGATTCCACGTCCTTTCTTGTAGTTGTGTTACTAAGCCAGTCACACAAGTGACACAACATTGCATTAGGACAATCACAGGCACAACTGTAAAAATCGCCCCGGTTATTATAATGATCGGTTTCTTTAACCCCACTGATAGGTTAGGGAACCAAGATGTTAATTCCTCGATACCGATATGCACAGTTTCTCCAATCCAAAAAAGACTTGTGCAAATCCAAATGGAACTGGGACCTTCTCAGCTGCTGACCAACAGATGCTGGATTTTGGACTGGGTGAATGTCACCATGGAGAGAGGGGTTTCTCAGCGACCCGAGCCTTTGGCAGATGTTGGTGGGCTCCTCTCTGCTCAAGGCAGCATTCTTGTGAGAGCTGTAAACCTTTCCTCCCCCTTGCAGCACCCGTGGGGTGTATACCCTTGTTTCTGCATTGCCAAGGGAGGAAGGGAAGCCCTTTCAGAAGGTGCGAGGTGTATGAAGCTAGCATGGTTTGATCAGCTGGATTCCAAGCATTCGTATTTATCCAGCGGTGTGGTGACTGTTGTCTAATAGACATGTCCTGGAGCTGCTGCTTCTAAGCTGATGGGCACAAAACCTGATGCTCTGTGGTTCTGCTGTACTAGACCTTGTAAAGGCAAACACCAGTGTTCGTGCTGGCTCCTATAGCCTCGTCGTAGTTCAGACTGTTTTGGCAGCAGCTGTAGAGCGCTGTGAAAGAGAGAAGGGATGGATGGTTTGCACAAAGGCGCGTGGATGGGCAGATTTTCCATGATTTCCGGCCAACAGTGCCATGCCTGCAGCTGCGCTGCCCCAGGGTGCCAGCGGTGCAGCGAGAGCCGAGAGCCGGGGGTGCATCAATCTCACCATCAGCTGGTGGCCTGCTGCAGCAAGAGCAGAGATGCCCAGTCAGCAGGACGGGTGGTACTGTGCAGCTGTTTTGCTTCCTAATGACATCTCTTTCAGCTGAGTTCCTTCAAAGCCTGGGTGCGTTGGACGTGGGCAGAGTGGCCCAGCGCTGGCCACCCATGCTCCCTGCTTGGCTCCCTGCTTGGCAGAGTATGTTCAGATCTTTGCTGCATGGCTGGGCAGCTGCTCGCAGCGCAGGACTCCCTGACCCAGAGCCCAGCACAGCCCCCCTGGTGTGCTGGGCATGTGGGAACAGCACAGGGACAGGAGATGGATGGGTGTCATTAGAGCGTGGTTTTCAATTGCAGAAGAGCCTGTCTACAGCCGTAGACGCGCTCTCAGTTCTGGGAAGCTCCATTAGATGCATTCTTTGGCACGTTCACCTATTTCTGGAGCTTCCTTTGAAAAACACAAGTTGAAAAACACAAGAAAAACACAGCTGGAGTGTCCACCCAGGTGGCAGAAGCATTTTACCAGTAGCTTTGGACTGAATACGCCGATGGGATAGGGGCATACTCTGTGTGTACTGCAGTTGTCGCCTGTTTTGTCATGTTTTTCTGGTAGTTGTTTTTTCTAACATAAGTCCAGATATGTTTAAAGGCAACATAGAGCACTGAAGATACTGTGATCACAGTCTAAGGGTTTTAGAGTAGTTTTTTTTCTAAAATCTCTTCTTCAAGGAATCATATAGCATTCTTCTTCCACTGTTTGATCATTTTGTTACAGACATAATGACTGAAAAATCTGTAGCAGCAGTTTATTCAAATTACCAAATTGAGTCAACTGGGTTATACAGTGGTATAAAAGTAAATATGTGACAAAATGGTTTCAGGCAAAAAAAAATACCAGAGGAGAAAGTAACTTGGCATTTGTAATGGCCATGACATATAAAGGTGTAGTAATACATCAGTATCAAAAGAAAGCTTTCCTACAGGTAGCAGACTGACCTTCCCTTAGTGCTGGCTGTTGAAATGCAGGGTCAGGGGTTTTGGGACTGTATTTTGGACTGCTTGTGCACTGCCTGTTACCCAGTTTTTCTGTACACCAGCCCACAGATTTCTGTGTGCAAGCCCAAAACACCCAGATCTCTATCTCCAGCGTAATACACATTTTTAGAACTCTTTGGTTCTGCTTTTAGACTGTCCTTATTTGCACATGCCATCCCCAATACAAGAAAGCAATTGTGGAAATGTTGGTCCTTAGGGATGGATCCACGTGTCAAGCTCCCCTAGGGTGATCCCGGGCATGCGGAATCCTCTGAGGGACCTTGTTGTCCAGGTCTGTCAGATGTCTGGGGGTCACTGCGGTTTGTGAGTCTCCAGCATTGACAGGTGGCCCTGGAAGGCAGAAGGGGGAATAGAGAAAGGGTGGGGATGGGACAGGGGGGAGGAGACCCTGTATCTCCATCTGAGGAGAGGGGGATCATGAGGAATCTGGGGGGCCCAAGGGGCAATTTGGTGGTCCTGGGGGCAACTGGTGGGTCTAAGGGTGAAAGTATGGGACCACGGGGTCAACTGACTGTAACTGGGGCGCCTAAGGGATAGTGGGTGTTCTGGGGACAAGGGGGAATGGCAGGGTCTCAGGGATAATTAGGGAGTCTGGGGGCAGCAGGGAAGCCTGAAGTGGTGCTGGGTGCAAGGGAGGTGTCCTGGAACGGGTCAGAGGACAGTGGGAGTCCCAGGGGGACATAGTCCATGGCTTGCAGTCTATCGGGATTTTGGTTAAGGTTTACCAGGTCAGGAGGACTCACACCAGCAGCAGCACGAGCGCCATGGAGCCAAGTGCCAGCCCCAGCAATACCATGTGGCGCAGGCGGGTCTTGCTGTGGGGCCAATGTAGCACAGCTCTGAACCGAGCCTGGAGTCTGTGCTCGTCCTCCACACTTCCCTCTGATACTGTAGAGACACAGACACCTCGGGTCATGGGGCACTGCTTCCCAGGGACCAGGTGTCCTTTTGTAGGACCTGCTCCCGCCACAGACCTCACTGCCCTCTGGGACCCAGGCATCTGGGGGTCCCTGCTCCACCCCATGTGCCCCACTGTCCCCAGAGAAGCCAGGCATCAGGGAACACCTGCTCCACTACACCTGTCCACCATGGACCCAGGTGTACTGGCACCCTACTCACACCCCATGCACCCCCCGCCCATGGGCCCAGGTGTCTGGGGTGCTACTTCACCCCACACTGCTCACTGCCCCCAGGGGTACTCAGGTGTCTGGGCGCACCGTTGAGGTAGAAGTACTTGCGGACCAATGGCTCATAAACCTCCCCCAGGGAACAGGCGATGGTTCCTGGAATGGGGTCATGGATGATCAGAATGCGAGATCCCTCTGTGCTTCCCTGCAGCTCCTCAAACAGTGTCAGGTCCTGTGTGTACAGCTGGGGAAGGGGGGGAACACATCAAGGCAGCCTGGTCCACCAGGTACATGAAACAATATACATGTGCATGCAAAGGCACACGTGTCCTGCACATGCTTGTCATGTCCCACGTGATGAAGCATGCTTCTTGTACCCTTTACTCATGCATGTGCATGCACCTTATGTCCCACGTGCTCCTTGTGCTCTTTGTATGCACAGAGGGATGCACAAGCAGAGCAAAAGCCACTTCCTTGCCACACGTGTGCACACAAGTACACATGAATCTGCAAACACAAGTGACCTGCCTCTTGCTTGTGTGCACCTTTCACATGGGTCAGCACTTGCTTGCATCCTGTGCATGCTTACACACGTGCTACTTATATCTGCTGTATAAGCCATACCTGTATCTATGGATTGTCCTTATGGCAAGCGCACAACTGTGTGCATGCAGGCCTTGCTACCCAGGCCCAGTCCTCTCTTGAATGTCTGTGTACACCCTTGCACAAGCATATATGCAACTCACGTCCTTGGCAAACATCCAGGTAACGGGCAGGCCAGGGAGGGTGGCAAAGGGCACAGAGCAGTGCAGTGTGACGGTTTCATCTGTTTGGGCCCGCAGGACCTGCACTGGGAGCATTGAGAAGCATGTGAGTTCACATCTACTCATGCACTTACAGGAATGAATGTGCTCCTGTGTGACTACAAGTGCTCACGTGCTCGCAGTAGAGGTGCACAGGCATGCACCTCAGCACACTGCTGTGCGTTCATGGTGGGCCCAGCAGGCATGGCCACACATGAGGAATGGCAGTTGCCCCCAGAGACCTGGAGGCACCCAGCGCCGGGGTGGGACTTAGACCAGCCTGGATGCCTGGGTCTACCATGTCCCCATACCTGGGCAATCCAGGGGAAACTGGCAGTCCACGAGGCGGCAGGTAGCACACTGGAAGACGCGAGCAGCTGGCTGGTATCCTAGGATGGAGAGACTTGCTGGTCCCATGGGGATGGGAGATGTATGAGGCGACAGAGGGTGGCAAGACAGAGAGACGGGCACTCACCACAAGGCGGGACACAGGCTGGAGCTGGTGGAGAGGAAGCAGCATTAGACTGGGGATCACTGGGGATCCGCATCCCTGTGATGAGCTGTTTGGGCTCGTCCCTTGTCCAGCCCAGATGGGATCCCCAGGGGTTTCTTCAGGATGGGGGTGCCCAAGGTGGGGGTCCCTGGGGTGTAGATGTCCATGGTGGGGGGGTCTGTGACAGTCCCTTTAGTGGGGGTCCTGGAGAATTTCCAGAGTGGGAGTCTTGGGTGGGCGTCCCCACTGGCCCCATACCTTTCTCCAGATGGCTCAGCTTCGCCCAGATTACGTTGACGGCTGCCTGTAGAGACACCTCAAAGGGCTCTGTCCAGCAGGCCAGGTAGACAATGTAACCTCCCTCTGATCCCCAGAATCCCTCCTCAGACCCCACAGATCCTCTGTACTTGCCTCAACCCCATATGTCCCTACTGGAGTTCCATATATCCCCAAATACCCCCCCAACACCCCGCCCCTCCCCCCAGAAGCTGTATACCTTGAAGCCCACATACCCTCAGGATTCCCCAGCTATCCCCTTACAGCCCCAGACCTCCATATCGTCTTGTATTTCACCACACCCCCCATTCAAGGCCTCCGTGTCCTGTCCCCCATGACCCATGTCCTGACCCTACCCCTCACATGTCCCACATCCCCTGCTCACTCGTCTTGCTCTGCTTCTCCAGAAAATGCAGGGCATCCATGACGATCTCCCGAAGTACATCACGCTGCCCCGACCCTGCGACCAGTACAGGTGTGCTGAGACCAGTACAGGGTTGGGATTGGAGGTTCAGGGATGGGAGGGTCCAGTAAGGGCTGGGAGTTCCTGGGGGTTCCTGCAGTCCTGATCAGGGTTTAGGGATACTGGGGAAGGGTCAGATATTCTTGGGGATTCCTGAGGTCCTAGGTAGGGCCAGGGTGTCCTCAGTGTCCCTGTTCTGGTTTGGGTGATTCTCAGGGTCCTAGGCAGGGTTGGGGTTCCCAGAGGTCCCTGAGGTCCAGGTCAGGACTAGGGAGACATTGGCATTGTTGGGAGTCGTAGGGTGCCTGTCTGGGGTGGGTCCCTGGGGTTTCTGTTTAGGAAAGGGGTCTTCAACTGCCAGGGATCCCGTGTCAGTATGAGGGCATCGGTTGAAGTGGGAAACCCCAGACGGCTCTGGGATCCTGTTCAGAGTGGTGGTCCCCCTTGGGCTGGAGGTCCCTGGTGGGATGGAGGTGCCGGTCAGGATGGGGAACCCATGACGCACCCACAGTGACAGAGGAAAGTGGCTCAGCAGCCTGGGCAAGGGCCTCAAGGCAGCGTTGATGTCGAGGGTCCTTGAGGGGGGCCCCAGTAATGTCATGGCAGAGCTGTTCGCGCTGACTGGGAGGCCCAAAGCAGAGCAGGCAGGAGTGCACCGCAGGGAGCCAGGATGCCAGGGCCACCCACTGCCGCAAGGCAAGCCCCCCTGCCTTGATGCCTGGGTTTCCAGGGAGCCAGGGAGCCAGCACCCACCACCACCCCATGGCCACAAAGTACAGCACCCAAATGCTTGGGTCCCCAGGGAACTGCAGGGTTCCCAGGTGGAGCCCAGGCGCCTGGATACCCAGGAGACAGTGGGGTTCCCAGGTGGAGCCCAGGCGCCTGGATACCCAGGAGACAGTGGGGTTCCCAGGTGGAGCCCAGGCGCCTGGATACCCAGGAGACAGTGGGGTTCCCAGGTGGAGCCCAGGCGCCTGGATACCCAGGAGACAGTGGGGTTCCCAGGTGGAGCCCAGGCGCCTGGATACCCAGGAGACAGTGGGGTTCCCAGGTGGAGCCCAGGCGCCTGGATACCCAGGAGACAGTGGGGTTCCCAGGTGGAGCCCAGGCGCCTGGATACCCAGGAGACAGCGGGGTTCCTATGTAGGTCCCAGATACCTGGGTCCCCCCCTTGAGAGGAGTGGGGATACCTAGACATATGAGTCCCCTGGGGTGTGTCGGCTGGAGAATGGGCTCCCAGACCCTCATTTTGGTCTCCCCAGATTTTCTGCCTTCAGTCCCTGCCAGTCACTTTACTTGGTGACCCAAAATCCCCTCTGTTTTGATGTCCAATTCCTTGCCTTTGTCCCTATGACCCTGTCCTGTCAGCACCCCCAGTCCAGTCTCTTGCAGAGAGGAACTATGCAAGGCTTCTCCTTTTCATTCCTCCATGTCCCACCTCATTAACACCTCCTTGCTCTTCCACCCAGGTGAGCCAGCCCGATCCACGGTAGAGCGGCAGATCTTGCTGCACAAGGGGGTTTCCTAAGGCAGGAAAATGCCAGGGCAGCGGAGACACCCACTGAGAGCTGACAGCTCTCATGAAAGATGCTTTCAAGGTCTAGGCATTGCCAGAGCAACCGCAGCCACCCCACCCCCATAAAAAGCAGCCTATGGAGCACTAGTGGCCAGGAGCACTGCCAGCAGAGCAGGCCAACTGTGTGGTGATCAGCCAGGGTGTGCGCAGCAGTTTGCATGGCAGTTTGCGCAGGAAGGGCGTCATCATCCTACCAGCAAAAGAAGCGAGTTCAGTGGTGGTCATCACTCTCCCAGGAGGAGCTTGGCTATGGTATCCACCTGGAAGAAAGCTCTGTACTCTGCACTCACCAGGATGGATGTGGCAACCCAGAGAGAGCTCCGGTGAAAACATGCAGGCATCCAGGCCTCGGGCTGCAGGGCATGCAAGTGCCTTTCATGGATGGCAGTGGTGAGAAGAGCTCTGTGGGGTGTGGACAAGTGGATGGTCTGCTCAGCCTGGTGGCAGAGCTACAAGAGGAAGTAGAAAGTTCAAGGAGCATTGAGAAGTCTGAGGAAAGCATAGACTGGTGGAACCATGCTCTGCCCTCCATGAGACAGAAACAGGAACAGCCACCAGAAGAAAATCAAGATCAAGGGGATCCTGTATCCTCCCTCTGCTAGGCTGAAGGTGGTGGTTTAAAGGGTAGGAGTGAATGGAGGCAAGTCCATGCTCGGGGTGGCAGGCAAACTCTCCTTGGCCACCTCGTCTTCCCAGGTGACTCTGTACAACAGGTATGAGGCTCTGGATGTAGACGGCCAGTCGATGGATGATGTGGATGACAGTCCATCTACACCAGAGGTATTGCCAAGGTCAGAACGGAAAGAGCCCTTCCTTCCCCCTAGGGATGATGTTACAAGTGCTGTTGGCATGAAGTACAGGGACCAAGCAGAGAGGACAGTGAAAGCCTGGTCTGGTGTTGATGTCCCCCGGCTGAAGGGGACGAGGTGCCACTCTCCCGCGTGGGTCTCCCTGTCAGTGCTGGCTGTACTTGGGGAAACAGCACCATCCCTTTGCAGCCATGTTTTAGGAGTGCCTTTGCAGCGAAGGCACCGTGGAGCCCACGGCTGGGTGTCCGTGAGCAGTCAGCAGGGCTGGGGATCCTGTCCGGGAGCCACAGGCTCGCTGTGGCATCCTCTGCTGTCCTGGCTCATGCTGGGTTAGACCTTACCTGCAGGCACTGCCCCGCAGCCCAGAGGTAGCGCCCGACGTGTGCTCTGAGGTCAGGGTTATCAGTACGAGTTGCACAACGTGTGTGCGGGGGCCAGGGGAGGGCAGAAGCTGGAAGGGTCCCCAGCCGGGTCAGGTCAGGCAGCCCCAGACTGGGGGCTCCAGCTCAGACTTGGCTCTCCCTTCCCGAGGCAGGGTCTGCCCTTGTGCTCCCACGCATGCACATGAAGACCCCCACCCTGAGGTCCAATGCCTGGACAGGTCTCAGCCCCTGCCCCACATTTCCCCAGAGCTGCCTTGGACAGGCAACAGCCCTTTGAGGTCCCACAGTGGTCTGGGGCTGCAGAGGTCCCGCGAAGGCGATTGCCCCACAGGAGCAAGCGGGAGAGAGCCACCCTGACCCCAGCTTTGCTTTGGCCACGAAAGCGGTTCCCCCCCCGGTCCATCCCCACCTCTGCAGAGAGCGCAACGGGGTGAGGGGCGGCGGGGATGGGGGTGCTTCCAAAGCCAGCTCAGCACCCAGGCGTCCCAGGTGCCAGAAGTGACCCCCCCATTCCAGGTGTACCACAGGCCTGTGAGGAGTGCAAAACATCTACTTTATTAAAGCTGCCGGCCAAAGAGCACAGCGGGTGGCTCTAGGGCATGCCCAGCACAGCGGGTGGCTGTGGGGCATGCAAAGGTCTGCTGGAGAAACTGCTACTTCTTGCCACGCTGCTTGCTTTTCATCAGGAGCAGCCCCTGCTTCTTGATGCCCTCCCGGGTGAGGACAAGGCCACAGGATTCGTCATCAGAATCCAAGGACTCTGAGGAGAGAGTGGAGAGGAGTGGGCTGTGGAGGCTCTGTGCGCTCGTGTCCCTGGGCAGAGCCGGCACCTTTTGCAGGGCTGGTGGCATCCCAGAGAGCCCTCGTGCGGAGCCCTGAGGCACAGGCACTGCCGACTGGCTCTGCCAGCCCCGCATCCCAGGGGGACCTGCAGAGCCTGGGGTTGCCACCGCTGTGGCCCCTCTTCAACACTGCTGGCGCTTCCCAGAAAGGCCTGGAGCCAGGGGGTGGTGGGTACAGCTCCCGCTTTGTTAAAAACACAGTAGAGAGCTGCCAAAAGCTCGTGGTCTCCCCCAAGAACATCCAACAGGAGGAGGCCACAACCAGGTGATTTTGAAGCCAAGGCTCTCCCTCCTTGTCCCACAGCACCTGGGACAAGCAGCTCGTGGGTTGGGCTCTGCTGGGACAGTGGAAGACAGGCAAGGATGCCCAGGAATCCCCACGGGCAGGGGCTGGGATGGTTGCTGTGGCACGTGTCCTCGCTGTGCTCTCCTACCTTGGCCGCTGCCTGCGTCCTCCAAGGAAACCCTCAGGTTCTGTGGGTGATCCGCAGTGGTGTTCTCTAGTAAATTACGGACCTCGGCAAAAATCTGTGGAAGACACTCTGGGTTACTTGCTGAAGGGGAGGTGGGTGTTCCAAGCCAAGGGCTGCCCCACCTCGAGGTCCCCGCGCGGGGCACACCCTGCAGTGCCCCGTGCCACCGGGGGCTGAGCTGCTCCATGGCTCTCCCCTGGCGCCACCTCCATCCTGCCAGCTGGGAGGACGCTTGGGATGGGCCGTATGGGAAAGCCCCGTGCGGGTGCCCAAAGGCCACAGCAGGGATGGAGCCCCCGCGCACCTTGTTGTCCTTGTTGGGGCTGCGCCAGTCGTGGGGCAGGCTGGCCACCCGCTGCACCAGGTAGCGCAGCTTCTGCTCACAGTGCTGCAGCTTCTCCTCCACCGCCATGGCCTTGACGGGATCCTCCTGGAGTCAGAGAGAGAACAACCACCTTGGTGGGGAAAACGAGCCACGGGGGGGGGACAGTGGCTGCGCCAAGCGTTTCCATGCCGTGCTGCTGCACCACCGGGCAGTGGCCGGGGCCAAGCTCACGCCAGCCCCATGTGGGTACCTGGCCGGGCACGGCGATGCCCTGCAGGCGGACGAAAAGGCTGTCGATGTCCTCTTCACATTTCAGCAGAACATCCTTGCTCCTCATCATCTGGGCCCGCATATCCTCCAGCCGAGCCTCTTGGCACTGCAGTTTCAGCCGCAGCTCCTCCTCCAGCACCCTGGAGCCAAGCACATTCACATCCATACAAGTGCACAGGGGGGGCAGGAACACCCTAGAGCTGTTGCAAAAGCTGCTCAGGTTGCCAATGCAGAGCAGAGGTGCTGCCTGCAACCCAGCTCCACGCTGCTGGTACCACTTCCCACGCCAGGCCAGAAGCGGGGGTCCTCCTGCCGCCGCAGCGGGAGCTTTGGGTGCTCTGCCAGGCCCAGAGCTGGGGGAGCCCCCTGCTCAGAAAACCTGGCGGCACAGGAGGGGTGGGCGGCTGCAGTGGGACGTGGGAAGGGGTGCCCTGCTGTGTCGGGACACCTGGCACACACGTGTCCCCCCCGCCAAGGGCCGTGGCCCGGTGGACACGACTGCACACCTGCTTGTGTTGGAGGGCTGGTGAAACTTCAGCTTAGCTAGGTTCAGCTCCAGCTCGTGCAGCCTCTCCGCCAGTGCCCGCTTCTTCTCCTCGCCCTCCTTGATGCACTGCTCCAGGTCCGCCGAGGACTTCTGCTGTTCCAGGAGCCTGCCGGGTATGTCCTGGCCGGGGGAGAGCACGAGGACTCAGCCCCCGGTGCTCCTGCAGGGTACAGGACCCGGGCCGTGGCCTCGGGGAGCCGTGTGCACCATGGACGGCTGCAAGCTCATGTCACGGAGAAGTGTGGTGCCATCCCTGCCCGCCCCAGAGGGCCTCTGGGGGTCTCCCGAGGCAGAGGAGGGCAGAGAAGCCCACAATGAAACAAGGCAAGCAGAGGGCTCTCAGCTCCCCGGGCCCTGAGCAGCCGTGGGTTTTGCCAGAGGGGGGGGTCACGTTACCCAGATCCTGGAGCACTGCAGCGCAGCCTTGGCCTGCTGCATCTTCTGCGTGACCCTGGCCTCGTGCTCCATCTGGGACCTGACGGCCTCCAGACTGGTGCCTGGGGTGGGAGGGAAGCGTCAGGGAAGGATGCCTGCGGCTGTGCCCGCGTCCCACCCCCCTGCACCCTGCCAGGCACTCACCCACGAGCTGGTCCTGTGAGGCCGGGGTCGGGGAGTCCACGGTGAGCTCGTGCCTCTCCTGCTGCAAGGATGTGCATTGTCACCCCCCACGCTGCTGACAGCCGGGGGGAGCTGGCCCTGCAGGCCCCCGACCCGTGGGGGGGCCCGGCACCGATGCCTGCCGTCTGCCCACAGCCTGGCCTGTGCCAGGACCCCCAGCTCACCGCTCTCAGGTGTCTTTGGTACACGTCCTTCCGCCACCCTGTGTCTACAGAGACCTCCTGGGTGGCCCGGGAGCGGTACATGCGCGCTCTCTCCGCAAGGATCCGGCTGCGCGTCCTGTTTGCGTCCTCCTGGAGCGTGTCAGAGAAGGGAGAAGTGGCTGTCAGAGCTGGAACGGACCTTTGGCAGCCAGCTGAACTTGTGGGATGGCCAGGGTCAGCAATGACCAGCCCCGCCGCCAAGTAGACAGGCTGGGAAGGATAGTGGGCAAGGAGGGCTGGCGGGTGGAGCGTGCTGCCTTCGCCGTAGCTGGGGCTTCGGGCAGGCTGTCCCCAGCCCCAGGGCAGCGCGGCCCAAGAGCGACACCCGGGAGGAGCTATGGAGCCATCGGGGTGCTGTGGGCAAGCCCAGCTCCGGCTCTTTTGCTCTTGGTTGAAGGCACACTCAGCAGCTCCGGGGCACATGGTGCCGTCGGTGGGCTCTGGAGGGTGGAAAAGGGCCCCGAGGTGCCCCTGGCCATCTCACCTTGGCTCTGTCAGCGGCTTTGCAGGCCTCCAAGGCCATGAGATCCATGTCCTGGAGCTCCCTACCATACAGCTCGGCCATCTTGCACAGGAGGTCCAGGTGCGGAGGCAGGTGGGCCAGCTCCTGGGACACAGGGAGCCACAGCACGTCACCCCAGTGAGCCCCAGGGGTCCCCCGTGCTGTGACAGCAGATGGAGGGGAGCAGGAGGACCTCTTTGATCTGGGAGGGGGGCGTCCCACCAGCGTTGCCCCTGGGGCACCTCCTTGTCTCTGCTGGGGGAGCAGGTGGCACGATGGCACGGTGGGGAGGAGCTCACCTTCCTCAGGACATCCCGCACCGCCAGGTACAGGGCAGTCACCTTCTGTCCAGTGTGGACTTTGAGGAGCACCTTCTCAATGTTTTTCTCCAGCTGGCAAATGGCCTGGGGCAGAGGTGGGGGGGTACAGGGGGTGACCCCGCATGCCGAGCCCAGAGGCCAGCCGGGGGGTGCAGGGGCTGGATTAGAGCCCTCTGCAGGTGCTGCCAGCCCAGGAGGGGGTCCCAGGTACCTGCGCCTGTGCCTGCTGCTGCTTGTCAGGCATCGCAGCATCCTGCAGCTGCTGCAGCCGCCTCTGCAGCTCCTCCCGCACTTGTCTCCGCTGCCTCACCTGGTGCAGCAGCATGTTGCAGGTGTTCACCCCGTTCATAGATGTCGGCCTGGAGCTTCTCCTGGGCCACCTGGATGGGCATGCGAGCATTCAGCAGGCTGGAGGCAGAACTTGCTGGGCGCCCGCGGCACAAGGGGGTCCTGCCTGCAAAACTGCCCCCAGGGTGGAGCTGGGGACACCGGACTTAGGGGTGCTGCCTAACTGAGACCCAGGGCTGGGCGTCAATCGAATCCATCAGTGCCCCAGCTGCGGGGGTGCCGGAGAGCAGCAGCAGCAGCAGCACCACCCCCCCGCACCCGCCTGCCGCTGGCCCTGCAAGAGGCCCCCGGGCAAAGGCAGCTCTGCGGGGCCAGGGTCTCTGTCACCGCAGCGGGGCTTATAACCGCGTTGTAACCTCGGGACGGGCAGTGAAGGGCAGGGCAGGGACAGCATCTCTCTCTCAGGGATGCGGCTGGAGCTGCAGGAACCCGGGCAGCCCTGGGCACACACAGGCTGGGACAGCCGGGAGCACTGCCGGGACAACAGATCTGCTCAGGGAGCTCAAGGAGGATCTGCACGGGTGGGTCCCGCAGTGGAAAGGGACCCGTGGGACCACACACAAACACCCCCCGTTGGACCACACCAGCCCTGGGGGGCTGTCCTTGTGCCGGCACCAGGTCACTCTACCACCCACCCTGTCCTTCTGAGCCTTCCCACAGCCCCAGCCCCCTGCAAGCAGCCCGGGCGCGCTGGGCCCTGTCTGGTTGGCCAAAGTGGCCCCCAAGGACTTTGGCGCTCTGCAGGTCTCAGAGACGCTGCGTCTGTTGTGCTGTGGGCACGAGAGGGGCAGAGAGAACAATCACCACCAGCCTGGGGCCAGTCCCAGCCTAGTGCTGCCCTGTGCCGCCCGCTCCCGACAGGGCCAGCGCCAGGCAGGGGTAGAGCAGGAGGGACCCGATGGTACCTGCTGGCTATGGCCCCGGGCACGGACGTCCTCCTGCACAGCCTCACACAGGCGGGGGAGCCGCTCTCTGGTCCCACTGCGCTTTTCCTCACGCGGCTGCGCGCAAAACTTCCCGCCTTGCTCTGGGGGACACAAAGGCGCTGTTGGTACCGTGCAGGACAACGCGGGGACCGAGAGCCACCCGCCCGCCCCAGGCCGTCCCCACAAGAAGCCCAAGGGGCAGCACCCTGCAAGGCGACGGCGGCACACAGCTCCTGGGCGCGCTGGCTGAGGTTTGCCTTGCGGCCCGGCATGGTGCCGCTGCTCCTGCCTCGGCCCTCCAGCCTGGCTGCGCACGTGGCAGCCGTCGTGGCTCTACTGCCCGGTGGAGACGTTGCCGGGCTGTTAGGACGTTGGCAGGCTGTGACACGGGCTGTGACATCACAGAGCTGAGCTCACTCCCTGCACTGGGGGAACTGTCACGGCGGCACCTCCCAGTGCCGCATGGCACACACCTCCTGCTCGGCCAGCGCCTCCTGCTCAGCCATCGCCACCCACGGCCCCCTCCTCTCCGCTTCTGCGGGCGACAGGCGAATGAACAACCAGTTACTGAGGCAGCCCAAGGCAGGGCGGGCAGCGCGGTCCCAGCGCCGTGGCTGCAGCAGTTGCAGCCCGCCCAGCTGGGGGACCCCTCCAAGCCCCACCAGACACGGGGCCAGGACACTTGCAGGGAAAACACGTGGGCACATGGACCCGAACAGCCCCCCGCGCTCTCTGGCAGCTGCCGGCTGGTTTCGCATGGCACCAGGAGCCCGTTCCTGCCTCGCCACGTGCCTTCGGCAACACGGAACAGCTACACAGGGAGTTCTGCTCCCGTTGCACCGGGCAAGAGCAGACCAGCTGCTGAGACTGGGCTTTGGTCTTGTCCTTCCCGCGCGTTCTGGCTCAGCTACAGACACGGCAAGGAATGCAAGCATGTACATTTATTCGTTGAGAAATAAAACCAAGCTCCCTCTACCAGAGAGGAGAATAACCCTCAATCTTTGATTTGCAGAAAAAGACTCCTTACAGAGGGAAACTGCCTTCCTAGCACCAAGCTTGTAGATCAGCTCTGATGAAGTTTCTGTAGCTCGAGATCTTTAATGTGCAGCCGTCCTATGGTGCTCTAGCTGCTGAACATAGGAAACAAAGAAATTAGAGGATTCTGAAATCAAGTGTTACCGACACAGGATCATCCCAGGCTCTTACTCAGCACCTCATGTGCAGACTGATGGATTGCATGTTAACGCCAATGGCCCGTGACAGGCTACACGCAGACATTATCATCTTCTGTGCTTCATAAAAATGCGCATGAAGAGATGGCCCTTTGAAAGACAAGCAGTGAAGGCTTTGTGCCCACAAGGAACCTGGCCAGTCTGTCTGTGCACGTAGAGATCTCCACGCTGAGGCGGGGCCCACGTGGCAAGTAGAGTCATTATGCCACTACACTGTCCTAGGCAGCATTTAAACATCACGGCAGGTTACCGGGGGGTGGCAAGAGAGAGCTTTTTAGAAGAACGGCTAAAATGCCTCAAGGATGTCCATTTCAGTGGCCCTCAGCAAAACTCAGACTCTCGAGTGGACGGCCCTTCCAAAATACTGCTCAAGAAACATGAGCCAGGCTTGTACAAGCTCGTGTCAACAGGCGCCTGCAGAAACCAGCTTCCAGGAGGAAGCCTTTGACTAAGGGTCTAGTCCCACAGGCCCCCTGCACCTCACACGTCAAACCTCTCCGCTTTCAGTTGTCTTCAGCCCTCCCTGCCTAAATTCTGGAGACTTCCCACGCTGTTCACGCTACAAAGGAAAAGGTCACGTCAGCAGCGCAAGCCAGAGCTCCCTTCAGTTCTCATGTAGCAGGCAGTCGGGCGCGCTAAAAGTGAACAGCCAATGATGAACACAGCACTCGTCTGGGAGAGACATCGAGGCGCTGGCTAGCCTGCAGCTCCTGACCTGCTGCCTGCTGTTAGCATGGGAAGGGGTACGTCACGCTGAAGGCTCCGTAAATCCCTGCTGGCTGAGCTTTCGGTCACCCAAGCACAGGGGCTTTGCCTGGTGGTTTGCATTTTCCGTCTCTCCTCCTCCACTTGCTGTGCTCTCTTCCCCTCTTCTTTGAAACACACCAGCTCCACTAAAAAGCATTTGTTGAACGCAGCTGAGACAAGAGCTCATGGAATCTGGAGCTGCCTGGAAATGCTGGGCAGGTATTAGAAAGCAGCATAAGCAGCGAGAGGAGAAAGGACAGCTGCCAGGATTTCTCTGTCTCGCACTAAAACGGGGCACAACCAAACTGCTCCTGCTGGGGAATGGCGGCCCAACAAAAGCCTGTCCAGCTCGATGGGCAGAGGCCACCCATGCCTGTCGGAGATTCTCACTGACGCCGTGGAATGAACAGCTGACAAGCACAGGCCACCCCTTCGGCCTACAGAAAGCATCGCCGTGGCCGGAGGCACCTCCTATACCATTCACAAAAATGATTTTATGTCTTTCTGTATCTCTAATACAGAAGCAGGCGATAACTGATTTTTCTTAAGGTAGCTAAATACATGTCACGAAGAAGTTATATGGAAGAGAAGGTTTTTAATAAGTCAGCGAGTACTCTTCTATCCGGCAAAGGAAATCTTTAAGAATGGTGTTTTAATTATCAAGCAGCCAATTGTAGAAGCCCAAGTCAGTGATCGTGCTGCTCAACAGCACAACTGTTCTTCCTCTCCACTGAAAGCAGGAGCAGTGCCCCGGCATGACACTGCAGTGCACAGATGTGTGAGGAGCCACTTCTTCTGTCCATTCAGATGGACAGTAAGGTCCAGGCCTAGTGTCAGAAAAAGGGTTGGACTTTTTCTGGGGTGTCTGAAGTCCCCATGGTCAGAGTTGCGTGACAAAACTTGGAAGCCTGGGATACTTCAGGGATTATTCCAAGTGTGGGAACTTCCCTGCGGGAACTTTTGTCTTCTTAGGCCAAAGGGTGTTTGTCAGCTTTTCCTGAGCTATCTGTATGGGTGAAGGGGACTGAGAGGGAACAGTGCAGGCCCTGTTTGTCTACTCCCAAGGTTTCCAAAGAGCCCATCTTGCTTCTTTGAACCTCAGCCCTTGGCAGGGAACTAAGCACCATTGCCATTCTTTGCCAATTCATCCATCTGTCCCCCCAAGACATCTAATCTGACGTCTCATCTGTTTCAGGCGGTATGCGTTCCTGGACTTGGGACTTTTGCGGTTGTCAGAGAGCAAGTAGCCAGCAAGAAGGGTGTGGTGGTTGCAAAGAGACACGTGTTTCACCTTGCACACATGACTGTGCGGGATCATGACCTCCAATACGGTTGCACAGACATTCCTGGGAAGCAGACACACTGAGAGCGGTGCTTGCCCTTGAGCAGAATGGGCAGGCGAGCTCTGCTGTCCAGAGGTGACTGAGCAGAGTGCCAAAGTCATGCCGCAGTCCTGAGAAGAGCGTCAGTCAGCTCGACAAAACCAGCCTACTGCGAGGAGGACCCTGCCTAACCTATTCATTTCAAATATTCACCCGAGGACGATACAGCATAACAGCAAGCTCTTTTTGACCTGTGTTGTGAAATTGCTTGGAGGGGGGAATTACAGACCGAATATCATAACAGTGATCTAATATCATAACAAGGAATTCTTTTTGTGTTCCTCACGCTTCCCTGGTAGCCATGTGAAGGACACAACCAAAGTTCTGCTACCTGCTTTGGTGAGAAAAGTAGCTGTTTGCTTTCGCAGTCGTACAGAGCCAAAATGCTCCATGGATCCACCCAGGCAGAGCTCCCCTGGAGAAGTTGCCAGGAAGGACTTCTCTTGGTGGTTCTCATCCTATCCTCGTAGCCATGTGAAGGACACCACAGAAGTTCTGCTACCTGCTTTCTGGCGTGAGAAAAGTACACGCTCACTTTGGCACTCGTACAAAGCCAAAATGCTCCACGGAACCACCCAGGCACAGGTCCCCTGGAGAAGGTGCCGGTGTTGTAAAATTGCTTGGAGGGGGGAATGACAGATCTAAGACTATAACGACCCTATAGGGAAAAATGCAGTTGCCACTTTGGAATGGTTGGCATGCACAGAACCTACATCACCACTGTTCCCTAAAGCCATACCAACTGCTATCCTAGAGCAGCGGAGGGTGGAGCGTGTTACTTACCCCCTGTTTAACTCAGTGTTTAATTTGCTTAATAATTTGGGGGGTTGTTACTTATCCCCTGTTTAATTCAATGCTTTATTTGCTCTAATAATCTGGGGGGTTGTTACTTATCCCCTGTTTAACTCAGTGCTTTATTTGCTTAATAATTTGGGGGGTTGTTACTTATCCCGTTTAATTCAATGCTTTATTTGCTTCGTAATTTGGGGGGTTGTTACTTATCCCCTGTTTAATTCAATGCTTTATTTGATTGATACTATCAGCGATACAGATTATGCAACCAGAAATAAGGAACGACTACAACGCAAAAAGCTATTACTGAGTTGGAAGCTAAGAGATGAATCAATGAGATAAACAAAAAGAAAAGGGGGGATTGTGCTAAACACAGTCGTGATTCATGTCAAAATAGAATATAGTGTGGTAATTGTTGTACCGTGTGTAAATCTAAAATAGTTTGTGGCCATTATAACCTGTGTCACAATTGTAATGAACAGGCGCGTGTGCTTCTCCTTTGAGACCCTGTAAAAGCTCCCCCTTCCCCTGAGGTAACCGCTCCTGAGAAAAGGCCGCGGGGGACAAAGAGCGCACGCGCCAGGGAAAAGCCGCCAAGGGAGACAAAGACCCGGAAACTCTCCAAAGGGCGCCAAAGAGGAGCCAATAGGAGGAGAAGGCGTACCCTAACGACCCAATGGAGAAAGAGCAGGGCGAACTTCCGGCGGGAAGTGATTGGTCACGGTGCTGCTATAAAAGACGCCGCTTTGGGGGCTCAGCCGTGCTTCCGGCGGGAAGTAGTCTGGTTGTCGGCGGCCGTGGGTTTTTGGGGTTTTTTTTTTTTGTGTTTTGGGTTTTTTTATTTTTTTTTTTATTATTGTTTCTCAGCCTGAATTTATGGGACCCGAAATGAAATTGTTTTAATTGTTATCGTTTATAATAGAGCGGAGCGGGTACACCGCGGGCAGGCTCCGCTGTGCTCCCTGCAGGATTGGGAGCTTGATGGTACCAGGCGGCCGATAAGCTGCACAGCGGCTGCAAAATATATGAGAAGGTGCCTGTTGCTGGGCCAAGGGCTGTGGTGGAGACCGTCTGCGACGTAGGGCCAGGGACTAGGCTTCTTTAGCACTTCAAAGAAAAGATAAGCTTTCTGACAAGGACATGCTAACTGCTGAAAGAAAACAAGCTGCTGAAGAGATAAAACTCAAGGATGCTCTGATAAAACAATTGTGGCAGTGGGAGATCGTGACCTCCTACTCGAGGGGCAGGAGAGTTCTCCCTGCTCCGTAGCTGGTACAAGTGCGTGCCTCTGCAACAGCACCTCTGCTTTAACCCTTTCGTACCCTGAATGCAAATCTGCTCCTTGCTGCTTTAAGTCTCTGTCCTTGCCTATGGTGCCTTTGCCGGCCAAGCCGCAGCTCCCAGCGGGTGTGGGGCTTTGTACAAACTCGCCCCAAGGCTTTGACCCTTCCCTGGGGTCCTTGACTCCCCCGCCTCGGGTCCTACATTAGTGCGAGTGTTCCGCGCTTCACCGCGGTTGCTCCACAGGCGGAGCCGCGACCTGAGGCTCGCTCTTGCAAAATACAGCAATCGTGTATTTAACACAAAAAATTCAACAAGAGCGTCTTTCTAGTTTAGGTCTCAGTTTTTCCCTATCCTTTTCTAGCACCAAAATCAAAGTATCAGGTGGTGCTATATTAGTCGCGCACTCCTCCTGCTACTCTGTATGGCTTCTCAAAGTGGAAAACATATCCGCACATGTTACTTCATCCCATTTTCCCTGTCATCTTAAAAACAACATGAATTATAGCAAGGGGTTGCAATTTCCTGATCTTCTAAGATATATAAAGGCCACCATTGATGATATTTTTATTGAGACTCCCACCTGGCGGTCCTCCTATATTCTTCCAATGAGCCAAAATACAAACCAAAGGGCTCTTTTTTTACTGTTTCCCCACTCTGTTCACTTTCCATTTCCACTTTATGCAAGTTACAGGCTTCAGGGCTCGCTTCGTAGCTGAGCTGCGTCTCAGTTGCACAGAACACTCACACGAAAGGGCCCGTTACACACTCGCTCACTCTGCTCGCTCAGGTAGACAGCAACAATACCATTTTATAATGGAAATGCCGAACTCAAACACTGTTACGCCATTCCAGAATGTCAAATATAAACAAGAGGGCTCAAATAATGCACAGGACCAAATTTTACAACAGATGGCAAAATGGTCAAAACGCATTCTTGAAGAAAACCCAAACCCCCACCACTCCGGAGAAAACCTGTTACCCCTCGAGAGACCCCTTCCCGCTACCGCAGCGAAGAGAGCACCCAAATTCCCACCCCCAGCCTTTCCAGGGGCGAGCACCAGCGCTCTTTACCTCGCGCATTAACTGATTAACTTGACCAAGTTTTAAACCAGCCTTGGGTTAGGGCTGTGCAAGGGACAAGGCCTGGTCCTGCCATTTAGCAGCTTCAGCACTGTAAATCGCTTAGTTCAAAAAACATTGTCTTTAACACTGCCCTCCTTTGGTTTCATCATTGCATACCTGCAATAGTTTAGTATCTAACGTGATTCCACGTCCTTTCTTGTAGTTGTGTTACTAAGCCAGTCACACAAGTGACACAACATTGCATTAGGACAATCACAGGCACAACTGTAAAAATCGCCCCGGTTATTATAATGATCGGTTTCTTTAACCCCACTGATAGGTTAGGGAACCAAGATGTTAATTCCTCGATACCGATATGCACAGTTTCTCCAATCCAAAAAAGACTTGTGCAAATCCAAATGGAACTGGGACCTTCTCAGCTGCTGACCAACAGATGCTGGATTTTGGACTGGGTGAATGTCACCATGGAGAGAGGGGTTTCTCAGCGACCCGAGCCTTTGGCAGATGTTGGTGGGCTCCTCTCTGCTCAAGGCAGCATTCTTGTGAGAGCTGTAAACCTTTCCTCCCCCTTGCAGCACCCGTGGGGTGTATACCCTTGTTTCTGCATTGCCAAGGGAGGAAGGGAAGCCCTTTCAGAAGGTGCGAGGTGTATGAAGCTAGCATGGTTTGATCAGCTGGATTCCAAGCATTCGTATTTATCCAGCGGTGTGGTGACTGTTGTCTAATAGACATGTCCTGGAGCTGCTGCTTCTAAGCTGATGGGCACAAAACCTGATGCTCTGTGGTTCTGCTGTACTAGACCTTGTAAAGGCAAACACCAGTGTTCGTGCTGGCTCCTATAGCCTCGTCGTAGTTCAGACTGTTTTGGCAGCAGCTGTAGAGCGCTGTGAAAGAGAGAAGGGATGGATGGTTTGCACAAAGGCGCGTGGATGGGCAGATTTTCCATGATTTCCGGCCAACAGTGCCATGCCTGCAGCTGCGCTGCCCCAGGGTGCCAGCGGTGCAGCGAGAGCCGAGAGCCGGGGGTGCATCAATCTCACCATCAGCTGGTGGCCTGCTGCAGCAAGAGCAGAGATGCCCAGTCAGCAGGACGGGTGGTACTGTGCAGCTGTTTTGCTTCCTAATGACATCTCTTTCAGCTGAGTTCCTTCAAAGCCTGGGTGCGTTGGACGTGGGCAGAGTGGCCCAGCGCTGGCCACCCATGCTCCCTGCTTGGCTCCCTGCTTGGCAGAGTATGTTCAGATCTTTGCTGCATGGCTGGGCAGCTGCTCGCAGCGCAGGACTCCCTGACCCAGAGCCCAGCACAGCCCCCCTGGTGTGCTGGGCATGTGGGAACAGCACAGGGACAGGAGATGGATGGGTGTCATTAGAGCGTGGTTTTCAATTGCAGAAGAGCCTGTCTACAGCCGTAGACGCGCTCTCAGTTCTGGGAAGCTCCATTAGATGCATTCTTTGGCACGTTCACCTATTTCTGGAGCTTCCTTTGAAAAACACAAGTTGAAAAACACAAGAAAAACACAGCTGGAGTGTCCACCCAGGTGGCAGAAGCATTTTACCAGTAGCTTTGGACTGAATACGCCGATGGGATAGGGGCATACTCTGTGTGTACTGCAGTTGTCGCCTGTTTTGTCATGTTTTTCTGGTAGTTGTTTTTTCTAACATAAGTCCAGATATGTTTAAAGGCAACATAGAGCACTGAAGATACTGTGATCACAGTCTAAGGGTTTTAGAGTAGTTTTTTTTCTAAAATCTCTTCTTCAAGGAATCATATAGCATTCTTCTTCCACTGTTTGATCATTTTGTTACAGACATAATGACTGAAAAATCTGTAGCAGCAGTTTATTCAAATTACCAAATTGAGTCAACTGGGTTATACAGTGGTATAAAAGTAAATATGTGACAAAATGGTTTCAGGCAAAAAAAAATACCAGAGGAGAAAGTAACTTGGCATTTGTAATGGCCATGACATATAAAGGTGTAGTAATACATCAGTATCAAAAGAAAGCTTTCCTACAGGTAGCAGACTGACCTTCCCTTAGTGCTGGCTGTTGAAATGCAGGGTCAGGGGTTTTGGGACTGTATTTTGGACTGCTTGTGCACTGCCTGTTACCCAGTTTTTCTGTACACCAGCCCACAGATTTCTGTGTGCAAGCCCAAAACACCCAGATCTCTATCTCCAGCGTAATACACATTTTTAGAACTCTTTGGTTCTGCTTTTAGACTGTCCTTATTTGCACATGCCATCCCCAATACAAGAAAGCAATTGTGGAAATGTTGGTCCTTAGGGATGGATCCACGTGTCAAGCTCCCCTAGGGTGATCCCGGGCATGCGGAATCCTCTGAGGGACCTTGTTGTCCAGGTCTGTCAGATGTCTGGGGGTCACTGCGGTTTGTGAGTCTCCAGCATTGACAGGTGGCCCTGGAAGGCAGAAGGGGGAATAGAGAAAGGGTGGGGATGGGACAGGGGGGAGGAGACCCTGTATCTCCATCTGAGGAGAGGGGGATCATGAGGAATCTGGGGGGCCCAAGGGGCAATTTGGTGGTCCTGGGGGCAACTGGTGGGTCTAAGGGTGAAAGTATGGGACCACGGGGTCAACTGACTGTAACTGGGGCGCCTAAGGGATAGTGGGTGTTCTGGGGACAAGGGGGAATGGCAGGGTCTCAGGGATAATTAGGGAGTCTGGGGGCAGCAGGGAAGCCTGAAGTGGTGCTGGGTGCAAGGGAGGTGTCCTGGAACGGGTCAGAGGACAGTGGGAGTCCCAGGGGGACATAGTCCATGGCTTGCAGTCTATCGGGATTTTGGTTAAGGTTTACCAGGTCAGGAGGACTCACACCAGCAGCAGCACGAGCGCCATGGAGCCAAGTGCCAGCCCCAGCAATACCATGTGGCGCAGGCGGGTCTTGCTGTGGGGCCAATGTAGCACAGCTCTGAACCGAGCCTGGAGTCTGTGCTCGTCCTCCACACTTCCCTCTGATACTGTAGAGACACAGACACCTCGGGTCATGGGGCACTGCTTCCCAGGGACCAGGTGTCCTTTTGTAGGACCTGCTCCCGCCACAGACCTCACTGCCCTCTGGGACCCAGGCATCTGGGGGTCCCTGCTCCACCCCATGTGCCCCACTGTCCCCAGAGAAGCCAGGCATCAGGGAACACCTGCTCCACTACACCTGTCCACCATGGACCCAGGTGTACTGGCACCCTACTCACACCCCATGCACCCCCCGCCCATGGGCCCAGGTGTCTGGGGTGCTACTTCACCCCACACTGCTCACTGCCCCCAGGGGTACTCAGGTGTCTGGGCGCACCGTTGAGGTAGAAGTACTTGCGGACCAATGGCTCATAAACCTCCCCCAGGGAACAGGCGATGGTTCCTGGAATGGGGTCATGGATGATCAGAATGCGAGATCCCTCTGTGCTTCCCTGCAGCTCCTCAAACAGTGTCAGGTCCTGTGTGTACAGCTGGGGAAGGGGGGGAACACATCAAGGCAGCCTGGTCCACCAGGTACATGAAACAATATACATGTGCATGCAAAGGCACACGTGTCCTGCACATGCTTGTCATGTCCCACGTGATGAAGCATGCTTCTTGTACCCTTTACTCATGCATGTGCATGCACCTTATGTCCCACGTGCTCCTTGTGCTCTTTGTATGCACAGAGGGATGCACAAGCAGAGCAAAAGCCACTTCCTTGCCACACGTGTGCACACAAGTACACATGAATCTGCAAACACAAGTGACCTGCCTCTTGCTTGTGTGCACCTTTCACATGGGTCAGCACTTGCTTGCATCCTGTGCATGCTTACACACGTGCTACTTATATCTGCTGTATAAGCCATACCTGTATCTATGGATTGTCCTTATGGCAAGCGCACAACTGTGTGCATGCAGGCCTTGCTACCCAGGCCCAGTCCTCTCTTGAATGTCTGTGTACACCCTTGCACAAGCATATATGCAACTCACGTCCTTGGCAAACATCCAGGTAACGGGCAGGCCAGGGAGGGTGGCAAAGGGCACAGAGCAGTGCAGTGTGACGGTTTCATCTGTTTGGGCCCGCAGGACCTGCACTGGGAGCATTGAGAAGCATGTGAGTTCACATCTACTCATGCACTTACAGGAATGAATGTGCTCCTGTGTGACTACAAGTGCTCACGTGCTCGCAGTAGAGGTGCACAGGCATGCACCTCAGCACACTGCTGTGCGTTCATGGTGGGCCCAGCAGGCATGGCCACACATGAGGAATGGCAGTTGCCCCCAGAGACCTGGAGGCACCCAGCGCCGGGGTGGGACTTAGACCAGCCTGGATGCCTGGGTCTACCATGTCCCCATACCTGGGCAATCCAGGGGAAACTGGCAGTCCACGAGGCGGCAGGTAGCACACTGGAAGACGCGAGCAGCTGGCTGGTATCCTAGGATGGAGAGACTTGCTGGTCCCATGGGGATGGGAGATGTATGAGGCGACAGAGGGTGGCAAGACAGAGAGACGGGCACTCACCACAAGGCGGGACACAGGCTGGAGCTGGTGGAGAGGAAGCAGCATTAGACTGGGGATCACTGGGGATCCGCATCCCTGTGATGAGCTGTTTGGGCTCGTCCCTTGTCCAGCCCAGATGGGATCCCCAGGGGTTTCTTCAGGATGGGGGTGCCCAAGGTGGGGGTCCCTGGGGTGTAGATGTCCATGGTGGGGGGGTCTGTGACAGTCCCTTTAGTGGGGGTCCTGGAGAATTTCCAGAGTGGGAGTCTTGGGTGGGCGTCCCCACTGGCCCCATACCTTTCTCCAGATGGCTCAGCTTCGCCCAGATTACGTTGACGGCTGCCTGTAGAGACACCTCAAAGGGCTCTGTCCAGCAGGCCAGGTAGACAATGTAACCTCCCTCTGATCCCCAGAATCCCTCCTCAGACCCCACAGATCCTCTGTACTTGCCTCAACCCCATATGTCCCTACTGGAGTTCCATATATCCCCAAATACCCCCCCAACACCCCGCCCCTCCCCCCAGAAGCTGTATACCTTGAAGCCCACATACCCTCAGGATTCCCCAGCTATCCCCTTACAGCCCCAGACCTCCATATCGTCTTGTATTTCACCACACCCCCCATTCAAGGCCTCCGTGTCCTGTCCCCCATGACCCATGTCCTGACCCTACCCCTCACATGTCCCACATCCCCTGCTCACTCGTCTTGCTCTGCTTCTCCAGAAAATGCAGGGCATCCATGACGATCTCCCGAAGTACATCACGCTGCCCCGACCCTGCGACCAGTACAGGTGTGCTGAGACCAGTACAGGGTTGGGATTGGAGGTTCAGGGATGGGAGGGTCCAGTAAGGGCTGGGAGTTCCTGGGGGTTCCTGCAGTCCTGATCAGGGTTTAGGGATACTGGGGAAGGGTCAGATATTCTTGGGGATTCCTGAGGTCCTAGGTAGGGCCAGGGTGTCCTCAGTGTCCCTGTTCTGGTTTGGGTGATTCTCAGGGTCCTAGGCAGGGTTGGGGTTCCCAGAGGTCCCTGAGGTCCAGGTCAGGACTAGGGAGACATTGGCATTGTTGGGAGTCGTAGGGTGCCTGTCTGGGGTGGGTCCCTGGGGTTTCTGTTTAGGAAAGGGGTCTTCAACTGCCAGGGATCCCGTGTCAGTATGAGGGCATCGGTTGAAGTGGGAAACCCCAGACGGCTCTGGGATCCTGTTCAGAGTGGTGGTCCCCCTTGGGCTGGAGGTCCCTGGTGGGATGGAGGTGCCGGTCAGGATGGGGAACCCATGACGCACCCACAGTGACAGAGGAAAGTGGCTCAGCAGCCTGGGCAAGGGCCTCAAGGCAGCGTTGATGTCGAGGGTCCTTGAGGGGGGCCCCAGTAATGTCATGGCAGAGCTGTTCGCGCTGACTGGGAGGCCCAAAGCAGAGCAGGCAGGAGTGCACCGCAGGGAGCCAGGATGCCAGGGCCACCCACTGCCGCAAGGCAAGCCCCCCTGCCTTGATGCCTGGGTTTCCAGGGAGCCAGGGAGCCAGCACCCACCACCACCCCATGGCCACAAAGTACAGCACCCAAATGCTTGGGTCCCCAGGGAACTGCAGGGTTCCCAGGTGGAGCCCAGGCGCCTGGATACCCAGGAGACAGTGGGGTTCCCAGGTGGAGCCCAGGCGCCTGGATACCCAGGAGACAGTGGGGTTCCCAGGTGGAGCCCAGGCGCCTGGATACCCAGGAGACAGTGGGGTTCCCAGGTGGAGCCCAGGCGCCTGGATACCCAGGAGACAGTGGGGTTCCCAGGTGGAGCCCAGGCGCCTGGATACCCAGGAGACAGTGGGGTTCCCAGGTGGAGCCCAGGCGCCTGGATACCCAGGAGACAGTGGGGTTCCCAGGTGGAGCCCAGGCGCCTGGATACCCAGGAGACAGCGGGGTTCCTATGTAGGTCCCAGATACCTGGGTCCCCCCTTGAGAGGAGTGGGGATACCTAGACATATGAGTCCCCTGGGGTGTGTCGGCTGGAGAATGGGCTCCCAGACCCTCATTTTGGTCTCCCCAGATTTTCTGCCTTCAGTCCCTGCCAGTCACTTTACTTGGTGACCCAAAATCCCCTCTGTTTTGATGTCCAATTCCTTGCCTTTGTCCCTATGACCCTGTCCTGTCAGCACCCCCAGTCCAGTCTCTTGCAGAGAGGAACTATGCAAGGCTTCTCCTTTTCATTCCTCCATGTCCCACCTCATTAACACCTCCTTGCTCTTCCACCCAGGTGAGCCAGCCCGATCCACGGTAGAGCGGCAGATCTTGCTGCACAAGGGGGTTTCCTAAGGCAGGAAAATGCCAGGGCAGCGGAGACACCCACTGAGAGCTGACAGCTCTCATGAAAGATGCTTTCAAGGTCTAGGCATTGCCAGAGCAACCGCAGCCACCCCACCCCCATAAAAAGCAGCCTATGGAGCACTAGTGGCCAGGAGCACTGCCAGCAGAGCAGGCCAACTGTGTGGTGATCAGCCAGGGTGTGCGCAGCAGTTTGCATGGCAGTTTGCGCAGGAAGGGCGTCATCATCCTACCAGCAAAAGAAGCGAGTTCAGTGGTGGTCATCACTCTCCCAGGAGGAGCTTGGCTATGGTATCCACCTGGAAGAAAGCTCTGTACTCTGCACTCACCAGGATGGATGTGGCAACCCAGAGAGAGCTCCGGTGAAAACATGCAGGCATCCAGGCCTCGGGCTGCAGGGCATGCAAGTGCCTTTCATGGATGGCAGTGGTGAGAAGAGCTCTGTGGGGTGTGGACAAGTGGATGGTCTGCTCAGCCTGGTGGCAGAGCTACAAGAGGAAGTAGAAAGTTCAAGGAGCATTGAGAAGTCTGAGGAAAGCATAGACTGGTGGAACCATGCTCTGCCCTCCATGAGACAGAAACAGGAACAGCCACCAGAAGAAAATCAAGATCAAGGGGATCCTGTATCCTCCCTCTGCTAGGCTGAAGGTGGTGGTTTAAAGGGTAGGAGTGAATGGAGGCAAGTCCATGCTCGGGGTGGCAGGCAAACTCTCCTTGGCCACCTCGTCTTCCCAGGTGACTCTGTACAACAGGTATGAGGCTCTGGATGTAGACGGCCAGTCGATGGATGATGTGGATGACAGTCCATCTACACCAGAGGTATTGCCAAGGTCAGAACGGAAAGAGCCCTTCCTTCCCCCTAGGGATGATGTTACAAGTGCTGTTGGCATGAAGTACAGGGACCAAGCAGAGAGGACAGTGAAAGCCTGGTCTGGTGTTGATGTCCCCCGGCTGAAGGGGACGAGGTGCCACTCTCCCGCGTGGGTCTCCCTGTCAGTGCTGGCTGTACTTGGGGAAACAGCACCATCCCTTTGCAGCCATGTTTTAGGAGTGCCTTTGCAGCGAAGGCACCGTGGAGCCCACGGCTGGGTGTCCGTGAGCAGTCAGCAGGGCTGGGGATCCTGTCCGGGAGCCACAGGCTCGCTGTGGCATCCTCTGCTGTCCTGGGTCATGCTGGGTTAGACCTTACCTGCAGGCACTGCCCCGCAGCCCAGAGGTAGCGCCCGACGTGTGCTCTGAGGTCAGGGTTATCAGTACGAGTTGCACAACGTGTGTGCGGGGGCCAGGGGAGGGCAGAAGCTGGAAGGGTCCCCAGCCGGGTCAGGTCAGGCAGCCCCAGACTGGGGGCTCCAGCTCAGACTTGGCTCTCCCTTCCCGAGGCAGGGTCTGCCCTTGTGCTCCCACGCATGCACATGAAGACCCCCACCCTGAGGTCCAATGCCTGGACAGGTCTCAGCCCCTGCCCCACATTTCCCCAGAGCTGCCTTGGACAGGCAACAGCCCTTTGAGGTCCCACAGTGGTCTGGGGCTGCAGAGGTCCCGCGAAGGCGATTGCCCCACAGGAGCAAGCGGGAGAGAGCCACCCTGACCCCAGCTTTGCTTTGGCCACGAAAGCGGTTCCCCCCCCGGTCCATCCCCACCTCTGCAGAGAGCGCAACGGGGTGAGGGGCGGCGGGGATGGGGGTGCTTCCAAAGCCAGCTCAGCACCCAGGCGTCCCAGGTGCCAGAAGTGACCCCCCCCATTCCAGGTGTACCACAGGCCTGTGAGGAGTGCAAAACATCTACTTTATTAAAGCTGCCGGCCAAAGAGCACAGCGGGTGGCTCTAGGGCATGCCCAGCACAGCGGGTGGCTGTGGGGCATGCAAAGGTCTGCTGGAGAAACTGCTACTTCTTGCCACGCTGCTTGCTTTTCATCAGGAGCAGCCCCTGCTTCTTGATGCCCTCCCGGGTGAGGACAAGGCCACAGGATTCGTCATCAGAATCCAAGGACTCTGAGGAGAGAGTGGAGAGGAGTGGGCTGTGGAGGCTCTGTGCGCTCGTGTCCCTGGGCAGAGCCGGCACCTTTTGCAGGGCTGGTGGCATCCCAGAGAGCCCTCGTGCGGAGCCCTGAGGCACAGGCACTGCCGACTGGCTCTGCCAGCCCCGCATCCCAGGGGGACCTGCAGAGCCTGGGGTTGCCACCGCTGTGGCCCCTCTTCAACACTGCTGGCGCTTCCCAGAAAGGCCTGGAGCCAGGGGGTGGTGGGTACAGCTCCCGCTTTGTTAAAAACACAGTAGAGAGCTGCCAAAAGCTCGTGGTCTCCCCCAAGAACATCCAACAGGAGGAGGCCACAACCAGGTGATTTTGAAGCCAAGGCTCTCCCTCCTTGTCCCACAGCACCTGGGACAAGCAGCTCGTGGGTTGGGCTCTGCTGGGACAGTGGAAGACAGGCAAGGATGCCCAGGAATCCCCACGGGCAGGGGCTGGGATGGTTGCTGTGGCACGTGTCCTCGCTGTGCTCTCCTACCTTGGCCGCTGCCTGCGTCCTCCAAGGAAACCCTCAGGTTCTGTGGGTGATCCGCAGTGGTGTTCTCTAGTAAATTACGGACCTCGGCAAAAATCTGTGGAAGACACTCTGGGTTACTTGCTGAAGGGGAGGTGGGTGTTCCAAGCCAAGGGCTGCCCCACCTCGAGGTCCCCGCGCGGGGCACACCCTGCAGTGCCCCGTGCCACCGGGGGCTGAGCTGCTCCATGGCTCTCCCCTGGCGCCACCTCCATCCTGCCAGCTGGGAGGACGCTTGGGATGGGCCGTATGGGAAAGCCCCGTGCGGGTGCCCAAAGGCCACAGCAGGGATGGAGCCCCCGCGCACCTTGTTGTCCTTGTTGGGGCTGCGCCAGTCGTGGGGCAGGCTGGCCACCCGCTGCACCAGGTAGCGCAGCTTCTGCTCACAGTGCTGCAGCTTCTCCTCCACCGCCATGGCCTTGACGGGATCCTCCTGGAGTCAGAGAGAGAACAACCACCTTGGTGGGGAAAACGAGCCACGGGGGGGGGACAGTGGCTGCGCCAAGCGTTTCCATGCCGTGCTGCTGCACCACCGGGCAGTGGCCGGGGCCAAGCTCACGCCAGCCCCATGTGGGTACCTGGCCGGGCACGGCGATGCCCTGCAGGCGGACGAAAAGGCTGTCGATGTCCTCTTCACATTTCAGCAGAACATCCTTGCTCCTCATCATCTGGGCCCGCATATCCTCCAGCCGAGCCTCTTGGCACTGCAGTTTCAGCCGCAGCTCCTCCTCCAGCACCCTGGAGCCAAGCACATTCACATCCATACAAGTGCACAGGGGGGGCAGGAACACCCTAGAGCTGTTGCAAAAGCTGCTCAGGTTGCCAATGCAGAGCAGAGGTGCTGCCTGCAACCCAGCTCCACGCTGCTGGTACCACTTCCCACGCCAGGCCAGAAGCGGGGGTCCTCCTGCCGCCGCAGCGGGAGCTTTGGGTGCTCTGCCAGGCCCAGAGCTGGGGGAGCCCCCTGCTCAGAAAACCTGGCGGCACAGGAGGGGTGGGCGGCTGCAGTGGGACGTGGGAAGGGGTGCCCTGCTGTGTCGGGACACCTGGCACACACGTGTCCCCCCCGCCAAGGGCCGTGGCCCGGTGGACACGACTGCACACCTGCTTGTGTTGGAGGGCTGGTGAAACTTCAGCTTAGCTAGGTTCAGCTCCAGCTCGTGCAGCCTCTCCGCCAGTGCCCGCTTCTTCTCCTCGCCCTCCTTGATGCACTGCTCCAGGTCCGCCGAGGACTTCTGCTGTTCCAGGAGCCTGCCGGGTATGTCCTGGCCGGGGGAGAGCACGAGGACTCAGCCCCCGGTGCTCCTGCAGGGTACAGGACCCGGGCCGTGGCCTCGGGGAGCCGTGTGCACCATGGACGGCTGCAAGCTCATGTCACGGAGAAGTGTGGTGCCATCCCTGCCCGCCCCAGAGGGCCTCTGGGGGTCTCCCGAGGCAGAGGAGGGCAGAGAAGCCCACAATGAAACAAGGCAAGCAGAGGGCTCTCAGCTCCCCGGGCCCTGAGCAGCCGTGGGTTTTGCCAGAGGGGGGGGTCACGTTACCCAGATCCTGGAGCACTGCAGCGCAGCCTTGGCCTGCTGCATCTTCTGCGTGACCCTGGCCTCGTGCTCCATCTGGGACCTGACGGCCTCCAGACTGGTGCCTGGGGTGGGAGGGAAGCGTCAGGGAAGGATGCCTGCGGCTGTGCCCGCGTCCCACCCCCCTGCACCCTGCCAGGCACTCACCCACGAGCTGGTCCTGTGAGGCCGGGGTCGGGGAGTCCACGGTGAGCTCGTGCCTCTCCTGCTGCAAGGATGTGCATTGTCACCCCCCCACGCTGCTGACAGCCGGGGGGAGCTGGCCCTGCAGGCCCCCGACCCGTGGGGGGCCCGGCACCGATGCCTGCCGTCTGCCCACAGCCTGGCCTGTGCCAGGACCCCCAGCTCACCGCTCTCAGGTGTCTTTGGTACACGTCCTTCCGCCACCCTGTGTCTACAGAGACCTCCTGGGTGGCCCGGGAGCGGTACATGCGCGCTCTCTCCGCAAGGATCCGGCTGCGCGTCCTGTTTGCGTCCTCCTGGAGCGTGTCAGAGAAGGGAGAAGTGGCTGTCAGAGCTGGAACGGACCTTTGGCAGCCAGCTGAACTTGTGGGATGGCCAGGGTCAGCAATGACCAGCCCCGCCGCCAAGTAGACAGGCTGGGAAGGATAGTGGGCAAGGAGGGCTGGCGGGTGGAGCGTGCTGCCTTCGCCGTAGCTGGGGCTTCGGGCAGGCTGTCCCCAGCCCCAGGGCAGCGCGGCCCAAGAGCGACACCCGGGAGGAGCTATGGAGCCATCGGGGTGCTGTGGGCAAGCCCAGCTCCGGCTCTTTTGCTCTTGGTTGAAGGCACACTCAGCAGCTCCGGGGCACATGGTGCCGTCGGTGGGCTCTGGAGGGTGGAAAAGGGCCCCGAGGTGCCCCTGGCCATCTCACCTTGGCTCTGTCAGCGGCTTTGCAGGCCTCCAAGGCCATGAGATCCATGTCCTGGAGCTCCCTACCATACAGCTCGGCCATCTTGCACAGGAGGTCCAGGTGCGGAGGCAGGTGGGCCAGCTCCTGGGACACAGGGAGCCACAGCACGTCACCCCAGTGAGCCCCAGGGGTCCCCCGTGCTGTGACAGCAGATGGAGGGGAGCAGGAGGACCTCTTTGATCTGGGAGGGGGGCGTCCCACCAGCGTTGCCCCTGGGGCACCTCCTTGTCTCTGCTGGGGGAGCAGGTGGCACGATGGCACGGTGGGGAGGAGCTCACCTTCCTCAGGACATCCCGCACCGCCAGGTACAGGGCAGTCACCTTCTGTCCAGTGTGGACTTTGAGGAGCACCTTCTCAATGTTTTTCTCCAGCTGGCAAATGGCCTGGGGCAGAGGTGGGGGGGTACAGGGGGTGACCCCGCATGCCGAGCCCAGAGGCCAGCCGGGGGGTGCAGGGGCTGGATTAGAGCCCTCTGCAGGTGCTGCCAGCCCAGGAGGGGGTCCCAGGTACCTGCGCCTGTGCCTGCTGCTGCTTGTCAGGCATCGCAGCATCCTGCAGCTGCTGCAGCCGCCTCTGCAGCTCCTCCCGCACTTGTCTCCGCTGCCTCACCTGGTGCAGCAGCATGTTGCAGGTGTTCACCCGTTCATAGATGTCGGCCTGGAGCTTCTCCTGGGCCACCTGGATGGGCATGCGAGCATTCAGCAGGCTGGAGGCAGAACTTGCTGGGCGCCCGCGGCACAAGGGGGTCCTGCCTGCAAAACTGCCCCCAGGGTGGAGCTGGGGACACCGGACTTAGGGGTGCTGCCTAACTGAGACCCAGGGCTGGGCGTCAATCGAATCCATCAGTGCCCCAGCTGCGGGGGTGCCGGAGAGCAGCAGCAGCAGCAGCACCACCCCCCCGCACCCGCCTGCCGCTGGCCCTGCAAGAGGCCCCCGGGCAAAGGCAGCTCTGCGGGGCCAGGGTCTCTGTCACCGCAGCGGGGCTTATAACCGCGTTGTAACCTCGGGACGGGCAGTGAAGGGCAGGGCAGGGACAGCATCTCTCTCTCAGGGATGCGGCTGGAGCTGCAGGAACCCGGGCAGCCCTGGGCACACACAGGCTGGGACAGCCGGGAGCACTGCCGGGACAACAGATCTGCTCAGGGAGCTCAAGGAGGATCTGCACGGGTGGGTCCCGCAGTGGAAAGGGACCCGTGGGACCACACACAAACACCCCCCGTTGGACCACACCAGCCCTGGGGGGCTGTCCTTGTGCCGGCACCAGGTCACTCTACCACCCACCCTGTCCTTCTGAGCCTTCCCACAGCCCCAGCCCCCTGCAAGCAGCCCGGGCGCGCTGGGCCCTGTCTGGTTGGCCAAAGTGGCCCCCAAGGACTTTGGCGCTCTGCAGGTCTCAGAGACGCTGCGTCTGTTGTGCTGTGGGCACGAGAGGGGCAGAGAGAACAATCACCACCAGCCTGGGGCCAGTCCCAGCCTAGTGCTGCCCTGTGCCGCCCGCTCCCGACAGGGCCAGCGCCAGGCAGGGGTAGAGCAGGAGGGACCCGATGGTACCTGCTGGCTATGGCCCCGGGCACGGACGTCCTCCTGCACAGCCTCACACAGGCGGGGGAGCCGCTCTCTGGTCCCACTGCGCTTTTCCTCACGCGGCTGCGCGCAAAACTTCCCGCCTTGCTCTGGGGGACACAAAGGCGCTGTTGGTACCGTGCAGGACAACGCGGGGACCGAGAGCCACCCGCCCGCCCCAGGCCGTCCCCACAAGAAGCCCAAGGGGCAGCACCCTGCAAGGCGACGGCGGCACACAGCTCCTGGGCGCGCTGGCTGAGGTTTGCCTTGCGGCCCGGCATGGTGCCGCTGCTCCTGCCTCGGCCCTCCAGCCTGGCTGCGCACGTGGCAGCCGTCGTGGCTCTACTGCCCGGTGGAGACGTTGCCGGGCTGTTAGGACGTTGGCAGGCTGTGACACGGGCTGTGACATCACAGAGCTGAGCTCACTCCCTGCACTGGGGGAACTGTCACGGCGGCACCTCCCAGTGCCGCATGGCACACACCTCCTGCTCGGCCAGCGCCTCCTGCTCAGCCATCGCCACCCACGGCCCCCTCCTCTCCGCTTCTGCGGGCGACAGGCGAATGAACAACCAGTTACTGAGGCAGCCCAAGGCAGGGCGGGCAGCGCGGTCCCAGCGCCGTGGCTGCAGCAGTTGCAGCCCGCCCAGCTGGGGGACCCCTCCAAGCCCCACCAGACACGGGGCCAGGACACTTGCAGGGAAAACACGTGGGCACATGGACCCGAACAGCCCCCCGCGCTCTCTGGCAGCTGCCGGCTGGTTTCGCATGGCACCAGGAGCCCGTTCCTGCCTCGCCACGTGCCTTCGGCAACACGGAACAGCTACACAGGGAGTTCTGCTCCCGTTGCACCGGGCAAGAGCAGACCAGCTGCTGAGACTGGGCTTTGGTCTTGTCCTTCCCGCGCGTTCTGGCTCAGCTACAGACACGGCAAGGAATGCAAGCATGTACATTTATTCGTTGAGAAATAAAACCAAGCTCCCTCTACCAGAGAGGAGAATAACCCTCAATCTTTGATTTGCAGAAAAAGACTCCTTACAGAGGGAAACTGCCTTCCTAGCACCAAGCTTGTAGATCAGCTCTGATGAAGTTTCTGTAGCTCGAGATCTTTAATGTGCAGCCGTCCTATGGTGCTCTAGCTGCTGAACATAGGAAACAAAGAAATTAGAGGATTCTGAAATCAAGTGTTACCGACACAGGATCATCCCAGGCTCTTACTCAGCACCTCATGTGCAGACTGATGGATTGCATGTTAACGCCAATGGCCCGTGACAGGCTACACGCAGACATTATCATCTTCTGTGCTTCATAAAAATGCGCATGAAGAGATGGCCCTTTGAAAGACAAGCAGTGAAGGCTTTGTGCCCACAAGGAACCTGGCCAGTCTGTCTGTGCACGTAGAGATCTCCACGCTGAGGCGGGGCCCACGTGGCAAGTAGAGTCATTATGCCACTACACTGTCCTAGGCAGCATTTAAACATCACGGCAGGTTACCGGGGGGTGGCAAGAGAGAGCTTTTTAGAAGAACGGCTAAAATGCCTCAAGGATGTCCATTTCAGTGGCCCTCAGCAAAACTCAGACTCTCGAGTGGACGGCCCTTCCAAAATACTGCTCAAGAAACATGAGCCAGGCTTGTACAAGCTCGTGTCAACAGGCGCCTGCAGAAACCAGCTTCCAGGAGGAAGCCTTTGACTAAGGGTCTAGTCCCACAGGCCCCCTGCACCTCACACGTCAAACCTCTCCGCTTTCAGTTGTCTTCAGCCCTCCCTGCCTAAATTCTGGAGACTTCCCACGCTGTTCACGCTACAAAGGAAAAGGTCACGTCAGCAGCGCAAGCCAGAGCTCCCTTCAGTTCTCATGTAGCAGGCAGTCGGGCGCGCTAAAAGTGAACAGCCAATGATGAACACAGCACTCGTCTGGGAGAGACATCGAGGCGCTGGCTAGCCTGCAGCTCCTGACCTGCTGCCTGCTGTTAGCATGGGAAGGGGTACGTCACGCTGAAGGCTCCGTAAATCCCTGCTGGCTGAGCTTTCGGTCACCCAAGCACAGGGGCTTTGCCTGGTGGTTTGCATTTTCCGTCTCTCCTCCTCCACTTGCTGTGCTCTCTTCCCCTCTTCTTTGAAACACACCAGCTCCACTAAAAAGCATTTGTTGAACGCAGCTGAGACAAGAGCTCATGGAATCTGGAGCTGCCTGGAAATGCTGGGCAGGTATTAGAAAGCAGCATAAGCAGCGAGAGGAGAAAGGACAGCTGCCAGGATTTCTCTGTCTCGCACTAAAACGGGGCACAACCAAACTGCTCCTGCTGGGGAATGGCGGCCCAACAAAAGCCTGTCCAGCTCGATGGGCAGAGGCCACCCATGCCTGTCGGAGATTCTCACTGACGCCGTGGAATGAACAGCTGACAAGCACAGGCCACCCCTTCGGCCTACAGAAAGCATCGCCGTGGCCGGAGGCACCTCCTATACCATTCACAAAAATGATTTTATGTCTTTCTGTATCTCTAATACAGAAGCAGGCGATAACTGATTTTTCTTAAGGTAGCTAAATACATGTCACGAAGAAGTTATATGGAAGAGAAGGTTTTTAATAAGTCAGCGAGTACTCTTCTATCCGGCAAAGGAAATCTTTAAGAATGGTGTTTTAATTATCAAGCAGCCAATTGTAGAAGCCCAAGTCAGTGATCGTGCTGCTCAACAGCACAACTGTTCTTCCTCTCCACTGAAAGCAGGAGCAGTGCCCCGGCATGACACTGCAGTGCACAGATGTGTGAGGAGCCACTTCTTCTGTCCATTCAGATGGACAGTAAGGTCCAGGCCTAGTGTCAGAAAAAGGGTTGGACTTTTTCTGGGGTGTCTGAAGTCCCCATGGTCAGAGTTGCATGACAAAACTTGGAAGCCTGGGATACTTCAGGGATTATTCCAAGTGTGGGAACTTCCCTGCGGGAACTTTTGTCTTCTTAGGCCAAAGGGTGTTTGTCAGCTTTTCCTGAGCTATCTGTATGGGTGAAGGGGACTGAGAGGGAACAGTGCAGGCCCTGTTTGTCTACTCCCAAGGTTTCCAAAGAGCCCATCTTGCTTCTTTGAACCTCAGCCCTTGGCAGGGAACTAAGCACCATTGCCATTCTTTGCCAATTCATCCATCTGTCCCCCCAAGACATCTAATCTGACGTCTCATCTGTTTCAGGCGGTATGCGTTCCTGGACTTGGGACTTTTGCGGTTGTCAGAGAGCAAGTAGCCAGCAAGAAGGGTGTGGTGGTTGCAAAGAGACACGTGTTTCACCTTGCACACATGACTGTGCGGGATCATGACCTCCAATACGGTTGCACAGACATTCCTGGGAAGCAGACACACTGAGAGCGGTGCTTGCCCTTGAGCAGAATGGGCAGGCGAGCTCTGCTGTCCAGAGGTGACTGAGCAGAGTGCCAAAGTCATGCCGCAGTCCTGAGAAGAGCGTCAGTCAGCTCGACAAAACCAGCCTACTGCGAGGAGGACCCTGCCTAACCTATTCATTTCAAATATTCACCCGAGGACGATACAGCATAACAGCAAGCTCTTTTTGACCTGTGTTGTGAAATTGCTTGGAGGGGGGAATTACAGACCGAATATCATAACAGTGATCTAATATCATAACAAGGAATTCTTTTTGTGTTCCTCACGCTTCCCTGGTAGCCATGTGAAGGACACAACCAAAGTTCTGCTACCTGCTTTGGTGAGAAAAGTAGCTGTTTGCTTTCGCAGTCGTACAGAGCCAAAATGCTCCATGGATCCACCCAGGCAGAGCTCCCCTGGAGAAGTTGCCAGGAAGGACTTCTCTTGGTGGTTCTCATCCTATCCTCGTAGCCATGTGAAGGACACCACAGAAGTTCTGCTACCTGCTTTCTGGCGTGAGAAAAGTACACGCTCACTTTGGCACTCGTACAAAGCCAAAATGCTCCACGGAACCACCCAGGCACAGGTCCCCTGGAGAAGGTGCCGGTGTTGTAAAATTGCTTGGAGGGGGGAATGACAGATCTAAGACTATAACGACCCTATAGGGAAAAATGCAGTTGCCACTTTGGAGTGGTTGGCATGCACAGAACCTACATCACCACCGTTCCCTAAAGCCATACCAACTGCTATCCTAGAGCAGCGGAGGGTGGAGCGTGTTACTTACCCCCTGTTTAACTCAGTGTTTAATTTGCTTAATAATTTGGGGGGTTGTTACTTATCCCCTGTTTAATTCAATGCTTTATTTGCTCTAATAATCTGGGGGGTTGTTACTTATCCCCTGTTTAACTCAGTGCTTTATTTGCTTAATAATTTGGGGGGTTGTTACTTATCCCGTTTAATTCAATGCTTTATTTGCTTCGTAATTTGGGGGGTTGTTACTTATCCCCTGTTTAATTCAATGCTTTATTTGATTGATACTATCAGCGATACAGATTATGCAACCAGAAATAAGGAACGACTACAACGCAAAAAGCTATTATTAAGTTGGAAGCTAAGAGATGAATCAATGAGATAAACAAAAAGAAAAGGGGGGATTGTGCTAAACACAGTCGTGATTCATGTCAAAATAGAATATAGTGTGGTAATTGTTGTACCGTGTGTAAATCTAAAATAGTTTGTGGCCATTATAACCTGTGTCACAATTGTAATGAACAGGCGCGTGTGCTTCTCCTTTAAGACCCTGTAAAAGCTCCCCCTTCCCCTGAGGTAACCGCTCCTGAGAAAAGGCCGCGGGGGACAAAGAGCGCACGCGCCAGGGAAAAGCCGCCAAGGGAGACAAAGACCCGGAAACTCTCCAAAGGGCGCCAAAGAGGAGCCAATAGGAGGAGAAGGCGTACCCTAACGACCCAATGGAGAAAGAGCAGGGCGAACTTCCGGCGGGAAGTGATTGGTCACGGTGCTGCTATAAAAGACGCCGCTTTGGGGGCTCAGCCGTGCTTCCGGCGGGAAGTAGTCTGGTTGTTGGCGGCCGTGGGTTTTTTGGGTTTTTTTTTTGTGTTTTGGGTTTTTTTATTTTTTTTTTTTATTATTGTTTCTCAACCTGAATTTATGGGACCCGAAATGAAATTGTTTTAATTGTTATCGTTTATAATAGAGCGGAGCGGGTACACCGCGGGCAGGCTCCGCTGTGCTCCCTGCAGGATTGGGAGCTTGATGGTACCAGGCGGCCGATAAGCTGCACAGCGGCTGCAAAATATATGAGAAGGTGCCTGTTGCTGGGCCAAGGGCTGTGGTGGAGACCGTCTGCGACGTAGGGCCAGGGACTAGGCTTCTTTAGCACTTCAAAGAAAAGATAAGCTTTCTGACAAGGACATGCTAACTGCTGAAAGAAAACAAGCTGCTGAAGAGATAAAACTCAAGGATGCTCTGATAAAACAATTGTGGCAGTGGGAGATCGTGACCTCCTACTCGAGGGGCAGGAGAGTTCTCCCTGCTCCGTAGCTGGTACAAGTGCGTGCCTCTGCAACAGCACCTCTGCTTTAACCCTTTCGTACCCTGAATGCAAATCTGCTCCTTGCTGCTTTAAGTCTCTGTCCTTGCCTATGGTGCCTTTGCCGGCCAAGCCGCAGCTCCCAGCGGGTGTGGGGCTTTGTACAAACTCGCCCCAAGGCTTTGACCCTTCCCTGGGGTCCTTGACTCCCCCGCCTCGGGTCCTACATTAGTGCGAGTGTTCCGCGCTTCACCCCGGTTGCTCCACAGGCGGAGCCGCGACCTGAGGCTCGCTCAGCAATCGTGTATTTAACACAAAAAATTCAACAAGAGCGTCTTTCTAGTTTAGGTCTCAGTTTTTCCCTATCCTTTTCTAGCACCAAAATCAAAGTATCAGGTGGTGCTATATTAGTCGCGCACTCCTCCTGCTACTCTGTATGGCTTCTCAAAGTGGAAAACATATCTGCACATGTTACTTCATCCCATTTTCCCTGTCATCTTAAAAACGACATGAATTATAGCAAGGGGTTGCAATTTCCTGATCTTCTAAGATATATAAAGGCCACCATTGATGATATTTTTATTGAGACTCCCACCTGGCGGTCCTCCTATATTCTTCCAATGAGCCAAAATACAAACCAAAGGGCTCTTTTTTTACTGTTTCCCCACTCTGTTCACTTTCCATTTCCACTTTATGCAAGTTACAGGCTTCAGGGCTCGCTTCGTAGCTGAGCTGCGTCTCAGTTGCACAGAACACTCACACGAAAGGGCCCGTTACACACTCGCTCACTCTGCTCGCTCAGGTAGACAGCAACAATACCATTTTATAATGGAAATGCCGAACTCAAACACTGTTACGCCATTCCAGAATGTCAAATATAAACAAGAGGGCTCAAATAATGCACAGGACCAAATTTTACAACAGATGGCAAAATGGTCAAAACACATTCTTGAAGAAAACCCAAACCCCCGCCACTCCGGAGAAAACCTGTTACCCCTCGAGAGACCCCTTCCCGCTACCGCAGCGAAGAGAGCACCCAAATTCCCACCCCCAGCCTTTCCAGGGGCGAGCACCAGCGCTCTTTACCTCGCGCATTAACTGATTAACTTGACCAAGTTTTAAACCAGCCTTGGGTTAGGGCTGTGCAAGGGACAAGGCCTGGTCCTGCCATTTAGCAGCTTCAGCACTGTAAATCGCTTAGTTCAAAAAACATTGTCTTTAACACTGCCCTCCTTTGGTTTCATCATTGCATACCTGCAATAGTTTAGTATCTAACGTGATTCCACGTCCTTTCTTGTAGTTGTGTTACTAAGCCAGTCACACAAGTGACACAACATTGCATTAGGACAATCACAGGCACAACTGTAAAAATCGCCCCGGTTATTATAATGATCGGTTTCTTTAACCCCACTGATAGGTTAGGGAACCAAGATGTTAATTCCTCGATACTGATATGCACAGTTTCTCCAATCCAAAAAAGACTTGTGCAAATCCAAATGGAACTGGGACCTTCTCAGCTGCTGACCAACAGATGCTGGATTTTGGACTGGGTGAATGTCACCATGGAGAGAGGGGTTTCTCAGCGACCCGAGCCTTTGGCAGATGTTGGTGGGCTCCTCTCTGCTCAAGGCAGCATTCTTGTGAGAGCTGTAAACCTTTCCTCCCCCTTGCAGCACCCGTGGGGTGTATACCCTTGTTTCTGCATGGCCAAGGGAGGAAGGGAAGCCCTTTCAGAAGGTGCGAGGTGTATGAAGCTAGCATGGTTTGATCAGCTGGATTCCAAGCATTCGTATTTATCCAGCGGTGTGGTGACTGTTGTCTAATAGACATGTCCTGGAGCTGCTGCTTCTAAGCTGATGGGCACAAAACCTGATGCTCTGTGGTTCTGCTGTACTAGACCTTGTAAAGGCAAACACCAGTGTTCGTGCTGGCTCCTATAGCCTCGTCGTAGTTCAGACTGTTTTGGCAGCAGCTGTAGAGCGCTGTGAAAGAGAGAAGGGATGGATGGTTTGCACAAAGGCGCGTGGATGGGCAGATTTTCCATGATTTCCAGCCAACAGTGCCATGCCTGCAGCTGCGCTGCCCCAGGGTGCCAGCGGTGCAGCGAGAGCCGAGAGCCGGGGGTGCATCAATCTCACCATCAGCTGGTGGCCTGCTGCAGCAAGAGCAGAGATGCCCAGTCAGCAGGACGGGTGGTACTGTGCAGCTGTTTTGCTTCCTAATGACATCTCTTTCAGCTGAGTTCCTTCAAAGCCTGGGTGCGTTGGACGTGGGCAGAGTGGCCCAGCGCTGGCCACCCATGCTCCCTGCTTGGCTCCCTGCTTGGCAGAGTATGTTCAGATCTTTGCTGCATGGCTGGGCAGCTGCTCGCAGCGCAGGACTCCCTGACCCAGAGCCCAGCACAGCCCCCCTGGTGTGCTGGGCATGTGGGAACAGCACAGGGACAGGAGATGGATGGGTGTCATTAGAGCGTGGTTTTCAATTGCAGAAGAGCCTGTCTACAGCCGTAGACGCGCTCTCAGTTCTGGGAAGCTCCATTAGATGCATTCTTTGGCACGTTCACCTATTTCTGGAGCTTCCTTTGAAAAACACAAGTTGAAAAACACAAGAAAAACACAGCTGGAGTGTCCACCCAGGTGGCAGAAGCATTTTACCAGTAGCTTTGGACTGAATACGCCGATGGGATAGGGGCATACTCTGTGTGTACTGCAGTTGTCGCCTGTTTTGTCATGTTTTTCTGGTAGTTGTTTTTTCTAACATAAGTCCAGATATGTTTAAAGGCAACATAGAGCACTGAAGATACTGTGATCACAGTCTAAGGGTTTTAGAGTAGTTTTTTTTCTAAAATCTCTTCTTCAAGGAATCATATAGCATTCTTCTTCCACTGTTTGATCATTTTGTTACAGACATAATGACTGAAAAATCTGTAGCAGCAGTTTATTCAAATTACCAAATTGAGTCAACTGGGTTATACAGTGGTATAAAAGAAAATATGTGACAAAATGGTTTCAGGCAAAAAAAAAATACCAGAGGAGAAAGTAACTTGGCATTTGTAATGGCCATGACATATAAAGGTGTAGTAATACATCAGTATCAAAAGAAAGCTTTCCTACAGGTAGCAGACTGACCTTCCCTTAGTGCTGGCTGTTGAAATGCAGGGTCAGGGGTTTTGGGACTGTATTTTGGACTGCTTGTGCACTGCCTGTTACCCAGTTTTTCTGTACACCAGCCCACAGATTTCTGTGTGCAAGCCCAAAACACCCAGATCTCTATCTCCAGCGTAATACACATGTTTAGAACTCTTTGGTTCTGCTTTTAGACTGTCCTTATTTGCACATGCCATCCCCAATACAAGAAAGCAATTGTGGAAATGTTGGTCCTTAGGGATGGATCCACGTGTCAAGCTCCCCTAGGGTGATCCCGGGCATGCGGAATCCTCTGAGGGACCTTGTTGTCCAGGTCTGTCAGATGTCTGGGGGTCACTGCGGTTTGTGAGTCTCCAGCATTGACAGGTGGCCCTGGAAGGCAGAAGGGGGAATAGAGAAAGGGTGGGGATGGGACAGGGGGGAGGAGACCCTGTATCTCCATCTGAGGAGAGGGGGATCATGAGGAATCTGGGGGGCCCAAGGGGCAATTTGGTGGTCCTGGGGGCAACTGGTGGGTCTAAGGGTGAAAGTATGGGACCACGGGGTCAACTGACTGTAACTGGGGCGCCTAAGGGATAGTGGGTGTTCTGGGGACAAGGGGGAATGGCAGGGTCTCAGGGATAATTAGGGAGTCTGGGGGCAGCAGGGAAGCCTGAAGTGGTGCTGGGTGCAAGGGAGGTGTCCTGGAACGGGTCAGAGGACAGTGGGAGTCCCAGGGGGACATAGTCCATGGCTTGCAGTCTATCGGGATTTTGGTTAAGGTTTACCAGGTCAGGAGGACTCACACCAGCAGCAGCACGAGCGCCATGGAGCCAAGTGCCAGCCCCAGCAATACCATGTGGCGCAGGCGGGTCTTGCTGTGGGGCCAATGTAGCACAGCTCTGAACCGAGCCTGGAGTCTGTGCTCGTCCTCCACACTTCCCTCTGATACTGTAGAGACACAGACACCTCGGGTCATGGGGCACTGCTTCCCAGGGACCAGGTGTCCTTTTGTAGGACCTGCTCCCGCCACAGACCTCACTGCCCTCTGGGACCCAGGCATCTGGGGGTCCCTGCTCCACCCCATGTGCCCCACTGTCCCCAGAGAAGCCAGGCATCAGGGAACACCTGCTCCACTACACCTGTCCACCATGGACCCAGGTGTACTGGCACCCTACTCACACCCCATGCACCCCCCGCCCATGGGCCCAGGTGTCTGGGGTGCTACTTCACCCCACACTGCTCACTGCCCCCAGGGGTACTCAGGTGTCTGGGCGCACCGTTGAGGTAGAAGTACTTGCGGACCAATGGCTCATAAACCTCCCCCAGGGAACAGGCGATGGTTCCTGGAATGGGGTCATGGATGATCAGAATGCGAGATCCCTCTGTGCTTCCCTGCAGCTCCTCAAACAGTGTCAGGTCCTGTGTGTACAGCTGGGGAAGGGGGGGAACACATCAAGGCAGCCTGGTCCACCAGGTACATGAAACAATATACATGTGCATGCAAAGGCACACGTGTCCTGCACATGCTTGTCATGTCCCACGTGATGAAGCATGCTTCTTGTACCCTTTACTCATGCATGTGCATGCACCTTATGTCCCACGTGCTCCTTGTGCTCTTTGTATGCACAGAGGGATGCACAAGCAGAGCAAAAGCCACTTCCTTGCCACACGTGTGCACACAAGTACACATGAATCTGCAAACACAAGTGACCTGCCTCTTGCTTGTGTGCACCTTTCACATGGGTCAGCACTTGCTTGCATCCTGTGCATGCTTACACACGTGCTACTTATATCTGCTGTATAAGCCATACCTGTATCTATGGATTGTCCTTATGGCAAGCGCACAACTGTGTGCATGCAGGCCTTGCTACCCAGGCCCAGTCCTCTCTTGAATGTCTGTGTACACCCTTGCACAAGCATATATGCAACTCACGTCCTTGGCAAACATCCAGGTAACGGGCAGGCCAGGGAGGGTGGCAAAGGGCACAGAGCAGTGCAGTGTGACGGTTTCATCTGTTTGGGCCCGCAGGACCTGCACTGGGAGCATTGAGAAGCATGTGAGTTCACATCTACTCATGCACTTACAGGAATGAATGTGCTCCTGTGTGACTACAAGTGCTCACGTGCTCGCAGTAGAGGTGCACAGGCATGCACCTCAGCACACTGCTGTGCGTTCATGGTGGGCCCAGCAGGCATGGCCACACATGAGGAATGGCAGTTGCCCCCAGAGACCTGGAGGCACCCAGCGCCGGGGTGGGACTTAGACCAGCCTGGATGCCTGGGTCTACCATGTCCCCATACCTGGGCAATCCAGGGGAAACTGGCAGTCCACGAGGCGGCAGGTAGCACACTGGAAGACGCGAGCAGCTGGCTGGTATCCTAGGATGGAGAGACTTGCTGGTCCCATGGGGATGGGAGATGTATGAGGCGACAGAGGGTGGCAAGACAGAGAGACGGGCACTCACCACAAGGCGGGACACAGGCTGGAGCTGGTGGAGAGGAAGCAGCATTAGACTGGGGATCACTGGGGATCCGCATCCCTGTGATGAGCTGTTTGGGCTCGTCCCTTGTCCAGCCCAGATGGGATCCCCAGGGGTTTCTTCAGGATGGGGGTGCCCAAGGTGGGGGTCCCTGGGGTGTAGATGTCCATGGTGGGGGGGTCTGTGACAGTCCCTTTAGTGGGGGTCCTGGAGAATTTCCAGAGTGGGAGTCTTGGGTGGGCATCCCCACTGGCCCCATACCTTTCTCCAGATGGCTCAGCTTCGCCCAGATTACGTTGACGGCTGCCTGTAGAGACACCTCAAAGGGCTCTGTCCAGAAGGCCAGGTAGACAATGTAACCTCCCTCTGATCCCCAGAATCCCTCCTCAGACCCCACAGATCCTCTGTACTTGCCTCAACCCCATATGTCCCTACTGGAGTTCCATATATCCCCAAATACCCCCCCAACACCCCGCCCCTCCCCCCAGAAGCTGTATACCTTGAAGCCCACATACCCTCAGGATTCCCCAGCTATCCCCTTACAGCCCCAGACCTCCATATCGTCTTGTATTTCACCACACCCCCCATTCAAGGCCTCCGTGTCCTGTCCCCCATGACCCATGTCCTGACCCTACCCCTCACATGTCCCACATCCCCTGCTCACTCGTCTTGCTCTGCTTCTCCAGAAAATGCAGGGCATCCATGACGATCTCCCGAAGTACATCACGCTGCCCCGACCCTGCGACCAGTACAGGTGTGCTGAGACCAGTACAGGGTTGGGATTGGAGGTTCAGGGATGGGAGGGTCCAGTAAGGGCTGGGAGTTCCTGGGGGTTCCTGCAGTCCTGATCAGGGTTTAGGGATACTGGGGAAGGGTCAGATATTCTTGGGGATTCCTGAGGTCCTAGGTAGGGCCAGGGTGTCCTCAGTGTCCCTGTTCTGGTTTGGGTGATTCTCAGGGTCCTAGGCAGGGTTGGGGTTCCCAGAGGTCCCTGAGGTCCAGGTCAGGACTAGGGAGACATTGGCATTGTTGGGAGTCGTAGGGTGCCTGTCTGGGGTGGGTCCCTGGGGTTTCTGTTTAGGAAAGGGGTCTTCAACTGCCAGGGATCCCGTGTCAGTATGAGGGCATCGGTTGAAGTGGGAAACCCCAGACGGCTCTGGGATCCTGTTCAGAGTGGTGGTCCCCCTTGGGCTGGAGGTCCCTGGTGGGATGGAGGTGCCGGTCAGGATGGGGAACCCATGACGCACCCACAGTGACAGAGGAAAGTGGCTCAGCAGCCTGGGCAAGGGCCTCAAGGCAGCGTTGATGTCGAGGGTCCTTGAGGGGGGCCCCAGTAATGTCATGGCAGAGCTGTTCGCGCTGACTGGGAGGCCCAAAGCAGAGCAGGCAGGAGTGCACCGCAGGGAGCCAGGATGCCAGGGCCACCCATTGCCGCAAGGCAAGCCCCCCTGCCTTGATGCCTGGGTTTCCAGGGAGCCAGGGAGCCAGCACCCACCACCACCCCATGGCCACAAAGTACAGCACCCAAATGCTTGGGTCCCCAGGGAACTGCAGGGTTCCCAGGTGGAGCCCAGGCGCCTGGATACCCAGGAGACAGTGGGGTTCCCAGGTGGAGCCCAGGCGCCTGGATACCCAGGAGACAGCGGGGTTCCCAGGTGGAGCCCAGGCGCCTGGATACCCAGGAGACAGTGGGGTTCCCAGGTGGAGCCCAGGCGCCTGGATACCCAGGAGACAGTGGGGTTCCCAGGTGGAGCCCAGGCGCCTGGATACCCAGGAGACAGTGGGGTTCCCAGGTGGAGCCCAGGCGCCTGGAAACCCAGGAGACAGTGGGGTTCCCAGGTGGAGCCCAGGCGCCTGGATACCCAGGAGACAGCGGGGTTCCCAGGTGGAGCCCAGGCGCCTGGATACCCAGGAGACAGCGGGGTTCCTATGTAGGTCCCAGATACCTGGGTCCCCCCTTGAGAGGAGTGGGGATACCTAGACATATGAGTCCCCTGGGGTGTGTCGGCTGGAGAATGGGCTCCCAGACCCTCATTTTGGTCTCCCCAGATTTTCTGCCTTCAGTCCCTGCCAGTCACTTTACTTGGTGACCCAAAATCCCCTCTATTTTGATGTCCAATTCCTTGCCTTTGTCCCTATGACCCTGTCCTGTCAGCACCCCCAGTCCAGTCTCTTGCAGAGAGGAACTATGCAAGGCTTCTCCTTTTCATTCCTCCATGTCCCACCTCATTAACACCTCCTTGCTCTTCCACCCAGGTGAGCCAGCCCGATCCACGGTAGAGCGGCAGATCTTGCTGCACAAGGGGGTTTCCTAAGGCAGGAAAATGTCAGGGCAGCGGAGACACCCACTGAGAGCTGACAGCTCTCATGAAAGATGCTTTCAAGGTCTAGGCATTGCCAGAGCAACCGCAGCCACCCCACCCCCATAAAAAGCAGCCTATGGAGCACTAGTGGCCAGGAGCACTGCCAGCAGAGCAGGCCAACTGTTGGTGATCAGCCAGGGTGTGCGCAGCAGTTTGCATGGCAGTTTGCGCAGGAAGGGCGTCATCATCCTACCAGCAAAAGAAGCGAGTTCAGTTGGTGGTCATCACTCTCCCAGGAGGAGCTTGGCTATGGTATCCACCTGGAAGAAAGCTCTGTACTCTGCACTCACCAGGATGGATGTGGCAACCCAGAGAGAGCTCCGGTGAAAACATGCAGGCATCCAGGCCTCGGGCTGCAGGGCATGCAAGTGCCTTTCATGGATGGCAGTGGTGAGAAGAGCTCTGTGGGGTGTGGACAAGTGGATGGTCTGCTCAGCCTGGTGGCAGAGCTACAAGAGGAAGTAGAAAGTTCAAGGAGCATTGAGAAGTCTGAGGAAAGCATAGACTGGTGGAACCATGCTCTGCCCTCCATGAGACAGAAACAGGAACAGCCACCAGAAGAAAATCAAGATCAAGGGGATCCTGTATCCTCCCTCTGCTAGGCTGAAGGTGGTGGTTTAAAGGGTAGGAGTGAATGGAGGCAAGTCCATGCTCGGGGTGGCAGGCAAACTCTCCTTGGCCACCTCGTCTTCCCAGGTGACTCTGTACAACAGGTATGAGGCTCTGGATGTAGACGGCCAGTCGATGGATGATGTGGATGACAGTCCATCTACACCAGAGGTATTGCCAAGGTCAGAAAGGAAAGAGCCCTTCCTTCCCCCTAGGGATGATGTTACAAGTGCTGTTGGCATAAAGTACAGGGACCAAGCAGAGAGGACAGTGAAAGCCTGGTCTGGTGTTGATGTCCCCCGGCTGAAGGGGACGAGGTGCCACTCTCCCGCGCGGGTCTCCCTGTCAGTGCTGGCTGTACTTGGGGAAACAGCACCATCCCTTTGCAGCCATGTTTTAGGAGTGCCTTTGCAGCGAAGGCACCGTGGAGCCCACGGCTGGGTGTCCGTGAGCAGTCAGCAGGGCTGGGGATCCTGTCCGGGAGCCACAGGCTCGCTGTGGCATCCTCTGCTGTCCTGGCTCATGCTGGGTTAGACCTTACCTGCAGGCACTGCCCCGCAGCCCAGAGGTAGCGCCCGACGTGTGCTCTGAGGTCAGGGTTATCAGTACGAGTTGCACAACGTGTGTGCGGGGGCCAGGGGAGGGCAGAAGCTGGAAGGGTCCCCAGCCGGGTCAGGTCAGGCAGCCCCAGACTGGGGGCTCCAGCTCAGACTTGGCTCTCCCTTCCCGAGGCAGGGTCTGCCCTTGTGCTCCCACGCATGCACATGAAGACCCCCACCCTGAGGTCCAATGCCTGGACAGGTCTCAGCCCCTGCCCCACGTTTCCCCAGAGCTGCCTTGGACAGGCAACAGCCCTTTGAGGTCCCACAGTGGTCTGGGGCCGCAGAGGTCCCGCGAAGGCGATTGCCCCACAGGAGCAAGGGGGAGAGAGCCACCCTGACCCCAGCTTTGCTTTGGCCACGAAAGCGGTTCCCCCCCCGGTCCATCCCCACCTCTGCAGAGAGCGCAACGGGGTGAGGGGCGGCGGGGATGGGGGTGCTTCCAAAGCCAGCTCAGCACCCAGGCGTCCCAGGTGCCAGAAGTGACCCCCCCATTCCAGGTGTACCACAGGCCTGTGAGGAGTGCAAAACATCTACTTTATTAAAGCTGCCGGCCAAAGAGCACAGCGGGTGGCTCTGGGGCATGCCCAGCACAGCGGGTGGCTGTGGGGCATGCAAAGGTCTGCTGGAGAAACTGCTACTTCTTGCCACGCTGCTTGCTTTTCATCAGGAGCAGCCCCTGCTTCTTGATGCCCTCCCGGGTGAGGACAAGGCCACAGGATTCGTCATCAGAATCCAAGGACTCTGAGGAGAGAGTGGAGAGGAGTGGGCTGTGGAGGCTCTGTGCGCTCGTGTCCCTGGGCAGAGCCGGCACCTTTTGCAGGGCTGGTGGCATCCCAGAGAGCCCTCGTGCGGAGCCCTGAGGCACAGGCACTGCCGACTGGCTCTGCCAGCCCCGCATCCCAGGGGGACCTGCAGAGCCTGGGGTTGCCACCGCTGTGGCCCCTCTTCAACACTGCTGGCGCTTCCCAGAAAGGCCTGGAGCCAGGGGGTGGTGGGTACAGCTCCCGCTTTGTTAAAAACACAGTAGAGAGCTGCCAAAAGCTCGTGGTCTCCCCCAAGAACATCCAACAGGAGGAGGCCACAACCAGGTGATTTTGAAGCCAAGGCTCTCCCTCCTTGTCCCACAGCACCTGGGACAAGCAGCTCGTGGGTTGGGCTCTGCTGGGACAGTGGAAGACAGGCAAGGATGCCCAGGAATCCCCACGGGCAGGGGCTGGGATGGTTGCTGTGGCACGTGTCCTCGCTGTGCTCTCCTACCTTGGCCGCTGCCTGCGTCCTCCAAGGAAACCCTCAGGTTCTGTGGGTGATCCGCAGTGGTGTTCTCTAGTAAATTACGGACCTCGGCAAAAATCTGTGGAAGACACTCTGGGTTACTTGCTGAAGGGGAGGTGGGTGTTCCAAGCCAAGGGCTGCCCCACCTCGAGGTCCCCGCGCGGGGCACACCCTGCAGTGCCCCGTGCCACCGGGGGCTGAGCTGCTCCATGGCTCTCCCCTGGCGCCACCTCCATCCTGCCAGCTGGGAGGACGCTTGGGATGGGCCGTATGGGAAAGCCCCGTGCGGGTGCCCAAAGGCCACAGCAGGGATGGAGCCCCCGCGCACCTTGTTGTCCTTGTTGGGGCTGCGCCAGTCGTGGGGCAGGCTGGCCACCCGCTGCACCAGGTAGCGCAGCTTCTGCTCACAGTGCTGCAGCTTCTCCTCCACCGCCATGGCCTTGACGGGATCCTCCTGGAGTCAGAGAGAGAACAACCACCTTGGTGGGGAAAACGAGCCACGGGGGGGGGACAGTGGCTGCGCCAAGCGTTTCCATGCCGTGCTGCTGCACCACCGGGCAGTGGCCGGGGCCAAGCTCACGCCAGCCCCATGTGGGTACCTGGCCGGGCACGGCGATGCCCTGCAGGCGGACGAAAAGGCTGTCGATGTCCTCTTCACATTTGAGCAGAACATCCTTGCTCCTCATCATCTGGGCCCGCATGTCCTCCAGCCGAGCCTCTTGGCACTGCAGTTTCAGCCGCAGCTCCTCCTCCAGCACCCTGGAGCCAAGCACATTCACATCCATACAAGTGCACAGGGGGGGCAGGAACACCCTAGAGCTGCTGCAAAAGCTGCTCAGGTTGCCAATGCAGAGCAGAGGTGCTGCCTGCAACCCAGCTCCACGCTGCTGGTACCACTTCCCACGCCAGGCCAGAAGCGGGGGTCCTCCTGCCGCCGCAGCGGGAGCTTTGGGTGCTCTGCCAGGCCCAGAGCTGGGGGAGCCCCCTGCTCAGAAAACCTGGCGGCACAGGAGGGGTGGGCGGCTGCAGTGGGACGTGGGAAGGGGTGCCCTGCTGTGTCGGGACACCTGGCACACACGTGTCCCCCCCGCCAAGGGCCGTGGCCCGGTGGACACGACTGCACACCTGCTTGTGTTGGAGGGCTGGTGAAACTTCAGCTTAGCTAGGTTCAGCTCCAGCTCGTGCAGCCTCTCCGCCAGTGCCCGCTTCTTCTCCTCGCCCTCCTTGATGCACTGCTCCAGGTCCGCCGAGGACTTCTGCTGTTCCAGGAGCCTGCCGGGTATGTCCTGGCCGGGGGAGAGCACGAGGACTCAGCCCCCGGTGCTCCTGCAGGGTACAGGACCCGGGCCGTGGCCTCGGGGAGCCGTGTGCACCATGGACGGCTGCAAGCTCATGTCACGGAGAAGTGTGGTGCCATCCCTGCCCGCCCCAGAGGGCCTCTGGGGGTCTCCCGAGGCAGAGGAGGGCAGAGAAGCCCACAATGAAACAAGGCAAGCAGAGGGCTCTCAGCTCCCCGGGCCCTGAGCAGCCGTGGGTTTTGCCAGAGGGGGGGGTCACGTTACCCAGATCCTGGAGCACTGCAGCGCAGCCTTGGCCTGCTGCATCTTCTGCGTGACCCTGGCCTCGTGCTCCATCTGGGACCTGACGGCCTCCAGACTGGTGCCTGGGGTGGGAGGGAAGCGTCAGGGAAGGATGCCTGCGGCTGTGCCCGCGTCCCACCCCCCCTGCACCCTGCCAGGCACTCACCCACGAGCTGGTCCTGTGAGGCCGGGGTCGGGGAGTCCACGGTGAGCTCGTGCCTCTCCTGCTGCAAGGATGTGCATTGTCACCCCCCACGCTGCTGACAGCCGGGGGGAGCTGGCCCTGCAGGCCCCCGACCCGTGGGGGGCCCGGCACCGATGCCTGCCGTCTGCCCACAGCCTGGCCTGTGCCAGGACCCCCAGCTCACCGCTCTCAGGTGTCTTTGGTACACGTCCTTCCGCCACCCTGTGTCTACAGAGACCTCCTGGGTGGCCCGGGAGCGGTACATGCGCGCTCTCTCCGCAAGGATCCGGCTGCGCGTCCTGTTTGCGTCCTCCTGGAGCGTGTCAGAGAAGGGAGAAGTGGCTGTCAGAGCTGGAACGGACCTTTGGCAGCCAGCTGAACTTGTGGGATGGCCAGGGTCAGCAATGACCAGCCCCGCCGCCAAGTAGACAGGCTGGGAAGGATAGTGGGCAAGGAGGGCTGGCGGGTGGAGCGTGCTGCCTTCGCCGTAGCTGGGGCTTCGGGCAGGCTGTCCCCAGCCCCAGGGCAGCGCGGCCCAAGAGCGACACCCGGGAGGAGCTATGGAGCCATCGGGGTGCTGTGGGCAAGCCCAGCTCCGGCTCTTTTGCTCTTGGTTGAAGGCACACTCAGCAGCTCCGGGGCACATGGTGCCGTCGGTGGGCTCTGGAGGGTGGAAAAGGGCCCCGAGGTGCCCCTGGCCATCTCACCTTGGCTCTGTCAGCGGCTTTGCAGGCCTCCAAGGCCATGAGATCCATGTCCTGGAGCTCCCTACCATACAGCTCGGCCATCTTGCACAGGAGGTCCAGGTGCGGAGGCAGGTGGGCCAGCTCCTGGGACACAGGGAGCCACAGCACGTCACCCCAGTGAGCCCCAGGGGTCCCCCGTGCTGTGACAGCAGATGGAGGGGAGCAGGAGGACCTCTTTGATCTGGGAGGGGGGCGTCCCACCAGCGTTGCCCCTGGGGCACCTCCTTGTCTCTGCTGGGGGAGCAGGTGGCACGATGGCACGGTGGGGAGGAGCTCACCTTCCTCAGGACATCCCGCACCGCCAGGTACAGGGCAGTCACCTTCTGTCCAGTGTGGACTTTGAGGAGCACCTTCTCAATGTTTTTCTCCAGCTGGCAAATGGCCTGGGGCAGAGGTGGGGGGGTACAGGAGGTGACCCCGCATGCCGAGCCCAGAGGCCAGCCGGGGGGTGCAGGGGCTGGCTTAGAGCCCTCTGCAGGTGCTGCCAGCCCAGGAGGGGGTCCCAGGTACCTGCGCCTGTGCCTGCTGCCGCTTGTCAGGCATCGCAGCATCCTGCAGCTGCTGCAGCCGCCTCTGCAGCTCCTCCCGCACTTGTCTCCGCTGCCTCACCTGGTGCAGCAGCATGTTGCAGGTGTTCACCCGTTCATAGATGTCGGCCTGGAGCTTCTCCTGGGCCACCTGGATGGGCATGCGAGCATTCAGCAGGCTGGAGGCAGAACTTGCTGGGCGCCCGCGGCACAAGGGGGTCCTGCCTGCAAAACTGCCCCCAGGGTGGAGCTGGGGACACCGGACTTAGGGGTGCTGCCTAACTGAGACCCAGGGCTGGGCGTCAATCGAATCCATCAGTGCCCCAGCTGCGGGGGTGCCGGAGAGCAGCAGCAGCAGCAGCACCACCCCCCCCCCCACCCGCCTGCCGCTGGCCCTGCAAGAGGCCCCCGGGCAAAGGCAGCTCTGCGGGGCCAGGGTCTCTGTCACCGCAGCGGGGCTTATAACCGCGTTGTAACCTCGGGACGGGCAGTGAAGGGCAGGGCAGGGACAGCATCTCTCTCTCAGGGATGCGGCTGGAGCTGCAGGAACCCGGGCAGCCCTGGGCACACACAGGCTGGGACAGCCGGGAGCACTGCCGGGACAACAGATCTGCTCAGGGAGCTCAAGGAGGATCTGCACGGGTGGGTCCCGCAGTGGAAAGGGACCCGTGGGACCACACACAAACACCCCCCGTTGGACCACACCAGCCCTGGGGGGCTGTCCTTGTGCCGGCACCAGGTCACTCTACCACCCACCCTGTCCTTCTGAGCCTTCCCACAGCCCCAGCCCCCTGCAAGCAGCCCGGGCGCGCTGGGCCCTGTCTGGTTGGCCAAAGTGGCCCCCAAGGACTTTGGCGCTCTGCAGGTCTCAGAGACGCTGCGTCTGTTGTGCTGTGGGCACGAGAGGGGCAGAGAGAACAATCACCACCAGCCTGGGGCCAGTCCCAGCCTAGTGCTGCCCTGTGCCGCCCGCTCCCGACAGGGCCAGCGCCAGGCAGGGGTAGAGCAGGAGGGACCCGACGGTACCTGCTGGCTATGGCCCCGGGCACGGACGTCCTCCTGCACAGCCTCACACAGGCGGGGGAGCCGCTCTCTGGTCCCACTGCGCTTTTCCTCACGCGGCTGCGCGCAAAACTTCCCGCCTTGCTCTGGGGGACACAAAGGCGCTGTTGGTACCGTGCAGGACAACGCGGGGACCGAGAGCCACCCGCCCGCCCCAGGCCGTCCCCACAAGAAGCCCAAGGGGCAGCACCCTGCAAGGCGACGGCGGCACACAGCTCCTGGGCGCGCTGGCTGAGGTTTGCCTTGCGGCCCGGCATGGTGCCGCTGCTCCTGCCTCGGCCCTCCAGCCTGGCTGCGCACGTGGCAGCCGTCGTGGCTCTACTGCCCGGTGGAGACGTTGCCGGGCTGTTAGGACGTTGGCAGGCTGTGACACGGGCTGTGACATCACAGAGCTGAGCTCACTCCCTGCACTGGGGGAACTGTCACGGCGGCACCTCCCAGTGCCGCATGGCACACACCTCCTGCTCGGCCAGCGCCTCCTGCTCAGCCATCGCCACCCACGGCCCCCTCCTCTCCGCTTCTGCGGGCGACAGGCGAATGAACAACCAGTTACTGAGGCAGCCCAAGGCAGGGCGGGCAGCGCGGTCCCAGCGCCGTGGCTGCAGCAGTTGCAGCCCGCCCAGCTGGGGGACCCCTCCAAGCCCCACCAGACACGGGGCCAGGACACTTGCAGGGAATACATGTGGGCACCGTGGACCCGAACAGCCCCCCGCGCTCTCTGGCAGCTGCCGGCTGGTTTCGCATGGCACCAGGAGCCCGTTCCTGCCTCGCCACGTGCCTTCGGCAACACGGAACAGCTACACAGGGAGTTCTGCTCCCGTTGCACCGGGCAAGAACAGACCAGCTGCTGAGACTGGGCTTTGGTCTTGTCCTTCCCGCGCGTTCTGGCTCAGCTACAGACACGGCAAGGAATGCAAGCATGTACATTTATTCGTTGAGAAATAAAACCAAGCTCCCTCTACCAGAGAGGAGAATAACCCTCAATCTTTGATTTGCAGAAAAAGACTCCTTACAGAGGGAAACTGCCTTCCTAGCACCAAGCTTGTAGATCAGCTCTGATGAAGTTTCTGTAGCTCGAGATCTTTAATGTGCAGCCGTCCTATGGTGCTCTAGCTGCTGAACATAGGAAACAAAGAAATTAGAGGATTCTGAAATCAAGTGTTACCGACACAGGATCATCCCAGGCTCTTACTCAGCACCTCATGTGCAGACTGATGGATTGCATGTTAACGCCAATGGCCCGTGACAGGCTACACGCAGACATTATCATCTTCTGTGCTTCATAAAAATGCGCATGAAGAGATGGCCCTTTGAAAGACAAGCAGTGAAGGCTTTGTGCCCACAAGGAACCTGGCCAGTCTGTCTGTGCACGTAGAGATCTCCACGCTGAGGCGGGGCCCACGTGGCAAGTAGAGTCATTATGCCACTACACTGTCCTAGGCAGCATTTAAACATCACGGCAGGTTACCGGGGGGTGGCAAGAGAGAGCTTTTTAGAAGAACGGCTAAAATGCCTCAAGGATGTCCATTTCAGTGGCCCTCAGCAAAACTCAGACTCTCGAGTGGACGGCCCTTCCAAAATACTGCTCAAGAAACATGAGCCAGGCTTGTACAAGCTCGTGTCAACAGGCGCCTGCAGAAACCAGCTTCCAGGAGGAAGCCTTTGACTAAGGGTCTAGTCCCACAGGCCCCCTGCACCTCACACGTCAAACCTCTCCGCTTTCAGTTGTCTTCAGCCCTCCCTGCCTAAATTCTGGAGACTTCCCACGCTGTTCACGCTACAAAGGAAAAGGTCACGTCAGCAGCGCAAGCCAGAGCTCCCTTCAGTTCTCATGTAGCAGGCAGTCGGGCGCGCTAAAAGTGAACAGCCAATGATGAACACAGCACTCGTCTGGGAGAGACATCGAGGCGCTGGCTAGCCTGCAGCTCCTGACCTGCTGCCTGCTGTTAGCATGGGAAGGGGTACGTCACGCTGAAGGCTCCGTAAATCCCTGCTGGCTGAGCTTTCGGTCACCCAAGCACAGGGGCTTTGCCTGGTGGTTTGCATTTTCCGTCTCTCCTCCTCCGCTTGCTGTGCTCTCTTCCCCTCTTCTTTGAAACACACCAGCTCCACTAAAAAGCATTTGTTGAACACAGCTGAGACAAGAGCTCATGGAATCTGGAGCTGCCTGGAAATGCTGGGCAGGTATTAGAAAGCAGCATAAGCAGCGAGAGGAGAAAGGACAGCTGCCAGGATTTCTCTGTCTCGCACTAAAACGGGGCACAACCAAACTGCTCCTGCTGGGGAATGGCGGCCCAACAAAAGCCTGTCCAGCTCGATGGGCAGAGGCCACCCATGCCTGTCGGAGATTCTCACTGACGCCGTGGAATGAACAGCTGACAAGCACAGGCCACCCCTTCGGCCTACAGAAAGCATCGCCGTGGCCGGAGGCACCTCCTATACCATTCACAAAAATGATTTTATGTCTTTCTGTATCTCTAATACAGAAGCAGGCGATAACTGATTTTTCTTAAGGTAGCTAAATACATGTCACGAAGAAGTTATATGGAAGAGAAGGTTTTTAATAAGTCAGCGAGTACTCTTCTATCCGGCAAAGGAAATCTTTAAGAATGGTGTTTTAATTATCAAGCAGCCAATTGTAGAAGCCCAAGTCAGTGATCGTGCTGCTCACAGATAGATTTTTAGGCACGATCCATGCTTTGCACGTGCTGAGAAGTGAAAAAGCAGCTCTCTTCTGAAGGTTCCTCTCCTCACAGACAAACTCACCCCTCAGCAATCTATGCAACCGGCCGCTCAGCACTGACAGCTCCAGGTAGCAACAACGGGCACTGTATCAGCCCAACACTCTTCAACAGCAACCCTTAAAGGAAACCAAAGCAAAAGTCACTTCTCTACCACATCTTAACTCAGGCCTCATTAGTGCAACTCTGACATAAAACGTTCCAGCAGTCAAACACATTTGTAAACCAAGCAGGTGTGGAAGGATAAAAAACCCCACACTGCATGGAAAAATCTGAAAGGACTAGTGTCAGGAAATATCTGGCAGCAAGAGAACGGAAAAACCACGAAGGCCGAACAGAAGAGCATGTCTATCGCCAGTCATTTCGTAGAATGCTGTTGCAAGTAGAACTGCTGTGGGAAGGCTTTCATTATTCAAGCTTTTCGTCTCCTTCCTCCACGTCTTTCAGACTCAGCACCTCCAGGGTTCCTTTCCCTTTTGTCTCACTCCGTATCAGGTCATCAATCTCTCTGAAGCAGCCTGGGTCAATAAGGCACACCTGAAATGTCAAGCCATAGTATTTGATTGTCATTAGACCCTTTTCAAAGTCTTACATTAATTTTCATTAAAAATAAAAATGCTTTTGTGACTAAGAAGGACTTTGCAGAATTGATAAGCAATTTCTATCAAATAATCTTTCCACAGAGGCTCTGCAGTTCCATTTACCCATGCTGGGCATGTCTTTTGACAGCTGGGATTGCTAGATTCTAATCTGGTCTCGGAAAGATTCTGGCTAATACCAAGTTCTGCTTTGCCACAGACTATTTCTTCAAAACCTAATTAACCGCTGTCAAATACAGGCCTGACCCACCAAATGAAGAGTAACATTCCATACATGCAGAGAAATTTATCCGTGCTGTAGGATAATCACTGCTAAGAGGAATGACACTGCTCCTCCGCAGCTTGAAGCAGCAACCTCTGTACAATAAAGGCTACTTGCACGCTGACCTCACTAGGATTAGGTGACATTAAAACCACAAAGCACACCTCTGATTTAGAACCCCTGGTAAACCTGCAGTTTATCTCAACATCTTCCACATATTCATTCATCGTCTAGTCAAAGGTACAGGTGTAGTCAAATCAAGTATGACACCCAAGGGACCGCTTTATTACTCACAATTTCCAGCTGTTCGTGGAAATCTTCACTCTCAATAACTTTAATCAGGGGCTTGAGCTTCTCTCTCAGTTTCTTCCCCTCCTTTGCTGGAAGGATAAATCGCAGCCTCATGTGAGCACGTTCGATCTGCATGGTTTCCTTTAACTGTCTGATCACTTCCAGTGCCTGTCACGACATGAAGAGGAAAGAGCATTGACACACCTGCTTACAAACCCTTGCACAGACCAAAATCCAAATCCTTTGCATTAGCTCCAGACACAGTTCCCAGCACTGATCATTGTCACCCTGCTGCAGGGAGTATGGTTTACACTCCCTTGGTAGAGCAGCAAGAAAAGGCAGAGGTCTGGCTGTTTGTGACCACTTCAAATACTTAACAAGCCTGCCCAAAATCACGTTCAATAGCAGCCATACTGCAAAACAACAGAAACCCACGTGGCTCAGATGCAAAGCCTGATTCACTGCCTCAATTAAAATAAACGATAAAACTTCCTTCTGTTCCAGATATACCACTGTTGCTGCTTTAATTGGTTTCTTTCTTTCTCCCTTCCCCGCATTGTTAGAAAACAAACTGCGTGAGTTTCAGAAGCTGCTTGTACCCAGCATGCAGCTGCCAGCCAGCTGAGTAACCACTCTGCAGTCTTCAGACCGCAGTGCTCTGCTCACCCCTCCGTGGCTGCGCAGGGAGAAATCAGGCTTGAAGAGCCACCTCTAAGCAGCAGCTCATGTCGCGAGAAAACCAACCTGCTGCTTTGTGCTCCTGTGCGGCTTGACGGAGTAGTGAATATCCTTCATGGCTCTTTCGATCAGGATCACTGTGTATGGCCTCTTTGTTTCAGGATTCACACACTTGTCAGCCACAATAGTTGCAATGTCTCTAAACATCTGCTCCAGCTGTGTCTGTCGTTCTTTGTCCGATACTTGCAGCTCCCCTTTGGATAAAATCTGTACAGTAAAAAGGAAGACATTAGTTAATAAATATACAGATTTGAGCACAGAATGAAAACTTTAGTAACTCTGTTAAATTTAACAATTGATTCAATGGTTTGGTTAGACGGTACAGCGGAGCAAAAGAACAACCGTATTAGTAATGTACACCATTATGGCAGGCACCACTGTAAAGTCTGCAGACAAAAAACCCACCACAGACACACTCAAAAGCGCAGATTTACTTACATTCTCACCACCTATAAGTCCATGGTTTATATCCTGCCGAGGACTAAGAAAGTGGATCTGTTCCTTTTTTTAAATATCTATCTATCTATCTATCTATATCTCATACATAGCATTTCATTGAAGTGTCCAAAGTAAGAAGGAACTGTCCCATTTCTTTCCATGCATCCTTAATAATGTATTTTAGATGAGGAACTGCTTAGTGCTGGCTAACCTTTTTCCTGTGTCCGCAGACCTCAGCACGTAGAAGCTGCACGTTACACAGAGAGCTCACAACTCTTTCCAGCCAGCTGCACAGATAATGTTTAAGACTATAGCACAGTGCTACCAGTCCTTCCGTCGCACTGCTTCACCAATTGAACACCACTTTTGCCTACAGCAGCACTGCATTCAGTGGGAACTTTCTAGGGCTAAACCAACCTACCATGCCCATGTGACCTGTTTGTAAAAGATTTGGCAGGTCTTCTCCACGCTTTGAGAAAGCAAAGTGTGTGAAACCTACCATCTTACAGATTTCTGTTTGGTCATCTGTCCCAAATGCTTGAACGAGATCTTCCCTCTTCGCCACCTGGCCTTTGGAAACGTTGACAAACACTGTATGTGTCTGCAGGACCTCGTCGAGATCTTTCTCCCTGAAGATGAGGAGAGAGTTCGAAAACTTGTGAAGTCAGTCATGTAAGAAAGAGCACACGAGTATTCAGCGAGGAGGAAGAAGTCCTGCTGCCAAGGGCTGGATTAGGGGAGCCTGGAACCAGGATTGCCCAAGCGTCACTGCCGGGGATGGGCAGGGTCACCGCCCCTGCGCGGCTCCCCCCGCTCCCCACAGCTGGGTCCCCCCCTCTACACGGGTGTCCCCTGCTCCACAGCCGGGTCCCGCACGGCTCCTGCCCCAAGCCACAGCCGGGTCCCATCCGGGTTCCCGCCCCCGGCACAGGCCGGTCGCCACGGGGCTCTTCAGCCCCGCCGCCTCCCCCACGCCCCGCCACACCCGGGTCCCCACAGGAAGTCGCCTCACGCCACCGGGCGCCCACACGGGCCTCCCCCACAGGCCGCCCCCGGCGGCCAGACCCCGTCGTCGTCGGCCGGTCTCACTCACGCTCCGCTGCGCCATCCCATGACCTTGTTGCGGTAGCAGGCGATCTCGAAGCGCTTGCCGCCGCGCCGCGCCCGCACCACGGCCACGTTAGTGAGGCGGATCTGGTTGGTGGGGGTGAAGATGGACATGGCGGCGGCTGTGCCTGCGCCACCGGCGGGCGCGCGCGGGGCCGGGGGGCGGGGGCCGGGCCAATCTGCCTCCCCATTGGCCGCCACCGCGCCTGGCCCGCCCCCCCGCGCTCAGCAAAGGCCCTGCGGGAGGAAACGCGGGGGGGAGGGGCCGGAAGAGGCGGGTGTGACGCTTGGGCTGAGGCGCGGGGCTCGGCGGTGTGTAGCGGGCCGCGGCCATACGTGTGAGGGAAAGATGTGTGTCTGTGTGGGCAGTAAGCCGTGAGGGAACGGGTGGTGGGGTGTAGGGGGAGCAGTAACCGTGAGGGGTGTGTGGGGTGGGTCGTAGGGGTAGTAACCGGGGGCTGTAACCGTGAGGGATGTGTGGTGGTGCTGGTGGTGGGGTAGCAACCGTGAGGGGAGGGGTGTGTGTGTGTAGGGTAGTAACTGTGTGTGGGGGTTGTGAGCGGTGTGTTTGTGTGTAGTAACTGTGAGGGTTGTGGAGACGGGGATAGTAACCATGAGGGGTTGTGTGTGTGGTGGGGGTGGGCAGTGACTGTGTGTGGTGGGGGTGGGCAGTGACTGTGTGTGGTGGGGGTGGGCAGTGACTGTGTGTGGTGGGGGTGGGCAGTGACTGTGGGGGGGTGTGGAGGGGGGGGGGCAGTGACTGTGTGTGGGTTCTGTGGGGGACAGTAACCGTGAGAACAGTGTGGGTGGCAGTAACTATGAGAGTACTGGGGGTGGGGGGGAGGCCTTCATGAGGGGTCCTACAGGAGGGCAGTTACGCGGGTGGGGGTGAGTACCCTGGAGGAATGAAATGGGGTGGGTGTTGGGGTGCAAGGGTGAGGAACAAGGGGCATCTGCCATGGGGGGGTCAGGCGTGGGGGGTGCTGTGGGTTAGTTGTGTTGTGTCAAGTACAGAGGGTGAGGTGGAGCAGGGTACCTGGGCTGCTGCAGGTTTCTAGAGTCCCCCTTGAGGGATGTGCTGCTTGTGTTGCCTGGCAGCAAGGGGGCTGCTAACAAAGGCAAGTGCTCTCAGCTCTTTGGGAGTGTCTGTGTTGGTGGTGGAGGGATGAGGGGCATCCCCTCAAGCTTTTGTTCTGATACTGTAACTGCCTAGGGGACAAGTAAGATACCAAAAGTTTCCCGCCTCTTGGAAATGCTGTTTCTGTGCTCTTGTATGATGTCTGTAAAAACAAGAGCCAAGAGGACTGTAAATAACAGGAGGAGGATATAATCTGTGTTTCTCAGTCAATAAATGTCACCAACAAGCCTTATTTAACCCCCGAATATTTTGTATGAATTATGTAGTCACAGGCACTGTGTAAGCGTGGCCTCCTGGCTACAACATTTTGTGTCCTGAATGTTCTGAACAGAGTTGAAAAATCTCAGTTGTTCTGAATCAAACCTCACTCACATGATAGACTTCTGAAAAAGTACTTTGAATCCACCAGGTTTCAGTCTGGCCTTGAAACTGGATCAAAGCTATTGTAATCAGTGTGGTGTCTAATATGTACGAGCAAGGGTTGTATTCAGCAGCAAAGTGTGGAGATGATTTTCCCCTTAGGTGGAGCTTTCTAGCTCCAGAGATCTGCATGTGTTCGGGTCTGTGCAAGACTAAGGCCAGTGCAATACAGTGGATGTTTCACAAGGACTTTCTATGTTCAGACTCTTGCACAGCACAAGCTTTTTCTGTCTTTTCTTATAACAGACCCTGCCCTATCTAAGCTAAAACATGAGCTTGGATAGTCAGATGAAACTAGGCTCACACATCTGAGGAGGTGAAGGTTCCCTGAGTCAATTGTAGTGTCTTGTGTTTAGCCAAAAACTGTTTTCTCTGAATCCTGGGGAATAATAGCTAATGGCATGATGCTGTGGTTACTGTGTGGTTATTTTTTGTGTGTTCATTCTGAATTCATACTGTAGGAATCTGCTCTTGTTAAACCTGTGATTTAATCTAGATTTGGATGTCTCAATGGATACGTGGAACTTTTATACTTGCCTGGTGTCCTTATGGCTGCACAGATTTTACATCTATTCTGTTGTTGGTTTTGGGATCAGCATTTGGATCATCATTCAGTTCACCACCACCAAAACCAAAAAGAAGGTAACTGAACATGTAATCACTTTTGTCTGAGAAGACCCCAAAAGTCTGTGTGTGGGAGTAGTAGCTGGGTAAGGGTACCCACTGGTGCAGTGAAATGTGCTGCTTCACTGTGGGCCCACCTGGGATCCTGCAAATCTCAATGGCATTTTAGTTCATCTGATGGTTATAATCCTCAGTCTGGATTGTTTTATGTTTGTGAGTAACTAAATGCCCTTGTTGCTGTGATGTTGGAGCAGATACCAGCTGAACACCTCTCACTTTGTTACTTAGAGAATGTGTCAGCCTGGGTTGCTCTGTCACTTCAAGTACATAGCTCTGCTCATGTCCAGTGTTTTCACGTTCACGTTTCTAGTGATGTTAATGACAAGGTTGAACTGATTTTAGGATAGGAGTGGGATTAGGCCATTCAGGTTTTTAAAACGTCCTCATGCAGGTGAGTGAAGTTCTGCTGCAGGAGATGGGAGGTTCTTTGATTCAGCTGTATCCTGTTCTCTCCCTGGTGTGTGAGATAGGTATATTGTGGCATAGCCTAGTTCAGAGAAATAGTTACTTGTGTGTTTCTCTAGGTGTGAGAGAAACTGTTGCCTATTAGTGGTGCTGAGAATCTGATCACAGGATTTGAATTGTAAATGCTTTTGGGAAAATGGGGTTAACATAATTTTGAAAAGAGATTGAATGTGGCATGGCACTTGTTTCACAGGGTGAAAAATCCAAGGGGAATTCTGCTGCTTCTGAAGGAACAGAAGGCAAACTAGTAAATGGATGTGCCGCTCTGCAGGCAAAGGAGGTCTATGTTGCTGGGGTAAAGATTTTCTATGGGTCTCAGACTGGCACAGCAAAGGTATGTTACTTTTTTTCACATACATGATTGTTTTGAAATATTGTTGAGGTTTAAGTATGTTGCTTGCTTTAAAAACACTGCACTGTGTAAAAAATCTGGAAGTTCATCAGCTCATTAAAAGTCATAGCCCAATGTGAAAGATAAAGGGAGTAGGAAAATCGTTATTTTATGTTATTTTCACTTAAGTGGGGCATGCAGTAGAGACAGTGATTATGAAGCTTAAAGTTTACTCTTACAATATACTCTTAATTTGCTAGCAGATCTTCTTAGAGGAAAGCGCTATTTTGGGTGCTTTCTTAAAAAGAAGTTGCTGTGTGTGAGTGTAAAATCATGAGTTGTTAATGTAAAATGCTTTTAGCCAGTATACTTTTAATGTGGGGAATTTTAGGTCCAGTTGTCATGTGTCACTGTTCTTTCTGTGCTGGGATAAGTCTTGTTTGACCTTTGTGATAGTTGGGTTGAAGTAATTAATAATTTTCTATGTTTCTTTTTTTCAGAGATTTGCCAAAGGTCTGGCTGAAGCAGTTATTTCCCTTAATTTGCCTGTGGAAGTCATTAGCATGGGAGATTATGATCCAGATGATTGTTTATCAGAAGAGGTGGGTATGACATAAATATGACTAAAAAATACAAGTTTTTCCTGGGATTGTGAAGGCTGTCTTCCTTTTGTATTTCTCTCCTGTTATCCTGGAAACCTCCACAGCTGTGTGTTGAAAACTGCTTCCCTTCCACATAACAAGTATAGCCTGTCAACCCTCAGCAGAAAATACTTAAATTTTGAAAATTACTGGGAAAGGATCACATAGAATATTTTGATGCAGACAGTAACTTTATATGAGCTAGTTCTGTAACTCAATTGTGAGTTATGCGAGAGTGGCTGCACCAGGTTCCCTTGTTCCGTCTCTGACCGTGTACACGTGGGGAGTGGTTCAAAACCAGAGTAAGTAGATGGTGATACTTCTGCAGCCTTTGTGGACTTACAAGTTAGGAACTTCTTGGGAGATGTATTTATATTGTGTAATTCTTGAATCTGTGGGTGTAATACTGAGTAATCCTTGAATCTGTGGGAGACTTCATTGCCGCAAGAGTCTGTTCAAGAAGCTGTTGACTGGGGTGGGAAAGGTAGATGTCCAGTTCTGTTTTACCACTGTGACCCTGTTAAGTAGGGAAAAGACAACTTGATCTCTCTTGGCTAATTTAGGATGGCTTTGCAGGGAGGATGGCCGTTCAGCACCACTGAGATCACCACTGTTGCACCACCTGCAGCATCCCACATCAAAGACTACCAACCCACTTAGCAGAACTTTCATCCTTTGACTACTTTCATCTGCTGATGTGTTATGGCTCTCTTCTGATGTAAAGTGTTCAGAAAAATGCAATGATCTTTTCCATTCTGTTCTGTGTATATTATTAGACAACCAGCAGGAACATTTGTGTGTTCTTGGTAGCTACGTACACAGATGGACAGCCAACTGAGAGTGCAGTGTGGTTCTGCAAGTGGTTGGAAGAGGCTGTGAATGACTTCCGCTTTGGGAAAACATATCTGAAAGGCCTGAGATATGCTGTGTTTGGCTTGGGAAACTCAGTGTATGTTGATCATTACAACACAGTAAGTATCTCGCGTGCACCTTTCTTTGGTTTCAGCTTAGCTTTTCAGAGAAGCATTCTTAAATGCTACTAACTGCTACAGATAGTACAAATGATACTGGTAGTTGGTGTGAGAATTGCAGCTGTTCAGTGGACTTGATTAAGGACTGGGTTTAGGGCATGGACAGTGCAGATTTGAAGCAACTGTGCTGCTCTTTTCTATGGGAAAGGAGTCTCATAAGCACTGCATTGATCTGGAAGGTATGATAGTACATATGGTAAATCCTTACTGAGTTAATTTCCTGGCTTTGAAAGCTTTCTATCAGTGCATGAGGGCACCATACTGTAGCCCCTCTCACTTGCTGCCTTTTAGTTTAGGGTGCTTTTCTTGAACATAAGTACTTTGCTGTATTGTGTGGATTTTAGCTTTATTTTCTGATGTGAAATATGACAGTGTCTTAGCCTGGTAATTAGTTTCATCTCACTCAGATAAATGGCATGACTTGTCACCAGGTTGTTATCTTTGTATAGTTGGGGCCACATGGAATGTGTTATGCATGTGGCCATTTTGACCAGCAAGCATCACACAAAGAAGTTTGTTCCTGGAGGTCATCTCTTATCACATCAGTGTGATAGCAGAGGTATTTTCAAATGGGAGCTGGAGGATGTGTGATGGTGTTCAGAATGCCTTGTGTCTGTGCTCTGAGTCAGCAGGTACGAGGGAGTCTGGAAGTCCCTGCCCTGCAGTCCTGTGCAGTTTGCTAGCTCTGTTTCCAGGCTTGGTCCTTGCTTGTGTAGTTGCCTTCTTTGTTTAACTTGGGCTTTGTTTAATTTTCCTCTAATTTTCATCCTAGGTTGGAAGAAATATTGACAGGTGGCTGTGGATGCTCAGTGCCAGCCGTATCATGACACGTGCTGAGGGGGACTGCAATGTGGCCCAGAGCAAGCATGGCAGCATTGAGGCAGACTTTGAAGCCTGGAAAGCCAAGTTCCTCAGTCGGCTCCAGGCCCTCTGCAGAGGGGAAAAGAAGCCCTGCAGTGGGAAGTGCAAGAAAGGAAAGTGCAAATCTCCGGGAAAGCAGAGCAAGGAGAACTCGGATCATGAACATGGGTCATCAGAAAATGAGAATACTGAGGTAAAGGCAAACTCCATGGGATTTTGTTTCTGGTTTGGTGCCCCTTGGAGCACTACTTGAGTTCTCTCCTTCCTCCTGTAGTCCAGAGGGTGCTGGGGGAGCTTGATACTACTTTGCTCTGTAGCAGAGGGGGAAGTGGGATGAGATCCCGTGGCAGTTAACAAGTAGAACAAGCCATCCAAAAAGGACCAAAGGATCAGTGATGGACCTAGCCTAGACTGAGTTTCTATGATGTAGGAGCCTTCCGTTTGAATAGGGGGAGGTATACATTGTGACAGATGCTCCAGGGAGCCAGTTTGGGCTCTAATCAGAGTATTGGCCTTGTCTCATGGCCAAGTGAAGCATTTAGTTCCCTCTGAGGTTAACCTGCTTCCACTTCAGCTTGGTGAAGCTTAGGTGCTTTGCCTGCCATCCCAAAGTCTTTCCAAAGGCAGCTGGGGAAGTGTTATCTGAGCAACTCCTGTGGTTCCTCTGAACGTGGCTGCCTGTAATTGTTTGTGTGTCTTCTGGAGTGTTTTTTGATTGCAGGCTTTGCATGAGAAATGCTCTTTATGCTGTACAGTGCAAGACTCGGAGCTGCTATGGCACCTTAATCCTCCCTGCAAGCCGTTTATTTTTGGGTTGGAAATGATTGATATGGATGGCCATGTTAAATTTTGTAGGGAAACAGGGGCTCTTCTAGCTGAGTGGGCTTAAAAGTGCTGGGTACTGCAGGAGCAAGAGGAAAAATCTTGCTGTTGCACTGATGCTGCTGTGCTGTACTTCAGCTGTGAACAGGAAGGGAGACAACTTCTGCTCTGTGAAGAGTTTTACTTGGAAAGCAGATCCCTCACTCCCTGTTCATTCACATGGGGGCACTTGCGAGTTAAAGGAGTGCTGTTAGACTTCCAGATCGTCATAGTATGCAGTGGGGGTTGGACTCTTCTGTATTGCTTCTGGAGTGATCGGATAGGCATGTGAAGAAAACAGCAATCTGGAGGCAGGATCTCTGGACTGACTTTTGGGCAGTCTGTGTGCTACTGAACTCTTAAAAATACACACCAATAAAAGCCCTGAGTTTAAATGCATTTCATACGTTATACAGCTTATTGGTAGACTGTTATTTGGTTTTCAGTAGACTTGACTGATGGTGGAGGCTGATTTCACTGGTTAGCCTAGCTGAAGGTCTTATGTTTAACATTCAGATTAATTCCTAATTTTTTTTTTCTCTGGTCTCTTACATAGGCAGAGGAGTTGTTTGAAACCAGTAGTGAGGAGGAGGCTGATGCTGAAGTAGCTGGAGGCACAAATTTTGTTGTTGATGTTGAAGATCTCGGCAATATCGTGAGCCACATGAAGAAAGCAAAGGTACTGGTGTTACAGCATGTATAGAACTGTCAGCTCTTTGCAAACGATCAGTTGAATTGATTAAAATACTGCTTGCTGGATTAGAATCTGTGGAGTCCAGTTAGAGGGAGAGCAAAATATGAGCTACTGGAGAACCTGCCACAAGAAAGAACGTACTTGGAGGTGTGTTTGGTATAGTTCCTGGCTAACTGTGACTTGTTCACTGAGCAAATGCTGCAATGGTGACCTGCGGTTTTCAGTCTGCAGAAAAATTACTTCCACGGCTAATGTTCAGATCTGAATTCACGTCTCTGCCCATGTGAATCATGGTCCAGTGTCTAAACACAAATCCTGTTGCTGTATCTGCCTGTGGGCATGTCAGCTGAAATGTGGGTGTGTGCTGTGACATGGTGCTGCAAGACTTTGTGTCTTGCTTGCTGCTGCCCTGAGATGAGGTGCTGTCCTTGCAGAGCAAGCCAGTGAGCTTGATCTGATCTGTGCTGAGTCTGTTAAAAGACAAGCATAGCTCCTGCTTCATTTCAGGGTGTTATGCTGTTCCTGTGCAGTTCTGTTCATGTTTCTTTTCCTGTGTTCAGCCCACAAACAGGATATATCAAACCCGTTGGGTTAGCACACAAAAAGGAGTGAGGATATAAATAGCTACTGGGCTAATCTGCAGTGTGCTCCCCGTGCTGCTGGCTGAGCAGTTGGCAGCTGGGGTGGGAAGGGCTGGCCCTGGGACAGTGCTGTAGTGTGTTGCTGATTGTTTCCCCCTTGGTGACCTTTCCATGGTGGTGTCTTTCCTTGTGAACATGTGAGCTGTTGTCCATCCCTCTTGCAACAAACCGGCCTCTCTGCCTGTACTTAACACCTTCCTCCTCTTGCATGCCTGTAGACTCACAGCTCTTCCCAAAATGTGGCAATTTCCTCAGCAGTCTGAGCTGAGCTGCCCCCGCTGGGCCAGAGCAAGGCAGGCCTGGGGCCACGGGAGGCTGTGTGCTTAGGAGGGAAGGAGGTTGCAAAGGGAGCCGGGGTGCAGGGGATCTCTGTTCCTCACTTTAGGGAGGGGAAGAAGGGAAAATACTTGCTGTTGCTTGTGACAGACTTTGTCAGGAGAGTAGCCCACTACCTTGGGGGCAAGGCAGGCCGCTCTGTGCGAGCTCCTGTCCCTGGGCTTGTGCGGACTCGTGCACTGTAGCTCGCAGAAGGGTGGGTGAGCCATCTGGCTTTCGTTTGAAGGGAGGAAAGGTCATCAGCCTTTCTCTCTGTGGAACTGCAGTGAAGCGGTCCTCTTTCTCCTCTCCCGCGTGCGCTCGCCACTAGAGGTCACTGACAAAAAGGGAACGGTGCCCTGGGAGATGAGTTAGATGATGGGGGGGAGGTGGCGTTGTCCAGCAGTTTTATGAAAAATTAGGCATTTAGTGTCAGATGACTGACAGAATGTGGCAACACCATGATCAAAAGGTAGTGTAAACCAGGAAAGCCACATATCATCGTAGTTCAGTTTATGAATAAAAAGTGAGCACAGCTATAAAATGCTGCTCGTAGCTTCTTGTGCTCATTGCATTCAGCTGTGCTTGCTACCAAAACAATGTGTTGTGGTTTTATACATAGGCAGTGAGCATTCATTGCTGTCGGACTCTGGCTGGTGCACAATTCGACAATTAATTACTTTCTCCTTAGCTTCCTTGTTGCTGTGCTTGAGAGGTGAGAGGCCTGTTAGTTGTATGTACAAGTTACTACAGAAGTGCAGGTACTTCTGTGTAGGTCAGGTTCCTGTGGCTCTGACCGAAGTAGCCCCTCTGATGTGAGGGACAGCCTCTGTCTGAGCACAGACCTTCCTCTGGAGTTGTAAGTTGCAGTTTTTGAGCTGCTGCCTTTTCCTTGGAGGAGGTGGCAAACAGTTGTTCTGCTGTAACAGCTGAGCACTGCCCTCTTGCCTCTGCAAATGGTTAGATCCTGCGAGTGCACATGTGGGTGTAGGACTGGCAGTATGGTCTTGCTGTGCATGGAAGTGTCATGGCCCTGTTGTACATGAGCTGTTGTCAGCTGATGAGACAAGAGGCCCTAAAACTGTGTGCCAACCTTTCTTCATTGCTGATACCACTGAACTGTGCTGCCATAGTCATGTCCCAGGTTTTTGGATTAATTTGAAACCTTAAATGATGTAGTTCTTATTGCTTGTCCCTTTATTCCTGTTCTGCATGGCTACGGTGCCTCACTGCGGTCTGTGCTTCTGGTTTCATGCTTCTGTAAGCAGTGCAGGTAATGGAAAGAGGGCCCTCAGCGGTGACTTCTCTGTAAATTCTCAGCTCTCTTGTATGGGGTATTGTTTCCAGAGTGATGGCACATTATACCTGTGTAAATATTTTATGAGGGAGCGTGAACTGATGGCTATCCCTGTCATTAACTGGGAGAAGAAATGATGGTCCTCATTGTGAGTCTCCTGGGGAACTTGTGCATGGACTTGCAACAGGTTTATGCAAACACTTGAATTGTAAAAGGATTCTGTAGGTGCCTTACTGAAAATAAATGCTGAATACTTGATATAAAGAGCAGGATGATCAGCGTTTATGAAAGTAATCTATCGTGATCAGACTCTCTGGCTCCCAGGCAGGAAGATTTAGTTTTTTAAATCCAGTGCATCTTGGTTTAAGTCACATCCTCACTTTGGTGGCTGTGAGTTTGTGCAGTGAGAAGTTTTCTTTTTCAGATGAGTTGAGTCGTGCCTTTAGCCATTTTTTCTCTCCCATAATGCTGAACTGTGTAAAATTAGTCTGATGCTTCTATTTTACACTGATGTAATTTATTGTCTTGCAGTAATGACTACCAACAGGCAAGTGCTTTGGGTTTTTGTCACGGAACTATCCCTGTACAAGCTAACAAGTTTGAAGAAAACTTGTCTGTGATATAATCCTTAAATACACACTTCTTCATACACAGAGTACCTTGGATTTCAAATGTGCTGTGTTTTCAGCATGGGTTTGGTGGATGTCAGTGTTGTGTGTAAACGGCTGTGCATGTGGAAGGTAGAACAGCAGGTTCTGGCTTAGTTTGAAATATGCTGGAGTCCAGCTTTGCTCTCTTCTACAGGCGTATGTTACCTCTTGTGAGAATCACTGGCAGATTAAGATGGATGCGCAGTTATAAATAGTCATTGTTCCTTGTTGTCCTGCCTTTTGTGGGATGGTAGAGTGAGGCTGTGGAGGCAAGTGTATCTAATAAATGTTTGCTTACATACCTGCAGGTGATCTTAACTTAATTTTGCATCCATCTCCTGTTGCTTGACTTGATGGAAATCAAGGCTGAGTTTTGTTTTACAGCTTGTTTCTCACATGCAGCAGCTTCACTGTGCTTTACAAAGCCCTGTCAAAGGGCTTGAGATAAGTACTGGATTCTTACAGTCATTTGGATCAGGCAGATGGTTTCAGGAGCTCAAGGTGAATGCCAGAACCTTGTGGAGTTGTAACTATTCCATACTATCCCTTGGCAAAGAGGTGGGGTTTTGAAGAGCTTCTGAGGGTAAAGACACAGTTCATTGTGATGGTGCCTTCTGTGCACTGGATCTGAGCACAAAAATTGGCACCAGGTTGGGCGGCAAAGGGAAATCATTTAAATATATAAAATGGTGGCTGATACAAAGGTAAATTCCACACTTTGTTGACCAAAACTCATACTATGTGGCAATGATAACTTCATAGCTGCTAAAATCCAGCCCTTTGTTTTCTGAGTAATTACATTTTTGGACCTTGCTGCAGGTGATACTTATTAGGGCCCTGAACTTGAACCAAACCTTTGTCAGTACAGAAAATGCCTGTGCTTTCATGGATGGGATTACTGGCCACGAAAGTCCAACAGAGTGTGATATGACCACAGCCTGAAGGAGGGCTGGGCAGGGCTGAAGCTGCTTCTCTCAGGTGCCTGATGATCCAAGGCTGCGGTGCCAGGTGGGGCTGGATGATGCACACTAGGTGGATTAAGGTTTGGATGTTCTCTGCAAGTTACTGCCATTCCAGCTGCTTGTTCTTAGGCTAACCTGGGCCTGTTCTCCAAATTGCTTCTGTGCAACAGCAGAAGGCAGTCGTGGTTCTTTAATAACTAAGTGGACTTAAGTTTTGCAATTGTGCCACACTTTCCCCATCCTCCGAAGTTGCTCTCCTGAAATGTATTTATGAGATAAAATGTGAAATCTAATGGGTATGTTTGTGGTCTGCAAGACTGCTATTAATCGTAGGGACACCATTTCTTAATGTAGATTGTCTCCTACAGCTGCAAGATTGTGATAAACTAGAAAGACAGATCAATCTAGTCTTGTTCCCAGGGAATGAAATGGCTTTATTAACCTTCATATTTATAAACTGCAGGCATGAGTAATAGTAATAATAATATCCTAATTTTATTTGGATGGGTTGGGAAGTAATCAAATGGGCATATTTTGTTGACAGAATTTCAAGATTAATGTTTTTGTTTTCTAAAACAAAAAGTTTGATGATGCTGATACTTGCATTTGCAATGTAAGTATGGAGGAGCGGGGTGTGTGAGAGAGTAAGACCATGACTGAGTTTACAGGAAGCAGAGCATGTCTCAGAGAGCATGTTCAAGAAGTTTGTTTGCTTCTATGCATGTTTGCCACAGGAGAGGTTTCCTGATCCCCTTTGTCACTCTTCCTTAAAAAGTCACCCTATATTAGCCTTTTGACACCATTGGGATTGTAAATCACACCACTTGCAGTATTTCCCGAGAGCCCTTTGTGAGTGTATGACTGCTATGGAAGACCAAACCTTGCTGACACTGGGTGAAGAAACTTCAGGAAGTTGGCTGAAGTTTTATTTGAAATGAGGCAGTAAGTGTTAAGGTATAAGGTATTTAAATACAAACTTTGTGTTACAGGCAGAAACTTTTTGGAGTATGCCAGAACTGTTAGCTATCTTTTAACTGGATTGAATAAGGCTGGGGTACTTAGTTGTTTCTAAATCTTGACAGTTAAAAAAGATGTGCATGCTTAGAGCTCTCCAAAAATTTCTAACTTTTAACGGGTGAAAGATTCCTATAGGAAGAATGTGCCGTTATCTGCAACAGCTCAGGCTCTGGGCTGAATTTTGACCTCTGCTACTCTGGCTCCAGAACTCAGTGTGATCCTGTATGTTAAAATAAGCTTTAAGAAATATTAGCTGCTTGGGGACTACTTCTAGTGCTAAAATCTGGATTTGTCACAGGGACACTTCCCCCTTCCCCTTTCCTGTGGTCAAATCTTTCTTCTCCAAACCTTGGCTATTGAAAAGAGTAACAACTCATAAACAACATTACAAGAGATCTTGAGGCTTGCCTTTTCTGTGTAAGATTTGGGAGTGCCCAATGAAAAAGATGAAAAAAAATTAAAAATACTTCAAATGTCCAGTCAGAGGTTTCCTTTAGTCTTTGACATTTGGTATGATATTGGTTTCCGTGACAAGCTTTTGTAAAGGGCTTTGAGATTTATGAATGAAAACTTTTATTTTTGCCCTAATGGTAGATACCATATTTCTTGCTGTTCTGTAGTCTATTGTAAACTAGCCAGTAAATGGGTAGCGAAGCAGAGCTGGTAGATACAAACAATTCTGGAAATCTGAAGTCCCCCTGAATATTTGGCTTCCTTTTTATTTGCAACCTTTTCTAGACCACATCTGTTGTTGGAGATGATCAGGGCTTAGCCTGCAGCAGTCTAGCCCATCTGCTTACCATTTCTCCCAAACTTTGTGCTACATTTCTTAAGTGTCTTTTTTTCCTGTGTGTTTTTTAAGGTTCTTGCCAGCCAAATAACACCATTTAACAGAACTCTACAAATCAATGCAAAGAGTAATTATCTGCTGGTGGTAATTATGGGGAGAAGCATGGAGGAAGTGGCCTGTTGATGTCATTGCTGTATCCAAGGAGAGAGTGGCACAAGGATGTCCTGTGGGAGCACAGCATCTGTTGCCAAGTAAATATGTTGTTTGAATAAGGTGTTAGGAGGCACAGTAAATGCATACATGGTCCCCTAGACAAACACTGCAGGCTGGTCATTCAGCAGTAAGCCTGTCCACATGTAGTCTGTAATCAAACTCTTATTAGCTGTGACTGCCCAGTGGTCAGTATAGTTTAAGTGGCACTCAGCTGCAGAAGCATACATCCTTGTCTTGCTCGGTGTCCTACCCCTCTGCGTGAAGCACAGCACTGGTCAGGGACAGTGAGACCTGCTTTCTCTTTCCTGTTATGAGGTGAGCCACAATCTTGCTTCCTTTGCTGATACTTAGGCTGCCAAAGCAGGTAAAGTATCTGCCTTTTCTTGTTTGTGCCAGAGCTGATACTCTGACATCCCTCTCTTGCTGTTGGTTGCAGAGGCTTGACGTGAGATGGAATTAGTTTGCTAGGTGGTGTGGATATGCAGACAAGATGCAGCCTCTCCTAAAAATATTCTCAACAGAAGAGCATGGCATAAGAGAACAGAAGTAGCATTATCTCAGCTCAACAGGAAGAGCTGGACACTGTAACATGGCATTAAACTGTCTTTGTATTGCAGAGTACTTTACGTGTGTGCCAGACCATTCTTGTTTAAGCTTCTGCATGAGGAAATGACATTCCTCCTTGCTGCTGGCATGGCCAGAGCCTCTGTGCCAGTGGCTCATGGCAGGGCAGTCTGTGTGCTGACAAGTGATTCCCACATAGGGGGCCATTCTGACCCAGCTCGTTTGGGCTGGAATGAGCTGGGTCCTGGTGACAGTCAGTGCTACTGAAACAATAATGGATTGTTAGTTTTAAAAAGAGGAGTGCTGCTATATATCATCTACTGTAAACAAGTTGCAGAAGAGACCCAGGTGTGAAGCATAAGGCTTTGCTGGAAAAGCAGCTTGTCTAGTTGTGTGCGTGGAACTGTGCTGTGTCCCCTTGGAGAGGATGAAGCACTGAGTCATTTCTGACTCTTCTTTGGCCTGTAACTTTGGAATGTGGGGCTTTGGGTCTTGATGGATGCTCTGCAGGGCTCTTGGATATCAGTCTTGGTCTGTTTTCCTAACTGACTAGTTTATGTTATCTTGCACTCAGTGAAGATTGATTATGGTAGAAACCAGGCAATTTCCTTTTGACTTTAATAATGTATTCTTATGATAATCTTGTGGCCTCTCATCTAATAGTTCTGAAAAGCTGGTTGATGCATATCATTGAAAGGGCTGCAGACCAAAATGGTTAATTTGGGCTCTTGGAAGACTTGTATACAGCTCCCCATCAAGGAGGAGACAGGTGGAGAAAATGCAAATAGGGACTTTCCCATGCTGCTTTTCAGTTAGCACTGACTTCTGCTGATTAGGAGCTTGCATGTAGTCTTGGGAAAATGGTCTTCCTGGGAAGGCTAACCCAGGTGGGGAGTTGGGCTTGTAACTCTCATGGTCGTAGGAAGATTGTGTTTCTGACACTTTTCCTCATGTTTCGTAGCCTGTGTTAACGTTTTATGGTTGGGAGCTTTACTGCGTTATAGGAATTCTGAAGACCAGTGAAAGCTAAGGCAGATATGAGAACTGACTGCTGCTTGCTGACATCTGACATGTCCGTGTGCTAGCATGTGCTGGGTGCCTGCCTTTCTGTGGAAGGCATTTAGGATTTCCTAATACAAAATAGCAGTCTGCAGTCTAGCTGGCTGCTTTGCTTACAAGGGTTGGCCTTTCCACAGCAAATATTGCTACTAAGAAATATACCTCTAGCTGGTATTAGCTCAGATTTGCTATGTTTGAAGAAGCCTCCAGCCAATGATTGCAGAATTAAAATTCATCACACTTTTTTAAATGTGTGTATGGTGTTTTGACCACTTGAAAGATTGGTGTTGAAATGAAATGTCTTTTTAGTCCTAAACTGTAAGGAAAAGAAAGAAATGGGGAAGTCTTTTACAGACCCATTAAAAAAAAAAAAAAAGACCACCATAACCTGCAAAATATGTTAAGATGTTGTGAAAGGATGTGTGCTGCATGCTCTGTGTGTGAGAAAGCAGACTAGACTGAAGTGAAAATCTTACTGGTTTTAGGCTGGACGCTTCAGCACGCTTGTTGAATCACGTTACCTGGATTTTAGTTGAGATTACTGTAGCACAGAAGAAAGGAATAAAAATGTGACTAAATGGCCCAATTTTCAAAAATAAGATAGTCACTTTTGGGTGGAGACAGACACATCTTTAGTTTTGATTCTTTTGTTGCCTTTGAAAATCAGTTTTCTTTATTGTTTGGTGAAGGAAGTTTCCCAAATCAAACAAATGTTGACAGAATCAGGCAGCAGTATGTGAAGTGAAGTTGTGGTTTAACGACACCTTGTAAAAACCTTTCCTAGAGCACAGCAGTGATGTTATAGCTCAGAGAAACAATCTTAAACCCCACTGTAGCCCTACAGATACATTTTTAGAGTTGTGATCTGGGAATTTTTTTGTCCTTAAGGATTGAACCTACAAGAAAATGGACATCAGTGGGATCATCTACTCTTCTGCATTTCATGGAAGATGCACAGTGCCCTTTCAGACTGATTCAGTTGGATAGCAGCATACATCTTCTGTCATTACTTGTCTGCCTGAATTTGGGTCTTCAAATGCTGTTGTACATGTCCAAAAATCTCAGCATTGACTTTTCAAACAAAAGAAAATGTGAGATTCCTTCTGTGGGGGCTGAGCTCCAGGTCTGTTTGAACAGCATCCTTTCTCTGGATGGCAGCTAGTACCTGCTGCCTCAGAATAACATGAGGAACCTTCTGCTATTCTATAGCTTAGTAAAGGTAGATGTGGATGGAGACTTCCTTCCAGCTTGTTGAAAGTTCACAAAGGTTTCTATTCTAGGAGGGGAAAAAAAAAAATCTTGCTTCTGAGTTTTTGAGGTGCTTTGGGTTTTGTTCTTTTTCTTGTTTGTTGGTGGCTTTTGTTTTGTGGTGGTGGTGGTAGTTTTGTTGGTGTCAGTCAGAACTTCTCAGGGGCTTTCCCCGTTTTGAGGGACACTTGGAAACATGCCATGATTTTTGCTTTTGATCAAGCCACCACCTATTTCATTAGGGTAAGGGAATGGATTGCCAAGTTCCCAATCTCTCAGCTGTCATGCTTTCAACCCTTGTCTGCTTTTTGCTTCAGTTCAGGCCTTTGTGCTTAACTGGCCAGTGATGTATGGAGTGAGTATATAGCCTGTGATTATGTAGACTCTAGCTGGTTTTAATAAGACTTTCTTGCTTTTGGGGTGTTTGCTGGTTCACAGACTACTCAATCCAAGTTTCCATATTCATCTTTGTGCTCACTTGCAAACAGTCTAAGCTGTTTTTATTGGTGACTGACAGCAGTTAGGGCATCCCGTGTTGCTGTAAGAATGGCAGGCTGTTTCTTCCATGGACTGAGCAAATTGCACTTCTGTCTCTGTTACAGTTGGATTGTGACAGCCAGAGCTCTGTACCTGGATGAGGAAGGTCCTCACAGCACACTAGCAGTCTTCTGCTCTTCATTTGTGTTCAAGAGTGTCTTTGTGGAAGTCTGCTCCCTGTCCCACTCTTTTTCCAAGTGTGTTAGTGTTGCAGGAAGGTTGCTTTGTAAGGAAACGAATGCTGTTCCTGTGGGCAGCCTGATGTCTAATCAGCTTTCAGAAAACCCTGCATGGTTCTTGCCTGTGGTGCCACTGACAGATGAGCCTGAACTAGGGGAAAAGTTGTCAGCTTTTCTAGCTGTCCTCTTGTCACTAGAGTAGTGCTTCCAGAGCTCTGCTTGGTGTGAACTTCAACTCCTCATTTGTGTAATTCATGAACTCTAATGCTGCATTTAATGGCTCCCCTGGGAAAGTTTTACGAATATTTCTTGCTGCCAGGCACAATTTTCCCGATAGCCTTGCCAACATTTTTCCGTAGTACTGGTTCTGTTAGTCCTGGCTCCAGCCCCTGATGTATTACTGTTTTCTTAATGTTTGTGCCTTTCATTTGTTAAAAGATCTTGGAGCTTTTTGATGGATGAGGCTGTAAATCATGACAAGGCCAGGGGTCTCCTCTTCTTTGACCACTGGGAGGTTAAGTAAGAAAGAAGTTTAGTCAAAATTAGGATATTTTGGATGTAATTTTCCTTCTGGGACTGAAAACTTCTTGGGGAATACGTTTTTTTTTTTTCACCATGGCATGTGAATAAGTAGAGCCATGAGGCTACAAATGCTAAATTAAGTTAATTTAGGGAATTTGCTTGGAGTTCTTGATTTTTTTTCTTTCTCACCTCTGCAATATTACTTAGAAGAATATTTGATGTAATAAAAGGGAAAACCAGGGAGGTATTGGGCACCTTGGCATCTTGGAGAGACCATTTCAAAGAGGAGGAAAATTGACAGTAGCATGTCCTGTTGGTCACACTCAAATGTGGCTGTGGATGAGTTTGGTGGGCATATTTTTAGGAAATCCTTTGAAATACTTGAACTGTAATTTGTCAAAGAGGCAGCAACACCTCTGCCTTGGCAGGGAATGCTGAGGTCCTTTTTTGTCTCTGCCCAGTGTCAGAGACCCTTTGCTCTTAGTGCATCAAAAATGAGCTTCCGCCTGCCCATAAAGGATGTAGTGCCTCTGCCTGTTGTGCTGCCTGTATGGCAGTAAAAGGGAAGAGATAATTTTTTTTTTTGCCCTGTCCTATAGAGGAGGATGATCATAAGTCCTTACACTTGAGGTTCAGTTGTTTTTATTCAGGTCTGCTTCAATGGCAGTAGCAAAAAAACTCTCCAGTGTGCTGCAGCAGGAGTTGTGCTGAGTCTTGAGGTATGAATGGATTGGAGCGTACCCCTATGTTTTTTCATGTGTAGGTTCTCTCATTTCTGAACACAGGCCAGAAGATGACTCTTCTGTTTTTTTTGGCACTGAAGTATTTCAAGGACCTGAAAAGCTGCCTCTTGTCACTACTCACTTGATTTCTTATAGAAAGACAGTAATTTACCTTGGATTTACTACAGGGCTTTCTGCTAAATTACCAGAACTTGAGAAGTTTGCTTTGTGCAAAGTTAACTTTGTTCTCTCCACTCAACCCTAAATAATAAATATGAAAGGTTTATTAAAGCAAGTAAGTAAAACTCCTGGGGCTACAAATTCCACTTCTCACAAGAAATACCTGAAGCCATTCACTTGCTGAACCAAATGAGCAGGTATTGCAGTTCAGAGAGAAACAAATAATTATTTTGTTTAGAGGCTTTCATATCATGATGAGAAAGGAAAAGTATTATCTCTGAGGGGGAAAATAATTATTGTAATGTGTTTCTGCCCTGCCAGTAAGGCAGTTTTACTTGTTCTTATGTTTAGGTGCTTTTCTCTGATACTGCGTAACAGACACAAGAGTTAGGTAGAAATGCAAATGCTTTGATTACAGAAAGGCTTTTTCTGTATCTGAAGGCTGTCTTGAATGGAGTGTCTCTCATTTGTACTTAAATCAATTGCTGCATTTTTAATATTATGATGTGCTCCATAATGCATATTTAGTTCTAGAAGAATTAACCTGGCATGAGACTGTTGGCAAACAGGCCAGGATGGTGTCCGCTTTTAGATTCTGTGTAGCATTTTGCTTTAAGTGGCTAACAAATCTGTGCTAAGATAGCGCCTTTCCTTTTAAATGGGTGGCTGGGCCTAGTTCTGGGTTAACTGATAGCTTGTGGGATGAGAAGCTTGCTATTTAAGACAATAGTTAAAAGGTGAAGATTTCATCTCCCTCCTTCCTTATGCATGAGGCTTTTCCAGTAATACTAATATTTTATCATTGAAGCATTTTGCTGATAAATGAATATCAAATCTCAAGAAATGAGACTTTTAAATCCAACAAATGACAAGTACTTAGAGCTAGCCTTTCAGGAAAGTTTTGATGCGTTACAGAAACCAATGAAAGCCTGCCTGAAAACTTGGCAAACTGAGTGAAAGGAGTAGAAGATGGAAACTTCTTTCTCCTTCAGTAATGACCATGCTTTTAACAGTCATTAGAAAATACCTTTCTGCACAACCTCCCTGAAACTGTGAGCAAAGTTTTATTCAAAACTAGTAGGAAAGCTAATAACCTCTGTCCCTAAATGTTTTACTTCCCTATTCCCCTCTCAAGTGCATACTGGGAGCTCTTGTTTTGTCCTTGAACCTCTGAATCTGTGTGTGTGGTAGGTTTTTTCCTTGGTGTTTTTTTTTTTTCTTCTGCGGCATCTTTATTTTCTAAAATTTTGCTCACGTACAAAAGTAATCTGTTTGTATGTCTAGGAACAGCTAGATTACTTTAGATTACTTTCCCTGTTTGTGAAGAACACAGTTTGGCAAGTCAAGAGCAGTGGTGTGTGATGCTAACAGTTGGTGGGCAGACTCAAACTGGAAGTGTTTGTATTGACTTCTTGATGTCTTTGGCACAAAAGTGGCTTGGATGTGAAATAGCCTCAGTTTTGTGAAAACAAAATGTCCTCTGTTGGTTTTTGTCTGTTGTTTATCCTAACTCCTTTAATATTTCAAAAAAAGCCATAAAGGACTGACAGATTACAAGTTGCATGAAATATCAAAGTAATTATTTACACTTTTGTGCTGCTTTGTGCAGACATGAAACAATAAATACCCATAAAGTCTCAGAAGTGACACCCATACAGCTGGGGATTCGCAATTCCTCATGTGCTGGGGTTTGCTTCTCCTGCTTGTAGCTTTATGCTATATGTGATATTCCTGCATTTGGTTTTAAGTAAGCTCCAAGGGCTTAACTGGGTCTATAAAGCAGCGTCTGCTGGAAGCCAAATTGAGGTGAGATGCTGCAGCTCATGTGTCTGGAGTTGGCTGTGGGGTGGGGAGGAACAACCTTTTCTTGCAGGGCCTTTGGTGATCACTGAATCTTGGTGATGCATATGGCTGCTGCCTCAGGTGACTTGTGGGGAGCACAACTTCTAGTCTGTAATCTCTTACGCTGTGTCGTGATGTGGCTTTCTTCCTTGACCTGTCCAAATAATTGAGACAGTAGCTGCTTGTCACTCCAGGCAATTGTCAGGCACAAAATGATTTGTTCCCTCTGGCTTGCATTCGGTAGACAGGTGAGGTTATTGTGCAGTCATCAAACACTTGAGCTTAAATCCTGGAATCCCTCTCACTCTCAGATGAGATTCAAACACCTTGCTGCTTAAAATATCCTAGAGGATTTTATTGCCGTGTTAGTAGAACAAATCTAGTGGTGTCGTTGCTGGGTGGGTTTGTTTGTTTTTAATTTACTGTCCTAAATTACTGAAGAGTCAGAGTCTGATGGGAAGAGTGATAAAATGCCAGATTACACAAATGCAAGAATTCATGTGTGGGCACTTGAATCAAGTCTGTGGCTGAACTGTGCCGCTGTTTAAAATGTGATGCGTGACTCTAAATGATTGTAATTCACTGTCTTTAAACAGGGAGAACGTGAGCTCGAGGAAGGAGGTGTTGGAACGCGCTTGACTCAAGAGAACTCTGGGAAGAAGGAGGGTGGAAAGAGAGAGATGATAACCCCAGCTCTGAGAGAAGTGCTCACAAAACAAGGTGGGGCTCTGCAAAGACCAGGTGGTGGACCAGGCTTTGAAGTCTTAATGCTAGGCTTTCAACAGAGCAAGTGAAAGGTGGTGTTATTTATGTTAAAAATATTGCTCTGGACCGTCAGTCATAGCAGGCTCTAACCAGAGGCAGGACAGAGCTTGGGTAGGGGCTGTTTATACCTGATTGTTACAGGGGAAGAATCTAAAGCGTGATGCACACTAAAACATATGGAGAGTATATCAGAGTTGAGAGAGTTTTAATGTTTCTGCTAAGGCAACTTCTGAGAGAAAGTGGTAGTCCAGCATGCCCCTAGCTCCCAGAGTGTGGGTTTCTCAAAGAATATTTAAAGATCAGCTTTGCACCTCTATTTTGCATCTTAGGCCCCTGCTTTTATTTCAGTTTCAAACTGATTTTGTTACTGAAACTTTATTTCCAGAAGTGGAAGTAGTTCAAACCAACAGTCCACTAGATGATTAGATCAGTAGCTGTCTAATGAGCTGTAGAGGACAGTTTTAATGAACTTAATGCCTTTTTTTTAAAACAAAGGACAAGCATAATAAGAGCCAGACTGACAGCCCTGCAGTTCAGAAGCCTCAATTCTGAGTGGCAGAGCCAGGGGAAGGGTGATGTGAGCTTCCCTGTGCTACTCACTTGGAGACTAATGGGAGTTTAGTCTTAATTTCTTTTATTTCTTAGGATGAGTGTGCTCAGTTTTCTTGCTTGCTAAATCAGTAGTATCTCTCCTGATGCTTCTGGGAACAGGTTTCTGGTTATTGCAGTGGAGGCATCTTGCTACAGAGCTGGGCTCTGAAGTTCTAATCATGACCTGTGTGAGTCCAGCAGGTGTGGGATCCCAACACCTTTGCTCACCAGGATCATGACCATTCTTTGGCCTAAGCTTTTGTAGGTGACTGGTGGTGTTTTCTGCCATGAAGTATCTGACATGTTTGGTTACTGGGTTTTTTTTCATTAACCTTAGCACAGTTATAAAACAGAGCCTTTATTTTAATTCATAGTCTGAAGGAATAAAGCAAAGACTTAGAAAGGAGCGGTAGTTACCCTGCCTCCTCTCCATGCCCATAGTGGTGGTGCTGCTGGCTGTGACCAGTGGAGGGATTGTAGGATGCTGGTTCAATAAATCTTTTCAGCTTCAATTCTGAAGGCTGTAACATGGTGGCAGTTACACTGCAGCATGCTGCAGAGCATCTGGGACACTATTACAGCCTTTTATTTAGTTACTACTGTCTGTGTTTTGATTCAGAAATCTAATTGTTTTATCTGCCTGCAAGGAAGTTTAGGGGATCAGTGGATTTAACTAGCAGGCCTGGGGGAGTGGGCTGCTGGAAACATGGCTGTCTAGAAATGGGCAGTGGGGAGGTAAGTGTGTTTGTGTGCTGCAGGTGCCCTGGTTTGAGAGGTTGGAGGGGCTACTGACTCTGTGGAAGGGTGCACAGAGTGCCCCAGACACCTCAGTTTGCTTTGAGGCACGGGAACCCTAGGTGGACTGTGGAGACTGCCTGTAGTACTGAGTTCTGAGAGGGTGGCTTTCAGCACACTGCCCTGGCTTTTTTGTGGTGCAGGGCTCTCTGCTGGCTCTGCCTTGTGCTGTGGTAGTTAGGATGTTTCACACTGGCTTGCTTTCTTATCCAGTCTGTATTGGTTTGGTTTTGAGGAGTGAATGAAACTGTGGTTTTCTAATGGTATATAAAAAGTGGTCATTTGGAAAATTACAACAGTGCAAGAGGGAAAGTCACCTTCCTACCATAATTTTTTTGACACAAAGGCAAGCTCCCCAGAGAACTCAGATTTCCTTGTGATGTTCCAGGGAACAGGAATTTATTAGCCATATAAGCAGATATGTATTTCTCCCTTCCTTCAATATTCAGGGTGATGCCAATATTGTATCAACTAGTAGGTTCTACTTACGTAAATCTGCAGTTACAAAGATTTAAAACTGTTGTATTTGTGTTACCACTGCCTCTTGCAGGCACAGCCCTCCCTTCCTTTCCTGTGCTGCTCACCTAACTCTTTAATGGTCATTCAGCAGTGAAGAAAAGCTGCCTTTTTTTCACATCATATAATGTTTTCTTTCTGCAAATAACACACCAAGACAGGCTTATGTGGTTATAAAAATAAAACAACTCCCTTCTTCCCTCAGCAGCGTTCCCCTCAAAATAACAAGTGCAATGTAGTCAAAAGATAATCTGATTTATTTAGCAACAACTGGTTGCTTTGGGTGTAAGTTCAGTGTCTCTTCAACATTATCCCTGAGGGCACAATTAGCCCAAGAGGAAGGAAACCAGTGCTAGTGATTCAGGAGAAAGCTGCTCTTTTAAATTGTAGTTGCATAACAGAAGTTTGCCTTTGAACAGCATCTCTCCAGGATATTGTAATGCTCACTCTTCTTATTTTTGATTCACCTTCAGACAAATTTACCTTCCAGTAGGTAAACTGCATATTGCTTAAACAATAGTTTTATTTTAGCAGTGGTATTGAATTTCAGCTAAATATAGCCTCACCTACTGGGTTGTATAGATGTTGGTCCTCATAGTTGCTTGGTTGCAAATACCTTTATAAAAGATGCTCTGTAACAATTGCTTTTTAAAGTCATAGCCAATATTGTGTTGTGAGAAAATACTGATTCCCTTTCAAACAGTGTTCAGTCTTGCATGAAATACAAATACAGCACAAACTATTTAATGCCTCCAAGTAACAAGTATAGTGGGAGAGAGGAGTTGCTAGTTTGAAGCATTTGGCTGTGTGTTATATTTGCAGTGGTACCATTTTGCTGTGTTAATACCTTAGCAATTTCATCTGTTTAGATGTCATGAAATAAACTGAAAATAGAAACAAACTTTTCACATTAATGTTTTTTGTATTATGATCTAACATGATTAGTTAGATACAGCCTAACATGTTTATATTTGCTTTCTGCCGTTGTGTAGATTCTTGAAACAATCCCTGCTGGGCTGAAAGTTGTGGGTATTTTTTTGGGGGTGGTGGTGTGGTGTGTGGGGTGTTTTTTGGTTTTTTTTTTCTTGGCCTGGTTAGCAGGAGGATTCTGTACATGGTGAAGTTTGCCTTTCCAGAGCTGCTGATTTTTCAGGAAATGCATTTAAATCCTTTTTAGCTTCAGGGGCCATCTCAAGCTGCTGTTTTAATAGGAAAGATGACTGAAAAAAACCCCCCACCCTAGTATGAATCCATTGGGGTTCCTTCAGTGTCCCCTCTATCAGCTGTGCTTATTTTAAGAGTACAAAATCTTGACTGTCTTTTTATGTTTTCCTGCTGCTATAACGTCAGTACAGCAATAGTGCAGAGACCTGTGCTCTATTTGGGTTGTTAACTATCTTTAGTCTTAACTGCTCTTTGATTTTCCAAATGTTTTATTGATAGCGATGGTCAGACTGAAAGCCAACTCAAACTGTCATGCCAAATGTGAAAGCAAAGACTGGTAGTTGGGGTAATCATGGTTTTACTGCAGCTGACTTCATGAAATATTTGAAGGTCAAACATGATATTGCCCAGTGACAGCCAGTTTCATCATCCTCATCAAGCTACAGTTGTGTTTAGCAGGGTTTCAGGTCATCTTTGATGGGCTTCTCCTAAATGTGCAGGAATAAACTGAGAAAAAAACAAACCCAGATCCCTGAAGAGCTGATTGTTTGCTTAGATTCCAAGGACCTGGATTTCTTAAGCAATTCATGACATGTATTTCCAACATGCTCTTTGCTTTGTTCTTTTCTACTGTAGCACTATTAAAGCTGTGTGTTTTGTGGTAGGCAGTGCATTGGGAATGTATTAATGATACCCAAAGACTGACTCCACTGACATTGTGTAAATTATTCTGTGGTGTTGCTGCTACTACAGGTGCAGTTTTGCTGCAGTCCAGTTGGATTGTTCTGTCTTTACTGGTTAAGCAAGCCTACAATTTAGCACCAGGGTGTCCAGGATACTTCTATTTTACTTGTATCCAAAGGCAAGTGGTATTGGGGAGACAGCTTGTATCTGAAGTAGTACAGGCTGCTTCAGTAACCACTCATTTTCATGCTTTGACTTCATGGTTGATAAAGACACACTTTGATCAGTGTTTTTCAGTATGTATGGGCAATCGGGAGGCTGACATCAGAAAAATATTGAAGACTGGGCTTTTCAAGTGCTTACCAGCCTTGTTTGAAATCAAATTTTTGAAAGTACTTGGTGGTTTTTGCTGTCCGTTCTTTGACTGGGGTTTCCAGTGCCTGCAGCTCTGAGCTCTTGACAGTCTCAGCTTGGCTCACTGTGTTGAGCTTTCTGAGTGTCCAGACTTTAGAAATGAGATCCACTGTACAAAGATGTTGCACAGATATTGGTGCTGCTGGATGTATAATTTTGCAGGCCATGTGCTAAAATGTTTGCGTGCATCTTTGGGATTTGGTGTGCTTTATATACAGCTAGGAAACTCCAGGTGGCACTAGCAGCTCGCAGCTGGGCCAGGGATTGGTAACGCTGGTGCAGTCCCTGAATGTGCCACAGTATTCAGATACTGCCCATGAGAAGACTGAAAATTAGTTTGAAAAGGAGAAAACTGTTCTTAAGCAAGCAGAATAAATACAATGACTGAAACCAGATGAAGTTAAGCATCCTAAACTTTCTTGCAGTTCTTAGAAAATGTCTGTGTAAATAAACAGCAAATACATGGTTAAAGGGGAAGAATCCAGGAAGCAGAAGATGCTGAAGTCCCACAGTGTGGACGCTGCCAAGAGCTGGTGGTGAGCTGACTGCAATACTAATTTGCTGGCACAGATGTAGGAGCTTATCAGGAACAGAGTAGATGGCACAAGCTTGGTTTTGCGGGCCTGATTCTTCCCTTGTGTAGTTGCTGGAGTTGGTAGAATTACTACATGTATAATAGGGGAAAATAAGCATAAATGCATTTATATTTGAAGTGCATTGATTTTATTTTTTTTTTTAAGATTTTGGAAGGGCTTTGGAGTTTATTGGTCTTTGAAATTAAGTCTATTAAGCTGGAACAAAATTTAAGATACAGTCAGGCAAGGATAAAATTTGTTGTCCTTTTTTCATAACATGAGTTTCACCAAACAAGGGGATAGCTTATGCAAATGGAAATGTGGAGAAAGAGATGTGCCTGGAATGACTGAGAAAGAGCAGCTCAATAAAACACAAAGAAGACTTTGTCTGTAGCAACTTGTAGTTCTATTACTCTGGGTACTTGAGGTGAGAGGAGGTCTCAAGAACTTGCAGTTGATTTGGGGGATGGATTAAGATGGGATGGCCTACTGTGGTGTTGATGACCATGGCCTTCCTTCTATAAGACATGCTTTGCTGTGGTTGCTACTAGTGGAGGTCACTAACATGACCCGTTCATGGCAAACATTTTGCAACAGCTCAGCAAATGGTCTGGCTTACCACATTGCCTTTTGACAAAGGTGCCAGATACAAAAGGCTTTTCTTGGTTTTCTTCAGTATCTGTTGATAGAGGTAAAAATATCAGGGTGTCTCTGGCTGTATTTGTCAAAGGCATAATCTGACAACAAGTTATGTATTTGAATATTGGAGGTTTTATATTCCTACTGCCAAGGCAGTTCTGTACTGCAAAGGAAAAGGTGCTCTTGGGTTAAAATGGACATCTGGGTGTAAGTGAAAAGCCAGACTTTAAGAATTTTTAGATCTTTTATGATCAGCTGTTGAGGCTGGATTTTATTATAGCTACTGGCATTCCCACCCTTGAACTCTGCCAGTCTCATTTTCTTGATACTAGATTAGGTTTGGTTTGCCTGCTGAAGCAGCTATATTTCTTTCACTAACCTTAGTAGGCTTTTACTATGTGTTAAAAATGTTCAAGATGGTTTTTGTTTTGTGTACAATGAAAAGGATCTGGTGCAGCATTTCAGCAGCCCCACTGAAAGACCACACTTCTCATCCGTTCTGGAACAATAGCATTTTTGCATACAAGGTACAGTCCCGCAATCCTTTCTTGCTTCCATGAGCCCAAAGCAGGAGTGAGGACACAAGTCCTTCCACAAATCACAAGTATTTTGTGCTTTAAGAGCACTTTTTTTTGAAAAAGAAGAAAAACCCTAAAGTAGGTCTTGATGTGCTTTGCAAGGTTTTATTGAAGATTGAGCAGTGCTAGGAATGAAACTGGAGGTTTCTTCTATCGCGCTTGGGCAATCTGAGTAATTCTACTTCTTTCTACATTTGCATAAAATATTGATATAATTTGAACAGGTTCCTTTTACAATGGCATTTCTAGTTTGTTTTCCTTACTAATTTTTAAGCTTTAGTCAGAACATTGTCTTCGCAGTGGCTCAAGTGCATCAGTAGTATTACAACTTTCAAAATGATCCTTGAAGTGGTGGTGGTGGATTACTGCTCTGTCACTGACCTTCAGCTCTGACCCTTTTAAACTGTACTCTTGCAAAACAGCAGAAAATTGGAAACTTCTTCCCTGTAAACATTCTCCTAGTGTGAAGTTCCCTTTCTGCACTGAGTTTCAGCTTTAACACATAATCATTGCTTAAGCCCAGAGGGCTTTTTAAGGAGATTGCTTGGTAGAACCACACTTATTTGTCAGCTGTATGTCACTCTTGGAAGAAAAGCATTCTGAAAGTCGTTGGAGGTTGTGAAGCACAAGGTGACGTCAGATTGGCTTTTACCAAGCTTATGGTGACTGCACTCTTAGAGAAGGATGGCTAAGTCTTGTACGTTTTCGGGGATTTTTTTTTCTTTTTCAACCACTATCTACTTCATCTTTTCATAATTAAATCTGCTTTGTGCTTTCAAAGTCTTCTGTCGCAACAAGGTTTGGGTGGTATAGGCATCTGAACTGGAAGGTGCCTTTGGGTTTTCTTCCAGATGTTTTGCCTTGTTGGGATAGTTAGCAATCTTTGAAAGTTGTTCAGTGTGGCTTTCTTACAGGTGCATTTTTTTTTTTTTTTTTAGACTGTGCGGGTATCATGGCACTGCTTCTGCTATGGACAGTTGAAGTTGTAGTAATTTGGTTTATCTTACATGTTCTGTTTTCAAAATTAAAATGGCATAATTGCTCACATGGATGTAATTCATTAATATTTGGGAGCTTAGAAAGACTTGCTAAGTGTATGGCGTTGGTGAACTAGCAAAACATGATTGGAATACCTTGATATCGTGGAATGTGACATGGATAAATAGCAGTGTTCTGTCTCTGGCTGAGAGCTCAGTAGGGTCCCTTGATGAATTCTTTGAATTTCAGGTAAAGGACTTCTAAAACTATTATGTACATGATAGTCGAAATGCTGCAATGTAGTTTGAAACGGTTACAGAACAGTTTTGTCCCAGACAATGAAGCAGTCACAATCTGTGACACTGGCCATCTCTTTGGTTAAAAGTGCCTGTGGTCTATTAAATTCCAGTTGGATTGTCAGGGTGAGCAATTGCCGAATGTTTATCAGCTTAGTGTTATTGCCTGATAATACTAATTTCACACAAAAGCTTGTTTAAAAGCTTAATTCATGTCTTGTTATAGTAAAAATGACACTTAATTTCAGTGAAGTTTGGCAGGCTTCTAGGTCGTTCAAAATTCATCATCTAGCTCAGGATCAACTAATTCACAGACTTCAGATTCGACATTCTTGTGCCTCTAATAAGGAGTTGAGCTGATTATTATGAGCCTACTTAAAATTTAAGGAATTCTTTGAATATTAGGCTGTAGAAATAATAAATGGATTGGGTTTTTTCAGCCTTAATATCTGAAGGTACATAGGGACTGTGAGCAATGTCCCATCAGGGCAACACACTGCATTGTTTGGAAAGTGGCGTATCCAGATATTTACTTAGTTATTGCTCACAAGTAATATGCCCTAAGAGCAAAAAGGTGAATGTGTTCACAGTGAGCCCTGGCATGCATAGGTACAGACTTCTGGTCCACGAGTAAGATATGATTCAACCACCGTTTGCCTTGGCAGAGCCACAGTGAAGTTGTGGCAAAGCTGATGGAAGAGATGAGCTATCCTGAGCTTTCCAAAGGGTTGTTCAGCAGAAGCTACAATGTGGACCCTCAGACTGCTCTTGAACATGTTTTCTGACGTTTGGTTGAAAACTTAGCACTGCTTGGTTCTTTAACCCTTTGTACTTTCTTCTAGCCCAGACTGGTTTGCTGCCTGTGTTACTAGCAGTAAACCAATACTTGAAGAAACAGGCTTTGCAGAGGTGGGAGGACTCCGCTTAGCTGCGGTAGATGTGTAAAAAGTGTTCAGCCTTGGTCACTGTCCCTGACCAATTTTATTTAATTTCCAAATCTGAAAAAGCATGGCATTGCTAGTGTTCACTGCGTTGGCTTAGCAGGGTAACCATGCTTTTTACAAGAGTTACCAATGAGGTGAAGACCCAAGTTCAACAGCTTCATACAGTGGTTTTAAGAAGTTCTGCAAGTATATGCTGTTTCTTCCTGTAACCATAGCTGTGACTCCTGGCAGCAGTGAACAAGATGAGTAAACCCCTGCTCATCACTAAAGCTGGCTGAAGTTTGTAAGACTGTTTTGATGTTGAATGTGTACAATTTTTTTTGGCCTTTAAAGGAAGCTGTGGGTGCTCCACATGGTGGAAGTTGATTTAAGTAACTTAAGAGAAAATGCTGCAGCTTTGGGCTCCGGAGCTTGGCACCTTGCTCAGTTTAGCTGCTTCCTTTCTTTCCCTTAAACAACTCTGCAGCTGATCTGGGCAAGCGTGTCCTATTTCCAATTTAATTTTAATCTAAAACTCATTTTAAAGCAGCCATATTACTTCCACTGACAAGTGATCTGTGAGAGAATAATCTTACGTGAATGCTGTTGCTGGCTTCTGAAAAATGGAAAAAAAGGCTGGGGCTGTGCTGGTTGACACCAGCTGAGCCTGGCTTGGACAGCTGTATTAAAGGGAGGAGGAACACAGCACCCTTTTCAATGCTTGTCAAGAAGTCCTGTAAGGACATGAATTTTAGCAGCATGGGGAGGTCTCAGCTGAGATTACACATTGCTGGACAAGCCTGTTGGCAAAGAAATGCTTGAGAAATAGGCAGGACAGACCCAGCGTGGGAGAGATGATGTGATGCAGACAAATGCAGTTGTGTGCACTTGGCTGTGCTTCTGACAAGTGTCAGTCAGAAGTTGCCACAAAGTCTTCTGGGTCTTACCCAGTCCTAAATAAAGATGTCCCCAATATTGCATGTGGCTTTGGAGACTATTGGTTCCATGTTAGGAGGGCTGATCAGGGTTACACTGATGCCTTTCTCCAGGAAAGAATTGGATGATTGCTATGTGAAATACCAAGGCTTTTTCGTTTACAGAGTTCTTTCTTCCTTGCTGTATCAGGGGTTATGCATTTAGTGGGGAAAATGTTGAAATATTGTCCATTCCCACAGAGCTGAAAATGGGAGAGGGAGCTCAGGACATGGGAGCAGCCTGACGAAGTCCTCAAAGCCTTACTTAATCTTGCAGTTGGCTCCTGCCATCTAACAGGGGGTCCCCACTGCCTGGCCCTGCCAGCCATCTCCCCTGTGCTGGCCCATGTGTTTATGCAGGCTCCTGGAGGGTCACCTCAGGGAGCTGTTCAGGCCAAGATTGCACATGTGCTAACCTCCCAGCAAGGTTAGAACCAGCAGGAGATGGGAGCAAATACCAGGTTAAGAAGAAAGAGGAGCGTGGGCTGATGTCTGCTGGGTTTAAGTTGCAGAGTAGCTAGAGCAGCATGCTCTAAATGCTTTATGATACCTTGTTAGCCACGTGTGTGTCAACACAGTTTAGTTTTTAGCTAGTGCAGCTGTTGTGGAATCTGCTGTCACTGTAGTTCCTGACTGGCTCAATGTCCCAGGATGTGTGGAAGACTTTGGGGCACAATCACGCTCCCAAGGGATCTTGCTGTGCAGGAAACACATGGTGACAAATGAGCAGGGCAGGGTAATTGTGCTGCTTTAAATTGCAGGAAGTGAAGGCCAGTTCTTCTGCTGAGCAGAAGGCTTCTTTTGCTTGTTAAGTTCATGCTGGCTGGCAGGAAGGAGACTTGATACCTAAAACTGGATGTATTTTTTTCCCCCCTTGAAAGTGTTAACAAACATCAGCCTAAAGCAGCTAGTTGAGATGTGCTGGGTTTGGGGACAACCAGGACACTGATGTATAAACACTACTGTGTGAATGACACAGTGAGGCTTCTCAAATCCCTCTTATTTTTATGCTGATTTTGAAGTGACTTTTAATCCTTCAGACATATTGGTCTCTAAGCACTTTTTTCAAAGAGGAAAATAACCCAACTCAAGCAGTTTGGGTAATAATAGTACTTGATGCTTAACGAACGTTGTGGAATTAATCCTCCTGGACCAATAAATTTAAATTAAATTGTGTTCATCTCGGCTGGGGAATGGGGAAGTGCTGTGAAATCGGCTTTTCTCAGGGTATGGAGGAGTGGCTGCCTTACAGTGGCTCCACCATGGCCAGTGGAGGTAGAATTGGTGAACCTGTGAAGTTTGGGTTCAGGCTGAGCCCTGCAATTTGGTTCTCTTCCTCTGCCCTGGCAGCTGCACTGTGAATCAGATGTTGTCCTCCAGGCTTGGTCAGACCTGCCAAGGAGTGATGGAAATAGTCCCCTTCATTCTGGAGAAGAGTCTGTTCTAGGGTGATGGCTTGGGGCCAGGGAGATGCTTCTAGTTTCCTGTCCTGCTCCCTCCCATGTGCTGTTCCTTGGGGTCAGTAAGGTGGTCCCACATTGCTGAGCTAGTCCTGTTAGTCTGCTATCCTGTTATATGGAGAAATCTTCTGGCCACCCCCAGCTGATTCCAACAAGAATGAGTAATGTAAGTAAATCTTACTCTCATCAAGAGAAACTTCCAAGTTGGCCAAAGTGCATTGGGTGGCCATGGCCTTTGCTGTGATATGCAGGCTCCTAGAATCAAATGGTGTGCTGCGGGTGGGTGCTGACATCTTGTTGGTAGTGTCACCTTTAGGCTAATGTGGAAGAGCAGCACTGAAACTGTGATGCTTAATGTTGTGTATCAATTGGTATGTTTTGTGTATCAATTATTGCAGGTCAAAATCAATTGTTCAATTATTATCTTGTTTGTTTTTAGGTTACAAACTAGTTGGAAGCCATTCTGGGGTGAAGCTCTGCCGATGGACAAAGGTATGCTCTCTTTTCTTTTTTCACTTTATAAATTAAAAAAAAGTAGTAGAGATTTGGGTATTACTATTTCCAGATGAAATAACATTTACCTACACAAGAACAAATTTTGTCTTCCAAGCTGTAGTTCTGCTTTTCAAGCTATTAAAATCCTTCTGCAGAGAGTGAGAATGTGGCTGTGGCAAAGAGCTGGGAACACAATTTTCTGTTATTTTTCCTGTTGTTCTGCTGTCTGCTGAAATATTTCCTGCCTACCGAAATACATGGCAGGAGCAGAGCACTGCAGTGAAAAGTGGGAAGGTTACGTCACCAGTGTGAGGTCTTCTGAAACAAAGACAACACAGTCCATTATTACACTCGAATGGGCACACAAGGGCATTTGAACTTCTTGTTCTGTGACTGATATATCTGGCTTGCGACAGTCAGTGCTCTTCCACTGGTTTTCAGCATTTGTCAAATAAGCTTCAGATTGAGAGGTAGCTGTTGCTTCTTAATCCTGGGACTTTTTAGAAATTACTATGTGGGGGTGTGTATGTATGTAGTTGTACATAATATGTCTGTGTGTATGTTTACATATGTATGAGAGAACTCGTCCTCTAAGCTCTGCGTTTGTATTTTTTCAAGTATGCAGACTTAAAAAGGTTCCTGGCAGAGGCACCACAGCCCTGTAGAACAAACTTCAGCCACTTTGGTATGTTTTAGCTGTCCTTTTCAGGTCCCTGAGAAGCTCAGAAGTTGAAAGCTGGTCAATAATGTTACATATTTAGGGAGTAACATTGATACAGCATACTAAAGCCTTCAGCATTCGTGGGATGATAAATTATGGGAAGCATCATCTCATTAAAATGCCAGCACATTTCTAATTCTTGTGCTGTGTCAGTGATCAGTTCCTTGGTCTCTTAGCTCTCTTTTGCTGCATGATTAACTTTGTTTATTTTTGAAAAGAGCTCTTTGAATGGCAATCCACCGAAGTGGGTGGTTGCAGTGAGGTTTTCATATTGAAATGCCTGGTATCAATGAACTGTTTCATCAAAGGACTTGTTCTTGTGAATGGTTTAAAGTGCCCTGTATTGTCATGAATATTTGTAAGACATACTGATCCCACTGATGCTTCTGCTGTTTACTCTTAAAATATTTCTCTCCTATCACTTTTAATGTCAGAGAAGGCCATGAAATGTTTAAAGAAAAAGTTGTCAAACTTCATCAGTGCTGTGACTGAGAGAAAACCAGAGAACCTGTTTTTATTAAAGAACTGGAATTTAATGCAGCACTGTAAAGCCATTTCACAAAATAAATAGCAGCTCTGTGTGCTTAGATAGGACCATACTATTTTTAGCTTAAGCAGGAATTGAATGTAAAGTATTCTAATAAATTGAGCTGAAATTGGTTACAGGCAGTGGCTTTGACTCAGATTCACACCAGTATGTGAATATCTTTAGGAGGCTTGTTTGAGATTTGTATCAGCAGAAAGCAGGAGCAGGGCTGGAAGGATTAGTGTTAAGTAGAGTTTCATAACGATATCTCAGATTAAAATGATTGTGTTCTGTCATATTCTGGAAAAGAGTGTAAAACCTGCAAATTAAGAGTTGTCGATTTGTCTGTTTTATGAAATTCAAAATATAACTTGCGGTCCTAGAATTTGTGGATGTGGGTAGAATAAACAGCTTTTCCATTTTGTTTAATCTTTCAACTGTATGAAAAGGCTGTGCCTATGTTAGGGGTTACCTGTGTATTCTTTCTCTGCTGCTCAGTGGAGAATTTCTTTTGGGTCACTAGGACTCTTCAGGTAGGGGATGGTATATTAAAAGTTACTGTGTCATATTTTAGATTTTCTCTTGAGAGTAGTAGAGATCCTGTCTCATTTATTATTATTTAACTGAGATAATGAAAGACAGTCTTAGCTCCAAGCAACTTGCATGCTAAATAGGAGTTAAAACCCAGCGGGAAGGCTACTGTGGTTCTACTGTGAGGAGAAGTGCAGCGTCCTGCTGGAGCCGCTGACTGGTATGAATGAGAGTTTATAAGGTCAGGGTATTTATTTAATTTAGTACTAGAAGAAATACTCTACTAGACAAATGAAAAGAATTGAGTGTTCAGTAGGGCAGCCTTGAAATTGATCCTTGTTACTCTTTAGTGAGCTTTTACAATAATATTTCTTGCAGCTTAAGTGGCTTCACCTGCTTGCTTTTGTTGGCTGATTCAGTTAAAACTTCAGTAAAGCACATTGTCATGCTGTGGTGTTGCAAGTGAGAAGTTATTGATTATGTTAAAGTTTCTTTCCTCTAAAACAGTTATAAATTCGACATCATAAATGCCTTTTTTCTGTAAGGGTGTATATAAACAGTCATGCTACATACTGATCTGTGTGCTATGAAACTTCTTAAAACAGTCTGCCTCTGTCATTATTCAGACCTGCTTCACAGCTGTGACCTCGCTTGCAATGTTTGTCACAGGCGACTTTGAACACTGAAGCTGCTAGTGACTGAAAACTGCAAATATGCCTAGGGAGCAGATTTCAAACCTTTGCACTCAGTTTGGCTACAGATAGTGTGTTTTTAACTTTCTTGGTATTTGTATGTGTCTTTCTCTGCTGTTAGTCGATGCTTCGAGGCCGAGGAGGCTGCTACAAACACACATTTTATGGAATTGAGAGCCACCGCTGCATGGAGGCCACGCCGAGCCTGGCTTGTGCAAACAAATGTGTCTTTTGCTGGAGGTAAAATACTAATGCAGTTTTACTTTGAGATGGGGGATCTGTGCCTCTCTGTCCCCTTCCTGTTCCTCAAACCTAGGGCAGGGTTAGTTGTGTGCCCTTTTCACTTGGAAACTGGGGGAGGAAGGATTTGGAAGGGAGCAGTGTTACTCTCTCTGTACTCTTTTCCTTCTGAGAGCTGCAGAGCATGTGGGTCAGGGATTGCTGGAGGTGAGCTGGGTCGGTGAGCTCCACATCTTGGAGGCTGAAAAGGATCTGAGGGCTCCCAAGTACCACTTCCCCTAGAGCAGTGTCCTGTGCAGCCAGGTCTCAGGCCCCAGCAGGTGCAGGCTAGCTGGGGACCAGCAGGGAGGCAGGAGACAACTCCTCTGTTTACTGCCCTGCAATTTCCACTGCTACCTGCACTGAGCACCTGGTAGAAGTTTGATTGATTGCCTCTGGAGATCACTGTCTGGAACTCCCTGTGGCTCCTGGTGCTCTGGGGAACACAAGCTGGCTCATGTTGTGCAAAGGCACCAAGGTGCTAAGCAATGTCATTATCTAGTATCTTTTGTTTTGAAATTGGACCATTTTTCTTTTTCCAGATACCTTCACCCCACCAATTCAACTGCATTTTCAGGGAGTGAAAAGTGTTGACTTAGTAGCTGTTGCTTTCCTAAAACACTAGCTAATAAATGACTCTTATATTTTAGTCAGTAAAGTGACCCCTTTTCTGAGCAGAATTGCTTTGCTGTTAATTCTCTAAAGGAAATGAACTTTGCCGGGATCTGAACTGTGAGCTGCTCTAGCCCTGCTTCCTCACCAAAATGCCTGGAGTTTTGAGGGAGGGTTTTGCTCGGCTGGAGGAGTGCAGGATGGGATCGGTGAAACAGAGAGGCTCAGCAGAAATAAAAGCAGTGACATGAAAGCATACTGAGTGGGAGGATGTGGAGGCTATTCTTTGAGTTCTTTTGTCTTCTACCTTGCTAGCTAATTCATACCGTGGGGGCTGTGCTGCTTTTGGTATTTATGCCTACCCTGGGGGGCTGGCTGCCAATAACACCCATTCCATCCCTTAGCCTGGGTGTCCAACACTGCAATATTTCCATGGAAAACCAGCCAAATTCTTCTGAGTACACTTCCTGTCTTTCATAGCTTCAAGTTTTAATAATGCAATTATTTCATGAGAATATTTAAATGACAGCATCAGTGCAGAATAACTGCTATAATTTTGAAGGTGCTTTGAAGATCTCTCCCATGTTAGTGTTAAGTATAAGCATTAGATGCTGGTCATCCTGTTAAGTTTGCATTTGGGAGTCTATTCCAAAATGTTAATTGGTGCTCTTGATGGTCTTTCATCATATCCTGGCTTGAAAGGACACAGCAAGTGGCATGTTTAATGTGCAAGTTTTGCTGCTTTTCTTCAGAGCAATCTAATGACTGGGAAGAAAAATGTACTGCTCATATTTTTTTCCGTGTATCACCTAGCAGTGGTGCATTTAATTCTGCAGTGGTGACTGTACCGGTAGGAAGACGATTACTGTGCATGTTATCTCTCTGTCCCTACACAAAAGTTGTATCATAAACAACAAATAGAAAGCAATAACATCATCAGAATGAGGCATTTTGTTCCTAATATTGTACTGCAGACCACTGATGCTGTTCCCCTTCAAAGTGACCCAACTCAGTATTTTGTAGCAGCAGCAGCCTGTGCCTGGAGTATGGGACTGATTCAGGGAAGTCAAACAAGTGCAAATTGAAAAGTTCAGTAATTGGGATAAATCACCATGTGTGATACATTCCAGGTGCCTCTAACTCATCATCATGTAACTGTCACTTTTAAAAGGGATCCTGAAAACAGTAGCCTTAATGATAACAGTGCTTATTTCACTAATGGTAGCAACCTGAATTCAAGGAAACAGCTTTCCAGGGGGACTGTGCTGAACAATGTTCTCACTTATTTACCTTCTGGTGAAGTGCATTGCAGTTGTTTAACTCTTACGTGTGGACTGCTGCGTGTTGTCTTTTCTCAGACCTCTACCAAGCTGGAAGACTTAAGGCTCAGTTTGAGACTCATCCCAAGGTTTGCTTTATTTACACCTTAAGCCTGACATAAACCAGAACTGCTGCTGGAAGAAGCTTTCTTCACTTTGGATGCTTTTCAGATCCTGTGCTTGGGCTGCTGCAGCCTTCATGTGGCTGTGAGCTGTACTGATCAGGTTAATTTGGTGTAGGTAGAAGGGACTTCCATACCCACTCTCCTTGCTACTGATTGCATGTCAGCACAGTTCACACACCCTGCAGCCAGGGCTATCTATACACTTTTTATTTTAAACCCACCACACCTTGCAGATTATTAATCATGTGAGACTAAATGTAGACTTGCAGTCACCAGTAGCTGGGTAGGATAAATATGTTACCTTCTTATTAGCAGTTACCATCTGTGCTGTTGCAGACATATGAAGCAATAGTTTTGATCTACTGTTGGCAAAATGTTTTTAATACAAGTTGTATGCCTTGCTGGTCTCATCGTGTAGTGTGCACACTAAAGTTGCAGATAAGACTGTTGTGATTGGTTTGGGTTTTTTTTCCTTGATCTCTTCAAGACTGTCTGCCAATGTTCCCACCTGTATAATCCCTGCAGCTCTCCCAGAATTGCTGAGGAAAAGGCCAAGGAGCCTGTTTTTCTCTTCCTCACTTTGGGAAGAAATGCTGTGGTTCAGCTGCTTTCCCTGGGAATTGGATGTTATGGTAGCTGGCTGGTTGTGACTGGCAGATTATGGCCCTGAACCAGGAATCATGGGTGGAGGAAGCATCCAAACACACTCAGAAAGTTATGGGTTTTTTTGTAAAAGATGCAGCTTGACTCTGCACTGGAAATCTTCCATCTTGTGCCTGGAAGCAGTGCATCCCTGGTAGAGATCAAGCCTGTAGTGCCCCCTTCCTGGCTTGTGTTTCGCTGCCTCTCCCCCTCAGAGTGCTGACTGAGAGTTTTATGCAGAATTATAATATGGCAGCTGCTTTGGAAGGCTGGAAAAGCAGATTGTTCGTTTGTATAATGTTCCCCCTGCAAGACAGCACTTATGCTGTGTTGAACTCCTGAGGCTGTTGCATCAAGAGCGTGGTGGAGGAGGGAGAAACCCCATACCTTAATTACTGCAACATACCAAAGTCATAATTCTCCCTACAAAAATAGTCTGTCACTATCCATTATTGCTCTCAGCTGGTCTTGCTGTGTTTCTTGTGTCTCTTTAGCTTAATTGTCTAAATGGAAATGTGCAAGTGACCAAATCTTTTAATCAATTAGAGCAAATGTGAGGACTGAGGCTTTCTGACACTGTACTGTGGCGCAGTCACCAGGCAAACCTGATTTGATTATGTTTTCTGGCTGAGTGTCTAAAGCACAATCAATTATTGTGGAGAGATGGAACAGCTAAGTAAGATTTAAATTAATAGGGTTTATTATTTTTGCATCTGTGGAGGAGGCAAACCAGACAGAGTGAAATATCCTGTAAAGAAATTGGTTCATATTTCTTCTGTAACTTTATGATGTTTATACCTGTACTTGAAGGTTTTTCAGTTTTAGATTGTACAGTAGGCAACTGAAGTTCTGTTCAGACAATCTAAATAAGTGTATAGACAAAAGCCAGTGATCACAGTAAGCCCTGCAAAATGAAGAGACTCAAAACTAATAATTTCTCATAGAGTTACTTAAGATCATTGAAAAATTAAACAAAAGCTTCTCATTAAGTAATTTGACTCCAGAGGCTAAATTCTTCAGGGAAATGTGAAGTGTTATGATACCAAAGGAACTGACACTACAGGTTTGTGAGATTTGGAACCTGAGCCTGAAAGCTCAGTCACCTTGCATCTGAAGCCCTTGTCCTGCCAAGTTAAAACTCTCTACTCCCAGTGTTTCAATTTGGTTATTTTTTTGTTTACGGAATTGATATATTGTGACCCAAGTTTCATTGTTTCATTCAGATTTGATTCTTCACTGCTTTGTTGACCTCTGTGCCTGTCTGTCCTCCAGAAGCTTGTGAAATAACCATATAAATGGGGTGGGGGACAGGACATCATAGGATATACCTAGCTCATGCCCTGGCAATGGTAAAAAAGAAAAAGTCATGGTGCCTTTATGTGCTGCTCTCCCAGCACTATAATAATTTGAGGCATTTCTAGGAGAAAATGTTAGTGTGGCCCATCAGGTGGGATGGGAGCAGACCCTGGTTGACTTGTCTTGGCTGGGTGCGTATGTGCCAGCTTGCAGGAGCGTTGGCACCTTACTAAGATGCTGGCAGTGCCTTGTACTTGATGCTTGTGCAGGATGGAGTTGCACCAGTTTCTTGGTACTGTGCAACAGGGTGGCTCTCCGTATCAGACACTGTTCTGCCAAATAGGGCACATAAGTGTGGGGGTAAGGTCACTGTAAATGCACTTAATCCCAAAAGTAGTATCTGCCATGTGAGGATTCCACCTCACACTATGCAGTGAGCAGTATTTTCACTCCTGTTATGCAAAAGGTTTATGAAAGAAAAAATACCCTACCAGCAACTTGCTGGGATTTAAATCTATGCTATTTTACAGCAGTGCATGTTTTCCTGGTCTTGGACTTGTTGAAGGCTTTTGCAGTTGTCATTATTTACATATTTATGGCATCAGTAGTGAATATAAGCAGATTATTTACTATGAAATAATCATATGTCTTGATAGTTACTGTGTGTGGTTGGTGACTTAGTACTCTGTTACACTACTGTGATGGAGTGATTGTGGGCTTTGAAGGTGAACTTGTACATTCAGGTTTGTTTTGAAATAATCTTTGAGACTGTGCTGAACATGATTCTTCTGGGAAGGAATCAAATATCTTTAAAAGAGCCCAGGGCAAACTTCTGGGAGGTGCTCAGCATTGCCTGCCTTTCTAGAAACTGTGGTCTTAAAAGCGAAGCGAACATTCTGTAGAGTTGAGATGTAGTATTTCAGCCTGGGATGTCTTCCATCCCTAAGATTTCAGAAGTATGAGTTAGGAAAGAATCATAAATTGTTTAGCTTGGCAGTGTTGGGTTAATGACTGGACTTGATCTTAAAAGGTCTTTTCCAAGTCCACCACTAAACTGTGTCCCTAAGCACCACATACATCTACACATCTTTTGTATATACCTCCAGGGATTGTGATTTCCCTGGGCAGCTTGTTCCGATGCTCAACCACCCTTGCAGTGAAGAAATTTATCCTAATACCCAACCTAAACCTCCCCGGCACAATTTGAGGCTGTTTCCTCTTGTCCTGTTGTTTCTTATCTGGGAGAAGAGACTGACCCCCACCTCTCTACACCCTCAAGTGGCTGTAGAGAGTGAGAAGGTCGCCCCGAGCCTTCTTTTCTCCAGGCTAAACACCCCCCCGCATTGCCATAGCTGCTCCTTATGACACTTGTGCTCCAGCCCCACTGCCTGGCTCTGGACACACTCCAGCTCCTCAATGTCTGTCTGGGGATGAGCAGCCCAAAACTGAACGCAGTATCTGACGTGTGGCCTCACCAGTGCCAGTACCAGAAGTGGGTTCTTTCAAAAATCTTCTAAAGTTCGGTCCTCTCTCAGTTCAGAGGAACTGGCAAAACCAGCCTAGTATAAAGACCTCACTAATGGTACTATATCGTGAGGTGAGTTGCTGCCAGGTGTAATACAAGCAAGGTATCTTGCAAGGAGAAAACTACGTTACTTTTGATGGAGCAGATGATTTGAAAAAACTTTAGGTAAGTTAGTGAGGGTACAGCTGCAATATACTCCTACTGAAAACGTAGAAGTTATGGGTTGATTTATTTTGTTTAAAATTCATCAATTCATTTTGGGCTTTTTCACCTGTTTCTGAAAAATCTTTTAAAGTTTATTTTAATCTATTTAGTTTAAATAAATCTTTTAAAGTTTACTTTAAAACATGAGAAGTCCAAATTTTCTTCTGGAAATACTGAGTATTTTCTCATTTTTAAAGTGAGAGTTTTCTTGGGATATTCAGATATCCAAACACTTCAGTCTTAGTTCTCCAATTTTTTCTTCTCTAAAATTGTTTAAATTTATCAGCATTTAACAACAAATCTATGCCTTTTGAAAAGCTTTTATTTTCCTGAATTTATTAATAATAAACCTGTTATTTTTCTCATTCGTACAGCTCAAAAGATTGCTTAGAGCAACATGACAATTACCTACTATCTTACAAAAACTTCTGTAGAAATGCTGTGTTCCTTTTCCTCAGATGGTGGTCTAGATAGAGATTTTGTTGTTCCTATCAAAACTTCTCTTTTTAAAGTGAGTGTTACCTGATTTGTAGAAAATAAATCTGAGAGACTTGAAGTCTTTACTTTATCTCTGCTAAAAGGCATTTTGCAGTCAAATGCAAGTTATGACTATGTGATACCATCAACGTGGTGATCTTCTTCATTGCATGTTGTCCTCCCCAAGTTCGCATCTCCAGCCAGGTTGGTTTCCCCTCAGATGTGAGGCTGGCTCCTGAGCCATCCATCATTCAGCTTCTGGGAGCTGTTGAATAAGACCACTCCAGGACCTGACCTTGCAGATGCCTTTTGGATAGATCTAGCGTCCTACTGAACCGGTGGTAACTCATCTTCAAGTTTTCCACCCAGACTTGTTCTCTCTTACAAGTCCGTAAGTGTTACTTACGGACTGTTTCTTTGGCAGATTATGGGAATAGTGGATAAGATGGCATCAAAAGCTCAACATCTTCTTCTTTCCCTTTGTCTGCAGGTACCAGTGGTGGCCTTGGTGTGAAATGTTCTCAGCAGGTTCATGTTGGCTGTTACCTATCCCAGCGCTGTGTTCTGGGGCTCACAAACACTTACTTAATCCAATATGTATTGAGGAGCTGGCAGTTAGGAGGGGCTAGTATAGAAATCTTTGGCTTCTGCTGAAGTGGGCATTGCATTTGCACTTTTCCAGTGTGTTTTAAGTCACTTTCACATGCTTCTCACAGACTTCCAGCCTACTGCTAGCAACCTCAATACTGTAGCCAGTTCATCCAGCATGCCTTAGGGGTGAGTTTAGCAGTCCTAGTGAAAATGTTTCCTTTAGATTAAATCTAATTTGTCCTCTTCCTAGTCCAGTCTGGGCTCTTCCCATTGCTGTCAGGAGGAAGCAGAAGAAAAGGTGTAAATAGGTTTCTTGTAATCGTGGAGAAACATTGAGTATTACTTGCTTGTGCACTGGATGAGCTTTTTCCTTAGTCTTCCTCTTATTCCTCACATCGTTATAGGGAAAGTGGTTCTTCTTGGCCCTTTTGTATGTTCTTTGCTTGTTGTGTCTGTTGGGGGTTTTTTTGCCTTGCCTATCTTCTGATGATGATCCTGTGTTCTTGTGCTACTGCTCTTATTTTTCAGCTGGAGGATCACAAGGTTGCAGAAGAGCAGGCTGATTTCTTGTTACTCTTCCTAGCTTTGTTTTTTATTGCTGCAGTTTGCCTTTCTGCCTTCATAGGCTTCAAAGAACTTCCAGTTCTCCTGAACCCCTTTGCCCTTCAACTCCTGTCCTCTGGGATCTTGCCCACTGGTTCTCAGGGTTCACTGAAGTCTGCTTCATGAGCTCTCTTGTTTTTTTTTCTTTCCCTCCTCTTCCTGAGAACCATGTGCTCTGTCCTTTGTGATCACTGCCACCAGCCTTTCCTCACCATCATGTTCCCCGCCAGGTATCAACATTGATCAGTTGATCACTGCAGTAAATGGGACTTTATACTCATGTGGCATTTTCCCTCAAAATTTCTTGAAAGACTTGATAATGCTAAGCATTGCTACAGAAGACGGCAACCATTTTAAGAGGGTATAGAAGCAAAAGCTGATTTAGTAATATAATATACAAGCGATCAGGGAGGGGGATGTGCTGCCCCACTGAAGCATACACCTTCACAAAAGTCTGATTGTTCTTCAGTGATGCTTTGGTATTGCTGGCCAGTAATACTGGTCGATCAAAGGTCTGATGAGAATGCAAATAAGCCTGGATGGAGGCAGGCTTGTTAGCCAAGGGTGAGCTGAGAGCTACCCATCATGTTTTGTGCAGTCTTGCATCACTCCATGGTGGTGGGGTGCTGTGGCAGTGATGACTTGTCTCTGCAGTAGCAAACCAAACCTGTTTCGCACCTGGAATATTTGATAAAAGAAGGGTTTTCTGGTGTGGGTGGCTTGGGGTGAGATTATGTTTTTGGCTTGTGTTCTTTCAGGAAGGGAAGGAATCCTATGCACAATTACCTGCTTGAGTAGGTGAGGGGGGTAATGTGGAGGGTCAGAGAGCCTGCAGGGTAATGGGAAGGTGACTGAAATTCTGTCTGTGCCAAGGGCTGTGAAACAATCTCATCAGCCACAAGACATGACTTTTTCTCCCCCTATTACAAGAGAAACTGCTTTTTGCCAAATAAGCTGCTTTGTTGGCATGACCTGGTATGTTTATTAAACAGTTAGAATGTGTTAAAAATTCAAGGACTGTTAGAAACTAATAGCTGTCCAGTGTGCATCAAGAGGCTATTGATTTTCTGCCAACTTGCCTTATTAAATATACAAGGTACAAGTCATGTAGTTAAACATATAAGGGTTTTATAAATGCCTTTTATAGTTGGCATTCAGAAAACTTTCCATGTTGGCAGACAGGGGAAAAAAAACCCCAATCCACGGAAATTTGAAAAGCAAAGCTGTTTTAGCTAAAAGGATCTTTGAGATGTATAGTAGTTTGAGAGCAGCATTCCAGTCTTCGCTCTTGAGGCGAATGAAGAAATGCTTGGGCCAGAGGGGTGTTATTACTGGTGCTGTGTCTAGAGTTTGTGTGTTTTAGCTCTATCAAAGCGTGGAGCTGCAGGTCTTTCTCACTTGAAGTCAGGGGGAGTCTCTTGAGTGTCTTCAGTAAGCGCAGGCCCAGTGCCTTCATTCTGAGGAAGTGCTTCCCTGTCTCTTCTCCTTTAGTTAACCTTTAGTTAAATGCTGGGCATCAAGTCCTGATACCTGTGTAGCTGGAAGGCTGAATACGGCAGCTAACTTCACAGTCATCTCTGGGGCTGACTTCCAGGGGTGATGGAGAGTGGTACAGGGAGCAGAGATCAGCTGGCCAGAAAAAAGTGTTTCAGGAGTCTTTATTGCTTGGTCTTGTTTTCTTGACTAGATATGTTTTGAATCCAGCAGTGCTATTCTGAAAGATGCTGCAAAATTTGCTACTCTTCTGTTAATAAATTCCTCTGAGCTACAGTGGAATTGGTAGGGGAAAAGCAGAGGAACAAAATATGTAGCATATTTTGGAAAAAAAGCAGGAGAACATGGGAAAAGAGCAAGGAGGTGAAGTGCAGGAATTCATTGTTTTTCTTAGGATGATACTTAAAGGCTGAAATGTCCCTGCTCAATACCAGTCTAAGTGTGGCAAGGCTGGTGGAAAATTCCTCTCACCAGGGAGAGCTCTGTGCTCTTGTACAGGCTCTCTCTGGGTTGTGTTTGTCTGGGTGTGAGCATGATGGGTTGTACCCCGTTGCTTAGAATATTTAATTTGGTGGTCAGAATGTGCTTTTTTCGCAGGTGACTTAAAATGGATCTATAACATCCTCTCATGTTAATGAAAGAGGGAGTGGGGAGAAACTCCACATATCTTCCAGGTGCTTGGGTGGATTTGCCTGGGTAGGCTTTTTCCATTTTTGAGGAAAACAAAATATGGGTACAGTCGTCCTTTCTGGGTAGGCAAGGTTGGCTTCCTAACCCAGTATGACGCAAGTTGTCCCTTAGTTGGAAGATCAGTGGTTTTTCTCCTGCAGTCTGCTTGGCTCAGAGAAGTTAACATTTTGTTTCTATTTTTTTGCATTTGGGTTTCAGTAATGTGGTAGCTAGCAGGTCTCAGAAGTGATGAGAAGCCCCTACTGAGTAAGTCTGGGAGATTAACCAGATCCACCAGCAGTGCACCTCCAGCATACAGCAGACTTCCTAGTTTCTTCATACAGTCTGAAGTAGTCTGCCCTCATCTGTCTTGTTACTACAGCATCACAGAAAGACTGGATTAGAAACTAATCCCGTCCTTCTCTGGGTGGTAGTTGGTACCTTTGCAATGGAACTAAAAATGGCTTGGGGCCTTCCTTTTCTAGTGCTTTGCACAGCTGTGGCTAGAAGAAGAGTTTGAACCAGTTTTTCTTTACAGAGGTCTTTCTGGCTGCAGAGCATCCTTTTAGCTTAGAAGCTTTTTAGCTGTCCTTCAAAATAGGTATGTTGAGTTTAATATAGACGGCAAGGTCCATTCTTCCTTCTAGGGAGACAGAACCTGGGCAGAGGGGGATGTGAGAATGGTGTTCACAGATGACATCTGACATCTGTGTTGGAAGCAGGATATCACTGAGAGTTTCTTGTTGCTTTTAGCATTGCTAACCAAGGTCAGAGTCCTCAGGGTGACAGCAGGCATGTTATAAATGGCAGTAAATAACTGTCTTTTTCCTTCAGACATCATACAAATCCAGTGGGTACAGAGTGGCGATGGAAAATGGACCAGCCTGAAATGATCTTGCAGGAAGCTATTGAGAACCATCAGAACATGATCAAGCAGTTCAAAGGTAACTTCTCCCATTTCTTCCCTGTTAATGATGCTTTTAGAAGATAACCAGCAGCAGCATCTTTAAAGCAGAGATGAAAACATTCTGGTCATCTGTCAGGTGCTGGGAAGGAGTTGTGAGTTTTATGATATCATAAAGATGGGTAAGTAAGAAGAAACTTCTGTGGCGCATGTAGTGTTTTTGGAGATGTTCTGCCTTTTTTTTTTGACATAAGAACACGAGTCAGTCCTTGGGTATCTGCTGGTGCCTTGAGGGGCTACAGTGGAGTTGCCTCTTGTGCTTCTTGACAGTTGTCGTCTCCTTTTGCTCAGTGTGTGTGGAGGCTTCTGCAGTCGTTAAAGCTGGCCTGGACAATGAGGAGTCTTGAATCTTATGTAAAAGTGAGGGTTGGTAGAGGGCAAAAAAAGTCAATGCTGAACCTGATAGGAAATATGCTGCCCTTTGCTTGCGGCATGTGTGGTCTGGGTCACAGCTCTAGAGCTTGGCCAGGGGAAAGCAGTGAAGGTGCTGCAGTGGGCTAGGGAAAGGTGATGTCAGTTTGGTAGGGGAGGCTTTCCATGGGGAAGAGGTAACAAGGTGAGAGGTGGTCATTGCATCTTCTTTCAGATTAAGCAAAGCACAGCTGTCGGTGCTCAAGGCAGGGCAGTCTGTAAGGAAGTGCAGGTCTCATTCCCCAGCCTCGGTATGCAGCCATGTGGGCAGTGTGGGAGAGCCCTGAGCTAAGGCGGGATGCCAGCAGCAGTGCTGCCTGACTGGCTGGGGCAGAGCTGCTGCAGGGTTTCCTGGCTGCCTGTTAACTCAGCTGGTGGGATGCAGTGCCAGCACAGCAGGAGTTTGGTACGGGTGGCTTGCATGCTTGAAGAGCATGTAGGATGTCAAATCTTGTCAGGAAGGCTAGAGCAGCCGTAGAAGACTGTTACAGCTCTAGGCAAGTGTTCATGGTTAGCACTTAAGGCACTGAGCACTTTTCAGACTCTGCTGTTTTATTCAGTCTGTTCTGGATAGTCAGGCTCTTAGATGAGTTGAAATGTAGCTGGGCATGCTGAGAGGATTGTGACTTAGAACTTGAGGTCAAGCTCATGGCTGATAACAAGCAGGGTGCTTCAGGGGTTGTACGATATCAGTTGCCAGGTCATCATCTCCATCAACAAGTGGGGATGATGATGGAGAACACCCTCAGCGACTTTGCAGGTGATACTAATTTAGCGAGCGTGGCAGGCACACTTGGTGGCACAGCTTTACTTCAGTGGGACCTTGAGAAACATGAGTCTTGGGCCAACAGATACATGTGGAGCTCAGCAAGAAGTGGAAGGTTGTGTACGAGAGTGTTACAACCTCATGTCAGTCCCTGCTGGGAGACCCACCTGCCACAGTAGAACATGGGGCAGTAGGCTTAGGTTTCTGATTGAGAGGTTCAAATTAGAGATCAACATAAGCTTGTTCAGCCAACATTGTGTCCAGAGAGGTAAAGGACCCTCCAACCTTGGAGGCTCTCAAGTCAAGCCATTATCACCCCCGTCCAGTGTTGGCGGTTGTCCTCTCTGAGCAAGAGGCTGAACTAGAGACCTGCGGGAGCCCCCCCAGCTTAAAGTTCTGTGGCTTTAGTTAAGAGAGTTAAAATTGAAAGGCTTAAACAATAGCACGCCCCCTCATTTTTATGAGGCAGGACTTGACTCAAAATAATCTTTTACGTTTGCTTAGGAAAAAGCCAGATGTTCAAAGCGATGACTAGATTTGCATGCAGCTGCTGATGGTGTATTAGGGTATGCTTGTGAAGGCTGCAGTTGCCCTCAAGCTGTGCAGTACTTGTGCAGTGTGATGGAAGTGTTGCCCTTGTGTGACGGATGTGTGGCAGAAATGTATGTTGTTTGCACTGAAGAAAGATGAAAAGCAAAGTCACTTTGCAGATACTTGAAAGCCCTACCTTCTGAAAGCTGAGTGTAGAAATATGTTTAAACCCAACTTCAGACTAAGGAATAATCTTCTCCTCCTTCTCTTCCTATGCCCTGGTATCTTATGAAAAAGGGTTGAGAAGAGCGAAGGATTCTAGATGGACTTGGCAGCATCTGAAAATATTCCCAGTCTCCAGAGGCCTTTAAGAACAATCCTGTTTTCTCTTTTTGGAGCTTGTTTTCACTAAAAAAATTTGCAAATATTCCCTGAAACTTGCATGTCCATCCTCAGCACAGTTATGCTCGACCTGGAACTGTGAAAGGAGAAAGAAGAGAAAAAAAAAAAAAAGCTCTGAGCTAGAACTGTGCTGCAAAGTGGAAAAAGAAAAGATGTGTTACTTTTGCAGAGTGATACATGGCAATGCACTTCTTGTCTTGGGAGCCTAAAAGTAAGTTTTATTAATGAGAAGAGAAATCAGTAAGAAAAGCCCAGTAGCTTGCTGTTACATTTTGTGAATTTTACATTGTCACTTCCCTAAGGTGCATGTGAAAATATTGTTAGAGTAGAATCAGTGAAAGAAAAATTGAGTTGAAACACTGTGCTGAAGTCAGGGAGGGTTAAAAGCTGCACAGTGTCTTGCAGGACAGAAGTCCCTGCGTGCTGTGCCAGAGCTGTCCTCTTGTCCAGGCTGGAAGTGCCTCAGGCAGAACACATGACTATTTCCGGCAAACTTAAAAGCACTCCACAAATAGTAGGTTGGATTTTATTATGATTGTTTTTTAAAAGAAAAAAACCACACCAAACCCCTACAAATGACCCCAAAGCTTGAGCAGTGAGGTGGACTAGGTTGCTGCTTTGAAGAAGGGCAGGTTGCAGCTGGGCTCTGTGGTACTGGCTGGGCAGCCACAGGCACACAGAGGAGTTTCCAGCAGTGTGCTACGTGTGGCTGCTGAGATGTTTGAACACAGATCTCCATCTTCAAGCAGACCAGACTGTTTGGGCTGCTGGAGAAGAAAGCATGGGAAAAATACCCTAGCTAGAGAGCCCTCAAGGCTCCTCAAGTGTCTGATAATGCTGCTGAGATAACACACAAAGATTTTTTGAATAAATTTGTTCTCTTTCTAGTACCAGTACCAAAGTTTTGCATTCAGGTACACATACAGACACCTCTATGTGCCAAAGGAAATGGTGAGCTAATCTGATGCTTTATTAATTCTACACATTGTAGTGAAAATGAAATATCCTTTGAAGGAGCAGAAGAATTCTTGGGGACCCCCTGTCCTGTAGGGTATCCTAGAGGATGGCACACTATCCTGTAAGAGTCCCTGTGATGGTTTTAGAGATGATGATGATGTGTCATCTTTTAGTGTTGCCATAGTTTTGTACTGGTTTTGAAGACCATAGACATTAATGTCACATAATTCTTTTTTAGACTAACTGATGGAGACACATCTTACTGATAGGAGCTAAGGTGGGAAGGTGTGAAGTAGTTTATTTGATGGATACATTTTCTCAGTAGCGGCTAGTAAATCTCTGTGCCCTTGTGAAGGGCACACACAGAATAGAAACATAATTCAAAAATAGGAGAGTGGGACTCTCTAATAATACAGCTCTAATTCAACTTGGGGGAAAAAAAAAACAACAAAACCCAACCAAAAAACCCCACCAAAACTGTAACCTGAGCTAGGAAAGCCTAAGACTACCTGTGTGTCTTGCTGTAAGAGTGGATAAAACAGGTTCTTTGTCTTCCCAGTCACCCAGGCACTTGTGATGACTAGTGTACAGGTACTTGCAGAGGTGTGCCTGAAGTCAACAACCAGCTGTGCCAGATAATGTTTTTCTTTCCCAAATTGAAGTGCATCAGTAGGAGAGCAGCTGGAATCGCTTTTTAAAGGAGATGTGCTGATTAAAGAATGCTTGGCTGTATGCTTTGCTGGAATCTGAGCTTGGTAGGAGCCAAAAGCTGTACACCCCTGCCTCTTGCAGGGGCTTCTCAACTTCGTACGGCTCCAAGCTCCTGCACCTGTTGGAGCTGCTGCATGCCCTGCCAAATCTGCCCAGGATCTGACTTTGCTGAAATTCATTGACTGAAGACAGAAGGAGGCTCATCTGGAGGAGCAGAGGTTGAGTGCTGTAGTGGTATGGGAGCCAGAAGTGCAGGAGAGTTTGTGTGTTCCCTGGAATACCCACTAATCCTGGTTAGTTTATTCCTGTCTAGTTTGTGATTTATGTGGTCAAATGATTACATACACTCCACAGAAGGGTAGAGGTTTTGTATTTACTATATGCCAGATTTGCTGTAAGCTGTTTGGAGAAAGTTACTCTGAGACTTTGTGGTGATGGAATTTTTTTCTGTCTGCTTATAAAGCTGGCACAGTAATTGTCATAGTCCAATTGCAAGATGCTGACAGAGAGAAATTAATTAATTCCAAAAATGACTTACAGTAGCTTTAGGAATACCAAAGTTAGTCCTTTAATCTCAGTGTGTGGTTGAGATGCTTCTTTCTTTTCAAATAAAGTTCTCATTTAGTACTGTCAAGTTTCAGTGGAATAACCATTAGTCCTGTCACTTATTCAGGACTGAGCCTGGCTGGTTTAAAATGCACTAAGCTTTGCTCTGATCACACACCAGCTTTTCTGTGTGAGGCTGAAGCAATATCCATGAATACCTCTTTTTATCTTGGCTTTACAGCATAGCATGTAATTTTCTGTATTGCTTGTGCTCCAGCGTCTAGGCAACGAAAGGTGAGCTGAGGACCCGGTTTCAAACTCAAGTCTTTGGGTTTTTTTTTTTTTTTTTTGAAACAGTCCAACACCCAGTCTAAAACTTCAGATATTATTTGAGTACATAAAGGCATGTCAGGGAAATGTGAAGTGACATATTTGGAACAAAAGCTTGTTTGTAGTCAGACGATTTCACACGGGGTCCTGAGTACTTGGTTGGATACAGATGGGCTGGAGAAATATTTGCCTTTCCCCTGCCCTCTCGTTGGTACAATGTGACTCTGATTGGTTAAACCTGCAGCCAGCATTTTAACGTGGACGCTACAGTAGAGCTCTGTTGTGTTTTCCAGTTTGTTCTGAAATGTCTCTTGCTATTTGGAATGGTGTCATGAGTTGGGTTTTGTTTTTGAACGTGTACTCAGAGCTGCATTTCATGTACTTGTTAATGTGGATTCAGACGCGGTGGTTGGTGTTCTGCCTGGCTCCTCTGGGGAGCTGGTCTTGGTGGGGCTGGGGACCCCAGGGGGTCAGCAACAGACACAGATATAATCTGGTTTTGTTTTTTAAGAAGCCTACTTGAAGTGGCATTAAACTGGCATTTGTGTTTGTCTCAGCATTCAGGCAGCACCACGTTGTGGTCTTAGCAGTATAAAGCTTGACTCAAATGTTACTAGACAATTGCTTGCATAGTTAGCAGGGCACACAGAGCCCCAAGCTTTGCCTGTCTGGCCATGCACTGTTTTGTGGACTCCTGCAGAGCTGGCTCAGTGGGCACTGGCTGTGGCTTGCTGTCTCCTGGTTCAGGAGGACTCCGGCAGGTTTTGCTCAGTCTGTCTTGTGCCAAGAGTGTATTTTAGATACAGATGTGTGGTTTGGGAGGGGGTTTAGTTGATTTAAGCCTGTTTTCCCTCTTTCTGCAGGTGTGTCAGGAGTAAAAGCAGATCGCTTTGAAGAAGCAATGACAGCAAAGCACTGCGCGCTGTCACTGGTGGGAGAGCCCATCATGTACCCTGAGATCAACCGGTTTGTGAAGCTCCTGCACCAGTACAGCATCTCCACTTTCCTGGTTACAAATGCACAGTTCCCAGATGAGATTAGGTAAGAGTTGGGCAAAATATCTTCCTACTAAAACGTTTGAGTGCTGACCTGTGTTTTAATTCTGTTTTATCTCTCATCAGTCAACTCTACATGAGCACTGGCAATGAAAAAGCTCACTCGGCATCTATTTGATTTTAACCTTAATCTCCCTGTGCTCTTTCTCATCTCTTTCTCTCCCTGTTTGATTTTCTTTTCTATATCTCCTAAAGTGTGATTACCTCTGGAAGTGAAGAGAATGAAATATAGTACCTCCCGGAGGTGCGACAGGAAGAGAACAGCAAGTGAGCTGTGTTTTGTGCTTGGGGACATGGATAACTGGTGTGAGTGTTTCCAACAGCTAGACCAGGAGACTGAACTCATAAACTGCCTTTTTGGTTTTTGTGCTTCTCTGCAGTCTGATCTTTGGTCTAACTCTGTAAGACCAGCTGTAATGGTGCAAACCAAAGATCTATACAGCCCAGCAACTCCAGCAGGACTCAGAGTGCAGGATAAGGAAAGTGGAGAAGCACATACTCGTCAGCAAAAGTGAGATCAGTAGTTCTTAACCTCCTCTTGGAGGGATTTGAGCTAAGTGTTCAAAACATTTTAATGAACTCTGAAAGAGTCTTCACAAATGCAAAGAATCCCTGTTTCTGATGTTCTTGAGCATCCAGGCTGCTTTTAATAAAATCTGAAGCAACGTAGCAAGGAAATGCAGCATGTGGTGTGAGCTGCAGGGTGGTTGGGAGCTCATCAGAATACCGTCAGCTAGTAACGCTGATGAAGTTCAACCCTGGTGTTACATGAGCGTGTTTGCAGAGCTGTATGCAGGGTGGGTTTGGTATGTTGCTCAGCTTGTCATTTCAGCTCAATGACTGTGTTAGCACTTTCTGATAGAGCTTCCTTTTCGCTTCCTTCTCGTGGTCTGAATATGGCAGTGAGGGGGGAGGGCATGCAATTTTTGAGTGAGTAATTATACACTACAAAGGCATTCCAAATGATTTGAATAACTGTGTAATCAAGTTACTTTAAGTCATGTATTATGTGCCTGATAGACAGAAATTGCTCTTTCCTAAAAATAGTATTTTAAAAAGAGAGCACGCACTATATTTTGAAGCTGCATTTCCTTAGGATCTGCTGAATGTTTTTAAAAAGAAACAAAAAAGAAAGTGATAAAATGCTAGTCTTGCTGTCCTAAAAATTGCAGCTGATTTTGGACTCATCAAAGCAAATGATTTGCTTAATTTGGGAACTGAAGTATGCACCAATCTCACTTTTCCACTGTCAGCAGAGGGGAGTTATAGTCTAAAAGTTAGCCCTAAAGTAGACAGCATGACCTCTGGTATCCAGTGTGCACGTGGGGAGCGTGTCCTGGGGTGTTTGCTGGGTTTAGGAGAGGGGCCTGCTGGCTCTGCAGACCCTCTGGCTGGGTCTCCAGCATGATGCTGCCTGTGCCTTCCTCTCTTCTTTCCTCCTTCTTTTGTATTTAAACTGCAGCTTCATCTGCCTCCAGGCACACATTTTCAGAAACTGAAGGGTGTTTTATAGCATGTGAGCTGGCATTGAACAGTTACTTGGTTCTTGTGCTTTTCCTTGTCTTGTTTCTGATCAGTGGCTGTGAACTAGAACCCTTGTGTATGCGTCTGCATTTATGAGCATCAATAATAATAATGAGTAGATGCTTATTATTGTTCATAACCAAATGATAATTTTTATTATATTGATGTTTCTGTTCTTTGTGTCAGACTAGGCTGTGTCCTGTGTGGTTTGTAAAACCACCTCATGGCCTGAAGTAAATTTATTGCTCTTGAGTTGTGCTATGCTACTTGCTCATGATTTCTGCCCAAGTTCATATGTGGTAAATGCTCTCAATTTGATCTGGATGGGATCTTGGATGTCTAAGCTAGCTAGGAAATTAGAACCAAAAATTAAGGGAGAATGTCGAAAAAATCCATCCTAGTACCATGCAACTAAATTTCCTGTTAATTGTGAAATGTAGCTGTATTCCAGGAACATCAGTTTGTGTTCGGCTTCTCCCTGGTGCTGGCTGGACCTATGACTGCCCTTTCTCCTTGCTCCCCTTTGTCAGGGCATGTGCAAAGTTGTCCTGGCTTCAGTCCCAGCCAGGGCAGAGCACTGTGGACCACTCCCTTTTGGAACAAAGTGAGGCAGAAATCTCTCCTTGAGATCTCTTCTAATTCCTTAATTTTCTCCAGTCTTGCTCTTGCCTGTCCTTAGGATTGAGACCTTCAGAGAAGAGATGATTTTCCTCTGCTCATGTTTTGTAACACACTCTGTCTTCAGTGGGGCCCCTTGCAATTACGCAAATGCAGCATTAAGTAAAGAAAAGAGTATATTGGCTGTGTTCTTTGAAACTGAATACTTTGATCCACTTATGCCTAGAACATTTGGTCATTTTTGGAGATTGTGGCTTTGGGCTGCCAGTCCAGACAAGCTTGTTTACAAAACAGTTTTTTTAAAACCTAAAATGTTGAGTTAGTTCTGGGCCACTTTATTCTTCTGTCTGAATACATACAGAGAGAATACATTTAGGTAAGTTGTTTGAATGTTGGTGTTAAGTGTTTTTTTTCTGGACACTAAAGGCTCTGCTCGAGCTCATTCTGGACAGCTCTTGTCACCTTTGGTAAGGACGGGGGGTTGGTGTATTTTTAGTTGGCACTGTTTGGCAGCTGAACAATAGTTTCTAATTTCTTCTTATCTTCTATAAAGAACAAATAAAGCTGGGACTATAGCCTGCTCATTAACAGACTTCACAAATAACGCTTGCAGTGTTGTCCTAAAACTGTTCAGAGTTAGTTACGCGGTACAATTAGGATGCTGTCGTTTCATCTTAGAGACACCAGGGTGGAAGATGCCATGAGGGGGTGGATGTGTTACACTCACTGGCTTTTTCAGTTTTGTCTGTGATAAGGGAGCTTGTTTTAGGATGTTCCTCTTTTAATGCCTTCCGTTATCCCTTTGCTAATGGACTGCAGGGTTGCTGCTTCTCCTTTACACCCTTGGGGTTTATGGAAGGGATTAGACTCAACCCAGGCTCTTTGCACAGTAGAAGAGGTTTAATCTTTTTAGAAGTTACTGGTGTTGGGCTCACAGATGCTGTGCTTGCTGGCATTATGTGACCAGAAAGACTATGTTGCAATATCTGTATGAAATAAGAACCTTGGAATCGGAAGGAGAACACATTGGAGGATTGTGCTTGATTTTATTTTCTAAATGCCTTTGATTTCCCTTCAAAAAAATATTTGACTGATGATGCCAGCTGTAGGTCAGGTAAGTTCAACATGTCCAGCAGTAGAAACTGGTTGAGTTATGGTTCTGTTTCTGTTAAATGGGATTATTTTTCCGTGGGCCAGGGCAAATAGAACTTGGGAAAAGGGGCTGAGCTTCATGGTTTTTAACCATGGCGGCTGTGGTGAGAAGCAGAGCCTTCCAGTGCCTCGTGTGAAGCCCTGGCAGTCTGCTTTGAGAAGCCTTTCTGAAAGTGTTGCAGCTACACTGGAGTGAATTATGTTCCAGTTCAGTGAGGAAAAGATAATTAAAATGTCAGCCAAGGCCTCTATATGTGACGTTCTTAGCTTTGGGGTGTATTGTTTGTTGAAAGTAGGTTGTAACATCTTGCTGTTAAGATGATGGTCACTTGGCAGAGATGAACCATCAGAGTTTGGTAGTTTCCCTGTAAATACTGTATAGTTCCTGTCACTACTGGATCAGCAGAGCAGCTTATCTGGTGATACTGTATTTTGTGTGCTTTGGTAGGAAAATACAAATCTGAGAAAACAACAATTCTCTTTTTATTTCCAAGGAACCTTGAGCCAGTAACACAGCTTTATGTCAGTGTGGATGCCAGCACCAAAGAGAGTCTGAAGAGAATTGATCGACCCCTCTTCAAGGATTTCTGGCAGAGGTTTCTAGACAGTTTAAAGGCCTTGTCTGAAAAGGTACCCAGTTAAAGACGTATTTTTACATACTCTTTTCTTCCTTGTGCATCTTACCTACTTGGGACAAAAGTAGAAGACTTAAGAGACTTCAGACGGACCATGAAGTGGGTTCTGGATGTGTTGAGAGCATATTTACATGTTTTGTATGTTAAGGTGTATAAAGTCCAGCAAGTTTGATCAGTTTTCAATGTGGGGAAAAATTTAATGGTGAGCAGAAGTGTATCAAGTGGAACAGTATGCTGCGAATACGAGATGCTATGAGAGGTGAAGAGATTATAAAATAGAATATTTCCTGATGAAGTGTTTATACTGAAAGCAGGCTGCTAAAGGAAAACTTGAAAATTCAGGAAAGCCTAGGAAGAGTCATAAATCCCCATGTGGCACTTAGCACTGGTTCTCAAAGGTTCTCTTGAATTACAGTACATAAAGGACATTAACATGTGTTTTTAATGGAATTTAGTAGCTCTGGTTGCCCTCCTGCTACATACAGAAATCTGCTTATTTCTGGGAGATTTCCCCAGAACAGTAGACCTGAGCATAATAGCAAGGGTGACCCTTTACACTCAGTAGTTTATGTCTGTCTGAGACAGCTGAACAGTGCATTCACCTGAAAGCCCATGGGATCATGTTTGCTGCTGTCGGCTCAGAACTTAGTCTACTGTGTAACAGTTCTTGTATGAATTAAGCACTCATGGTCCTAGTATCACATGAATTAATAAGAATAATGCTTTGTGAGCGTGTCTTCCCTCTCTTATTTACTGATACTGCGCTCTGATGGAAGCAAGTACTTCTGTTTACCAGTTTGGCAGAAGTTGACGTGTTACCTGCTGAGATGAACAGACAAGAGAGACTGTTTCATTTGAATAATGAGTTTTTCTGCCTTCTGAGATGACAACATTGGACCATTTTCTGCCAAAGGTACTTAAATTAGTAGATCTGGGAGACTCTGTGCAGAATACAGTGTCACTCAATTACACAAAGACATGGAGTAGCTTGATCAAGCTGTTTGTGTGCAAGTCTGCTGGCTGATACTGTTAAGCAAAATCCCAGGTCATACTCTGGGCTTTCTGTACTCAGGTACAAACTTACAAAGCTCTCTGTGTGAGTAGAGGCAGCTGTGGAAAGAAGAGGAGTGAAAATACTGAAGGCAAAAATACTGAAAAAATCTTTTGGAAACTTGCTTTTGCCCATCACTTCTTTCCTTCTGCCTCTCTTGACCCTGGATAGATATGGTTCATTTGTTGCTGTATGCTGTCAGAAATTTCCTTGCGAAGAATTGAAGGTGAAAGTATTGGCAAGTCTGTCCATACAGCTAAAAATACTCTGGTCAAGGTGAAGAGGAGAGGAAAAAGAAGCTCAACTAGCAGGTGCATTTTCTCCTCGAAGCAACTGCACTTTGAAGGGTCCTTGAAACACTGATAATGCAAGGGCCAATTAATAGTTGCACCAGTCGGATACGCGCTGTTCTGCCAGCGCCTGCTCAGCTGCATATTGCATCATCACACATGAGGGACAGTGAGAAGTCTTGGGGAGGCTGCTGTTTTGTTATAACATTCTCTTAATGATATATATGGTTCTGGTACCCCAAAACTATCTTGAACTGCTTCTGGGCAGAAGCACCTTTCTGTTTTCCTGCTGGGCTTGTTGCTTGGTGTTCGTGTGCTATTAAGCACTGTTCTGTAGGACTGTGATGAATGAAAGGTGGTGAAAGCTAATGCATTTGCTGATTCTTGAGAAATACAGCTCCTCTTTCAGAATAGGGGGGGAAGTGCTGATGCATTGTGTTCGGAAAGTGATGCTAATATATCTGGAAACAAAATACAATTCCCACATTTTCATGCTGCCTGACAAACTGTCCAGGCTTATTCAGGTCTCCTGAGGCTGAGACAAGCTGGCATTGCAGCTGATAGGAGTCACTGCTAATAAGAATCACGGGTAGGTTTGATCTATGGACATTAAAAAATAAAAATGGGTGAAAGGCCTTTGTAAAACCACAAGTTGTACCTTGCTGTGCTTCCCACTGTGGTGTTTGGCAAGTGCTGTTCCTGCAGTTAGCCTGCTCGCTTGCGTGACTGCTGACTGTCCCCAGGGCCTTGTGCTCAGTGCTGCAGGGATGGGTATTTAGAGACAGGTCCTGTTGCAAGATGTTGATAATCCAAACAGACAAGTAGGAGAAAGGAAGAGGAGAGGACATGGTCCTAGGTGAGAAAGGAGTGAGGATGTCCTTCTTAGCTGTTCTCTTTTCTGCCACCAAAAAGCAGGCTGATTCTTGTTAAAAATAGAAATGGAAGTGCCTGGGCAAAGAGGTGGTTTTCAAATCCTGTTGTCTTTAGTGAGGTAGTTACACTGATAAATGGGTTTCATTACTTCAACTGAAGTTCTGCACAAAGTTCTTGAACCCTTAATAAAGGAGTGAATTTAATAATGGATTGTTCCCAGTATGATTTAACAGCATCATAAAGCATGTTGGTGATCAGTTGCTACAGCATTTTCAAAGGAAGTTCAGGACTAAAAGATGTATTCTTTCTGCAACAAATGGCAAGAAACCCCCTTTTCTTCCACTACTATTTGGAGCAAGGTTTATCCTTTCTAGAGTGATTCTCATTGAGATGATCTTTGTGTTAAATTTTCTATGTTGAGAAATGTTTTTTGAGAGGAGTTTGTTAAACAGCAGGTAGACTCCCAGAAGGCTCTGTTTTTCTTGTCATGTGTCTTCTGCCTTCCAACTTAAATTGAGAGGAAAAAGTCAGACATTAACATATGCCATTTGGATTGTGCCTTTTCAGAACATCACATTTGAGAAGTCTTGTAGTCTTGTCCTCTGACAGCCTTGGGTTCATAAGATTGAGGGGTGACTTGGCTTGATGGACAAGTGCTTGGAGGTAACTCTAAGGATGTGAATCCTTTTTCTCATCATAAGGTTGAAAAATCTGTTCCAGTGGTTGAAAGACATTTCTTCCAGCCATTGCTGCCTCATAATGCTATATCTAAATGAGAAGCAAGGTACAAATTAATAATGATGGTCCAGAAGCCCAGGAGGGAAGAGGTATCTCTTGAAATTTTATGATCAAATTGATGCTTATTTTCAAAAATAGCATGAACCAAACGTTTTCTGTCTTAGCAAGAAAATAAGGAACCGATGTTCTGTGAGCTGTCATCTACCAGCAGTCAGAGTCATGATCCATTTGTGTTTTGACTTTGTGCTGTTTCCTTCGGTGTAACTAGACCAGAATCTGTAGGTTGAGAAATTTGAAAACTGTTGTTGTTATCCATAAATCACCAAGTGTTTTCCCAAGCTTTGGGTGTGTTGACTGAGACAAATGGGAATCCCCCACTGAGCTGCTGATGTGGGGATGCAGTGACCCACTGTTGCAAAACTACTCACAGATTTCTACCCAGGCACTTTGAAAATAACTGGAAAAAAGATGGTGATGGACATGCCAGCAGAACATACCCTGTTTGTGGATTTACATTATACTGCAACATCTCTGAGCACACTTTTTTCCACCTGTTGAGAGAGTAAGACAACTCTTGAAGCGAGTGGGCTGCTGGTCCATGGACATTTATGGACACGATGAGCACGATGAAAAAAGTCCCTGGTGTTGCTTATGTGCTCTGAGGGAGCAAACTTGACGTGGTGTCACCTCTTCTGTCTGTATCTTCTTGACATAATCATGATAAATCCTGTCCAGTCTGCTCGATATGCTGTACCTTGTAGTACTTGCTGTGCTGCCAGACACCAAGTAGGCATTGCTCAACTGCTTTAACTTTCAGGGGGACAAGTGCCAATGTTCTCTAAACAGATTGGAGCCACGCACAAAGCAAACAGGGGAAAAAACCCTTTAGGTTAATAGATGTTATGGCACTGCAGGAACTGATGATGAAGCAGAACCTTATCCTTCCTGTCCTTCCAGGAGGGTCACAAAAAGCAAAAGAAACAGCTTATTGGCACTTTGTGGAGTTCAGTTAGACTTGTCTTTAGACATCATACATGAGTCTTGCTTTAGACATTGGGTAAAATCTTACCCTCAATCTTTTTCTACTTCAAGGAAATTAAGATTTCACAGAAAAGCTCTGTGGGGGAGGTGTAGCAAATTTCTGCACACACACACCGCCCCCCCCCCCCCCCTTCCATTAAAAGACCAAAAAGGGAAATTCTTAGCTCTACTTGTCCGGGGATATCACATACTTAACCGTGCATGGATTTGGTGCCTGTGGTGATGTACTCCTTGCTGGAAGGTGCTAGATATGGATATGGCTTGTCCAAAGGCAGGCATGAAATGTAAAAATGTCTCCTGTTACCATCTTCCAGGTCTGCATTTGCATGCTGCTCACAGGTAGTTACTTTTACACTTCTGGATGATGAAGATGCCAGCTTGCATATTTAAAGTTTTCAGGCTTGCATCTGGTGCTGTTTGCTTTAGTCTTTTTTTTTTTTTTTTTCTTCCCCAATGAGATCCTTTCTACAAAGTTACTCTTGGCTTCTGTGTGATTACAAATGTAGTGTAAATACATCAAGTTATGTCTTAAGCATGTCTTACTGCTTATTATATATTATATGACAGTAACAATTATTTTTATGAAAAGAGCACATTTGATTTGCATGGAGATCATTTATGTGGTTACTGGGGGAGGGGAGCTGGTTTGTAAAGCCTAGTCTGATGTTTCTGAGCTAAGTCACTTTTCTTAAAAATTGCAACAGATGTTGGAATCGGTAATCAATTTTGCCACTATAGATTTAGAAGAATTTGACTCTTCTGCACAGTAAATGCTCTTCACCAGCTGTGTGCTTGTTTTAATGGTTTTGCTAACGAGACTTCTGGTGTAAGCCTTTTGAAACACAGTATGATGAGTGCTACAAAGGTATGATGTTTAATATTCAGTTATTGTCTCTGGAATAAATCATCTGCTTTCAGTTTAGCTTACAGCAAGAAGTGATCCAAATGAGGCTTTGGTGAGATTCTTGGCTGCAGAGGGAGTGAAGCCTTATTTCTTCTGTCTGTTCCAGTACTTCTTGGTTTGCTTGCAGGCAAGAAAAGGGGAAAAATGTTCATAAACACACTTCACAATCAAAATATGTTGTTCCAAGCTGCCGGTTGTTACTGCATGTCTTAAGAAGACAGTATAGTGATGCTGGGGAGGGAAGGCAAGGTGGCTCTGAGCCTGAGGCAGAAGTGGGAGTAAAATCCATGTTGTCTTAGTCCTTGTCCAATGCTTTGTCAGTTAGCCCATGTCAATCTTCTCTTCCTCATTACTATACTTGGTGCTTTGGAAAAGCCAGGCCAGTGGACTGTTTGTTTGCTGCTTGTTCTTGCCAGGGGAGCAAAGCTGCAAAGAGGCTGCTCAGCTGCCACCAGTGTTGTTGGTAGAAGGCACTTCTCCACCTTCCCATGCCTCTTGGAGCTGGGCTCTGCCTACGAAGTGTAAATGGGAGAAACAGACGGCCATCCTCTTCCAAGTTCACTCTTCTTTTTCACTCCTTAACTAGCACACATTATTTAGCTTGCCTAGCTTTTATGCTACTTAACATTTAAGAAGCATTTGCTATTCTTGTTCTTTATTAAATATGATCTTTCTTTTGCATTGAGCTCTTCCTAGAGGCTGCATGAAAGATGCCAGGTTTGGCTTTTAGAGAACTTGGTTCAAACCAGTCTCGCTTCCCCTTTCCAGCACTTCTGTTATTTATTAACCCAATCACTAGCAAAGGGCTGCTCTGTTCCCTGGGGATTGGCTCTGGCAGCCAGAACTCTCAGCTGTCCCAAAAGACTCTCTGTGGTCTTGGGGATGTCTTCTCACATTTTCATTCTCTAGTTGTGAAATAGAGCAGTAATCTTCATGTAAAAGCACCCTGAGAAGACAGAGCATGTGTGTGTTTTTGTGAACTCTTTAAAAGGAAAGAACGAGCCTAAAATTCTGCTTGTGGCAACTAGGCAAAGGAAACTTGTATCTGCACTTTATTTTAAAGCATGTTTTTATTTAAGCCTATAAAGTAGAAATAACTGGGCCAAATGCCATAGATTGGGATTGTGCAGAGCATTGCATAATATTCCATTCTGCTAGATGCATTAGCTGTTGGATTTCTCTACTTACTGACTGATTATCAATGGCTCTAGCATGATGATTCACATAAGAAGCATTTATTGCATTTATTGAATCTATTCATTTGACGTTTCAGGAAAGATGAGTTGACAAAGCATCTGCAAGAGCGATCTATTTTCTCATCTTGGACTGAATGTATAATTGAGGCAAAAACACTGAGACACAAAAAAAAAATGGATTTTATGGGAATGTGGTAATGGGTGTGCTGGTACTCCTCTAAAACAGAGGGAACATTCTCATGGACTTGTGCAAGGCAAATAAAATTGGGAAGACATAGGTTTGGAGGGGGTGAGAAATCCTCTTCTAAGGAGTTAGCTACAGTGCAGTGAGTACTGTAGGTGTGTTTTCTGCAAGCCTCTGTCATCCAGTAGCTGGAAGACACATGGACAGGGCCATTCAGTGTTGCAGGCTCTGGGATGGCTCTCCTCTGCCGTGAGGTGGGATTGGTGTGTTTGGCTCAAACTGCTGCTGAAAGTGATTTGACCTGATTTAGGTGGTTTGGGGCTGAAGCAGCTGGGGAGTGCTCAGTCTCTTCCTCAGTGTTCTTTAGGGCAGGATCCTGAGCAGGTAGATAGCAACAGAGCTCAGGGGACAGTCATATCTTCAGTGCTCTGCTTGTCAGTAGTTGTCTTCCTCAGCTCCTGTTGCAGCTTCTTTGGGTTACCCAAGTGCCAGCAACAGCAGAATCTGACCATAAACCTCCTTTGTCAGATAGACTTTAGCAATAAACCAGCTCATGCAAAGAAGCGCTGCTTTTCCTTGTTGCATGTAGATGTTTGTGCCTTGGCTCTGTTCTTCTGTATGGCTCTCCACCCTTAAAAATCCAAAGGGAGCTGGTGGTGTGAGTTGGGTGTTTGTAACTTTGGACACTTGCTGGTAGGTGTAAATGATGGCTGTGATCAGTGGGGTGGTCTGTGGCCTCCCAAACCACATACTCTATTCATCATTTCCATAGCTGCTGAAGTAACTCACCTGGAGCCTTGTTGACTTGCAAGTTGTGCGCTTGAGAGCCATGTCCTGCATTTTCTGCTTGGATGAAACTGCTATTAAATTTGCCAGCGTAGGAAACGCAGGCACTACAACACACGGATTCAAAGTCTACTTTGAAGCTGCTAAATTGCTGGAGCATTTTTCACACAAATTTGTGGAGTTTGTCTTGTACATACTTTTACTAATTGCCAGCTTTCAGTGTTACAGTGACGTGGTGCCTCGTGCCTGGGGTTTGCATTCAGGCAGGTCTGTGAAGCTGGCTGCTCCCCAGCTGCTCTCCAGAATGAAATTTGGCATTTAGACCATGACACTAGCCCTGGTTTTTGCCATGACTTTGGATTACTTTTACAGTTTGTGTTAAGAGGCTAATTCTCTTTCCTCCTTCACCCAGCCTCTATGGCATTGAGCAAATCCTTCTGATTCTGCTCTAAATATTCCATGTCTTGCTTCTGTTTCAATTGTCTTTGGGGAACTGACTTAGGAATCTGATGGAGCAATACCATGCTTTGAGTGAGGTGGGGACAGCAGCATGCTGCGCAGTGGCAAGTGAGAGCTGTATTAGTGGTGGTGTTCAACATGTTGAGACAGGAGCGATGGTTGCCTGCAGTGGACTGCTGGATGCATTTTTGCATGGTCACAAGGGGACCGGAGTGCTGCACAGAAAGGTAATGGCTGTTCTTTTGCAAGTAGAAGTGATTCTTCCTGCATGAGCTGCCAGTCTGCAGTCTCTCCAGGTGTTGTTCCATGGTGCTGACCTGGCTGTGAGGCTGCGGTAGCCAGGAGGTGAAACTTTCTCAGCAGGTGGAAATGATGGGGCAAGGGCTGAAGAGTTCACATATTGTTGCCTGCTCTGATGTGGTGATCCTCTACAATTTTTCCTAGAGTATGTCTGAAGGGAGTAATCCTGTAAACCAGTGGGAACTGAAAGGACTCTGATTCCTCAAGGCTAAAACTCAGAGGGTAACGGCTCAAAATGAAGAGCCAGATACAAAGCCTATGGGAGCTGCTAAAAGGCTCCCAGTGCTGCACCTGAACACACAGGTAGTGCTGGTGAGAAATATTTGGAGGGGTTTAACAGTGGCTGCTGGCAAACAGCTGTTTCACAGCAGGATTGATCTCCAGACCTGAAGTGTGTTGCAGAGCATCATCCCGGTGCTGTTCAGGGCCTGCTTTCACAAGCCTGCCAGTGCAGAGCATCATTCCTCCTCTGTGCTCAGGAGGGGAATGTCCCCTCTCTATGCCACCTCCTGGCATGTCTTGCTTTGCCCCACCACTGTGCAGGAGTGCTCTCAGTCCCCAGCTCAAGCTGGAGCTTGACTGTTTAATAGCATGGGCAGTTAAAATAAAGTGTATTTACCTTTCCATACTGTTTGTTACTTTAGACTCTTGAGTTAAGGCTTTACCAGAGCAGTAGGCTTGCAAGGATTGCTTAATCAATAAAGAAATTTATCTCATACTCCTTGTTTATATTGCTCTGTTAAATAAAACGGGCAGGATTTTCAGCAAATCGCGGTGGGGTTTTAGATCTATTTTTAGGCTATTTGGACAAAACCCAGGAGAAAAATGTTATAAATACTTTACTTCACAGACTGAGTGATTTTTAATGAGGTAATTATGTTTTTATGGTGGATTAATCTCTGCTTTCATCATTTGACTCTTGCAGTTGCATTGCTGGCTTGTTGTTTCCTAAGATAACAAGTGTCAGTTTACTCTCTTCATTACAACAGCCCCTTCCCAGTATTCGGCCAAGCCTGTGTGCCATGCCATTAGTCACACGCCTGTCATGTACGTGTTGTTGGCTGCTGCTGCCTGAGTTAGTGGTGAAAGTGTTGACGTTTTGTCAAATCATGGATTCTCTTTTTACCTTAAAGACATGATGCTGCCTCATTTTTCATTATCCTGTAATTGCCCACTTAAACCATTATTATTACAGAATTATTTAAAATGCAGTTTATCCTTCTGTTCTGTAGCCCCTATTGCTGAGCAAAAATCACTGATTTTGAGGAATATTCTTTTAGAGCCCTGCAAAATTTCAGTGGGCTGTTGTTTTCCTGGCTGAGCTTTCCAACTAGAGGTTTGTAAGGTAGCATCCAAGTCATTGGCTGGATGTATAAATAACTGTTGGTATGGCTTAAAAATACCGAACACCTGGCAGCTGATGTAGAGGAGACTGGGTTCCTCTGTTGGATCCAAAGTGACTTCGGTGAATGTTCAGTTCATTCTTTAGCCAGAAGCTTTTGGCTAAAATTGAGCTCTTTTTAAACTGCTTTTATCCTTCGCTTTCTTTTTTTCACACATACAAATGCTGCTCAAGTTTATTCTTTTATGTTCCCCAACCTGTGTGTTATGATATTTTGCACATTGTTTGAAGCAAACTTTTTTCCTTGTCATCCTCCTTGGGGTTCCCCTCCTTGTCTGTAGCTTGTTCTTAATATTGTCCTTCTCTGGATTTCCTTGCACTGCTGGAGTTAAAACTGTGCACTGCTATGTGACGTGTTGGAAAATGGTGCCTCTCTAGGACCACCACACCAGCTACCGCAGGTTACCCTCATCTTTGGCCAGACAGCCAAGCCTGAGACACTGCATCATGGAGCTAGAATGACATGACAGCGTGGAGCTATAGCTGGGACATTTTTGGGAATGTGAAATGAAAAGAGGTTGTGAGAGGTTCCCAGAGGGTGGTTTCAGCTCTTCCCATCACAAGACTGGCTCTTCTTTCCCACATGGGACCAGACACAAGTATGTTTACCCACAAAGTGCCAGCCCAGACAAAAGTAGAGATACCTGCTTGCCTTAAAGAGAAATCATTTTTATGGTCAGATCAAAGCAAGTCTGTGATTCTCCTGGATTTTGCATCTCTTTGGCAAAGGAGCTGTTTTGCAAATGGGATGGAGCCAAGGTGGCCGAGCAGGTCAGCTGCTGGCTGTGCTCCTGTGCTCATCCTCCCTTTGTGTTGAAGAGTAGCAGCTGGAGCTGGACAGAGTGCTTGTCACTTGGTGCCTGCATGGCAGGTCCCTGCTGCTGTTGCAGCTGCTGCTCTGCCCCATGGGACTGCTGCCGTTCTTAATTGGAAGACACCCGTGCGGGAAAGGTCTTGATCTCACCTGTATTTGGGAGCCTTCACAAAACTATCCCCTGTCAGACTTCTGGTTTAAGTCTTTTCAAAGTCAGTGGGACCTGGGCACAAACTTGGAGTGTTGCTGAAGGCTTTTATCCTGGTGAAAGTGCTTTTTAGTGTCATGGGTTCACTTTGTGCTCAGATTTGAGCCTGTCTTTGGTTGTGATGACGCTTTGGCACAGGGCTCGGTGGGAGTGCTACCCAGGCTCGCACTAATGCTTTTGTTGGCTCTTTGGTGTTAAACATACTGTGCTTCCCCAGGAAATGAAATATCGGCAGGCTGTGTGGTCTGTTTAACAGCAAGCTTGAAGTGGTTTTTTGCTGCTGATTTGATGTGATCTGTTTTAATGCTATTCTTCTATTTTAAGTTACATTGCATTGGACTTCTTTCCCTTGGTATAAATTTTACATGATAATTCCTTGAAACTGCTCTAGAAATATTGAAAATAAATAATAACTGGAATATTGTTGGTGCTGATTTGCAAGAGTAAGTGTATTAAAAACGAGCCTATGGAAAATGAATGAGGAGCAGTCACAGTGCTGGATTTACGTAAGAACATTTTTAGGTCTCAGAACAAAGCTGTTGCTGTACTTTGTTTTATTTCTAGAGATTCTTAACTAAATAAACTGATTAATTTCTACTGAAGTGTGAAGCAATAAAGGAGATTACAAGTAATAGGTGGCAAGTACGGGAAGAATGATTGTGGAGGGGAATGTGACTTAGGATGCCGGTTTAGGAAGGTGAGATAATGAAATTTGATATATTTTCTCCTTGGTTTCTAGTCTGGTTCATTTATTCTTGTGCTTCGTACATCAGCAGGACTGCTCACAGGCTGAGGGGCTTTTCTGGCTTAAAATTCTGGCTTGGGTATTGGTGCTGATGTGCTTATCTCACTCCAGGATTTTCTTTTTATTTCGAGTGAGAATTTCAAAGCTGGTCAATACAACCTGATTTTATATGATGTGAGAATAGTTATGTTGACTGATCTGTCTTTTTAAAAAAACTGGTGCAAATCCAAAGCCCAACTTTCATGTTTTTTGTAACTTTTTCATGACAGTTCTAGCAGAACTAAAAAAATGTATATGGCTTTCAGACTTAGCACTTCAGAATAATACTTCCTAGAAAAAATATTGTTACACAAGTATACTAAAACTGAATGAATTGCAATCTGCTTTGCTCTTTGGCCTTCATCCAAGTGGGCTGACTTGGGAACCAGGTGTCAAGACAAGATGTAGAACCAGTCCCTCATCATTTGGATGCATGCACCTTGTAATTGGCTTTACCTGATTCTTTTGCAAAAAGCAGGAAAGAGTTTTGCATGCAAAGGTAGTAGTACCAGGCTTGTGTTTTGGGTGGGTGGAGTTCTTGTGTGCTTTTTTTTTTGTTTGGATTTGTTATTTTTCCATCTTAGTTTCTTCGGAATTAGAACTTGAATGTTGTGCTGGAGCTGGTACAGGGGTCTAAAAAGATTGGAGGTGATGAGGTTTGTTTTCTCCCCTGTCCTGGAGATGACATGGGGACAGCTCTTGTGCTGTAAGATCCTGGGTGAAGGCCAAGGGCTTTGGTGCCAGTCTGCAGGTAAACCTGAGGTTGAGTGCTCTCACTTGCCTACCAGCAAAATCAAAGTTCGGAGCTTCGCTCTAGTTTTACAGCAGAGTAGCTAATGTGTTAATTATCCTATGGTAATACGTACCTTTTTTAGCAGTGAAGACAAAGACTCAGCTTGCTTTAAACCGGTGTATTAATAGCAAATGCTTGAACAATGTATGTTTCTAGTAGATACCTACGCAGCATAACCTATTCAGGTTTTTTGCTTTAATGACTATTAGCCTGAAAAAAGGAAGCTGAAAACTTTTGTGCTTTGTGCTGACTAGGTCTTTGAGGGGAAAAAAACAACCCTCCTCTGCTGTGCACATCTGCTCAGCAGAAGGCTCTCCGGTGTTTGCAATGTGACTTTTTGGAGGATATAATCTCTCCAGTGCCCGTGTTCAGGGCTGGTCGTGTAGTGGTAGGTGAGCCCAAATGAAGGAATGAGGCTTTTGTTTAAGGGGAGGGTCCTGGGTGCCAAAATAATAGATTAATCTGCCATCCTTTCAAGGGTGCCGAGTCTTCCTGATGATGTTCTCCTGGTACGTGATGGGTGCCACAGCTCATCTGCAGAGCTTCTGGGAGCCTGGAGGCTCAGCAGTGCTCATTCGGGAGAGACAGAAGTGATCTCTAGTCCTCTTACACTGGCTGTCTCCAGGCTGAACTGGAAGGGTTTGGATAGCTGTGAAATTCGGGGTCTGTTGGCATTTGAGATAAGATTTTCTTTTGCTGCATTTTGGCTCTTTTTATCCTTCGTGGGGTTTTACGCATAAAGATGCGTGTTATTGAATATGGTGAATAGATAACTTGGCTGCAGGGTGGTTTTTTTTCTGATCACATCCCTGTGACAAGTAATCTCCAAGTGTGAAAATTGCTTTGATATCTTTATTCAGGACTCGCTCACTTGTTCGGGTTATGCAACACCTTACTAAGGGACCCGAATTGAGCCTTTGGAGAGGACGGCTCCTCCCTTCGAAGGGGCTGTTGCTCGGACAGGGCAGCTTGCCTGCCTCCTGCCACCATGTGAGGAGCCTGCCAAAAGAGCACCAGTGCGGCGCTGGGCTGCGGGATTGCATACGTGTTTCAGTTTTTTTGCCTGATTTGTATCATGATCAGAGTGGGTCCTTGCCAACTAGGAAGCTCTGAAAATGTGTCATAAAGTCAGTTTGCAAGTCGAGCCTTTCCTTGAAGGAAATAAGAAATATTAATGAAACTAAGAAGCTGGCTTTTGAAGTGGCTTCCTGTTCATCATCTAATACCTGCAAAGGATCTGTGAAGTTGTGTGAAAGCAAGAGCTGGTTTCGTTTAGAGTTTGCACCATAATTTTCTCTCCCCCAAGAGTGCTTTTTGCATTTAAGCAATGTGGTGTTTCTGTTGACAATACTGGTTTTGTTACTTGATTCATTAGCTGCAAAAATATAAATTTATGTTGAGGAGTCTATGAATGAAATGTAATTTCCAACAACAAAATTACTCTATTGATATCAGAGTAAGGTATATGAGTGGTCAGAATATCTGACTTTTAAGCAGGTTGAAATAAAAATCTGGGGTTTATTACAGTAGGACACTGTTACTCTGCTTTATGAAAAGAGCAAGTTCAAGTGAGGTGATCCAAGGTAAGGGTCTTGCAGGACCTTAGCGTGTGGTTTGGAGGAGGAGTTTTGTTTGCTTTGTCCTTTGTCCCAGCCTCCTCTGATCCTACTCCCACTGCCTCCCTGCCCCAGCTGGAGAAGGGAGATGTTGCCCTACCCCAGCAAAACTTGTATCAATCCAGCAACCTGCTCTTTGCAGCACAGTTGTGTTCACCATTCCCTTTTCCTCCTGAGATTAAACCTGGGTGGTTTTATGAAGAATAATTTCATCTATGAAAAGATGAATGTTGAGGAGGAGGGAATTAAAAAGAAATGATAAAAAACCCCACAAAAAACCCAGCCCCAATCCCTCTTGGTTATTGAAGCAAGAAGGGAGCACTTTGTCAAACTGACGTGCGAATCCTTTATTAACATCTGGGCCAGCGGATGCCAGGAGAGCAGTGTTGCCTTGTGGGCTTGGGCTCAGTCTGAGGTGTGTTCGGTGGTTTGGCGTAGGGACTTGGCTATTGGCTTAACATACGCGTGCAGCAAATGTTCATTTGCAAATGTTATAGGACTAGGAACGTTTTAGAATGGTTTCAAAGGAAAATGTAACCGCTGTGGAAATGCACAGAAATGTCAGTGCTGGCTGTGCTGCCCCAAGGGCTGGGCGTCCTGCTGGGCTCAGCGTAGCCGGGCGGCTGGGGAGGTCACCCCACTGTTCTCGGAGCTGTCACTGGGCCCGGGGTTGTTTCGGCTGGAGGTGCTGGAGGGGTGCAGGTGTGCAGCCGCCTGGCGACTCGTCTGCGGATTCACCCGAGGGTGGAGGGAAGGAGTCCCATCCCCATCTGCTGGCCCGGATTATGACTTTGAGCTCTGTCCATGGGGCATCGCTGTGGCTGGGACCTGGGCATGAGACGTTCTTTTGAGACAAGAATTTTTGTCTTTTTATCTGCTGAGTGAGAGACCAGGATCTCAGATACAGTTAATAAAATACTCTTTTGGTTTTTGGTTTTATAGAATGGCTTGGGTTGGAAGGGACCTTAAAGATCAGCTAGCAGTATCCTTCCCTAATCCTGTTTGCTTTGGGGAGGGTTCTGTTTTGTTTTTCCCTTGCACCCTGTTCTGGCATTCAAGGGATGCAATTTTTTTTTGGGGGGGGGGTAGCTTGGAAAGATTTTAGCAGGAGTTGCCTGAAGGGAAGATACTGCTTTTCCCCAGGTTAGTTCTTCATTCCTTTGTCCTCAGATGTTTGGGGAACAGAAAGCTGAGCTGGCCCCTGTTGACTTGCATTTTTGTGACCCCAGTATAAAAAGGTGACTGTTGCTACACAGTTTTCAGAATGCAACGAGAAAGTGCAGGATCTCTTGTTTAAGTGTGCTGCCAACACTGATGTGGTTCCTGTCCTCCAAAGAGTAAGATATGAAATGGGGGAACAAGTCATACTGTGGTATGTACCAACTATATGCCATACCATATGTGGTATGTCTTAGTGTTTTTCTTTCTTTTAAGATCTTTCTTGGACAAGATTCCATATTAAGGTGCCTTTAATGAACCAACTACCATGTACAATCCCAAAGAGACCATGTGCTGTATTTTAGAGGAGTCTGCCATGATAACCCAAGCAAATGTATGGGAAGGCAAAGGGTATTTGTGTAAAACTGTTCAGTTTTTACCTGTGGGCTCAGTGTCCTGTGTGGGCAAAAGCACCTCATTAGCTGCTTTATATACCTGAGATTATGGGCTGGGAGTTAGAGTTCATCAGAATAGGACAGGATCACAGGAGCAGGTTGTTCCTTTGCTCCTAAGCAGTGTGCACTGGCCTGGAGAAACGTCTCCTGGCGTGAAGGACTTGCAGTGCCTGATGCTAATTTTACACAGCAGCACAGGCCCTTCCTGCTGCTGTTTTGGTAGCTCTTAAGGATGGGCTTTGTGCTTCTGGCATGTGTTGTGACCATGTAATTGTTGCTGTTACAGTGATGTGCTCTGTCAGTAGCATCTCGAGTCAACTGATTTACCAAGAGCAAGAATAAAAGCATTGCTGACCCTTGAGCTTTGGAACAGAGGGGATTTCCTGGCAGAGAAGGGTTGGCCTGTAGGGATGCTGCTTTCTGGGGCATGGAGCATGGGTGGGTGCCTCTCTTGTGAGGCTGCTGAGATTTTTGGCAGGGCCAGACTCCTCCATCCTTAGCCCTCCCGGCTGCACAGTGAATGTGCTGTGACCTGCAGCCATGCACCGTTGTGCCCTGCAGAGGCAGAAAGCAAGATGATTTCTCCTCCACTGTGCAGCTGCAGATCAGAGCAAAAGCATCAAGTCGTCCAGCACAACGTTCTGCTGCAGCCCTGTGAGGAGATGGATTGCATCTGGAGTGCAGCCAAAGAGGCTTCTTTTGGCTTTTAGATGTTCACAACTGAAAAAATAACACTTTAATAGTCAGTTATTCTGTTTCTGCAATCAGCCCTTTGGAGAGCATGCTCTTCAGCTGTGACCTGAGTCAGGAAAAGGCTGAAGATTGCTGCTGAATGCTGTCCTGTTGCCCAGACTGGATGAATGTACTTGATGCTCAGAGGGTCACTTTGGAGCAAGGATGCATCCTGCTTTTTGCGCAGACATGCAGGCATTGTGCCATATAACTGCTCTGAAGAACTCCATGTTTTTTGTAGTATTACTTCAAAAGTTATTCTGACTTCTCCAGCCTTGAATAGATTTCTTTCAGCATACTCAACTGCTTTTTCTCTGTGCTCCCAGTTCTTCATTGAGGTCTGAATTGTTGGTTATTTAGTGTTCCTTGATTATGACCTGATGGACAGTAGTGCTCCTGCTCTGGCTGTAATGAGGCTGCTTGGCTGCATCGTGCACTGTTGCCCTCCTGAATTTTTTGTTTTGTGCAATGCTCGCCTGATCTAAGGGAACCTTCTCTAACCACTGCTGCTTGTAGTTCTTCCTCATGGAGTGGTCTGCATGCTGCCCTTGGTTCCCCTCCTGAAAGGTACTTGAGGAAAATCTACAACTCCTAGATGGGCAGGATGGGAGCTGTCGAGATGGGAAGACAAATCTGCTTAAAGCAGGATCAGCTTGGCTGAGCTGAGCGCTGAGTGTCTTCAAGCATGGAGACTCCTCAGCCTCTCCCAGCAACCTTCTGCGGTTCAGTCAAGCCCCTGTGGAAATCTCACTTAAAAAGGCAATTTGCTGTGCTTCAGCCTGTGCTCATTGTGTCTTGTCCTTTCCCTGGGTGTTGCTGAGAAGAGTCTGCCTCCATCTGCTTTACTCCCCCCACCAGGTATTTTTTCAAGGCCATATTCTAGTTTTCTTTCCCATCTCTTGTTTTCCTTTTCCACACAGTGGGCCAGGCCCTAGAGCTGCCCTTCCTGATAGGCTGATCATTTGCATAAAGAGCTTTTTGGTGTAAAACAGATGCAGTTCCACACCCTCAACTTTCACCCATTCAGAAGGTTCTTTATCATGGTAACTTTTTCTTTTCTGCTAATGTTACTCTGATGGCTCTCTGAAGTGAAATAATGGTTGCTTTTCCTGGAAACACCGGACTTAGAGCATTGCAGTCTGGTTTTCTGTCCTGATGGTTTAGATCATTAAATTCTCAGGGCTTAAGCTCTTATTTCTTGTTTTTCAGTGTTTCTAAGAGGATCTCCTGGGGCCCTATTATTGTACAACTAAATACAAATAATAGATTAATAAAACAGGATTGTTATTTGTACTGCTGGCAGTCTGTAAGGATTACTTGTATATAAGATTTTGTGGTATTAGGCCCTTAGTCATTTTGATTTGTCCCTTCTACCAGCTTTTTCTCTGCTCAGACAATGCTTGAGAGATGTTGCCCCCTGGAAAGAGTTTTATTCAGTTGCAATATTAATTTATGATTTTTTTTCTACTTTTTTCTGTATCCCTTTGGCAATATTTTTGTTTCTTCTTTCACCACCAGTTGTGATTAGTTAATACAGATTTTGTGATAGTTCAGTTTCTGAAGTGATGGAAAATACAGGTTGCAGTTGTTACTTGTGCTGCCCTATGGGAGGAAAAGCCTTTTTAATGTGCTTGTAACAGTTTTAATTTTATGAAGTATTTGAACTTTGAAGTTAGACTTCTAAAATTATCTAGGCTGTATATTGGAGAGTATTAAAAATGAGATTTAAATGGGAAGAAAAAAACCCCACCTCCCTTCATGCAAGCCTTCATTGCTGTAAGAAGAAACACTCACTGAAGCATTGTACTTAATGTAAGTGTGAAAATGCTGTGCTAAGAGTACACTGGTAACGTTTCGTCCTCCCCGCAAAACTGTTCTTGCAATATTGCATTTACTTGGGTCTGACAGCATTCGTCCTGTGTTCAGCTTGTTGATCTGAGCTTCAAACCACTTTTTGGTGGCATTTGTTTAGTCCCTCTGCAGAACAAGTGTAAAATTAATAAATGATTATTTATGTTTTTGCAGAAGTGTTTGCATGCCTCAGCCCAGTTCCAAAGTGGGGGAGGGAACAAACTGTTAAGAGTTACAAGAGCAAAGCACGGAGAGCGAATAGGGATTAGCCCTGAAAACCATTCATTAGATTACAGAGGGAAGAAGTGAGATGATCCTAGCAGCTGCAGGCACAGCAGTGCTGGGCAGAGGGGTGTCCCCACTCATTCTGGCTTGCAAGATGACAGGTGAGTGGACTTCCCTCCCTTTGGTGTCTGAAGGCTGGCAGAATGCTTGGTCATCATTGCACATGGATGTCCTCTGCCAACATAAGATTATTTTTTCCAAGATGTTTATATTTTTGCTGATCCAGTTGGGTTTTGGTCACGTCTGTCCGAGTGCGTGTCCCCATGCTCTAAGCCAGAGGCAGCTGTTGGTGGCTATGTGCCTTCACGCAGCTTTCACATCACACCCTCTTTGTATTGGTGGTGGCAGCCACTGGGAAGCAGGGCAGCTCTTCCAGTTGCTGTCAGTATTTTGTGGCCTTCCCTGAACCTGCCCCATCTGCTCTGGCAGTTCCAGGAACATGTGGGAAACAACCAGGCATGTCTAAAAGAAGTTGACAAGTGCTGGAGGCTGTGCCTGTGATTCCAGGAGGAAGCAGGGCACCGTAGGGTCAGCCCCATGATTATGAACCCCAGGGGACCCCTGTCTTCTGTGTCAGCAGAGCATGGAGCCACATGTTTCTTGCTTGCTCTTACACCTTCCTCCATGCTGCCTCCTGGAGAGCTGTCCCAGGGAGAGAAGTCCCGGTGATGGTTGTAAGTGCAGTGCTGAGGACTGGCAAATAAGAAACAAGTGTGTATTTGTTTCCTCTTTGATAACGGTTTATGTTAATCTTTGCAATCTGATTTAATCAATTTTTAATAGACTAGAGTTGATTTTTTCAAATATATTCCTTCCACTGTATTTTGGCAAGAAACATGAGCTGTGGGCAGTCCCCTGCAGCATGGTCTCCTATGGGGTGTGGGTGCACTTGGCACATTCATCTGCCAGCAGAGACAGAGGGGGAAACCAGTGTGGGCCCCCCTCAAAATCACAGTGTGGTCCTCTGAAATCACAGCATGGCACTCCCAGAGTCATCTTCCTCCAGTCAGTTGCTGTCAGTTTTTGCTGCCAACAAAGATGCTACTAGTTGGGGTTTTTTTATTGCTGCAAGTGATCCTTTTGGCCCCTGGAAAAGATTTTCTGTCTTCTTGGAGACTTCATAAAGGAATTGAACCTTGGGAGAACACTTAGTGCTGTTTTCTAAGCTTGCTCCAAGCAGCATGGCAGTACTGTAAATGCCACTTGTCACACATGGCCTTCAGGGTAGCAAATGCCCTCCTGAACTGCCAGCACTTCAGTTATCTAAAGGCCTTGCCCTGTCACTTCACACTTGAGCTAAGTATAAATATTTTTCGTTAGTCAATAGGAGCGTTCCATACATCTGTTGATGATATTTGTTATCCTTAATTCCAGCACTTGAGACCAGTGTCTGCCTGGTCTGGTCTCCTGTTATCTGTATGTCCTGTTCAGATTCCCCAAATAAAAAGTATCTGCTGTCTGAAGATCAAGTGGATTTTCTGAGACTTTCATCCTGCAAGTGGATTTCCTGTGGTTTATGTCTCTTGTGTTAAGGTTGAGATTATAATTTTCTTTTTTTCCTTTTTTATATCCTCCACTGCTGCAGCCTGTTCAGCCAGTGGTGGTGATGCTGCTCATGCTGGATTTAGTAGGATGCACTGTCCCACTCAGTGTGCTCATTGCCAAGCTACCTTTTCTATACACAGTAAAGATGTCCAGAAACTTGCTCTTAATTTCAGCACAAAACTATCCTGCCAGAACAAAGATATGCCCCAAAAAGCTTCACTTCATGGTGGGCTCCCCACTCTGATTGCACTGGGAACCCAACTTCCTAGTCTGAGGACTGGGTCCGGATCAGCAGCCTGTCTTAGGAGCTGGTATTAAAATGTGATTTTTATGTACTGCTGTCTTGAAGCTGCCCGCATTTGTTTACTGCTGTGAGCTGACCTTTGAGGAGACATTTCTGAGTTAATTGGGTATCTAATCACTTCAGATTGATAGGCGTATGTGTATTGGAGTTTTTCCTCTTGTTTGGTATTTTCCCCTCTGGTTTCTTCTTTCTCTGTTCTATGGCAAATGATGCATTTATTTTTTGTACTAGATCCTTCATTGTTTTTCTCTTTAGTAATTAACTGTTGATTTCATACTGGCCTGTTGCTTCTTGGCGTGAACCTTTCTTTTGCCAATCCATTCAAACTGAGAGTCTCCTTAAATATGTGCTTATATGCTGTGGCTAAAGTAGAGGCCAGCTATTTTAATTCTTTTGATATTTGGCTTTCAATAATCGTTCTCTCAATAATTCTTCGAAGTTACTCTCACAGACTTTTTTTTTTTAAAAAGAAAGCTCTACCTTAATGATTTTCTTAAGACACTGACTCCTTGTATGTATCGAATTCTTGCTTGTGTTTGTCTCCTGGAGAATTTTGCGGGTTTACCTGGTGCTTAGGTTCCCAAGACAACAGAGGCAGTGAGTGTGCTGGGACACTTCTGGTTCGTAGAAGAACATATAGTTCTCTGTACATATATGCCCTAAAGACCTTCCCCTGGCTGTGTTCAGATGTTAATGGGAGGAAGAAGATGCTCCTGTTTCTTACTGGTTTGTCCTAGTTATTTGTTAGTAAATAATCTGCAATGTTTCCATAGTAAACTGGTGTAGAAAATACTACTTTTGTTTTCCCTGAAATGTGTTTTAGGTAAGTGAAGTTTTGATTTTTATACAGAGGGCACAGTTCACTTATATGGCCTGTAGGTTAGAGGCTCTGAAGTAAAGTGTGGCTAGATTGAGGATTGATACTGGGAAGTGTCCCGTGTTACCTGGGGAGTGGTCATAGCACAAACACTTTAATAGCCTTGGACCAGGACTCAGGGTCCTGGGATCTGTCCCTGCTTTGCCTGAGGTCAGTGGATACTGTCAGAGGTACTGCAGTGGGGAACAGTCTGAGGTTTAGTGATGGAAAGTTCCTTATTAGCTTACCCTTCTCCAGTTGAAAAATGTAGTAAACTGAATAGTGTGCATGCTTCCCCCACATGGCGTTGACGTTCAGGTAACCTTGTGCCATGGGCATGTTGTGGGTAATAGGTAAGGGAGGATCTCCTAACTCGAGCTGAGTCTAAGCCTGGACTTTCTGGGGCAGGAGACTTTGATTCCAGCCCTTGCTGGGACTGTGAAGTCCCAGCCCTGGGATACAGCGTGGCCCCAGCCATGGAGTCTTGGGTTGCTGCGGATTTGTTGAATTGCTGTTTGGTGCTGGCTAAACTGATGCTTTTGTCACATTTTACAGTCTACGGTGTGCCAGGGGAAGAAAATGAGTTAATTCAAAAAACAATTGTGCTGGAAGATTGCTTTATAAATAAGTTTGAGATAAGCAAAATAAAACATTAGTGGAAGAGGAAGGGAAAGAGAGGGGAAGGATGGAAACAAGCAGATGCGAGCAATGAGACTGGATTTGTTCCGTGGCTAAGTGCTTATATTGCTAAGAGAAGTCCTTTTGTCATGAATAGCTGTTGTGGTGAGCAGCTCTTAGAGGGAAAATCAGAATAACTCCAAGGAAAGAAGTTCTCAGAGTGCTGTCTGCCACTGTGCACAGAAATAAGTCAGGTCTGAGTGTTTTGGAGAGGCACTGGTGTGATGATGGGGAGCTGCAGTGCTCAGCAGTGGGATGGAGAGGACAGGTCCATGCAGTGATAGTGCCCGGCAAAAATCCAGCTGCCCTGCTGCTGCAGAGGGTAGTGAGGGGTAGGTGCTGCTCTTGTAGTTAGCGCTGTAGCAACTGTGTTTCTAATGGTTTGCACCACGCTTCTATAAGGCTAGGTCATAAGCAGGGTGCTTGCAATGTTTTCCGGTTGTGATTTTTAATGGCCACTTTGTGCTTCCAATAAAATGTTCTGCATAACTGATCACGGGAGAGCCTTTTCTCTGTGATACTGTACCTGACGGGGAGTTTGCAGATGGGAGCAGACAAGGGTCTGTCTGTTCTTGTTTGTCCTGTCCAAAAGTCACCAATGCCAAGTGATCCAGCTGGAGGAAGTAAAGTATATCTGTGTAGCAACTAATGGTGAGGTTTTATGTCTGGGGAAGCAAATCGGAGAGTGATAAACTGCCTGGTTGTTATCCCATTAAGTTGAAGTACTGGGGATGTATGGAGGGAAGATAAGTGTATAGCAAAAGGTGGCTCAGCTCACAGATGCTATGGAGTAGCTTTCTTGAAAGAACAAGTGAGGGGGCTCTTGGTTTGGGTCTGGTTTGTTTTAGCCCCTGGCTTCTTGGAATAAATTACTGAGATTTTTGTGCCCACCACCACCCCACCCCGCTGTTTGAAGCTTTGTGCAAGGCTGGAACATGCTTCCTTTGTCAGAATGTGTTGCTAATGTAATTCTTCCTTTATTTCAGCAACAGCGAACTGTTTATAGGCTGACACTGGTGAAAGCTTGGAACGTGGATGAACTCAAAGCCTATGCTGACCTGATATCCCTTGGTAAACCAGACTTCATTGAGGTCAAGGTGAGTTGCATGAAGATACTTTATCTTTTTAATTAGTATTTTACTTTTTTCTCCCCATTCCCCACCCTCTGGTCTTAAACTTATACGAATAAATTCAATTCTTTCAAAGATTTCAGTGATGCATGAGGAACTTACCTCTTCCTTTTAATGTAATAAAGACTTACCTCTTCCTTTCTAATACCTTACGTGTACATTTAAAGTAGTCTTCAGTATTATGCAAGACAAGATTTGTACCAGCCAGCATCAGTTTCTGCCCAGCAGAATCATAACTCTCTGGTCTCTTTTGTATTTCTCATGAAAGCAGAAACTGATAAATGTAGATACTCCTTCTTTGTGTTAACCAACATTTTAAACAAAATATTCTGGGTCAGGCTTGTAGTTTGTGGTATTATTTTTTCCCATCCTAGTCTCAAATTTGCTGGAGGAGAAGGTGATAAGGTGTGGTTTACTGATACGCTATTTGTCTGGCTGTGTGAAACAGGGAAATATTACCCTCTGGAACTGGAAGAGGTACTAACAGGAGCCCATGTGAGATACAGCAGGGGAAGGAGGTGCTTTATCTTGGACTTAATCAATTTAGTATATAGAGAATGTAGAAAAGGCACATTACGAAGTGCTCTGTGAAGAATCACTATCAGCATTTTCATCCAGCAAACTCCTCTGTGACCAGCACATTTACCTCAGGTCTGTATTTCTGCAGCTCTATTACTCCTGGACTTTTTTGGTTCTTTCTTCTTTTCCTTCTCTTTTTTTTTTAACCTTTATTTACTGCTGCTTTGAAGAAAATGCCTGGAGTTTGCTGCAATTTCCTTATGAAACAAAACCCAGAGGTTTTGATATTGTCAGTGTTGAGAGGTCTCTTTATCTCTGAATGTGCTGCTGAAGTTGATAGCTTAATACAAAATAAGATTTTGAGTATGGTTTGGGGGGAAAAAAACCTCAGCTTTACAACATGTATCAGACTGCTTTATATTCCTTGGGTAAAACTTAGCAGGAGGAGTGCTCCTATGGGGCCCTTCCTACCTTGCATCTCCTGACTCTCTTACTGTAGCCTGGCTGTACAAGATCCTTCCAGTGTGCACGAAGGGCAGAGACGAGTGTGCAGAGCAGCACGGAGTGTGGGGCTGTCAGTGTACGTGCTGTTTAGACTGCTCTGTCGTGTGTACCAATTTTAGTAAAATGAATCGGGTGTAAGTTAATGTTTCTGAGCACAGATTCCCCTGAGCACTCTCCAGGGCGAACATCTGTCTCCTCCAAGGCAGAAGGCTACTGTTCCCTTTGCCTGGGGAAGGATTCAGCCTCTTATTTGTGGTTTCCCAGCAGCGCAGAGCTAAGTTCTCCCAGCGGCTCTTCCCTGGCAAAATCATGCCTTGGGCTGCCAGGGAAATAGGTGAGGAAAGAGGTGGTCGTAGATGTACTCCTGGCACTCTTCCAGCTGGGACAGGCTACTGCCCACTCTGCTTCAAAAAAGTCATCTTTGCAGTCCAGGTGCTTCAAAGTGCTTGTCAGATCTCAACTAGTGATGACTTTTCTCTACAGAAGGGATATGCATTGAACACTTTGCCCTGTTTGCAAAAGTGTGAACTGAGGCAGAGAGGGGCTGTGTGACATTCCCCAAAACCCCATAGCACGGTAGTGTAGCTGGGGGTTCGGCCTTGCTGTGTACCTGCCAACACCAGCCGCAAAGGGGGTTCAGAGGGGTTGCAGGGCACAGAAGGCAGAGAGGTACAGAAGGAATGATGCACTGTCTGGCCACATGCTGTTGGGTGGGTTTGGGACTTTTGTGGACTGATACTGGTTTTCAGTTGCTGGTTTTTTTTTTGTGTGGCTTGCTTTTTTTGAAGTTTATGCTGTTTAATATTACTTAAACTTGCAAGCAGGATGCCTTGCTCTAAATGCCGTATTTTCAGAAATTACGTATTTCAGAATTTCCAGCAGGTAAATGAACTTCTGCTGTAGGACGGAACTGTCTTTCGGGCAGGTGGTGATCCTGGCCAGAGCATGGTGTCTTCAAGCTAAGCAACAAAACAAATTGTGTCTCAGTTTCTTCCTCTATGAATCGTTCAGTGTTATGCCTAAACTGTGATCCTACAAACAGTCTGTAATTGGCATATGGAAAATCTCTTGTCTTTCCAATCGCAAGAGCAGTACTCGGAGAAACTAGAGTTTAAGCCTTTCAGAGGTTGCAGCATCTCTCTGCCTTGTCTCTGCTAGTTGTTGTATTTAGGCTGGAAGTGATGGGGGAAGTCTTCCCTTCCCTGGTTACAGCTCTCATTAAGAACTGCAGTACAGCAAATGTGAAATCACAACTTCATCATGATCTGTATACTCAAAGTCCAAAAAGTCTTCTACAGTTTGCTCTTTTTTCCAGTCTAGCAGAGGGAGGATGATTTCTCAGAGCTCTCAAAACCATACAGCGAGTCTGACAGCAGCTAAGCCCCGCAAGACAGGAGTGAGAAGCTGAGTACAAGAAAACACACTAATTCCTTTTCAGCTTCAGCAGCAGAAGTGAATTGTCAGGGTGCTGCTCCAGCTCTTTCACTAGCAGGCTCTGAAATAGTCTCCATTTTTTTCCATTTAATTGAGCTTTTAAATAGAGCTGTGCTGTCTTGTTATCTTAATTTCAAAGACAGGGAAGCAAGGTTCATATATTTCATGTACGAAGCACAATGTTGCAAGCAGGATTGCTGGAGTGCCCATTTGTAGCAGGAACTGAACTGGTCTTACTGCTGTCCGAAACGAATGGTGCAACTCTGTTCCGGCACAACACAGGGGGTCTAAATGGCATTTCCATCCTTTGAAAAATTCATAAAACTTTGTGATGGCTTCCATGAAGCAGTGGATTTGCTTGACACCAGATTGTGTTTAAATAGACCCAAAACTGGATGAAAGGTCTTGCTCACAGATTTTTGTATGAAAAGTTTTTATGTGAGAGCAAGGGGTTTTTAACAAGTTGCATTGCTTCCTTGCCTCTTTGGAGCAAGTGTAATGATCTAAAAGATGGGTGCTTGGTGCTCTGCAGAGGGGAAGTAGCTCACACTAAATATAGTATTAGCCCAGTCAGTGGCCTTATTTGTTTCACAGTTTCATCTGCCAGTTCCTGCTAAACAGCAGCGTTTCTAAAGCGTGGAAGATTTGGCTCTGTAGGGAGGCACAATGGCTTTCTTCTCTTGTTGCAGTGTCTGACTTTTGAAATGTGAGGGGCTTACATGGTTTCTCACTTCAAGCATGGAACCAATTTTTCACTTTTGGCCAGGAGTAAGTGACATGTTCTGGAGTGGCTGATGAACAGCTAGTTGTGTTGATGCGGGGTAGTGAGAGTGTCCACCCAAGTACCAACAAGAGAGGCTGAGAGAGGGGATGTTATCTGAAGGACAGCTTCCTTACTTGGCCATCCTTCTCTGAAGTGTTGATGGATTGCTGGTGGGGTGGTGTGCCCCCGTGCTGCTGGAGGTGTTCGTGTTGCTGCTGCACCTGTGCTTAGACCCTTACCCTGTGGTCTGACAGTAGTTATCCTCCTTTGCTGTGCACTTTGCAGACAGGTTGTTTTAATCTGATCATCTTTAATCCTGGCTTGCAAAGCTCTTGTCTAACACCCTACCCATGAGATTAACCTTCGCTTACAGCAGGATCACTGGTGCCATATGGCCAGTGCAGTGGTTTCAGAGGCGTCTCAGCTGTGCTGTTGAGCACGCTGGGGTTGAGAATACTTCAGGGTGCTTTGTTGCTTCTGCCTGTGGGGGATTCTTCATTTGTGGGGTGAAGCAGAGAGACAGGGTCTCTGTCCCTGCGATGTTTGACTGCTCTGGAATAAAAGGAAGCAAATCTCTTTTTCAGCAAAGGCGAGCAGCAGAAGCAGGACTGCATCACACAGCCCCCTGCCTAGAGCCTAGGAGTTTGCGGTTGTGCAGGCAAAGCATATGTAAGCAGAGTGATCGTGTAGATATAATCCCACAGCATTCAAAGTGATACTTCATACAGTAGTACATAGGAGTTAAATTCTGACCCAAAGGAGGGTGGGTTGAGGTGTGTTCAAATCTAGCACTCAGTATCGCTATCAGTATCCCCTCTCATGCACTGTGTATTGATCTGCACTTGGAAAAAACTGCCAGTGTGTAGCTGCCCTTTCATCCAGCCCCAGCAGTTGTGGTGTCCACATGGTTTGTGACCTGGGGTTTTTCCCAAAAGACCTCATATTTTTGATTTAAAGTAATTTCTTGTGTTCCTTTGAGAATGAAGCATATTGAAGAATCTATTTGGCGTGTGAATAGGGCTTAGCATTTTGTTTATTTTTTTTCAGAACTCCAGTGTGACAGGTCAAAAAGGCAAAGACTGAGTCCTGCTCAAAGCAAATAAACTAAAAAGATATTGCAAGATACTGCAAAGCATCTGCCAGAAAATGAGGCTCATCTCAGCAGGGATTTCCTGGTTAAATACTTGGGATAAATGACGTTCATTTAAAATGAATGTAGCTAATCCACTGTTGCTTCAGAAAGGCTCACAGGGTGGAGTGGATAGAGATTTAGATTCTTGCAGGCCTTAATACTTGTTCTCATTTACATGAGTTATCTTACAGTGGTATAACTCTGTGGGACCCTATTCTTTCTCTTATTTAAGCCAATAGAAATTAGCCTTGATTACCCTTGTGTAAAACTCAAGTAAAGGAAGAAGCAGTGATGTAGTTATTAAAATTGATTCATGTTTATTTATTGCATTAGTCTGTTTTAATGTCAGAATGTCACTGTCATAGTTGTACGAAGTATTTTTGGGAGCTGCACATTCTGGTTTTAAGGTATCTTTTTTGCAATGTTACCCTCTTTAGTGTTAAAAGCCAGAGATTTGTGTTGACATGCAGTATTTTGCTATTTATATTCCTTCTTAAACCAAAGGGGCAAAAGGATTTTCCTATGAAATGTGAACCATAAAATCATTGAGGTTGGAAAAGACCTTTAAGATCAAGTCCAACCATTAACCCAGCACTGCCAAGCCCACAACTAAACCATGTCGCTAAGCACCACATTTATGTATTTTTAAACACTTGCAGGGATGCCAGTTCCACCATCACCCTGGGCAGCCTGTTCTCATACTTGAACCACCCTTGCAGTGAAGAATTTTTTCCTAATACCCAACCTAAACCTCCCCTGGCACAACTTGAGGCTGTTTCCTCTTGTCCTATTGTTTCTTATCTGGGAGAAGAGACCAACCCCACCTCACTGCACCCTCCTCTCAGGTAGTTGTAGAGGGCGAGAAGGTCCCCCCTGAGCCCCCTCCTCTCCAGGCTGAACACCCCCAGCTCCCTCATGACACTTGTGCCCCAGCCCCTTCCCCAGCCCCTGCCCGGCTCTGGACACGCTGCAGCATCTCTGTGTCTGTCTGGGGGTGAGGGGCCCAAATCGGGATTCACGGTGCGGCCTTCCCAGTGCCGAGTACAGGGGGACGATCGCTGCCCTGGTCCTGCTGGCCACACAGTTTCAGATCCAAGCCAGGGTGCTCTTGGCCACCTGGGCACTCTGCCAGCTCAAGCTCAGCTGACCATCAACCAGCCCCCCCCAGGCCCTTTCCCGCTGGGCAGTTCCCAGCCCCCTGCCCCCAGCCCGCAGCTGCCTGTGGCTGCTGTGACCCATGGGCAGGACCCTGCATGGAGCCCTGTTGAACCTGATACAACTGACCTCAGCCCACCAGCCCAGCCTGCCCAGACCCCCTGCAGAGCCCCCTGCCCCCCAAGCAGGTCAGCACTTCCCCCAGCCTGGTGTCACCTGCAAAGTGACTGAGGGTGCACTCAATCCCCTTGTCCAGGTCATTGATATTCATCAGGCCCTGAGGAACTAATTCCAGTTGTGAATGGAGTGTGCTGCAGGGTCACGCTGGTGCACCACGGCCAGATGAGCACATGAAAACAGAGCCTGGACCTCCAGTCACTGCAGACACATTGTGGCGCAGCTGGGTACACTTCTGCTTTAATTGTTGCTGTGTCCACACATCCCCTCCATGCTGCCACTAGCTTTAAGGCTGTGCATGTGGGTCAAGTGTTCAGCCGCAAATACCTGGCTTTGCAGTTCAGACCGGGTTCTGCAGTGGTGAGGGAGATCTGGTTGCTCTGGTCAGAGCCACAAGTGGAGTGACATCCCTGGGGAAGTGGTCTGTATTTGCTAGAGTGAAGCTTCATCTTGCAGTTCTCAACAGTAGCGTGGCTTCTTGCCTGAGCAGAGCCTTGCTGCTTCTTTCCATCACTTCAGTTTAAGGTGGTGGGGGAGTGGGCCTACCTGGCTTGTCCTTTGTTCCAGGGCTGTTCATCCCGTGGTGCTGTCTGAGGGCAGGACTTAGGCAGAGCACAGATGAGAGCCATGGCACTGCACAGAATTTCAAGTCTTCATAAAATCAGTTTTCAACCACTTGAAAGCATTTGTACATGATGATTGCTCTGCAGATCCAGTGCAGCATCCTTGTGCTGAGCTCGTGGTGGAGGATAGGCTGGGTGTCGTTCAAAGCTCAGGATGATGTTCTGGGACTTCAGCTCCTGCTCGTAGTGTCTGAGACTGACTTATGGTATTAAAAAGACCCAGTAAATGACTGCAAGGAAGGACCAGAGGGAAGTATCTATCCCAATCTGCTTAGTCTTGTCATATTAAACAGTAAAGATTATTTAAGTGCTTAAAATAATGAAGAAAATGAGCTCTGCTTTAATGAGTTTTTAATTGCATGCAGCAAGCAGCGATTGCCCCCACCTGTCAAAAAGCTATTCAGAATCTTGCTGCTATTCCCATCTGCATTTAGATGAAGAGAAGGTGAAGTCTCCTGTCCTAGTGCCCGCTATAAAATAAATCTAAGCGATGTGTAATTTCTATGCCTGAAAAAAACTCAAACTATTGACCAGTTAATATTCTCTCAACTGTGAGCCATAGGTCCAAGGACAAGACACAGAGCATGGATGGTCCAAGGTGGCAGAGTAGGCAGTGGCAGGGCTGCATCACCTCCCTGTCATGCTGGAGAGCCACAGGGCTGTTGAGCACTCGACAAGAGGTTGAGCACTCTGCTGGATAAATCCCAGTTGGCCTGGACTGCTGTGGAAAGCTGCTTTCAGGTGGATCCTGAGCAGCCTCTGCTGCAAGTTGCTCCTTTCATTATTAGCATGTGTGTGTGACAGAGGTAGGGACCCAGCTTGCTATTTCTGTTGATCCAGCTAAAGGTTACAAGTTACTAATATGTGCCTGAGGAGTTCAGCTTGACATCAATGGGGTTTTTTAGTGTTGTGCGTACACAGTAAGGCTTGATAACAGGTTTCATTGCAAACATAGGTGAATGATTAAATTTTGAGTTTTCAAGTGACCCTGCCACACTCTTTTGTCGAAAAGTCAGTCTTTAGTCCAAGCCTTTGGTTTGGTACAAATATATGTGTGAAATTGAGGAGGTATTTTCGCATTCCAGCATTGGGCTTGGGTACAAGCGTAAGCCTGATGAAAACCCAAGGTAAAATGGATTGTTCTCATCTGGGTTTTTTTTGTTTCAGTAAAGGTTAGTATCCACAATAAGTGGGAACCACAGGGCATGGAAATTGTATTAGGCTTGTGAGGCTTTTAGATATGACCAGGGGAAGCTGCAGAAAAAAAAAGGAGCATATGGAAACTGGCTGTGTGTGATGGCCCAGTGTTGCTGTGCTCAGCCAACAGTCTGTAATAATAAATTTCTGTCCATGGCCCTGAGTGCTTGCTTGCAGGAGAAGAAGGGCTAGCCCTATGTAGTGCGTTTTGCAGCTGGGGCAACTGAGGCAGGGTAGCAGTGGATTGTAGCAAAGCAGGTCACTGGCTGAAAATTCACCTCCTGCCTTCCAGCCTAAGTCTTTCTAAACCTCCCACCTCTCCATGTGCTATTGCTCTTTATCACGGTATAAGGAGCAGAGTGATAAAATAAGTGATTTTAACAGTGGCCTTTTCTGTCTCAGTATCTATATGGCTTGTCTGTGTCCTGCGTTTCAGAGTTTAGCTTATACAGGAGGAGTTCCTTTGATTTCAAGTGAGTTGCCGAAGATTCATGGGCTGCAGTAGCACGGATCTGCATATTCCGTATGTGTGGTGCATCTGGAGAGCTGGTGGTAAATATTGGGGTTATGCTGCATAACTAACCATTTCCATTCCTGCTTTTCAGATTTAACTGACACAAATAAACCAATGTCCTTTGTTAAATCAACTTGAAAGCAATTATTAAAAACAACCAATGAGTCCAAATGCACTCCAATGAGGAGCAGACGTGCATGAAAGCTTGTGAATATGATTTGGACAATGCAGATGCTCAGATCATAAGCATTTTTATTGCAGAGAGTGCAATCTATCAACATGTCATTTGAGGCTTTTTATATTTGTTTTGGGTCAAGGCTGCCCCAGTTTTTAAACAGTGGCTCTGTCACTCAGCAGCTTGGCTGACACTTTTGTTCTTCTGTTAATTCACATGAGCATCAATTAAACAAATTTATAATTTGTGGGCTAGGAGTTAAGAAAATTCTCTTGTTCAGTAATTAAGTTGGGAAGCCTGGAGTTTCAGAGTTGAGAAACAAAGCACTGTCATAGTTAGTTCCCCAGTAATTTTTCCTTCGTAGTCCTGTGGATTAAAATGATTGCTGGTTGTCAAGATCTCCGGCAAGGAGCCAGATCACAGTGGAAAAAACGTGCTTCTTGCTGCAGTGATAATCATCTTGGCACAAGGCATTGCTTAAGTACAGTGTTGCGTGCTCGGCTCCATTACAGCAGCACAGAAATCCAGAGCATGCCCAGCGCTGTGGCTCTGTATTCGTACCAGCGTAACCAAGAATAGCTGAGATGATTTTCAGAAGGCTTCTGCATTTCAAGGTCTTTGGCCAAAGCTATGTGGCATGATTAGGATGCTAAAAGCACCCTTATTAAAGACTAATTAAGAGGCACCATCATTGATGCTGCTACTGCAGGGAAGTTGGTGTAAGAGCTTAGGGTATACAATAGAATGGTTTCCTTTTTTTAATGCTTGATGTCTTAATAACTGTCTTCGTGTATTACTGAAAAATATAACATGAGTGCCCTAATCAACTGTTCACATTTTTAAAGTGGTATCAGCACTGTTAATTAACTCAAATTTTAAGAAGTTGGGGAAGTTGAAAGCTGATGTGCTTTCGTTTAGTGTGCTGCTAAGCTGATTTTCATTGATTTGTGCTTGTGAATTAATCATCCATCCGAGCACTTAGTTATTCCATTTGCTTCTCCGCTTTCTTTGCTTGTAAATGATATCTTTGAAGTTTATTAAAAGAATGAGTCATGTTGTAGCTTCCTAAGAATTTTCCCCCTCTGTAGTCATACATTTTTCATGCTGCTCAAATCATAATCTGTATAATGAATGCAGGGAAAATATTGCTATATGGAGCCATGTCTATACAGCTGAACTCTGGAAATACATATCCTATTATTTATGTGGCTGGCTGCTCTAATATAAGAACATTTAAAATCTTTTTGAGACTTTCAGAGCTGGGCTAAAAAAATTAACCTACATAGCTGTTTAGCGCTCCCCTGGCTTGGCTGCAGTTGTGCACAGTCAACCTGTTTCCATGGTGGCTCTGAGTTATGGTATGTGGCTCTAATATCGTTTGCATGGGCAGATTAATAGAGGAAGTCCCTCATAAATTTAACAGTGAGAAAGTAATTGCTTCCAAAACTTGTACAGTTTCTAATTAGCATGAGTCTGTTTCTTTTGTAGCCCTATTTAAGCACTGCATGATTCACCTTGCTCTAGTTTTAAGTATTTGCAAAGGATCTGTCTGCATGTGTCACGGTCAGCAATAAACAACTTAAATGTAGGTGAATTAGGTCTTGGGAGTGCAGCATCAGCTGGGAGCAGGTGCCATAAACATAGTGTGGATGCAAATGCCATTTAAAAGAAGTAGAAGTGCTCTTCACAGAGGAAAACATGAGAACGCAAAACATAATCATCCATAAAATTGTGTGCACTCTGTTTTAAAGACTGGTGCTTGATGGGATTCTGTGACTAGAATAAGAAATAGCTGGGCCAAAGACCAAAGGTGATGAAACAACCCAGCGAGGTAGAGAGGGGTTGGGCTTTTGTCTAGAAGAAAAGCTGTTTCTTGTGTGAATTTGCCCTTTTGGCTACCAGTGGATTTGTGACCTGGGTTGCAATACCACAGGTTAAACCACCTGGATGAGCCTTTAATGGATTTTATTTGGAAAGAAAGAAATAAGAAAAACACGTCTCAGCAAGCCACGTACTGCTGAGCTAGTTTATGAGAATATTAATAAATTAAAGATGGAGCAAGGCAGTAATGAATTTGAGTTCATGGCTAAGACTAAATCAGTAATTCAGGAGGTTCAAGTGATCCAATCTCCAATTTAAGAGCAGCTGATCTCAAAATGATGAGGCTGAAGTTGGGTGGAGTGCTGTGTAGGAGAACTTGAGAGGCTGCATTCACTGACAAGTGATCGTTGCAGCGCATGGAGCTGGCGGCAGCAGGGGGTGGGTATTGCAGTGACCTGGAGGGGCTCAGCTTCTGCTGCAAATAAATCACCTAAACAAGCAGTGCTCATGTCTTGGCTTTGTGTAGGCACAGCAGGAACGTGTGTCCTGCTTTGACGTGCTCTCCTTCAGTCTGTGTGCTGTATTGGGTGTTTGAGAAGGGAGCTGGAGAAAGAACCCAGTATCCCTGCTAGCTTAGTGCAATTAAATCTGAGATGAAGGTGTCTTTTTGAACAATGTCACTTCTAAAGTAGCAACTAGTTTTGAGTCTTTTTCCAGAAAACAATCAGAAAAGCTGCTTCGCCAAAGGTTCCTACTCCTGCATGTTCACACTGGCAAGCTACAGAGCTTTACAGGCTGATGTGCGGTGGGAAGCTTCTCTCCGTGCTCTGCCCAGGGGGTGCTTGTAGTGCTCATCACATCAGTTTGCATGTGCTGGGTACTTCCCATGCCATGGACTAGTTGTGGTTTTTTATCGGTACAGATATAACGTACCAGTGTTGCATGACCTTTACTTCTGCCAAGTCGGGAGATCAGGAGCGATGGGGGCTTTGGGGGTGTGTGAGTGATGGTGCTGGCCTTTCAGCTGGCAGGTGGCATTGGGTGTGGGATCCGCAATCAGTGCAAATCAATCATTAAAAAAATTCCCTCTGTTTTGGGTGGACATTTGCCCTGGGGCCATTACTTCAGCTCTCAGCATTTCATAAAGCAGCACAGACTTTTTGTGGAGTGGTAGGATTATAGAAACTCCCCAGTTGTTCTGATGGCCCTTGACCAAAACACAAGCTGCTTTTTAATGTTATCAAGTCACTTCTACTCATCAGTAAACAATTAGTTTCTCCAGTGCACCAAACTGGATTTTTACCCTCCTTCAGTGTGTATGCAGGAGGTGCAGGCAGAGATGGACTTTTTTTCTGAACAGTTCTCAGTATTTACTGAATTAGTTTAAGCAAAAGACTGTAAGAGTGAAGTGAGCTGGAGGGAGTTTTTATAAATGCCTTTATATTTTGGGGTGTTTCCTTGTGTACTCAGCCCTGAAAAATAAATCTGTGTGTTTACTGACTGTACTGGCTTTACTGTGCCGATGTTATTTTTTTATCTGGCTCATGGCCCTCGACATCCAAGGGGGATATTGAGCAGTTTGGACAAGTGTCCCCAGTTTCTATTCACTGGTCTGGAGCGCTGAATGCCTAGCAGTGGATGTAGCTGTCTTCTCCTGTAGGTGAGGTCTGGGGGGAAAAGCAGGGAGGAGCATGCTCAATATTTTCCTTAAAATGCTACTACCTACCCCGGCAGGTGGGCAGCCTGCAGCCCTCCATGCAAACAGAACTGCTGGTACTGAGCCAGAGAATTAAAGAACTATCTTGGAAATGGCAACTTGTGTTACTTTAGATGGAGGAGGTTGGGCAGAGTTCTCCACCTGGTTTCTAGAAGCATGTGGCCACATGAGGCTTTGTGTTCATCCTTTCACGCCAGTGTTGAGGATCTTGGTGGAACCTGGAATCGCTGGATGCAGCAGCAGAGCCAGCAGCAAACCAGCTTTTGTGGTCTACGCTGCGGTCACCTCTGAACAGCAAGCTCATTGCTGAGCAACTGGGTTATTTCTGCCTCCCAAGGAATGAACGAACAACAAAGAGCAGCACCTACAAAGCCTTGAAATTTTCTTACAGTCTTGTAAGTCTTGTTAACTGGAAGTCAGAGGAGCAGTGCTGCCATGGAGAGGAGCAGACCAGAGGCGAGGCAGGCTGGGTTAGAAAGATGAAGCTCCAGCAGTGCCACAATGCTGTCCAGGGCGGCTGTCTTTCCTCCCCTACAGCTTGCCCCATGGCCTGTGCAAATCTTGTCTCCCTTTTTTCCAGGCTGTAAAAGGAGGGTAGGAACATGTCCCTCTCGAAGATGTTGACTTCCTGGCTTTGTTAAGGATTGTTAGGTGCTTGGCTACTGCACAAAAACAGCTTAGATGAGCAGAGGGGCAGAAGCAAAGCCCTGTTTTTTCTGGGGAAACTCTGTTTTTGAGCCCAGGGAAGATGCTTTTATCCCCATGGAGTTTTACGAGGGGTCAGAATGAGATTTATATGAATACTAGAGGACAGTGGCAGAAATCACAGCCTTGGCTTGGAAGGGGAAAGGTCCTTATCTCTGTGGCACATAGGACAGGTATCTCTAGAAGTGTCATGCTGACTTGTTGCATTGGATGTTCACGAGACTTTCTTTCAGGCATGTCGTGTTTTAAGACCAAGTGACTTATTCAAAGGGCCTTTGGTGGCTCAGGAGCAGCACGAACATCCTCTGTTTGCATGGTTTTAAAGCTGCTTTCCACAATAAGGACTAACCTGTGTTTTTTCTGCTGGAGAAGCCTAGGCACACAGTGGTTTGGTGATGGTCACTGAGGGAGAGGCAGATTTATTTCTCTCTCTTTTTTTTTTGTTTGTTTTTAATGCCATCTTCAAATTTGTTACCTTTCCATAAGATACAGCGTGAAGGGGAGGACAGAGCAGACTGTTGCCAGGGTTTGCTCTGACTGATGCCAGTGCTGCCCTGAGCTTGTGAAGGGTTAAGCTGACTCTGATTTCCGTATTTCTTTTCAGGGCATGACATACTGCGGTGAAAGCTCAGCCAGCAGCCTCACCATGGCCAACGTCCCCTGGCACGAGGAGGTGGTGCGCTTTGTCCAGGAGCTGGCAGACCTCATCCCCGACTATGAAATTGCATGCGAGCACGAACACTCAAACTGTCTTCTGATAGCTCATAAAAAGGTGAGACTGTCAGGGTGCGATAGCGGCACCATATCTTCTTGGAAGTGTTGTACAATTGCCTTGTTCCAATACATACTCTCTCTAGAGTTAGCTGGATATTTTCTTGGGGGAAAAAAATGCATTAGCGTATATTGCAGAGCATGCTGTGGAATAGTTACTGAAGCCACTACAGGTTGCAGCTCTTCGTGGTAACTCGCAGCATTCCCATGGATCCAGACAAGAAGCAAGTATCTCCTGTGCTTTGTCACACTCGCTTTGCATTTTGAGAAAGGCAAGAACAAATCTTGCTTAGGTGGGTCAGCTGGCTTTGTCTTGTTTCTGTATTTTCATGATGATTTTCAGTGGCATAGACAGCTTGCTGAGAAAGTTACACCAGAATAGGCTAGTGTTGTGCTTTTCCTCTTCTGCATCTTCGTGATGCCTGCTAGAACTTTATAGAAATTTATAGAACATCCTTCCCTTTAGTCAGAGTTAAGATAATGTGTATTTCTTCCTTTGGAGAAATAATTTTGGCAGAGTTAACAGAGGATGTTTTCCTTTTGAACTGGAGCTGCCTTTCTGCAAAACTCTTTTGCAGGACAAACGAAGCAGCTAGAACAATTACATGCGTTCTCCATCTTAATGATGGAGAAGAAGTAGTGGTGCTGCCTTGTGACACCAGTCCAGCGTCCCTTTATGCAATTGGAGTGCCTCACAGGCCAAGCGTGTTTCAGCAGCCTGTGTGGAAAACATTTTGTTTGAAACTTGGGTTCCTTCTTAAATACCATCAACACAATTTGAAATAAAGTGCAACGCCAAAAAAATACTAGATTTAAAGGATGCTGGATATGAAAAATATCAAGTACAATTTTGCTTTCTGAGCTTCAGAAAAGCTTAATAGAAAGAATAAAAGTGTTTAATAATGTGCTAGCTAGGCAACTGGTGGAGCAGCTACTTATTATGCTAATTGTGATGATCTTTCTCTTTGCATATTCTTTGCTTGTGGTTGAAGTCACGAGCGCTCTCATGTCCCTTGCTTAAATGGGAGCTGCTTTTAGTGAGTGGTGGTGTAGGGATTTCCATGGGAGGTGATTCACAGTACGTGCAGGGAATAACTAGTTAAAATCACCATTTGCAAAAGCTCCAAAACATTTTAAAGCCACATTTGAGCATTATTAGAATTTCATTGTTGAAAACTTCTGCACAGTTACAAAACTGTTACTTGCAATTTGCAGTTTTATGGGAACAGCTGTAAAAGAGCAGAGGAAAATGGGATACCTGGCACTATTTTTCTTTTAATTCACCTTAAAGTTGCTTTATTTAAAGTTGCTTTATTTACAGTCTTGTCTTGGTTGTTGCCACTGGCAACTGTGCCTGAGCAAATCCTTGATTGCAAAATACTCTTTTCCGTTCTGAAGTGAAGGGCCCAGGGAAAGAAAGGAAACAGATTGCCACCGAACTTCTTGATGCATAATTTAAGTAACACTGTTAGTAACAAGAATAGATTGATACCGGCCCAGGAGGAATTCAACAGCTGCTTTGCTTTCCAAAGCCATTAGGAGAGGGTGTCTTTTGGAAACAGTTTATACTCAGTACTAAAATAACTAATAAAAAATAAATTTATTTCTATTACATTTAATTTTGAATTTCAGGCTCCAGTGGAGAATAAAATTTGTCAGTGTATATTATTTGCAGCAAACCTGTACTCTGGGAACAGTCAAACTAGTGATTAATTGCAAAATCAAAGGTATCTTAAAAAAGTTAAGGAGTTGCAAGAAGATGGTAATAAAAATCATTAGGAAATGTGATTTATTTCACTGTGTTCTTCTAGGTCTGAGTTTTGAGGTGGTCAGTGCTCATATTAATTTTAAATGCCAATATTGAAATGCCAGCCTGTATAAAAAAGTTGAAAATGTCAGAGAAATAATGCTGCTTGCTTGCAGCCACTGCTTCCTGATTTATGGAGAGTCGTTGATGGGCATATGCTTACCTGATGAGTGATAGTTTAGAATGTCGGCTCTGATGTCTCTTAAGCCCAGGGATTTAGGTAGAAACAGGGGATTTTAGGTAGAGGAAACTGAAGTTTGTACGTTTGGTGTTATTTTCTTTTCTCGGGAAATCAAGAGGTGATACAGAGACTAGAGCTGTTGCATTTTCAGGATACCTCAGTGTCTCAAGGAGTGTATTATTGGGCTTCCAAGTCTCTTCCCACATACGCGTGCAGGCACATGCACCCTGCTGACCAGGAGTGGTTCCTGGTGTCTGAGTCTTTCTGCAGTTACAGGTGAGGTGCTTGTGAGAGCCTTCAGGACTTGGTGAGTCTCAGGACGTGAGATATGTCCCACTTCACCTCAAAGAGCTTTGGATCTGGCACTCCTGTGCTATCCCAGGAGACCTTAAAAAAAATCTCATAACTTGAAACCTTACAGTAAAATGTTTGTTTTCCAGTTACCCTTCATAGAGCCTAAAAAAATAACACAGAGAATGCCTGTGCCTCACTCACCATAACCTGAGAAACTATTAGTTACTGGTATTTCCACTTTTTTGTTGTTGTTTTTTGGTGTTTGTTTCCAACTGGGTTTCAGCTGCTTGAGCCTGAAGGACAAGCAAGGAGAGCTAGGCTTGAGTGCAGCCCTTCCTTGGCTTGGTCTGGGCTCCCATGGGTGGGAGAGCTCCTCTTCCCTGCCTTTCCTGCATCTTCCTCCCAGCTTTCTGCTCCCCTCCACATACAGGTTTCCATCTATTCTTGAGAGGTGTCCAGTGTGTTTTGGTTCCATCCTTTCTGATTCTGTGGCAATAGGGCTAAGTACTTGAGTAACTGTTTCTTTGTAGCAAATCCTATAAACACCACGGTACAAAAACTTAATTTATTACAGCACTGTTGAACTAATGGCTGAGATACTGAGACAGCAGCAGCTTTATCATTTAACAATTAATTCGAGTAACCTTTTCCAGAGAGATGTTAGGCGCTGTTTTTCCTGGATTGTAACCATAAGTGTATCCTCAGGACAACCATAACAAGTGCTTAAGAAGGGGGAATGTGCTGCAGCTGCCTTGCAAGCAAAGATTTTTTTGAGTGAAAGTTAGCATCTTGGTAATTTATAGACTAAACCCCTCTGCCTTGGTCTGTTGAATTTGCTTTGTGTTTACCACTTTCTCCATTGTGTTAAAACGCTTGCCTGCCAATTCTCTTCTATTACATTCATTTAAATATCTACCTTGCTTTTGCAAGTGGGTTGTTTTCCAGCTACATTCTCCCTGTTGCTTTACAGCCACAAGTTTCTCGTTAGTTCAGTTTGTATTGTGTCCTAGCTGCTCGCTCTGGTCCTTAGCAAGTTTTCTAGTAGGTGTGAGGATCCCTGCCTCTCACCCGTGATGCTGGGATTGATTTCTGTGTCAATTAGCTATGCGTGGCACAGGGAATAGTTCTGAAATCCCATTGCTTTTTGCTGTCTTTGGATGTCTCACTTGGCAGGATGAAATGAAAGGCTGGTGGGTTCAGAAGGGTGGCTACCATTGTTCTTTTTTTACCTTAATAAATGGGTACACCTGACTTCCAGAAGCAGATCCAAGTCCATAGCCTGGATCCAGATGTTCCCTTGTGGTGTGGAGGCAGTCTTGTGTCCCAACCCTCCCTTGCCTCACCATTTGGATTATTTCCCTGGTTGACGTGGTCTGGGTTAGCACTGCATTCTCCAGCATGGCAGTGTGAGCCTGGCATCCACAAAATGACCCAAGGTAGATGATTTTAGGAATGTCCTTGTAATCATTTCATTTCCATAATCAAAATGCAGTGCTGAGGTTACACAGGGTACCTCCGAGGCAGGTGTCGTGGTTAGTTTGAACTGAAATGAGTTGGGAGAAGATAGTAGCCTGACCGAAGGTGCTCATCACTCTCCGTCAACCAAGAAATCTTCCCAGCAAAGAGGGAATCAGCCTTTTCTTTCCCACCGGCTTTTCCAGCACGGCCTGTGTCTGCACCATGGAGGCTTGGATGGGACATGAAGACTTCACGTGCATCCTGGCTGCACTTGCAGAAGGCTTGAGAGGTTGGGTGAAAGGCGTTGAAGTTGTTCCATGCTGAGCATTTCATCTATATTTAGGGAGGAAAAGGAAGCACTTAACTACCAGCTGCAGATTGACTAACAAGGGTTATATTACAGAAAAATAGTCCATCACACTTTATTTCCTTCCTGCCTTGCAAATCATTCGGAGAGCATAAACTGTTCTTGTGATCAAGCATCCCAGATCCAGAATCTGGGTCATGTTCTCTGCCTGCTCACCCATCAGTTACCCTGTACCTGTGACAGCGTTACTGTGAAAGGGGGAAAGCAAACTGGAGTTGCTGCTTCAGGTCACTGAGTAGATGCCACATCCCTGTGTCTGCAGCAGATGCAGGGGATGACGCTGCTCCCCAGCTGAGGACAAGGTGTCTCAGTAGCCAAAGAATAGCCTTAGTGCAGGCATGAGTACGAGTGTTACGTTTCCTGAAGGTTTTTTTCTTTCCGTTGTCTCCTTCCAAATAGGAAGGTGGCTCTGCTGTGCTTGATCTGTTAGTTATTAAAAGATGATCACAGTTGTGCTGAAGTAATCCATTTTTCATCCACTGGAATTAAAACTGTCTGGTTGTAGCCCTGGCTTAATTGGCAGATGAGATGATCTGCTCTGCAGTGGGTAGGGATTAAAAAAAAAAATCTGCAATAATGAATCTTTTCTTTAGACTAACTCATGCGAGATTAGATATAATAAATAGAAGCTAACGAGTTGCAGAGGACTGGTCCCACGGGCATGGGGCCATGCAGCACTGGTGGGGGACGGTGCCTGCTCAGCTGCGCAGGTCGGGTCAGCGTTGGTTTCGTGTTGCCTTTTGGTTTCACTCTCTTGAAAAACACAACAGCGGATCCCATTTCCAGGCGTTCTAGTTGCCAGCTTTAGAAGGTTTCATCTACTGTAAGATGTCTGATTGCTAATGAGCACTTATTTAATTCACTGAACATATAACTGCAAGGCTACTTTTTGTTCCCATCTAAAATTGATGGAAACTTTCAGTACTGTTAACTGTTCATAGATACTGTCTGCAACGTTGCTGAGGAGTTTAAAACTCTGTGGTTCCCAGGGCTTGGTGTCCCTGCAGATTTTCATTTAGCCCCATGGACACAGCATGTAGTGAGACTTGCCTCTGCATGCCCCTGTGCTGTTCTGTTGCATGCATTTGTAACTTAATAACCACCTTAATCTTTATTTCTTCCCCCTAAAGCCTGAGGTTACAACTGGTAATTAAAAACAAAAGATTTTAGCTTTTTAACAAGCAATATGACCCTGTTAAGATTAATTATTCTACAATATTTCTTCTTTTCCTGAGTGACTCCATTTCAGTCACTTCCACTGTCAAACAAAGGGAGCCTTAAATAATTGTGAGCCTTAATTAGGTGAGAAACTGTGTGTAATAATTCAATGAATTATTTGTTTGACTTGGAGAGCTTCATACTGGCAGGTGGTGAAAATAGTCATAGCGGTTGCATAATGTAAGTGCTTTGCACTCCCGTTATATATGATCTGTTTAATAATACCCTGTGTGACAGTGTAAAAGCTGTTTTGTTTATTGCAATGATGGGCAGCCTTCAAATTTAAATTAAGGAGCTAGGATTTGAGCCATCAAGATCATCTTTACAGAAGCCTTTTTTGATGTCATGCCCGGAGAAGTGGCTGATGGTGGAGACCAGCAATTGAAGACCAGCAGCTGAAAGCTGCTGCATTGCAAATCTGGAGTGGTAACTAATTCCCAAGTAACACATTTGACACGGCATTACCCTCTACTTGGGCATCTCCTGTTTTGTGTACCAGTGGTCTGAACTGCTTATAAGCCAAATGACTCGGAAGTGGAGTGGGAAGATGTGATTTTATTTTTCAGAAGGGGAATCACAAAGGTAAAGACTGGCAGGTCAGTCACAGTGAGAGCGGGATGAACCTACCCCCCCAGCTTCACGTATGGCCTCAGCTGCTGCAGTATTTAAATTCCTGCTGACTGCGAGAGCCCAGCTGCACCATCTAGATGGTTCATGAGACTTCTGTCTGTCCATTATAGAAAAGCCAGATGTGTACGTTAGCCCACTGAATGTGTGGATGTGGCTCATAGAGGGATTCTCCGCAAGCTTTGTGCTGTTCCTTTGAGACCGATGTGCTGTAGCAGACCTGGGGTCTGTAAGTGTCTCCTGGTCTCTTTGCTGACAATGAAAATGTAAGAGGAAATAAAAGGGATGTTGGGTGTTAACTACTGCCCTGCCACATGGCCAGTTGCAGCCAGTATGAAAAGTAGCCGGGACGGATTTATTTTTGCATATGTGGTAATATGTATTTTAATATATACTATTAATATATATATTTTTTAATTTATATATGAAGACTTCATGTGCATCCTGGCTGCATATATATCAATATATGTTAAAATATATATTGTTAATATATAGTTATATAGATAAAATAAAAAATATATAATAAATAACATGTATCCCTGCAGACTGATAAAACTTGTGGTGTTTTGATGCTCCTGAGTAGTACCAGCTGCTACCACGGCTTCTAAGGAGAGAAGCATTTCTACCACAGATTTTTTTTTTTCTTTTAATCTCAAAATACCATTAATATAAGCCCTGTAGTGTGGGGACAAGTGGTCTTCAGTGACCCTGTGGGCTGTGAGCTCACCTGGCTTGAGATGGACAGCCTGCACAGCTGGCAGGAGGCTGTGTGGATACTTGAAAACAAGTTTTTGAATTTCAGGACCACATAGTTATGTAAGCATGGAATTATAAATACATCTGCTTAAGACCTGTGTGCAAAGCCACTCTCCATCTCCTGAGGACAATGCTTTTCCTTAATAGCAAAAGAATGTATTTAAGCTCAACAAAGAAAATATTTCAAGGAAAGCCACTGAAAAACAGACTGAGGATATCCTGACTGCTTCTCCAAAGATAATTCAAAGATAAGTTTTCTTCTCAAGAAGGAATATAAATGGGATGTAGTATTGGGCCTGTTTAAATCCCTCTGTGTTTAAATGCTCAGGCTCCACAGGGACTGTAATGTTTGATGGACTGTGAATGCATTACCTCCCGTAAAGTCTTTGTGCACAAAACAATTTTTTTGTTGTTGGTTTTCTTTGTTGTGTTGGGGTTTCTTGGGGTGGGGTTGTGTTGGGGTTTTTTGGGGTGGGTTTTTTTTGTGAAAGCAACCCCCTGCCTGCAACACAGAGCATGCAACACTGACTGCATCTTGCAGCCCTGGCTCACCAAAGCCATGGGCAGCAGCGCTGCTGTTGGCACTTGAGGGTTGGTTTGCATGTGGCAGCCAGGAAGGGGCTGTGAAGACAGTGCTGGATCCAGCCACTCTGTGGGGAGAGACAGGGAGCAAGGCATGCCAGCAGCACAGAGCCCCCGTGTGAGCTGTCAGCTTGTGTTGCTTGGCTGGGATTTCAGTGCTTAGGCAGGGGGAAGGACTTAATCATTTCTGAATGTCTAAGAGCAGAGCTGGCAGTTGGGTTTAATTTGTTTTTCAGGATGGGATGTAACTGCGGACTAGGAAGCGTCAGACCTGCTGGCCTTACAAAAGCCGAGTTGCTGAGACTTGCTTTTGCAAAATGCTCCTTTAATGTCTCATGCAATGTGCAAACCAAAATAAGTGTTGACTGAAACATTTGGCAAAGACGGGTTTTAAAATGCTGGAAACCATAACTAAAAAGGCATCAGAGGAGCAGTGGGCTTTCCCTGCCCTCCTGTATGACGCTACGCCAGTTCTGTGCCTCCCTGCAACTGAAGTACATGCTGTTTTCCCTGCTTCCCACATTACTTTTTTGTGTGGTCTTTAAAGCAATGTGTAAAACTGCCGTGTTTAACTATTAGACCCTGTGCATCTGCCTGGGGAAGAATCTATTTGTTGAAATACTAAATCTTCGTGTCCTCAAGTAATTAAAGAGTAGTTGTTGCAAGACCCAAAGCTCTGCTTTCTCTTCCCAGTTCTTCCCTCTGCTCCTTGGGGATGCTGCGTTGCAACACAGCTCATCACACAGAGAAACACAGAGAAAGGTTTCCCGTGAGTCGTCTCTGCCTCGGGGACAGCCTCTGTCCTTCCAGCCCAGGGTTTGCTCTGCAAGGATGAGGTCTGCAAGGAGCCACAGCAGGCTTTGCCCCACTTCTAGGTTTTATTCTCTTAGGTAGCCCATACTGTTTAGTCCTTTCCTGAAAATACATTCATATTTTTGTGTGGAGAAAGATCAGAGTGAACGGATGAAGAGGAGCCACCCCATTTCAGTGTGTTTTTCTCTGAAGAAAATATAACATTATCCTTGTTTAGGACAAACTAATTGATTTTTGGCTGACTTCCATTTTTCAGTGTTAGCATTTCATGTGTCACTGTCTCTGCCTCTCCTCTATTTTATCCCTTTGCATAAACCTTGTGTTTATTTCTCAGCAGTTATGCATGTCTGGAGAAATGTAGTAAATTGTACTACTATATTGTCCTCAATATATGCATACATTCCTCCCTCCCCCCCAAAATTGCTTATGCAAATATGTTGATAAGAAAAGAAATATGTAGTGTGGCTTTTCTCCTCCATGAATGTTGATGGGTTTCTGTAGCAAGAAGCTTCTCTCTCTGCTTACAGCATCATTTGGAGCTGCTGTAAACCTACTACAAAAGATAATTTAAAGAAATTTCCTGTTCGTATCCACTCTTGGGAGTTGTAAGAGAAAAGGGAGGTGTTAGCCATGCTCTGTTGGTGCTCCCAGTTAACTTGCCTCTCTATTTTAGTCCTTGCTCCCAGTTGTCTTTGCTGTATATATACTAGTTTTGCTATAGACTGTTAGAGGGGCTGGCGATGTCTGTGGACAGCACAACCCCAGGTAGGTAGCTCCATCCTTTTGCACCATTGCCCTGTGGCTCCCCTGGGTCCAGCTGTCCCAGTCCAGGCAGAGGTGTGTAACCCCTGGACACACGTCCCCAGTCATGGTCCAGCATCACACCTAGATCTGCTTTTCTGGGCTTGAAGGCTGTTATGAGTTTCCTCATTTTCCCAGCATTAACTCCTGCTAGGGGCAGAGCTCCTTGCCCTGGCTGTGTGATCTGCAGAAATCAGGCAGGTTTTGCAGTGCTGTAGGGAGCAATTGGTGATGGGACCATGGGGACTGGAGCTTGGGGACCAGTGAGGGACTCTGGGAGCATGAGCTCTGAGGGAAAGGCATGCGCTGGCTCCTGGCTCCTGTATCATCTCGCTGCTCAAGTAAAGTGCCCTCAGGGTGGGCAAGTTTGCCTTTCCAGGCAACGCAGCTTGGCTTCAGAGCCAACTGAAGTAGCTTTATTACTTTTTTTTTTATGATGTTAGCTTAAAAAAAAAAAGTTTCAGCCATTTATCTTTTGCCAGTGTGTTTATCATCTTAAAAGACTTAACCAGGTAGTGAAAATTTCAATAAAAAACCTGACCACATTAGTCTGAAATAACACTGTTTAGTATTGGCTCGCTGGTTATATGAATGTTGTGAAAGTATTTTGAGTCTTAAATCTTTTGTTACTTATGAATAATCACAAAATGGTTAAAATCCAATCTATAAATCTTGTGGGTAATTGAGGCTGTTTTCCTGCACCCCATCTTTGTCTATTTTTTTTATTCCTCAGCAGAAGTAATTGCTTTCCATGACACACTTAAAGGATTGCTCTCATTTCTTCGTGTTTTATAGCTCTGCTATTGCAGCACTGAAAATATTTAATATTATTTAATCTTCTTTTGTAATGAATCCCAGGCAGCCTTCATTTGGTTGTTCTGGTGGGAACGGTATCGTCACCTTGGTCTGCAGCAGACTGCTCTTAGCCCTGATGGCTTTCTTCAGTCCCAGGAGCTGCACGTTCAGATGGAGTCAAAATTAAATAGCTTAAAATTTTACTTTGGTGACCTAGCCAAAGTTCAGGACACAGAGCAATGCACATGCATATGCAAACCTGGTGGGTTTTATCCCCAGGAAAGCATACGTAGTGCTTTATGCTAAAGGGGGTGAGTGATGAGGGGAGGGCAGGGCAGAGGTCCCTTCCTGCTGCTCACTAAGCCACCTCTGTGTCCCACCTTGCTCAAGAACCCAGCCCCAAAAGCTGGTGGGCCTGGGCCCACTGCCTTCAGGCCAGCTGCATCCTTGCTCGCTCTGCTGTGCTTCCTCCGGTGGCCTCTGAAAGCTTAGCTGCCTGACTGCAGGGGATGGGGACTTTCAGGGGCTGGTGTTGGAAGATCTTTGGTTTTCTTTCCTTCTGCTGCTAGTCTTGTCAGAGGTCACTAACTCCATGGAAGAGCAGCTGATGTTGGTGAGATACAGCCACAGCATGATACAGTGGGGAGTGGAGGATGGCGGGGGGGTGGGGAATAGTTTGCTTCTAAAAAGAGAGAAACCATCTGATTGTGTCCCAGAAACTCATGTCAGACTCACCCGTGTGCAAGACCGCTTCTGCCCTTGGCTGGGCAGTGATAGTGTCATACTGATGTTGAAGCTGCTGTGGATGATGAATGCCAGCACTGATGCCGGCCCATTCATGGGATGGTGGTTTTTTACCCACCCATTGCCAATTAAATCAGTTGTGAGTGCAGCTGCATCACCATTGACTGGTTTGACCAGCAATGGTCTGAGCAGGGCTGCTTCTAGGAATACTTCTCAATGTCTCCTGCAGGTAATAGAATGCTGTTTTCTTGCAGTTTCTGACTTTAAGATTCTGGAGAGGCAGATGTCAATGCCACTATTCGGGTTGGGGATGGTGGCTGCAGTCCATACCCTTGTTTCAGCGGGTCTGGGTGGCACCAGTATCTCTTGCTGAGCTACTCTTGACCACAGGGTTAACAGCTCATTGCAAGCTCCCCCTTCCATCCGGAGACTGGAGCATGCCATTAGCTTTCAAGGAAAGGGGCTTTGCTGAATTACCTATTCAGCTGAGTTCAGATGGCAGCTTTTTTGTTCTTTATGTGCTAGGTTTCTCTTGGTTGGCCTCAAGGCTATCTAGGGACCCATCCGACCTGTTAGGAGTGCTCCATACCCATTGTGGGAATAAGCTCAACAGCCTGTGTGCTGAACAGCTCTCCTGTGTGCCATGTGTGTTAAAAGCTTTGCTGGATCCTGTGGGTTGGTTGGTGGGTCGTGGCCGCCCCCCCCCCCCCCAAGTTTGCATAAGAATTTGCTGAGTTAGTGAATCAGATCTGGGGGGAACAGGTAGTCCTATGCACGGTGTGTGAACGTGTCACCAGCACCTCCACACACACTGGGAAGGAAGTTCAAGTCTCCTGAGCCTGGATCCTGTTTGGGACCTGCTGCTTTACAGGTGACGTGTTGTCTCCTCTATTGCTTTACTGGTGGCTGCACACACTGGGGAGGCTGTGTTGCCTCAGTGAAGCATGGCCTCCACCTTGGCGTATAAAGAGCGAGCGTTGGGCAAGTGTATTTACCGTGAGACTTGTTCCCCACTGTTATGACTCTGCAGTCTGATATCTCTGCTCCGTGTGGAGAGGATGACTCCTGCAAGAATTCATTGTAATTATGCAGGCAGCAATAGATTAGCATTAGCAATGTTTGACTGCAAAATTTTGTGAGTGTCAGCATTTTTTCCAACCAAAAAAGCTTTTAGCTCTTGGGCAGAAAGTCAAGTGCCATTTTAAATCCATAGCCATTATGTTTTTGAAAAAAACAGGGAGTCAGTCTTCCTCTTTTTTTTGGGGGGGTGGTGGGTGGGTGGGGATGAAATGCATAATAAGCTCTTAGTTCAGATAAATCCTGCTTGAGGATTCAGTCAAGGATGTTGCTAAATTAGCAGAGCAGGTCTGCTAGACAAATGCAGCTTCAGCTTGTCAAAATAAACAATATTTTAAAATTCTCGTATGGAAAGAGGATTCGTGTCCTTAAACTTTTTTTATCTTTCCCTGTTCCCAAACACAGCCCTCTTGCCCCTTTCAAAGAACCAAATCCATGCCAATCACCACAATACATGGCTCTGGCACTGCTCCTGTTACCATTTTGCTAGGCTGTGGGTGTCTGGAGTCAGTGTCACATGCTCTGAACAGGGGTTTTGGTTGGCCTTGGAAGGATCTGTTTATCGAGGGGTGCCTGGCTATCACTGTTATTTATATGTTTCTTCCAGGGCTCTTCCAGTTCTCCAAACCAAGGTCTTTCAGGTATAAGTGACACCTGGCAAGGGCAGACATGCCTGGGAAGGCTTTGGGATGCACCATGGAATTGTTCTTCTGGCAAAGTGGGGCCAAAGTGGTGGTAGGATCTGGTACTTTGAAGGGTCCAGCAAAGCACCCAACAGTCAAACCCTTGTAGACAGCGCTAAATGGCTGAAACTGTAAGAAAAACAGCCATCCTGTATTTGTGCATGGTGTCAAACCGTGTGGTTATAATGTGGCTCAGAAACAATGAGTTCTGGGTATTTGTCCACCTAGATTATTTTTTTTTTCTCTGGGTATTTGTCCACCTAGATTATTTTTTTTTTCCTATTAAAGCAGTTATCCCGTGTTAGCTTCTGGATAGCTTTACCCCTGGACCTTAATGTGGCTTGAAGATTAAAAAAAGACTACAGCTGGGTAACCAGTGTCTTGTAGAAATGTGGTATTTGGTGGTACTCATTGCTCCCTGGCTCAGTACCATGTTTCTTTTCCTTCCAGTTCAAGATCAATGGTGAGTGGTGCACCTGGATCAATTACGAGCGCTTCCAGGAGCTGGTGCGAGAGCACGAGAGGAGCGGTGGATCCAAGACTTTCACAGCAGCTGATTACGCAGCCAGAACTCCTCGCTGGGCACTGTTTGGGTCCAAAGAAAGGGGATTTGATCCCTTGGATGTAAGATACCAGCGGAAGAACAAAGCAAGAGACATCTCTGGGTGCTGAGGTTAAGTTGGGGCTCACTGAACTCTGGGATGGCTGGCTGCTGAGTTTTGATCTCTGTTTCTAGGCTAACACCAATTTTGACCTATTCGCCTAGATTTTTCTGACGTTTGATATTGAGAAGGAGGGTGAAGCCTGTATTTAACCCCTCCCTCCTGTTTTTAGAGTTTTTTGGATGAAAATATTTATAATACTATCTCAAGATAAAGCACAAATGGTGCATGCCAGCAATTTATCGTAACTGGCAGTGTGATGAGGGGGGCAGTGGCTGTGGTCTCCATAGTGAAGAGTGTTTGGAGTTGGGAATGGAGGGGGAATATTCGTGTGATTCTGTGCCCTGCTGCAAGGAGTCCCCAGCCTGTGGTGGCACCCAGCTCTCTGCAGCAATACGTACCACATCCATACGGATTTGTGCCAAGAGGATTTCAGTGCTGTGAGGTGATTGGACCTGTGAAGGTGGGACTGCAGACGGATCTGGATCTTAAAGCCTGAGCCCTGCTGGAAGTATCACTGTACAGACAGTAACAAAGATTTATGTGTTTTAAACACTGGTGCCAGTTCCTATAAAAACCCCATTCCATCCCCAAGAAGGTAAAGCTTGGGAAATGGTATAAGTAACAGCCCCTGTAAATATCATCTGCAACTTATGATCTCCCTCCAAATATCTTCCAGTTTCATGGGTTTGGCAAAGAATATTTTCTGAGTAGTTTTATCCCACTCCCCCAGCAGCCCTAAACACCACATATAATTCTTCAAAGGCCTGTTAGGCTCCCGCTGTGTGTGTCCAGTGTTCTGCTCACGGCGAGGACATGCTGTGGGGAGCTAGCAGCCCTGGGCATCAGCAGATGGCTTCCTTCACCCAGGCAGGTCAGCAGCGTTGCTCCTGGTTTGGGTAGAGGCGGTAGTCTGATGTAAACAAAACCTGAATCCAGTTGAGATCTCTTGTGTCAAGAAACCAACTCTTTTAGTTTGGAGAGGTGGCATCTAGGCACAAGGTCCAGTGACGTGTCCCTGGGTGTTGCTTTTGGAGACCCTGGGCTGTGCCTGGCACTGTTCGGAGGCACTGCAGGCTGGCTGGAAAATTGCATTTAAATGAGAGCAGAGCAGGTGGTTTTCTGTTGGGAAAATCCCCGCTTTCATGTGTTGATAACCTTTCCCTTTCTGTTTATGCAACATCTGTGTCTGCTGCAGTCCCCAGCCAGCAGCGTGCAGACGCCTGGAGCAGACCCCCGATGGCCGGCAGTGCCTTCAGTTGCCAAATGGCTGAACTTGGCTACAACACTACTGCTTCCCAGCTGGTTCCTGTGCCTCTGCCGCTGGCTTCCCTGAGGCCCGGGGTGCGGTGGCTGCTCTCCTCCCTCGCTGTGCCCAGCCAGCCTTTTGGGGTGAATGGGCCGCCGTGTGGGAGGGCAGTGGGCAATGAGGCTCCTCCGTTTCCTCAGGCTGCTGCGTGGTGGCTTGACCTGCTTCAGCTAAAGCCCTTCGGCAGAGGTGGCTGGCTGAACCAGCTGCAGAAATAGCTTTAATTTAGACCCCGAAGTGTCAGCTGGTGGGGAGAAGAAAGTGCAACCACACTGGAGCATTTTTGTTTTCCTGTTGAGCTCCAGAGCATAGATCGGAGGTGTTCGCAACACTCCCACCTTAATGGTGAGGTCCCTAAGCCTGCAACTCCCAGCACCCATGGTGCTGTAGATGGTGAGCGTTCCTGAGGTTGTGATTTCATTTATTTTTAAAAGAACTTCATTTCTTAAAACTGTTAAAAGTGTTTCTAAAGAAGAAAGTAAATAAAGCAATTTTCCCTAGAGCCCTTTTGGTATGTCACTGCTGTGCAAGACTTTGTAAGAGGGGATGCTAAAGGGATTTTAAGGAGATCAAAAGCACAAATGTTGCAGAATATCTTTCTTTTTTCTTAATAGCCTATGGAGTGGAAGGGAGAGCATGTGTGTGCCCATAGATGATGGAGAGGGCTTGGCAGATGGCAGGCTGCTCTAACAGGTGGGTCACCCAGCTCCCCTCCCCAAAGCACTGAATGGAGGTTGGAGGTGGTCAGAAGTTACCATGCTTCCTCAAGCCAATGCCAAGCAGCACACAGGTGGCACCAGCAAGGCCTGAGGCGGGACAGGACATTTTCAAGTCGTGTTCCTACGACAGAAACCTGGCACGGTAATACTGCCGCTTTGTGTGCGTTGCATCACCGAAGTCCAGCTGTGGGACTCTCAGCCCCAAGATGTCCGCGCTGCGTGATTGCATCTGGCTGGAGTCTGAGCTTGGTGTCTCAGGTGTCCCAGCAAGGCTGGTGAGACCCTGTGCACAGACCTCCGTCTATCGTGACCCACCTCAGAACCTGTGCCTGGCATGAGCCAGTTCATGGTGAGATCAGATCTGAGCCGCTAGTGCTGCTTCCTAGCTAAGACGTCTCTGTGTGCTTCATCCTTTAAAGCCCCAATCACAGGAGCTGGCAAGTGCCCAGTTCATCTGGGAGGGCACCTGTTTATTGCCTTATTCCACCTGAAAATGTTTTTTTTTATGTTCTTAGTGGTACTTTCTGCTGTTCAGTGAATGGTGGAAGAAAGACATGGACTCATTAAGGGCAATGAAAAGTCCAGGTGAGGATCTTTGTGTGTTTGGTTCAGCGGTGGACATCTGTCTTCAACCAGGCTTTCCAAAATTACTTTTTCTTCTTGCTTTCCCGACCATATTTTCAAAAGAAATGGGAAGTGAGTCTTAGGGACTTGGTTTCCTTAAAGACCTGGCTAGAGAAAGGATGCTCTCCTTTTGCCTTGTGGAGAAGGATTTGTTGTGTTCCTACCATGGCTTCACTGGGGCAATCCCATCCTCTGCTCAGTTGCTCCCCTGTTCTCTTGGTCATGTTTGATACCATTTAACTCCCATCTGGGCTTTGGGCTGAAGGTTAGCAGCGCAGGAGGGCCCAGGTGCTCCATGCTGAAAGATTTGAAGCCGTTAATGGGAAAAACATTTCTAGCAAGACCTGTTCTCCGACTCCTGTTTCTGCTGGGAGGGATGGTGTGTGGAAGAAGTGACTTCTCAGCAGCTCCCAATGTTGGACCACATTTGAGTTAAAAACTTTTCTGGGCTTATTTTTGCAGAACTAATGCAGTTCGAGTGAAAATACCAGGGGTGAGATGCAGCTGCCTGAATACAGATGTTTAGTAGGTGCAGAGACTTTTCCAGCCACCAGCTGTGCTCTGCAAGACTCCTGGCAGGCCTGGCTCCATGTCTGCCAGCTGTTCAGGGCATCTCCCAAGCCACCAGGTGTGCACATTTAGGCTGTGGTCTTCCTTTTCTTCTGATCAGCTGTGGGATGATGGTTATCCTTGTTCCTCTGTGTGAGCTTCTGTAAAGGTAGAGCATGGGGGACCTTCCTGTAGCCATGCCCAAGGGAAGGGAAGTTCTTCATGCCATAAATAATAAAGGTCCACAGATATTTCAGTGCCTCTTCATCAGCAGCCTCCTGTGGGGTGTGTTAAATGAGGTCAGTGGCAGCTTAGGCAAGACGTGAGCTTTTTGTGGGACTCTTGTTCACCCTGGAGCATCAGTTGTGTGTGGGTGCAGATGGAGTTTTGGGCTGGTGTGTTTGGTGTCCACCATAACCCGCAATACTCCTCCTGATGGGTGCCAGCTCTTCTGCACCTATTCCTCCTTCCTGGGCCAGACACCTCCATGCTGCACACACCTCCCTGACAGGTGAAGAAGCCATAAATCACTAGTGCGCACCCCAGTCCCTTGTTCCTACACACCGAGCCCTGGTAGCAGCCGGTGCTGCCCAGGCAGAGGTGGTCCCTGTGCCAGCGGAGCCCTGGGGCTGCCGGCCTCAGCGGCTGCCGTGGTGGTTAGCACTTCATGTAAAATGCTCTGTAAAACCCCGACAGTGCCTTCCCTTAGAAATCCTAGGGGAGCCCTAAAGAAAACTGTGTGTTTTCTCTGTGCTGTGGTATTGGCACTATTTCTTCTCCAGCCCCCTTGGGACACACAAATTGCTGCTGTCCCCATTACACAGTGCTTCTCCACGGGCCATTTGGCTCAGTTGAAATAACTTGTTGGCGCTGTAAGAGGCCTCTCCCTGGTCCTCCCTGTGTCCTCACGTTCCCTCCATCCTTCTCCCTGGTCCTCCCCCTACCCTCACATTCCCTCAGTCCTTCCTTCCCGCCCACTGTGCTCCTGGGCTCTGGGGCAACTGTCTGAGCAGGTGCTGAAGGCTGGTTTGCAGCCCTGGAGATGGGGCCACCGCCACCGGGGCTTAGCCAAGAAGACAGTGGAGAGAGACAAGGTGGGTGACCTGCACTGAGCCCAGTGCCGTGGCATCCCCATGGGGATGGGCAGCTGAGGTATCTTAGAAAAATCACAATTCCCCTGGCTCAGTGGCTAGAGGGAAAACACTGCCCCCAAATACCAGGCAGGATGGTAACCACGGCCCCATCCTACCTGCTTGAACCTCCTGGGGTCCATCTTGACATCTGGAAGCTGCTCTGAGAGCAATTTGCGCAGGATTTGCTTTTGCAATTACACTTGAATTGCCTTGTGCTTAAAGCAAATCTTTCAACGCACATATCCAAAAGCAATCCTCTTACACAAGTAGCTTTCAGTTGTACAACTTAATATAAATCGCCATCTATAGCTATTTCAGGGACACGCTAAACTGAAGACCCAGCCAAGCGGTGTGGGTTGCTGCTCTCGCTCCAGCTGTCTGCAGGCAGTTGTGGGGGTCGTGCTCCGTGTGTGCTGGGGCCGGGGAGCTTTGCTTCTGCTGGGAGGGGTTTTTTTACCTACTCTCCTAACAGCAGCATTTCATACCTCACCTGAAATTACTTCTTTTAGATTTAAAATAGATTGCCACTCACCAGGATGCTCTTGCAGGCTGGGGGTTGTGTTTTTTTCACAGGGAAACTTTAATGGTATGGGATGCACTCTGAAAAGAAGTGATCCTTAGTTAAATGAGATCTTTTCTATTCTGCTAGAGATCGATACAGGATCCCAGTCTGGGAAAACCTCTCCAAAGTCATGTTTTCAGGATCAACCTATGCTCTTGTGATGTTGATGCTCTATCATTCTAAATGTATATGACAATATCTGGGTAATGCCAACCCATTTTCCATAGGTTTTGATCTGGACCAGAGCCACCCTCCAGGAGCACGTGCCTGTGGTGCTTCTGGGGTGCAGGGGGGTCTCCACCCTCTTTGCTGCCCCCAGGGCTGCCCAGCACCCCCTGAAGACCTGCCACTCCTCCGGTTTGGGGGGGTTTGCCCGAAGCCAGGGCACAATGTGCTTCCTGGGTGCAGTTTCCAGGGAAGAGGAACCTGTTGGTTCAACAGCCAACCTGGAAGCTCACGAGGTTCCACCCTGAAGGCAAGATGGGCAAAAATTATTTTAACCACTCGAACTGGGGCACAGGGCTCCTCAATTGCTCCCTGGCTTTATCTGCCTGGCCCAGCGCCTCCTTCCACGGTGCCGGCTGGCATCCCTCCTCGCCGTGCTGCGGGCGCTGTCCGGCCCCGCTGCCCTTGTGCCCTGATTCACAGGGTGAGTCCTTTGAGACAGGGGTTGTGTTTCATTTTTGAATGAGGATAAATATATTTGGTTCCAAAAATCTCCAGCAGGAAAACATCGCCTAAACAGGGAGTTGTCATCCATCAGCTTTGTCTTTTTTTTGGCTCCACTCCTAAATCATTTATGGTGTTAGAGCCACTATTGTGCCTCGAGGGGAAAGGAAGAAGATATCTGAATTAATTGAAGGAAGGGCATCTTTCTCCTTCCATCAGCTGCAGACTGAGTTGGCAAAGGCTGTGGGCCCCGCGGGAGGGGACCTGACCCAGCCGCGAGAACATGTGCTGCTCTAGCAGCTCGCTGCGATGAAGGGGAGGCAATTAATCCTGGGGAAATATTTCAAAGGAAGCCCTTGCTTTTCTGGAGCTGAGCTTTCCCAGAGGTGAGAGCTCACCAGTTCCTTCCCCCCCTCCTCCTCCTCCTCTCTCTGTCTCCTCCCTGGCCAAGCAAAACCAACCAGCAATGGCTCAATGGCTCGCTGCAGCAGGGATGGAGGTGGCAGGAGCTCCTGGATCTCATTTCCAGCAGTGATAGGCCATTTAGGAAGAGGCAGAGAACCTGCAGTAGGCATCATTCCCTCCTTCAGCCAGTCTGAATGTTGACTCCCAAAATGTGATAAGCAGTGGCAAGGCTGAAGCCAGTGAGAGCATGAAGCGGGGCTGATTTTATGACTGTCACCATCCGCCGTGCCATCCCTGGCGCCCAGGTCTCCCTTCCCATGTGGGGCATGAGCCCATGTGGCTGCGTCCTCCAGCTGCCCGTAGCAGGGCCACCATACTTGGGTTGTCTCCTTGGTGCTTAGACAAATCCCAGCCTCTGGCTTCATCCCAATGCCTTCCTCTGTTATTACTTGGAAAGGCTGAGGAAGGAAAGGTCTCGCTGCTGCTTGTACAGTCCTGGTGACTCCATTTCATGAGCAGTCCTCAAAGAGATGATGCTGAGATGATCTCCCACCCCAGGAGTGCTGGGAAGTGTTCACAGAAGGATGTCACAGGTGGTGATAAACCACCTCCCAGAGCAAAGCGCTGGTTTAAATTAACTGTTGGTATCTTCTGCAGGTGGGGAAGCTCCAGGTGAGGCCACGGGAGAGGGCAGGGGGTGTCCGGGGTGGGGGAGCCTGTGCTGGCCCGGGTGGGGGGCAGGGAAGGGCTCCCAAAGTCCTGCAGCCGCTGATGCTGAGGGTGGCCGGAGACACAGCAGGGCCCTGGAGATGCAAAGAGGCGGATGCCAGGAACAGTTATCTTTAGTCTGGCGATTTAAAGCATTTCCCCCAGAAGCTGCTGTTCATGTTGGACTGGAAATAATTTACTGTCGCAGCAGGCTTTCTGTTAGTTTTACCATTTCTTCTTTTTTTTTTAACAAAAGCCTGGCCTGTGTTCTCACTGCTGTCCCTGAGGTCTCACACCCCAGCTGTGACTTTCCCTGGTTCCCAGCTGACCCTCTGCCCTCTCCCCAGGGAGTGATGTAGCCAGAGCTCCCTGTACTGCCTTTCACAGCCTGACCTGGCCTTTTCCTTTTAAACCCCTAAAATCCCGATGTGGTGACTTGAAAATGCCACTTGATACACCTCCCTAGTTGCAGCACCCAACCCTGGGGACACCCATCATCCCAGGAACACCCCATCCCAGGGCTGGAGCATCCTCTCCCTTTTTGTTTCCCAGCCTCTCTGTCTTCAGGCTGCCAAGGCCACGGTTCCATATGTGTATTAAAAACATCCAAAATGGTTATTCCCCATGACAGAGCCCCCAGGGTGGCTGCGGGCTCCTCTGAAGGATGCTGCAGACATAGGGAAGGTGCTGCACAAGGCTTCCCACTTCCACTGGGAAATTTTGGAGGGTGCAACAGAGAAGATGCCAAAATTTGCTGCATCTCCACAACAGGAGGGTTTCTTGAGGAACAAACTAGAGCAGCTAATCCCTCATCCCAGCCGTGCCGATGTGGTCCAGGTTCCAGAGCAGCCAGGAGCAACTGCACTGGCCTGGGGGTCCCATGCTTTCCACAAAATAGTAAAAAGCTCAGTTCTGGTTTTCCTTGAAATTTAGATTAAATCTCTTGGGAGACTTAGTTGTATTGTTTTATTTTATTTTCTTCTACACTTTACCTTGATGTATTTTAAACTGGGTTTTTTTTAAGGAACAAAGTAACTAAAGATTTTTTTTTTAAAATAAACTGTTCTATTGAATGAAGAAGGAAACTTTTCAAGGGTTTCACAACCTAAAAAGGAACGTTTGACCTGGAAGAAGAGCTGGGAATAGTCTTTCCTTGTGGACAATTTCTGTTTCAGTGATGTGCTATATTCACATTCTTCCCCGTCTCATTTCAGGGTGGGCTCAAGCCCATCGGGCAGCTGCCGGGACGGGTGGGTGCTCTCTGCCAGGATGCCCCAGCCAGGGGAAGCCAGACCTTCAGGTCCCCTGTTGCATAGTGACTGGTGGCATCTTTCAAATTAAATTTTCTAAACCAAAAACACCTTATCAGGATAGATGAAAATTGATGACAAGAAGAAATTAATCCAGAAAAAAAACCCCCACCAACCACCAAAACCTTGACAAAATTCAGAATACAGCAATTGCTTAGAAAAAAATGTGGTTAAATACTGATGGGAGAAATCCTCCAAAACTTGATGCCATTTTTTTTGATCCAATGGAGCCTGGCTTGCCTAAGCGTGAGCCAGTTCAGGTCCCTAAACCAGCCAAGGACTAGTTCCTTGTTTGCAAGGTGGGTTGGAAGCTCTCAGTCACTCTGGCCAGGTGACCACAGGGAACAAGGGACATTTCTATTCACCTCCTGCAAGCACCTGCACCCACGCCGGGGCGAGCTCTATCACCTCTGTCCTGCCACCTTGTTGCCGTTATTTGCCGTGTGCCTTTCCTATCGCCGGCTTGTTTTAGGGATGCTGATAATAACAATCCTCACCTGCAGGGCAGCCATCTGGGAGCTTAAACCACCGCTGCCTGCTGAATTTCATCCTCTTTGCCAGGGGCTCAGATCAGATCAGCTGTTTAAATCATCTTAGTGCTAAATACATGTTATATGGAAAACAGAGAGAAAGCATCAAAGACATGAATAATTAGCTGTTAAATGCCGCAGCCGTGCCAGTGGCTTGCCCCAGGAAATGTGAAGCTGCTTGTCAAATTATCCACAGCCACCCGAGCTGCTGAGCTGTCTTCGGTAACTGGTAATTTCTCCTCCGGCTGGGACTGGGGGAGGATGGCAGGTGAAGCCCGCTGGCAGGTTCGTTTCCGTTGTAATCACAAAGACCTGACTGTGATGTTCTGCAGTGAGACGGGCTCCTTGCAGCCTTTGCTGTCGCTATGTCCCAGCTGTGAAGCTCCATCAGGGTCTATAAGGGGGGAACGTGGCCTTTACGCAGCTGCTCTATTATCTAGAGCATCCCACACCCTTGCAGCCAGCAGAGAGGGAGCACTGCCTCACTCCCCTGGCCTTAGCATACATATTTCCACTTCTCACTCCACAACCCAAAAAGCTACTGGTGTGGGTGGATGGAGAGCCCCTGGGGGTTTGCACGGGGCTGCCCCTTCGCAGGTAGCCACGCTGCCTGCACAGCTGCCTGCACCCTGTGCTTGGTAGCCAGTTCCTGCCTTCCCTGGTTAAACGTCATTAAAACACATACATTTGCTTCTAAATGTTTGCTTAATCAGAGTTTTACTTATTCCCACCCCACAGCCGTTATATTCCTCGCTGGCTGTATGTGGCTGTGATGTTTTGGCAGCCCAGGAGGGATGAGGCTTCCCAGACATCCAGGAGGTTGCAGAACTTGGAAGTGCTGACATTTCAGCCTTTTTTCTTTTGGGTCAGGTCCTGTGGTCCCATTTGAAACCCTCCTGGTGCAGCTGCCCAGCAAGATGGTGATGGTCAAATATTGCTCTTTTCCCCATTTCTCCTCCCTGCCACCGCTGCTGTGTCCCATGTACCCACTGTTTCCTGGGGGGAGCAGCTTTAGGGTTTTCAGAAATACATTTATTTTGGGTTTATTTTCAATAAAAGGCAGGATCTGTAGGAATGCAGCCCAGAAACAGCAACAGATCCACCAGCACTTTTATTTCATTGAGACACATGGGCTTAGCATGGGCAAAGAAGCCCCCGGTAATTCCATGTTTACTCCATCCCTCAAATCAGGCTTATGAACAGCGTGATTCAACTCAAAAAACAGCCCGATTTAAGGGTGGTATTTGCTAATTGACTGCTTGCTTTGAGGCAAACGGCATCGGAGGAGGCTTTTCATGCCGGGCTGGGGGTTCTGGCTCTGTCAGCAGGTGATGCCCCCCCCTTGCACCGTGAGCCTCGCTGGGGCGGCAGCAGCACCCGCTGCCCGGGCAGTCACGTCAGCCTGCAATGGGTACGGCTGGAACTTACAGGTGCCATTAAGGCTGCCACAAATGAAAATGAAATAGTTCTCCTTGACTTTTTTTTTTTTTAAATAAAAGCGACAAGTTTTGTATCATTTCATGAGATCCTGCAAGTCCTTTTAAAATGTGAAAATAAGCTAATTAACCACAACAATAAACCAATAAATAATGGAACAGTAGTAATACAGCAAATTAGTTGTAACTTGCAGTTTCTATTTGCCACTTTGGACAAGTCTTTGGCTTCAGGTTCTGCTTTCCCTTCCTCGGGGGATGGGCACTGATGGTGCATCGAAGTGCCCTTTGGGTTTCGGGGAGCCAGGGGTGCCCATCCTTGCTCCAGTCCCTCTGGACTGGGGATGGCTCTTCCCAAGCATCCATCACTGGATCTGATTTCTCTGTGGTTGCAAACTGGAGATGTGAAAATGCTTATTTTTTTTTTTTTGAGCCTGGAGGTTTAACTTGGACTTTTCTGCTTTTTTTTTCCCTTTTTTTTTTTTTTTTTTCTTTTCTTTTTGTCCAGGTGCAGGCTGGGCATGCAAAACCTTAACCCATCTTTTCTGATTAACATGCAGCCCTTCTGCTTGTCAACCACAGCATGCCAAGGTCTGTGTTTCCCCCTGGCCACGGTCAAAACTTATCAGGGGCTGGTGGGGCATCCACCAGCATGGGCTGGGCTTGCAGCATTGGAGTGATACAGGTTATAAGAGAGTTGTCCTCTCCAGCAGGGAGTGATGGTGAGTTTTGTTGCACTGAGGCTGCATGGTCCTTGTGAGAGAGCTGATAAATAAAAAACCACCTCAGTACCTTTGCACAGGATTGATGCTATGTGGCGTGTTTCCTGGAGGGGTTTCTAGTGTGCTTTGGTCTCCTCCAGCAGACTACCCTGTGAATGATATGATACATTGTCCACATATTATGGAAATCTACTCTCCAGATTAATGCAGAAGGAAAACCAGCGGTGAACTCTACAGGCAGAAGCTGAGGCTGCGAAACACCGGATCGTGGCATTAACATGGTAATAATAAAATATTGTTCTTTGGCAGCAGGCTTACAGCATTACAAGAAAAGCTGCTCTGAGCTCAGCTCAGCTTACGTGGGTAGCACCAAAATACCTGTCACTGCTCTCCCAACATTTGCTCAGTACAAAGCTTTTTGCTTTCTTTAAATAAATAAGCTACAGAAGTTGCTAAACACCACAGAGGAACAGCAGTGAGAAGGCAAGACTAAGAAGTGGAAGCTGTTATCCAGCTTTTTCGACTCAAGCCTCACTCAGAGGGATGGGGCATGGAGCCAGCAATCTCCATTCCTGGTGAGGTCTCTGAGCCCGGGCACACTCACGACATCTCAGAGTTGTGGCATGAAGCTACATGCATGGCCCCGTGCAGCAGCCAAGCAGAGCCCTGGGGGACATGGGGACACAAAACCCCCTGTCCTGCAGGAGCTGTCTCCAATGCCAAGCTGCCTGCTGTCCTTGTCCCCTGGGGAGTACACAGTTTCTAGAAGGTCTGCAAATGCCCACTTGGAAAAGAAGCAAAAGCATGTGGATGTGTGTTGTGGGTTGACCTTGGTTGGCTGCCAGGTGCCCACCCAGCTGCTCACTCACCCTCCCTCTTCAGTAAGACAGGGAGAAAATAAGATGAAAAAACTCATGAGTTGGGAGAGTGGCATCAACGCTTCTCAAAATAAAGCACCAAATCATGCCTCCTGGTTTGAGGAAGCGATGATGAATGTCTCCTGGCCGCAATGAGTACTGCTGGAGGAGAGAGCACCCAAGGAGCAGTGCAGCTTCGGTGAGCAGTTGTGTAACGCAGTGAGGAGACACAGAGCTAAAATCAATGGTGTCGGTTCCTTTGCTGCAGGCACTGTGCATCACTTGGAGTGTGCGAAGGTAATCACCACCTTTCCTTGAACACTTTTGTGGTTAATTTTAAAATGTCAGGGTTGGTTGCTCAAATTCCCCATAATTTATTCATCTCATAGAGGTGGCCTCTCCATGATTAAGTCTGCAGCAGTTTGGGGCTCACCTTGCAAAAAAGGACCATGCTTGGGGCAAAGCCCTCCTCAGGCATGGGAGATTACCTTGTTCCTGGGTTTCCTCTGGCCCTGGAGATCTCTGAAGAGGTGATATGGCTGGAGGGTGGATGGGGACACCACGTTTTTCCCATCACTCCCTTCGGGTCTGCCCTTCACTTGGGAAGAAGATGATACAGGTCCCACCAACCCCAGTGGAGTGGTTAATGCAAGCTTAAAGACAAGGAGTGGAAATGATGTGTTTTTTTCAACAGCTCCATAAGAAAGCAGCAAATTGCACTTAACAAAAGGAGGGTAACATCTGGCTGGGGTGTCGGCAGGGACGGAACATCCCTCTCTGCCCTGGCTTTGCTGCGGGCTGTCTGTGCCTGCAGCCGGGCTGCCAGCCTGTGGTGCTGTGCTCGTCCTGGCCATAGCAAAAGGGACCTGCTGCCTGTTATTTTGAAAGTGAAAATGTGAAAACAGCAAATGGGAGTTGGGTCCTTCCTGCTGGGTTTACTGGCTTTGATTGCACTGCTGCAGGCAGGACCTCCTCAGGCGAGCAGGGCTCGCCAGCACTCTGCTGTATGCTGTGCTGGGGCTTATGTTATCTCCCCACATTTTCCATTCCTTACACATCTTTTCCTTCATTGTATTTTCCTAAATATTTTGGGAACACTCACAGCACGGGTGGCGTGCATGGCTGGAAGCATCCTCCTGGGTGCTCCCACAGTGCTTGCTGTACGGGAGCTTGTGCTTAGCTCACACTCCAGGGATACACACTCCCATAGCAGTCAGCAGTATCAAATCTATGGGAAGGAGACATGTTTATCTGTGGTTCCAAGGTGTTTTCTACTTCCCCAGCAGCCCACCAGGGCAGAGCTCTTCTGGAGAGCAACAGTGAGCATCCGTCTCCACCTGCATCCCCTTGCACCGCCAGTGTGGACATGGCCAACAGCAAAACCTGTTTGGTCCTTGTAGTTATTTTCATAAAACCTCCACTTTCTGCAGTTTGTGCTTTCTCAGGCCAGTGTTGCAGGGTATTTCCCACAGCTGTGAGGGCCGTGCTGCTGTGTGGAAGGAGAAACGTGGCTGGAAAAGGGCTCTGGAGGAGGAAAACCAGCAGCAGGTGATTTCTCGCTAGGTGGATGGGTTTGCTGTAAGGACAGCAGGAGGGAGGGACTTGGGCAGGGCACTTGGGAAGGTTGCAGAAGCCACTGGGGCTGCCCAAATGGAAGGAGGTTGGGTTTGAGCTTCAAAGGTAGATCCTTAAGCACTGGGGAGTTGATGCTGAAGGATGTCTCTGCTCATGGATGGTGCTGGAGGTGAGTTTTGCAGCCCGCTGGGACCAGGGACAGGGATGTGGTGCCGCATCCAACAAACTGCTGGTGGGGTTAGTGGTGACTGTGGCTTTGAGGACCCTTGGCCATGTTTCTTGGGTACTCATGAAGGGAGCACTGCTGGCAGCTCTGCCCTGCCAGACCAAGCTCAGCTGCAGGCAGATTGCACCCCACACCTGGTAGTGGGGTTAGGGGTAGGAAATGAATCCTGGCAAGATGTGGGGTGGGAAACCTACTGGGAAGGGGCCATGAAATAGAGCAGCAACTGCTCCGGTGCTTTACAGCAGTAGCAAAATTAATCATATAATTTCAAGAACAAAGACAAAAAGGGACAGCTGGGATCTTTTTGAGATCTCCTCTGGCCTCTCAGAGGCTGAAAAGCTATCTCCACCTGGAGCCTCAGCATGGACCAGCTCCCTTGGGGCTGTGGTGCTGCCAAGGACCCCATGGGCTGAGAGGAACAGTGTGCTGCTTGCCCTGCATCTCCTTTTGCCCGAATCCTTCATTTTCCTCCATTAAAGCTTGGCACGATGGGAGATGTGTTGCAAGGAACCAGATGACCTCAGCACTCTGGGATAGGTTGGGCAAGAGCTGCCAGAAGCGCACTATGACTTCCCACAAAAGGCAAAATATGTATCTATGTTACTGTATTGCAAAATATGTGTATATATTACTATATTTAAGCTCTTGTTTATCCCTCCCAGCTCAGTCATATCTTCATCTTGCCCTCCTGGTCCTCCCTCTGCCCCATCTGGGTGCTTGCACTCTGCAGCTCGTAGAAGAGCGATTGCAAGGTCAGGTTCTGGGTGCTTCTTTCCTGCCTGTGGGTGATTGCCCCAAAGGATGCTGAGACCCCCCCCAGCGATGCTTTGGCCTCCCCTGTGGCAGCGGGGGCTTCTCAATGCCTTCGTCCCCCTTACTGTGGGCAGCAGCCAGGTTCTCAGGCTGGGGTTCCCTGCCTGCACTTGCACATCCAACACAACGTGACACCAGCAAATACAGGTTTAAGGACTCCTCTGACCTCAGCCCAGGCACAGGACAGCCCAGGCATGCCAAACTGCCTGTTTTCCCAAAACCTGGCCCAAATTCTGGGTCTGGCAATGCAACAACATTGGCAATACTTTCAGTGGAAAAAAAAAATCGGCAAAACTGCCAATGTTTATATGGAAAGCTTTAGTTTCAGACAATAATTTGTGAGTGTTTCTTTCCCGACTTCATTCTGGCCATCCTGTCTTAGGTATGTATTTCCTCCTAATATTCTACTAACTAAGAGCATCAAACTCACGATTGTTCATACTTGTAATCCTGTGAAGCTTCCGTAAAAAAAAAACCAAAACAAATTAGCTTTGTACAGCCAGCTGTGTCTTTCTGAAGTGGTCTCGGGTATTTTTTTTAAACCAGGTTTTCACGTTATTTTTATAGTCAGTCTCTTTGGCGTGAGGAAGGGTAGGCAGATTTTCTGACCGTGTTGTTAGCCTTTCCTGGCACCGGATCTGGCCCTGTGATGTGCTGAGCTGCCTTTGGAAGAGGCTTTGCAAGGGCACACCAAGGTGCCCGTAAGTAGAGAGCAAGGAGTGATGGGGCAGGGGTTTCCACGATTGCAGCTGATGCGGGGAGGTAATTTGGGTATCACTTTAGTTGCAAGGGGATGGGAAGCTTTGCTCACCGGACCCCAGATGGACCAAGGCTGCTGCCTTTCCCCAGCTGCCCATGCTCGCTCATGCAGCAGGTGGTTCTTGATTTTGGGGTTTGTGTTTCTTCTCTCAAGATTAAACTGAGAACATGGGGAACATTCAGACCCTATTGAACAATCTTGTAAAGCTCTGATCTCTTCAACAGCCCTGTTTGATGTCTGCTGCAAGCGATGCTGTGCAGGTTTTCCTTACAGGGCTCATCAAGGCCGTGGGTGGGATGTTGCTGGTGCTGTGCTGCAGCTGCAGCCATCTCTGCCGCTGGAAGGGAAGCAGAGGGTCCTGGGTTACCCAGGAGCTGAGCCATTGCTTTGTGGCAAGGCTGTTAACCCAAAACTGGCACCAAATCTCCCGAAATTGCTTGAGTCTTGGGATTCTTGTCTCTGCAAGAGATCTGGATGTCTCCAGAGTGGACTGGGAGCCCTGGGAATGCTGGGAGGTGATGCTCTGGGTACCACCACCCTGGGGGGCTACCAGGGAAGGGTGCTGGGCCATGGTCACTGCTCGTACCCCATCCTGCTCCCCTGCTGCCAAGCACAGCTGTCCCTGATGCCTCTTTGCTGGCCCTTGATGCCACTTGGTTTGTAGGAGGAGGGAAGGGGCTCTAGAGGGATCACCTGTGTGTGGGCTGCTGGCACTGTGGCAGCAGAAGAGGCAGCTCAGGGCAGTGGGTTTGGGGAAATCTTCTGGGATGCCCTTGGAGCTGATTCCTCCACAGAGCACTTACAGAGTGGTCCTGATGCTCACCTGTCCCTGCCACAGGTGCTGCACACACATGCTGCAGTGTGGGCTGGCAGTTGGAACACATCTGCATGCTCCTTTCTTGGGTGCGATGTGTAATGGCCCAACGTACACATGATCATTAAATATCTGACAGTAATGCATGCAAATATTGCTGTTTGTGGTCACAGAGTAGTATAAAAAGCAGCTATCAGTGGTGTAAGTGTTTTTCTTGCTGTCTTAACTTTGTAGACTGAGATCCTACATTTTAACCAATGGATGGAGGACCAGTTCTGTAGGAACGCTGGCAGCAGTCAGCTGCTCCACATATGAAACAGATGTCAGCCTCACATAAGCTGCTTCCTTTGTATATATGTGCTGAAATCACATTAAATAAAAGTAATGCTGAGTGAACTCAGATTCATAGAAAAAATCAGGAGAGTCTGAGACAGAAAATGAGACTTAATATTGTTTAGGTATTCAATAATATTTTATAGTAATATTATTTAATATTTTCTAGACTGTTTTCAGATTTGCTTCACTGTTGCTTTGATAGTGTAATGCATGGGCTGTTTGATGTTTCAGATCTTCCATCTGAAGCCTTCAAAGTGCTTTGTTGCCATCAATGAAATATGCTTCTGCACATGGCCATGTTGGTGGGTGGGCTTCGCGGTCCTTGTTCTCTGTGCTTCTCTGTGACTGGAGGCCCTGGTGTTCAAAGCCTCCTTGTGCATCAGGCTTTGCACGCACACACAGAATAGTTGCAGCTACTCCATCCCACAGCAGCCCTAGGGTTAGCAAATGTGGGAGGTGGGAGTCTTGCAGCCTCCTGTGTTTGGGTGGAGGTGAAGCTCTGGCTCCATGCACCCCTGCTGCCTCCATCAGTGGAGGGTTTTATGACCCACTTGAATAAAGCCCTGAGCAACCTGGTGTGACCCCACAGCTGACCATGTTTGAAGAGAAGGTTGGGCTGGTGACCTCCAGGGCACCTGCCAGCTCAAAATGCCTGGTGGTCTTTTTCATCTAAGAACTGAGCTTTGCCATGGGTCATCCAAAATGACAGCCTCCCTGGTACTGAGCCGCCTGGTTCTCATCACAGCCAGCCAGGCTTTGGGGGTGGTTTAGCTCCTTGCCAATTGGACTGTAACGGGAGTCATCATGAGTCCTTCCTGCACCCTCCTGCCACAAAGGCGAAACATGATCTGCTGTTTGCACCACAAAGCCACCAGAACAAGACCCCTATGCCTCTTCACTGGTTCTTCCTGTGGTTTTTTTTGGAGGGTATCTTTTTTTCCTTAAAGATCACAGAATCACAGACCTGTCAGGGCTGGAAGCAACCTCTGGAGACCATCTAGTCCAACCCCCTACTAAAGCAGGGTCACCCAGAGCAGGGTGCACAGTCGCGTCTAGTTGGGTTGTGACTGTCTCCAGGGAAGGAGACCCCACAGCCTCTCTGGGCAGCCCATGCCAGGGCTCTGTCACCCTCAGCGTAACACAACTTCTTCCTCATGTTCAGAAGGAACTTCTCGTGTTGCAGTTTGTGCCCGTTGCCCCTTGTCCTGTCACTGGACACCACTGAAAAGAGCCTGGCCCCGTCCTCTTGACCCTCACCCCTAAGCTTTCTGTAGCCTTGGATGAGCTCCCCTCTCAGCCTTCTCCTCTCCAGGCGGAACTGGCCCAGCTCTCGCAGCCTTTCCCCATCAGGGAGATGCCCCAGTCCCCTCATCATCTTTGTAACCCTCCACTGGACCCTCTCCAGTAGGTCTCTCTTGCACTGGGGAACCCAGCACTGGACACAGCACTCCAGGTGTGGAGTAATTCATTGGCTCTTCCTGTGGTTTGTTTTGAGGTATCTTTTTTTTTTATTAAAGATGTTTAAACTGTTATCAAAACTTGAACTTTCCCCAAGGCCTTCTGTAGTTAATCAGCAAATATCATCCGATTATATGGGGATAGAGTAATTATGTCTCCCTCAGAAAACCTACTCCTCTTTCTTTCCCCAAGGGGAGGAGAGGTCTTCTCTCAGGATTATGTGATTAAATAGAGATTTAAAAGAGAAATCTTGCTTTGTTACTTAAAAAGCTTAATTTGAAATCCTCTCAGAAGTGAACTGCACTTTGCAAATGCTGAGTAAGGGAACCATAAGCTGATCAGCCACCCAGGGTCCCAGTCAGTTGTGCACCCATCCCTGGATGAAGACGTGAGCTCCAGGTGGGATCAGCCCTTGGCCAGGGTCTTGGAGCAATCTCGGTGTCCTTCATTACGGCTGGTCACCCCTGCTCTTCTCCTGAAATGTGCTTTGAAATGGCTGGACGGGTCTCCCTTCCTTCGGTGGAATATCAAGCCCTGGGTAGAGCTTGAGAGCGTTGCCTTGGATGAGTCCAAGCATTTCTGATCCACTAAGACCATGGGAATTGCAACTGGATGTGGCCAAGCCACCTCCAGGGGCATCTGGCCTGTGTCTCTCTTCACCCTGATGAAGGTCCATCACTCCTAGAAGATGTCTGGAAGGTTCGGCATTAGGCTGCCCCATGTCCAGATCCAACTTCACTGATGGTTTTCCCTGGCTCAGCCCTACTTCTGTCCACAGCACCCGTGGCCCCGCTGCTGGGAGGGGGAAGTCCTCCCACTCTGCTTTGGCAGGTCAACAGTCAAACATCTTACCCTAAAGAAAGTTTGAAAGCCATGTCACACTTACGTATACCTGCCTAGATATGTATTTAACAGCTCTACAAGGCACAAAAGCCATGGATTTTCTTGGAAAAGGTCTCTGAGCTACCAGAAAGCGGCGGCACTGCCGCAGGGAAGGACTTGCTTCATTAATTCATTCAATATAGGCAAAGAGCATCAGAAAAGCTGTTATGTCTCCTCAGAAACAGTCTGCCGTGCTCTGCCTCTAAAATTTTATGTGTATCGATGGCCCAATAGAGGAGTGCTGGCTGTGCACTAGTCCCACGCACTTGGCAGGTGTGGGCACTTTGAAGAAAGGCACCCAGCACATCACCGGTGCTGGTACCTGATGAAAGGAGATGGAGATGGCTCTGTTTTGTTCTTTCTCACCAGCAAGAGGCCAAATCCCCAGCTGTGAGCTCTCCTAACAGCCCTGGGTACAGATGGTAATTTCTCAGAAGCTTTTACCTTTTTAACTACTGTCAGAATCAAGAGATGGGACGTTAAGAGGCTTCTGTAGTTGACAGAAATCTGAGAGGCTTCACAAAAGGACTGGAAAGCCCTTCCCAAGCTTTTCCTTCTGCACTTCCTTTTGTCTTTCAGTTCATGTTACCCAGGGCTGTCATTTTTGTTCAGATCAAGCACATTTGGGGGATTTCAGGAAGTATTCTGGTGTGTTGAGCTGTCAGCTGTAAGGCGGCAAGCGTGGCAGATGCCACCAAAGGAGGACTCGGGTTTTCTGGCAAATCTGCAGTGTGGTTTCAAGTGGGAGCACTGGGAAAGGGTGAGAGGAGAGGAGGAACTGAGCTATCCCAGAGCTGCTCCCATAATGTTGGCTGGTCTGAGAACTGGCAAGCAACAGAGAAATGCAATAGAAATATCCAGGGTGAAAACATTGGCACCTGCTGCGACGGACACTGCTGTGGTGGGCACGCCAGGGGCTCCGCGGTGGTCTGTGCGTGCTTGAACCACAGTTAAATATCCAGATGGCAGGTTCAGGGATGGCATCTGTAGTGGCTGTTCCTAAAGATGCTGCTTAGAGAAAGACCAGCTATGAGGCTTAGATGTGAGCATCACCCTGCAGCATACTGCCGGGGGGGACGCAGTGTCCTCACCAGTGCTGCTGGGAAGCCACCAGAGCATCCTCCCTTAGCATTGGAGCATACCTGAAGCCTGGTGAAACGTGTCCAGCAGCTCTCCTGTTAATTCAGCCTGGTGTTTTATCACATTTAACACCTTCATGTTGCCCTGTCCCCTTCCATTGCACCTGTGTTAATGCTGGTGGACACTGCTAAGCAGTGGCTTATCCCTCTGGGTAACCTGGAGCGAGGCTCTGGTCATTGCAACTGCATGGATATTTTCCAAGCTTTGGTGAAAGATGTGTTGAGGCTGCTCTTCTTCCCTCTGCTCTTCATGGATTTAGTGTTCTCAGCAAGACTGCAGGCAGCTGTGGAGATGGGAAAGTTTGTGTGTGAGTGCAAATCAGGGCAAGGCAGAAGGAGAAAAAGGAATTCAAGGAGATATGCATCTCCCAGAAGCCTGTGTTAAAAGAAGACAGTAAGCTGGGATGAATGATGCATAAGATAAAAAGCCTGGGGAGGGCAAGGAGGGGAAGAAAGAGTTGCGTAAATGGGGAAAATATATGAGAGAGACAAGGGGAAGAACCATAAAAGCAGGGATATCATTTATCAGGACATGTTTCATGTTTTCAAGAAAAAACCCAACCAATAAATCCACAAAATTAAACTAAAAACCTTGTGGCAAAAATTCAAGTGAGCCTCAGGGAACATCTTGGAAGGTGGGTGGTATGAGGGTTCAGTGAGCCGGGTTGAGCGATGTCATTTGCCGTTGTTTTGCATATACCAGAGTGAGGAACAGCTCCGATGGGGGCTCCCCACCACCCCACACGTGCCAGGTTCCCCCAGCCAGGCCAGCAACGCACACGCCTCCTTTAAACGGGCCCCTTTGGGCTGTGAGGGTGAGAAGGGAGAGGGAAAGCAAAGGGAACCGAGCGCCCTCAGGCCCTTGAAAATTGCTAAATTGAAAACACTCAATCTCATCAATACTAATGATCTCAATAAATATGTGCGTGTGTGTATAAATATATATATGTGTGTGTGTGTGTGTGTGTATAGTGCAGAAGGAGGGGTTCAGGGAAGGGATCCAAAAGTCACCTCTCCTTCAAGACCATGCGTGAGGAGGATGCAGACAGATGCCTGCAGGCACAGACACCAGCACAAGAGGTTTGCAAGGCAGAGCAGTGAGCCGGTGCCTCAGGCAGCCAGAGGTACATGTCTGAAAATAAGAGAGCAGGGTCTGGGGATGACCATGTGCTGGTCCCTGTGAGAGCAAACAGTGCAGCTGGTGTGGCTCATGGCTGGTTTTGCTCTGGAGCGATGGGCTGTGGGGTCTCTGGTCTAATAACAATCTGAGCTGGAAGGAAGGTGGGATAAGAGCTTGGGCTGTGGCTGTGTTATTGGGGTCCTGGTGCTAGGGAAGGAGCTGATGGCTGAGAAGAAGCAGAGGTAGTGGCTGTCCTTCCATAGGACACAGAGCTGGTCTCCTTGGAGAGGTGTCTGGAGCTGAGGCTGTAAATCTGGTGTGCATTGCAGGTAGAAGTAGCTACAGGATATTCATCACATCCCTTACCACAGTGCAGGAGCTACTTTGTCATCATAAACCTCTGCTAATGTGGCTCCAGGTTATCAGACATGTCACACACTCCATACTGGTATCCCTGGTCTCCAGAGGGTTACAGCTGCTCCTGCAGCACTGTCTGCAGTCTCCTCGGGTGTTTTCCCTGACTCCTGCCACCTTCAAGACACCAGGGAGCATGTGGCTGGATCACACCACCCTGCTTTGCATGGGGAGTCATGTCCCTGGTGTGCTACAGCCAAGGGAATGGATCCAAAAAAAACTTGCTATGAAATTTTAAAACCCTTGGACTGGATTAATTCAGCTGACCTTAGCACTCTCCAGTAGTCTAATGGCCATTGATTTATTCTGCTGGTATTAAACCTTTCACACTAAAACCAGGCTTTGGGAGAAAGGTCTTTGCTTGCAATGACAATGTGTGAGCTGAGTAATGAGAAAACAGCTGCAAGAACTGTGCCTGCTTTTGTCCCCGTTCCTGACACCCTGCTAAGCTTTTCCAAACCCTTCTGATACTGAAGCCCCTTCGGCAATGGATCACAGCAGCCCCCAGATCTGGGAGACGTGCTTTGGGGCATGGCCTCTTGAATCAAGGGGTCTTGCTCCCTCCAGGGCCTTTACACTCCTGTCTGTGTTTTGGTGGTGGGCTGACCACAGGGTGTGTTTGCTGACCACTCCTATCCTGCTTTGTGCACCCTGGTTTGTGCATCCCAGTGTGGAGCCAGGAAAGCATCCCTGGCCCAGGCTGCCCAGTCTCTGCATGGCTCCGCTCCATGACCTGTCTTTTCTTGGCTGTAAATATTAACAATATGAGTTAAGTGGAGTTAAGAGGCTGCATTAATTATTAAGCCGTTCCTCAGCAGCCTTTTTCTCTAGGAAAGAATGGTGGCATAGCACATCCTTCCCTTTATTTTGCAAATGCTGGCTGAGTGCATTGAGCAGACCAGGAGCACCAGGTGGACATGTTTGCTCTTGTAGTCTTTGCAAAATGAGTGAGTTCTGGTGCTTTTGCTGGGTGTGAGTTTGAGATACCAGCTCTGCTATTCCAGAGCAGCAGGTACAGCATGTTCTGCAGAAATTAATGACATTAAAATTAAGCTCACCTCCAAAACCCAGGTCCCAAAGGCAGGCAGGCTACACTCGTGGCTTGGCCGGAGCTTCCTCTTCAGTATAAGCTCTGCTCTTGATTAAAAAAATATAAAGCCCCTAGTGATAACACTCATCACTCCTCTGACACGGAATTTACAGCAGTTTCAAAGCCCAACGTCGCAGAGTTTTAGAAGCTGTGTGTTAGCTGGCAAAGTAGCACTCTAGTTAAAGTCACAGGAAAATATCAACAACAAAAAAACCAAACCCCTACAGCTATAGAAAGAGAATGGTGAGGAAACAGGGATGATTTGTTTACAATTGTAATGCTGGAGGAAAGAGTCAGTCCCCGCATTTCATTCTTCCCCCTGCAATTTGGCAAATGCCAGCAGCTTTGGAAAGTTCACATTTTTCTATATCTTTGCTTGAAACAAAACCATTTTCTGACTGTTCTCTCTTTGTCCTCTACTGAATTTCTTTGTGAAAAAAAATGATTAAACCCAGAGAAGTCAGAATTTCAAAAGCCCATGGTGCACATACTGCACATTGAACATCTGGCTGTGAGCTTCCCCTCAGAGGTGGGTAGATGTTGTTTGAAGTACTGAGGCTTATTTTGGTGCCTAGCTGGGAGATGACTTCTCCTGGAATCCTGCCCATACACGCCTGCTGCCATCTTCGCTGTACCAAGAGGCAAAATGCCTGTAGCCCTTCACAGCACAGCCCTGTGTCCCTGTGTGCAGAGACCGCCTGCAGCTCCTGAGGAATCCAGCTGTTTCAGAAATGATCTGCTCCTCTGTGAAACGAATGCGGCTGTGCCCATAATCCACCCAAGCCCGTGTTTTGATGTGCAGACAGCAGCAATAACTAAGCTAACGAGCAAAGATCTATCCAGAGGTCCCAAGGTCTGGGAACTAACTTGTGGAGTCCTCTGCCATCCTGTTAGACCAGTCAAGACGGAAGGGCTGAAAGGATAACCTCATGTTGACTTGTCCCGCAGCATCATGTTAATAAGCCTAGAAAAGCTTTGCTAATAACCTCACACTGGCAAGTTCCCTGAAATCCAGCCAACAAAACCAAGCAAGAAACTAAATACTCTAATGTAGTCTAAGATTAAAAATAAAAAAAAATAAATAATCTTGCTGGTACATGGTAGTGAAGGGAGGAACTATCTTCCCAGCAAAGAAGTTGCTGTAAAAATCTTACACTGGACAGCTGGGCATCCACAGAATCACATGAGGATGCATATCTGAACTCAGAAGAGAATTTAGGGACTGCTTGATGTTAACTTCGTCTCCTACCAAACACAGTCTTCCTATATGCATCAGAAAGTGCATTTATGCAGCAGCAAATGTCTTTCCTGCTTTGAAAGAGGTACTTGATGCCATGCTTGAGCTCAACCAGGAAGACAACTTTGGCTGTGAACTCAGCCTTAACTCAGCATTACAAAAGCTGTGATTAAAATGCCGCTTGCCTTTCTCAGTATAACGAAGGGGGACTGCTATGCCTGCTCCTCCTGAGGTCCAGGAGAGCCACCTGAACCCTGGGAAGAAGCAAGACTGCCTCCTTCCCCTGCCCCACAGCAACCTGCTGATCCTTACAGGTAGGTGCAAGCTGGGGGGCTGCTGTGAGAAATACAGTTTAAAGCAGGATCAAACAATTTCAGTGCAATGTAGAGGGGTGTAAAGAAGCTGAGAACAAAACTCAACTGTCCATAGCCTTCCCTCTCCTCGCAGGTGCTCTTTGCATGGTAGCTTATCCTCCACCAATAACACTGACAGTGGTGGAGGTAGAGGGAATGACAGCAAAGTCATTAGTGCCCTCAGGAAAACGTGTCCAACACCTGCACGTGTTTTTGATTTCTTGTGGCAGTTGTAAAACCTGCGAGCATAACCCTGACGCACAGACCGCTGTGATTGCTGCTGCTTGGAAACAGCAGGAGAAGAACAAATCCCCCAGGAAACAAGAAATTGCTCTGCATGATCCTTAAAATACCACGAGGTGCTCTTGTCCCATCATTTGAAGTGCCACACCATTACTAGTAAAGAGATTAGCGGGAATGGCAGTAATTCTTCAGAGAGACCTTCACTGTGAAGAGAAAATTGTACCTTTCTCCACTGGGAATCCTACAGCTCTTGGCCAATAGTTCATTTGTTCTCCTTTTAGCTCCTGGCTTGATAGACTCTTTGTACCCATAATGACTGCAAACTTTGGGCTGCCAGCATGACAATTCCCCACCCTTTAGTCTTCTATCGCTTCTGTGAGCATTTCACCTTTTCTGAGCAGCTGGGACCTTGTGCTGAGCATGCTGCAGCCTGGGGTCTGCTGAGGTCACGTGCTTCAGTTGCAATTTGAAGCTGGAGCAAGGTAATGTGCCGTGACGACCTTTCCTCTGTGTGGGTGTAGGTGTCACCATTGCTTGGGTTGGCCTTGCAAAGCCTGCAACTGTTTTGCAGCCTCTGCCTGGGCAACAGGGACATGCTTTAATGACCCAGGTTGAGCTGCTGCTTCAGGAGGCTCAATGGGAGAGTTTCCCCCCAGTCCCACCCATGCCGGTTAATCAGCAAAACCTGGGCATAAGATGGGGAAAATAACCATGGTCCCTGGACTCAGCAGGAGCCCAGCAAGCTTGGAGAGCATTAAAGTACAGAAAATTGAGGTAAGACACGTAAATGTCTTTTGAACATCTTTTGATGTTTGATGTTTGACCATCATAATCAACATCATCAATATCAAACATTAAAAAAAAATGTTTGAGAACATCTGTTGAACATCACAGCTTTTGAAACAAGGACTCCCCAGGCAGCTCCCCTTGCTGTAACTGGGACCCCAGTGGAAGCCCTGAATTTGGGGAGGTTGGAGGGAAGGTTTGCATTGCTCCTGGCTCAGCCCTCAGGCTGAGCGAGTCAGCCCACAGCTGGCTCCATCTAGCCCACGCTCCTGTCTCCAGCAGAGACCCAGAGATGATGTCTCCTTGACTGTGATCCCCCAGTCTTGGCATTTCCCCCCAAGTTCTCCCCCAAAATCAACTGTGCAGGCAGAATTGCTTTCTGCTGCCTGCTTGAAAGCTCATGGAAACACTTCAGCCTTACGGAGGCTCTCCTAAACGGGTGCTCCTTGGGTTTCTACTTATGGAATCCTTCCAGTTTTACAGCACTGAAACTCATTGTTGGATTACAGTATTTTCTTGTGCATTATGTGTTTTCACTTATTACTTCAATTATTTGCCTTCCTCTGCAATTTACTTCCATATTTTATTCTATAATGGTTTTGCTGTGCCTGAGGATCTTTTGAGCTCTAATAATAATTGTAGGAGTAATAATATAAATAATCCCAGTGCTACCTGCATGCATCTAGTTACTTGCTTTGCATTTCTAATAACAGAGCTAGATTGGATCAAATAGAGTGTTTTGACATTTTTCTTTTACCTCTCAAAGGAGAATTGCCGGGTGTATTTGTCATTCCCAAACACAGGGCAAGTGGAGTAATTCAGCATGTCACTGGTGGCTACCAGGTTTTATCAGCCAGTTTACAAGTTGTTGAGGGTCTTCACTGAAGGTAGGATTTTTAGCCATATGTTAAATCCAAAAGTTTTGGTATAAGGCATGACAGTTCAAAGATCCCAAAGTGACATTCGTTCACTTAAGGCAGCATTATTGATGTTGTGTCAGCATTATTGAGCTTTTGATTACCGTAGCCATAATGGAAGTATTTATTTGCATCAAGGAAAAGCCTAGAGGTGGTATGATTGTCTGAACTGTCCCTGCCCATGGCAGTTTACAGTTCTAATACAGAAGAACAGCAAAGACTTGGAGAAAATCAGTCCTTAACTGTCCTGCTTTTGCAGGTGGCAAACTGAGACTGAAGGGTTTTTAGACTTGTCCAGCTTCCCACCAGAAGTTGTGGCTGAGTCACGAACACCGTTCCCAGAGTAATGGTTTGGGGCTGCAGCCACATCATCCCTGCTGCTGCTGAAAGTTCTGTACTCAAGATGTTGTGCTCTCACCTGAAGGCAAGAAAATATTAAGTTTTGTAGAGGAGAGCAAAGGGAGGCTGGTGGGTTGTCTGATGAGCTCAGTGCCTGCGGGACCGAGTTTGACCCATCACATCCCTGGAAGTCGTGGCTCTGTAAGCATCAGCTGGGAGTTGTTCAGATGAAGGTGGTTATTTCTCATGTGTGTGTGGAGAGCCTAGCGCATCGAGACCTCACCTCAGCACCCCCAGGTGCACCACAAATTTCCCAACAGAACACCTGCAAAAGTGAGATGGTAAAACCTGCAAGTGTCGAGATGGTTTGCTTGGTGTTTGGTTGAGGAAATGTTAGGAGAAGGCATATTTCTCATTTTGCCCTAGATCTGGCTCCTCGGCATCCCAAAGAGAGGAACGTGGAGGCAATAAGGCCTTATGGCTGCAGAGAAAGTTGTTCTGAGACCAGCTGAGTAAGGAGGGAATAAACCATCCTTCAGTTCCTTCCTTCAGCTTCAAACATCTCAGCCATGCAAGGATTCCTGAAGCAGCACACTCATGGTGGTGTGCAAGTGCCCCGGTCCTCTAGAGCTTCTCTGTTCATTTTATATTTTTAGTATAAGAAAAAAATCTTTGGCAAGGATCAGGACAAGGTGGAGACATGCACTGAGCTAGCTCCAAGTAAGAGCCAGCCAAAATCCTGAAGACCCTGAGCTAAGCCGTATCGGACTCCCCTGTGTATTTTTGCCCTCTGTGCCCCTCCTTGTGTGGTGCTGCTGCTGTCTCTGAGTGATGGAGGCTCCTGAGGAAACCCATGACCAAGGGCTTTGACGAGCCTCAAAACATGGTGCCTGAGGGCGGTTTAACCTCCCAGCTACATGCACCAAGGGCGATGCTGGAGTGTCTCCAGTAGATTTTTGGAAGGGGACTTAATAACCCACTATGGTGTCCCATTCAAAAGGGAATGTTTGGAAACATGGCTGATACAGCTGGGAGCATCCCATTAGGACCTTGGTGTGGAGGTCCTGGGAACGCTGACACTGGGCTGAGCTGGCTGCAGGTGTCTGTGGAAGAGATGAGTGATGGGGGACTGTCACTGATGGATGTGTTTGGGCAAAACACCCCATGGGTGCCCTGCTCATTTGCTAGCTGATGGCCAGTGGATCATTTGGAGGAGAAAATGTCTGGACAAATGGAAATGCAAATCTGAGCGAAATGTAGAGCCTGCGCTTCCAGAGCTGCCTGTGTCCTGGGCTGGATGACTAAGAGGAGATCAAATGGATCAGAATAAGCTTCTCTGACAGCAGGAATACTGATTAAAAAAAAAAAAAAAAAGGCACTGGAGGGTTTATCTTTATCTGTACCTCCTTGCTAGTAATTAGGCAGCATTATCAGACAGCCTCTCCTACAAGGCTGATTTACCGATGGAGAAATAACAGATGGGTCTCCAAAGCAAGGAGCTGTGCTTGGATCACACCTTGGGCGCCCATTTTGTGAATCACGGTAACGAAGTGGCTGTCTCCAGCCATCCCTCCCTTTTGTGCTCACTAAACCTCTTCTCTGCTGTTATTAATGTGCTGGTCGGCTCCGATCCTGCATCACCCCATAGCACACACCCACGTCCCTGATAAACATGGTACCTGCACCTCCTCAGGGCAGGACCTGGGTCCCCCCTGCCATCACTTTATTCTCCTTTATCATGTTACACAAGCCCATGTCTTCAGCATCCTACCTTTAAGTCCTTTTTGGATCTCTGTTTGTTGTTCCTGGACTCTATTTACAAACTGTAAGTTGCAGCCACTGCCCAGACTGTGCTGGGCTCTTGGAGTGATTTTCAAAACGACACTTGAGCCAAACTCTCAGAGATGTTTGCTTGTAGAAATGGGATTTTAGGCAAAGTTTTCAGGCTGTCCCAAATCCATTTCTGAAATGGTTGAGCATCCTGGGACAGAGGTGGGCTTGGGCTGCACAAGTCTGGCCAGAGGCTTTTGAAGATGCTGGTCGTGCCGAGGTACTTCTTCATAAGTGAATAACCTTCAGCCCCCAAGCTCAGGGTCATATTTTAGGTGTTTAAATATCCTTCAACTCAGTTTCCCTGAAGCTCAGACCTCACTGGCAGCCCATGGAAATTAAAGTCCTGCATAAAATGGAATTTTGGCTTCCTAAACCACTTTTGAAAATGTCACTTAATATCTCTACTTGCATCTTTATTTCTGTTTACCTGGACCCTCCATGGCAAGTTTTCTTTTCTGACACTTCTGGCATCTTCAGATTCTGGTCCCTTTTCATTTTAGGCGCTAATTATTTTCCTCACAACATTAAGTGCTTCAGCAGGCTGAGCAGCCTGGTCGCTTACTCTCCTTTTATACCTCCATCCCATCAAATAGTCATGCTCGCTTTGGCTCATTACGCTTTATATCCTGGACTCTAACTGACAGCGTGCTGCCAAGCTCGAGCATCCCTGGAGTTTCTTAGTGCTAACTCCAGAAATCAGAGATGATTTCTAGAGTCAGGCAAGAAATGCTGTGGGTTTCTTTTCCCCACTCCCCCGAGGCTTTTCCAGTTTTTCAGCCAGATGTGGGTGTTGAAGAGCGTTGGCGGTGCTGGGGCAAAGCCCAGGGAGCAACGGGGCACAGCTCCTGGCCGACCTCTGTTCCCGGAGGGATGCTATCAGCTGAATGACAGCCCCAGCTGATAAGCCCTTGCTGTCTCTGTTAGCGCTCGATCATTTCGATCTGGATTTTGACACTGCATCTCTCTCCAGTCATAACATAATGGGAAAGGAAATTATATGTATTTGAAAAAAAAATCTCATCAATTTGACAGAAGTCAAGAGCAATTTTACTGAAGTCAGATTTGTTACCCTGTCTCATATCGCTGAACTAGCAGGCAGGACTGTTAATTTTAACTTGAATTTGTCCCTTTAAATAATAGAGAAGTGTGATGTCATGTCTAGTGCTCTACCAGTGCCAGTAATGCCATCAGTCATTTAAGAAATATTATGACATAGATATTTTAAAAATGGTGAATAACTTCTATCATTTTGGAAAAGATCCCATCTTAAATGGATTGAACCCCTGCAAAAAACCCAAACCCTTTGGATTGTTTTTGGTTGGGGGTTTTTGTTTTTTTGTGTGGGTTGTTTGGGTTTTGGTTTTTTTTTTTTCTTTAATTTAAGTGAAGTGAGGGTTGAATTGGCTTTGAGATGGTGTTTGAAGTGGGAGATTCTGTTGCAAACCTGAAACCTCCCTCGCCTGAGCATGCACCAGAGGGCACTGCACGATGTGCTGGGAAGCATGGACTAACTCAACCAGCTCAGCCAGGATTTGGGGTTTTTTTGAATGTGTGCAGCATTTGTGCTCAAGCTGGAGATGTGTCTCTCCTTTTGGGGAGGGGTCGTACAGGGCTTTGTTGTCCCCTCCCCGGGGCTGATGCTACCATCACAGCAGGTTTAGCTCAGCCACCATCCCCGGTGTGACCGCAGCCTCTGTCCCACACCAAGGGCACAATCTGCAGCCCCCAGCCCGTGACAGCTCCTGCTCTGACCCCGCTAGTGATGGGAATGATGGCTTGGTGTCAGCAGCTTCTTGCTAGCAGGGGGCATCTCGCCACCCTGGATCACACCCAGCTCCCTTGCAGCGTGCTGAGGTTGGGCAGGGGTGTACACTGTCCTGAACTGGGTCAGCCACATCCTTCAGGGCTTGTGAGGTCCTTTCCCACCCCATGCTTTTATGTCCCATCACCCCTCCAACTGAGCCAGCCGCCTGCAGTTGCTGCCTGCTCCAGTACAAACTTTTCCAGAGGGGCACGTCTGCTCCGAAACCAAACTGTGGCACCACATCTGCAATGTGCTGATGGGAAGGGTGGCGTGGAGGGACAGTCCATGGGAGACATCCCCCCTGAGGGCTATCTGGGTGCTCAGCTTTATCTGCACAAAAAGCATGAAAGGGAACACAGGGCCGAGGTAAAGGAAACATTCCCAGGTTAGCTGGAAAAGCAGGCAGTACTGATGGGCAGGAGTCAGCAGCCTTCCCCAGGCACCACCCCACCAGCTCGGCCTCACCGCTGGCTTCTGGGCCACCTTTGCACTCGCTGCCTTCAGTCCAGTTCCATTAGATGCCCTCACATCGCTTGGGGTGTCCATCAGTGCAACAACCCTGGGTTTGGGATTTGCTTCCCCTTCGTTTCTACAAAAGTTTTCTCTTTTTTTGACTGCTGAGCTCGTGTGTGATGTGCCACCACTTCAGTCCTTTCCCCTTAAACTGGAGAACCTGGTTTCGTCTACCTTTACCAGTTGTGCAGCAGCGTGAATCCCAGGGGGCGGTGGGGCAGAGCAGAAGTGTTTCTGTGGTCAGTAATTCTAAGGACGTAGCTGGGAGGACATCCCTGGCTGGTGCCAGCAAAAGGACAAACTGGAGAGTCAGAGCAGCCTTTCTTGACCCTGAACTATGCCATGGAAGCTGTGCAGGTAATGCAGCATCCCGCAGTGCTGCACGCCACAAGTAGCACTCACCGTGTTACGGTGATATCAGTAATGGGTTGCCACAGAGCGTGGTATAAAGATAATAATGTGATTGCAGCTATGGGTGAGTACATATGGGAAACTGGAACAGGACTACTGCCCAGAAATTTCCATTGTCAGTTAAATCTGGGAAAAGTCTTTCCCATAGATCGAGGGGTTACTGAGCAAGTTGGCGTTTTTGTGGTGTGGGTGATGGCCCAGTGGCAGGTAACCTGGCAGAGGTGTGTGCTGCCTCTTTTCCTTTGAACTTGAGGATTCCTGCAATCTTAGTAAACCCTGTAGGACTGGGTTTGCGTTTTTAGCACGCCACAGTCCTGCACCGTGCAAAGCCAGGCTGCTTCTGGAACTGCCAGGAGCTATAAAGGAGTAATGGAGCTGGCAACCCGCTCCTGCTTCTGCACCTGTTTTATATTATCTGTGGGCAAAATCCTGAGGCCTTTAGTCACTCGATGAACAACCATATGAAGAAAAATTCTTCTGGGGGAGGAGGTGTTGGGGGAGGAGGTGTTGGCATCTTGCAGACATCTCCTCAGATAATCCTTCTGGGAGGGAAGTGTAGCAAGACCCCCCTTCCTCTGCTGGTGGAAAAGGCCAGGGGTTTATTCCTAAGCACCCTCCTAGCTGGGGGATTTCATGCGTGGAAAGATGTGCTCATGCACTGGGGATGCTTGTACATGTGCCTGTAAATCCATCTGGAAAAAAGTCCCCAGGCCCTCCCCCAGCTCCTGCGTGATGGCCCTGCGGATGTAGTTCAGGCGAGCCCGGCTTGAGTGTTTTGGCTCAACCTGTGCCGTGGGAAAGGAACAGCTACAGCTGACCACATGCCCAGGAACAAGCCCATCATGTGGACTTCCCGCCTCCTGCCTTATTGCCACCATGCAGTCCCTGTGCCCTCTCACCCCCATTGGCTCCAGCATCACTTTTGTCCATAGCATCCTTCCAGATCTTTCTTCAGAGTCCCACTCCCAGGTAAGAATGGTCCCTTCAGCAGTCTGGGACCAGATTAGGGGGGCTTCATGGTGAAGGTCCCTTCTCTAAGCTCCTCTGCCCAGCCAACCCACCTGGACACACAGCGAGGGCTGTCCCTGCTTGGATGGTCTCTTCTGAGCAGCTCCTCTGACAAAACTGTAAGTCAACAGGTGTTCAAAGGCATTTCTCTTGCAGAACAGGCCCTCTTACAGCTGCCATCTCTGAGGACATCCTGGGCAGCATGGCCAGATGGTCAGCAGCTGAGCAAAAGGTGGCACTGAGGCACTGTGCCACCTGCTTGTTCTCCCCAGGTCATTTAAGTTGATTCCCATCTTGTCACCCCATCTGCTCACATTCAGAACCCACCAGCATCGTTTCATCCCTTCTTCACCCCTAAAAGGAGGCCCATGGGCTGCTCTCCTCGTGCCTCACCTCCAGCATGGGGGGTGGCTGGCGAGGGGCAACCAGCAAGGAGTTTCCCAGTAGCCTGATGAGGAGGTAAGGACCACATGAAAGCTTAATTGTTGCTCTCCAGGACCAAATTGAATTGATGTAATCCTACATATGCTAATTTGAAGCTCTGTATGATGATATTAGTTGTTGTCGTGACCTAGTCCTTCAATTACTTGATTCATTCACATTTAGTATAAATACAGGATTAACCCAAAATGAGGGTTTAAGAGGGACAATCTCTTACTCTTTCATTTTAATCTTAAATACGTTCAAAAAAATCACTCTAGTGATTGAAGGGAGGTGATTTAGGAGAGGATATAGGCACGGGGTGGCAGCAGCCGGGGGGTGGATGGGGCCTGGGGCAGCCATGGCCATCACTGATGTCTGCTTTGAAAAATCCCAAGACATTGCTCTTCTTTTCCCTCACCCCTCCAAGACCCTTTAATAAGCTCTTCCCCCCAGCCTTACGGTTTTAGCATTTTTTTTTTCTTTTTTTTTCTGAGAAGACACTCAGGACATCTCTCCTGGGGACTGCATTAACGTATGGGTCAAGGCAGGTGAACATGGGCACCACATCTTCCTGCACACCAGGTACAAAATAAGAGCGTTGTCTTATCCCTGTCACTGCCCTGAGCTTTCTCAGGCCTGCTGTGCTGGGAAGCCCCTCTGCACCTCCCAGCCGGTGCTAGAGCAGGGGGGAGCCAGCCCTACCTGGAGCAGCCCCAGGCAGAGCTATGGGGAGGGGGCAGCATGATGGGCAGCACAGCCCATCGAACAGCCTCTGGGCTTTCCTTGGTGGGCAAGTCAGGCAGGCCCCTGGTGTCTCATCTTTGCGTTTGAGGGTTTCTTTGCATGTGGTAAACACCAGTTGCAACTGGTACTTCTGATGAGCTGTCCCCTCCCCAGGATTCAGATCTATCTGGCTCAAAGAACTGAAAAGCAGCATAAAACACCATCCCAGACCCCTCTGGCAGGGAGCACCAGCACTGCTCTTGCAGGGGACGAGGCAGAAGGGTGACGAAAGCCTTTCTCAGCTTGGCTCACCCACCTTGCCCCAGGGTGAAGGCAGGTGATGCTGGAGGTGACTTTGCAGCCCCTCCACTGGGCACTGCAGACCACCTTAAGCAGCAGGGTTTGTCCATCCTTCCCGTGCATGAGTGCTGGATGGGGCAGGCAGCTCAGCACCATGCACCTGACATGACAGGTATCCCAGTGGGACAGCACCTTCCACCCAGCATGCAACAGTGGGGATAACTCACTGCACTTGTTTCCACCCTGGGATCCCAAAATGAGGCCAGATTTTGCATAGGTTGTGGTTGCTGTGCTAAGAGGATGACGCAGAACCATTGCCATGGAGACAGCAAGCCAAGGTAAGGAGCCACGCTGCTCCTGGCAGCATCCCGGGAGCCGGGACCTCACCCTGAGTCCTGCAGCATCTGCTAGGAGAGCATAGGGAAAGATGCATTTCCCCAGCTGCAAACACAGAGTTTGGCGTCACTGTCAGGATCGTTTCCTGGTGCTTTTATTTTAAGCAAATGCCTCGGCTCAGTATGGGATGTAAATATTCAAGCACAGATTCATATCTTCTTTCCTCCTTCTGTGCGTACTGATGTGCCAGCTGTACGTAAACGAGCAAACACAGGCTGCATAGCATGCAGACGGGTGCAGGTTACACAGTTTGGTAGCATTAAATCATGCTTAGCATTTTAGGTAATAATAGCTACACTTCAAAGAATTGCTTAATGACTCCTTTGCTGAGCCTTCCGAGTCGCTCACACGAGAGCAGTGCAGGAGCTCATAAAAACCCAATTAGCGGCTGCGAGCCCGCTATGGTTCCTGAAGCACCAAGCAGGGTTCTGCAGGGTGGGCAGCAGCCTGCAGGCATAACATCCTGTGCCGTGGCACCTGGCTTACCAATATCCACCTGAAATCCCAGCAGAGAGCAAGCATGGAGGGGCTGGAAATTGCTTGAAAGACCCTCTGGTGTCAGGACATGTTTGTCTTCTCTTAGGAAGAGAGGAACCAAACTTTCTCATCCTCTCGGGGAACACTTTCACATAGCCAGGGTAGGATGCTGAGGCCGGGTCCCTATGCTGGCGGGGGACCCCTATCCCTGAGCGGGTGCTGCTACTATGTGCAAACATCTGAGCATCCGTTTGCTGTTCACCTCCTCTCCCAGTGTGTTACCAGCCCCTTTTCTTGGCTCTCGGTGGGCTGGAAAGCAGGGAGCTGCCATGAAAATATGGAAACTGCTATTTCCCACATCCTTTTCATATGTGATTTAGCTCAGATGGAGATAGCAGCCAGGTTCCCAAGGGCTAAGCTTGATGTCCATAATGCTGAAGGTTCACATTGTCCATAGGTCCATCTGTCACCCGCAGGGCCACCCAGCAGGACTGGTGGCCCCAGGACAGGATTCCTGAAGCTGGGCTGAACTGCTCAAAAGCTGGGTTTGGTCACGTTGGATGGAGAGCTGGCAAAACAGCACATGGTAAAACCACACCAACGGGGAGGTGGCTGTTTGGGTGTTGTAACAAAACCAGTGTCTTGGCTTGCTCCATCATACATGTGGATGCAGGGTGCTCTGTGTCCTCCTGAAAGAGCAAAAGAGAACAAAATGACCACAACAGTACGAAACATGCACTGGGGATAAGGCACTGTGAGCTCTTTGCAGAGGTTCTCTTTGGCTTTCCTCTCCTGTTGGCAAAGCTTTGAGTGATAAGGGGATGGTGATCATGGCACAAGTGGGCAGGTGGGAATGCCATGATAGACGAGCCCTGCAAATCCATCCAGTCCTGCAGGTGTTGTGCAGAGAGGTCAAGCTCAGGAGCAGAACAGATTGCATGGACCAAGCCTTGGTGGCTTTTATTTTATTTGATACATATATGATGAAAATATATATTCAAATTTTTTTTATTTGAATGTTTTCCTGATTGAAGGCAACTTGAAATTTTCCAACTGTGTCTCTAACTCAGTCGAAGGTGAAATAAGCAGTCAAATGACCCTGTGAACAGCAGTACCAACAGGACCTGCTTCCCTATAGACTTACGATGTTAAACTCTTTACCCAGTGCTCCCAGTTCCTTCCCTTATCTCCCACCAGTTTGGCAGGGCAGGTGGCACAATGTACTGCCACTGGTTTGGAGCTACGCGTTTGCTGATGGACTGGACAGTAGGCGTGCTGTCTTCTAAGTATGTGACAGAGCTGAATTTGCCTCTTCCTCTTACAAACATTATTTGGGGCTTTCTCTCTTATCCAGCCAGTTGTCATGAACCTGCTGGAAGATCAGATCATTGAGATCTCTGCTTCAGTATGACATTGAGTTTGACTACACCAATATATGCAAAATTATTTTTAGTGAAGACAGACAAATGAGTGGATGCACTGGCTCTGTGACTTCGGCTTTTCCTTAGACTAAAGCTAGGAACAGCCATAAAAAGAGAAGCAGTTATTTAAACTGTCAGCAAACAGTTTCCTAATTTTTCTTTTATGTTTTGAAAACTTAAACCAGCCCAACAATAAGATTTCTTCTGTTTCCACTGTTAGTTAAAGGCTGATTTATGTCCTGAAGCAGGATGATTTATGTCTCATTCACATTTTCCTTCCAAACTGTTTGCCAGTGGAGGTAGGGATTCCCATCATTTGCCCACATGCGGTTCTGCTAAGCCCTTGCTGCCAGTGTGTCTCACACAAAATATCACCCACTAACTGTGGAAACAAAAAAAAAATCCCATTTTTCATTCCTACTTTTGAACAGCCATTTGCTGGAGCCAAGATACTGGGGGGTTCTCCTTTCATCCTATCCCCTTGCACTGGACCTACTGAGGCTTAGTGTGCTGCTGGTTTCTGTCTTGCAAGCCCAGGTGATGTTTTTTGCCAGATTTGCCCCTTTTGAAGGGCTCTCTCCTTGGAGGACAGCCTGGCATCTGTCAGGGCCAGGGTCAGGCTGAAGCCTTTCCTTGGCTGGGCATGATCCACTGAATACAGTGGCATTAATCTAGTTTCTTTTGGAAATCTGGGTAAAAAGAATAATTTGTGATTAAATTAGTTAAGTAACCCTTTATTCTAAGAGATGGATGACAACTTTCTCCATGGGCTGAGCTTGGACTTCAACGTCCACGAGGGATTCAAAAAGTCAGCAAAAGGAGAGACTGGGGCAAATACGCACAAGTGGATTAAGCATCAGCTCCTCCATGTTTAACTAGCTTTTTTGTTTGTTTCCAAAGTCCTTTTGAAGTTCTAAATAATCCCTCGTGACACTTGGTGAAAGCAAACAAGGTTTTCAAAGCTTTGCATTTGAATTCAGGAAACTAAAACTCTGCCTATAGGTTTCCAACATGTTTTATTCTCTTTGCTTCTTATCTTTATTAAAAGGCTGTAATTTGAGTGATTAATTGCAAATGAATATGGCTATTTTCTTGGCCTAACACAATATTGCACTTTGAGAGTCAGTTGTCTGCCCAGAGCAGATACACTGAATCCTCCTTCCATGTCAGCAGAAAAAGGGTTATCATATAGACTCCTCCTTGGATTATGAATTAATTAAATCAGATTTAGAGTCTCTAGCCAGCACGGCTGTCCTGCAGCAATACGTTATATCAACTCTCTAGCCTGTGTTGTGGGAAACACTGAATGAGAGAAGCAGCAATGGGGTCTTCCAGCTTTGTAAGCTATTGCAGGCGAGAAGATGGTTTGCCCTCCTGAAAATGTAATATAGAGAGACAAGACGCATCCCGATGCGTCAAAACCATGCAGTAATGATCGAAGTTAACACTGTTCAGCTTGAGAGTGGAAGAGTCAGCTCGCCTGCATGCTCAGCCATCCCTGGCTTTCCGGGCAGCCTCACCTTTTGGGTCAGAGAAGGAATTTAGCAGCAACATGACGTGGTTTTTGGACAAGATCCTGCACAGCTCTGTATCTGGCTGGTGGGGTTTCTGCCACCCCACTGCTTGGATTGCACATAATGTCCCTGCCTCTGCGCCCTTCCACCCTGCCTAACTGCAGTCAGACCCAAGGATCTAGGGAAGGATGGCTGAGATGGTGTGTGTAAGGGATGCCTCATGCAAGGGCAAGCAGCGTCTCTGCTTGCTGCAGGGTCTGGGTGCTCTGGGCAAGGTAAAGGACCGAGGGTCTGAGCCCATCTAGCAGCTCCTCTCGCCTGAAGCACCCTTGCCTTGGTGCTTTTTACATGTTGATACAATACCCAGCTCTACCTTTCCATCTCATCCTCAGAAACTCACTGTATTCCCCAGCATCACGAGAAGCTATCCTCTAACATCCTCGTTGGCAATAAAATCAAAGTGACACCGCTTCCATTAAGAAAGCAGCAACCCACCAGAAATAAAGTGAGCTGTCAGCTGCCACGATGCGACCGAGGAATGCTGCAACCTTGCAAGCTCAGCTGGGTCTAGCGCTGCCGGCACCTTGGTAATGCAAATACCTGCAAATACTGATTTCTACCTAAGATTAAATATCTCCCTAATTGCAAGCATGCCAGGAGACTTGTTGCCCTGCAGAGAGCAAGTGAGGTCAAGTGCAAGATTTAGGTTGCTGAAGAAAAATCATAAGAAAACCTTCAATGAACCTAACTTCATGCTTAATGACATCCAATGAACCCAACACTGAAATGACGGTGAATGAGGGGGTTTGAGCTCATTGCGGAAGGCAGACTTTCAGTGTCATGGCCATGGCTCAGCCCATCATAAAGAAAAGGGGTGAGATGAATATTTCACAGCTAAAAGCCAAAAAATCCAAGAATCTGAGGTGACATTATGCTGAGGTTTATTTGCCCCTCACCACAGACTTCCAGGCTGACCAAAATGGATCGAGTAAATCCAAGGATTGTTTCAGAAACACGGGTCTGTGGTTGAAAATACAAACAAGGCTGAGGATCTTCCAAAAGCTGAACGGCTCACCGCTACCGCTCCAGCCTGGCCAAGCCAGCCAGCATGCAAGTCCATGTCCGACTGCCAAGGCGTTTGATCTGGAAATCAGATGGAGTACACACCATCCTGATGAAAAATATTGCACATGGTCTAGACTTCAGGCTACTTTCCAGTATCTAGTATCTCAAGGAAGGGATCTTTTAATTGAAAGCCTTAATGTTTCTCGTTATAGTTAAAATTAGAGCAGAACGGCAATAAAATTGGTCATGGGATTGAGACACGTTTTAAGGGAGAGAAGGAAATTTATTCTTCATTTTTTACATCGGAGCATCCTTTAGAAGCCCATGCACATTTGAATACGTCAATGCAAGTATTAATAATTAAAGGAAAAACAACCACATGTCTCCGAGATACACACAAGAAAGCAACAGCTCAGGCCAGAGGCTGGAGTCTCTGGGGACACGCTGTTTTTGCTGGCATTTCACCTCTGCCCGGTATACCTCATTATTTAGGAAAGCACTTTCCCACCAGCCTCTGCCCAGGAATGTCTTACCTAGCAATTTGCAGCTGATGGCTAACCTCAGCATTAGCCTGGGAAATTGAATCTTTGCTTGTTATCGGTTTGATTTTGAAGGAAGACGCAGAGGTGTTCACACAGATTATAAGCAATTTGAATAGATGTACCTTGGGGTGGAACACTCCAGCCGCCAGCAGAAACCCTTGCAGAGCAGTGGTGATGCTCCAACAAACCTGATAGCCCTAGGTCCATATGACTCGCAGCCACGGTTGCCTAAGATTTGCCAAAAAGCAGGCTCCAAAACTGCTTCCTCTCTGCTCCCCGGAGCCAGATGGATGTCAACAGGCTATGGCGATGAGATGGAGACGTTTCGCTCCCTGGCGTGGCCCCCAGCCAAGCAGACGCCTCAGCACACCGCTCTGCAGAGCCGTCCGGCAGCCCCATGGCCAGAAGCATCTCACTGGGCGCTGAAGGCAGTTCACAGCGCTGGCTTGAAGAAGGGAGTCTCCGACTTAAATGCGGTTTCCCTAACCAGGCCGAAATTGCACTTCCCCTCCCTCCTCATCCTTCCTTCCTCCATGTTGGTAGTCTTCTCATTCATTAAAAACCTGCTAATTATCTCAGCAGCTTGGAACTGGGCTGCAGCATGGAATTAAAACCAGCTTTTCATTTTGGCATCCACCGCCTCATGTAATTAATAAGACAAGAGAAAGCCAGAACATGCGGGTCAGCCCTAAGTGCAAGGAAGGGATTGATTGGACACGGCCAGCGCTGGAGCTCACGGCTGGGATGCTCTGAAGCTGGCCTTGGCCAGGGTGGGTTGCATTGTGGGGCCAAATCAGGGAAAAGGGGGAGGAGATAAGACCTTCTATCCTGGTTGTTCCCCTTGTTTTTCCTCATTTTAATTCAAAATATGGACCAAGTAGTGCTCAGTGAAAACCCTGCACTCAATCTTCAGCACCTCTTTGCTGGGGAAGAAAGGGGAAAGCTGCCTGCCAAGGCTTGACAGCACGTTTTGGCCATCCCCGCCATGCTGAGCAGACCAGGATGCTCTGAGAGGCTGTGCTGTTGCAGATGGACTTTTTGATGGAGATCTGGAAAATGGCTGGAGGAACCTGAAACCAAAGGAGGCATCAGTGCTGCCTGCACATCCACCAGTGCCAGGTCATCTCCCTGCTGCCTTGGCACAAGCGAGCGGCCACCAAATCCAAATGGAAGTGCTTCCCTGCTTCTGGCCACAGGAAGGAGAAGGCCGAAGACTCTGTCTTGCAGAGCTGAGCTGGGGTGACGCAACCCTTCCCCACAGCCCCCCTCCCCCCAGAGCTTGGGCTGGTGATGGGAGGGCAATGCCTTTGGGCACTGTTGCAGAGCAGTGGCAGCACCAGGAAAGAGGGGATACGTCCCTCCCCCCGACTCACCAGAGCACTGGTAGAGCACAAACTTTCCTCCCTGCATTCACTTGGACTCCCCTCGCCCACCCTGCTGCCGATAGCATCCCTGCTCACCGCCCACCGTGCCTGCTCTCCAGAGCATTGATTTACAGTTTGTTGCTACTGCCACTGAGTAACTACTGTTGCTGCTTACTACGGACTTGCTCGGCTTCCAGGATGCCCCTGATGGATGGCAAGATGCTGCTGGATCTGGCAGGTCAGGGTGGGAGAGCATCACTCCTGGGGGAGCAGCAATGCCAAATTGGGTTTCTAGCCCTTTAAATCCTATCTGGTACTGCAAAAAAAGGACGAGCGAGCAGGAGAGAGCCTTCAGACTCTTTTAATTAAAGCTTGTACCATATTCTGTCTTCCCAAGTCACGGCAGTCACTCTCGCTTCTTCAGGACATCTCAGGGCTTGCCGGCACCGTAGCATGGATGGGGGGAGTCGCTCACCTGGGACCAGTGGCAGTAGGTACGCGCAGAGGGACGGGGCTGCTTGCATGGCTTCTCCCCCTCTCCTCGCTGTCAGCTGGAAGCATCCCCCTTTTATTTCATGTCTTTTCATTTGCCGTAGAGAAAGTGTAATGCCTTGCTTCTGGCTTGTGGGGATGTTGGCAGAAGGCATCCTCCCACAGCACACCTGGGGGCGAGGGGCTCCCCGCCCTGCCACCGCTGCTCTCTTCCCTCCCCTCTCCCTCCCTTTTAAATAACTAAGTGCATGACCTAGAGTTGTTTTGTGTTGGGTTTTTTTTTCCTCACTCCTTAAATGAAAGAGCTGCCATTCAGCAGAAGATAAGTTGGGATGCCTGTTTCATAAATCACCGGAGAAGTTGGTCCCTGTCGCGCTCTCGCTGCCGATTGCCCCCGCTGGCTGCGCTCGTGGCTCCTCTCCCCTCTGCCTCCCCCTTGTAAGTGCACCAGGTTAAGAGAGTTTTGCCATATTCTTTCATGCGCATTGCACTCTCAATGCAGAGCATTTCTTAAGAGCCTCACGGACCAAATCCCAGGGCTATTAGGAAGACGGTGTTGTATTCACACTGGAGTCTCGTCTCTTCAGCAGTATAACCCACAGCAGTTTTAGCTGGGCTTATAAATTGCCCTTCAGCAGGAACATTGCGCATGGAGAACATTTAACTGCTAACTATCCCATTCACCGATCGATTTTTCTCTCCCCCTCTGCTCCTAACTGAGTGATCTCTTCATTTGTACTTCCACACAACACGGCTATTTCTTTAAAATATGTGTTGCCGTTCCTTCGTCACTGTCTTGGGTTGGTGCATCATTAGGATGCCCTGACCTTAATAAGAGCTCATTTTTCTCTTTGTGGCCAGTCCCAGGTGAGTGTGGGTGCCGAGGAGCCTCTGTCCTGCATGGATCCCCGGAGGGGAACAGAGGCTCTGCCAGGAAAACATTTATCCTGGTGCCTATATGAGATTAATAACACTTTTGACAAATAGCAGACCTCCTCGAGGCTTGAAATAGGGTTGAAAAAGCTGCCACTAATCTCCTCGAGAAGGGCTAGATGGTGGCCACCGCTCTCTGTAAATCAGGAGACAAGCTGTTTATGTACGGCATGTTGAGACATCAGCGCAGAAAAAAAAAAAATCCCTTCTGTTAATCCACCCGCAAAACCTCTGCTGTTGCTGTCATTTCACAGGGCAGCGGGCTTGTGCAGGGAATACTGTAACCTCAGTGTGGCCCAAAGCACACGGGACTGCGGGGCTGCTCGACTGGGTTGGAAAAATGGGCTTTTTTCTCACCGACAGCATTTGCTGTAAGTGAGAGAGTGATGGGACGGGGAACTTGCAAGTGAGCAAGGGAAGTGGAGCTGTATGTCAGTGTACGAGCAGCTGAGCAAGAGCACCTGGAGGTATCAGGTGGTTTGTGGGCAGCAAGATGTTTCAACTTGAGCAGTCGAAGGAATGAAACTTAGAGAGGAGGAGGAGGCACAGCACCTGGAAGAGAAAGCGAAGATGCCAGGGCAGAGTGAAATCCGCAGCGCAGGCTCCGCGGTTAACTCATAGGAGTGCAGGACTGTGGGCGGAAAAAAAAGGTTGTGTACCCAGGGGTGTTGTGTTTCTTGGTTGTCCTCGTCGGGATTGCTTTCATCGGTGGCTCCCATCTCTTTGGTAGCAATTTAACCATTTGTGACTTTTGGTGGCATCAGGAAGGATCCTGCCCCTTGTGCCCAGGACATGGGATAATAGGTCCCTTGTTTCCAGCTTGCAGCAGGAAAGCAAATGACTTGGCAAGGAAACCTGAAAGTGCCTGAAAGTAAAAAAACCTGTTCCTGTGGTCCAAGCGGGGCTGCAGGCAAGCTCTTCTTGGGTGAAGCCCCTGGAACCTTTTTCCTTCACCCTGCAGAGCTGGAAAACTCAGAGTAGGATTTGAAAACCACCGACAAATACAGGCGGGGTGAGGAAAGATGAACAAAATGTTACATCTTAGTTCAGCAAAGTGACTCAAGCCTCGCAAGCGTACGGAGTAATTATTTATAGTGCCATCAGCAGAAATAATAGAATGAAATGAAGGACTGAAAAGTTTTGCTGACTATCAGGGAACGCATCCTGGCACGGATTGATATTTCCCAGGCCCAGCCCTTTGCATCTCCAGAGCTACCAAGCGTGCAGCCTGGGGACCATGCTGCACCTTGCCAGGGTGGGACCCCTCCAAAAAGAGACGGGCAGCATCCAGGAGCCAGACCCACCTGGAGAACAGAGTTTAAATGGCAACTGTGACTTCCACCCTGAGCCACCTCTGGTGCCTGAGCCTGGATTGATCTCCTGGTGGATACCTGAGCTTTGAGGGACAGCGCCCTGCGGCAGGGGAGGGCTGGGTGGCCAGGTTTGGCTTTTCCGTTCTAATTCTATAAATATTGGGGTTAGAAGGGGTGGGGGTGGGGGGAGCCATTTTCAAGATCAGCAGTTAGTGTAATTCAGTGCTTTGTCCTCTGTAATTAAGCTCAGCATTTTGTGTTTCGATAACGCTCTTGAACCATGATGACAAAAGGAATTAGAGGGATTGGCAGGCAGAGACAGGCAGAGAATCTCTCACCTGACATCACCCAAATTAAAGGTGACCTGCATAACATTTTCTTTTCTAAATTGAGAAAATTGAGTTTGGAGTCCTATTTGCTGAGCTGTGGTGATGAAAAGGCTGCTTTTTTTCCTTTTTTTTTTTTTGCTTTTTCTTTCTTTACTTCACTTATGAATGATCAGTAGTATCTAGTTTGTCTCTTCCCATCGAGCAGATGTGCTGGAGAGCTGAGATGGCCGCTTAGGTTGTCATGGGTGGAAGGGGTCAAGCAGCAGGCCCCCAGCAAGTCTGGCAGACAGTCACCAACATCCTCCAGAAATTACCTGTGCAACAAGTTTTCTCTAGTCCCAGAGCCCTCTCCTTCCCCAGGCTACTCAATAACACCGTGAGAGACCTGTCCAAAGTAGACACAAAGATCAGAGCTTCATAAAAGTCCCAGAAGGAAATCTGCTCTGTCCTGCCCTGCCCGTCAGTCTCCAACCATCCGAGATTTTCCTACTACAAACAAGACCTGAATTTCTGAGGAACAAGCAGAAAAATTATTCTTCTTTTGTTGTACATAACAACCTTTCCTGCTTCCTTTACTCCGTACACTGGAAAGAGCACAAACACAAAAGGCATAGCTCTCATTTTTGCTTTTTCTTTGCCAGCCACCTTTAAACAAAAGAAAAATAGCAGGGTATCTGGAGCAGGAAGGGACCAGAATGGATCTGACTGAGATAAAACCTAAATTTACTCTTTCCAGCTGCTAGAGTCTAATATATTATTCTATTCAGAACAAGGGATGTATGTCAGCCCCATTCTACATCTCTGGCAGAGTATTACAGTTTGAATTAGTATGATAAATTAAAAACAGTCATAAAATTCTACAGAGGTCTTAAACCATAAAAATGTATCGTATGAATGAAATTGCACACTTATTAAGCAAAAGGTTTGAGATATAAACATTAGCGTGGTACATCAGTCTAGAAGATGAGAGCAGTCACATCCAGGGGACTCAGCATGATCCAGATGTGGATCACACTGATCATCTGATCATCTTTGCTGATCATCTGGACTCAGGTAGCCTTTCAGAACAGGCTAATCCACCATCTGCTGTGGTATTTTCTTCTTTGATTTTTTATCTTTTTTCCTTCCTTCAGGATATGTTTCTCCTCTTTGAACAGGAGCTACTTCCAGTGTATTATTTAAAACCTGCATTTTAATGGAAGGAGGTAAAAGGCTGCACAGACAATGTAAACCTTGTTTTCCATGACCACCCAGAGACTGCCAAAAATCAATTGTCTGCTAGAGGCTGATCTTTAAATAAAGTTAAACCAAATTGTATCAGAAGCCCTGGGGATGCTTGAAAGCAGGTTTTCAAGAAAGTTTTGTACAGATGTGGCCCAGTTTGATAGAAGTTTCACCCTTTAAATACTTTTGCACTGTGACCTGGTCTGCTCAAGAACTGAATTACTTCTGTGAACTGCCCAAGTGCTTTGGGAGCCTGAGGCGCTGTTTCAGAGTGGATTAATAAGCCCTTAGGAGCTGCAGATGCTTTACTGGAAGGTGGCAGGATGCCCCCAGGTGATTTTGCAAAGGTTTCTCTTAGAGGCAGGAATGCTCTGGCATACACAGACCTGTAAATGAAATGGGAATCAATTTAAAATGTATTTTTCTTTTTGCTCCCTCTTAAATACACTGTGGAGAAACAGCCTACAAAGCTGTGAGAGGACTGACTTGAGAAGAGTAAAGGTGTCCCAGGGTTTAAGAATGAGAAAGCTGCTGTGCTACAGGACAGGCACTGTTATGGACCAGACTTAACCTGTCTGCCCCATGGACATCACTGTGAGCAATGATGTGCAACACCGCTGACTCCGCAGAATGACTCCAGGTCTGTGGCCATGCCCAGGAGAGGGAAGCAGGAGTGTGTGGGCACAGGGAGGAGTGGATTCAGCTGGTGGCTCCTGGGCAGGGCAGAAATTCTGCTGTGGTCAATGGGCTAGTGATGGGGATGATGTGTTATAACATGTGAGTGTTGTACATGTTAACGTGCCATGACGTGTGAGTTGTGATGGTGCCAAGAAGCTTCTGTTAGGGTGGTGGTGCCCCTTGGCACTACACATGTGGTCCATGCAAAGCTATGTTATTTTTATAAGTTCCTTTCAATGAACTTGCATGCAAAAACCCTATTCCTGAACAAAAGCTGCAGATCCAAGGTCTATTGTAATGCTAATAACATCAGTAGGATTAATCCTAAATGATACTGGCCTCAGAGAAAAATCTAGAGAAAAACCTGATGGGGCAGGACCCTGTGCAGCTGGGTGACACATGCTGCACCCTCAGCACAGCATCCCAGGTCATGGTGCAGCAGCTGGGGCATCCTGGCTTGTATCTGAAACTGTGGCCAGCAGGACCAGGGCAGCGATCGTCCCCCTGTACTCGGCACTGGGAAGGCCGCACCATGAATCCCAATTTGGGCCCCTCACCCCCAGACAGACACAGAGATGCTGCAGCGTGTCCAGAGCCGGGCAGGGGCTGGGGAAGGGGCTGGGGCACAAGTGTCATGAGGGAGCTGGGGGTGTTCAGCCTGGAGAGGAGGGGGCTCAGGGGGGACCTTCTCGCTCTCTACAACTACCTGAGAGGAGGGTGCAGTGAGGTGGGGTTGGTCTCTTCTCCCAGATAAGAAACAATAGGACAAGAGGAAACAGCCTCAAGTTGTGCCAGGGGAGGTTTAGGTTGGGTATTAGGAAAAAATTCTTCACTGCAAGGGTGGTTCAAGCACTGGAACAGGCTGTCCAGGGAGGTGGTGGAGTCACCATCCCTTGGAAGTGTTTAAAAAATGCGTAGATGTAGCACATAGTGGTGTGGTTTAGTTGTGGGCTTGGCAGTGATGGGTTAACATTTGGACTTGGTGGTTTTAAAGGTCTTTTCCAACCTCTATGATTCTACAATTCTAAGACACAGCCAGGAGATGTGCTGCTCCCACCCAATGGCATCCAGTCCCATGGCCTTTTGCTCTTCGAGTTTCCAATGACCGTACAGAGTGGGAAAGAGTATTCAGGCATTTGTGATAATCCTCACCCATGAAAAACAAGCCGAGAGAAGATGGATTCTTTTCTCCATCAGATTGGACCATCGACTGAAAGTGCGATATTGTCCTGTGACCTGCTGATTGAAGAAACGAAATCATACAGTGCTGTCTTCAGGAAGTTTGATAAATATTTTATTCCCTCTTGAAATGTAATTTATGAGAAATAGAGGCTTTCTCTGGGGGAAAAGAAGAAGACAGATCTGTGGAAAATATTGTCACTGCTCTTTACAACCTAGCTGAACTCTGTGACTTCAATGAGAGGTTTTACGATGAAGTGATATGGGCTTATACTGTTTGTGGCACAAAAGATGATAGGGGCTCCACCTCAAGTCTCATTTAATGTTTGAGAAAACAATTACAGCTCCAGACAGGCTGAGAGCAGCCAGAGGCATCAAGATATCTTGAACAGTCCTGCTGACCCCTTTGGTAACGCTGTCCTTACTTTTGCACCATGTCATCTATCAAAACCCCAGCAGACGTTGTTCTGGGTCAGAGATGAACCTCCTGAACTGCTTGAGGGGGTTCAGGGTCAGCTGCAAATTGTCAAAACCACTGGTGTGGAAAAGCCTTGGCAATCATATGGTGAGTGTCCAGAGAAGAATGTCCCATGTAGGATGGCACAAGAGGAGCTACTGTGTCCATGCATATCCATGAACAAGATGGCACAGGAGTGCCTGGGACCCTGGGAGCAGATATGGGGCTGCAGACCTTCATCTCCATGTGCTTCATTCTGCTGTCACATTGGCATAGGACCCATGGTCATCTTCATCAGTGCTGGTACACCTCTGGCTTAGCCTGGCTGACATGAAGAACACTTGGATCTCCAGAAGCCACATCTGATTTCTTTTGATTGATGGTTTGGCTTTTTAGGCGAGGGAAGCAGATAATGTAGTCAACATAGGCATTGCTGTCAGAAGGTACAGGAATGGAAGGAGAGGGAAAGGCTGGGGAGGTTGCTCTGGGCTTCTCCAGAAATACTTGGTTTTGAATTGAAATCAACCCACATTTCAGAGAACAGAGCTTTGCAGTGGGCTTTTGGTAAAGAAACACAACATTGTCTATGGCTCTTTGTCATACAGACTATCCCCCACAGGTATCCCATTCATGTGGTCTCACATGTGATAGAGAAAAAAACGGAAGAAATCAGTGTTCGTCTAGAAAAATGATGGCAGGGCATGTAGGAGGAAGCTGTGAAGGAAGTATAAAACTCTGGGCACGTGCTGGTATTTCCCTGATCCTGAGATATGTCCCCAAGCAGGGGTGGACCACAGCAAGCATCCTTTGCATCGGTGTTTGCACAGCACAGCAGGTTGTTGGTCTAACAGTAGGATACCAGGACTTCTTCTGGGAGTCTGCCACAGTGGCTTCCCTCCCCCCCTCCCTGTCATCTCCTGCAGCCACTACTGCAGCTGTGCAATAGCTGTGGCTGCAGCAGGTCAGAGCAGATGGGAGGAATGTGGGAGCAGGCAGGGTTTGGTGAGGACAGCTGGTGGGAAGGGCATTTGCCAGGTCCTTGAGGCCCTCTGCTATTTCTGGGGCTTGCCAGGGGCACCTGGTTGTATTGGGAATATGAATTAGTAAGAACAATGCTATCAATATATGTGACAAGGCAGAATATCCACGCTCGTGGTGCAGTTTCTTTAAGACAAGCCCATCAAAGTCTGAAAGAAAGATATTTTTTTGTGATGAAGTGCCTAAGCGAGAGTCACTGTAGAGGATTTTAAAGAACAGATTAGCTGAGTTTAATAATGTGAATTATGAAAAGAACCTGCTCTGTGCAGAGCATAGGGTCATATTTGATGATTCACCAGTCTTTTTCTTGACCATTAACTGAACATTTCATGTCAAAAATGTGATCCACATAGAATTGCTGCAGTCTGACGGAGAATGTCTTCCATCTCTCACTGTCCAGCAGCTACAGGAGAAAATATCTTTCTTCTCTGTCAGCATAAAAAACCCCACATAGACACAGGGCAATGGTATGGGAACTCCATGACTTGACATAGCCTCTATAAATAGTGAGGACAAACTCCCGCCTCACCTGATATCCCTGAGGAGGGCAGGTGCAGCACATACCTTCTCTTACTTCTTAACTTCTCTCAGTCACTCATGGAAACTTCCTGAGCTGAAAGCTGTGTCTGCCCTGTTTCAATGCATTATTTTATTCCTCCTTGAACCTTTTTCTGCTTTTGAGCACCGTGGTGTCCTCCAGGAAAAATCCAACAGCATAATTGTGCACTATTTTCAAAAGTACTTCCTCTGGAAGTATTTTTTTAAAAGTCCTCTCTCGGTATTTTCATTGGATACCACTTAGGTCTGGTGCTGTGAGAAACAGCAAGTATTTCTTTTCTATTCACTTTCTCCGTGATGATGAGGATATGATAAAACTCTGCTTTCATAGGAGTTTCCTACATCCCTTTCAGCCACCTCCTGGCCAGACTGAACAGCCCTAATGCGTTCGTCTATTTTTGTGCAGAAGCTGCTCTCTGTCTCTGGCCAAGCTCACTTCCTTCCCCTCACCCCTCCGCGTTCTGTTATCTCCTTTTCTGAATGCACTGAGCAGAAATTTATTCATCATGAGGTGTACAATGGATTCAGACAACAGCATCATTTCGATTTCATTCTCTCTTTCTTTGCCAGAAATCTCTCACATTACATTTACCCATGGCTGTGCTGAACTTGGAGCAGATGTTCTTGAAGAAGCATCCATATTCCTCCCAGTAACTCCTTCCTGAACGGTAATGGCTAGTTCAGAGCTCACCATTTGGTGGGGAGACCACAGGCTACTTTTCTCATGTGCATTACCATGCACTGATTGGCACTGAAATTCAGCTCTTTATTCTTCAGCTGTTGGATTTTGTCAGATTTTTCTTTTGCAACTGTTGCAACCAGTTCAGGTTTTGATTATCCTGATTAGTTTTGTGTCATTAATAAATGTTGTCCTTTCACTCCTCACACACCTCTAGTCCCCAGACAATTCTTAATAAATGAATAGATCTATTTTGCAGGTCTCTCTGGGATTGCAGTAGGAAGTTACTTCCATTATGAAAACAGATTGTTGATCTTTGTTTCCTGCCTTCTTTTCCCATCTCCTTCATAATGAAAAACAGTGCAAACAATTCACTTAACCTTTCTGCTATGACCTGTCTCTCCTGAGTATGCTTTTTATTCACTGATCATCTATCAGCCACCCCACCTCCCTGGCAGACTTCCTTCCCTTAATGTTTCTGAAGAGGTTTTATTGTTACCTCCAATGTCTCTTGCACGTTGTTGTTCAAAACCCTTATGGGCCTGCCATACTGTTCTTCTCCATGCAATTTGTCATGTTCAGGGATCTATTTCCTCCTTAGAACGGGACTTGTGCATTTTGAGAGATGCCTTTTAACCCTTCCACTCCTCTGTGTAGCTGCACAAACTTTTTTCCTTTTAACTCTGGCTGGTTTGGCAGTGTATGATGATTTCAGGCTTGCAATAGAGAGTTTTAAGACAGTTATTTTACTCTTTTAACTTCTCCTTTTTTATTTCTTTTCAAGCAGCCTCTATTTTTTTAATTTAATTTTTTAAATTTTGAATATACTTGATATAGACAGAGAGACACATCATTATATAGTATAGTGTGTGTATATATGTATATTTATATATAAAAGGTCAGATGAGCAATGCTTACATCTTGAATAGGTCCTGGACATCTCAGAGCCAAACTGAGAGTTGTTTTTCTGCTTCTAGAGTCAATGATTTTAGCTCCAGCAGTTATTATGTCCAAAAATTATTTTAGAGGTCATGCCTGAAGTGAGGTACGCTGGATATAGTCTACCCAGCATGTGTCCTGGCATCACAGAACCTCACCAGTCAGCCTCTTTCCAACAAAACGGGAGTGACAGCTGTATTGATATCACCACCCAAATGGGTATCCCCATGGTTTGACTTCCAGCAGCAGCAAAAATATTGAAGGCAACTGCTCTGAACTGTGCTCTGCACTCCTGCCTGCTTTGGATAGAACTGATAAAGCAGCAGCAAGCGGAGCTGGTTTCCACTTCTCCAAATGCAGCAATGCTGGCTGGAGATTGCTTACAGAGCCTCTTCAGCCACTGCCTGGCAGAAGATGTGGCCATGGGTGATGTTCCAGCTCTTTGCATCACCGCTATATACCGTTTTGACCCAAGGCGAGCCCTGTTATTTCCCTGCCTGATAAGCCGCATTTCCAGAAAGCAATACAATTGTTTAGAGGTAGAATCCACCATACTGAATGAAGTCATAGTATCAACATCAATGGTTCCATGGACAATTAAAAAACCCTTTCATTTTGAAGACACCGCTGCATCGATGTGACAATGGTCATATTAGAGGCGGCAGGACTAGTCAAGGGGCCCTAAATTAAGTCATAATTGAAATGTTTGAAGGGAAATGAGTATGGCTGTCAGGGTCAGCCTTAAATATACTTCGCTAACATCTTGCAGAAAAATTTTGATAAAAATTGCAGTGCTGCGTGAGAGATGACTGACTTCTATTTCAAAGTAAATAAGTAGAACAGGAGAGAGGGGGAGGACACACAAGAGCACAGTGAATAAGATGTATAATCAAATGAAAACTTTTGTACAATGATATTGTATAAGGTAAAACTTCAGAGTTTAAAAACAGAACACATTTTGTTTACCAAAAAGCTAAGAATGTTTGAAAGCACATTTGACTATAATATACATCCTATGCTTTCTGGAGTATTTATTTAACATATATAAGCTGGGGAAGCAAGGCACCTTTTAATAAATAATGCCTCAAAGTGCTGAAAAACAAAATAAGAATAGAAAAAATTGCTTTGCAGAACTCAAAAGCTACTAGAAAAGCTGTTTTTTAGAAAAACATGTAACTTCCAATGAAGTAACTTAAATTAATGGCACATGAGCACATGCTGAGGTTAAGCAAGTGCACGAGTGTTTTTATAAATCCTCATGTTCACTTTCTTGAGCCAGGGCAAAGCTGTATGCACAGACCTAGCAGACCAGGACAGCTCTCTCCACTTTACAACTGATTTCAACAGGAACACCCATTGCTTTGCACCGTAACAGGCACAACTCACACTCAGCGTAGCATGGAGCAACTTTCAGAGGAGCACTATTTAAGGTGCTAGAACAGGTGACAAGGTTTTTGGTATTCAATAGCTGAACCTCAGTCCCACCATGTTTCTGAATGCTGGGCTCAAACCTTAAGGCTGTCAGAGCCCTGAGGGCACTAATTGCCCTAAACATCCTCACCTGGGTCCCACCCACACCCCTGATGCCCATGGTCCAGGAGCCCATTTAAGCTCAGCCCTGGGCCTTTAGTCCTGGTTTGTGTTGTAGGTGCGTCTGTGTCCAGCTAGTCTTTGCCTTCTGGAATGATCTCAAGATGTTGTAGGTAGCTTTTTATCCCGCTCTACCTCCTGGATGGACCTGTATGTAGCTTTGTTTTTAGCCCTATCTGTTCCTGATTAAGCTTCTTGGGTGGAACTTGGGCCTAATTTCTTACTGTACCTGGGACTGTTGCTGCACCCTGTTACCAGCACTCAGCTCTGCTCATCAAGTTCACGTCCTGTAGGACCTCTGTTGGTGAGGGTACTACCTGCACTAGGGTCACCCTTAGCTCCTAGTTCTGTTTTTCCCACCGTGGAGCAGATCTATCTCTACCACCCCCTGACAAGCCTGCTCTTGACCAGACATTTCATCCCTGAATCTCTCCTGCTGAGTAGGTACCAGCCAAAACAGTGGTGGTGTGGGTTGGGGTCCAGTTTGGCTTCGTAGCCTGCGTAACTGGGAGCTAATGCTGTGGAGGTCAGGAGTTGGATGTGAAAATGTGATGGAAGTGGCCTCCTTAGCTGGATAGATGCACACCTGTGTGCTCAGATAACTCCTGAGCACTGTCTGATTAAGCCTGGACATCTCTTGTATGTTGAGGTCTCAATGTGTGCAACCTTTGGTTGAAAAAGCCTGCAGCTCTGAGTTCAAAATAACTATTTGCTGTTCTACACTTATTTCATTGGCCTTTCTGTCTAGCCACCCTTATAAACACCTGCTGGAGCTTAGCTTAGATCCAGACCTGCCAGATTTTGACCTAAGCCCTCTTTCTCTTTGGTTCATTTGTTGCTGCCCACACTGCCCATTGGGTCTCTGAGGATGGGAGCCTCTTGCTCTTCTAAGGTGACAAACTGGCAGTTCCACCTTCACAGCAGAAGCATCTCTGGTGAATTAGCTGCAGCACACGGCAATTATGTTAAGGAAGTTGGGTGAAAGGGAGCAGTAATAATTTGCAAGTTCTGCCAACAAAATCCCTTTCGTTTTTGTTGTTGTTTTTTTCCCTCCCCATACCTTGGCAAGACTCCTTCCTGTTTTTCTTTTACTACATGGCAAATGCACAATAGGAACAGCAGGTCGTTTACTCCAAATCCTTGGTTTATAATTTTTCTGATGGTACCAGCAGCTTTTTCTAAAGGCAGTGAACAATGTGCAAAGTTCTTGTTGGAAAACAGTCATAATTAGAAGCTTTCTAAACTTCCAAGAGCTTTTGAGTACTCCTCAGCACACTTCTTTCATAATATTCTGTGGGTCCATATTTATTCTAATCAACTGAGTTGCATCCAGCTGACCTCAGAAATGCTGCCCTGTAGGTTTGGAGAATAGTATATGAAGGCAAAAGAGGAAAACCTGGAATGGAAGATCCCATGATGTCTGGATTTATAGAGAAATAATATTTTTGACAGAGTTCTCCCAGAAAAGCTTACAGGATCAGCCCAGGTACAGAGGAAGGAATAAGAAATGATTGTTGCAGATCCATGTGGCCAGATAAGCATGGCTTGGTGGATGGGAAAAATATGAAGTGCTGCCTATGAAAGTAAAAGTGAGTGAACTTTGAGCTGAGTGGGGATGAAAAAGGCAGCTACAGGGAGGAAGAAAGAAAATCTCAGTCATATTATGATGAAGCTAACAGCTCTTTTTCCTCTGCCAAAACGGTACCTTTTGCTTTTGGTCTGAAAGCAGAGTTGTGGATCAACTGAAGTTTTTTAATTTGTTGAATTCAGATTCCACCACCACCCCCAGCAGATCATTTTAGTTTGTGTAGTAAGTTCTCCAGAGGGTGGGATGGAGAGCTGAGTGACACCCATGTCTCTGGGCTGGGAGCAAACAAGCCAGCAAGGTCTGCTGGAGGTGCCTGAATTGGCCCCAAACCCAGCCCAGCTTCAGGCTGTGTGTGGGTCCTGTGTATGACCTCCTCTCCCCAGATCTCCTGGGGCACAGTAGATGTCTTGTGGTTCTTCTACCAATGAAGACTGTGATTTGCAGTCTCTAGGGTCAGGGAAGCATGCCAGTCTTTGATCCAGCAGTGAGTCAGAAGGTGGGATGTATTGGCTGAAGGCATCCCTCTGCTCAGTCTGGAAGGTCTTGAGCAAAGGGCTTTTGCCTCCTAGTGGAGTTTCCTCCAAGACTGTATCATGTCTTTGGGTGGATTCCCTTTATGTTTTCCTCTTGCTGCTTTGCGCTGTTGTAAGTAATCGGATATTCACTGGATATGAAGAAATAATAATCTACTGTCTTTTTTTTTTTTTTCACCCGGTAGGATGAGATGTATGAGCACTGCTCTCTGTCCTAGTGACTATCTGAGCATTTTTTGTAACTGGAGCCAAACCAGCTCCTGATTTCTGACAGCCTGAAGTTAAGCCCATGCACCTGGCTGTTCTGAATGCGGCTGACTGAGCTGTCAGGCTCGGGTCACCTGCCTCTCACTCCGGTGTCTGAATAGAGCATCACAGCCACCTCCTCCCTGCAGCACCCAGTGGTGTCTGGTGAACTTAGCTCTTCTTGTCACATATTCTTGGTTTTTATTAAGTGTCAGAAAAGGAAGTGTTCTGCATTAGTCACCATCTTTTGCCAGGCTTGGTTTTTCTTCATTGTCTTAAAGCCACACATGAATTTGGGATTGGCTCAAGCTGAACTTCAGGTTTTGTTTGACAAGATCAAGAGAATGAGAAGACCATTTCTATGACCCTATATAGTCATTGATGCTTTGATGGGCTGGAGGTGGCAGTTTTTACTGTTGCCTGATATGACTTATGAGCTGCAGGTTGTGCATTTTGGGAACAGTTGTGGGCACACGTTTGTCTCAGCCACAAACTCACCATTACCAAGGCTATGACCCAGCCTGAATCCTACCTGAAAATATTTCCAGAGAGCATTTAAGGCAGCTTTTTAGAGTGGAGAGGTACGCCCGTGGTGCTGTACTTCCATCCCGACCAGGAACAGAGTAGCCCAAGCTACAACCAACCTTCTCCCTCCTCCAGGTGCCAAGTGCATTTCTTCAGCCTGTTCTCCAACTTAGAGGGCCACATATGTGTTAAGAAAAAAATCCTTACATCAAAGTGTCTGTAAGCCATGTTAGTCATCTTGGATGTTACTGAGCACCCTATGAATGAAATTGCTTTGTGTATGAAGGGGGTGATAATGCACTATCTCCCTCCCCTCCTGTCTGTGCTTTTCCAGCCCACTCTCATCTCTGCGATCCTCTTCCCTCTCCTGCCTCCACTGGAAACAAAAATGAGATGTGAAAGGAAAAAAGTATTGAGGAAAATCTGGAAATCCAGATGTCTCAGCATCAGCCCAAGCTGTGTCCTTTTTACAGCTTGTAATGAGGAACACTGGAGTGACTGAAAGCCCTGACCCCCAGCCAGCCATTGTACCTGCTCTCACCTACTTCTCTGAGAGGTGAAGTCTGGAGCAGCTGCTGATTCTCATTTTAGGTCTTAGGGTTTGAGCTATTAATAAGCCTGGAAAATAACCACATGTTCTCTGAATTATGTAACAGATGTTAAATTCCCCAAGATGAAGAGGTGTCAGCCTGATGGAAGAAGTGATGTGAAGACCTTTCTTTTTCCTTTGAGTGGGGTTTCTCCTCTTGTTAGCAAAATCAGTTATCTGCTGGTGGGGGTAACAAGAAAATCAATATCGCCCCAACGATTTTGACCCAACCCCGCTGTTGCCCGCTTCTTCACTTTGCACCCATGTTTATGCATTTCTTGCCTTTCTCTGGCATCAGATTTTGAAGACAAGTGCTGTCCAAAATGAAGTCCCATTGAAAGAATGTGTTGTGATGAAGAGCTGTTGAATGAGTCACTGTGCTCATGCTGGCAAAGCGGGCTGTGGAGCGGGCCAGATCCTTACGCTTGGCACGAGAGAGCGAGAAGCAAAAGAGGAAAGTAAACTTAGGGCCAGGAGCTGCAGTGCTTGGCCAGCCAAGGGGGCTGGGTTGCAAACGCTTTCCCATTTAACCGTTTCAGCGACAGCTGCCAGCAAGGCAGGGATGTGTTCGCAGCTTCATTGAGGAAGCAGGAGCTGGGCTGAAGGTGAATACAGAGGAGGTGCCCCAGGCGGGGGATTAAAAAGGGTTTCACTTCTGTCTTCTTTCTGACCTTTTTTTTCTTTTTGTTTTTTTTTTAAAGTTTGTCTTCTTCCTAATCCTCCTGTGTTCCAAGGGAGCACTTATGGCTCCATGTGGGAAAGGTCCTCAGCAGCTCAGGATGGTGTTTAACCAGGATGGCGCTCTTCATAGGATCCCTGTCCTTTGCCTCTTGGTACCTTGCATAAAGATGGAGGGAAGCTGTCATCGGCTGTGTGTAACACAGCTGAGCCATCCCTTGGGAGAGACGTTTATAAATGTAGATTGAATACACTGGGCTCCGAGGGTACCACATTTTCTGTGGGTGTAGATACACAGTGAGACTAATAAATCAGCCTCTGCACTAATAGAGATGCTTGTGCTCTTGACTGTGACCCTGCTGGCTGCTCTCTTGGAGGGGTGACTTTGTTCAGACATTTATTTCTGAGGTCTGCTTTAGTACCGCTTGTTACGTGCTGGCATGACAACTGCAGGTGCCTGTTGTGGCACAATGTGCCCTTTCCCCTGGGGATGCCTCTGGGGAAACGTAGCTCTGGCCAGAACAAGCTCATGGGGGGAAAGTGCTGCTGGAGGTGTGAGCTGTGTTCTACCACCACTGCTATTAATGCGATGGTAGAGATTGTAGAGCCCTCCTGGATTCCTCCCTCTTTTTTCACACCCTGTACCCTGGGAGTGGAAAAAATTGCAGAAAGTGAGTCCCTGCTAAGTGTGAAATTCAGAGGGACCATGAATGTAATGGGGATCTCCTGAATACCAGGGTCTAACCTGGACAGCACACTACCTGGCACAAGTCTGGGTCCCACACATAAAGAATTAGTTGTTGGCCACTTCAAGGTAGTAAAAAAAGAAATGTGAAGACCAGGGATCCACATTTTGGGTGGTTTCACCATTTCCCCACAGTTCCCCTTAGCTTGTCCTTCAGGACCAGTCGACAGTCTTACACTCTGTTACTTACTGCTCACTACTGATTAATGGACTTCTAATGTCATTACTTCCTTTATTATCCAACCAATCTGAAGGATCAGCCATTTTCTAGGGAAAAAAAAGAGGACAATGTCTTACTGGCATTAAGTGGTTGGCTAGCAGGGTAGCTAGCAGGAAAATTAATCTGTAGATGTATATTATTCAGACAAAGACTGGAGTCCAGCTATCAGAGGAGGTGTTGCAAAGCACAGAGATAGGCGAGGTAGTCAAAAAAATTTAAGGACTGTATCAAGAGCCAAAGCAGAGCCTCGAAGTGTTGGTAATAACGGTGGCAGTAGTAATACTAATGCTCTACTTTGGAGGTCTGGTCCTGGGTCAGGCCTCAAGCACAGTTTGTGCTGTGCAATTGCAGATGAAATGGCAAATAAGTTCTTGCTTCAAAGTGCCTAAAAACCATGTAGAAGGAGAGTGAGGCCAGACGGCTAGTGACAGATGGGCAGGGGAGAAGAGAGAGGTGAGGGCAGCTGGCACGGGGAGGGTACATCTCAGGGTACCAGCAGGCTCACGGCTGTTACGGAGGTGGTTTCAGGAAGGATAACAAGGTGCATATGTGGATCACCTGGGGGCACTTGCTCGGGCACGAGGGCCAGCAGAGGAGAAGGAATGAGGTGCTTGTTGCAAGTATAATGAGAGCTTGAGAGTGGCTGACATGGCAGGGTGTTGAAGGCATAGTCTGATTTCCCAAAAGGAATTGGGGATGGTGGGTCAACAAGGTACAAGCCATGAGGGGTCCTGGCAGCGGATACACTGGCTTGTCTTGGGTGCAGAAGAGAAGGGGGAGTGCAGAGAGGTGTGTCCATGGTGGCAGCGAATGAGTTTTGCAGGCAGTTTTTGAATGGCGATGCTGCAGCAGGTGGCATGTGGTGATGGACAGGAGCGAAGTGACACAGTGCAGGTGTTAGTGAGAGGTAGTGTGGGTCATGACTAAAGAAGAGTTTTTCGCAGAAAGGGGGCATCCCACCTGGGGGCTTGGAGGTTCGGTGTACCTGTGGTGGGTGGGTGCCTTGCAGAGATACCTGCATGGCTCTTGGCAAGGGCATGGGTGGCCCTGGCTCCTCCTCTTGTGCAGGGGTGCTTGCACCCGCATCCCCGTGACATGGGAGTACTGGCTGTGCCCAGCTCATTCCTGGGAACAGCAGCAACATCTCCATCAGAGGGAGAGGTAGTCACGCTCTTGACTGTGTGCAGGGACCTTGTGCTAACGTGCTCCAGGCTGGCACTGATGGGAGTGGACACGGAGCACAGCTCGCTGTTGAGAGGACTCGTGGTATCGCACGTTCATGCTTGGAGACACTGCGCCAGCATCTGCCCAGCGCTTCTGAGGAGATGCCTGCAGACACTGCAGGTCGGCTCTCTTGTGACTACTGGGTTGCAGCTGCAGCCAGCCCTGGGTGTTTAATTTGATTTATGCCAACTCTGCATTGCAAAACATATGAGCAAATCGCTGTTGCCCCCTGGAAGAAGCAGGGCTGTGTCCCAGAGCACACTATTCCCATGGCATTTAACATTCTCTGCAAAACCAGCTTTTATTTAGAACTGAACATCTGTTCCAGATGTGGTTATTCACTGCCTGCGTCGCTGCGCTCCTGCCATTGTTGTCCTGCTACACAGTGAAAGGCTGGCATGAATTATTGAAAGATTGAGTTTAAATAAATGATAAACTGGTACTATGCATGAAATTAAGTTTCTGTCCACTCCTTACAGAGTCACACTCCCGGTTTTGATGTCCCCATGATGAGCTCGCACACCTCCCAGAACCTGCCATCTCATTTGCCTGATGGGGCTAATCGAAGAGCATGGAGAGGGGCAGCCCAAGCATGAAGGTGGCCAAGGGGACGAGTCTCCTGGGGAGAAGGAGGAACTGCAGCAGAGAAGCAGGCAACCAGAGTTTCCCTCCTGGCAAGTGCCTTTTTCATCTCAAACTGTTCCTTGCAAGAGGCGAGATGGCTCGGGGGCTGCTCACAAGGGCAGTCGGTGGGGCGGGAGGGAGCTGCCAGCTCCCAGGGGTGGGTGGTGGGGACAGTGCTGGGGACCAGCAGCGGGTGCATGTGTTGGGAATGTAAAAGATCAAGATCCTTAGTTAAAAACCTAGAATAAAACCTCTTCCCAGGGAAACATCTTGCAGGACTGTGCTGAACGTAAACGTATCCCAACCGTCTACATGTACGTGGTGCGAGGGCGAGGGGCACTCTGGGTTTGAGCCTGCTGTGGCTCTAAACCAGCCAAACCCTCCTTTGCTGTTGGCTCTCATCTGGAAAGTCCAAATGGATTTTTGGAAGCCTGGTAGTCTTGGAAATTGTTTATTTTTTTTTTTTTTTCTTCACCATTTTGAAAAATGGCTTGACTCACAGTTGCATGAGGCTGTGGGGATTCACAGCAGACCATCTGTTTCAGCTGTTAGCAGTCATTAATTTTTTTATATATTTTTTGCTACTTTTGATATACTTTGGGAAAAAAATATGTTCTTTATGGCATTGGAGAACTTCAAAGTTGCTTGCTTTTTTTTTTCTCTCAGAGAAACAATATACAGTGGATGTAGTTGTTATAAAAGAATTACATTTTTATTGGGCTTTCTAAATGGGGAATTTGTCTCCTGTGGACACTCAGGAGGACATGGAGTATTGTTTGTCTCCTTTCCACCATGTATTTGGCTAATACCTGCCTTGCTACTGTACTGTGATACATCTACTTTTTTTCCAGGTTAACTAATGAAGAAAGGCTTTAATTTAAAAAATGTGGTGAGATTTTCTTTTAAGCCCCTCCATTTCTGGAGCTAAGTACTTACTGATTAAATCAGCCTTATTGTCTCCAGTTATTCTACCCAGAAACTGGAAAATTACTCAACTCCTTGACAGGTGTTCACAGCTGATGGCTCAGATTTGTGGATCGAGTGCTGGGGCATATGGCATGATAAATAATAGAACAAACTAATCCTATTGACACTGTCCACCCTCCAGCCTGCACACATTTATCCTTGCTCTCGCTGTGCGACAGCCCATTCCCTGAGCCAGCTCCTCTCAGAGGTGCTGCTCCCGAGCCACTGACTGATGAGTTTGGCTCATCAATGTTTGAGCAAAGCGTCATAGCGCTGTTTTTGCAAGGACCTCTGCTCAGTGTGACAGGCAGGTGTTCACCATGGGTTTGCTCCCCGTCTGCTTCATTAGTTTGTTCAGCTGATGCTTGCGATGGCACATTGTGCCAGAGTTTGCCCAAGAGCCTTGCTGGTGGTTTCCCTGTTGCTTGTGTAGGATTTTAAATACAGCAAAAAAAACTTCCTTGATTTTAAGGGGTACTGGGAAATGAAAAGGCTGGGAGCATGAGGGAGGGTGCAGTATCTTGCATGAAAATGTGTGATGGGGGATGGTGGCATTGTGCAAACATGAAGCTGTAGTGGGTAATGGGCAGAGAGCTCTGCGCTGGGCTCATGGTTGTGCTGGCTTGGGTCATGCATCCCTGAAAGAGCTGTGGGCAGGATGTAAAACATGAGCCACAAACCTCTGAACCTACTCTTGAGCCTTGTGATGGTTGGGAGAGTGCAAAACTTACACTGAGTGTCTTAGACCTGCCTGTGACACCTGGGTGAAGTGACAGCCAGAGAGCCGTGGAGTATTTCCAACCATCCATTAGGACTGCGGCTTTCAGCAGGATTACAAATGTGTCCTGGAAAACGCTCCTTGGAGCTGGCCAAAGAGCTGTTAGTTTCTGGGCGTGGGGGCTGGTTCTGGGCACAGGGCCATGCCGCGGCCAAACCCAGCGTGTGCCACTGCGGAGCGAGCTGGCAGTGAGGGACACCGCTGGGATGGTGGCTCCTCCTGTCCTGCTGCCCGCTTCAGGGAGGCGTGTGCTGCTAAAACCGTATGTCTCTATAGTGCAAAGCAAAGAGACCATCGGACGTGCCCCGGGAGCTCAGCACCAGGGCTCTATGCTCCTGTGTGCATTTCCAGGTATGGCCTGGGTCCAGCTCTTGTCTTTGGGTGCAGAGGAGCAGGATGTGTCCCATCCCTGTGTCTCTTGCTCCCATGTCTGAGCAAGGCGTGTGCCCCGAGCAGTTGGGGCAGCCAGCACACCGCGATGCCTGCTGCAAGCTTGCCAGGGGAAGGTGGAGGAATGCACATCTGGAGGCTCAGAGATGTTTGGTGCCTGTGTGGTTTTCATTTGGAGGCCTTTCTGTTGTTGATTGACTTAATTAAAATAAAAAAAAAAAAGCAGCAGACAGGATTGGACTTTATTTTTTTTTTAAATGAAATCCCTGGCTTTGAGAGCTACAGAGCCAATTTTCATTTTGAAATTTCCTTTCCTTAAAAGTTTTATTTTTAAAGTTCCCCAAAAGAATTTTGAACTGCAAATTGGAAGGAGGTGTTAGACCTTACAACTAAAGCAAACCCAACCCCAAATCTATTAACCGATTCAAAAACCATTTTGTGTTTTGCAAAGTCAATTTTCTGGAGAAAATTAGATATTTTGTTTATTTTCCAAAGAAAAACACTGCTTTTTAAAAATTGAGTACTCCAAGGTACCTCAAATACCCCTCAGATTTTTGTCCCAGCATTGAGAAATGTGGGCGGTGCTTGGCTGCGGCATGCTCTCCCCCTTTGCCCTACCTGCTGAACACGTGCTCTGTGGTACTGAGCCTTTCTGGGGCAATGCTAGAGATTTGCGGTTTTGATGAGAAGGGAGGAAGATGATTAGTGATCCTGGGGCCCCTGTTTGTTCTTCATGCCCCAACATGTGTCTGCTTGGGCTTGCAGCCATCCTCCTCCATCCATCAGGTCAGGCCTTGGTGCATCCCCCAGAGACCCCACTTGCGGCTCAGGGCACAGCCCTTCTTGGTGTGCCCCGAAATTACTGCCCAGATCCTGAGTTGAGATGAGGAAGTAAGGAAAAGGAAGAAAATATCTCCCCGTCAGGAAATCTGCCTGTTAACACCCCAGACACAAAAGTCTCAATGGAGCTTTTCCCCTTTGAACCAGCTAAAATGTTGCTCACTGATGGGAAGTCTAAAAATAAGCGCGTTCTCCACAAACAGCTTAAAGATGTTGAAAATGAAAAGCAACAAAGGATGTAGAACGTATGAGTCACTAAATTACAGGGCTATCTTTCTAAGAGCAAAACAAAACAAACCCCCCCCCCCAAACCCTCCCTGCTGAAATTCATTGTGAGTTTTCTGGGTTTGGTTTGGGGCTGTTTGCCCCACGGTGCCTGCGCAGACAGTCATCTTATTTTTGTGGGCTAGCGAAGGGCTGAAACCTTATCCATTTTTATTACACAGTGTGCCAGAGCTGCTCTGTATAAATAATAAGAGTAAAACCAGTCTGCTCAGCGGCATGAACAGGAGGTGCTTTTTCTCTTGCACATGGGCATTTCTGTTGATTTTTATTTTTTTTTTCTTGTGTAGATAAACCCCCTTGCACTAGCTCACTGGATGTCAAGCTTTCTTACAGGAAAGCGTGTAAGCATACATTTGTCTTAACAGCGTGTTCTTCTGGCCCTGGCTTAGCCACAAGTGTTTGGTACTCTCGGCTGGGAGCAAGCAGATTTTCCTGGGTGTAATAGCATTTGTCTATAGCTTTAGTTTGTTGAGATAATGTAATTAAAAGGAGTTCTTGGTTTGCTTTTTTTTTTTTCCTCTCTGAAGGTCTCATTTTGTGATGAGCTCTGCTAGGGTGGACTGTGTTGCAAAACTGAAGTTTTTTTAGCATTTGCAGATGAGCTTGAATCAAAATCTTGGCGTTTGAGGCAGCAGGAAAGGGGATGGACTGGTGCCAAACCTATGCCTACATCTGATGTTTGCAGCCAGCCCCAATCTCTCTAATAGGCTGAAATGAAATCTTGGGTCCAAGCAGATGGTAGGGCTGGAGACGCGAATCTGCTGGTGCTGCTGCATCCCAGACCTGCTGTTGTGGTGTGGAATACCCTCACTGGGGTTTGAAGGAGCTGGAGGCTGCCCCTTTCTACCCATCATCATCTGCACCTTCATCCATCCTCTTCGCTGTCGTGCAGGGAGGAAGGGCAGCAGCACCGGGCCAGGTGGCGGCGAGATCCCTTCCACGAGCCAGTTGCGGTACCCGGCTGGCTCGCTCCCGGCCCAGATAACCCATCAATCAATGAACCGGTTCCCTGCGTTGGCAGGTACCATAAAGGCTGTGCACAACCATCATAAATCCTGGAGTGGAGCTCGCTCAGAAATGATTTAATCTAGATACTTAGTTCTGAAATGCGCTAATTAAACTTCAGAATGAAGCATCCAGTGCAGAAGCAAGATGAATAAAAAGTAAAAATAAAAGTTTCCCCTGGAATAATTAACCATCATTAAAAAATGAAAATCCAGGCTAGGGAGCAATTGTACACTTTCCACAAAGTGTTTCATCAGAAATAATGGGATGAAATTAAGCAATGCAAAAATGTAGGCTGAAAGTTGAAAAGCTTATCCCACTCGTGAGACCCATTAGACTGCAAAATGTTACTGAACCCTCCCCAGGGAGCGGTCAAATGTGTATTTCTCGGGACATTTAAAATTGGACTGGACAGAAACCCCCTCCCTTATACTGTGGGGAACAGTTACAGATATCCTCACTTCGATGGGCCTTACAGACCTCTCTGAGTTTTAATTTCAGTGAGTCATCCCTAACTGAGAAAAAACTATTTAATTTTGGTAGAAGGCTTTCTTATCTGAGGGAACTCTCAGTCTGACCCTACAGGCCTTACGTCTAGATATTGCGAAGGATGTTTTTAAGACACCAGCCTTTTCTAAAATCATACACCGGCTTGCCCTGCCTCCCCTTGGACGCTGCATTTATTGCTGTCCTATCTATCGTGCGCTCACCTGACGCTTCAGCCACCGCTTTCCTTGGTCTCAAAAAAGGCACCCAAGCAGAAATGGAGACCTCGCCCTGCCTATGCGGCTGTGGGTTTGCTGAGCATCTCCCTACAAGCTGGGTGGTACCCAAATGTAATCAGTCTGACTGGTGTACAACAGCTTGATAGCAAATTATATCAAGCAATAACCCACTTGATATTAGAGTGACAGCTCAGCACTGACAGTGACAACGATCACTGGTCCCCAACAGGCAGCCAGGCAGGTCTCTGACAACAACTGTCCCTGCCTCGCATAATTTTTCGGTGCATTGCTTTGTCACATTAGTATTATACTGTCTCTCGCCATATCATTTTCATGAGCATAATGCAAATGTCACGGTGCTGATTTTGGAGGTGGCCCTCTCCCTCCGGAGAGCACGTCCTCCCATCACTGCTCCCCAGCCACAGGAGCTGCTTTGCTACCCAGGAGATCTTCTCAAAAAACAGAGGGTTTGACGCCATCAGCTCTGTATTTTAACAAAGAAAAAGAGAAAACGGCTGCTGCCTGGTCTTGTTTACGTGGACACAAGTCTGGAGATATTCTGGATGTACTTAAGGATTAATGAGAACTTGGTCCTTTAACAATCTTTAATAACAAATATATAAGCCTAATGGATTTTCCAGCTACTGTTTTCAGCCATGAAGGTTGGAACCTTTTTGTCTAATGTCTTCCAGAGCTGAGGGAAAGGAAATTAGCTAAAGGCAGGGAATAATGTTCTGCAAATGAGGGGCTTTGCCCCCACTTTACTCATGTAAGCAGCCCAGATGAGGCTAAGGGAGTCACAGGTGAAAGTTTCCTTATGGAGCAAGAAAAAAAGAAATGAGAAGTAAAATGACGTGAAGAGATTGATCTGAGTCTCACCTTGCTGAAATAGCGTTTGGTCCCATCATTCACCTTCCACAGATGGTACCGAGGAAAACATTGCTGGAGCAGGAATTATCTTTTCACTGGACATAGGAATGCCAATAACTTGATAAAAATGGTAACATTGCAGGATGTTGCACAGCTCTGATGGTTTATAAGGAACTTGGACCACGGCTAAATTCCTGCACCTCCATCCAGGCCCTGGTGGGCAGGAAAGCATGCAGGCACAGGGGCAGTGGGATGCAGAAAGCCCATCTGCGGGCAGGACGGCTGAGCTGGTGAAGCAGAAATAGTTTACTACCAATGGAGAAGGGATTTCTAGTTTGCACAGGGAGCAAAGGAAGCAAAAATCCCTCTGCTCATGGTTTCTGAGCTGGTGATCACGTTCCTTCTGATGGTGAAATCCCAGCATGGGGAATGGTGTGACCCACGAGGCTGAAAGGAAGGAGCCGGGAAGGATTTTTACATCAGAAAAGTACAACCCAGACAGGATGTGAGCGAAACACCTTTGAACCATAAAGCCGACGCTTACTCTGAAGGCTTTGTTCAGCGCTTACACGGCTGTGGGAGTGTTGCTGTAGATGCAGGGTAGCTCTCCAGGCTGTTTTCCAGATCCAGCCACAGCAGCTTTAGTTGAGTGTTGGGTTCCCATTAGAGACTCTTCTGAAGTCAGCTGTGTTCACCATCAGAACACCTTTCTATATACTTAGACTAAACCATCTTTAGCTAAATTTCACCCCACTGGGAGCACACACCAGCCCAGCTTTCCCCAGGTACAGCTTTTCCAGTGGCTTTGCCAACCCTGGGCAGGATCCAAAGCCCCTGTGCACCTGGTGCCCTCAGGGAACTGGGAAGACAAGAAGCTCCACCATGCTCTGGTAGCCCACTGAAGATGACCACAATAAAGAAAGGTGTCGCCTGGTTGATCTGCGGTGATTTTAGCTCAGCTGAGAAACCTGAGGAGATGCTCAGCAAGTCGGGAGAACTGCACTCCATCAAGCACTTGCTTGTTTGCTCTGAAGAAGTCAGGACCTGGCTGTCAGCATCAGGGATTTTTGTAGCCACCTGCTCTGCTCCTCCGTGCTCCCCAGCATCAAACAGAGGGCACTCGGGCCGGCTGGGCTGGGACCCGGGGTTCGGGGAGATGCACACCTCTGTGCAGACAGGAGCACCAGAGACACGTGCAGACATGGTTTCTTCTCCTCCATTGCTGTTTCCGAAAAAAGAACCGGCACCTTACCCCCTCCCTCCATGGTAAAAAGAAAACCTGGAGAAGGTTGGGGAAGTCAACTTTCCAAGGGGGTCAGCCCCATATTAGTGATTCCTTTCCCGTCGTGGACTGTTTCGGGGTCGTGCTCTTTCCCAGCTGCCTCCGGGAGGGAGGAAAGACAGGCGGTGGGAGCCGCGGAGGATGGAGCCGCCGGGGGCTGGCCCCTCTCCCCTGCGCGCAGCATCCCGCGGGCTCTGGGGAAGGGGCAGACGGCGACCACCACACGATCGGGTGGCTGGCACCGAGGTGCCGGCGAGGAAGGGGTTAGCGGGGGCCTGCCGCAAGGTGGGCTGCGGCGGAGGGTGTTCCCCGGGCGGGCGCTGCGCCGCCGCCCTGGCCGGGGGCTCCGGGGGAGCGCGGCGCTGGGGCTGCGGGGCCATGGGGCGCTGAGCCGCAGCGCGCTGCCGCGCCGCCCCGCACTCGCATCCTCCTCAGCAGTCTCCGGGTTTATCCCGGTTTTTTTTTTCCTTTGCATTTTTTTATTTGATTGTCTTTTTTTTTTTTTTTCCTTCGCCATCCTCACCGCCCAGATCCCTCTCTGCCTCCTCCCTCCATCCTCCTTTGAATAACTCGGCCAGGAGCGATCTGGAGGGGGGGGGTGGGGGGGTGGGGGGGAGGGAAGAGGAGCCGAGCAAACCTGTGGCGGAGAAGCCGGCTGGTGGAGAGGTGAGTCGAGAAGGTGAGACCCCGGCGAAGGATGGGGAGCACTGGCTGCCCACCCCCACCCCCCCGGGCAAGCGGGGGGGCAGCCGGTGCCCCACGGGGAACCGACCTGTTGGCCGGAGCGGGGGCTGGTCCCTCCCTCCCGGCTTGCTTAGACGGGGCGGCGGCGGAGCGGTCCCCCGTGGGGTACAGCGGGGTTCGGGGTTGGCGGCGGCGGGGGGGACCAGCGAGTGTAGATGCTCATCCCCTCCGCCCCCCCCCGGCTCGCTCGCGGGAGTGCCCCGTCCCCCCACTCGTGTGGTTTGGTCACGGGTGGGTTCCCCCCCTCTTGGGCTGCGTGCGGTCGTGGGCACACACACGCATGTTTGTGGAGAGGGGCACGCAAGTTGCCATGGAGCAGTGTAACATCACTTCTGCCACCCAGAAAGCCTTTTTCTTAATTTCTGGGCCCTCTCCTCGCTCCTACCGTGGATGATGTAATAAGCACTCGGTATCTATGCGGTGTCCTGCTCTTGTGGAGTTAGATAAGAACGGAAGATCCCAGAGCAGAGGGAGCAGCCGCCATCTGTTTGAATAGATGGGTCTTAATGAACCTGTCAAAATCAACAAATATACGCGACAGAGGAATTTGGCCCCAAACACCTCCTGATGCCGCTGTCGGCAACCAAAAGACTCCCAAAGAGAGTCCTGCCTGTCGCCCAGATGCCTACTAATAGCTTTAATGTATTCAGCCCAGCCTCGTTTTATTTCAGATATAATTTCAATCACCAGATTTAATACATGATTTGCAGTGATTGCCTCCTGATTTACCCACTCGAACTGCAAAAGGAATGCATTAAGGAGGGCTGAGTTGCCGTGCTTTGCTGGTGTCCTGAGTGTGAGCTGTTTCTCCTGTTACTCACCAGCAGCTCAGACCTTTTCCACCCACCAAGTTTGACTGTTTTCCATGTAGCAGCTGCATCCCCCTTAGTACACGCCACGCTGTGTCGCGCTAATTCACTGGGCGCCTTGCAAGCTTGTCTCGGCTCTCGGTGGCTTTTGGAGTGTGTTGAAAGTCGTCAGGATACAGACGGGCTCCGCTGGGAAATGATAGCGGGACGAGATCGGCTGCGGGAGCGGCTCGCGGAGCTCTGGCCAGGCTGTGGCTGCCTGTAACTCCGCCGGAGGAGAGGTGCGTGATCCTGTCTCGCTCGATGTGCTTGCTGGACTACAAGAGGATCTCCTCATTGCCTGGGAAATCAGATTTCCCCATTGTTCAGCTGTAAAATAGCTGCACAAGGCCGTGATTGGCAAAGGACTGGATCACCCAGGTTGCTTACATCACGTAGGCAGCTGCCACCGAAATGACACACTTGATTGAAGGCCAAAAGAACCATATACGTAACTGCCTGTGATTAAGCTCCATATGATGCCTCAGAGCAAGTAAAAACCCCTCCTTCATCTCATCTTGCTTGTAACGAGACAACCGTTGCAGGGATATCATTTGGGTCATGTTGTGGCTTTTGGGGGATTTTTTTTGTTTTGTTTTGGGTTTTTGGTTTTTGGGTTTTCTTGCTTCTGGCTGTAAACTTCCATGACCTGCACCAATCTGCCATTGCACCCTCGCGCGATGCCCCATGAGAGCCTGGTGCTGTAGGCGTGCTGGTAGCTGGGAATACAAATTTTGCCAGGTAAGAGCTCCCAATGCCATTTTTTAACAAGGAATATTCCAGCTGGCTTCTTTGGGGGAGGGAGAGGGTCTTTGCACGTGCCCTTTCCCCGCTGGCATGCATGTGTGGCGGTGTGACTGTTTATTTCTGGAAAGGGTTGGTAGGGGAAGCTTCGTCTTTTCAGTTTTCAGAGTCTTTGTGGGTGCTCAGCGGTTTCCTCACGGTATGCGCTCTACCTGTAGATAGAGCCTCTCTGCACTGCACCTGTAGATAAATGCTCTGCCCTGGCTCTGGCAAGGGTTTTGCGTATCTCCAGGCAGAATGCCGATCGGGCAGTGAGGGATGGCGAGCGTGGGAGACCTGGGCCAAACCCTGCACCGGGTGAAACTTCTAGGTAGTGTCAGAACTGCAGGGGTCTCCGTGGGGAGGTCTCCATCCTGCAGGACCTGGCTTTGGCTCCTGTACTCTTCGGTAGTGTGTAGACCTCCTCTGATTCTTACAATACCTTCCCTTAACTTTTCAGTGGGGCAGGATCAGGCCAGGGCCCGATCCTGCAAACTGATGGATTTAATCAGTAAACAAAAAGACTTTGCATGCATCTCCCTGCTATTGAATCCCTGGGCAAAACTTGTCTTGCATAAAAACCCCAAAAAACAAAAATCCAGCCCCAAGCACTTAAAGAGAAATAGTTTGCACAAATGCTAATTTAAACAAAATCTCCTTCCTTTCCTGTCTGTCTGAGCTGCATGAGGAGACAGGGCTGTACCTCCTCTCTCCATACTCACACTCTCCCTGTCTTCATTATCATGCAGTTTTTGTCCAATCATAATGTGCTTGAGGATTATGCTGATGCAGCTTATTCCTACCATATCAAGATATATGGGTATGTATAAATGTAGATGGATATATAAACAACATTTTTGTGGCCACTTGTCCAGGCTTTCCTTCAACAGACTAAATCCCAGCCCAGTCTTGGTACATTTAAATGGCTGGTCCCATGCATCTCACACAGCCTCCAGAAAACCTTCCCCTGTAAGTTACAATGCAATGCAAGTCCTCTTGTTTTATTTTTCTTTAAATGACCTAATTTCTAAGCAAAATAATTGCTTGACCAATAGTGAGATGATAGTACTATGCATGTTTTATCTTCCAGAGTTATCATAAACTGAACAAAATATCCATTGAGAAACTACTTGTATTAGAAATACCAGCAAACATCATTTTAGTCGATTTGTGCACATATAACTTTATTGATTCAGCATGAAATATGGCAGGCAATTTATCAGGAGATGTAAAATGAAACAGGTGGTACCTTTTCAGAATATGTTGGGAATGTCAAATGGGTCTGAGAGCATTCATGTTAGCCAGGTAAACTGAAATGATTTTTTTATGAGTCCTGTAAACAATACCAAGTCAGTTTTATTCAGTTTTATACAGTCCACAGCTAAAGATATATTAGTTAGCTCAGCTGTTAACTGGGGGAACTGATACGGCTGGGTAGGCTTTAACTGTATTTTTAACCTGCGAATGTGGTTAGCGTTAAAAGTGTAAGCAAAAAACTAAAGTAAATACTGGGTATTATGCAATAGTACTTGGGCTATCATGGAAAGAGGGCAATAGAACCAAACTGTTTTATAGGTCTGCTTTTAATTAAATGCAGTCTACTTTGATAAAAGCACTGAAATGTGAAAATGCTTCTCAGAATAAAGACATTAAGCAGTGGTATTTAAAGCCACAGCGCAGGTTCAGTCTGTTGAACCTGAAGTCCATGGGCAGGACATGGAAAATGTATAGAAATTCAGTGGGTGGTTGTAAAACTGCCCTCTCATTCCTTGAACTTAACGTCTGCTTGTGGAGGCTTACTGGGCAAAACTGTATATACATTTTTACAGCATGATAAAAGAAAACCTTAAATATCTACACTGCATGCTGTCATTAAGTCTGTTCATAGCTGAAGCTTTCAGGCAGTATTTACCTCCCTTTTTCATACATTATCGAGCCATTTAACCCGGATGGTGGTTTCAGATGCATGCTGTTCGTTGCCTGTAGCCATACCCCACTGTGTTGGCATCTCTGCAGCTTCGGTGGGTACCTCCTGGGGTGCAGGCATTGCAAAGTGGGGTGCCGAGGCTGTCTCTGAACCCCCAGCTATGAACCGATGCCCAGCTGGGAGGAGCTTGCTGGAGTGGTTTGGGGCTCTCTGAGCTGTCCCTTTCCCTTACCCTCCTGTATTTCCATCATCATCATGCGTGTTTATTGAAGTTCTTCCTCATGGTGTCTGCAGAAGGGTTTTGGATATTTACAAATGCAGCAAGGGTCAAAATCTGGCTGCTTCACCTTTGAATAGGGCATAAGCAGATACTGGGTTTGCCTGCGGTCACTTAGTGTCCTGGAGGATGCTTGCGCGGGATGACACAGGTGACAGTGCAGTGGGCACGTGTGCGCAGAGAGAGCATCTGCCTGCAGATAGTTTCCTTAGGATCTTTTTATCCTGGCACGTTAAACAATAATGTGAGCAAGCCTAAGATGCTGGAAGGTTGTTCAGTCGAGGGGACGGCCGCCACTGATACCCTGCACAAATTCTAGTTTGGCTTAATTCCTTCCTAACCTAAATTCTCTTTGCATTTGTATTCACTTCCTGCCTGGGGCCTGATTCTGCAAACAGGTCAGTGGGGCAGAGCCTCACTGAAGTTAATGAGTTGCAGCAAGCTGGTGCCTGCACCGGGACTGATCCACTTTAATAAGGTTTTCTTCATTCTCCTCTGTTTGCAGGACCATAGCTGTTTGCATAGATACAACAATCATTTTGAAGGGTTACCCAATCCTTCAAAGCCTTAGGCAAACAGCTAAGTAAATAGCCCGGTGGCTTGGATGAGCACTGCTGATGCTTGCAACCTGTCCCAGTGAAGGTAACTGGAGTTTTGCCATTGCCTCCCATCATGGCAGTGCCCCCTTGCAGCTCCCCACCCCCAGGCAAGCGTGCCCCATGGGCATGCATTTGAAGACCCAGACATGTTTGTGTTGCTAATCGGCAGGCTTCTCAAAAGGGTTTGAGGACATATCTAGAGGCTACTAAGGATGTTACAGTGATGATCTATTTGTGTATTCATCCTTGATCTTAGATACTCTGCTCTGACCCCTTTTAAAAACTGCATTTAAGAAAAACGTCCTCTGTACACTAATTTTTTCTGCATATTGTTGACCTCTGCCAGGGCAGTGATTTCCCCATGGAGAGCTGTTGGCACATCAACTATTATGCAAATGAGATTCCAAATAGTTGATCATCCCTGCCAGGTATTAAGGTTGGGAGCAGCCAGCCCAAGAGCAAATCCCAGGAAAAACAAGAAAATGAAGTCTCCATAACTGTTTTCAATTATTCAGTCTCGCTGGTTCTCCTTATGTTTCAAGAAGAAACATGCAAATCTCTCTGGGTCTAGCTTGTTTACAGAGTGCTCGTGGGTTTAAAATACAGCCAGCATCAGATTTCTGTTGTACATTTCCTTCAAATAAATACTGAAATAAAAATAAGGATGCTGTAATTTGTGCCACCCCAAGAGCTAAGCGCTGTGCTCCAGCAGGAAATGATCATTTTGGTTTCTTGGAACAGCTTTACTATAATCTTCCAAAGACCAGTAGCTCACGGAGAAAGAAGCGCAGGCTTTCTCAAGGCAGCTCAGCTCTCTGATAGGATCTGGTTTCTTGTGAATTAAGGTCTTGGATGCTGGGGTGCGTCAGCATGTGCTCAGATCCTGCTGAGCCCAGGGAGTGCTTCAGCGCTCTGCGGCATCTGAGCTCCAGGGCTTACCCCTTGGAGGAGGTCCGTGCCTGCCCACCACTGTGCACGTAGAGGGGTCATGGCAGGTTTGGGATCTACCTATTTGTTCTTCTCATTAACAGCTAAATAGCGTAGTGTTGGGTGTTAAACAGCTGCTCTGGGTGGACAATGCGCTGTCCGGTGGATGCCCTGGCCACCTTCTGCAGTAGGGCTGCAAGTCCAGCGTCCAAGGGCAGCTGGTATTTCTGTTTTTTTGCATGAAGTGGTGCCATGAGCACAATGGTCTCTGAACCCTGGCTCACCATGGCCTGTTTCTAGCTTAATAGTAGTTAATAACTAGCCTGGTCATTCTGGAAACTTCTTATTGGGGCAGGTCATTTGGGTCTGCTGGCTCTCTCCCAGCAAGCAGACTTGGATCCTCTTTAAATCTGGATCCTCTTTCGAAGCTGGACCATAGTATGTGTATGAAGACACTTTCCCAAGAAAACTAACAGCCCTGAACGTTTGCAGTGGGCAAATCCTTGGAGTGTATCTTGGTTTGAATCTTATACTATGATTCACCTCAATTTATGTGAAAATTATTCCAGTGTTATGGTTACCCTTGCCTCTTTAATTACCTTCTGGCTCATTTATATATATTGATGGCTCCAATCCTCATAGCTCCTAGGGAACTTTCTGTAGGAACCGTCAGCTATTGTTTTTAAAAAATAACCCTCACCAGATGTCCAACAAACTCCTTTAAAGATGAGGCCTGGCATAAGTTGTATTTATTGGGAGTAATTAATTGCCCTGTTAAAAAAACTAAATGTTTTGGCATTTCATTAATAATAGATAATGAACCAACAGGCTATTTGTAGTGTGTTACTTTGTTAAATCTGCTTTAAAAATTGTCATTATTGATATATTTCATGTTTATAATTACTCATCTGTGACGCACTCGGTCTGTTATGAATAATCCATTGTATATTGTTTTCTTAAATAGGATGCTTGCTCAGTGTGCTGGGGGTGCCAGAAATCACTGCTAATAATGTCTTCATGTCTGATTTATGCCTGTGAAGTGAAGGCAACTGGACATGAGTAAATGAACAGAAGCACACTCAGAAAACTGTCCTCAAGACACTCTCAATAAGCAAACACTCAACAGTTGTGCGTGGAGGAGAAAAGAGTTCAACAGAACAGGGAAAGATGGGAAAGATGTTAGAAATGCATCACGGCGGGGGGGGGGGGGGGGGGGGGATGAAGATGCACAAGTGACATTTCCTTGCTGTTTTGACATTCCCTTCATCTCAGCTAAAAGCTCTGTGATACTTTTTCTGCTACTGCCAACAAGGACCTCGTTACCCTATGCCATCAGTTAGTTCAGTATTATCTTGTGTTCTCCTACTTAGAAAAAGATAAGATAAATGTTGCAGAAAAAGAAATATTTGAAGAACAAGGACTGTTGAGGGGGTTGGTGTAACGCTCTGAGCAGATGCAGATGATGGTACAAAGCCTCTCCTGCACCAGCAGGCAGCGATGTGTGCTCAGCTGAATGTGCTTGGTGTTGGCTTTGTGGTACCCCCATCTCCTGAGTGCTGGGGGAGCAGTTGCCTGCAGGGGCAGGGGGAGACCCCACTGCACCTTGCCAGGAGCCCCTGGGGGTAGGCACAGGGTGGTCATTGCTCCCCTTGGCAGTATTAAAGGGGCAGATTTGGAGGGAAAAAATGAAATGAAGGTGAGGTGGAAGGTGCCTGGGACAGTGCCGAGGGAGCTGCAGGTCTATCAGCTGCACGTGATCTCATCTCAGCACTGATGCTGCCCAGCCCCTCTGAGTGTCTTCACAGACTCCTGGTTTTTAAAGCCCAGGAGGAGTGTCAGAGCATCTAATCTAGAAAACAATATATCACAAGCCATCAGCTTTCACCCCGTTAACTCCAGCACTGAGCTCGGCAGCTCGTGCTTGGCTAAAGCGTGTCCTCCAGCAAGGCATCTGGTCTTGTCAGGGAGACAGGAACGTGTCACTTGTTCTGATAGTTTGTTCCAGTGGTTAATCACCTTCACCATTAAAAACTCTTGCTTAATTTCCAATTTGCATGTTTATAGCCTTCAGCTTCCCACCATAGAAGCCCTTTGCCTTGAGATTTTAGAGCTTTTTAGTAGCCTGCATTTTTTTCCTTTCATAAACTCTTCCCATGTTCTCAAACAGTCTTTTCATGGAAGCGCCTGGATGATGCACACCATGTGTCCTGTTGTCTTGTAGAGGAGCTGAAACCATAGGAGGGAACAGGAGGCTGGTGCATGCATGCAGCAGCCTTCCCAGAGATAAAAGATCTGTTTTCAAGTGGATTTTTTCATGTTTCCAGGTGAATTACTAGAGGGGAGAAGAGAAGAAGGTTCAGAGATTTTTGTTGTGTTGTTGGCTTTTCTTTTACTTTTTAATATCAGCTCAGAAGCTTTCAAAAACAACTGTAGTTTATATGAAGTTGGAAATTTTTAACTGACCCTGGCTAAACTCCACCCCCGCAGCAGCGGAAAGTGGCTCAGTGGCAGAAAGGGGAGGGCAGAAATATAGCTTGGGATTGCCGGCTGCGAAAGGCGAGGATGAGTTTGGGGGCTAAGAGGAGCTTGGGTGAATGGAGGAGATGCTGGTGAGTCAGTTGTGATGGTTCCTTAAAATTATGCAGGTTTAAGGCTGTTTGGGAGTGGAAAGGGTTTTTTATCCCCTTAGTGTGTGATGTGCTTGCCCTGGAGATACAGAGCTATTGAGTCATTGCAGTCCCCCCGGCAGTTTAAGCTGGGGATCAGCCGAGGCCATAGTTAAAAAATAACAAACAACTTTTGGGTTCAAAACTGTCCCACTGTGTTCTCACATGTTCAGCTTTCAGAAAGGAATTAGTATATTTTATACTTGACCTGGCATACTCAGCTCTTCCTTTCTGCCATGCAGAATTCAAAGGCAGCTGTGAAGCATCAGTTGTTTAGCAATGTGATGTATTTTAAAGTGACCTTCATCTTCTTTTTAATTTAAAATTTTCTGGAGAAGGTGGGGAAAAAAGCAGCACAAAACCATCTGAAGCTCCTATCACTTTGTAGTCCTCAAACCTGGAAGTTTGTTGCTCATGAAGTGCCTCTGTGGCACTACATCCACTAGGCTTGTCACTCAGATCTTGTTTTCTGCATTTCATAGGACTTTTTTCCCAGTTACATCTTTGAGTGCTCAAAATGGTCTAAAGTTTGTAAAGTCCTTTTACCCACTGATCACCATGGGGAACTTTATTACTAGTATCCCAACCCAGCATCCTACCAGGAAGGAGATCTCCGTTTTCTTGGTCATTGTCCGAAATATGGGGATATTTTCTTAAGGTTATGTCAATAAATAATCACTTTGAGCAGGAATGCCATGTATGGTGTGGTAAGGATGAGGGCAACATGTGGGTGTGGAGGGTCAGGGCAGAAAGTGGTCCCTGAGCACCACTTTTAGTCCGTACCTGTATGACCACCAACAAATGTGTAGCTGAATGAATCTCACATGCATGTGTGTACACTGAGGATTCAGGTCGCATGTTTGCAGTCCATATGGCCTTGTAAAAGGTATAATCTGGATGGATTAATTTGCTGAAAATATCATGTGTGTCAGTGCTGGGTCTGGCTTCTGATAAGTAGCCCTCTTCCCAGAAAGTCGGAGCACTCCTGTTTTCCAGAAGTAAAAGAAAAACTCTCAGAGGAAGCTTTAGGGCTCACTTGCACTCACAGCCCAATGACTTTGCATTACAGTCTGAGGAAATTTGGCTTCAGGAAATGGTCCGGTGTGTTTACTGCTCTGTGCAGGCTGCAGCAGGGGACTGGGAGCAGGGAGGCTCTTGTCTTTCCCTTCCTGCAATAGATCTGCTTATATATAGCCCAAATGCACCTTTCCATGTGTTTTGGGGGATTTGGCTATATTGGTATCAATAGTCAGAAAACACAAACTTCCTCAAAGATTTTCCTGTCTGGGAGGGGCTATTTTAGGGCTTTCTTTTAAGGCTGCTTATCCACCAGCACTGATTTTTCTCAGCCCCAAGGCGCCCTTCCAAGACCCACTTACGTTGGTTTTGTAGCTACAGAAAGAGCCATCTGCCTAAGCACACTCCCATTCCTGTGTCTTTTTACGCACCTGAGCTGAGATTGATTAAACGAGGCTCCTGTATTTTATTGCAGCAGCTTAAATCTTCACACCTCATTACAGAGCCCTGAATGTGCTCCCCTTCATCTCAGAGCTGCTCCTGATGCCAAAATGAGACTCTTTGGGCCCTTCAGACTTCCCTTTGATGCTTGGGCTCATACTGCATTTGAGATGCCAAGCTTTTGCACAAAATAAATTTAAAAAAAGATCTTTAAAGCTATTGTTAGCAACAGGGAATGCAGGTGATAAGCGACAAAGTGACTTAGTGCTCTTCCTAGCAGCAGGATTTTCCCAAAGCCACATGTCTGCAACAAAACACTTGACTTGTCTCCCCTTAACTCTACCGACTGCAAACGCAGAGATGGGGATTTAGTCCAGCTCAGTCACTCCCATGCCAGAGAGCACGAGCTAACCACGACCCTCAGCTGTTCCTGCCTCCCTGGGAGAGAGGGCAGGGACTAGTGCATGGACAGCGATGAAAGGAAAATGTACCAGAATAGCAATGAAGACTCTTGGGAAAGTTGGTTGTGTCCCCTGACTGATGCGTCATGGCCAGAGTGTGGAGGATCAAATAGCCCAGGAATTTCCCAGGTGATATTCAGGGTCTATTTGCTCTGCTCTTCCCTTTGGATCGAGCTAGATATTACACAGCCTACCTGAAAAGATAATGGGAATTGTTCAGCTCTGGGGAAAAAGAGATAATTTTTTCAGAAGTTGTTGCTCTTATTTGTCTTAGATGTTGTAAAGTTGCTCTGCCCAGGGACAAGCATCTTTAACACCATTACTTCATTTGATGAATTTTTAAAGGGTTTTAGAGTGAGCTGGGGGACTTTACAGCTACTGTTCCAGTTTCCTTACCATCTGGTTGCTTTATGGATTTTTCTATGTTTTCCTGTATTTTTTTAGCCGAGTTTCCTAAGAAAATGAATCTTACGCTGTTGTACTGCATGTGTGTGCTTTTCCACCCATGTATGTGTGTTTTCCCCCATTATCAGCTTGAACCCTCCACTCAGCCCCAGCCAGATCTGTGGGAGAGATGGACATCTCAATTTTACCGTCTCCCCATGTTCCCCCGCCAGCATCGTTTCTGCCTGGTCTGTGGGGCGCCTGTGGGGTGGTAGCTGCGGGGCTGGTCAGCATCCAGGGCAGGGACCTGTTAGCCCAGGTCACATACAACCTGCTGGGCAGCAGCCAAATTACAGCTGAGTAGAGAAGGGCAATACACGGTATAGGTGTAACAGCCAGGCGGTGCGGATGATGTTGTTTGTTATGTGCCTGAGGCTGTAAAACCAGGATCAACTTCTGGGCATTATTTTGTGTGGCACGTAGGAGAAAGGTTAGCAAGAAAGCTTTTCCAAATTGGTAACTACCAAGGGAGATCCTGGATCAATGCATATTGATCCTGATTCTATCTTCTTGACTGATATTTAAGCTAAACCTTCCAGTTTAATAGTCATGTGGATTTTCAATTGGGTCTGCAAGCCTTTTTAGAAAACATATCACAAGAGCTGGTGAAGAATGCAAACCAGAGTGAGTGTAGACATGTGAGCATCGTGTAACTGCCTTTTTTTCCTGACGGGAAATTGCTTACGAACATCTTATAAATTCCACAAATGTGGTTGTGCTGAAAGGAAAGAGCCAGGCTGGCAGTGCTGCTGCCGGGCGTTACGGGGGATGTAACCTGCTGGTGAGCTTGGCACAGAGACTGAAACCTTGGCAAGGTACCATGGTAACATTTCCATATACATGTTTATGGGTTCTTTGAGGGCTTTTTGGTTAAATGTCAATGTTTTCATGATATTATTCAAGGAGATTTCATTGCTCCAAAATCCCACTATGCCTTTGAAAACTGCTTTCAGTTTGCATGTTGCTCAGTAGAAAATGTGTCTGTCTCAACTGCTCAGAGATGGAGAGCAAAGCTCACTGCATAGCTGCCTGTTCGGAGGCTTGTTGTATAGCTCTGTAAAATGGGGCAAGACCAGGGCATCTTCCCCATTCCCACCTGGAGGAGGCAGGTGCACATCGCTGCAAATTGAACACAATGAAGGGACAGAAAGCTGTCGGCACCCTGTGCTCTGGCACCAGCACCTGCTGCTGAGCGAATGCCTGGGCAGAGCATCACCATGGTGTGGGATGGAGCCCATCAGCACTGGTTCACTTAGGATTTGAGTTTACCCAGGGGCTCAGCTGCTACTGGATGGAGCAGCCACAAGCAAGCTTAAGGTTACTGTGTTTCTAACACAGACATTTTGGCTAAATTAAAAATGAGCCTGGACTGATCTTTTTCCCAGACAGGCATCAGGCACCTAAGTATTTCGATTAAGCTCTTATATACGTTTCAACATAGGGTACTTTGCAAAGGGTACTTTGCAAAGTGTGGTGCTTTTCTTTATGAACTCACCTACATGCCACACCTTGCAATGACCATTTTTGCCATTTTCTGCCCCTCGTGCAGGCTCGGTTTTGAAAGCAGACTCCCGTCTGCAGGATGCTGAGCGCTCCTGAAGCGTGGCTGCACATCCTTGTTTGGACATCTGGTGCTGGAGCTGCTGCTGGTCTGGTTTTGAGCATCTCTTCTTAGGAGGGAGGCTGAGAGCTGCTGAATTCCAGAAGCTCTGCATGGTTTCCATTGAATAATATTGCAGTTAAAAAAAATTAAAAAAAAAAAAGAATATATATACACCCAGGAAGTATAATTTAATCCAGGATCTCTCACTGTAGGATATTATGGATGCCCCCCCCCCCCCCCCCCCCCAATACTGAAATGCATTACAGGATCACAGGTAGGAGCTGATTTTAAGCACTTCAGCCCACAGGGAAGATGCATTGTCCTTTTTTTTTTTTAAATGATTGTATAAATGAAGGCACAGAAAACAATTTCAGAAATGTTTTAGTCCACCTAAATCCACAGCTTGCAGCTACTCCGACCGTGGGTGAGCTCAGGGAGTGTGAGGGCTGAGCTGCCTTCGCCCAGGAGCCGGGGCAGGTGGGTGCTGGCATCAGCCCCCAGCCCCATGGGCTCATCGCATGCTGCATGTGCAGTGCAAGCTCACCCTGCAGCTCTGCCTGGGCTGCTGCAGGTGTTAGATTTAAATCTCTTTAATTTGACAGGGTTTTGAAAATCAGTGTAATTGCTTTTACATTGGGCCTGTGATTATTGAGAGAAAACACGGATTGACTGCTGCCTGAATACTTTGTGATGGGACTGGAAGCTAATGAGGATGGTGCAAAGGGCTGGACGTGTCTCTCCAGCCCTGCTTGTTGGGACCCAGAGCGGTACCAAACCTGGCATCGCCTGGGTGTCTCCCTGTGGGTAGGTAAAATTCCCGTCTTAGAGCAGAGCAATATGTCAGAGTGAGCAATATATCAGAATGAAATACATTAATTGGCAAGTGGTGGGAAATTACAGATATGCTTAATGAAAAAGAAAACCTTGTTTACAATTTCTAATGTGCTGCTGAAGAAACTGGCTCCCAAATAAAAATACTTAAAATTATGGTTAGGATTTATTTACATAATTACTGCGAGAGAAATTCTAGGTACATGCTAAGCAGTGCAAGAGAAACCTCATGGCTGTTCTTTGCTTTCCTGTGTCTCGAGGTTAGTTTGCTCTTGGTGAGTCTATCAAAGCTTTTACTAACTCAGTGAGGCAAGAAGGCATTTGTTATAAAATTAATGTATATATAGGTATATATATATTTGTTTTATTGACTGTGGTAGGAACATATGGCTGAGTAAGAGCCAGATCATCCTTGTAATTGTAGTGTTGGCTGGAGAACGATTCAGTAGGTGGCACTTATCTCTGTATGGCAAAGCAAGCTGATGTCCCAGCGTGAAGGTAGTGAGAGTGCCCTTGGAGTTTGTTTCCAAGGGTCTGTGTCCCCCCACTGGTGCGAGGGAAATCTGCCAACGTTGCCATATAAATTTGTATTAATGGTCCGTTCCAAACCATACCACCCAGGGTGTCCTGGCCATCTTCCAACGCCTGTGGAGACCCTGGGCCGGATCCTCGGCTGATGTCTGGGTGGCTCTGCTGATTTATATCTGCTGAAAACGTACAGTGTAAAATGGAATACGCCCATGATGGGGCTGTGCTGATTGAAACCAGCCAAGGGTATGACAAATCTTCCTCTTAATATTTCAATTGACTTTGGCAAACTTGCCTCTTTCTTGTGTATCCTAAATCAATGTGTAAGTGCTGCTGACAGTAATTTCCACTTTTGTCTGTGCAGATGGCTGCCCTTCACTAGGCTGCGGTGTTTATACCTGCTAAGTTTGCAAACACTTTTCTGCTACAGCCTCCCATTGAGCAGTATTTTTCTTAGCTGTCATAGTTGGTGAGATGAAAATGTTCTTTGTTGGGCCGTGCTGGAATGTGAATTTTCTTCTTTCAGCGAGGGCCACCGAAGTCTGGAGCCGAGGCATCGGTGTGACGTGCATGTTGCTCAGTGCAGATGCTCTGGGCCGCGGGTCTGAACCACCTTTGAGGTCGAGATGCTCCAGAGCAGGGCCTGAGAGATGGCATCCAGACTGTTGCATGGCTTTGAAAGCCACGCTGCTGGATGCTATGACTTTTTAATTGCATGTCAGTGACCCCTATGCGCTATATAATTACTATGAAATAACAAACCTCTAGGCTGAAAGCTACAGTATGAGTTCTAGAGACTCCTATTATCCTAAGGCACTGCTGCTCTGTCTCTGCTAGCTCTTGTGCGGCATAAAGAAAAAGCTGCTGCTTTTTTGTTTGTTTCTTTAGCTCATGTCTTAGACACTAAATATAATCTGCTATCCATCAGTCATGCACCCAGCTCCAGTGCGCGTCCCTGGTGTAGGGTGCTTTCGTCTAGCTACTCTTTCAAGGCAAGCTATTGTACTGTTCAAGTAAAGCAAAACCAAATAATTAAAATTACCTTTTCTCTTCCCTTTTCTCTTGTGCCCAGGGAGAAGATGCCATTCCACCATGTAACAGCTGGCTTGTTGTACAAAGGCAACTACCTGAACCGCTCACTCTCCGCTGGCAGCGACAGTGAACAGCTAGCGAATATCTCGGTGGAGGAACTGGATGGTGAGCGATGTCATTCTGGTTTTCCAAAGGGGGCTGGGAATGGGGAAAGGCTTTTTTTCACCTTTGCTGTAGCGTTGTCATGCAATAACCAGAGGTATTCTCCTCGTGAAGCGAGGAGCAAATGGCAGGTCAGAAGTGAGATGGCTCAGAAGATCGGGGACAAAGAAAAGGTCCCTGACCAAGGTTATGTTGAGAGCTGTAGATTGATTTTAGCCTCAGATGTTGTCCTTCTGCCTAGAAATAAGGCAGCTTTTTGAAAGAGTAAGGCTACTTTTTATGGGTAAAACTTAGCAAGAGAAAAAGTTAGGCTAATATCTTTTTATAAAGGAGTCTTTAGCCCTTCCTGGGAACCTGCAGAGCTGAAACTTGTCATCCTAGGAAGTCTTCTCATTTGCTTTGTGGCCTTTCAAATGTGGGGCTTCTCTCTGTGTCTCAATATAACAAGATGCACGGAGGTTGCTTGTGACTTAAGAAGCCAGAAAGAGCTTTAAAACTCCCTTTTCCAGGTCAGCGATTGAGAGCACAGACCGGCCTCAGGCTGGCAAAGGCTATCAGGAAGGTTGTCCGCATCTGCTGCCTGCAGGATCCCATAATTTCCTCCCTAGAAGCTGGTTGCTGCTAATCCCTTCTGCCCTGCAGACAGGATGTGAGGCCAGGTAGCCTCCCAGTCTGGTTCGTGGTGGGAAGGTCTCTTTCACGGGCAATTTGTGGCTCACCAGGGTCATTTCTAAGCAAAAGTTAATATTGTTGACAGCTGGTCTTTGAGGGCTGTGGAAAAAATTGAAGCTCTTGGTTTGCTTCCCAGTGGACATTTGGTACAAGCCATGATCATAATCAGTAGTCTCAATGGAGAACTTGATGAGGAAGCAAGCAAGGGAACGGTGCAAGGTGGAAATGGTCCTTCCAGGACAGATTGGAGATGTTTTGGCAAAACAGAAGGCCAACATTTCTGCTCACCCTCCCCCTTTTCACCTGTGCTTCGGTAAATCAGACTTTGGATTTAGTTTTGCAAGCCTTGCGTTATCTTAAGTAGAAGCAGTGTTTTCTGAGTATTTGTAACTGCTTCTCTTCTTCCTAATGAATATGTGGTGAAAGCAGCTCGGGTGAGAGATGCAACACAAGAAACCACTTTCAGTGCAGCTTAGCTGAGAGCCCAGGAACTTGAGGCCTGCAGAGGCACCTTCTGGGCTCTTCTTCTGAGTTACAGGAGCTTCACTTGAAGATTCAAATTGGTGAGCAGAACTGGCTTAGCTTCTGTGCATCCTCTAGATGCAAGTTATGTTGCAAGGTAAAGCTTAGCTGTTGTCCCTATTCAGGACGGCAGGGGTTGGCTGAGCAGAGAGGAAGAAGTTGGATGAGGTCTTGAGGTTTGTTTCAAATGCAGAGAACACGGGTTTTTCTGCTATGCCTACCCTGATTAGAGCATGTCTGCTGTAATTGCCTTTGAGATTTGCAGATAATTGTCAAGAGCTGATTCAAGTGGCATCAGGGCTGCAACCTACTGTCAGGGCCATCCCATTACACAAGGGAAACTTGTCCTTGATTTGTTCCCCTGCTGTTTGCATGGAAATAGTCTGTGGCTGGACATGGGCAGGAAGCCCAGCCTCATTTCCATCCTTCACATGCCTCCCTGCTGCCAGCCCTAGCCACGCTTGGGCAGTCTGTGGGTTTGGTGAGCCCTCTCGGCATCTCTTTCCCACCGGTGGCTCTGGGGTGGGAGCACCAGCTGTGGGAGGCAGCAGAGCACAGCCCCATGGCCAGACCTGCCTGCCCCATGAGAAACCAGCACTGGAGAGACTGTGGAACGTCTCCATTAATTAACAACAAATGAAGTGAATTAGGTGTAGAGGAGCCGTCTTTTGAGAAGGCAGTAGCCGAGTCGCTGCTAATGCAAGCGCTGCATCCATTTAATGTGGTCGGTGCTCCATTATGACTGTGCTATTGAATTGGAGAGCAGCAAAGTTCATTCATCTCTGTTCCCAAAGAGTATCCCCTCGTTCTTCAGAACGCTCAGGACTCATTAACTAGTCATCCATTTATTCTCTGGCTGCTAAGCACAGGCTTCTTGTTAGGATTTAGTTATATATTTTCTGACAGCCTTTTTCTTTACAAACACCTATTTTTTGAGGTCTTTGCATCTTTGCCATGCAGATATGCCCCAGTTCTTAGCCTAGCAGAGGTCAACCTCAGGCCATTTTTTCCCACCTGCAAACACGGGAGTGGTACCAAATTGATTCTGGCTAAAGCCAGAACAGCGTAAGAAGCTGGAGATACTTTTCTGTGTGCCAGCTACCAGAGTACAGCCTAGCCACTGGAAATTATATATGTATTATTAGGTCAGCAGTCACCGTCTTACTGTGTTTTGTCACTAATACAAGATCAGTGCCTGGGTACACTGGTAGCTGGTGAAGGAACCACTGTTCACTGCCCAAACCCAAAACAGAAATAGCCTTTCTCTGTTTAAGCATAAACTATCTCAGGGTGAGTAACAAAATGTTCTTCCTTGAGAAGTTAATGTCAGTGTATGGGAGCTTTGTGGATATATCAAGCTGTGATAGCTTGATGCCAATAACATATTTGCATTTAATCTTGCAGGCTGGGAAAGAAATGGCAAATTCGTCTTGGTTTCTTTTTCAATGAGATTTTGGTCCCAAGGGAGTTCCAGGCTATTGAGGAATTCCAGTCACACATATTAAATTATTAAAGGTTTGAAGCTGAGGAAGTCGGTGGGAATTTCCTATAATGCTCCTCTGCGCTTAAGGCTCCAACAAGTGCCTGATCTATCAGGTTTTTTCCAGCAGTATTTTTTTTTTTTCCCCACGTCTAGCATTTCATGTCTCAGCACCATTCACTTTGGGAAGGGTTTCTGCAAATGAGGACTCTGGGATGCTGCAGGGCGAAGGAGCTGTGTAGCCTGTCTGGAAAGCAGCATGCCTCCCCCTGCACATCCCTGCAGTGAATACTGACCAATACTCTGTGTTTGCAGCCTGTGGGTGATGGGTGAAGGATAATATAGAGATCAGGACATGAAAAATATTTCTGATTTCATGTAAGGGGGAAGTCCAGAATATCTGAGCACCGTTCAGAGCACTGTGCTTAGGGTGCTGCTCTGCCTCATCTCCGACCGCTTCTTTTTCTCCGAGGAAAACTTTTCTGACTTGCATCAGCCATCTGTCAACTTTAACTCCGCTCAGTCTTTTTCCATCCTGCTTTAAATACTATGCTGGCAGCAAGGAAAGAGGCTGGAGAGATAGCAGGTCACTCTGCTGATGGCTTGTCTATTCCTAGCAGCGGTGTTTGCTATTTGCAGTTCTGTAGTAGCGCGAGGGTTTTTAGAAGCTGTCACCGTCACAAAGGGAATTAACTTGCAGAAAGCTATATTAGGCGATACTTAACTTCGTAACATCAAGTAAATGTCGAAGTTGGAAGTGGCAGGCCATCCATAACCTGTCTCTTAGGGACCGCGAAGTACGGTGGGGTCTTGGATAGATGTTATTGCCATATGCTTAGTGGTTTCTATGCATGAAATTATAAATTAAGGCAGGGAGGAACTGTTTTACATATAGATTTTCTGGCTATTGTTGGTTGACATAAAATTGTGGCACAGTTTGTGCATACTCTCTGGTTTCCACATCCCTTTTAAAACCAGATTTTGTCTTCACATTACGAACTGCTAGGGAGTATTTTTAATAAAAAATGGTGGATGGAAATAATCATGTCAAGCTTGAGTCATCCACCTCCATAGGCACTATCTAAAGGGTATTGTCAGGAGGTAAAAACATTTCCATAGTAGGAATCTGACAAATTTCACCTGAAGGGAGGCACATGCATTCTAAGTAGGATTTGCAAAAAAGTGTCTGTGAAATGCATGCTAGTCAGTGCTTAGCAGAGAAAACCCAAATGTGAACCACAGCAGCAGCTATTTGTCCAGAAAGACATTACGATAAATCCTTACCTGACCCAGATTCCTTTGAAATCGGCAGTGCCTGTGCAGGAGGAAATGTTGCTGCATGGCAGCAGGACAGCTATTGGCATCTGGTGGCTTAGGCCATGTAGCCCCTGCCCCAGTGGGGTCTGTGCTATCTACAAGGCTTTTTCTAGGCTGGGAGATTATTTTTTTTTGTGTGTGTGTGTTGTAGACATCAAACTGGTCGGCTTGATGCAGTCCTTAAGGTTGAGACCCAGAGTGGAAAGGCCAGTGCATGATTTTGCCTGCCTAAACTGGAGATGTCAGCAGAGCAACGCATAAAATGGGGGGCAAAGCTGCTGGCTGCGGGAGCTTGGGGTGCAATAGCCTTCAAAGAAGGAATCTGGGGGCTTCCCTCACCAGGGGACTTTTCTGTTGTTGGAGATTATACATGACATTGCAGGACATGCTTTACCTGCTTCTTCTCAGCAACTTCCCTTCTGTCACCTGCAGAAGCTCTTAACTGGGTCACTCTTCCCTGGGCTCCTGTGTAAAAGTCAACCATGAGCGGCTTCAGGGTAGACTGGGAAACAGCTCTTGGAATAATTTAAAGGGCATGGTTAAATGATGCCCCATATGGATTTTAAATTAACAGTTGCCTCCCGCATGCCAATAATGCAGGCAGTGAGGCAGTGCCAAATGGCTTAAGGTGTGTTGGGGCTGGTTCTGGAGTCCCAGCAGCACGAGTGGTCAGTCATGGGGTTGGGGGTATGCTGGGTCCCTGCTGGGACACACACCGGGGAAATAATCCCACATTACATACACCGCCATGCCATCCTAGCCCTCCTGTGAAAATAAGGCCCAAATCAGGAGTGTTTACCCTCTTGTGCATGTCTAATATGATGGTCCTTAGATGTTGTAAGTCCTGGGAAGGGAGGGACCGTGATGCTGCAGAGCACTGTCACTGTGCAGTCTCATTTTGGGGGGTGTTATTTAACAGCAACCCTTGCGAGCCATGAGGACTGTGGCTGATCCAGATCCTAGTTCAGTCCTGAATTACCAGAAAGGCTTGATAAACAGTTCCTTGCTTGCTGGAGAGTCGGGGCTACTGTGTGACTGCTCGTATCTCTCTCCAGGTGTTGATTTTTCTCTGGGTCTGCTTGTTTGCTAGCAGAGATTTTAATGCCGCTGATGGGTGCAGAAGGTAAAGGGGCAAGCAGATTCCCTCCGGCCTCAACAGCCAGCTGGCTGTGCTGTGTCGGTGGCTGAGACTGATTATCTTTGGTGTCCCAGGTGAGATCAAACGGTGTTTTGGAGAAGCAATGTGCTCGAGGAGGGAAACCCAGGGGGGAGAGTCATTAGTCACTTGACTGACTCATGTAGCAGCAACAGGCTGAGTCTGCTCTGTTCGGCTTTTTGTCCATGGGAAGATAAAAGCACTTGGAAAAGTAGAAAGAGAATCAAGGAAGAAAGAGCATTCTGCTGGTGAGGAAGGAGTTGCAAGCATGTTCCCCTGGGATATGAGACGTAGCAAGAGGGAGCGTGCAGTGGGTACGGCCACCCCGGGATGCTCCGCGCGTGGGTTGGTGCATGGGTCTCCAAGTCCATGCTTCAGTGTAAGCACTGCGAGCAGCCTGTTAATGAAGTGGATGAAACTGTATAAAGCTCATTTTCCCTCTTGCAGAGTTCTTTTTAAAGAGAGGTTTATCCACAGTGTCTCTGCTGTGAGTGATCATGGCTGGACATTGAATAATTTATGTCTTATATTGGGCTTTAATGGTGTTTCATGTCTCTGAATACAAAACTGTGGCATCACTGTGCAGATTCTTCTGTGGACAGACGCAGCTGTATCTCTCACTTCTGCTGTGCTCCTTCTGCTATTTTTCCAGTTGCATATTTTAATTACGGTGTGGGTTTCCTTGGGACTCGGTAGTTTCGAGTATGAAGTAGCCTTCATTTAAAAATCATAAAAAACAGCGCAGTACTAATGTTCTGCAGAGTGCGACTTTATCACAAGGTGCACGTTTGCTCCAGAAAGTGTGTGTCCAGTGGAGGAGCGGAGTTGCTGATGGAGAAATTGTGGCTACCTGTCCCAGGCTGCGTGCTGGCTTAGCCCTGATGAGGTACAAGGGAGTTCACCCAGGGAGAGATTGATAATTATAATTCACTGTGGTCTGCCCCAGCCTCATTAGCATTCTCTATATGTCAGCACCGGCTGGAGCAGCTGGCAGATGCAAGGTCCCTGCCCCGCTGCCGTGCATCTGGGAGGGCTCAGCTCCCCTGCGCTGGATTTGGGAAGCCTTGCCCAGAGCAGCAGCGAGGTCCTGTGTGCCGCAGACAAACAGATGTCCATCCATCCAGCCGAGCTTTTGCTCTTGGCCTCCAAGGAAAGCTGTTTTTTTCACTGGAATTAGTGGTACTTTCCACCCCAAAAAAACAATGATGTTTGGACACCCAAAGTGGCTGAGCACAGGGAGGACTGGCTCCTCCGATTTCACCAGAGAAGAAGACCATGTGTTGAGGGGTTTGGCTGCTGAGTTGCCTTAGGGGTCATTGAGGCTTGAAGATCAGCACTGGGTTTCCTCCAGCACTAGAGACCCTCAGCAGAAAGGCGGCAGAAAGCTATGGACTGGGGGATCAACCCCAAAACAGCCAGTATTTCCACCCTCCGACACTTTACAGCCCAAGCCCTACACAAGGCGCCAGTACTTTGGCAGGTTGATCCCTAGGGAGACAAACATTTTGGGGGCTACAGCCTTGGGAAGGGCTTGGAGACGCTCTGTTCCCTCTATGCAACACCCCCTCTGCCAAGGGGGGATGTGTCACCTGTACTCCCTGCCCCCAAAATACAAGAACAGACATCAGCATCATCTCTGAGGAAAGAGTCCTTACAGCAAAAGAGTATAAATAAAATGAGATTGGCTGCCAACAAATTAGAATTACAGGGACACCATCTGGACAACAATTAAAGAGATTGTTTGAACTCCAGCAATGCTGACATAGTTATAGGAGTTGGCTGGCACAAGCACGTTACTAGTGGTGGATATGGAGATATCCTTGGTCAGAGGCTTGAGGGCTTCTGGCATATTGCAGTGGAGAAGGAACCTCTTCAAACTGGAAGAAGATGGTTTTGGGGAGAGGGATGTAGACTGTGTCTTCATCCAGCTCCTTCTAAATCTGCCGGTTTTGTCTCTCACTGCAGAGATAGATGCTGCCGAGGCTTCGGTGCTCCCTGACATGCTGTGAGTCGCGCCAGGCTGATGCTCCTTGCAGCCGTTACGGATGCTGCCCATTCACTCCTGAGCCCGGCTCTCTAACTTGCTGCCTGCGTCGCCTCAGGCCATGGGAATGGAGCAAATTCAGATCAAGAGCTAAACATGCTTTAAAAGGCATTTAAATCTTGCTGTGACACATTTATACAAATTTTAATACGGATTTTTAATTTTTTATGCAAGCTTCTAAGCTGGATCATTAATTTTACAAGTTCCTTCAATCCCTTGCCTTAAACCCCCAGCATTAGCAAGTTACTCCTATTCTGCTAAGTGTTTCTGTGTGGACTCAGGGGTCTCATCCTTACCTACTACCTTGTTCTGCAAATGTCCCCCTAGGCAGTGACAATCAGCTGTGCATGGGAGGTCGGGGGCCAGGGTAGGGTGACTGCAGCCCACACCTGTAAGGACATGGCACGCACCCTGGGAGTGGAAGCAAAGGAGCATTTAGTGCCTTTGTCATCCCACGTCATCCAGGCATGGGAGAGCTGTGGATACAGCAGGATATTGGGGTGTTGTACCCTTGTCTGCATGTGCAGCCAGGTGGCCGCCTCCGAGCACACATTTTTGTGCTGGTCCAGCTCCCAGTGAGCTTGTTTGGGATGCGGTCAATCTGTCTGGCGCATCTTTCCCTAGCAAAGGGAGACATCAATTTCTGACCCAGGTCTGTGGCTTTTAAGGCTGAGTGAGGCTGGCAGTGCCGCGGGAACAGAGATTTTTGTCTGAAGCAGCCTGGGAATGTCTTCCCCACCCTGGAAATGGAGGTGGTGGTGCTTCTTTTTTGAATTGGGTGGGAATGTGTCTCAGCTGTCTGGCTCCTTCCCAAGCTGCAGGGCCAGGGCACTGGGAAAACCTCAGCTCTGTGGAAGGCACAGCAGCTCTGGGAAGTCAAGCAGTTAGTCCCCGGCGGAAAATTACTCTGACAAGCCATTTCTTGTCATTTAACTACACAGACAGAGGCATGAACCTGGACTGGGGCCTGGGTTTAAGCTGCCCTAGACATCCCCTCCGTGGCGCTGAGTGCCAAGGAAATGGCTCGCTATTTATTTCATTTCCTGGGGCCTCCTTATCGGCGCTGGGCTCGGGGGCTGATGCATGGCTTGAAAAAGGTCCAGACAGGCTGTCATTAGAGTCAGTCAGAAGACGGATGGCTCAGCGTGCCGGTGCATCCCAGCAGCATGGACTGGAGCGAGAGGATCTGGGTGCTGGCATGGATGGTTGCAAAGCGCAGGAGCAGGATGGACCTGAGGGTCTCATGAGCGCTGCCAGGTCTCTGGCCACACAGACAGTGTCTTAGAGCTAGTCAACATTAAGCTTCGCAGGTCCCTGCTTTAATTACCATGATTTTCAATACTTAAGGATTTGGAGGTTAGCGTGATGCTCTGCATGCTGTGCACGTGCCCTTTTTGTGGTCATGATGTTATGGACTGTCGGGTGTCCCTGTGAGTTGTGGAGACCGATACTTTAGCCAGGCTGTGCTTATTCGCTGTGTCTTTCAGAACATCAGCTTTAATCAAGTCACAGCAAACCATAAGCAAACGGAATCGATTCCCTTGCCTCCATCAGTGCAGCCACCTCACCAAAGAGCAAACATCTGCACTGCGTCTATGTGCTTTCTATAGAGGAACATTCAGAAATAGGTTTGCCTCCTAAATAATGAGGTTTAGGAGTTAGATGCAATTATGGAGGACTCCAGATATCTATTTTTAGTTCGTCACTGGGATGTTTGAGCCTTCACTCATCTTTTTGTGCCTCAGTTTACCTAACAGCCATGATACTTGTGAAGGGGGAGAGGAGCAATACAACCGCCACTGCTTGGGGTGCTGCAAGACCTCTGGGTCAAGCATTATCTGTGGGTCCTGCTCCCCATGCACAATGGCTTTGCTTTGACTCCCCAGTGGCTGTACCACAGTCCCTGTGGCCATGAATGAGTGCAGGGATGATTGGTGCAGAAGGGTACTGTCTTGGCACAATGCTGCTGCAAAAATGACAGGGAGAAAAACTCAGTGATTCAGAGAGGGTTTCACCTGGCTTTTTTGAACATTTTTTTTTTTCAAATGCCATGCAAAGCAATGCAATGTCAAGGTTAGTGCTCCTGGCCTCGGTTTGGCTGTGGTGGCATCTGCTCGGTGGTAGCAGACAGCATCCTGGTCCTGCTGTGTTCCTGGGCAGCAGCCATTGCCCACAGCTGCTCTTCATGAGCCTGCTCTGCTGTGCTTCGCTGACAGGGTTTGTGGTCCCTGTCCTCTTGCCCCTGCTTACAAGAAAGTGCATTTATCTTCCTGAGGACAAGACCAGCTTGCTTGGCAGAGTGAGAGGTCGCTTAGCAGGGTGCGAGTCCAGATGAGGGAAGCAGATGACAGTAATGCCGGGAATTAAACCATTAGACCTGGCTGCCTTCTCCTGCTGGCTGGAAATCTTGGTTTCCCAGTTTCCCTTGCCCAGTGGTGGGTCCTGAGACCATCTCAGCCCTAGCTGAGATGAGAAATAGGTGCAATGCAAAGGCTGGTCTTATTAAATGAGCTGTGCAAGGATGCTCCCTCCCAGGATCTGCAATGGGCGGTTTCCCTAAAAGTGGGAGGTGGGATGGGCAGGAGAGAAGGGGCAGCAGGGGAGGGACATGGGGTAGTGGTACAGCAGCAGGACAGGGCAGGATGGGTGCTGGGCAGGAGGGTGCAAGAGGGGGCAGGAGGCAGAGTTTGGAGCTGGAGAGGAGGTGAGAGAATGGGCAGCTGTAGCCAGTGCTGGATTTAGTGTTCCCAGAGCTAAACGAGCTGGCAGCCAGAGCCATGTGCAGCAGTTGTCAGCTTTTGCAGGACCCTGTGGTCACAGCCAGATGGGGACAGGGGGACGGAGCAGGAGCCCAGTGGGGAAGCACTGCTTTTTCAGCTTGACTGGCTTTGGTGACATCAAAGAGGATCAGTACATACTCTTTGAAGTCAGACTTAACTGCTCCCTGCGCAAACAAAGGGGTGCCGATCTCCCAGGGTGACCATGACGCTCAGAGGAGCTGGATGCTGCACAGGACTGCAGCTAGCGAGGGCCAGGCAGGTACAGCGATGCTCCTGGGCATGCTGGTGAGGCACAGTGAGACCTCAACCACCTTTGCTTTTCCACTGTGACATTTGATGTCAGAGACATGTCCAGGAGCACAGGGCATGCAGCAAAGCTCACCAGACCCAGGCAGAGAGCGGTTGTTCATGAAATGCTTTGTGAGCCTTCAGTGCCAGGGCAGCCACTGCAGGGGAGGGTGCATGGGCTGAAATCACTGCAGTTCCTAAGGCTGATGCCAATCTGGCTCGAATTATCCACTCTCCAAGTGAAATGAGTTAAAACTATGCTGGGTTTTTTGCAGACTAAGGTCTGCTTATGTTGGAGGGTGATGCTGCTCCACACAGGGCTGTGCTCCCAGTGCAGCAGAGAGGGATCAGCCAGGGGCTCTCGGGAACACCGTGCCCCTTGCACCATGTGCATTTGTGGAGGATGAGCTGAGCCAGGACCTTGCTGTCTGCCTTGGTCTCGCATTCATCTCCACACTGGACAACCGCACCCTGGATCCAGCTGAGGGGACCAAAAGAGAGGATTGTGGTGGTGCTGTTGGGACCAGCAGCAAGATCTGTGTGAGCATCACATGAAGCAACTCTCAAAATGAGTTGCGACATGAAATCGCGGACGTCGGTGTCCTTGGGGACCAGCTATACAAAGTCCTGGCAGCATTCAACAGAGGGAACAGTAGATAGGACTGAACGTCTGTCTGGAATTTTAATGGGTTTGACAAGTAGTGAGCTGCTCAGCCCCACACTATGTCCTGTCTGGAGCCCAGGTGCTGCAGGCAGCACTGAAACCCTTTGCAGCAACAACCACAAGATAAGTAAGAGCAAGAAAAATAACTTTCAGAAACATCAGTATTTGGAATTTTCAATCTTTAGTATTGCACACAATCTTTCTTAAAATGTTTCCTTTATTTTGGTAAGAATTCTTAAAAAAAAAATATGTCAAAAAACTCCAAAACCTTGGTAGCGAAAGATATTTATGTCTCATGTTCCTGAATGCACACCATTAGGAGATCATTTATGAAAAGTCCCTTTCTAAATAAGCCATTAGAACACAAGCCTATTAGCAACATGTGGGATGAGGCAGTATTTTGTGTTTTAGGATTATTCTTTTGGGCAATTTCTATTTAATTTGCTAGGAAACACAAATCTCATTATTTTTCTTTCAACTAAATCTAATCCAGGGCATGAGATTTTGTGAAAAGGTTTGGATGAGGAGGGGAAAGAAATACGGCTGTGTAACTGATTGTAATTGCTATTACTTCCCGAAGGTAAAAAAGATTTCAAGCATTTTTTTCCTCAGCAATTCTTCATGTTTGCACATGAGTAAATTGCGCTTTGCAGGGACACAGTAATTTCTGCCTTTGAAATGTGAAACTGTGTTTGCCGATGTGTCTGAAGGATGAAATGTCCATCACAAGCACTTAAATGTGGCTTGTCACTGCTTTGTAAATTTGATTCCAGTGTTGCAGAAAGGAAAATGAGAAAATAGAGATGGTGTTGGAGGATATTGCTGAAGCAAGGTTGTCTCCTGCTTTGCCCCTCGGGGAGGTGGATGTGTGATGGGCTCAGGGTTCCCTCTGTAAGTGCAGGAGGTGACGTTGTCCCAGGCTGCACAGACTGGAGGCAGCCAGTCCGTGCCTCTGGGGCTGGCCATGGCAGAGCAGCCAGGACAGGCGCTGCCTCCCAAACAGCTGTGCAAATATGGGATTGTTCAGTTCACTAGCAGTTAAAAAAAAACCCAAACAACCACAAACAACCACAAATAAGGATGGGGATCCATTTCAGTTTTAGCCAAACCAGCACATTTTCAATTTTGCATTTTTTTCCCCATGAATCAGAAGCTGGGGGAAAAATTAATCTATTCCAAAACAAAGTGTTTCGTTTAGAGTTTGAGCTTTTCAATTTATCTCTGTTCTGAAGGTGTGGCAAGCTTGTAGATTTTTGACTCCCCGAGTCACGTGCTTCCATTACGAGAGTCAAACCAAAACATTTTGTTTCCACAGGAGGCTGGACAGGCAGCTCGTGCAGCCGCTGCGAGCTGATGAAGTGTTTCAGAGAGGCTGAATCTGTGTTTTTGGTGAAAGAACTTCAGGAAAAAAACTGTATTGTGGTATTTCTTCTCCAGCCAAGGCAACGACAAGGTGCCGTGGTGGGGCAAGAAGGAGGTTTGGGCAGGGACCCGCAGCGATCCCTCCCATCCTGACCAAGTTGCAGAGGATTCCCCAAACCAGTGGCATCATGACTGAGCCACCTTGAGACTTTGTGTCCCTGGGGTCTTGTTCCTTCAGTGCAGCCATCCTACAGATGCTTTCTCAAGTGCTTTAACTGCGTTGTTGATGAGCTGCCGTGAGCTGAGCCTGGTCTGCTGGCGAGCCCACAAGGAATGGGCGGTTCAGCCCAGCAGTGCTTCTGAGCAGTAAAAATATACAAGGTTTGGTTTGGATGGAGACACAAAAAGAAGGCACGCTTTCCCCCTGCCCACCCTATTTTGGGTCTGTTGAAGGGGTTAGGTAGCTAATGACTTCTTCAGAGTTCATTCCAGTTGCCTTCCAGGCTCGTTTCTCAATAGCTTTATTTCGCTATATTCCCCATCTTCTTTTTTTTTTTTTTTTCTCTCGCTCTCATTTTTCACAATAAAGGGTGGAATATACAAGCTGAGGAAATGGAAGCAAAGCAAATAAAGAGGCTGGTTAAACACAGAGCTCCGGAGAGAGGTTCTGGCTGGCCTCAGGCTTTCCTGCTGTCCTGCACTGAGGTCCGGCATTTTCTGCCTGCCCTTTTTTTTCGCTCCGATAATAGCAAACAGGAGATGTGCTTTGGTTTCTGTGACTCCTTTCAGTAAGGGTAAGGCTTATGTGTCCCTTTAGGGGGAGAAGGTCACATCATAAAAATGCAGAAGGATATTGGATTAGACAAGCAGCCTCTCACTTAAGCTTGGATAATGATAGGCTTATCATTAGCTCTTCTGTGGTTTTGGGTGGTTTTCTGAGCAAGTGATTGGAGGAATTTTCCTGCAGGTTAAGTTTGTTGTCTTCTGTGTAACAGTGCAGCAAGTCAAGGCTTTTGGCTGGATTGCATGAGCCTGATGGACACCCTGAGCGTGTTGCTATGGCACGAAAGGAGTTTTGCTGTGGGAAAGTGCTGACTCTGTAATGCACTGGGTGATGTCTCTGGTGGTGTTTATTTGCAATAAGAGAAGTCTGAAGCTGCTGTTTTCGGGTATTTGTGCAGTTATTGTGCCTTCTAATGCTTTCCAGGGTGCTTTGCAGCACACAGCAAATTCAGGGTTGGAATCACATTGTTAAGCCCCAACAAATAAAAAGCTCTTCTGATAACTTGTTGACCTTGGCAGCATGTGTTTCCCCACCAGAACAATGTTTAAAGCCAAACATTGCACACCCCTGAATTTCCTAACTGCTTGTCTGCCTGGAGAAGCCACCCATGAAGAGTTTCTTGAGAGGCAGAAGAGTTGCTGTCCTCCTTGTCCAGCCAATGGAAGAGCTGCTTTCAGCTTGGAAAGGGACTTGTTGTTGTCAAAGTAAAATGTGCTGCTTCTGCAAATGCAAAATTCTGATCCCATTGATAGAAGGAGCAAAATTCCCATCGACAGAGCTGGGTTTTCACTCTCTGTGGCTGAAAAAATCAGATAGCTGGCTAATCTCTTTAGTGTCTGTGTCTCTAATGGAGAGCTCTTTTTAGTAGCGACTTTTTAGTTTCGTTCTCACAGCCTGAGTTTCAGCTTCCCCAACAGTGCTAAAAGACTGGACATCATGTCTTGTCACGGGATGCTTTCTGGGATGTAGCTGTGTGTCCCAGTCTGTGCACATGAGCACAGGTAATATTGGTGTCTCTTACCTACCGGCTGGTGAGGATAAATCAGTTCTTGATGGCACAAAACCAGTCCCATCCCAGTTTGTAAAGCACCTGAGCAAGCCTGCCTGTGTGAATGGGCCAGCCCAAGGCTGGTGTGGGTGTTTAGGCTGAGAACTGATGATGGTAAAGAAAGAGGCTCTTTTGAACCTTAGTCCTTTGGGTAATTACCAGTATGATAATTTATGTGATTCATTAGCAATCAACTTTCTGCATTCCTGCTTACCTCTTCCAACACATGTTCATGAGGCCTCTGAGGCTTTGATGGGATGGAAGAAAAACAGATTAAAAGAATGGGCTAAAAAGAGAAACTCTGAGGCAGGAGGACTATGAATCTGTCTGTTATAGCTCTAAAAGTGATTAAACAAATTGGTTTGATGCGGGCTTTGTCATTTTCTTCCCATCCCTGTGGAGAGGCACTTTCTATGCCTCCATCATGGCTTCAGCTCTGCTTTGGCTGATGGTGGTTTTGGACTCTCTATGACCTTGGTGGGAGCAGAACCGGCTTTGGCCATCCAAGGGTCTAACACAGACCTTATCCAAAAGGGAGGGAGAAACCTGGTGCCATTCAGAGCTGTGGGCATGGGCCATAATTTGTTTCCTCACCTGCAGACCTTATTGAGGCTTCTCTAACCCCTCATCTTTGTTTGTCCATGGGGACAGATAGGCATTTCCAAAGGAGCTACCGGGGAGCAAATCAGCCTGTGTAGCTTTTTACAGTAGCTATTGAGGGACCCTGAGCTTCAACTTAAGTTTGAAGTTACGTGGGAAAGTGCTGGACGGCTGTGACAAACTTTTATGGATGTCGGCCCAGGGACGTGTGTAGGAATCTTCAAGCCATAAATACTCGGGGAGTGCTGCAGTGACTTTTTAATTTTAGTGGGAAAACGAGAATGTGGCAGCCAGGAAAAAAAATTATACAAAAATAGTAATGGCCCTTTTTGGGAAGAGGAAATTATATTCCGCTAAGAACAGCAACCCCAATTAAATGGGAGCTTTTAAAGAAGTAAACAGCTAATTACCTAGATAAGGATGAGGCAGACTCTTGCACATGGAAAACAGATTTATTGGGGAACTTTTATATATGTACATATGTCCAAGGTGATTTATTTTCTTGCCACGAGCCCAAAATTGTCTGTGCTTTGTAAATATTGTGGTTGATGGCTGTAAAGATTTCCGATGAGATCAAGTTGGAAGGAGTCATATGGTCAACCACAGTTACCAGAATTAGAGTATTTCATTAACAGCTCCAGCAGCTGAGGAGGCTTGGGGGGCATGGCCAGGCACATCGCTGCCCCTGCTTTAAAGAGCCACTGGCACGTGAAGGCAAGGGAGCCCTCCCCCCTGTAAGCCTCCGTTGTGCTTGGTGGCCTGGTGTGACTCTCTTGGCACAAAATCTTTTTTAAAAGCAGGTTTGTGTTACGACTTGACACAACTATGTGAGAGGGACAATATATTAATTTTCTAACTGGGATGTGGGCAATGGCTCTTGGCTTTGCTGCTGTCACGTGTTGAACGTGACTGTGATGTGTTTGCACTTGCCTTGCACAGGGTGGGCACGGGTGTCCTGCACCCACCCTGCTGTCACCTCCTCTAATATGAATTTTCATCACTTTTTCACATCTCCAAATCACTTCTGTTTTGACATTAATAAGAATAGCAAGGAGTTCAAAGAAAGTAGTTTTGGCATCTACTGTATTTAATTTGTGCAAACTTTCATGTGGAGTTTAATTTAGACTGATGAGAGAGGCAGTTTTATGAGTATAAAACTCCATTAATTACAGATCCTGTCTTAATTATAAACGGCTCTATTTTAAAGTGAGTTTTACAACCAAAATTAAGACTTGGAGCAGTTCAATCAATACAAACATCAATTAGACCTGACTTTGTACTCCAATTAATTTATAAAGCTTCCCAATGAAGTGTAAAAAGTGTGCCACTTTGTACTCCTCTTTCTGCCATTCCCGGGCATCAGGAGGTCTCTGTGGTTTCATTAGCAGCCTCCTAATGATAAGCGTGGATGGAATAACAAACCTCCTGATGGCCTGGTTTATTTTCCCCAAATAAACCAACAGAGTTAACTGCTAAAATGGCCGAACCTGGCACAAGCACAGGGGAAAACAGATATTCTTATAAGCACTGAAATTACACGTGTTTTGTTCATTTGACTGTGGTCCAGTGAAGCCTGGGGTCCTGCCGTGGAAAGCACTGTCCCAACACACCACGGCTGCTCCAAGGAGCTCGGGGAGGCTGCAGGGTAAGACACAGTCACTTGTCACAAATATGAATCTGTTTATTAACATTATTAATATGAACACATTCAGTGTTATCATCCTGATTTTACAAGACAGGTGGAGGTACGGCATGGTTCCTTTCTCCACTCCATCTTTCCCAGCAGCTTTGCCCACTTGCAGCATTTGGTGGTGTAGCTGCTGTCTCTGGGGATGTGTCATTTACAACCCTAGTCAGGACCTGAGGATCCAGCCCAAGCAGGGAGTCAGGATCTGCTCCTGGTGACGTAGCAGTGGTTACTTGAATCCCCGCTAGCATCTTCAGTCAGCGCTGCAGGTGGTGGTGAGCTCACCTAGAATGAGAGTGTGTAAAACAAGCTTTTTCTCAGCAGCAGAGGGTGAGATGAAAGGACCTGAGCTCTCCCATGGGGAACACAAGCATTAACAGATGAAGTAAAATATCTTTTTGCTTCTAAACTGAGCGCAGGTCATCTACAAGCTGCTGGGAAATAACAGATCTCGATTCCCGGAGAGTCTTCTGGGCATCCTCCTCCTTTCAGCAGAAGGATGCCATCCGCCCAGGCGTGGATGCCACATGCAAGATCTTGGGAAGAATTAAATCTTTCATGCAGGACTTAGGAAGCCATGGAGCTCTCTGTGGGCTTTAGACTGGTCCCAGGTGTCTTCTCCTCCCACAGCTCCTTGGGGCAGAGGCTCTGCCTTCCCATCCAGTGGCACGGCCCAGCCCCCTTGGACCTGCAGTAAAATGAACATGAAACTATGACGTGACCATGCGTAAGGTCAGTAGGAAGCGGGGAAGGGAGGGAGCTAGGTGTTAGCATAGGTTTTATTCAATTTCTGGTAAAACCGGGTGTTTTAGTAAAGCCAAGCTCTGGGCTGTGTAACTGTTTGAAGTTAGGAACGAAAAAGCAAGCGACAGGCAGGCAAACAAAGTGAAAACCTGCTCTGAATTATCATAAGCTTTTTTGATGTTTTAAACCCTTTCAAGCAGAGCCATTTGTACTGGAGCAAATTCTCCCAAGATATTTTTAGACGATATGAGCAGAAAAATATTACTCCATAGCAAGCTGTTTACAAATCTGCTAACCTTGTTTAGTGCTAGTAAAACTCTCAGCTTGGTGTGCTGCGGAGCACGCTAATTACTTGACAGAAATTACGCAATGATGGCTTTCCAAAGTGATATACATTGGCTCGGCCCTGCAGCTGGGCCCGTGTACAGCATTTTATATAATTAAGTGTGAATGTTTCTGCAGCTTTTCCATTAAAACAGGGAGAGGGAGGCAGGAAAGGGGCCGACCCTGCCAATTACCGGCTGCTCTCCATCCTCTCCTTGTGCCTGTAACAGGGCCATGCTGCAGACGGAGAGTCCGGCTGCTACAGCTGGTTTGGGCAGCGCTGGCCAGGCTGCTGCTTCTACCTCCAGAGGAGGCTGGTGGGAATGATCCAGTGGGTTCCCACTGGAAATGGCCAAGACGGACGGCTGCTGCTGGCATGTCTAATGTAGGAGTCTGGGTTTTACTTCCTGCCACTCCCTGGGCTTTGGCTGGCCATCGAGTAGAGATAACAGCCATACCCCATCACACCTTGGGTGCATAAACGCATGTAGCAGGGTGGCATTCAGATGCTAAAGTAATAGGGCGTACGAATACACCAAAGATTGCTGTGGACTCCTATGGATAGGAGATCCCAGTCCCTCCCAGTAGACCTCACTGGCCTGTCTCTCTCATGGGTGTTGGGTATGGGGATGTGACCAAGTTCCCAGCCCTGGTGAGCTGCTCATGGTGATCTTGGGGAAGCTCCTGTTCGCATCAGACCTGCTTCCAGTACTGCTGGTGGCTGCAGTGAGGTAGTGTGGGATTTCCACCTGGAATAGTCAGTGCGTTGGTTTGGCGGGCCAGGAGGTTTATTTATTTTCTTCTCCTGGGAAGGTCTCAGTAACAGACTGATGACATTCTGAAGGGTTTGGTGGAAGCCCTGTGTTTCTAATGACCGCTGAGTGTTTAGCAATGGTTGAATGGGCCGAGTTGGAAGGATAGATTAGGTGAAGCAGGCTGTGTGATAACTAGACAAAGGCTTTTCAGCCTGAACACAGCTGAGGATATGGTAAACCTAAGACTAGGAAGTGGGTGAATGGTGTAGAGAACGAGAACAGCGAACAGTTTCTTACTGTCTGTTCCAAAACAAGAGCTGGAAAATGTCAGATGGAAGTTGGAGGAGGTGTTTCAGAAGAAGAGAAAGTGGATCATCGCATATTGCATGGTTACACTGTGGAACTCCTTGCTACAGGACAAACAAAAGTAAATATGATCATGAAAGGAACTGGAAAAATTTGTGTAACTGTTGAAACTGTTTGAAGATGGGCCCTTGGCTGAGCATCAGATCTGCTGTGGCCTGTTATCACCATTCATGGGGTGGACACACAACTGCTGCTGGCAGCTGGAGATAAGTAGTTGTCCCTTGGTAGTTTTGAGCATTTCAGGTCCTCCTCAGTACCCTTCTTTGGGAAGATATGAAATCAGCTTGACAAACAGTGCTCTAGGTGAGCTTCCTCCAGGTTTTGGGTGAGCAAAGGGGATATGTGACCTCCTGAGACTCCTTCCAGTCCCTTGCTGGGGTTTGTGCACATGTGATGGACCGGATGGGAGGAAATAGAAGAGGGAAAGCAGCTGATGTGCAACAGCAGTAAACTAGCTGACTTGCTTGGCATTTTTCCTCCTTTTTTTGCTCTTCACTGTTGTTTAAATCTGTTAGAAGGTTAGAAATCAGATGAAGATGAAGAACAAGTAGCTGTCTTTATCCTTCCCCCACCTCCTGGGTGGCGTTGTGTGGCTGTGAAGCAGTGGTTCTCTGTGTCCAGGATCTTCCAGTGTGCTTGTGCTGGGGCGCGGTCCCCCTCCACAGGCAGCTGGCAGATGGGACACAGGCTATGGAAGGAGCACAGCTGGGATTTCCCTCCTCCTTGTTATCCTTGGCCACTGTGAAATCCCCTGGAGCTATTGGCAACCTTCGTAACTTGCAGCAGCTTTCCTAATAGCTCTGGTGATGTTGTTTTAGTGTAGTAACGTCTCCAAGATAACAGACAGATTTTGTCCAGCGCAGCGGGCTCAGCTGGAAAGGGATGCGAGGAGTCTCTGCAAGCAGAAGCTGCATCACAGCTTGGAACACAAAACAGTAGCATGTTTTCTGTTTGGAGAAAGAAGCTGCTTTTGTGGGAGAGGGGTGGGAATATAACAGAAACATCCCTCCCCCCCCTTTAAAAATTTCATCTTCTTTGAACTGACTTAGAAACATTGCTCCCTCGTCACAGCTTGCTTAGCAAGATTCTTCCCTGGTCCTCTCTCTCCTAAGGTGTTCTCATAGCAGACTTCTGAATTAAGTGGTGTAGGTGTTGGAGAGGGTCCGTGAGCTGTCCCCTCCTGGGAGGACAGCAGCTGCACCCCTCTGGAAGAGCCCGGAGCGGGTGGCCAGCGGGGCATGTTTCTGAGCCTGCGCCCTTGCTCCGTTTAGGGAGCTGTGTGGCAGTTGTATTAGGAAAGGGATTAGTGCTGGAGCCTTTTTCTTCCAGCAATTGGTTTCTTCGTGCTGAGAATCTAGACTAGGGAGTAGGTTTACTTTGAATTTAATTTTGTATTTAATGGCAAAGCTGCCAAGAACTGTCAGGTAGTTTTTTTCTTTATTATATTTCTTATGAATCTAAATAGATTAATATTTGCAAGAAATACTTCCAGAGTAATTTTATGAAACAACTTCATTATTGCCATGGGAAATTCAATGCAATTTTAATCTGGGACCAGTTCCACTTTGCAGTCTGGCTAGACTATGTGTTTTAGAGGTAGGCACTGTGTGAGTGTTGTGTCTGTGGCGTATATTGTACATGTATATTGTGCTGATATATCAAGCCTACTGCCATGTCTCTGCACAGACTACCTAAATGTCTATGCTGATGCCTTGTGTTTGCAGTTAATTAGTTAATAGTTGACAATAATGAATAAAATTCCCTCTTTGCTGTGTTACACTATTACAAGGGAGACAGGTGGTGCATACAGGTAAGCGATATAATGACAGCAACCAACGAGGATGAGCTACCTGAGCGCTGCAGCTGCATCAGCCCCTCCTTTATTAAAACTTTAGCCATAGTGTTTATTGCAGCAGGGAGTCGCTCCCCCCTCAGCAACCTGAGACAGCAAATGAAGTATGCATGTAGCAGACCCGTGTGGCAGTCCTCGAAGCTCGTTGTCAGATTGATTACTTAAAGTGCATTTGAAATCAAGTGCCATACAGTCAGCTCTAGATCATTTTGCAATCATTTTTCATGTGCCAGTAAGTAAAACCATGGTGAATAATACAGCTGGTTGGAAATGGAGAAGTTACTCTGTCTTGTAAATCTAAACGGACCTCACTGTCTCTTCCCTCTGCCCTTGGGTGCAACGCAATCATCATGACATAAATAACAACCGCAGCGATATAATGGCATTACACGAGTTCTGCTATTGTGAGTGCTGTAGAAATAAGGCTGGTGATACTTGGGGGAGACGAGATCAGAGCTGAAATAGAGTAGGGGTTGAATCGATTTCCTTTTCTTATTATCAGTCAGGAGAGAAGGAAAAGAAACTGGGTCCTGCTGTGTTTGTAAGAGCCTCCAGGATTTGTCTGTGCCTGTTTGCAGGGTGGCGGAGCGGCAGACACCCACCTGTGGGTTCCTCTGAGACTTTTGCTTCCACCCCCTCCCGAGGCAGCTGGGTGCTCAGTGGGCAATCAGCTGCAGGTCTGGAGGTCTGGAGGACCTGGGATAGTCAGTGCTTGGAGGCACCCAGGATGTCCTGTTGGCCACCCCCACCATGGGATGGGGCTGCGGCATGAGACGCAGCTGCAAGGCTGCAGGAAGGAGCATGGCATGGCTTGGAGAGCTGCTCCCTCTCCTTTCAGTCCAGAGTTTTAGTTCAAATGGTTTCAGGATGAGGAAAAGTGCTCCTTGCCCTCACCCTTTGCTGGCCACTACCAGCCATGGAGGTGAGTTTGATCCGTGGTGCAGGCTGCTGGGTCCACGTGTGGGATTTAGGCACCAGGGTCCTCATCTCAGGAGCCATGGCAGAGGAGTGTGCCCAGTGCCTAAACTCCCAAACTGGTCCTGGCTCCTGGTCCTTGTACGTGTCCCATGACTCTGGTCCTGCTCACACTGTGGTCAGCGAGGATGGGGAGAAGGTACGGCTTGGTCTTCAGATGGGACCAGAGCCCTGATGGGATGCAGGGAGGTAAGAAACCAACCTTAGAGTATCTGTATCTGTATTGAACTACATGTTTCCTTCTTGTTTTTGGAAGTTTTCTCTGTGTTTGAAAGAAAATGCCCAGAACTGTGGGTAGACAGCATGCGAGCTCCGCAAGGGCAGGAGGCCCAGAGGAAGAAGTTGCTTTGTGTGGTCCCTTCAATGCTCAAAATGGTTTCGCATACTTCTGTGACGCCGTATCTTGCTGTGGAGGACCTTGAAGTGTTATTTACCCAAGGGAAGCTTACCAGGAGCATGAGCTTCTGTGCTGGGCTGGAAGAAGCAGATGTGAACGTGGGAGTTGAAAGCCCTTTCCAGAACTCTTGTAGGCTTGGAGAAAGGGAGACATCAAATGGCTCTTCCAGCACTGGGCTGAAAGCATAGCACACAAGAAGAGGGAGGCTTTCTTTTATCTCACCCCTGCCCACTGCCTAAAGGTCACCACTTGAATCAGACCCAGATGGAAGGAAGAAGTTCTTTCCACATTTTATTTTATTTTTTTTCCTTATCGGCTCTTGCTGCACCTTTTTTTTACATTCAGCTTCTCATTTCTTATCTAGTTCCTTGCATGAATAAGATATGCCACATATTTCCCTGACATGTCTACCTACTATAAATACTCTATCCTTCTGTGGAGAGAGAATATGGAATATACGTGTATATATATATATATATATATTCTGTATGCATCTAGAATCCTAAATGCCATTTTTCCAATATTGTGTCTTTAATGGGAATTCACTGATTAGGTGCATAAAAGGCTACAGAAAATGACAGTTTCACTGTGCTCAGTTTTAATACAAAGAGTACTACGGTTGCTAAGAGACTGATACTTCAAGTTTGGAAATCTTCATCCACACTAGATATATTATCTTGGCAAATTGGACTTTCTGAGTTGGCAGCAAATGGAAAAGAGTAACTTTTAAAAATAGCGATAATTTAGATGACGTCAAAGACATCTGGTGTCCTTTTCTAGAAATGTGAGACTGATCTATTTTGCTTATGTGTATAAATCACTCTGCACCCAGTGTGAGGTTCTACTTATGCTTGCATTTAAGTCTGATTTATTAATAAATTCCTTTCATGTTTAAGGTATTTAACCAGGTAACTTTTAATTAAATTGGCTTTCTGTTTACAACACATAGTACCTGTCCACCCTGTGTATGTTGGAGAAGCCCAGCTTTGTGCCTCTGTGCAAAGCAGGATCCCGTAGTGCCCCGCACACCCATCAGGCTCTGCAGTGACTCAGAGAGGATCGTCACTTATTTACCGCCCTGGTAAATCTACTCCCTCATCCACGTATGGACGCTGGCGGTGCATACTCAGAGTAGTGCAGCTGCAGACTTTATTACCACCTTGCTGATGAGCTGCGTCTCTCCTCCTAATTCCCACCTGGAATTGGTGAGTGCAGAGAAAGGGGGGAGGTGTGTCTGGGCTTAATCATGCCTTCGCATCCCTCAGGCATTTTGGTCTTGAGAAGTGCTGGTGCTCCTGAATGGCAAGGAGGCTTTGAATGACAGCTGGGAATCAGTTAGGGGCTCTCTCATACCATGCGTAAGAGGCAGCAGAGAAGAAATGAGGGAACCGGAGAAAGAGCTGCAATGGGCAGCATGAGGCTGACGTGAGAGAAAGGGAATAAATTAGAAATGACTCAAAGATGGATGGTGGGAGGAGATGGCACCAGGTCGCTGGGGGAGAAGGATTACACTTGTGTAGTGGGTGTGAGGGGCAGGAGAGGAGGGGAGTGATGCAGCCCGGCGAAGGAAAGGCGTTCCAGGAGCACAGCTGGGGTGCACGTGAGGAGAGGGATCTAGGGACGATGAGCTAGAAAAGGCTCAAACATCTGCGAGAGGGTTTTCCAGCCACAACCTGTATTCTGGTAGCATCTTTCCTAGGGATTCACCAGGGTGCCAGCACCTGAAGTCACATGAATGAGGCGTAGCTGCCTTTGCCATCTTTGCACTCTGGCCCACAATGCTGGGGTAGGCTGTTCCCCTACTTTGTCTCATCCAGACGGAGATGGATGGCTGAGTGTAAATTATTTCTTCCCAAGCAGAGCTTAAGCTGGACTTCTCCATAGTTGGAAGGAACACATTTGAATTTTAATATCAGCTCTGAAAGGCAATTGCAGCCTGTGCATTTGATTATGTGTTCAGGTTATGAGATTTTCTGTTATTTTTAGAAATGTTCATTTGTTCCAAGGACCAGGATATACAGAAATGACCACTGAAATATGAACATGTGATATATTTTGAAAGTATCAAGTGAACATAGAGTGAAATGATGACAAAGGCAGGTTACATGCTTTTTTCAAGCTTAGACAATGCACTGTAATTGTATGTCAGAAGTCATTCAGGTTTGATATCACGCCAGCTAATTAAACCATCCTTTTTGAAGAGACTTACTGTACTTTCAGCTTTTGCTCTTTCATTCTCAAGAACAAAAAACTCTGAAGGCAGCCCTCGTGTTCAGCACTCACGTTGGCATTAGTTTGGATGGGAACCAACACACGGGAAAAGGGAGCTATGATCAAATCCTTGTCTTGTTTAACTGGTGTAAACCAGGTTCATTTCCACCAAAAGAGGTGGAAGGAAGAGAAGGGCCGTACCGTATGCCATCCCATATACTGTGTGCATCTGCTGTCACTCATTTTTGGTGGCTTATCTCTGTTCAAATTTTGCATGATCCATGACACATTATTCCGGCTGTAGTTTTTGTTTCTCCTGTATAATCTCCTTGGGTGTCTTATCATTGTGCTCCTTCCATGTATGTCACAGGACACAGTTCATACTTTGGTGAAGGTGGGCAGTGTGGGAAGGAGACAGGCGGGCTGCTTGTTAGTGGTGAGGAGCCACATCATGGCTCGAAGGACCTGTGTCTTGGATGGTCAGCTCACTCTGGCAGGTAAGAGAGCAGCTCCTGCCAATGAGGGAAGGAAGATCTGTTTCCAACATCTCATCCCTCCTTTTTGTGACATTCTTCCTGTATGCCATTAAATACCTGAAATATTTAATTCATGGCAAAGTAACGTATTAGTAACATCTAGAAATGAGGAGCTGTGCTCCCCAGACCACTTGTGGTCTAGTGGATGGTGTCCTGTAGGCTGGCTGAAGGCCAGTGGTGGAAGAGCTGTGGCCAAGAGGTGTCGATGTCTCCAGGCTTCCAGGACTTTCCCTCCGAGGTGTGCAGTTTTAGTGTTTGGTGTACAGACTGATCACCCTAAAGAAGCGTGGGGTGAGCCAGACATGCAGTGGTGTGAAGTGCTGAGTTTACTCTTAAAGGCGGAAAATAAAGGCTGCTCTGCAAATAATTCAGCCTTTTCTGGAAATTCTACTGTGCTCACCCAAACACAGGATGTCTCCATGGAGTATACGGTGGGTACAGCCCTACAGCTGTAGGAAGAGCTGGATTTTTGGTCGTGGGTACCAAAGTGCCAGCCTCCCAGGAGGAGGAGGCTGAGTAAACAGCATGCTCTCCAGTGAACACTGGCTGGAGAAAACACGGTGTGCTTTCATGAAAACAGGGAAGGAGAAGGTGTCCACTGAGAGTCCTTGTAGCCTTTTCTGTAGCTGGGAGAGACTGCATTAGCTGAATAATCAAAGTGACTGGGGAAGTTTGGATCCTTGGCAGACAGTCCATCCTGATGCACCAGGCATCAAGCCTGCTCTGCAATGTAAAATGGATGTTTTAGCCCTAAAAGATGCCTTTTTTTAAAATTTATTTTTATTTTGATGTGTTATAGTGTACCAGCCAGAAGAGGCAAACACTTAATGGGACTTTATCGCCTGTTGGCATTGGTTTCCTGAAAGCTTAAGTACCTCAAGGCTTAGAGCAGGCTTTACTGAGGGAGCAAGCTATCAGCTCCACCATCATATGGGTACCACTGTCAGTGGTGGAGTGGGGAGGTAGGTAGACCTGGGTATGGCCTGGGAGCATCGCTATTGCATATGATGTGTGGACTTTGTTGTGTTTTCCCCAAAGCTCATCCCTGGGAGGAGAGAACCAGCTTCATCTTGAACCAGAGGCAGAAAAACCTTCAGATTCCCCTTGTCTTACATTTTATGTACTATAGAGGGACTTAGGCTGCTCCCAGGATTTGGGTAGTAAAGAAACATGACCTGGGGAGGATTTAACATTAATCTACCCCACTGTGAATGGACTTGGAGAGTGCTAAACCTTGGAGAACCAGAGCAAGGTTACTCTGCCAACTGCTGTCCTCACCCAAACAGATCTGAAGATCTGCAAGGAGTGAAATAATTAGGTTCTCTTTTTTGGTGTCCCGGTCCAAGCAGTCAGTACTAGCAAAGGGCCCCAATCTCACTGCTCTTCCAGTGGTGCCAGCAATGCTGCTCTTCATTTCACCGGACAAGGAGTTGCCAAACTTATTCCTACTGTTGGGAGAGGTAAAAAAAAGAAAAAAAAAAATATTACCGAAAGGTAGAAAAGGTAAGTAAATGCATTCTTCAACATTATTTACAATGTCTCGTGAGTAAAGAAATCCATTTTAAGCTGGATTGTCTGTGCCTGCCTCCAACACGTATTTTACAATTTAATTCTCAAGGACTGCTTTCAGGGACACAGCACCGAAAAAGTACAGAGATTTATTCTTAGGAATGCTTTATTTTTATGTGCCTTTGATATCTAGAAACTGCAGTTTCATTCAAATAACTAAACAGGAAAAAAAATGCAAATATTCCAATTGCTGTCCCGGAATGTTTGGAAGATGCAAGGTGTTTAATACAGCATTTTTCCTATTTTCTGCAAAAGATAAACACAGTAGCAAGAAAACCAGAAAAGTTTCTCCTACATCTACTATTAGGCACTTTATAAGTAAAAGCTTTTGCAGGCGAAACCTTTTACATTGTGAGGGTCCTAAGCAGGTGTCTCCGTAACTCAGTGACCTGACTTGCTTCACTTAATCTCCTTCAGAAATGTAAGTCTCCAGATCACTAGAGTAAATTTGTTCATATCATTGAGCAGCTTTCAATTATCCATTTACATTTCCACTGGTGGATGTTTTAAACTGGCTTTACAGCATCTCTGTCTGATTTATTTGACTGGAAATCAGGTTGAGCATGGCTTGGTTCAGGGAAACCCTGGGACTGGGTGGTGACGTTGTCTTTAGTCAACACATCCTTGGAGAGGCTCATGTAGATGCACAGATGCACACCAGACTTTTTGAGCTTAACTTAGCAATAAATATTCTGAAAATCCTTTTCATTTTCCTCCCAGTTGCAGCCTCGTGGGCCATAACCCACCCCAGCAAAGTGTGAGCTGGAGGAGCACCTCCGGGATTTTGGACAGGATTTAGGAAGGAGATTTGTTTGAGTCTCACCCTGACCCCTGCAGCAACTCATCTGACTTTGCACAGGGTTGAAGACCTGCTCAGGAGCAAATTTTCAGCTCTTTGATGGGTGTTTTCAGGCAGCCTGGGTAGGCAGAGCTCCCCTTATGGTTTGTGTAGAGCACCTGGGAGACCTGGTCTAGGACGGTACCGTATCAGCCAGGCAGCAGGTTGGGGTTAGCAAATGCTGAGTAATAGAACATGTCCCGTACGCCAGGACATGTGGCTGGATGCTGCCCAGAGATAAAGACCACAGCAATTCCATTCCCCTCCAACAGATCTTAATACAGTATCAGAAAAACTTCTGGTGTTGCAGATGTACCTTCAGCCAGAGAGAATGAAAATCTCAGATAATGTAGCTCCAGGGCAAAATTCAGATTTTTTTTAGTGATTTGCAATGAGTTTTCTGCTATCTGCATAAGGAGGCGCTTTGGAATTGCTAAAACAAATGCTGAAGCTGTATCAGTTTCGCATACAGGCTGAAAGTGTTGCTGTGGTGCATTTCGGTGCTTCCTGTCCCTAAATGAGTATGTTCCAATGATGCTTTGCAGTCAGGGTGGGAAAAGCTTTCTCAGATTGCTTTATACTTTTAGATGCAGTAAACTTGGCCCAAAAAGCATGGAGGGAGCTGGGGAGCTCGAGCTCATTGTAATTCTTCTGGTGGAAACATTTTCCGTCAGAAAAATGCGGATTTGATTACATTCCCTGTTGACAATGGCCCTTTCAACTGAAAATAATAGAAGAACTTCATTTCAGTAATGCTGCAATATTTTGTTTTGAATTTACGATTTCACTTTTTAAAATATTAACTAACATGGCCATGAAATATTGGGATTTCATTGCGGTGCAGCCTTTTCTGGAAACCATTCCTGAACAGGAATGATAGATGAGCTTTGGTTTTGTTACACTGCAAAGCCACCAAAAGAGAAGCAAAGTGAAGGGCAGATTATTTCAGTGTTTTCCTCACCTTTGTTTCTGGCAGAATATTTGAAATTAACCCTTTCAATCCATGGTGACCCGATCACATCTGCCATGAGGGTGAGGAAGAGGCAATGCACAGCCGAACTGCCCAAAACTCAACCAAGCGCAGGATTGTAATTTATCACCCAGCAGAGCTCACGCTCCGGGCAGTGCCTCACCACGTCCCTCCTGCCTGCATCCCTCCTACCTGCATCCCTCCTGCCTGCATCCCTCCTGCCTGCATGCCTCCTGCCTGCATGCCTCCTGCCTGCATGCCTCCTGCCTGCATCCCTCCTACCTGCATCCCTCCTGCCTGCATCCCTCCTGCCTGCATCCCTCCTGCCTGCATCCCTCCTGCCTGCATCCCTCCTGCCTGCATCCCTCCTACCTGCATCCCTCCTGCCTGCATCCCTCCTGCCTGCATCCCTCCTGCCTGCATCCCTCCTACCTGCATCCCTCCTGCCTGCATCCCTCCTGCCTGCATCCCTCCTACCTGCATCCCTCCTGCCTGCATGCCTCCTGCCTGCATGCCTCCTGCCTGCATGCCTCCTGCCTGCATGCCTCCTGCCTGCATCCCTCCTACCTGCATCCCTCCTACCTGCATCCCTCCTGCCTGCATCCCTCCTGCCTGCATCCCTCCTACCTGCATCCCTCCTGCCTGCATCCCTCCTACCTGCATCCCTCCTGCCTGCATCCCTCCTGCCTGCATCCCTTCTGCCTGCATCCCTCCTGCTTGCATCCCTCCTGCCTGCAGCCAGTGTTGCTCCATCACTGTTCTACTCCCTTCTCCTGCAATGAGCTCTCACATCTGTCTGCATTACTGAGACCTTGCAACCTTCGGTTTTCCATGGCCTTCAAAGCAGTCATCTTTATCTAACGGCAATTCTGAGTCTTTTTGGGTAACTAAGGGAATTTCCAGTGTCATTCGCAGGTGTCAATGGAGGTGGTGGAGCGTTGGTGCTTCAGGGTTCAGGTAATGAGGAGTGAGGGGTACAGCCCAGCTCTTCTGTCAGGCTATTACTGGTTTCAGGGATTTGTGGACATATGAAGATCGCTTTGAGGTAAACGTGCTCAGTGAAGTTCTGAGACTACGGTGAATGTCAGCCACAGAAGACAAAGGGGTACCCATTTCTACTGTGCCAATGACAGTGAAAATAAGGTGGTGGTGGGGGGGGACACTGGTCCAAAGCAAAGGGGAAAAACAGGAATTTAACTCACTGCATTAGAGTTTGAGTTTCTGTACATAAAAAGCAGAAATTACAGTTTGTCTCTGGCACTCAGACCAAGACAGCATTGCTGGCATTATTGAGTGCTTCCCGGAAAGTTTCATTTCAAAATGGAGCTAGCTCTGCATTTTTCCTCCTTTTGAGCCAGGATTGTTGTTTGTAGGATGAAGCTCGTATTCCCGAGCCTTGAAACCCGTGAAGAGGGAGAACTGGAGAGGGTGTATTAAAGTCAGGTTTGTTTTGCTGAGATTCTGTTCACAAGATATGCTCTCAGTGAAGCAATTTATGTGTTATAATCACATTGGCTTTTAAGGAGAAAAACTGTCTTTTTCCAAGCTAGAGTAGATTCTAGGACTTGGGGAACAGCAAATGCACAGGAACAGGCAACCTTGAACCGAAAAGCATTAAATCATAGGTACCGTGTGGTCCTTCCAAGGGGCAGTCTCTCGCCTTGGGTGGCGATACTGGTGAAACAAGTAGTGGGAATAAATCCAAGGGCCGGGTGATGAATCTGCTGAGTGGAAAGGGACTGGGGGGGATGCCGAAGGCACTGCTCCTGTCGGCAGAAGTGCCATGAGCAATATCTCACCATGGACTTAGACATGTGTGGGCTCATCTCTGAGCAGCCACTGCTACTAAGCACCAAGATGCTTCTCTGGTCCTTAGTATAACCATAGCAAGGACATATTAAGTTGGTTTTAATGTGCCACTGGGAAGCCATGTGGAAGTTAATTAAAGACAGAGGGGCTGGGAAAGCAGTGGAACTCCAGTAAAACTTGTGGCGGGTACTGTCTGTCCTGACTCGAGGGTCATTTTGCGATGGGAAGAAGGATGCCAACTTATCATCTTTGTCAGAGCCAGTTCTCTGGGTGTTTGAGATGCTTGTAACAAATGGGTCTCTGCATAGCTGTTTCAAGGACATTATTCTAAACGGCAGGTATCTATGTTTGAATATTGGGCAGTAAATTTCCAACAGAGAGTGCTCAAAGTCTAATTAAGCTACCTTTGCAAAGTCTAGGGAAAGAGCTGCAAATGATGGGAGAGGTTGTATTTCCTACGCAGTTATTGCCAGGCAAGACTGCAGACTGAAACTCTCATTTTGGTAAGAAACGTATGAAGACTGTTATAGCAGTAAATCAGTACAGGATGTAAATTATATGTATTAAAAAAAAAAAGAAAAGATGGGCAGCCATTATCTCTTCAACATTAATGTGAGTCGTCCCTAAGCAATCTTGAATCAAATCACTCTCATTCTCTCAGATGCTCCAGGATAGGGTCTTAAGCTCATTATCTATTTATGTCCAGCAAATGTTTCAGTTCTGTTGATGAATTGAGTACTGATGTCAATAAACTAAACCATCAGCTCTCAGCTACTATAGGTTTACATCTAGGCAGCTTAAAAAATGTTGTGAAGTTAAACAATTCCCAGGAGAATATGTACTGTGCATGAGGTTCTCTGAAGTGGTATGTTGTCATGGGAGGGAAAGTGTTTTGCGCCTGCTGTATGTAAAGGATGAGGGAAGGATAAAGATTGTTTCCTAGTGTAAAGAACTAGTGAAAGAGAAGATTAAGGTTTCTTTCGAAAATGGTGGAAATCTATTCTCTCTTTATTCACCTTTTTTGTAGCAGATTCTTAAGTTGTAAACAAAAGTTGTAGCATGCATCTTAAATTTATCTGCTTTCTTAGTGGTGTTCTTTCATTGTTTGTAGTTGCTTTTTCTTCTTTTTTCTTTTTCATCAAGAATGAGTTTTTTACTCTACCTTGAACATCCTGGGTTACAACACTTCCAGAAAGTCTCACAAAATGCCTGACTGCCCAGCTTGGTAACAGTCCCATCAGAGACCAGAGCTGGAGGGGACCATAAGCCCAACCATCACAGGGTCCAAGTGGCAGAAGTGGCTTTCACCAACAGTGTGCGGTGGCTGAGCTGCACCTGCCTGGAGATAACCAGGCGTGGGTCTCTGGGGCTTTTGCATGGCATTTTCCAGTGGCTTAATAATCCATGACAGGAGAACAGAAGAAGCACAAGAAGAGACTGTGCAGGTCTTGTAGAACTCTCTGGATTTACATATTTTGCCCCAGTGTGTTGTTTGGAGGTGCATAGCCCTCTCCTTTCTCTTAGCTGCAGAGTTTTGTGTGTGGAACGAGTCACAAGTAGGGTATCTCCTAACGGTTGCATTGAAAACCCCACTCAACATGCCTGCAGGCACACAGGGTCCCAGGGGTTGTGCTAGGAGATCAAAGTGTCCCTCTGGAAATGACATGACATCCAGTGCTGGCTCCACATCCATCTCCTGCAGAAAGACAATGATATGCAGTGGAGTCTTGCATAAAATGCTGAGACCTTTAAAAAGATGCTTTTCAACCAATGAATAGAAATGAGACATTTGCTTACACAGCCAACACCCATCCTAATGCTGCTATTTATAATGGATTGTTTGATTGTGGATGCTCAAAAAAAGACCCATGTTATGAGCCATTTTGTTGAAAGTGTGGAACCACAGAGCGAAGGATACAGGAATACAGCAAGAGGACCAGAAATCTGAGCAAAGTTTTCAAACAGGGTTTGACAGATGATGAACCTCAGTGCATGATCCCTCATGTAAGAATGAAATCACCTTGGTGTCATGCTGGCTGCTGCAGTGTGTGCTGGTATACCTGGAGTAAAAATTTTCTTAGGATGCTGAGAAGCAGGGGCATGGTCTGGAAGAGGTCCCTAAAGCTGGTTCCTACTGCTAGAGATGACTTGGTCACAGAAACCGAAGCTGCCCAGAATGGGTGAAGCTCCATTTTGGAATGCTGCAGTTGTTGCTCGCCCATGAAACTTCCTTCTAATTGTCAGGACAAATTTGCTCATATCCATTTGTTCTTAGACCAATATTGCTCTTCACCTGAAATAGCTTTCCTCTGACCCTGGGACATCCCCTTCATCTTCCTGCCCTCCTCAGTGCATCACAGGTGGAAATCAAAGCACCTCCATTAGCCAAGGCCTGCTCTTCTCTCACCTGACAGCCCGGCCATTTGCATCCTCTCTGAGCTCCTCCTCACTTCTTTCATTCTGAGTTCATTTCTCCCCACTCAGCACCACCCTGTACCTTTCTCAGGCACCGGAGACTTGATTATTCTGCATTATTTAATGGCAAGGGCCACAGCACAGCATCTTCAACCATATCCATCCTTCTTTTGGCATTGGGAGGAGCCAAAGGGGAGCCCTGCTTGTCTCCTGGATGAAATTCTGGCCACGGTAGGGAAATTTATAGGGAAAAGTGGAGGCTGCCATTTTGCCGAATTCTTCTGACAGCTGGCTTCCCGGCTGGGTCTGTGCGGTGCTGCAGGGCTCGTGCAATCACACGTTGCTCAGCATGCGGCGCCTGCAGAAGGGATGCAGCTGCATTTACAGAGCAGCCTTGTGTGAAGGAGTCTGAGTGCTGCTGTCCACACCAGCCTGCCCTTGGAGTAAATATCCTCAATTATTCCCAATCCAGCCCCCGTTGCTTGCTCTAAAAGCTTCCACTTAAAAGAGTATCTAGTAGCAGCAGATAGCCTTTATGTTGTGCATTTATATGGCGACGGGGTGTTCCCACAGGTTACTTGGCAAGTGTTAGATGTGTTTGGGAGCATAACCACAGGAAATGTCATTTCCACAAATCATTCTTTCTCGGGGAAGGAAAAAAATGCGATCTGCCAAATTCTGTATGAAGAAGTCCCTCTAAGGGAAAACAAGACAAGGCACTTAGTTTTGAGGCAGACCTTTCTGATCTGAGATACTTTGCCAAGTTGACTAGCACTGGTTTGCTTTGCCCAGTCGACATAATTGTGTTTATCTGAGCTGCTATAGCACTGAGGCTACTATTAAACCCGGGTGTTTATGCCCCATTTCCAGCTGCAGCCTTGATACCTGTGTGTTTTTGGGGATGCTGGCAGGACGCGGTGCCTGAACCTCGGCGAGATGCTGCAGCCATTCAGGTAGATTGCAGCTCCGGGTTGCAGTGAAAGTTTGATCTGGGGATGCTAAACTGTTTTTCTGAGATTGAGAATAACCAAGTGAAATATTTTGACACTTTCAATTGGAATATGTTGGGGGGGGGCGTTTCCATTAGATGAAAAATGTAGTTATTTTGACACTTTGTTGCAATTTGCAGAGAAAAAAAAACAAGCGTAAGAATAGCAGATGGAAGGATGGAAATTTCCATTTTTTTTAAACAGACATAGTAGTTACGAGACTCACTTAACAGTTCACTCAAGGACGTGCTATTTGCAGCTTTTAGATCATTCAGTTTGTACTTTGCTGCCCAAACCTGCAATTAAGTGAATGAGATGACTTGCAAGATTTCGGGTGGTGGTATTTCTTCTCTTATCATACTAATGAAAATAACCATATAGGACTCTGATTGTAATTACTGGGCACTTAGGGTGTGGTAGTTACAGTGTAATTACAAAGTTTATTATGGTGATATTTATACCCTGTGAAATAACCTGAAACCATCTGCCGCGCCCAAGGGTAGCTAGTGGGCACCAATGGCTCAAGCTGATTTTATTTCCCTGAGAACCGCAAATCATTGTTATTCAGGAAGCAAAACAAAAATAATGGTGGTTGCCTCTAGTTACCAGTCAGAGGGAAATAATCTGTAAATAAACCTGCTACTGAACACTGTGAAGGGATGAGCTGGGGCAGGGAGCATGAGGCTTGCCCTGGGCAGGCAGCAGAGCGGCGCGGCGTTTGAAGGGAAGGGCTGGAGCGGGCACGCTGGCAGCGGGTGGGTGAGGATGCCTTTGCTGAATGCTGATGGAGAGGGTTAATGACTTGCTGGGCTGGGTGGCAGGTCCAACTCTGACAGCAGTCCTGCTTGTGCCCTTCAGAAAGGTAATGAAAAAAAAATAATCATCCTTTTCCCTGATTCTTCCTTTCTTTCGTCCCAGAGGAGTGTGGGGGTAACCGGATCCGTACTAGGGAAGCTGGAAGGTGCGGCTGTTAAATGGGAAGAAAGAGGGGGAATGAGTTAAAAGCAACCTGGTCCCATGCGCAGCTTCTGAATGCTCAAATAACTCTGAGAAGTGAGTGCTGTGCTCTCGGCTCCACAGAACATGAATCCTTACCTGGGGAAAAAGCATCAGGCTGAACTTCCCTGAGAAATGTGCCACCAGACCCAGCTCACCATGCCTGCCTTGGCCCCACTGGCTCTCAGGCAAGGGCCCTTCTGCTCCCAAGCCCAGTGCTCCTTCCTCCTTGCTGGCCTTTTGCAAGGCTGTTGTAACCTTTCTCTTCACATTCCTGGGCAGCACCTGGCCCAGTGATGCTGGGAGATGACCTGAGCACCCAACCAAGCAGAGCTGCCTAGTCCTGTGGCCTCACTGCTCCCTGTGAGTAAAAGATGCTGCGGATGGGAGATGTGCTGTGTTGTGATGAAGTTTTGATGCTTTTTGTCCCAGCAATTCTTTCCAGCCTTGTATCGTTTGGGAATTAATGTTGTGGCCACTGCCTCTTTGAGATCGTTAATGAACATGTTAGTTAGGATGGGGCCTGATGCTGATCCCTTCTCTCCCTTTGTTGATTTGAATGATGGTCAGTGTTAAGCATCAGGTATGGTCCATCTGACAAAGTCTTTTTCTCTGCAGCAGCATTACTTGCAGATACTGTATGAATTAATTCTGGGAGTGGGATGGCTCAATGCTGCTAATAGTCACTGGCTGTCGGGTGAGCACATTGATGCTGAAATCAGCTTGTAGAAGGGAGCAGCATCGCTGCTCCCAGGGTCTGGAGAAACTGAGACACAGAGAAGAGCACTCAGGTGCTAGCCTGGGCTCCCTGTGAAGAAGTGATGTTTCCTGAGGCTCAGGCCAGCACCATCACCAGCAAAACGAACTACTTTCTGCTCTCTAAATCTATGTTTTCTCTTCTTTTTTCCCTTTTATCCTCTAATATAGTTCTGTTTCAACTGCCTACGTTTGAAAGAAGATACTATATGGTGGAAAAGGGAATAAATATTAGTGTTTGCTAACCCAAGGAAGGTGTCATCAGGTATATGTGCTTGGCTGGGTGCAGAGGCTCTGCTGCCATGCAGGCTGGGTGAGGGGAAGGGCAGCTGCTGGGACGGCATCACTAGGGCACCCGCTCCCCTCTGATCTTTACTCTTCCTTTTAAAGACAAAGCAGGGCTTTGCTTTTCTCAATCAGGGTAAATCATCCCTATGCAGAGCAGCTTCCAGCTGAAATGGAGGAGGTCTCAAAGTTTCTCCCAAGCCCCAGAAATGTCTTTATTGAGAGATTTACGTGATGGACCACGTCCGCTCCCAGTTCTGAGCCAGGAGCATCAGTTGCCATGGTGACTTCTTTGGGAGAGTCATATGGGGAAAGTGCTGATGTATTTTTAGCTTTGGGTAGTGAAATTTAACAGCTGGAAATAAAGCTGAGGGCCAACCAGGGTGCCACAGGTTCATGGACCACTATCTGGGACTGGCTTTTCGGCAGTGTTGTCAGGGAGAGCTGGTGGGGCTGCGTTTTGAGAAGGATGCTCAGGCCTGTGGCGCATGCTTTGGGTGCTGTGCAGGACAGCATCCACAAGTACATTGGAGGAGAAAGGATCACTATAAAGCAAAGCTGATAAGCAGGTGGTGTTACATGTAAAGATAAAGAAGAGGCACTGACTGAGGTCGTAGCTGCTTCGTGTACGGTGTGTTCAACCTATAAATAGCTCTTCAAATATACCTCTGCACAAGTGGTATTTATAGAGTGATGAGTGAGAAAAGCTCCATTTGGTGTCAGGAGCTGACGTGTGAAGGATGTTCCAGGTTTGGTCAAAAGTTCAAGTTTCGGAGCGGTATGGAATACAGCTGGACCCCAAACGGGTGGGTTTCCTCCTCTGGTCGGTTGCAGTGCTGTTAAATGCACCTTCTGGAATCAGCGTATCTGGAGAGGATCCTCACTAGGTGTTGGCATTCAGATATCCTACAGTGCAGCCCCTGTACAGGCATGATTTGTTAATGTAATTTGGATCAGTCCAACTCACGTGTAAACTTTTTTGAAGGTAGAGTCATATTTTATTTTCTAAAATACTTTCTCAGCTCCCTGCAATATATTTAGTTCTTTCGTCTTCAGCTGTCAAAAGTTTATTTTAAAATTAATTGATTTTGATGTAATATTTACTGCGCTTTAGCTTTCAGCACAGCATATGAAAATAGATTTCACTACAGCTGGCAGTGTTTAATGGGATTTATTCCTACTCCAAAGGCTCTTTGCATTATGTACCAGTACTCCGAGTCAAGCTTGCTTTGAACAGCCTCACCATCATTTCATATCACCAGGCTTACACCAGCCTGACCTGGCAGGGAGACAAAGCGAAGCATTTAAGTTTAAAGAAGCCATAGTTGATGCATACCTGAACCCACACTGTAGGTGTTACAGATCTGGTCCAATATTCATTGGAATTAATAGGATCTTCCCTTTTTGCATCAGTGGGCTCTTTGGCTGGATTAAAAATTGATCGTATCTCATTATGATAACCAGAGCTGTGGTGAAGATGAAGCAGTAGGTCACAGAGGTGCCCTGGCACATCACCAGGGTATTACACACGGCAGAAAGCAGCACATGGAAATTGGAGCAGACTTCGCTAACGCACCGGTGCTCTTGAGGGAGGTGGTGAACTTTGATGTGAGGTGATTTAGATGCAGCCTTTGAGTTGTAAAGCTTTAAATAACCTGTTAGCAAAGACGTCACTAAGACCATTTCCTGGTGGGTTATGATGCTCCTGGCTCTTTCCCGGGAGGACCAAGGACCATCTGTTGTCTTGCATGTCACCCCACCACAGGGGCCTGGTGCCCCCCAACACTTGAGGAGCAGGGGGCAGAGGGGGGTGACACACTGGCAGTCCATGGCAGGACCGAGAATGTTTTCTTGTCTGAGGCTTAATGCCTGAACTACCTAGGGATGGCCAAACTTTTCCCATCTACTCTGTTTCCTGATAGAGAATAGAGTACTTTAATTAGTGCACTTTCATTTAGTGGGTTTTTTTACTTAGTGGGGTGTGTGGGGGTGTGTGTGTGTGTTTCCCCCAAAAAAACCCTGTTGAGTTTTCCTTCCCACTTCTCCAATGAAACACTTTCTCATGAAGATTAAACTCCTCTGAGCAAAGTTGCAGCGGGCCCCAGCATGCTGTTTTTTCATATACCCTCATTCCCAAAGGGAGATGATAAAGCATCCTGTGTTTGCCTCTCCGCAGCACGGGGCGAAGGATGTTTAACCAGACATAAGAAATCAGCATCCTTCTCTCCCCACCTCACCCAAATCCTTTCAAGTGAACAGGCTCCCAGCTGGCTGAAACGTTTAAAATTTCTCTGGCACCTGCCACAGCTGGATCTGGGAAGCTTGGTGGTGGGGCTTCAAGCTGAGAGGTCTGCGAGGAGCGTGGAACGTGTTGAGCCGTCGGGCTGGTGAATGCGCGGGGTCCCTCGGCATGCTGCAGAGTGGAGGGCTGGTAAAGGCTGGAGGGGGATACGCCAGAATTAAATAACAAAACAGTCAGATGTCAGAAGCCGAGCCAGGCTGAGGAAGAATGATGGAAGTGATTCCTTTGATGCCGTCAGTGTTTTTATTGATCTGGCGCTGTTTATTGCTGTAAAACAGTTATAAATTAGAGAAAAGCTGTGAAGAGGAATGAGAGATGGAAATTGTCCGGGTAGGGTTTAAAAGATCTACATCTGTATTTATCAGGCAAGGGAGAACATGTGCATGCAGGCTTTGGCTGCAGAGCTCTGCACCCTGCCGAGGAGGCAGTCAGCACCCAGCTGATCCTGTCCACGTAGTTTGCCTGAAGAAAGTTAGAACTCGGTCTCCTTGTGCGACGCAAAGTAAATCTGCCTTGCAGACATGCTGAGGGGCTTGGAGAAGGGCTGCTGGGGAAGCCCCTGGGGCTGACGTTTGATGCGGAGCCGTATGCAGGGAGACTTTCCTGTAGATCAGGATGGTTCACCCACAGCAGCCCAGGGAGGATGCTGCAGAAAGGAACAGAGTTCAGTGTGTAGTGAATAAATAATTTTGCAACGATACTTAGCACAGAAAATCAGCAGCATGAGTGTGGATGTCATTGTATGTACCTAACTGCATACGGAGGTGTGCATGCATGACTGCGCACGCACAAGTACTCACATGTGTATGAATGTATCATGATTGCACTGACTTGAAATGATCAAATATGCATCGTTAGCATTAAAAAAGGCAATATATGCTTCTTCTGTGTGCCATATGTGCAGATACATTGACCAGGGAGTCCTCCACCATAACAACTCCTCTCTTTTTCCCTCTCATTTACAGAAATCCGTGAAGCTTTCCGGGTGCTCGACAGGGATGGGAATGGCTTTATATCCAAGCAGGAGCTGGGCATGGCAATGCGGTCCTTGGGATACATGCCCAGTGAGGTGGAGCTGGCAATTATCATGCAACGCCTTGACATGGATGGTAAGTCCTTACAGTTGGTTCTTCTCTGTTACTGGTGGAAGGGGGCTTTCCCAGTGCATTGCAGCCCATGTTTTTGCCTCAAATAATTTATGGTCACTGAGAAGGTCTGGAAAGGAAACCGTGGAATCTTGCCTTTCAGCACAGCAAGGAAAGGGCAGACAACAGTGAGCTGTCAACCTCCTCTAGATAAACTTGTTTCTCAGGTGACCCATGCAAGGGATATGGAGCATCTTTTATTTGGCCAACTGGTACAGCTGGGGGAAGACAGATCAGCTCTTGCAACCTTTCTCTGCAAGGTTGCAAACAGCCTTTTGCAAGACTGTTGTAACCTTTCTCTTCGCATTCCTGGGCAGCACCTGGCCCAGTGATGCTGGGAGATGACCTGAGCACCCAACAAAGCAGAGCTGCCTGGTCCTGTGGCCTCACTGCTCCTTGCAAGTAAAAGATGCTCCAGATGGGAGATGTGCTGTGTTGTGATGAAGTTTTGATGTTTTTTGAAGAAGTTTAGAAGGGTGGAATAATTTTGAGCAAAGTCCTGCTGTGAGAGCTCATCAAACAATTACTAAAAGGTAATAAAAGAAACAGAACCCACCATTAATGGTAAGAGAAATGCAGCATCAGGATGCTGGAGCCAGAGAAGACTGTTTAACTGCTGCAAAGCTACAATCAGAGCTGATCACAATGAGCGGGTTGTCTTTACAATGTCCTTGGTCAGAGCAGGAAGGGAGACTTTCCCGATGCCTGAAATGCACAGGGAAGCTGTGGTGCAGATCCAGGCAGCTGCAGCAGGGTGGAAACACTGTGCAAAGTTAGATGAAATCATGCCAAACCAGAGGGCTGGATGCAGCCCTGGTCTGAAGCAGAATGCTTGGCAAGCCAGTGTGAGGCCAGCATCCTTGGGGAGATGCAGAGCTGAGAGCAGAGACCAGGGGGGATGGTGACAGTGGGAGTGAAGCCCCCTTACCTCCCTGGGATATCCGAGCCACATGCCCCCCTGAGATGCACAGTACAGCTGCATTCAGCAGGCCAGGGGAAGTGGGGAAGAGGCTGTCAGCCTGCTCGAGGGTGCTCAGCACCTCCATTAGACAGGGAGACAGCGTAGTGGAAAACCTGGCAGAGAGAGAAGATCAGTTGTTGAAATGATCTCATTCCTAAAAGAAAAGAAAAGAAAAAAAATATCCGTCACTTTGAAAAGCATTTTCTCCAAAAATTATTGTTTGCACCTTGTTATGTTCTGCTGGCCTTTCCTAGCAGACCAGGTGATTTCTCTTTAGGTTTTGCAAAAGCCAGACTCAGCATTGTGCCAATTCATAGGGTCTTTTACTGAAACTCTGCACTTTTTTGGAAAAAGAGTGCTGTGGACTTGGCTTCCAGTTTTGATTCATCTCCAGTTATTCCCTGACTCTTGGTCTCACAGACGCGAGACTTTGGCACCCTTTCGTATACACTCCTAGTGCGCAGGGACCTGTAATCGGAGAGGTGGAGTTAAAATGTAGAGTAATGGGCTGCAGATGGAAGGTGTTAAATTCCTGTTTGAAACTTTTCAGAAAGCTCAATGTGTTCTCCGGAGAGATGAGAGGTGATCTTCCATCTCTTCCATCTCAACAGTTCCAACAGCTCCAAAGATATAGTCTGGTTGTACTGGGTGTTTTTATTGTTCTCATGTCTCAGCTGTTGTTGCAGTATTTTGAGCAGAGGGTATGGGGTCTGGACACAAGGCTGTGCTATATGAAGGTCAAATGGGCCATACATTAAAAAACAGATGGGGTAATGGGAAATTCCTTAGGCACTGAGCAAACAGAGGAATATTATGTGAAAGATTTGCCTTGCCTGCAAATTGAATTAATGCTATATGGCTTGAATTAATGATAAATGGATTATGGCTACTTTTTCTCCGATGGATTGTCTTAATCTTTTTCTGGGCTTTAACTTGAAATATATAGCGAGAACCAGCAATAGCTTCCTCCTTCCTCTCCCACTGGGCATGGGCATCATTTGGTAGCAGAGCTTGAACCCAGTGAGCTCCCGGGGATGTCCCTTGCGCTCCCAGGCACAGATTTACCCTCCTTCCCACATACTCCTGTGCAGGGTTGCCGAGTTTTTCCAAGGCTTTGGCTCAGCAGCAGGTGGGTGGGAGGCTCGGCTAGATGAAAGGTCACGTTCAAGGAGGGGTCCCCATGGTCAGGGAAGCCGGGGGGAGGTGGTAATCCTCCTGCGCATCTCCTGGCACCTGACATGAATTATGATGTGACAGTGAGTAGCGTAGCGTTCCTCCACACAAGGCTGCTGCCGGTGTCTGCTAATAATGAGCTAATACAATTGGCAGTGGTTTATATTTAATCTGAACCAGCCTGAACAGACCTAGTGCAAACATCCAGTTTTCATCAGAAATTACCTTGGGAGTGCATTCGTGTTGCAGGACGGCAGAGTAGCCCTATCTGCCATGGCTTGTTTAACTGGGCTTCAAATAATGAACGACTGGAGCTGGATGGTTTTGATTGCAAACCCTGTTTTCTGTAGGGATACAGAGGGAGGCTCAGCCCTGTCTAGGTCAGACTGAGGAGACATTCGTGCTTCAGGAGCAGGATTGCTAGGTTGGACAAAATATGCTTTAAGAGGAGCATGTGCAATATATGCTAGAGTGGTTTAGTGGCTGAGCAAAAGCTGTAATGACAAGAGCATTTCACACCTGTATGTCACCTTCTGCCACAAAGGATCTCACTGAGCTCAGTGAATAACGCAGGGATGAACCCCAGAGATGCCCAAGGACAGTTTCTGGAGCTGTGGTGAGACACTGGTCAGCAGCACACAGGGAGCCCCCAAATCAGAGCAGAAATAAGGGCGCATTTCATAATTCAGTACATTTGAAGGCAAAATGTATTTAGTTAGAAAATGCAGCTTGAACTTCAGTGAAAATGGCAATTGCACAGGTTGGATTTTACCCAAGAATTCTTCACAGGTGTCATATCGCTGTTAATGCCTCCATGGCTCTTGAGTGCTACCATCAGCCTTCCTTCACTGGCGACATGCCAGCAGCCCTGGCATTGGCAGGGTGGGAATGAGTGCAGCAGGTGTGTTTGCCCACAGAGAATGTTCTGGGGTGATGCTGAGAATGCTCAAGAGCTTCCAAATGTCCTCCAGGGCTTGGAGCAGCAGGAGGGGACTCCTGCCTGTTGGGATCACAAGGATGCAGGTTGTCCCATCCGTGAAACCCATGGCACATGGAGAGGCTTGAATTACTTATCTGCTGGGATTTGGTGCCATGGCACAGCAAAGCTGCTGCAGGGCTGGGGAAGAGGGAGAGAAGTTTAGCCAAGGAACAGTAAAAGGGGACCCCAGGATGGCTTGGGCTTGACAAACAGAGCAAGATGTATTTTCCTGTGTACAGGCAAATGCAAACTCACAGCAAATCCTATATTAAGAAGCATCAAAAAACAGCTTTCCATCCCCGGAGATGACTGCCAAATCTTCCCAAGAGGCTGACCGCATAGCTGCAGATTGACTTGGCTTTTTTTACCCCAACAGCTGAGGCAAGTTTAGGCCAGGAGATGTTTTGTGCCCATGCTGGGACAGGGGATGAGTAGTGGGACCTGGCGGTGGCACATGGGAAGCCCTCAGCCTTGGCCATGCCTTGTCCTGAGGACACACCACAGCCCTGCGAAGGACCACATCCCAGCGACATTTGGCTCCTTAGCATGGCTTTACTCAATGCACTTATTTCTAGTGAATATCTAATTCTTGCCAGTCCTCACTGAAGGAAGGTGAGCATCAGAGGCTGGAGTATCCACTGCATTTCCTACAAATGCCTTCTCAACCTTTTCCTCTAAGTCTTTTTGATGTTCTGCAAGGCGTGCTTCACGCAGGTGAAAAGGAACACAGCTACCATGGGGGGAAATATCACAGTTGGCATAAAGACTGAATTAGGGAGAAAAATGAAAATCTACTTGAAATATTTCATGGTCTCGAGAGAAATCTTATACATCATCAGAAACACCCTTTTATGAACTCCTGGAAGATGCTATGGCATTGCTGTGATAGGGGAGATGAAAGCACAAAGTAAAAGAGAAGGAGAAGGGATCTTCTGTGCAAAAATGCATCTTTTGGGGAAGGGAGGTGAGGAGGGGTGGTTCTGTCACATGTCAGAGAATGAGATTCACGTTAGGCCAAAGGTTTGCTTACATCTTGATAGAAGTGGTGCGTGACTGTATGCCAGCAGAAGGTTGTTCAGTATAACTGGGCATCTGTCCAGTGTGCTGTGCCTTATAGGGACATACTGTTTGCTTTTGGTCTGGAGATAGAGGTCAACTCTTACCCTTAATTTATACCCTTGATTTACTTTATTCTTAGACATAGGTATTGCATAAACATAAACACTGCAGACTATGAGAGCTGCGTACATTTCTGCCTGCAATCTGGAGAATGACCTGAAATGTTCTGCCAGTATGTGGAAAGTAAAATATTTTATATATTTATGTACTGGAGAAGAAATTATTTGTAAATTCTTCCAATTGGCAGTAATGCTAATAAAAATGCAGAGAAATGGCACATTAAATGTGTTGCCTTATCTGGGATGCCTACTTTTTAAGCAGACTTTCGCAATAAAATAGATTAATGTGTGACTTAAGTGTCAAACTGTTTCGTTATAACCTAAGACACTTTTATCTGAGGAATAAAATAAGCACTCAGTGTACTAATTAGAGGAGCGGCTGGTTTCCAGTACCCTGGAAAAATAACTTCAGGCTAACACAAGAGGGGAAAAAACCACCAATGTGTCAAATTGTTTATTATAGTACAAATAGGAAATACTTTGACCAAGTGAAAGATAAGCTGGTTTCATCAGCAGACAAGTGAGCTACCTGTTACCTTTTATCACATTAATGTGGTGCATCTGCAGTAGTAGCGAAAATACAGCTATGACATCCTTATGAGCAATAAAAAACAGGGGAAAGAAATCCCAATTTAAAATTCTGCTTATTCCCAAGTGGCTTTGCAGGGCAGCAGGGAACTGAAGGCAGGGGGGAGGGGGGGAGAGACAGTAAGCTATTCACGGTGAGCCTGGCAAAAAAAGATTTTGGTGATATGCAGCTCTCCCAGGTGGCCCTTCCAAGGTTCATCCAGTTGCAATTCTGCAGGTTTATTGTCTTACGCTTGATCTGCAGAAGTTGTGCTGCTCAGGTGCTGCCCCATACAGCAAGGCATCCACACACTCGCCGTGATCCCCTTTGCAAGGGCAATAAACAACAGGGATGCAGCGGTGTGGCGTCAGGCGATGGTGTCAGTACACTGTCTCCCTACCAGCCAGTTCTTCAGCCGCTGTGGCTGTCGGATCAGGGTTTTACGTGGACGATGCTTTAGTTTGCTTGCACTTGCTTCCCCACGTGAGGGAAGGGAAACCAGAGGTGGGTGCTCCGCTGGCTGGAGCACATACGCTGTGTCACAGGGATGGCAGCGACCGAAGGAGCTGGCCTGGGAGAGCTGGAGAGAGAATAAATCTCTTCTAAAAATTAAGTGCTGAGCTTTCCCCTGTGGCCTGCAGAAGGTGAGTTCCTTGCTCTTTTAGATGTTGCATGGCTAAATGTTTGCTTCTGTCCCGACCAGTCTGTGCTGCTGCCCTGTGTGGGACAACAGTGGCATTCACAAGCTGAAAACATTTTCTCCCTTTTTTTTGTCTCTCCCTTTCCTTTGGTGTCACGTGTGTGTCCCTGCTCCCTTTACTGCCATGGGTAATTCCTTGTGTTTCAACGTAAACTTGTGTAAAATAGCCCAGGCTGCAGGAGGCAAGCCAGCAACAGATTCTGTGTTTAAAATGCGAAGTTAATAGGAAAAGCACGGACAGGTTGTTGCAGACTTTGGGTTTGTCCTCTGTACTCAGAGGCCTCTGACTTTTACGTGTGAGAAATGATTTAGAAACATTTCAGCGTGGTTGTCTTTTAAAGTGCGTTGCTGAGCTGAGAAGCTTGGTCAGTGAGATGGATTTGATGAGACTTGTCTTTATTTATAGAGGCCACTTTCTTCGTGTCTGCTTTGATTTGTAAAATGGAGATTATCATATTATGTGCTCTCACTGCAAAGAATGAAGAGTAATTATTGTTGCTGGTGAAGCTAGTCAGATTTGCAGCTCAGTACCAGGAAGAGGTTCATAACTGATATCAAATTCTGTCTTCAGTGCCGTGCCTGGATGGCTACGTGCAGCCGTGTTGATTAGACGGGACAAGAAGTGCAATTGCAGTTCCCTCCCTGCAGCCTGTCCACCCCGTGCTCCAACAGGGCAGAGTCCTCTGCAGAACACAGCACACGACCTGTGATCCGTCTCATGCAGGCATGCCTTGTAATTTCTTTGCATCCTTGTTTAATTTTATTTTTTCCTTAAAATGCAATATTCCTGGTATTCTGATTTTGGTTTCACAGAATGCATATGCCACAGGCAGCACATCTGTCCCTCTGTTTTAATGAGCCTGTGACTCTCTGGTTGTCTCAAAGTTGTGCCAAACTGTCTGATGGCTGCCACATGCACGCAGAGCTCTCCTGCTATTCCTGGGGAGCAAAAATAATTAAAGTCCTGGTTAGTCGGGACATGATTTTCCTCTTCTTGATCCATTTCACAAAGGGATCGACTGGTGGCAACTTGCAAGATGTGAGGGTTCTGTGAAGACCTACAAAATGAGCCCTGTTGTTTTTAGGTGCCAGGTGCCTTTGCAGAGGGAGATGATCCCAGGGGATGCGGGTTGGAGGGGATGGGGGGGGGGGGGGGGGGGGGCTTGCAGTGGCCACGCTGGAGGGATACCACGCTCTGCTCCGCAGGCTCTGCACTGCCCTGCCTGCAGGACAGCTGGTCCCAGGGACGGTGACAGGGGCATCCTGCAGCTTCCCAGGGCAGGAGTGAAGCCAGCACACTGCTTGGCAGGTGTCTGATGGATTTTTTGTTTGTTTGTTTTACTGCAGTCGCTGTTTTTGTTGGACTTGTCTTCTAGCCAAGCGCTAGCAGCATACTGCTTGTTCTAGTGCTTGTGGTGGAGCACGGGACATGCCACGCTGGGCGCCGCAGAGGCAGAGCCCCCGGTCCTCTTCAATCACTGTCTCGCATGTCAGCTCCTGGACAGGCTCCCCCTGGGCAAACATGGGCACTTAATAGATTTTTTAAATTATTTTTTTTTTTTTTTAATAGGGAAGCAAACAAGTCCTCTGCAGCCATTTCCTCTTCCTTGCAAGATGAGCCAAAGGCTGTCAAAATGAGTAACTCTCAAGGTCCTTTTCTCGGTGTCGGATGGATGCACCTCCAGCTCTGTCTTTCTGGGCTCTGAGCCTTTCAGACCCCATGGAAATTTCCTCCTCCAGGATCATGTGTCTGTACAATTTGCTAATCTTTTATGTGTAGCTGTCATTGAGCCAGAGCAGCCAGCTCCGCACAGCCGCTCCTAAAACTGCAGAACATGGGGGTGCCCCTAAGGGACAGGCTGGGCTCCAGTGGAGATGTTTCACCCTTTCCTTCAGCTCCAGTGAAGTTTTTCCTCTAAATCTCTAAAGCTGTGGGATGTGTGGCAGAGCTGGTGAACAGTAGAAGAGTAGCTGATGGGTATGTCCCCACTTGTTCCCAAGGAGCAAGAGAAATGAGAAATTAAATTTTTTGCATATATGCCTTGTTAGGGAATATCAGAGAAGTTCTGCAGATGGCTCTGGGGCAGAAACTCCCAAAGGAATGAAACAGGAGTCTTTGGAAATAGAAGATGCTTATTGTCACCCTTCTCCACCCTGGGGACTGGTTGCACGTTCTGTGCCTGTGCATCACCATGTAGGCAGGTGGGGGAGGTCTGGCACCCAGCTCTGCTGGCAGCCTCCTTTCTGGTAACCTTTGGGAAGGGGATGCTCTGTGCCTCAGTTTCCCCACTGCAAAACAGCTGTGTCAGCATTGCAGTGGAGCATTATCTCTTCATTTCAGCCAATTTCATGGATGTCTGTGATTAAAACTGTTCTCAAAGTTGAAAGTTTTATGAAAGACTTTCCCTAGCTGTCGTTGAAGTTATGGATTGAAGCTGTAATTAGGCAGAATGTCTCTGGGTCGTGCTGGGGAAAGAGTGAGGCTGGCAATCAGGCTGTTCTCCTCTGACCTTAAAATCTCTAAAAACTGAAATACTCGTCTGGGAAATATCTGTGGCTGGAGCTTTTCTGTGCACATCCCCTGCTTCACTTCAAGACACAACAGCAACAGCCTGCACCAGACTGTATTATTACTGCACAGGTTACTTTATGGGCACAATGACACAGACTGGGACAGAGTCATTGCAGCTAGCTATTAAGAGAATAAAAATAAACAGAAGTGTTGTGTGCGCCTGGGACCCAAGCTGCAAAAGACTAGCTCATTAACTTTAAATATATCACCTAGCTGCACTCTGGAGGTCAAACTCGAGGAAAAAAAAGCATGAATACTTAGCAGTCTACACACAGCAGCTCCTTGTCTCTGTTTAAATGTGTGCCTCATTTTAGTGCCATGACAAGAAACTTTTAAGGAGGAGGGGGAACCTGATTATCCTGAGACTGGCCCGGGAAAAGGGTTATTTAGGAAGCAGTCAGGCCGGATTAGCCAGGTGCCTAGCTTAAAGCACAAGGCTCTGGAAACCAGGTGTAAGTCTCTGTTCTGCCCTTGGGTGTAGGCGATACAATCCATGCACGTTTTCCCTCTCTCTTTTCCTCTCCTGCTCTGTCTTTCTCCAGCCCAATGAATATTTAATTACATCCTCCAAGGGAGCTGCTCCAGTGGGAGACTTTTGGACAGACAGCGGTCGACTGAAGGCTGAGGGTCAGGGCTCTCCCATGGGATGGAGGGTGAGATGCGTTCACACGGCTGCTCCTCTGAGCATTTAATTATTTCTTCAAAGGAGAAGAGCTCTGACAGGAGACTTTGCAAGAGCCCACACACAGCCAGCTATTACCTGAGACATGGGGATTTGCCATCCCAGCTCAGCCCGATCCCCCTCTCCTCTTCCAGATGCTGTGTGGGTTGGGGGTGGTCTGCTGCACTCTCCCTGCCTGGCATCCAACCTGGGCAAACCACTGACAGTGGATCTTGTGGGGTGAGGGCAAATGTACCAGCAGAAAGGCAGGATGGGGCTCAGGCTGGGTGTAAGAGTGCAGCTGGAGGTATCTCGTGCTGCGGTTGCAATCCTTGGTGCCCTGACAAGGTGACTGCAGAGCTCTGCCTGCCCTCGAACGCTTGCATCTTTCCTGCTTAATATCCTCCAGCAAATACAGCCTTCCCTTCTCCCCTTTGGTAAAGTCAAGGGGGCTGAGGGAAGATGAAATCCTTGGGCTGGAGATGAAAGCCCATCAGCCTAGAGAGAGGGCTGTGATTTTCTGTGCTCAGCTCTTATACACCAGTGCAGCACCGCACCTCCAGCAAGAGCGACTTGATAGCAGTTAGAAACTTCTTTGGCCCGGGGATCTGGGAGCAGAGTCCCAATATGAATGAATTGGTGGTGCTGAAGGCAAATAGCTTAGAGAGAAAATCCCCCTTCAAAAGTGCTGGAGGCTCCTTTGGTTCCCCCCAACATGCATGTCCAACCCAGGGTTTGCTCCCTGGGAGTGCAGTGGTGGTTCTACAGTCTATACGCTGAGTCATTAGTGCTTTTCCTTTTTCTACATCCCTTTGGTTTATTTAGAAGACCTAATGGACATTTTTCAGAGGTGCAGACACCCCTTCCTTGGGGCAGTCAGGTCCCAAGCAAATTTCCTTGGGCTGCAGTGTATGGGAGAGCTGGAAAGAGCTTGGTTTCTCAGGTCCACGCTACTCTTAGCTGCTGCTCCGTCATCTCGGTGTGCAGATGGTAGCCATGATGTGGGGCCCAACGATTCCCTGCTGTAGCTCTGTGGAGCTGAATGGTGGCAGCCAAACCGAGCTCACAGCATGGCAAACTGATGCTGGGGGTCTTCAATGTGAAATGACCCCCAAGGTCTTTCTTCCCTCGGTGAGTGAACAGTGTGTGTGTTGACTTTGACGGGTCCAGGACCCCTTTGCTGGCTGTGCATGGTCTTTGGACACTGAAAAGTTTGCCAGAGGTCCCAAAGATGTTGCTGGGTGCCCTCAGCATCCTCTTTCTGTGATGGAGCAATGAGCCAGGCTCAACACAATTGCTCCGGGTCTGTTGACAGTGCATCTACTTGCCATTCCTTTTTATTATCACATTTGCCTGGGTTTCGTCAGAACTGAGAGAGTGTCTTGCAAGGAGCAAACCTTTGTGGGTATCTGGAAGCACTTAGCACCCAGCCAATGCTAACAGACTAGTAATGATAAGCAGATCTGATCTGACTCTGATGATGTGGCCAGCAATGTTCTGAGTCATAGTTTTAGTCATGCGAGGTTCAGCCACATGATTGCTAACCCCCTTCTGACTCCTTGACATTAATGCCAGGATTGAGAGGAAAAATTATGGGGGACAAAAATGTTAGGGCATAACCGTAAGTAAATAAATAAATGTTTCAGGTCGTTTAAAACCAGGGGTTAAGCTCAGCTCTGGTGTTTTGTTAAGATCACCCACAGAAGCAGTGACCGTCCCTTGGCTGATAGGTGGTCACTTGGGGATGGGGTGTCATCTGGGCCGCATCCTGCCTGGAGCCCCTCTGGCCCTCACCCACCTGCAGGTCTTCCCCTGCCCCAGCTGACCTGCACCACCATGCCTCGAGGTTTCCCTGACCTCCCAGTTTGTAAATAAGCTATTGCAATGTGTGAGTGCCTTCACCAGTCAGGGACTGGTGGGTCGAGTTTGTTGGATTAATAAACCCCATTTGCATTTGTAACTGGTGGGAGCCGGGAGAGGAGAACCACTGTGATCATTGCTGGTCAGGGAGCACAGCCCGCTCCATCCTGGCTGTAGCTTTTCGCCTGCTTGTGCCCCGTCTGCCCTTAGGAGGTTGTTTTCCTTCAGTGTGTTGAGTTCTTGCTGAAGCAGTTAAAGTGAGCTTGGAGGCAGAAGGTGGGGGCAGGATGTGAACACTGCACACATTATAAATTGGCCCAGGGAGATGGCGAGGGACTGGGGGCTGTGATGGCTGCTGACAGCGGTGTGTTCAGGGCTTGCTGGATGGCTCATGGGAAGGAGCAAGGAAGGTGAGAGCAGTGTAGACAGCACGCATGCTCCAGCATGCACCCCTTCCTCCCATCCCTTAAACCCAACTACAATTCATTTCTGAATACGCCGCACGTTGCTTGCTCTGAACATGAACCACTGTCAGGCGAGGAGCACATCTGCAGGCACAGCGGAGCCGAAGCCGGGGACGAGTGCGGTGTTTGCCTCCAGTGCAGCTCCTCAAACAGATGCTTGATGTGTGCATCGCACGTCAGCTTGTAGCACTGTGTACGTGACTGTGGCGGGGAGGAGGAGGCGGAGGAAGGCATCTTTTGACTGTACGCAACACAGATCTCAAGCCAAGTGCTCCCAGGACCTGATGGGTGGCCTGGGTGCTTGTAGATCCTACAGGCGATGTGGCTGTTGGGCACTTCCTGGTTACACCCTGGCTGTGGAGAGCAAGCCCATGCACGTTCACCCTGCCACCATGCAGAATTGCACTGGGTGCATCTTGGAGCCTCTGTATTGTTTTTTATAATATTCCTCTCCTGGGTGTTGAATACTGTAAAAGGAGTTTTCAGCCAAAACTCTGAGTTCTCTTTCCTGATATTATGATGCTGCAGTCTCCTGAGATCCTGATGGCAGGAAGGTTTGTTTTCTGCAGCTTAAAATGAATGTTAAAAGGGATATTTCTATCAGCAAAATGTTTTGGGGTCTTGTTTCCTTGCTAGTTAACAGTTTTAATTGAAAAAGCAGTCAATAAGGGGATAATGCATTTTGTAATGGCATTTTTCTTCTGAGGTTGTGGAAAATGCTATAATTATGCAGATAATTAAACCCTGTGAAGTTAGTTATGATCCCTGGCAAAGGCACAAGGAAGTCATGAGCCAGGGTTTGCCCAGAGTCTTGTTCTGAGTCAGACACAGAGCCCAGGAGTCCTGGCACCCTCTTTCTCATGAGTCATGTGTCTCTCATATGTCCTGCATCTCCTCTGTGGATGAAATGACATTGTAGAAATCAGATTGAATAACTCAATATTTTGGGGTTGCGTATGGATAGACCAAATATATGCACGGGTAGGTGCTAGAACCTCTTTAAAATGCAAATTGTTTTCTTGCTAATCTGGCTAATTTCTTTAACCCTATTTGCATCATCGTGCATGGTTTTGTTCCTGCCTTTCCCTTGAAGTGATGTACCACAATGCAGATCGCCCCGAATCCACTGTCACCTTGCATTACCTTCCCCAACATGATCCAGCGTGCTGTGACTGATACAATCCGACTTGATGTCATAAACTGATGCCTCCCGTGGGGGAGAAGAAACACATTTTCTTGTAGCCCATAAATGTTTCACAAAAATGGCTTTGCAAGTGATGGGGTGCCCACCCCTTTCCTTTTCTGCTTAATAAGCTGTCCCAGAAATGAGCTCCGTTCTGCAAGTGCTCAGCCCACTCCAGCCCTGCAAAGCCTTTCAGCATGTGCTGAGCCCTGACGGTGTCAGCAACTTTAGCAGCTGGATGGGGTCTTCTTGCACGTTACAGGATCAAAGCTACTACGGATCCCTGCTGGGTTCCCTTTCAGAGCCCCTGTCACTGGCTCACCCCTAGGATATTCACTCTTGTCTCCCTGAAATTATGAGCAGAGCGTAGTGAATAGAGATCACTGTTCTGGCAAACAAGCGTTTTGACTCTGCTTATTTTCACATTGTGTTTCTGTGAAGATAAGGACATGGAGAGATTTCAATCATTGGTGCATATGCTTAGATCAAGCATATGAAATATAATAAAAAGGACAGATAGCAGCAGCATGCAGTGCATGTGGTAAAGCTGTCACGCGGGGCTGCTGCAGGTACTGCAGTCAATAGTGACAGTTTAATAGTAGCCCTTGCATTGATCTGCTTTAGTCTGATGGTTTTAGACACTTCTTATACCTAATAATTTAGCAACAGCAACTACATGGAGCGATGGATGCAGTCAGTTCCAACTGAATTTGAATGAAAAACAACCAAAAGCTCTTAACAGTTGCTGATTCTGTTTCCAGACGTGAGGGAGGGCTAATATATCCATCCACCCATATCAATTGGCCTAGTAACATGTTGAAGGGTATGTCTATGGACTGGCAGGTGAAGGAGAGGCGTATAGACATTGAAATACTCTGTTCAGAGAAGCAGGTATTTTTAAGATCCTCCAACAGGCACGAGTTTCCTTTTTTTGCCATTTTCATTAAGCATCACAGAAGTTCTCTGAGGGAAAAGTAGCATTTGATACAATGCTCAGATAGACTTCAAACAGCCATGTGCCTCATTTACAAAACATACAATATACTGCAGGGGCTGGGGACTGTGTAGGCTCGGTTCATTAGTGGCAGGAGCAGTCTCCTCTTCTTGCTAATGGCACTGAAGCTGTGTCTCCACTGCCTGCTCTGCATGCTGAGCACACAGGGCTTATAAGAGATGGATGCTGATGGAAAGCTGAGATGAAATGCCTTGTGGATTCGCAATGGTCTGGCTCTTCCCTCTGCGTGTACTCCCTTCCTCTTGAGGATGGGGTTGGCCCTGTAAAAGCTTTGCAGAGACCTGGCTGTTTGGCAGCTCTGTGGAGAGGAAGAGCCCTGGCCGTGCTAATGGCTGCTGTCCTCCTGCCAAAACTGTTTTGGTTTTTTTTTTTTTTTTTTTCTGAGAAGTGACTTGCCTACAAACTCTCCAGGGTTGGAGGATGACCAGTTCATCTCTATTTGTGCATCTCCTGGTCCTGTCTTTTGGGGGTGGGTATGCCACAACATGGGCCATTTTTTGGGATAACAAGAAACCTGGGTCTGTAGGCACCGTGAAGTTGATGGAGGAGGTGTCACAGGGCATGTATGTGTCCACGATGTGCAGCAGATCCAGAGCAGCACGTTGGACACTGGCACCAAGTGGTACTTCCGTGAAAACATTGATCTTTTTCTTTCATTCCAGGGGATGGCCAGGTTGATTTTGATGAATTTATGACTATTCTGGGACCTAAGCTGGTATCATCGGAAGGCAGAGATGGCTTTCTGGGAAATACAATAGACAGCATATTCTGGCAGGTAAGTGGTCATTTTTTCAAATGCAACTTTAGTCAGCTGTCAATAGCTTCTAGAACTGATTTGTTGAGGAGCACAAGATGTTTTGCTAAGCGTGAATGTTCATGTAAAGGCTACTGGGGCCCATCTTGCTGAGTACTGTCTTACGACCATTGCGTGTTGCTGGAGGGACCTGCTATCAGCTAAACACTGTGCAGGATGAAGGGAAAGCACTTAGTGTGGATGAAATGCAGCCGACCACAGCAAAGCACCCAGCTATTTGTGCAACATGTATGGGAGAATTTTGGAATTCAGTTTTGGAAGAGAAAAACATTTTTCTCGATGAGCCTGTTGATTTAGGAACATTGAACCTGTCTGGCTGCTCTCAGAAATGTGCCGCTGTTCAAAGTCCCTTGGCTGTGGCAGAGATGCTCCAAGCAGAGCGAGGTATGCCGTGCAAGTCACATCTGATCGGTGCTTCTGCCGCTAATGCAGGTCTGAGGCTGAGGGTGATCATGTTGTGCCAGTGCAAGTTTTACCCCAGGTGTTGCCCTGGGGGGGTTGGTTTCAGGCATCAGAGGGGAGGCAGGTCTGGCAGCAGGAGCTGCCTTACATCTGCTGTGCAATGTGACTTTAAACAGCATTAGACCTTCCTGAAAAAGCAAGGACAGTCCAGGCTGTTACAGCGGGGACTGAAACTCTCCCGAAACACAGTGCTGCACATTTCTTGCCAATGGATTACAGGAGTGGCTTCCTGTGAGATTACTGCTCATTTCATTGATCATCCAACAGCCTTTGCTTGCTAATAAACTTTAGCTGTTACCAAGTTTATGTGAATCAAAAGAGTCAAACCTGGATATAAGTGTTTCTGTCTTCTTTTACTACCCTCCAGCACTGTCCAGGCTGAATTGGGTGGAGCTTTGTAAAAGTCTTTTAAAAACTTGTTCCTGGCTTCCTGGCATGTGACAGAAATAGCCCTGGAAAGCTCCGTCTGGATTCTAGTATTTGGTCATCAAAGCAAGAGTTTGGCATTGGTGGAGCCACAGTGGGCTGTAACATAAACGGGGGGATGCGAGAGCTAAATGCACACCATGAAGGGCGGGACTGTGAGAGTCACAAATGTTTTATTGCCTCCACTGCACCTTGCCAGCTGCATCCCAACACAAGAGCAACGGGGAGAGGAGGAAGCACTGTCCCCTTGCACTGAGCTGCTGGTGCCTGTCCTGGTTTCAGCTGGGATGCAGTTACTTTCCTGCTTAGTAGTGGGAGCAGTGCTGTGTTTTGGATTTAGTATGAAAATAACATTGCAAAAACACTGATGGTTTTGGTTGTTGCTGGGTGATGTTCACACCAAGTCCAGGACTTCACAGTTTCTCAGGCCCTGGCCAGCCAGAGGCTGGAGGGGCAGAAGAAATCGGGAGGGGACACAGCCAGGACAGCTGACCCGAATTAGCCAAAGGGCTATCCCATCCCATGGGACGTCATGCTCAGTATATAAACTGGGGGGAGTTGGTCGGGGGCTGCCAATTGCTGTTGGGTGACTGGCTGGGCATCAGTCGGCGGGTGGTGAGCATCACTTGGAGGTTTTTTTACCCTTTGGGTTTTGTTCCTCTCTCCTTCTCTCTCCTCTTCATTACAATAGTTGTTGTTGGTTTTATTTTTATTACTATATATTGGTTTATTTCAATTACTAAATTGTTCTTATCTCAGCCCACAAGTTTTACCTTTTTGCTGATTCTCCTCCCCATCCTGCTGGGGTGGGAACGAGCAAGCGGCTGCGTGGTACTGAGCTGCCAGCTGGGGTTAAACCACAGCAGTGCCTTCCAGACCCCTGGCAAGACTGGCCTCACCAGAGCCGTTCAAGAAGCAAAAACAGTCTTTGGGAAAATGAAGTTCATGAGCTGAGCTGTTTGAAGGGGAAGCAGAGAAGCCTGGAGCCCTCCCTAAAATTCAGCTCACAGGTTAACCTGCTGCCATTTAGTGACCCTCCAGCCCATGTAAATGCCTGCAGTGGCTTTGCTCAGAGGAAGCAAGGAATGGAGGACCTGTGCTCTGGTTTTAGAGCAGCAGGACTCCTGGGCTCGGCTTTCACCTTGCTCTTTCATGCAGGAGGGACCATGGCGCTTGTGCCCTCCAGGCTGCAGTAGGATGAGTAACAGGAGTGCAGAGACTTCAGGTACCTGGCCCTACCGTGGGAAGGGACAGCCGTGGGGGCTGTCTGCAGACAGCAAAGCTTTGACTGAATTGCACAAGTGCTCCAGAGGCTCGGAAAAAAATGTTTGTGGTTTTCTACTTGTAAGGGTAAAAGAACATCTCTACACAGCACTTTCCTGGATTTCAAAGCCCTTAAAAAGAAGGCTTTGTCTCACATTTCATTTCTTCTGGGGTAGGAGAGTTCACGAAGAATACAATAATTTTGCTGCTTATTCCCAAAGAAATGGCAAGGAAAAAAATCACATGGGGACATGTCATTCAGGGAACAGGTTCCCGTTGCCCATTCCTACCTGGTTTTACCCAAGCTGATTGCTGGGCTATAAATCACCTTGTCTTTAAGAAAAGCATTTATCTACCTGCATTATCCCCAGCAGGATTACATCTGATTCGAAACAAAGCCCTTTTCAGAATCAGGGCTTGGCTGTTTCCCATATCCCCTTGATGTGCAGTTTTCACATTTGCTGGAAAGGAACAGCGGGGAGAGAGGGGTGAGTCTGGGTTTCTGATAGAGCACTTGACCCCTGCAATCATCTCCAAAGAACAGTTTTAAGGAGGGGATAGTGCCCACAAGGACTGGTGACAAGGGGAGCGAGGGTGGAACAAGAAGGGACAACTTGCCTTGGTGTCAGCTGGCCAGGTGGTGCTACCATGAAACCTCACCCCAAAGCTGCAGGCAGCAAAAGACGTCTTGAAGAGGATCTTATATCCGTCCCAAGGGGGGAGAAAATTCATGTTGGCATCCAGAACATGCCTTCCCCTCTTCCATCCAAACAGCTTCCCTCCAACTGTCACGATTTTGGCTCTCAGAGTATTTCTGCCAAGGGTCCAGCTTTCTATACCGTGGCACTTCTGTGCAGACTCTGTTCCAAACACGCCTTAATAGCACTTTAAATAATGCAATGACAGAGTTAAATAATAAACAGCAGCAGAAGGAGAGAGGATTTCAAAGGAACAGGCGAGGGCCTGGAGATGCATTTGCAGATGAAGCTGGGAGTGAGTTGGTGGGATACAGGAAGGCGGTTCCAGATGGCAAAAGCTGCAGAGGGGAAGGATCTTACAACAGTGGTGGGGCTGCAGGAGGTGGGGAGGGGGTAGAAGCAGTGGAAGAATAGGGAGAAGAGAGAGGGATCATTCATGGAAGAGGCAGGCTTGAAATAATAGGGAAAGCATGCATCCCTCCTGTCGCATGTGTTGCCTAAAGAGCAATGGTCAGCCTGAGAGAAGCAGGATTTGGCCAAGACCTGAGCGTTGGCAGTTTGAAGAGACATGGAGGGTCTCAGATACATTTTTCCTCCTTGATTTCCCACACGGGCTTTAAATTGACTCATACGGGTGTGTGTTTAAGATGGCTGACTCTTGCTTTCTCAGGTAGCAGTGATCAGTTCTGCTCCAGTTAGAATGGCTCTCCGTGGTCCCTCAACTGGGTCGGGAGGTATTTACGGGGAGGGAAAAATCATCCCTGCAAATACTATTTCAGGCTAAGCCCGTATAGACCATTGATATCAGGAAAGCTGAGAAGGGTGGACTCTCCTGCATCTCCGAGAAAGTCCATCTTTCCCCGGTGAGATGCCGCGTGCACCAGGCACTGCTCTGAGGAGAACAGCCCCGGGTGCCTCCTGCTCTGTTTCCAAGCGGTTTTCTCATCCTTGTGCCAACTGCGTGCAAATGGAAGTGACGTGTGCCCATGCACAGACATCTGAAACTGTCTTAAATGTTTAAGACAGCCTGAATTTTTTTTTTTATTAAATACACAGCTGCCTGGTAACCATTAGCCAGTCCTCAGTGTGCAGGATCACAGTCAGGAGGAGTCTGAAGGCTGGAAGCACCCTGTGAAACCCCATTCTCCCCAGTTTGGGGCAGAACCGCCGTGGCAAGCGTGCAGCAATGATGCAGGCATCCCCTTTGGCTGCTTCTGTAGGGTCTGCATTTATCCAAAACAAAATGAGAAGAGCATAGATGCGATTTTCAGAGTACCTCTTGAATGCTGTTCTGAAAGCCGGTGGGAGGAGATGAGCCTGGCCCTGCACAGGGGTGTTTGACTTCCCATGGTCTCTTGCAGGGTGTCTCGCCCCTTCCCTTTCCATCTTTTTCCTTCTGTATTTTTTAGAGTGGCCACCCATCACTCACCTTCCCATGCCCACCTTCTCTGAGCTGCTCCTGCTGGTCCTTGCACTTACTGTCCTGAAGCTGGTTTTCTTTAGTGTGTCCAGCAGAGTTTTTGCAGTGGTGCGGTGGCTGCTTCATGATCAGAGAGATGCTATCTGATCAGTTTTCAGGCATGAGAATTTGTTTTTCCAGAGCTTAGGGGATATGAGTCTGGTTCCAGTTACGCGACGAGGGCTGTGTTTTGTACAAGTGAGTTTTGAGGCATTTCCAAGGCATGGCCATTCAGGTCTGTAAAGCGATTTAGATCAAGTGCGTTACAGAAAAGACAAATATTGCTACCAGTAAATATTAGCTCTTTTTTTTTGGCAAACAGACTCCAAATCTGTCCATTGTGCCTAGCCACTGTGAGCCAAAGAGAGGGATGAAAAGAGAGGGGAGAAACTGGAATTTCGTATTCAGTTACAGTTTGTGTCCAGATTGTTTCTAAGTGCAAAGACCCTCAGCTCTAAATGTTAAATAGTTTGCACAGGACACAGTGTAGAGGATCTCCAGTGTCTAGGGGTAGGCAACAGGAACAGAAGTAATGATAATCTTGGATTATAGGCTTTTAATTAAAATAAGCTTCTCTGTCTTGGCTAAAATGCTTTTTGAAGTCAGAACAAGCCTGAATGCTTAAGCAACAGGAGTGCATCTGCATCAGATGCAGAATAAATTCTGTACCCAGCAGCACTGATGAGATTATTTTGAAAAGTCAATACTTTCCATGGTGATCATTTAAGAGGCAAAGTGCTGCCTGCTATTTTTTTCCTTCTCTCTTTACTGTGTGCACATGGAAGCTGCAGGGAACATCATTTCAGCCAGCGCTAATGCATTGTCTGTGCAAGGGTATCTGGAAGCTTTGTCTTGCATGAGGGGACGGCACTGTATCATCTGCTCAGACGTGGTGCCCATTCATCGCATTAGGTATCGCCCAGTATAATTCACTGGTGTTTGGGAGGAGGCTGGTTGGTTTGGGATAAATAAGGCTGCTTTGCAGGAGTGGGAAGACCAGAATACCAACATGGTGCTTTGGGCTGTGGAGGTGCTGCTCAGAGATCTAATTTTTCTGCTGTAGAGATGTCTTTCGGTTTTTGGGGGGACAGCCAGAGAACTGGGGAGGCAGGTCCCACAAACGCCACAGGTCAGCAGCTGCTCATGTTTTCTGGCTTGGGAAAAGCTTTTAGTTTCTCCAGACTTCCACATACCTTTGCTAGGGGGAGGAATACATTGGGATTTATGATCTTTGGGGGGTGAGTGGGTACAATCAAAGCTAGATCCCGCAGCACCCCTGGGCAGGGAAGGAGGGATAGCAGGAGCAGGCCAGAGGCAGCAGCAACCCCTGTGCTCCCGCACCAGCAAGCACGGCAGCACGCACCAAAGGGCATTTTCTTACCCGGATGCAGGAAAAACAGACCAAGGTTCACATCCAGCTGTATGGTATTGCTTCTGGCACTGGCTGGGGAGGGGGATCAGGGGGTAAAGGGGGGCTCAAAGATGGCTGTGGACATGGGAGAGTGCAGGGACGTGGCTGGGATGGGACACGGTGGTTTTGTCATCCCAGCACGGCTGCTGAAGCTTTAATGATTTGCTGTGCAAAACTGCCCATCCATAAGCTTGTTTGCAGTTGTCACTGCAAATGCAACAGCGTCCCGGGGGAGAGATCTGGGCTCTCGTGATCTGGTCAATCAATTAGTGCTTTAATAGAGTGAAATGAAGGGGAAAATGTGTGGGAACCTCGGTGGCACAGAGCAGGGTACGGAGAAGCCATGGCAGGCAATGGTGTTGGAGGGAAGGCAGCGGATGAGGGGCCGTGTTGGAGCTGCGCTGCCTCCAGCAGCACTTGGCTCTCTACAAGGACAATTTTGCTTAGAGAGGGATTTTTCTTTATGAAGTCCAGTAGATAAACCTAATGCAATTTCTCCCTGCATGTGAGTTTTCTCCCCTTGTCCCTGCAGAGGAGTTAATTTGATGATGGCAAATTAGCCTTGCTTGAGTTGCAGAGAAAACGTTTGTGTCTCCGTGTGCAATTTCACATGGTAACAGATCCAACTACCCCCCACCACTGCGGACCGCGGCATTGCTGGAATAGCAGCCTGCCTCTCGCAGTGGGGCTGGCATGGGGTGTACATGGCCTCCCCTCCTCACCGTCCTCCTCCTCGGCTAGTGCAGCCCCTCTGTGCAGGAGTAGGATACGGCTAAACCACGGGACAGGCCATTTTACATGTTGCATCACAATTTTGTGATGGTAGTGAGCTGCCCTGCTGCAAATAGCTCTTGATTTTAGGATTTCAGCAGCTGCTGTTTCAGCTTTTCAAAGAACCTTCTCAGATCAACTTCTATGGAGGAGGAGTTTTGCGGTTCAGGGTACCACCTGATGCTCAGGGCCGGTGTGGCTCCCAGCAGGGCAGGTTTTGCAGCTTGGCTGTAGTTTAAACTACAGTAAATTTAGACTGTAGTAAACGTGTAGTTTAAAGTGGGTGAGGAACTGCTGCTTGGAAAGAAAGCTGAGATTCAGGGTGGAAGGTATGTGCACCCTTAGTGCCCGTGTAAGTGGTCTCCCTCTTGGTGACTGCTTTGGGGTTTAAGTCAGGAAATGTGCAGCTGAAAATTTGGGTGCCAGAACCTGATGGATGTGGTCAAGGACGGGCAGCTGGGGCTGTACCATTGCACCACACACCTCCCTGCACCCACCCACCGAACAAAACCCTCCACCCCACAGCAGTGTTTTCAGTGTTAGCAACATCAAGGGTGCCTACTTTTTTGGTTGTTGAACCTGAAATATCTTAAAGGGATTTCCACAGAAAAGAAGTTCTGTACTTCTTAAAGATCTACACTTTCTCGGGTTTCCAAGCTGGATACTACCAAACTGAAGGACTGGGTGAAAACCTTGGCATTGCTTCTCCCACAGAAACCACTGAAATTTGGTCTGGGAGCCAAGGCAGACACCTTTCCTGTGGCAGCTAATACTGAGCTCTGCTCTGCTGGAGTCATAAAGTTCACCCAGTGCACCATTAGCGCCAGTGTCCTGACCATGTTTCTAATTTCAGAAATTAAATGTGTCCTGCAATATCTGTTCCTACTTTTTGGATTTGATGTGTGGTTTCCTTGTATCCAGATTTAAAATGTTATGAGAATTTCCATTGCAAGGATGCAGATGATTGTGTTGCGGTGATGAGCAGGGTGACTCCGGCCACGTAGCTGGTACAGACAGTGTGCAATTCATCTCAGCTAACCCGGCATACTGCTTGGACTCCCTTTAGAGTTAATAGAAAGAAACAGCCACTTCTAGGGCGCAATTCAAGGGATCTGCTTTAGGCATCAACCTCAGGAACAGATGCATCATGCTTCAAACGTGCCATTTTTTCTCCATTTGGTATAGAAAAGTGGCTTAGATCAAGATGTGTGCACCGGGGACAGCTAAATGCTCTCTGACGAGTCCCACCAAGGGTTTCAAGTACCTTTTTGATTTATGTCCAGGAAGCCAGCTCTGCTGGTGCTGAGGCTGTTATCAGTGCAATGAGAACAGTTCTGGTTGCCTTTTTAAACCTTCTTCCATTGACAAAGACGTTCTCACTGTGTGCTGCACTCCGTGGTTAGTGTTGCAACACAGTGAAAGCTGGACACTTGCAGGTGATGAATCCATCGCCAAGAGACTTCTCTTTGTGGTCTGCACAACCAGCACAGAAGCGCTGTCACAGCTGCTGATGTAGATGTGGAGAGGCTCGTGGTCCAGATCGTGGTGGTAAGGACAGCAAGACTGTCACATCCCTGCAAGCCCTTTGCAGTGTGTGGATTTGGCAGCAGGCAGGAGTGAGCAATTGTGTTTGGGTGGCCTCACTTTTATCTATTTCTATGAAGGGACATTTTCATCAGTACACAGTTTTTGCTGTAACAAAATCATTTATCTCAAGTCACCGGGATCAAATTTATATAGCTCGATACTGGAGACACTGGAAATGGCAAAGGTTTGAAAGCAGTTGTGAACTAAAGCAGGACTGGTACCAATAGCAGGAGAAAAAACAAGACTACATTGTTCAACTGTTTTTTACCTTCAGTCAGCTTACTTATACATTTAGCCTTCAGAAATGCACTACAGCTGTGGTTCAAAGTCCGTTTAAAACAGAGAGTTTATATGAAGAGGCATCCTGCCTGCTGAATGACAGTGTACGACTGCCCTGGCAGGTGGTGATTTGGCTTTGTGCACTCTCTGGAGCACTCACATACAGATCATTCATCCAACCTTTACGGTACAGAGGTTATTTTTTCTGTACCAGCTTATATATAAACTCAGTCTGCAGCTCCATGTGTCATTGGGGTTTTTTTGCCCCTGCCTGATGAGTGATATAGGAACTGCACTGCGGTTTTCACAGTGATTTGCTTAGAAATGTAAGCAGCAGCGCGTAGGAAAGGTAAATGTGTTTGGTCATTATCTGATGTGTACCTGGGTACCAGGAACGTGGGCTGGGGAGAGAGTTTCTTGCTTTTTGTGGACTCCTTGCTGAGGGGGTTCAGATTCCCCAGCATCTCTGAACGCCATCGTATATCTCTGGTGCTGGTTTTGTTAGGGCAGGTGCATTTTTTTTTTCTTTGAATGTACTTTGATGCCTTTGAAAGGTGACGGAGCAGGGGTGGCATGTTTCATGCAGAGGAGCTTCAGGAACAACAGTTTTGGCTTCAGATCCCATATTCCCTGCAGCCCCAACGTCAGGAAGGGGGTTCTTCCAGAGCCGAGGCTCCACCAGTCCTTAAATCCTAAGCCAGTGCTACATCTCAGGACCCATCTTTCCCCTCTGCACAAAGACAAGGACATGCAAGGATCTGCAACCCAGATGTCACCAGAGGACACTACCTTTGGCTTGCCTAGATACTTCATGTTCTTGTGACAAAATTATCTATTTCACTGTACTGCTATAATTTTGTTGAGGGAAATTTTAATTGGCTATGAGGAAAGTCTGATTTTCATGGAGATCAGAGTTCAGAATTTTAAAACAGATGTGATGGTGGTGACCTTTTTCTATTTCTTTTTTCTGAAGAATCCCCACTTTGAGATGGAAATCTATCGCTTGCCCTGTCTCCAAGCCCTGGGTTTCCGTAGAGTAAAACTATTGTGAAAATTTCACTAAGGTTTTAAAAAGAAGTATAAGAGGGAAAAACAGGGGAAAAAAAGACATCTCATCACTCATAAACAACAACACAAAAAAAGCTAAAGTGTTGGCAAATCTTTACAACAAACTAATGTGTTTAAAAAGAAAAGCGACCTTTTACGCGAAAGAAAAGGGAAGAAAAAAGAAAAGAGACCTCTGAAAAGATACAAATGGAGAGCTGCAAAGGACCACTGCGGTGGGGACGATGGGTAGCTCGGGTGATGGCTGCAGTTCGTTGGTGCGAGCTGGAGGAGCAGTGGATGCGGTGGCATTGAGGAGGAGCCTCCAGCTCCTGGCTGCCAGATAATTTCCACAGCACAATGTGTAACTCTGATTTTCCCAGTGTGTATCTGAGGTTTTCAGCACAGTTTGCTGAAACCTGACATCTGAAGCCAAAAGAAACCTACCTGGTACCGTCAAACCCTAAGTGACACCCCAGTGAGATATTATGCTTCTCAGTTTTATCAGCAAAATACCTCGTGTTGCAGCCTCGGAGGGCTGACAGCTGGGCCAGCAGCAGCTGCTGGAGCATCTCGGTGCCTCTTTCAGGTTGCAGCAGCAGGATGCCCAGAGCTGCCAGGGTTCTGCTCGCACAGGGGCACAAGGAGCAGCCGTGCTGGGCATTGCCTGCAGAGGGGAGGGCTGTCTCCCGGCTGCCCGTGCCTTGCCGTGGTGGCTGTCTCAGCACCTCTGCAGTGTGCCCCTCCAGCACAGGGCACAGCCTGGCTGTCCCGGACTGGTGTTACTGGGGAGCAATGGTAGTGGGTAAATTGGTGGCCCTAACAGATAGTTCCCCAAGCACCAGCCATCTTGAGCTGCCATAAAGGTGGAGATGTTTCCCTGACCATCCAGACAGGGGTTTATCCCTGGTCATCAGGATGGAGATGTTTCCATGGCCATCAGGATGGAGATGTTTCCCTGGCCATCCATATGGATGTTTTTCCCTGGCCATTCAGGGTAGACATGTTTCTCTGGCGATCAGGGTGGAGATGCCCTGGCCATGCTGCAGACACAACCAGCTCCATCCTGCCCCTGCCTCAGGTGGAGGGCAGGGGAAGATGGGGAAATGACTGTCTAAAGGCCACCTGTGGCCCTGAGACCCCATTCCCCTCCATGCTGACCTCTCTGATGGCAGGACACGGGACAGGGTCTGAGCCACGCACCTCCCCCCACTTCCCTGGGGTCTATGCAAGCTCTTGCCTTGGTTTCTCCAAGAACTTGTGCCACGAGTGCTGCCAACAGACCTGTCAAACTTTGAGGGTTTTTTTCAGTTTGGCAAGAATTTCTTGGGCTGATGGGTGATGTGCAGGTACTGAGAGCATGTTCCCAGTGCTGTAAGCATCACCTCCCGCTGCAAACAGTGCCACTGTACTGGCTGAGCCAAATAGGCTCTTCCCCAAGGTCTGACTTTACTAATATGATTTTCCAGCAGAGAGATACTGTAATTTTACCAGGTGGGTGGGAAGATGCTGATCTTCAGGACAAATTCCTTAAGGTCTTTTTTCAAACAAATTTGCCGCTTCATTGTGAAACAGTTTCTTTGTTTGCTTTCTGTGCCGTCATTTGGCTATCTGTGGAGGTTTGAGTATATTTCTGTGGTGGAAAAGAAAGAAATCTTACACTCTGAGATGCGTGCAGTCTCCAGAGCTGGTAGTCCTGATGTAGTCTGGAGAGCCACACAGGATTTTTTTAATTATTATTTTTACTGTTGAGTAACACATAACACTGCAAAGTAGTTATTAAAATAAGTAAATACGTAACCGATTACATTTACTCACAGTTGAGAAAACAGATCAGGATGCAGATGCTTATGGCAGAAGTCCAGAGACCTCAAGAAAGCTGGTGGAAGTATTCAATATATGTGTGAGCTTGGTGGGAAGCGTTCAAAACTGATTTTGATGCTTCTTTCATGGAAATAAGCAGATCTAGCATGTAAGGGAAAGATCTTTGTTCAAAATGAGCCAGGATAACATTAGAGTTCCCTCCAGAGGTATACACTGATGTCCAACTTCCCATCGCTGAGCAGAGACACAAATCTCAGGAGATAACCCAGAAAGGTCCACAGGTGGAATTCATGGAAATGCCCCGTTTTTGGAGCAGAGCATAGAGGACGGTTGCCTTCCCCTGAAGGAGAGATAGGGGAAAAGAAAATAATCATAGAAGAATGATTTGCATGTTTTTAATCTCTTTCTACTCTTGCTGAGTGTGTTAGTTTAGATTTTTTTCCCCCAGAGGCTGGCTTGCTCAGGGGTTGTTAGTACAAGCCAACACTGTCAATCCATCAGCTCCCCCTGCACGCACAAAGCTCCAGTTCCTTCGAACTTTGGGATGTGGCAGAGCAATGAAAAGACAAATGAAATAAAATTATGCTTTTTAGGGGAGCAGAATCTGAAAAGAGCTGTCAGAAAAGCAGACAGGCTGCATGTAGGTTTCAGGAACAGCGATCCTCTGTGAAGATAAACCTGTGAACTTCAGCTTTCAGCACTTGTGTCCTTTGTATTGAGACAACTGAGCCAGTAATATTTATTTTATGGCTAGTTGGTTTGCAGGCACATGCTTTCACAAAATCAGCCAGTATGTTAGGTTAAAATATATCCTTTCCCCAATACTAGCTGCTTCTTGCTACATATCAGCTCCATCCTTGCATTTTTCTAACGTCACATCTTCATTACAGACCGGTGTGAAACTGCTACTGAACTCCCAGCTCAGAAATGCTCTTGCAGCATTCAAATAGCCACAGTAGACTCAATCTCTTTTTCCTACTGACATTCAAAAATGCTTGAATCCCAAGGGAATTTTCAGAGCAAAAGTGGAATATATTGTAATCGTAGAATCAAATGATGATGAAACCCTCCAGGGATTGCTGGTTCAGCTCAGGAAAGGCGTGCACTGGAGTGCTGCAGAAAGAGGACACCTCTTTCCTGGGCTTTTTGTTGTTTTGTTAACTTTGTAAAATGTTTAAGAGAACAAGAAGAAACCACTATGGTGGTGGTAAGTCCAGGCAGGTGGAGAGGGACCTCAGCTCTGGTCCTGGTGTGTCTGGAGCCAGCTGAGGCTTTGCTGCCTTCTGCCTCTTCTGTAGGTTTGCACGGCTCCATGTTTCCTCCTGTGTAGGACAGGGCTCACTAAGCACTCGATTTAGGGTGGAAAAAAAATCACCATTTCAGTTGTGCATGCCTCAGAATAGAGGTGAATGGTGAACAAGCAAACCTGTGTGGGACAGGGCTGGACTGGTCTGAAATAGCATCCCAAAGTAGCCTTGTGGGCTGGAACGGGATGTAAGCCGGCTATCCCGAGCCAAACCTTTGGGTCTTGCTCTCAACTTGCTCAGGCAATTTAAATTTGTTCTTAGGTTTGCATCTTCTTGATTCATGCTGGGCACAAGGGCACAGGCAGGAAATGCTGGCATCAATCCAAGATTGGGATCTTAGGAACTAAGGGAAGAGCTGAGTCGTGTCTACTTTGCTGTGCTCCTTCCTCCCTTATTGAAATGGTGCTTTCATTTAGGATAGCTGGATAATGCCTTAGAGAATATTGACGCTGATGATTAGAGACAATCAAAATGTTTTCATGAATCCAATTTTATTGAAATATTACCCTTTGTTTTTTCCCAACTGAAACTTTCATCAAAGACACTTTGAAACTGCTGTTATTCCCAGAATTTCTGCATTGTTTTTACTGAATATGTGCCTGTTCTGTCTCAATGTTTTAAAATGCTTTTTACTCACAAGTAACACAGCATTTTTATTTTTCTGGAGCATGTTTTTCACCAGACAAATCAAATGGGCTTTCTATTATGTCATTTGTAACAGAAAATGGATCCATTTAGGACCTGGCAAAATGAGAATTACTTTACCATATTTGATAGGGGGTTTTCCATTTTTTAAACTCCTAATTTGTCAGGTATAGCTATCAGGCACAGCATTTGGTTGCTACACATAGCCTGGCTGGCTACCGAGCCAGTAGAAATGCACCTGATTTAGGGCAGGTATCTATAACTGGTGACAGATACTTGCAAATCCTGCTACACTACTGGGTTTTGAGTGCATTTTTACTATTTCAGTGGTGAATTGTTCTCTCTGCAAACTTCCTACAGATGTCTGTGGGTTTCCCCAGGGTAAAGATGATCGTGATCCATGTGCTGAAGGATACTCGCTCCTCTGGTAGCTTGTATCTTGCTTTTCTGACAGCCCCTCTCTCTGTGATGGTTCTCACTGATGCTCCTGGCCATGGCCAAGGTCAAGCAGGGCTGTGCCGTGGCAGGGTCCGGGTAAGGAGCAGTGCCAGCCCTGGGAGCAGGGGCAGGGGAAGGGCTGGGAAAGCCTGCCGAGCTCTTCTCATCTCCTCGCACAGGCCAGTCTGATTGCTTTGGAGACAGATGACTGTTGATTGCTGTACAGGAATTAAATTAGGTGAGTTGAAAACCCGTATCAATCACCGTCATGCATACTTGCATATGAAACGTAGACTCAAAAGGTTTATGGTAATCAACGTGGAGTAGCTGATTAAAGTCCATTAAAATTCACTAGAAAAAATTCTAATCCTCTCTCCACTTCCACCCCGGCTCTTTTCTGTCTGTTTGATAATCACTGCTGACTTCACTTATCACCCCAACAAAGTGCCCCAGGATCGGATCCGTTACTGCTGGAATGATGAAAGCCCAAGTACGTGCTATACATGCACGTAGAAGCAGATGGGAATCAAGGGTAGGAATAATGTGATTTATAGCAGACAAGGCATGGAATCTGTGGGAAGAAACACACTGAAAGTGGTCTATCACACTCGCGCATCCAGGGGCATAGAAGAAATATGGATGATGTTAAAATTTTAATTGCAACAGGAAATGATGGTTTCAGAAATCCAGTGGTGTGTGGTTTACTGCAGCTCAGAAATTTCTAGTGAATATGGTATCTTGATTATATATATATATATTCTCCTTTTCTGAATGTGAAGCAAGTACAGTCTCTGAGGAGACTGCTTCTAACTTTCCTTCTCTGAATGTGTCTGTTCCACAACATGCAGAAATATCCCAGTTATCCATACGAGCTCATTATGGACCTCATTACGAGACGGTGCCCACAACTAAACCTCCATACGATTGTTGGCATTATTTTGCCTGGCTCTGGCTGTTTTCAAAACCTCCAGACCTGTCTTGCATATGCCCTTTGATAGACATCTAAATTGCTCCTAGAATTAAATCACCATCCATTTGATTTATCACCTGCAAAATTAAATCCTGAGCTTAGAATCTTTTGATGAGTTTGGGTTGCAATTGTTAGGTGATGCCTTTGAGTAGACACTGGGTCTCTGATGTCTCAGAGATGCCACCACAGCAAGGGCCCCCAGCCAGCCAAGGCAGGGAGCATTGCTGCCTTGCCTGCTGTAACGTGGCTAGTGGCAGATGCTTTTCCATCTCTTGGGTAGTTTTAATGCACCCCGGAGCGATTGTTAGAGAGCTGAGTGGGGAATGGAGTCCCCATTAAGCCTTTGTGTGGACTTTTGTCGTTCCCTGTTGATATTCTTTCGGGTTGTGTCAGCAGTTTGCCCTTCATGGTTCTGCCGTGCTCACCCTGCGTGCCGTGCCCCTGCCGCTGTCGCCTCGCTCGCTGTGCCTCCCTCGCCACAGCAGCAGGGCTGTGATGCTTCTGTGCCCAGCTGTTCACCTCTCTCCGTCACAGTGTGCAGCGTAGTCCTTCCTAATATGCCCTTTATCCCATCAGGGCACTGGTTTGCCTTTTCTCTGTTCTGGTAGAGCACAGTTATGCTGATGATGCTTTTTGACCAGAGACTGGTACAGTTTCCATCAGGCCAAGTCTTGGACACTTACTTATCTGAATTCCTTCAATAAAAAGGGAGAGACAGGCGGAGATGCGGAAATACACCTGCATAGCTCGTCACAGACAGCCGTATGACGGTGTACGTATGTGTAGAGAAGCTCTGTGTTAAGAGGTTGTATTAATGTTAAAAAGCTGCTCACCTCAAAGAGAGGAGAAAAGGGAATCAGTGCTGTTCAGACCTGCTGAGACAGTAATTCAGCAACTTCGTGTGCTGATAGCATGATTTACTGTTAAAGCATGTGATTGCAGGAGGCTTTTGCACCGGGTCTGGCCAGCGACTTCTGACTTCTGTGATCAGCCCCTGAGCACATGATTGCTTTTGTTTTTTCCCTGTTACTGATCTGCAGATGATTAAGATAAAGGTTAGCATGCATGGGTTGGTCCTACAAAACATGGCTAATTTGTATGGCATTCCTGCCGACTTCTGTGAGGTCTGCCTTAGGTAAGCACTGTGCCTGCTCCTTGCTTTGTAGCATGATTTTTAGAAATTATCGTGTTGTTAGAGTGCGTTCTTGGAGATATTCTGAGCCTGAGTAGACACAGTCCTGGGCAACCTGCTGAAGCTTGAGCTTTGAGCGGGAGGTGGGAAGTGCAATGGTGGGGGTCCTGCAGAAAAGTAAGGGGCAGGAGGTACTGTCCAAGACCAGGTTTGGGCATGGGTTTCCAGAAACCTCTCCAGGCTCCCATGTTTCTGCAAAGCTTTTCAGTGCTGCATGCGCAGTGGGGCACTCTGGAATAGCTGCTGTTTGCATCGGTGTCATCGACTCGTCCTGAAACTCCCGTGATGCATGGAATACCCACAGCCACAAAGCTCCCATCCCTCTTCTCCTTCACAACTTCGCCAAGGCTCGGTCAGAAGTAAATCAGAGCTTTCCTGGCTCACTGTGGTTACAGCAAATGTAAAGTCATGATTTGTTGCTTGACCAGAGGCCGGGTCTGACTGTAACAGCGCAGCAAATGCCGCTGGTGCACGGCAGTCAACAGCCTTCAGCCCTGCAGGCTTTTGCTTTTGTTCTCGTTTTGCACATGGCCAGTTCCCCTCTGATGGGATGTAGCGACTGGGTTTTGTCGGCAGATGCTACAGATGCAAATTTCTGACAATAAACTGCAAAACACTAGGGGTGATTTCGTTTGTTGGGTGCTGTGTGCAAACATTTCCTCAAGTTTTGCAGGGTTCATGGATGCACAAGAGGTCTTCAGCATCTCCTGACTCCATCCGGGGCTGTCGCTTCGGCTGTTTTCACTCCGTGTTAGTCACGGGCAGGAGATGCACCCCTTTAACTCCACGGGCTGCGTTATGGAGCGATGTGATTTATGACCCCCTGAGCAGTGGGGTGTTACACAGCCTTGTGTGATAGCACACCTGGAGGAAGCAGGACACGGCTCTGGAGAATCCCTCTTTGTCAGCGGGTCCTGCTGCTGTCACCCTGGCTGTGCAGAGAGCTCACTTCACGTAACTTGATGCTCTGCTTAAATACAAAACCCAAGCAAACGTAATAATCACATCCAAAATAATGAATTTGAAGAAAATGAGATACGGAGGCCAGCCAAGAAGACTTTACAGTAGCTGGGGACAAACAAATACTTGATTATGAGAACTTGGTGTTTGCATCTGAAAGCCACAGCTAGGGGTCAAAACGTCTACTTGCTACAGGGATGGGAACATTTCTTGTTAATAATGCCAAAGTACAGAGCAGAAAGAAGACAGAGCAACTAGGAAACAGGACCAAACACAAACAGATACATAAATTTGAAGCAGACCGTTACTAAAATGGAAGTGGGAAGTGGAAAGCCTTAATATTGGGGATGGGCTCACACCTTAATGGCTGGAATTGGATTTCAGGATCTCTTGACCTGCTGGATCATAATGAAGGAAACGTTAATTTAAATGTTGATTGAAAATACTACATATTTGTGAAGAACGAGGGCATTTGCTGTCAGGGGGTTTTAAGCCAATTGCATTATATTTACTAAATTGGGGGATCTTTGGGGCATAATGACAATTCAATTGAATTTGAAGAGGCAGTAATATATCTCAATCTGCAGGTCATCGTGGGTGGTTGGATGATGAAGTCTCATTTGCTTTTAGTATGAACAAGACATTTACAGACTTTCAGATCTGACTTAAAATATCACTGACAATAAAAAGGTCACATTCTTCCAATATGTTAAACTCAGTGATTCATAAGTTTCTCTTCTCTTTAGCATGGGGTAAAGTACCTAAGCTGAAAGTGGTTCCTGTGTTCCGACCTGGAAAATCTGGTTTTTGGAATGTGGCAATGGGTAACGACCCTTGCTCAAGAGTAGGCACAATTTTTAGAGGTGATAGGGCCACATTTGGGAAGCCAGAGCATCCCAGTGGGCACCCATAAGCTGACAAAAGGGTGCATCAGGGTGCACACCTCTCTGTCAGACATCAGTCTGCGAGACACCCGTCATGTAACATAATCCCATGAGCAGATGCTGTCTCAGTAATTAGCTCTGCTGCTAGATGAAAGGCACATGCTGAATCGTGCTACGATTGCCTGCTCCTTTGCTGTAATTGCTAAAACATAGCAGTGCAAAAGGAGAAGCTTGGGCTATTGCTTCAGAAAGTTATTTCCACGCAGCTCAGGGGGAAAGTAAATCAGTTAATGGTTTTAATTAGCAATCTTTTCATGTCTTCCCCTCATTGTTCATGAGGAGTTCTGCAGAGCCAGTGCTCTTCCCTTTGCACAGATTGCAGAGGCATGCAGCACTTGGCCAAACAGTGTTTTGGTGCCAGCCAAGACAGTGGGATTCAAGCCTCCTCTCTCACTTTGTTGCAGCAGCAATGGACAGAAACACATGTTTTTTCTGGTCAAAATGGACTTGGGGATCCATTTTAAGGACCTTCTCCTGTCTGGTCCATAGAACCTCTGTGGCAGAGCCTGTACCTGGGCACATTTCTTGTAACTGCACTAATTTCTCTTATTGCCCTCATTCCATTTCTCCTCTGGCTACTTGGGGAGTAAGTCCAAGTGCCCACATTTTATTTATTTAAGTCTATGCAGCAAGCAGGAATTTAACATCTCCTGGAGCTCTGTCTCAGTGTGTAACAAGGTATCAAGGGAGCATTCTGAAATCCCAGTAACTAATCCTATCACACAGGCAGAACTTGCAGTTGGGTTTAGGTTATGATTAGATCGACGAGATAAATTTTTAATTAAATTAGAATGATTCCTGGGTTTGATTGATGCTTCAGTTTTCACAGTTCCTGAAAACAGCCCCCATTAAGATCTGAGTGAGTCTGTGATGCTGAGGGATGCAGGGGTTATTGCCCCCAACCTCCTGGGGCAGCCAGGATTGCAAAGGAGGGACAGGCTGCAGCCTCAGCAGGTGGTGGAAATGTAAGTGATGGCTTTGGAATGGAAATGGCTAATGAATGAGATCATCTGCTTGGTGATCACTCAAAAACTCCTGTTATAACCTTGCTGAAATGCCACCTGCTGAAGACTTACAAAGCCCAAGCTCATCATCGTCAGGAGCACTCCAACGACTGAGGACTGAGTGCTTTGGGGTGCATCGGAGGGGAGATTCACACGGGTGACCGCTCGCACCAGTTCAGCACCTCTCAAACTTCCCAAGGTCAGGCAGGTTTAACCTTGAGAAAGATCTCAGCAACGTAGCTGGCATGCCTCTGGCACACAACCCAAGCTGTCATCTCTTTGGCAGCATCACAAGCAAACCCTTACCTGCTGAGAGGGCCATTTCCCAAAGCTCTGGACCAGTGTGTTGAGTCAAACCCAGGAAACCTTGTTTTATTCCCAGTCCCTCACCCCTGTCTGCATTCCTTCCCACTGAGCCATTGCTGTCCCAAAGTGTTCTCATGCTTATCAGTTTTCCTTGCATCAAAAGCTTTTAGCCCAGACAGTGTGGTTTTAATGCTGGCCATGTGCATTTTCCTTCCCCATCTGTTTTTTAATTGCATCTGAAATAGTTCAGAGGAAAAATCTCATCCTAATAAAATTAGCCATGATAGTCCCTAGGAACAGAGAGGAATGGGGCACCCACTCCCCATGTATTGTTCCAAGTCGCCCGTGGAGTGGATAATTGGAAATTATTGCAAGTGTGTGTGTGTGCGCGCGCGGGCGGGCATTTATTTTATTAATAACCTCTTCTAGCAGTGTAACAGACCATCACAGGTTACTTATGCTGCAAATAGATGCTGTGGTCTTGCCTGCTGAAAAGCAAATCGTCCTTTGCCTCAGCCCTTTGGCTGTACCTCTCAACAGCACTATGTACAGCAAAGAATGTTAAAAGCCATCATTTTTAAATCATCAGAAGTGAGAACAGGAAATGGCGCAACTGCTCGGCAGTGCTGACATTGCGTGCACCAAAACTAGCAGCTTCTGCCACTTCCCCGTGCTTCGGTCATCTCTGGGCCGACCCTCTGCGGTGACCAGAAGGCCAACACCAGCATTCACCCCTTTCCTAGGAGTCAGAGGAGGGGTTTGACTTGTTCCCAGTGAAGCACCCCAGAAGCACTGATTCCTTTTTGCAATCTGCCATTTTACCAGGAAACATGGGTCGCTGGGGAAAAATACGTTTCACATTTGCAGATATTTGTTCCCCTTTCTTCTTGCTCTTGGGGGTGAGCACTGTGTCTTGGATTTTGCTTACAGCCAGCCCTGTGGAGATCAATACATTGCTGTAATATGTGTAAAAGAATTGCAGATAAAGAAAAAAATGTAGAAACATGGTTTTCTTTCTGCTGCAATGCCTACCTTAGTGATGACCATAGCCTCCCACATGGGAAGGTCTGCTCCATCCTCCTCTGGTCCTCGTTGAAAAGCATTTAGCTGCTTTGCTTTTCTGTTGGGTGCTTTTTCCTACTGCTTTGGCTGAGATTTCCTCTATCTTTGGTTTATTTTTCTGTGCATGTGGAGCTGTGTATGTAGTAAGTAGTTCTCAGGACTGCCAAGCAGGGAAGCAGTCTCAGATAATAAAGTATTAAAACCAACCCCCTCCCAAACCCAAGCCATTATTTTCTTGCAGACATACTGAAAATGCAAAATCAACTTATTATCTAAGCATTCAGTCCTGATTTCATGATTTTATGTTTGGCTTTTATACACATAATATCCGTTTTCCACTTTCAAAACACCCAACAAAAATATAATTTCACAATTCACTGCTATTTTGTTTTTGCCTATTTTCAGTCCAATCAAACTCAGCAACAAAACAGCTGGCAGTTCAGATGCAAGTGTGAGCGCAGCCTGATGCGGTACATTTAGGGAATTTCAGACCTACCGCACTGAATCTGAGGTGGTAACTAAAGCTTGTGTCGAGATGTTGCCCCTGGCTGACCAAGGATATATACTGCCGAAATGAACCTTTGACAAATAAGCTGGTTTCTTCTTTTCATTTTCAGTGGGAAATGGGATGTTTAGTCAAAAGTATTAAATAGCTCATTTGCAAAGTGGAATTGTTATGAAATCCCATAAACTTTGAGACTTTTTGACCAAAGTGATGGCTCAGGCGGGGTTCTCGTACAAAGTAATGCAATGCGACAAGCTGATGAGTTCACATCAGCGATCTTTATTATCCATTCATGGGAGACAAATGATCCGAATTTCTATGGATAATTAGACAAAAAGAAGGAGCATGTGGTGTCAGGTTTTCCTGTTAGTTGTCAACAACATCAGTAATTTCCACCAACCATCATGAAGATGCTTTTCACTCCTCTCGGCAGGAAAATGGCGCAGTTCTTCAAAATGTACACTTGGCTCAACAGTTCCTGGATTCAAGCAAAACTTAAAATGTAGCTTACAGTACTTGAAAAGATCTCAATGAAATCCATATGTGCCTCCAAAGTCAAGGCTTGGGTTCTTGGCCTGTCAAAACAGCACGTTTCTTAAATAGCACATTTACATGAAAGGCTACTCTTGGCTGGCATCTGTTGTGATTGAAGACTTCTTCATGCGAAAATTGCTGCCCAAAATGGTGCATGGCTTCACACGCAACCGGTGAAACAGTGTGGTGCTTGTTATTTCTGTGGCAACCTGCCAACATCTGCGCTGCTTTGACCCCAAACCCTTCTCTGCAGACCCATGACTCAGTAGTGTTTCCACGGCAGGTGCCCAGGGGTGGAGCAGGGTTGCCACATGCCTGTATGAAACAGCTACAAATGTAGACCAGCTTCTTCAGGATCAGACTTACCTTCTCTAGGGCCTGCATGTGGCTTCTTGAAGTCTCTTCTTAAAGTCCCAACAGGCAAGTTGATACCCAAATGTAATGGTTAAGGTGCTTGGCAACGTCAGGTATCAAACTACACAAGCTGAGAGATCAGTCAGTCTTGCAGGCTGAAGTTAGAGCCCGTCCTGGTCCTCTCAAAGCCAGCAGCGACCTCAGAGCAGAGTTTACTCTTCACGATGCACCTCCCCGGTGAGTGGAGGCACACAGCCCTTGCAGTGATGCACCAGGGAAGATGGGAATCCTGACTCCTAATTCATTGCTTGTGTTAGATCATAGTTTAAATTGCTTCCCTGTTCCATACCTATTTCCATTTGGCTGCTGGACAGATTCTTTAGATACATTTGGTACATCAGCTTTTCCTTAAGTGGTGAATCACATTGGTGCTGTGGTGAGGGTTAATAAACACTTCCCTGTGTTAACAGAAAAGGGTAGAGGACAGCAATGTTTTTACAGCTTAAAAAGCCTGGAGAATTCAAATTCCAGTCATAAGAGCAAGTGTTCGAGGAAGGGAACTAGCTGCATGTCTAGACACTGCATTGAGAAAGGGAGCAGGACATTGGCAGAGACACATTTTTGGTGGGGTTTGCAAGGAGGCATTTACACTGCCACTGAACACAGGTTGGAATGGTTATGTGGATTATGGTCCTTTTCGTGCCAGCTCAGAGTGTTTTCCTCCAGGTTTGCTCCCCGATGGAAGCTGCTTGCCAGTGAGCACGCTGTCTGTAGGGTGATGGTGACTTGTTCCCCTGCTGATTTCCCTATCTGTAGACACTTGATGGTGGCAAGGCTGGTTTCTGGAGTCAGAGACTGTTTTCCTCATTTTTGGGAGATGGTTACTCTGTGGTTGTTGTGTACAGGAGTTTACTTTAGGAGGAGGACTGCAGGCAAAGTGGATGCCTGCATCACAATGTCTGGTTCACAGCTGTGGTTAAAGCTGGTCCAGGATCAGCAGAGCATTGGAGAGTGTCTGTTCTTCTGTAGTTTGCATGGACCTTTCTTCTGTTATTTTGAGCATTGTAGCAGCATATATTGTAGAACCATATATTGTAGCAGGAATGAACCAGTGAGACTCCTGAGAGAGTATTGGGATATTTGCCTATTTATTCGTGGGCTTGCAGTGAGTCTTGGCTGAAATTTCCTCTTGTGGGGTGCTTGGAGACTCCCAACGCCCGAAGTTCAGCACAAAGGTTTTGATGCAACGACTTGGTTGGGAGCTTGAGGTCAACTGGGTGAGATTTCAGGAGCCATCCAGGTGCCGTTAGCTGCCACCACTTTTTTTACCTCCTACTTGGTTGGTACATCAGCCAAGCTGACAAGGGGATCCTGAAGTGGGGCACAGTCCAGTTTTTCTCCACTGGCATTCAGCAGCTGTTACTGCTGTTACTCTTGCCCATCGATTCTGCTTTATTTCACCAACTGTTGCCATCTTGTGTCAAGCTAGAAATTATTTTGAGCCCTACATGTTGAGCCAGCACACCTCATACTCTCCAGCACTTACCTGCAGTTTGACAAGGACAAGTCTTTCTTTTGATGTATACTGAGTGGTCCTTCATGGTAAAAGCCAGCTAAGAGTTGAAGTTGTTGGCAATGGAGGACACTCAAGGCAGCAGATGATGTTGTCTCTCTGAGCAAAGCTCAAACAGCCTCATCACTGTCATTGAGCCAGATGTGATGTTTCTTGGGTACAAAACCCAGAACTTGCTGACAAGGGCAGCACAGAGACACCAAGGCAGGTGCCAGGCCTGGATCTTTCTTTTGGAGGTGCTTCTGCAGCTGGCAGAAGGGCAGCAGTCCCATTTCATCTGTGGCACCTCATTTCAAGTGTTTGCCATCCTGGTGGCTTCATTATCTTCTCAGATACCTGGGAACAATGTTAAGCAGAGCACATGTGGCAGGCTGGATGATCAACACCATGCCAGGTGTATGGCCATCCCAGTTGGAGCTTTCGCTATTACAAGTCACACGCAGAAGCTGGGTCCATAGTGCAAGTCAGGATGTGGAAACACCATTGGATGGTACAAGGTGAGCAGAAGAAAGATGCTGTTCTGGTTGCTCATCATCTAGTACCCACTTCCCATGACAAAAATTAACAAACACCGAGTGACACCCAACCTTTTCCATATCAGGCATCTTTGGAGCTCTGAGCTGGCTGTTACCACTCAGGAACTAGTTCTTCAGGTTATTTATAACAGATGGATCCATGAGAATGTCAGCACAACCCTCAGCAGCAGTCAAAACAGAAAGTAGAAAGCTAGGAAAGTTTCAGAAAGTAACAGGGAAAGAAAGAGAGCTCATCATTATGCCAGTGTGAATCAGTGGTGTGTTTGTATCTTGGATGTCATTGGGTTCTGCTCCACAGCATCTTGGAAGGGAAATGGTAGGATGGGAGACATTACAGAGAAGGATGAGGAAAAAGGTTATGAATTCCAGGTGGTACCTCCTCAACCAGGAAACCTCAGGTGGGAAAAAGGATAACTGGGAGCAATATGTTAGAAGTCTGGAAAGCAGTGACTGAATCTGAGAGCGGTACAAATGAAATTATAGGAGACAGTTTCAGAACAAGCAAAAGGAGAGGGTTTCTCCTGCAAGGTGTGAAATTTCTCAATAGCAAATTTTCGTGTGCTAGAAATTTACAGGACTTCCAAAAATAACTTGGCAAATTGTTCAGTCAAGTTCTCTCTTCTTCCATCTGGCAGAAAAGGTAGGATTTTTTCTCCTGACATCTACTTTTGACCTGTCCATACATAAAGACGTGTCCATCCATAGATTATTACATCCATGTGGAGGAGAGCTTCTTCCCAAAAAAAAGATATGGCAGTTTAGGGAATACTAAAAGCAAGCATTATGCTCTTGGGGCAACACCATCCTTACCTGTGGCATTGGAGGGCAGCACTGGATAGCAGTTTTTAATAATAAACCAAACACAGAGCTCCTGGACTGGTGTCAGCACTACAGCCTGGCATTTCTACTCTGTGTACCTTAAACCAAAGCCTTTAATTCCTCTTTTTCCTTTTTGAAAAGTGCTATGAGATAAGCAAATACAGCTGTGATATACCATTAACCTGAATTTCAGCAGTCCCCACAGTTCCCACTGCTGTCAGTGGAGAAAGTGAACACTTAGCGTTCTCTGAAAGCCAGCACTTCATCAACTTCATCTTTCAGTATTCAATATTTTCTATTTCAACATTCAATATTTCATAAGGAATTTACTTCTTAGACCTCTGAACACCACGATTGACCTGGAGTGGCACTGGAGCGATGGATTGCATCATTTGCATCTAATTATGGCATAAAAAAACCCTAATTAAACCTCTCAGAGTCAACAGAAAACTCCAATTTAAGCAGTTGCTTTTTCTTTTTATTCCATAAATTACAAATGAGACCAGTCATGCCCAGGAATTCCTTATGCCTTCCTTTCCTTTTGTCCTGTAGTTAGCGAAGTCTGCATCTTCCTGGCTAATTGCCGCAGACCGCTGATCTGGAAAAGTCTCTGCCAAGGCCGAAGTGAAATGAAGAAATGGGTGAGAGAGAGGGATTTGTTGCCCATTGCTGTTGCTGTGATTGCTGCTGGTGATGGTCTCCCAAGGAACCACAGCACCATCACCAGCACTGCTACACATGGACCACATGCACTGAGCCAGCCAGCAGCCCTGGGACATGGGTTGGCGTTAACCTGTTGGATACTCTCCTCCGTTTTGTTGGTATTTCCCAGTAGATGGCAAACCCATGGTGCTCAGGAGCCTGGGAAGTTTTGGTAACCAGCCATCGGTTCCCCACTGGGGTGACCATTAGCACTGGGATGTCATACTGCTGGCAGCACGGGCAGGCACAGCCCTGATCCCTCCTGTGCTGTGTAGCAGTAAGTGTAGCAGTAAGTGAAAGAAAAGGCTGCAAAGCTGAATTTCATCGGCCGACTGCAAATCACACATTTCACAGCCCATGGCCATTTTTGCAGCTGAACAGATTGGTGATGGCTCCTACTACTGGCAATAAAGATAACATGAAAAGCTTTTGTCAAGAGATATTTCTACAACGGGGGCTACAGTTCAGTGTCCAGATCTACAGGTGAACCTGAAGCCTTCAAGTCCAAAATCTAGGGGTTTTTTTCTTTTCAAAGGCTGCACTGAGGACTCTGTTTGCTTAAAAGCTACCAAGCCGTGAGAGGACTATGAGAAAACAGAGCCAGCCTCATCTGGAGATGACCACAATGGCCCTACATCTTCTTCCTGGTCCCCTGAACATAGAGACTATGAAGGCTTCCTTGGAAAGCTCTGTCTTTTCCATATAAGAATTTTTTTAGTCTAGTCTAGCTAGCTAGCTCCTTAATGCTGTTCTCTGCACTTACTGGTTTGAGTTAGGGGTCAGCAGGCACAGCAACACTCTTGAGCAGAAAAGTTTCAGATGACGGTAGACCTGGCTCCCCAGCAGAGAGGAGGCTACGCAGCACCGCTCAACCAGTTGACGGCCAGTTGTAACTTGGCAGAAGCTTCTTCAATATTGCTTGCTTTGTTACTGCAGGTAGAGAGCCATTTGAAGAGCTTGAAACACTTCTAATTAAACTCAACAAGATTGAATTTTGTATTGTCATGACTCCTTCCTTATTGCTCTCTCTCTCCATGTTTTGAACTGGCAGCTTATAAAAAGGAATGAGAAATGTATTACAGATCAGTCATGTGCCCACGAGAAGGTGCCCCTTCTTCCAACAGCTGCTCAGGAAGCTGTGATGTAGGTAGCACCATCTACGCATGTACCTGTGTAGAGTGGAACAAGAAAGACCATTACCTGGCTCATATGAAAAGCTTTCAATGGCCTTGCTATGATCTGAGTCACAGCAACTTAGCAGCAGGAATATGATTTAAAAAACTTAAAAGTGGGAGTTGTCTAAAGTTCTATTCAAAACATGTGCCAGATGTCACCCATTTGACTCATGTCACATCCAGGGAGAAAGCAACTTACGTTCAATGCATCTGCAGCAAATGCCAAGGCTTGGGAAGAGAGGGGGTGCTGAAGGGGTGCACAGGCTGGAGCCAGATCTGGGAGCACCCATGTTGTTGGGCCACCAAGAGCTGCCTGGGTCTTCTGGCAGTGAAGGCAGTGGGTCCTCCCAGATCCTGCAGCTTTGCTTTCTGCTTCTGGATTCAGTGCATCTAAGGGAAAGGGAAGCAAAGCAAATTTCCAGGTAATGTGATTTTGGCATGACCCAGAGTGAGTGATGGGCTGCAAGGAGGGTTTGAAAGAAAACTTTTATTCATTTGGGTTTGCTACTTGTACGTCCCTGTTTTGGTGAGCATGGGAGGGACTGTTGCCTCACTCAACATGACCTGAAGATGCTTCAGCTGTTGTGTTTCTGGAAAGCAGCTTTATGCATCTGTTTCACCACTTTAAGTCCCATTTTTCAGTTCCTCTTGTCCATCTCTGTGGGAATACTCCAGTCTGGAATCATGACCACTTCCACCAACTCCTGTAATGGGCCAAATTGACAGCGTTTGAGAGTAACCTGCAAGAATTAAGAAACAAAGGAAATCAGCCAACAGCATAAATAGTTGGATTACTTTTAAATCAGAACATGGCCACTGACAGAAAGGTCAAAGCTACCTGGGTAGCTAACACATGGTGAGTTATTTCTTTACGTCTAATGGCAACATGATGGACTGCCTCTGTGATGTTGCTTGCAGTGTGATTTTAGATCACCAGAAGATTCAGAAAACCGCACTCTGCTAAAATTTCCTTTATTCCTAAAAAACATTTATCACCTGTAGGATCATTTCAGATATGTTTTCACAAAGCCGCGTGACTTATAATTAGCCAGCACTCACACAACAAACTATTAAAAAGCAATTAGCTCAAGGAAATTTATCTAAGCTGTTTGCAGGGCTGATCTGAGGAGTGATAACATTTTCTTGATGGAGGCATGTCAAATTCTCATAGTTTGGCAGGGGCCAGTCCTTGAATTTTTATAAAATCCTGAGGGCTTCCCATGTCCCTGTTAATTTTAGGAGGTCTTCATTAACACTCATGAGCAGCAGCTCAGTAACAACTCGTCCTGGGGATGCTCTTCCCTGTCTTTTCCAGGGTACTTTGCTTTGGCTGTTTCAAGGCTCTGAGAGAAGCAGACTCCTCTTTGCTCTCCTAGATCCTGAGCATCAAATTTATACCCATTCCTTTATTAGTTGACATCATGTATAAATTAGAAACTGGCATTTATTCCTTCTTAATGCATATAAGGTTGACTTGTCAACTTAATAACTTTTCTCTTCCCAACATAATTTGAGAATTATGCGTGAATACTGCAAACTACATAAAATTATATTTTCAGTGCCTTCCTTTTGATTATATTCAGTTATGATATATATGTATATACACATATACGCACACAGAGAGCAATAGGCTGAGCAGTTGCCATTGGGCTCAGCTTGTCTCTGAGCTCAGTGACTTGGCAACAGTAAGCTCATGGGGGGACAGCTTCAGCTGAACCCACTTCCCTGCAGCTCTTACCAGCGTTTCCCTCGGAGAATTAACAACAGCATCAAACTTCTCCAAACAGAGTGTGCAGGGGGAAAGCAAGTGTTTAATATGGAAGATGGCAGAGTCTGTTATGAACTTATGTTACTGATACGTAAATTTTATTCAATCAACCACGATGGGGGAAAAAAAAAAGAAAACACATAGGAAAAAAAAAAAAAGAGGATGGATGCTGTTGACAAATATGCAGCCCAAAATGTTACCTTACTGTGTAAATTGTCTCCATTAGCTAAATCTCCTGTGTGGCCTTTAGAAGCAGCTGTATAGTCAGGAAGACAAAGTGCAATTACTTTGTTTCAAATAAAAATTAACTCTGTTTTCTCCGGCCAGGGCAAGTGCTGTTGTTCGCAGCCTGTCTGCATGGGGTGAAGGGTCCCAGCCTCTCTGCTGCTGTTCCTCTTCGCATAAAAGATAAAAGCCTTACAAAAGGCATACCTCTACCAACAAGTATATCTATAACAGAATTGCAGTCCTCAGCCCAGGAAGGACTGGCCTTTTGTTCGTTTTGGACTTATTCTAATGCATGAGAGGGTTTGTTCGTAACACCTGAGTGGCATTAGAGACACACAAAATTTGGGCATCTTTTCTGAAGAAGCCACATTTCCTTTTACTGAAAAAAAAAAAAAATACATCAGTGGGAAACCGAGCCATTTTGATGCCTAAGCTACAGACAGATATGACAGAGACTTCTGATCTTACCTACCTGATAAAATCCAGGTGCACTTGCCACACTGGCATAGAAAGCAAATATTTAAGCTTGCCTACACTAGTGACAGCAAGATTAATCAGTAGTAAACAGCCACCAGTTGGGGGTCTGCACAGCTATAGAGGACCAAGTCACCAAAGAGCAGCAGCACTCCATACATTTTCAATTGTTCATTTCCTTTTGTTTTCCTTATATACTTTTCATGAAATCAGATGTTGTGAAATGAATGCTTCAGGGCAGCGAATAATGAGGTAGCCCAAGATATTACTGCAGGACCATGAAACATGTAGTGCAGAGACACCCCAAGGGCAGCAAGCCACAGCTTTGCCTGCCCCTCTCTATAGCTGGGCCAAACAGGACAGAAAAAGGTCAGAAAATGGGCTAGTCAAAAATCTAGCTCGGTATGGATAGCTCTTCTCCTGTGGTGTTTCAAAAAATTATCACATGGATGAAGCACTCCAAGAAAAGTGACAGAGATGACAGGCTGATGGGAGTCAATCAGCTGGAACAGCTGGCCAGGGAACACAGCATCCCTGCAGGGAAATCCAGCTTTTTGAAGCATCTTCTCTTGAGAAGGGAAAACAAAAAACTTGCAATGTGACACAAAGCGGTTCTTCTGCAAACGCAGCACAGCTGGCATTGGCATTGCCACAAGTTGTCCTTTGAACACTCCTGCTGTGGAGCAGCCTGTGGGTGACATTGGTGGCAGGGTGGCCATGCCCTGCATGACAGCAGATGAAAGCCTCTGCATGGGTGGGCGTCCAGCCCTGTGGTACTGATTCATTCCCTCCTGTATTTCCTCAGATGCAGAACCTTGTGCATCCCTTTCCCACCAGGAAAACACAGGGATTTTGGAGGGAGAGTTATTCTGTCCTTACAAAAAAATTTGCAAGGCACTCGGGTGCTGTGAGCAGGGTCTGACCTCTGCAAAAGAGCTCCCAGGGCACAGGGAGGCTTTAAACTCGTGAAAGCACCTACATTAAAGGGTGCAGAGAGCTTTAACCTTATGGGCAGAGCTAGCAGTGCCCATCTTGTTGTTGACTCTATATATGCAACCTCTATAAGCATTGCTGTCTTGACCTGCTTGGGTCATTAGTGTCCTCATCCTTGCATCTTGTCATTAACCATCAGCATATAAGGACTGTTTTCCTTCCTTTAAGGTCTGTGAGGAGCAGGGGAGCCATCTCTCCTTGTGCTGCTGTTCCTGATTGCTGTCTCTGGGGTCTGCTCCAGTGCAAATAAACAGCAGCAATGACAGGGACATGCCTGGCATTGATTTGCAATGAGATTATCTCACAGCAGCCAGCCAGCGGGTCATCATATACTGACACTGTAAATGCTGCTTTCGTGCTCACCCCAAATGGGGTCTTGCAGTGTTGGGCAGTGGGAGCTGCAGGACACTGGGATACAGAGCAGCCAAGGGCTCATGGACCTGCTCAGCTCAGAGCACTAGAGCTCTGCCCAGCTGTTCCCCCCAGATGTTTTCTCTCTGGTTCTTGCTGCAGCAGAATTATTTGGGCTCAAGTTTCTCTCTTGCTTTCCCTGCAGAAAGCAGTGGGGTCGTCTTCAAAATTAACGGCATAATTACTCTGAGTTACTCTTGCAAAGTGGGAAGTCACAGGAGAAAGAAGGGGGAAGTCAGGGATCAGTCAGAAAAAAAAGACCTAAAAATACCAATCTCAATGAGTTTGAAAGCTTAAAAAAAGAACCTGCTGGGAGCCAGCCGGGTGAGGAATGGCAAGAACATGTGTGAAACCCTCCCGAGTGAGCTGCCTGATCTTGGCATTGTCTCAGGGAAGGAAAATAAAATTTGCATTGTGGCTTTCAAGCCTAATGCTTGAAATTATGCAATACATAATGCAAGACTGAAAAATGCAGGCATTGCTGTGAATTGAGTAGCCCCATCTCTTCTTTAGCTCCTTGTTAGCTCAGGTCTTGCAGGTCTGCACGTCTGGTGCTAAAGATGAACATCATGGCCCTGGTTCTTCAGAGAAGCTCAGCTGGCCAGACCATCAGCCAAGCTCATGGGGCAGGGGAACAATTCCACAAAAAACCACAAATTTGCTTCTGGTCCACTGAGAGTGGTGAGATTAATGTTTGTTTCTAAAAATTAATCAATGTGGAAGTGCTTTGCTGAACTTTGACTGTATGGTGTTACTTGGTGTTGATGCTACATGTGGAAGACTAAACGTGTGCTTGGCCTGAACCAGGACCGGGGAAGCCTGCAGGCAAAGACCCCGTAAATCTGCAAGCCTGAATGTGCTGATAGACCAGGTGCTGAGGGACTGCTGCAAACATTTTTGGTATCGATTGGATTCCAGCTGTTAAGAGCCTGATGTACTTAGACTGATGCAAGCCCCAGCGCAGATCCGGTAGGTTGGTATAAAAGGCCTGACTGCCATACAGCTTGTTTTAGCAGTAGGTGATGCTGTGCTTTCAGAGGGAGAGTACCTTTTGTTTGATTATTTGGACTTTTTAAAGGAGGGTGTTAGTGAAAACACCATGCCTAGAGGAGAAGTTCCTCATCCAACAGGCAGCTTTTAACTTAGAAATGTGTTTGTGCAAAAAAAAGCCCATCCCTAACTCAGCAAGTGTCTGAATGGAAATACTGGAGTAGCTGCATCTTACAGGTTGCAATGGAGTGTAGCACATTAGTAAGTGAAAACCTTCTCTCCTTTCTTCATCTCGCCTTCCACTGAGCGGGGGGGTCAGGTGGGAGTGGGGTTCCGTTAAGTTCCCTGGTGTTTTGGATGTTTTGGATGCCTAGAGGCACAACGAAACCTGAGCGTGCTGTTGGACTGCACAAGACGGCTCCCGATATTGATTGAAAGTTGAAGCTGACTGTGGCTACACCAGCTCCGGGTAATAGAAAAATGTTTTGTTTGGTATGATGCAACAGATGGACTTCTCCAGGCTCCCAGAGGTGGCTGGCACACAACCCTTAGTCACAAAATCTGCTTTTTTCCCCCTCTGCACAAGGAACTCTCCTGCAAAGGGGCTCCTGGCCACCTCCTTGAGCAGGCAGCAGGTCTCTCCCCACCCAAAAATCCCTTTCTGCAGTCAAGGTTCTCCACTGGACATCATTTTCCACAGCTACCACGGTTTGGGCAGCTCTTGCTAATGGGCTGTCCTAAGAAAAAGGGGGAAAAGGGCTTTTGGAGCTGGTGGTGAAGCTTGACCCCAGGCAGGGAAGGGAGCAGGACCTGCGTGGCCTTTTCCAAAAGGCACTTTGCAATCAAGCAGAGTGGGTGTCTCATCCCTAAGAGCTGCGAGGCTTTAATCAGGGCTGACCAAATAACCTCGAAAGGTTATTGTGCCAGGGCGTTTAATGCAGCAAGGTTTGCATTCATTAAGACAAACGAGTAAAGTTCAAAATAAATCCTAGGACAAGATCAACCAATCCTCTCACACAGAAAGACGCACATTTGTAGCATCCATGTGTTAAGATCCCAGATACCCCCAGGAGACATCAGCAATCCCATCTGACTAGTGGACTTGATCGGACTTTTTCTCCTATGCAAACTGAGCTGTAAAGATGTTCACAGGCCAAGACTGAATGTAAGGCAAAAGGGCACCCTTGCTTTGCAAGCCAGGTCCCTCCTGCCATTAAGAGTTACAATACTGATTTCAGTCTCTCTATTATCTTTTTCTTTTGCAAAAAAGGGCCCTTCTGTAGCGGACAGGGTGGGTGATAATGCTGCTGTTGAGCCAAGGCTCACAGGTGAATAATAAACATCAAGTAACATTTGCAAAGAAACTGGATTCAAGGACTAATAAATCCAAAATCCCTTCTAGGCAAAAGGCCACCCCAAAGTTTGTGATATTCCTGGTGGCCTTCACAACAGACCCTTTCTTCCAGGGATGAAATCAGTCAAATAATAGATGCCATTTTTCATGCTCCCTGCCCAGGGTGTCTGCCATCAGCTCATGAGTCAGCCTGCCTGGTCTACGTTGGAAGCAAAGACCAGCTGCATCTTTTCCTCTCACTGATGGGCCTCCGATTAATGAAGTTTTAATGAAATCAGGGTTTAGAAAGGAGATCATGGATCCGTGACGTTTTCTATTAGAAGAAAACCCTGATCAAGCTGTTGAAGATGCACGCCCTTCTTCAGAGCCAAAACAGAGGCCGATGACTTCAAGGTTGGAAACAGCTTGGGTGTATTAATACATTCCATAATTTGGTGAGAAAATGGGGATCAGCACCCCTAGAACAGAGGAGGCTTGAGGCTACAGGTGAGGTCCCTGGTCCGGTGGGATGGAGAGAAACGAGGCATTATTGCCAGGGGAATGATTTGGTGTCAGGAGAAAGCAGTGAGTGAGAAAAATCTTAATGTGTCGTAAAGTTTATTTTCCATATCCAGAAGAGTCATGCATTTTAATCCTTAAGCCTGTTTCTCTTGGAAATGAAGTACCTTGGGCTTGGGGGTGTACAGGGAGCAGGCAGGGACTCTGTCCCCAAGAAATCAGTGGTTGTATGGGGCAAGGTGGGTGAATTTTCCACGTTTTCCTGTTGTTTCTGGTCAGCCTCTGGGTGCAATGTAACAGCCAGTGTTCCATTCACTTCAGACGAAGGCTTTGCTGCAATTGAGCAGTGCTTGAAAACTACATGGCAAAAAGCCCAGAGAACTTGTTTTTTCTAAGGCAGCATCTTCTTTCAATGTTGGTTGTATCTATTCAACGATTTTCCCTGCGGTTTCTGGTGTAAGGTAACGTGTGGCCATCAGGGATATTCACACAATGGGTTCGGGGATACTTTTTTCATACACAGTGAGTTTGCACATCTTCTCATGTGGCTTGTTCAAAGGCACAGTGATTTTCCCAAGACAAAAGTGTCTTATAGTGTGAAGATGATCTGTTCAGGGGTGAGGCACTCATTGTCCTTACAGAAAGTGTCCTGGGACAGGACAGTGCCTCACAGCCCTTTGGTATGGTGCACAGGTTTGCTGCATTTCTGGCTGTGTTTTTTCCTGCATCTTTTTTGCAGATTGCCATGTTTTAGGTCGTTTATGGTATACCTAATAAAAATTGGTGTCACCTTTCCTAGGTAAGAAACATCCCTCTTTTAGTGAATTGCCTAATCCCATCAGAGATAGCTTTGAACCAAAACAAATTATCCAAATATTTCTGTATAACTGTCAACACGGTGTAACAGAATTGTGTTTTCTTTGCGCCGTACCATCAAAATTATCAGCTGCTTTTTGATCGCCCTGCATTTCTCACCATTGATAAAAGTCAACTTCACACTGGCTTGAGGGGGAGAGAGGAAAACTGCCTTGTTTCAGTGCACGCAGGAAGAAAAAGATTAGCACAAGATGTCAGAGCTAGAGCTGCACGTCATCAGGAGCCTTTGGCCTTGTTTTACCCCCACACACTAATGTATACATTAGTGCTGCATCCAGTCATAGGCCATATTCCTGGGCCACCTGTGAATTTGAACTTAAATGCAGCAGCAAAGCTTCACTGTCTCCTTGAACATCCTTGTTGCTCCGTGCCTGGGGAAGCACTGGAAGAATAACCCATCATGGCCAACTGCTGCCGAGGACTTTTGGGTATAGGGCTTGGGGTCTGGCTACTGACACTCTCTGTTGGGCTTTGACCGGACACATGGCTATGATTTGCCACCCTGTCCCTGTCCCTGGGTTTGCTGAATCACGGGGTGCATCAAGCCCAGCCCCAGTAGCCACACCAGCAAAGCGCTGTTTGCAGGATCCAGGAGTTGAGTTACCATGTGACAGTTTATTTTAGTGCGAGGAGAGTCCTTAAGCATCGCTTGAGCTAAATATTTCTCGAATTCATGCATAACTTAAGTACAATTAGCAGCGCGATCTCACAGACCTGGGTCAGAGCTCTCCCCATGACATGACTGTGCCGTGACTGCGCATTGCGAGACGTGGAGCTCAGGGCTGGGATTGGTCTGAACTTCTTGGACCATTAGCAACAGTCCTCGAATCCCCATCAGCACTCACTGCTGGTACTGGGGAGACATCGCTGAGGCCTATTTTTGCTTTACATTGCCATACACCACAGCGCAGGCACAGGGCGAATACCCCAGAGTGTTCAGAGAGGCTGGAGCAAGCCCAGGTTTTGGAGAAAGTCTGCGTTCAACCCCCTTTGCTTCACCGTCTGCTGAGAGACTCATGGCCAGATCTGCCCCATAAAAGATACCCTGAAGCATCCAAACGCATTTATGTGTTGTGATACAGTACAGAAAAATCTAATGATTGAGCAGTTCAGACAAGGGATATATGCTGATCCAGCTACATCCGACATCCTCTGTTTCGAGGAATGTGTCCCCTGTACCTCCCAAGTAAAGACCTGTCCCAGGGAGCTGGTGTAGTGCCCATGAGATGAAGAGGTTGGTTGCTGGGAGGGTTTCCATTGTGTTCCCAGGGGGCTTCGAACAAGCAGGGTGTCCGATGTGGAGCTCTTAAAGCTGTCACCAAAATGCACCATCCCTTCTTGTCCCCAGCCTGAGTTTATCACCAGGTGTGCTGCTTCTACTCCATTCCACCCACACGCTGGTGTACATCCTCCTGCGCTGGGCTGTGTTTCAGGGGCACTAGAGCCCTGAGCTGAGCTGAACACCTGCTGCTGTTCCCTGTGGCCTCCTGAGCTGTAGCAGGTACCAGCAGAAGGTGCTCATTTTTCCCAGCTTCGAGGTGCGAGCACACCGTGCCTCCCTCCGTGTTGCAGACCCGCTGCTCTGAGTCATGCATTAAAATTACTTTCCTGAATTTTATTTTTTTGCAGTGACAGCTGATTTGTATTTTCTTCCTTCTCTGCTCTGGTGTACTAGTAGCTGGCAGGAGCTAGAAAATGCCAAGTGAATTGCTGGAGGGGACCTCAGAATTGATCACCTTGTTTTTACCACGGCAAGGGAAAAATCATGTACTCCTAGCAACAGAGTAACTTAGCAGTTACTCCAGGCTTTAACTGAACTTTCTACCTTGCGATTTTCATTTGAATCAATCTTGTTTTCAAAAAATGGTCATTATGTGGAAAGCAAAAGGTTATATAAAAATAATTATGAAATGCAAATAAAATAAAAGACAGATCCACATCCTAGCACAATGTGACAGAGGGAAACAAATCAGAAAGTATTACAATCATTTACATCCTTTCTTCATATCTTCTGAGCCTTGGTGCACAAACACCGATTTTTCATACGCTCTGCTCTTGAATTACTAAACTGAAGTGCAAAAGTGGAGGGTTTTTGCTTTGTGTTTCTGTCTCCATATCTAGCCGAACTAGATATTCACTGACTTTCTTCGGGGCTTTCAACTTGTCAGGGAGATCTCTGACAGCCGCAGGCCAAGTGGGGAGCTTCATCGTCATGGATGCTCTTAGCTAACGTGCGATAATGCGAGGCGTGGGCTTTAGAGGACAGATGTGATGGACTTCAGAACTCCAGTTTCTACAAGTTGGTGGGGAGGATGTAAAAATTGCAAACCCCAGGTTCTTCATGTGCCTTGGCTGGGCAGCTGCTGGGGCCCCCAGGTCACCAGGCAGTCCCCACTGGGGCAGCCTGGGCAGGCAGCTCCATCCTCGGCTGCGGCCACTCTGTCTGCCAGCTCCTGAGCCCTATTAATAACGTCAATGACTTCTGGTCTTTTAAATTTTTTATTTTTTACTTCTCCTTAGAAAGTGCAGTTTGGCAAATCATAACTTTTACCTGCACAGATGAATTACTCATGCCTTATGTGAATTTCTCACTGTGAAAAAATATTGGTTTTTTAATATTACATGCCTTCCAAATGAGAAGGTCCCAGCCCTGAGGTCATGACAGCTTTCGATCTCTAAATACAGGCTAAAAGATAACAACAAACCCAGTTTGAGTTAATAGAAGTCAAAACGAAACCACAAGGATCGTACCATAATTACTGAAACAAGATGTTTTTACTGACTTCATTTGGCTTTTCTTTTTTTTTCTCCTTCATTATCTCAGATCCCATAGCCTTTGAAGATATTGCCATTTTGGCCCAAATCATGCAGGGGAGCACACTGCAGGATGGGAAAGATCCTCTCTGCTCTGATTTCATCATGTACCAAGGGAAAAGAGGTCACCAAAAGTACCGTTATGTTTCCAAACAGGGTCCTGTATTTCACTATATCTACTCCACAATAACTGCTTAATCTAAATCCACAGTGTAATTTCAGGCTAAAGGTAACGTAAGCACAAAGGAGGAACTGACCAACTTATACCGAAACAATTAAAACCAGTCAAGAAATTAGTCATGATAAAGCCATACATGCCTCTCAGCATCATGTTGGCTTTTGACAGTGATGCAGACATCAGTCCCTCCAAAACACGTGATGGGTGCCGAGAGGTGCTAGGCACTGTGCCCTGCCGGGCAGAGCCCTGACCCATGCATGAGCCCCATGCCAGCCCTGGCCATCCTGCCCCATCCACCCTCCTAATGACCATCTCATGCATTTATCCTAGGAACCGTTTAGGATGAAGTTGCCCTTTTCCAGGCTGTTTCATTGTGTGCTGCTGGTCTTCATCCTGGGAGTTACAGTGGTTCGGTGTTGGACTAAGATTTTTTTGTTCTCTCTGCTATGCACTGTGCAAGCTGTTCATTTAGTTTTAGGGAGGCTCTTTGCAGGACACGTTATGGATTTAAGAGCACGATAATGATAGTCAACCTGGCATGAATAATGCCATTTCAACCCCAGAAGAGAACTGTGTCAGTTCTGCTACTGCAGTATGTCTTTGCATGTTTGTCACTGGAGTTGGGTGTTTGAACCTTGAATAAATATTACCAAAGACAGCAGAGACCAGGGTACTGACCCCAGCACGCTCTCTGGCCTGGCTTCTCCAGCTGCAACCAAAGTGTGCAGCTCCCCACCATCCCTATTTGCGTCCCGACTCCAGAGCTGCAAACACAGCAAGGGGAGTCCTGAGAGCAAAGGGAGCTCTACAAAGAAACACCTTGCCCCTCCTCCACCTCCATGCAGGGGTTAGGTGATGACAACGGAGAATGTTTGCATGCACAGCCGTGTCAGCAGCAGTGCACAGACCACCCCCTGCACTGCCCTGGCAGCCAGGCTGCTCCTGCCAGCTGCGATGGTAGCGCAGCTCGTGCAGCATTTGCACCTCTGCTTCCCCAGCCTGGAGAGCCCCGTGTCTGCTGGGCATGGTTACCTTCCCAGTGCTGGCCATGCAAAAACTAGTCTTGCTGATGATCGATAGTCCAGTACACCTGCACAGACACCTCACCGTTGCAAGGGCAGGGAAGGGAAAGGAAGACCTGGCTGCACTCAGACGATGTCCTGATGCTCCTTTTCTGTGCTGCTGTTCAAAAAGTTGATATAGGTTTTACAAGTCATCAGGAGAAGGAATATCAAAGGATCAAATAGTGGTGAGGCTCCCTTGCTTTCTGGGCCAGGCTGGCAGTGCTGTTTGTTTTCTCAGCAACACCATTTTGGCTTCCTAGCACAGTCCAGCTGGGTTAGGAGGTGTCTTGGGAGGTCCAAGCAGACCAAATGGTGAAGCACAGCTTGCAAAAGGCTCCCAGGGTTGTGTATAGTGATGGGGAACCCTTGCCTGCATCCCTAATGATGTGAGCACATTGGGAACAGCAGAAATGATGAGGCTGGTGTCAGCTGAGTTCATACGGGAGGGAGCATGAACACATCACATTTCCTACGAGTAGGGTTCTCTTCGGGACTGTGTAATGCCACTAACTTGAATAAATGACCCTCTCTGCCCTCTCCACCTTGCCCACTCACCAGTAAAACATGCTGTAGTGGGACCTGCTGGTGCATTTCACAGTCATTTTCAAGTTGTCTCATCTTTATATTTGGTGACCATCACCTCGGAGCAAACCTGACCTATAAAGCAGTCATTTTTCTGCACCCACCACAGCACAGAGCATCACAGCCTGCACTTGCATTTGAGGCTGAACAGACCATCGTGAGCTACAAAAGGAGGCTAACCTAAAAATCAAGTGTAGTTTGGCTAAAAACAGTAGCCTGAGAAGCTGCTTTCCATCTATCTTAGCTCTGTCTGGTGCTAGACAGCAGTATTAGGTCTGTTTGCTTCCTCGTTATTATTATTTTTGTTGTTAACCATCATCTGCAGTGTCAAGGATGCCTCAGGTTTCCCACAGTAGCTCTCGGTCTCCCTGGTAAGGCTTTTATTAATTATTAGTGTCCTTCATGCATTTCAGGAACATGTCTCATCTTCTAATCCACTTCTCCCGGCACTCTCAAAACATTTGTAACTGTTAAGTAAAAAATTGGTTTCCTTTGGCTAAAGGCTTTCAGGAGACATTCAACAGCAGGGCTGCACGGCCGGTTCATTTACTTTGCTTGGGTTTCTGCCACCTGATCTCATTCAGAAGCAGCTTAAAGGTCACTCCTCTAGGCAGTGATGCTGCCCGCTGCTGTGTGCGAAAAATGGGGAGAAGAGCAGTGGGTCGAATGCAATCTGTTTTGTGAAGCAGACAGGACAGGTTATTTTTGCTAGACTTTGGTTTTTGCTCACGCTGTAATCCTTCTGTGCTTGCTGGCTGTCAGGTTTATTGCTATTGTCAAAAAAGCAATAGCACATACTCCAGGTCTGTGAAGCTGCTTTGCTGGCACCTCACATGGCACAAGCCTTAGCTCTGGAGCAGCTGACGCAGTTCAAAGTCCCCTCACATCCTTGCTTGGTGTGTGCCTGGATCAGGATGTAAATACGTCTTACCCGGCACAGCCAGGCACAGGAGCTGCTGTCCCCCAGGGGTCCTGGCACACCCCTGCAGGGTGCAGACCCCTCTGCCCTCCCCCCGATGGTCTAGCATCTTGTGGGGCAAAGAATGAAGGGCCTTTTATTCTTGCAAAACGTGGGATTGCAGACCCTGCATAGTGATCTGCCATAACCCCCCCATTGTGCTCTTGTCGGCTGAACCAGGGGGGGAGCAGGACTGCCTGACTTATCCCACAGCAGGGACAAGCATCCCCACCCCAGAGCACATTTCCCCTCATCCTGCTGATGGATTTACACCAGGGAGTTGAATCCACTAGAAACTCCCTATCTGTGGGGTAGGCTGAAGGCACTCGCTCCCAAATGGGAATTCCCAGCTTTAGTCCTAATTAAATTGTACATGTTTGCTCCTCCAAGAAGCTCCCACAGCCTTGCATCAAAGGTCAAGATGTTGCAGACCTATTTATGTATGCACTTTGATGAGGATCAGACCAAGAGCCTGTTGTCGAGGTCTGGGAGCTTTGAAAATAGGCAAAATAAATCGTTAGAGCCTGTTAATTTGTACTCAGCCTGAGAGCATTCTCTAATTAAAAAAGAAAAAAACCAACACCAAAAAACCCAGTCCACCACTTCTCCATGTTTTAGTTAAATTATTTAAAATTAATTGAATGGGCCCAGGATTAATTTTCCTACTGTTTTCTGCGGATGTGTTACTGCAATTTACCTATCAGGGGGCCTATTTCTCTCAGCCCAGTTTAATAACCATTATAGCCCGGTGGTGAAGGAGGAGATCAGTGCAGAGGCAAAGCCAATGACCCACTGCCCTGCTTAAAACATCACTCCAAGAGTTAAAGTCTGAGTTTAGTAAAGGACAGCACCAACCTCACCAGGTGGTGGGATCTAGCAGAGGGAACTACTCCCCAGGTCCGTTCTTGTACAGCCAGGACTATACAAGAGAGCTTCTTTGCAGACCAACTGTCAGCAGCATTTTCCATCACCAGACCCAAACGGCAGGGTCTCCATGTGTTCGTATCAGAAACATGCTGGGTGCACTGACCCGTGTCCCAGGAATCCTGTGTCATGTAGCGGAAGGTTTAAGGGATGCTCTAACCCACACTGGGTATAGTGGGGACATGGCAAGCAAAGCTAATACCATCCTCGGGGCACCGGCGAGAGACCATGGTAGGGTGCGGGGTGAGCACCGAGCACGTAGGGCTCAGCAGGGGTACCCACCCCTCCGTCAGCCCCTGCTCTGCAGCAATGCCCTGGTGGGACCTTGGGCGTGAGCTGAGACAACCCTCTGTCCCCACCTTCCAGGTGTTGGCTGAGTAACCCTGAGACCCAAAGTGGCATGTGACAGCGTGGCCGTCAGAGCCGTGGGCAGCAGGTATAATCAGATACGGAGAGGTGCAGGGAGCAGGACAGCACATGGGGAAAGCAGCAATTTGTCATCCTTGCCAGGGCGACAAGTTTGAAAGAGCTTAGCTTTACCCCTCCTGAATGAACAACACGTGGCAATAGGGGTGAGGGAGTAATAAAGGAACAAGAAGCAGCAGCACCAAGCACCAGCATTTGGAAAATGGTATGTAAAGCATCCTGACCATTGGGACAAAGGGACAAGTGGCACCTTCCCAAAGAGAGCAGGAGAGGGGTGCAGGGCACCCAGGCGGGCTATCAGCTCCTGGGCTGGGCTGAGTAGCTTGGCAGGACTTTTGCAAATGATTTTCAGTATTGTTGCCTTATTCCTGTGGCTCGGGTGTAAGAGCCCAGGGAAAGGGCTGTGTCCATCAGTGCACTGGATGGTATTGAGCCAGCAGCTCAAGCACTGTTGGCGCAGCCTGCAGGCAGCAGGATGGAGTGAGGAACCCATCCCCACTGTGGAGGCCAAAAGCAATTTTTTTCCCCTGTTATATTTAGCAGTGGACTGAGCTGGGGTGGAGGTGGGGTGGGGTGGGATGTTAAGATGACATTTTCTTTTCTGCATTGGAAAATGCCAAGCTGTCAAAATCTGAAGTGGTCCCTGGCTGTGCATCAGTTCCAGGTGTGGAGGTGTGGAAGATACGGATGGGGATGGGGGGCAAGCAGGGGGTCAGCCTGCAGTTCATTAGGGGGGAGCTGGGCAGGGCACCCACCAGGCACACTGCCCACCCGTGAGCCTTCGTGGCCTCCTCCATGTGGACGGCTTCTTGCCTCTGGTACATGGTGGGCTCAGGACTGCCTCTAAAACATTTCTGGAATGATAACAAGGAGTTGGTGGGCATTTGTGCTCTTAGGGCAGCCATTCTGTCTTTCAGTTTTACTTACCCTTTCTCCTCTTTGTCTGCACAGTCAGAGAGGTTTCTTACAGTGAGCACCAGCCTGGGCCACCCTGACCCCCTTGTCCTGCTCCCCAGCCCCTGAAGAACACCCAGAACTGGTCACACTTGTCCCAAGTGCTGTGGAGGGGAGAACAGGACTTTCCTGCCCTGGGTTTCAGGCTGGCAGACACGATGGGGAGATCTCATGTGTTCTCAGCCCATACACCCTTTTGCAGAGACCACCCCTCCACAGCATGGCCTTGTTCCACCCAGGCAAGCTGGCAAAGGAGGCTGGTTTGGGCCATACACAGAACAGTTCATAATCTACAGACGGTGCCTCTTGCAGAGCTGCGAGCATCCCGGCAGCGCTCCCTCCTCCGTGGTCCCACGTGGGCTGTGGGGTGGCTGGAGGGACACATGGGGGGGTCCCCATGGGCCAGGTCAGTTGGCAGTGCCACATCATTTCATAGTGCAAACTTTGGCCAGGTTGCTTGGGGTTAAGAGTGCTGTGAATATGCACTTAAATCTGGTTTTAATTTATCAGTGTGTGTACGATTCCCTGCTGACAAAGCTGCCAGGAAGAATGGAACCATCTCCTGTTAGCCAGCGCAGTAACGAGCCCGTTACTATGGAAATGAGCGTGTTACCCCTTTCCGCTCCCCAGCAGGCAAGGTTGCTCGGGTGCAGCATCGGGGAAATGTTCCCGATGCTGTGCAAGCCAGTGGTACCTGGGTGACGGCCACCCGCAGCCCAGGGTGGGGGGGAGAAGCTGTCACAAGTGGCTTGCTGGGATGCTTCAGGGCAAGGTGGCCCGGGCCACATCGCCCCAACACAAGGACAGCTCAAGCGAGCAGACAGGCACTTGTGGTGTCACGCAGCCCCAGCCACCATACGGGGAGGCATGCAAGTGTGTTTCTATAGGGGCACTGGTTCTAACTGGGGTCCTTGAGCCTGCCTGCTTCTGGCACTGGAAGTGCACGTGTACACATGGGGCCAAGCACAACCTTGTGCTCCTGGTGAGCGATGGGAGAGCAGGATGGGGAGTCACCCAGTGGGTGCACTGGCTACTGGCTCCCAGGACACTCAGTCCTGGGCTCCAGCCCTTGGCAGGATGGGACCGCATCTTTCTGCAGCAGCAGGGTTGTGCAGCGTAATCTCCCAGGAGGAGGAGATGATCTGTTGGTTGATGGAGCTCTGCTCCCTCTTGCAAGCTAATGGGGATTGTTGGGGGCAGCTGCCAAAGCTGAGTTTGTATCTGCTGTCCTGCAAAAATCCCCTTCTCCACCTGCCTGCTGGGACGGTGACATAGCTCTGCATGGTGTCCATTCAGCAGAGGGGACACCCAGGGCCTCAAGCTCTTCTTGGCAGGGTCACAGTGTGCTCTGAGTGCCCTGCCAGGCTGTCTGCCTGCAATGAGCATCCCAAGGGAAAGGCTCTGTTTGCTCCACTCCCGCAGCCACCCCGGTTTAGAGTGAAAGCATTTGCTTCTCTTATCTCAAGTGATGATAGGGGAGCTACAAGGGAGCTTACAGGACGGAGGGACAGGTGGCTCTTTCTGGTCTTTGCTGAGGATTATCATACTGATAGGAGGCTTTTCCCAGCAGCAGAGCCACACAGCTAAACTGGGAGGAGGTAGGGGGTGAGTATTGCACTGGGTGCAGGGAGAAGCACATCCTCTCCCTTGCACAGAGCCATCTTCTCCCTCCTGCCCCCCACCGAGGGGCAGCAAGGCTGCTGTCAGCAGGGGGATGTGAGACCTCCACGGGTGGCTGGGCATGGTTCCCAGATAGAGAAAATGCTTGTGCACACGTGGCAACAGCCCTGGGCCCTGCCACAGCCCACGGGGCAGCCCTGAGGGACCTCTGCGTGCTTCGCCCTGGGCCATAAATGCAGTTGCACTAGCACAGAGCAAGTGCTGGAAGGAGAAAAACAAGTAGTGATGGGGAAAACAAAAAGGGACCCCTAAATCTTCAGCTTACAGCAAGCCTCCACACGGGCATGTGTATGGAGCAGAGCAAAATGTTATCTTCTGTGCTTTCACTGCCGGTGCTGTAGGAAGGGCTCCCGCCCCTCCTTCAGTGGATGTGTGGGCCAGCGGGTGGGGGGTGTGTGTGGGGGTGCGTGTGTGTGTGCAGGAAATTAGCTTTGCTGTAATGGTAGTCATGATTTTGGGAACACTGAAAAAAAAAACCAAACCAATAATATTGCTGCTTTAAAGCCAGTAGCGTGTTACAGGCTGCGAAATGGCTTTGTGCCTCTGTCCTATTGGGGTGCACACAAGGCACTCCAGGTCTCAGGCTGGCGCATGTTCTCCATTTAACAGCATGTTTTCTTTGACAGAAAAATATATAATGAGAAACCTTCAGGTCTGGAGAGAGTGTATGTCTGGACATCTAGAAAATATTTCATGTGTTCCCACATATTTTTATATATATATATATATATACACACACAATTTATACTTTATGTTATATATATATATAAAGACAATACTTTGAAATATACACAAATCTAAACATATATATATATAAAATAGATGTATAAAAGTTCATCTAGGAGCTTTTACAGTGGGGTCTTGCCACAGTGCTGTGTACTGAAATGGCAGCCGCTGCCTGTTAGGCATGAGCAGAGTCCTTCAGCCTTGGCAGCACAGCAGATCCCCGCTGCAAACACAGCTTCGCTCGCAGGAGCTCACTCCCCTTCTGCGTGGTCTTCCTGCCCCTCCAGACTCCTGGCTTCTCCAGCATGCACCGTTTTCCTCTCGTTATAAAGTTCCATGGCTGAGCTTATCTGGAAGGTACAGTCAGTACAAAATGGCCATTCATCCAGCCCCCAGGCAGAGATGGGAATACATTAGATTCCTGCTGGAGCACACTGGGGCTGTGTGCTTTAATATATGGCCAACACACAACATTGGTCCTATGGAAAAGTCCCAGCTAGTAGTTTATGAGCTCAAACCCTGTCTGGCTCAAGGAACAGATGCACCGGCTGCTGCGAGCAGTCACAGAGCTGCCTGTGTTCAGAGCCACCCAGAAACAACCTGACTCTGGTTAGCACAGCACAGAGCCCAGCTGCTCTGCAAAGAGTCCCAGGGGGTTGGGGGCCATGCCCCGTGTTGTGGCAGCCGGCTGCAAGTGTGGGCAAAGCCAGTCTGCGTTTGCCTCGCAGGTATTCGAGACACCCGTGGCCTGACATGCAATAGGTCTGAAAGCAAAACAAAGGTGTTATTATGCAGAGATTATCAAGGGCTGCCCCAAACAAGAAATCTATGAAACATAGATGTGGTGCTTAGGAACATGGTTTAGTGGTGGAATTGGCAATGTTAGGTCAATGGTTGGACTTGATGACCCTAAGGGCCTTTTTCCAACCTAAATGATTCTATGAAGGTTTTGGGTTTGCAGACCTGGTTTTCAAAAGCACGAGACAAAAGCCTGCTCTTGTGCTGCTGTCTCAGTCTCCACTTCGAGACCTCAAAGTCCAATATAACTTCTTTAGTTGGCTTACATGGAAAACCTGTACCCGATAGGCTCAAGAAAAATAAGTATCCGAAGTGCTCTCCTAGCTAAAGCCAGAGGAGCCATCCCTGCCTCTGGTTGAGAAGAGCATTTTTGTTGATGTGGCTTCAAAAGATCTTGCAGGTCACCAGGGTGGCCCCGCTCACTTTACTACAGGGTGCCAGCCTGGCGTCACCCCGTCTGCACAGCAGTGAGACCAACTTCAGAATCAAGAGAGGAGCCCCCCACTCTTCTTTTAAAAGCAGAGCTGATATTAAAGGAAATTATCATAGGTAATATTTCAGCATTTAACTCTTCAAAGAAGCAAGCTCTTTCATAGGGTCATTTCCCTGTATAAAGCAGAAGGAGATTGTGCCAAGTAGGATACAGAAGTATCTGAAGAAGGTGCTAGGAGTGAAACTAGTGTTCTGCAGGCATGGCAGATGTCAGTCAGCCACAGATTTTGGGAACTGGGGGTAGGGAGACTGAAGGAACTCACAGGGACTCTGCTTTCATTCCCAGCAGGAAATTTAAATCAAGGAGGAGTCAGGAAGCTACAGGCTGGATTGGATCAGGTCTACTTTCCCTTCCAGATGTCCCCTGGGACAACGCCCTCCAACTCCAGGAGATGTTTCTGCTAGGGACAGTTACTGAGGTCCATCAGAAACTGCAGTGGACAATTCCTGGTGACCTGCACAGAAGCCAAACATACCTGTACAAGTTACAGGTTTTCATTCAGGGCACTCACAGCATCACTTGGGGTGGTTGAGCCTCAGCATTAGGCACAGTTTTTTTCTATGCCCCTGCTTACAGTGTATTCCAAGAGCACCGGTTCAGAAGAAGCAGCATCAATTTCTTCTAATTATAAATCCTATAAAAAGTTTTCAACTTGCAGCAGTCACAGTTTTCCTCTCAGTGGAACCAAGAGAAGCTAAGAGTTGCTCCCTGGTTACTGCCATTACAACAATAAAAAGCCAGAATAATTGAAGAATGAATCAGGGAAACTGACAGATTGGAGAGCAATGATAATATAAGAAATGACCTGGGAGCCCAAACCCAGTGCAAACTCTTGTTTCTGGCTGCACCAAGCTTGAGCCCATTCTGGACAAACTCCTGTGCTGATACGTATCTAACGGAGGACATGCCTCCTGCACGGAAGCCCCAGAGCATAGAGCAAAGCAGCAGCAATGACCATATGCTTGCCAACAAGCCAAACACTCAGTACGGGAGCCAACAAGGGTAATTTTGAACCCCATCTGAGATGGTTCCTCTTCCTAAAAAGCAAAATGACAATGGAACAATAAAAAAATAATTTCTCCCTATATTAGCATAAAGCTTAAAAAAGCCAGAGATGCAGCGACAGATGTGTGTTTGTCAAGACAACAATTATTTCCCACCAGACAGATCAACAAAAAGACCCCCAAACCCACAAGTCATTACTGTTTCCACATTGTTAAGATGAGATGATAACCATGGTTCTGTTTGTAATCCAGGTAAATCCAGGCAATAGGTAGCATCACAGTAGAGTCTGCAAAAGCTTGTTAGTGGTAATGCTGGTATAGAGGGAGACCAGCAAAGACTGCTGACAGTGAGAAGACAGGAGCAGCATGTCAACATAGGCACCGGTGTGTCCTGAGGTGAGTTTTCACACCTATAGCTCAGGAGACAGACATAAAGGAGCAGGGAGCTGACCCAGAGATGTTGTTCTTCCAACACAGTCACCTTGGGACACAGCGAGGCAGATCCTGAAGCAGTCAGTTGCCTTTTACTCCCCACAAGGACAGGATGCATGCACCATATCAGAGGTCCCTGGCCCTCAGCTATCCTGCCCATGTAAAGTCTGTCAGCACTTCCAGTAAGTCCTAAGGAGGCTGACACATCCCTGCAGGTGTCCTCAAAAAAGGATGCAAGTAAAAAGGAAGTCTCAGAGACACTGCTCTGGGCTGTGAAGCACTCACAGGGGTGAGCATCCATCTGGTGCTGGGTGAACACGGTTTTGGACAGCTTCTAGAAAGACTGTTCCCTGAAGGATGAAAATCCAAACGCATAAACTACAGCAAAAAATGTCTGTGCTGGTCACAGAGAACTGTCCCTGAGCCAAGAACAGGAAGAAAACTCCAGCAGAGGTTGACCATCACCCCCCGATGTGATGGGAAGGGGTAACCACATGTGAAATTATGAGTTTGTCATATGGGTAGACACAGGAAGATGCTGGGGCTCAGGGCTCAAGTTCAGGTTTGAATTTCCCTAAGACAAAGACCCTGAAGGAATGCAGGATTGGGTGGTGGGTGAGAAATCATTGCTTTTACCTGCATGGTGCTGGTGTGTGATCAGCGCTGCAGGAAGCCAGCTGGGAGGGCTGCAAACCCCAGGCAGCCTCAAAGCACTCTGCAAACCTCCACTGACGACACCTCCCAACACTGCTTTAAGGCAACCACATGAATTAACCTCCATTTCTGCACCTCTAGTTGCCAAGAGAAACGCTTTTCGTAATCATGCAGGTTGTGAAGTACACAGCTGCTCAGTTTTACTTGCTCTTTTAACATAAAAGAAAGCAGAATACAGGTGGTGCAATTTCCACATGCACAACAAAGCAGGCTGGAAATTTGTGACTAAATACCAGGAGGATTTGCAATCCAGCTTTGAACTGTGCAACAAGGAGCCACTGGTGACAATTGTGTGCTTGCTATTTTTAGCCGGGCGGCATGAACGCTGAATCCCTGAGGGACAAGGACAGCAGCAAAAACACCAAACCCACCAGACTTGCTTTTCAGAGAACTCATCTGGGGCAAAGACAGGAACTTTGTCTTTTGCCCCTGCTGTCCACTTCTCTGCAGATTTCTGCACCAGGTTTTTGATTCTTGCAGGAAATAAATAAATAGAACTGTAGAATCAGTGCTTCTAAGGATAGATGGATAACTACATGAATGTGTGCAAATGCACCTATACACACACATATACACATAAATATTTCAGGGTCCAGATTTTATCAAAGTGCACTTACTTTTCTTAGTTAACCACTTTGAGGATTAATGATTTTTGCATCTGTGCAATGAGGTGTGCAGCAGTGGTCAGGGAAGGGAAACTCAGATAACGCACTGAGCAGCTCAGGACTGATAAGGTTTGTCCTGTCCTTATCAGGCTGAAGGGGAAGGAGCGGGAATTTCTTGCTGCACCATTTCTGAACTGCTGGCTGTGCAATCACTGCTCTTGCCACACTCTTATTTGCAGAAGCAGGTACAAGCTGGCATCACCGGGCCCCATTGCAGTGCTAAGGCAGAGCTGTTCAGACTTTCTGAGGCTTCTCAGAGGTGGGCAGTTTAGAGGAGGGCGTCCGAGTCGTGGTGCTCACTGTTTGCTGTAGGCAAGGCTGTGGTTTGGGCTGCAAGAGCTGAGAGTTCAAGGTGCCGCTCAGAGAATGAGCATCTGCAGCACACGGGGACACTCGGGGGGACCTGGAGCGTTTCCATCCCTCTTTACTGACTGCGCTGATGACTCAGGGAGACTCGTCTCCTCACCCAGCACTGCAAGTCAGCCAGCGTGAATGCCTTCTCTCCTGTACCATTAGCAGATATTAATACCACAGGCTTTACACATGTGCAAAGTCCCTCTGCTGCAAAATGTTCATTCCTATCTATTCTGCAGGAATCCACTGGGTTTGATATCTGGTGCATGTAAGAACAACATTTACCTACTGGAACTACAGCAGAACTCAGCAAAGAGGGAAATGTTTGCTGCTTGTTCTCGCTACACAGGCACAACTGAAGAGTTAGCAGGAAAAAAAGGGGCAGAGACAAGACTGTGGCTCATGGCAAGGTGTAATGTTTGCCAGGGGAATCCCTCAGGGGTTTACCTCTGTTGGGATGGCTGGGACTGATACTGGATTGCTGCCTCTTGCTGCATCTCCAGCCTGGATGACTGTCCCTGGCCTAGGGCTGTGTTTCTCTATGGCTCTACCAGCATTGAGCCGTCAAGATCTCTAGCAACATCCTTCTGCAACATTCTCCTTGTTAGTATCAAATGAGCCCAAAAGAGCAAAATTTGCAAAGTCATGTTGAGGTGTTGAAATGAGGGTGAAAAAACCCACAAGTAGGGAACTATGCTATGCCCGCATGCCTCCCTTCCTCCAGGTACTGTACCTGCTACGGTGGCTGTCTAACTCGGTCCTCTTCCCACAGTTCGACATGCAGAGGATAACGCTGGAAGAGCTGAAACACATCCTCTACCATGCCTTCCGGGACCACTTAACGATGAAGGACATTGAGAACATCATCATCAATGAAGAGGAGAGTTTAAATGAAAACTCTGGCAACTGCCAAACAGAGTTTGAAGGTGAGAAAGAAGGTTTCCGTGTTTCTGTACAATTTTTCTCTTTCTGCTTTGTCTGTAAAACTCACTCTGATTCATGACGCGCAATGGGCAAGGGTGCCTGGAGTTAGCACAGAGTTATTTTAGAGTAAGTAACAATGACAAACTAAGAGCTCAAGAGCTGCCGTTAGCTTTCTTCCATGTGGTCTAAGTAAAGCTGATGCTGTTTGAGGCAGGAGGATGAACTAGTGGGTGCTTTGCCTGATGACCCTCCTTTCTCTGGTGGCCTTCGGGCAGAGGGATGTACAGCCTGTGCTGAGGTGAGTGTCTGAGACAGACCAAATTTCCCTATGGAAATAAGCACTTCTCCCCCAGCCTAGCATGGAAAGACCTTATTGGCACTGGGTCCTGCCCTAGCAAGCTGCGTTAGGCTCCATCAGTTTTCTGCTGTCTTTCCACAAGCAGAAAAGGTCTCCTGCTGTGGGGTCCCAGGGACCAGCTGGGGACAGTCCTCTCTCTGCCTTGTAACCCCCGCCACCAGCAGAGGTGGTGCATCAGCACCCTACAGCCCTGCACACCCCTCGCTCGGCGCACTTGGGGCTGCTGGGGTGGAGCTGCACCCCCAGGAGAGCTGGTCTCAACACGTGTGTGAGTGCCTGCAAGATCAAGGTCTGAGCAACTCTCAGAGGTAGCTACAAAAAGGGAAACATTTGCATTGGCAGCTGTTCCTTAGTGCAGCATCCTCTCTGCAGTGCTACAAGACCACTAAGTGATCAGCAGCCGGGACCAGGCACAGCCTCAGCTTTTACGGTGCATTTTGCACTTCGAACAGAGCTAACACTGGCAAGAACATTCCCCATTTTAAGCCACCCTGGGAGAAGGATTTTCTTGGCCAGAGGAACTTGTACTGCTCCAAAAACATTGCTGGTTAGAACAACTAAGCAGATACAAATCACCTCAAGAGGAGAAAAATCCAGCGAGATATTGACAGAGAACTTTGGGGCTTCTGCATGTCACCCTGGGACAGCTACTGCCCCTGTATGTGGGCCATTTGAGGGAAATTCTGATACTCTGAGGGGCAAAATAGCCTCTGAAAGGGCACCTGGCAGAGACACTGAAGCGTCTTTAAAAAAAAGCAAAGGATAAACATATTACTGAAATTATTAGCCTGGCTAATTAATAGGATTCAGCAGCTACACCCAGCACACTCACCCTCTGCTAAATACTGCAGAAAAGATGTAGAAGAGCACAGCTGAATTTCAAAAAGCCTGCAGGAGGGAGGCAAGCAGCATCGCTCTTCGATTCAAGCCAAGCAATGCTGGTTTGTTTTGTTCCTCCTGGAGAGCAGCAGGGAGGAAGAGATGCTTACTTACAAGAATGGAGTTGTTAGTCCCCACTGACCTGCTGATTCAGTGGAGACATGCACCAGCTGTCACCGCAGCGAGAGGCATGCAGGCTTCTTTCAGCTTCGGTGCTTGGGTGAACTATCCCAGTCACAAAAAAAAAAAAAAAAAAAAAAAAATTTTTAAAAAAAAAAGGTCCGAAAACCTAAATGCTCAGCATCTCATTTTGGAAGTCCCAGCTTCCAAAAGTACAGCAAGAACAGCTTTTCTCGTGGGATGTTGGCATTGCTGGTGCTAGGCAGAACCTAGAAGCAAAACAGACCCTTTTTTAGATGTTGTTAGAAATACACACACACACGCACAAATCCGCCAGAGAATAAAGATCAACTGAACACTGTCAACAAAGATCCAAAGTTTTGCTTCTGGTCCCAGAAGAAGGGGACGGTTCTGGTCCGTGGCAGCTGTGACATGAGCATTTCTCCCAGGAAAGGCAGGCTGAGAGCAGGTTGTGTCCCTGCAGCTCTCCAGGCTGGACATGCCATTACCTGCATGACCCACTTGTGCCCTTGGCGTTCCCATTTCCTACACCCTGAAATCCCTACAGGGCTCAAAAGCAGAAATTATAGGGCCTCATGGCGTGGATCAAGGGCACTAAGGGAGAGCTGTCATGGTGGATGGACAGCATCTCAGTCTGGCTTTAAGTGGCCATACAGAAGTGTTTCTGTGTACGTCAGTCACCCTCTACTCAATTAGTGGAGTGAAGGACATGCTTTTTGGCTATAATTCCTCGAGTTTGTTCTAGGTGCTACCTTGGGGTGAGGTTAATAGCACCTTAAAAAGCACCTATTTCTTTCAACTGTAAAGGTAGCCTAAAGGGACTAGCCTAGAGGCTCATCTGTATTTAAGGTACATTTCATCCACCCCACTGCGGTGCCTTTAACCATGGTTAGGAATGAAGCCAAGGGGAGCCCCAATGGTTTTCACTGAGATTTGGGAATGGCTCCTAAGAGAAGAGACATGGCAGATACTTTCAGTAGTACCTTGCTGAAATGGGGGATCTCCACTCCCCGTCAGCATCAAAGAGAAGCCCCAAAACCCTTCTCCATCCCATGGACAGAAACATCCCCCCTTCTTCACACCTGGGGTCAGCTGGCTCAGCTTCACCAGGTGCTAAACAGCATTGTACAGGTAACACCATCATTGGTACAAATACGTGCAAATTTCTGTTCATTCTCATAATTTTGCCATCTTGGCTTCTTGTCACAACAAGGTCTTTACAACCATGTAACATTCTTTGTTTATCAACATGGACCATGAACCTTATTGCTCTCCCCCACGCTCATACACACACACAACCACACACACACTTCAACCCCAATACAATGTTCATATTACATCAGGGACAAGTCCAGGATTTTGTTCACTTCATTCCGAATGTTAGAGTCATTTGCCAGACACCAGGTCTAGGCTGACATCACAGCTTCCCCTCTTATGCATTTCTAGGGGGTTTCATTTGCTGCCTTCTTGCAAAGCAAAGAAAACACCCAACTCCATGGGACAAGCAGCACATACCAGCCCCACCAATAAAGAATACAACCAGAAGGGAGGCATGGTTATGCCTTCAGCCTTTCCCTCAATTTTTAACAATGCTTAGGGCAGGAGAACGAAGTTGAGAGCCAAGAAGACTGTGTGTTTTTACGAGGAGAGACACAACAAAAGGACAACTGTCTGCAGCGACATTGTACTACCGAAAATTTATAGTACAAAAATAATTTGTCTGGCAGTTCCCTTTATCCAAACACTCATGACATTAAGCTCGTGGCATACACGAGTGCTGGCTGGTTACGGTGACCCGTGCTGTCTGGCATGGGCATTTCATCCTCAGCCCTGACACTCAAATTAACTGGATGTACAAGAGCTGCTGCAGCTCCCCTCCCCGCTCTCCCCAGACAAGCACTGGGAACATCTGCTCCTCAGCTAAGGGCTTGGGAATGAATAACTGACCTCTTCAAATGAAAATACCTCCAGCCAGCCAGAGAAAGCAAATATCACTCACCTTTGGCAGGGTTATGACAGAAGCCACTATAAATACACTGTAGCTGTTCATGTTAGCAAGCCTTTTTCTGCAGGCAAGAAGGTTCTCAGCGCTTACTCTGACCATCTCAAACGTACTGTGAGCGTCGTGAGAAGCCCAGCAGCCACAGCCAGTGGACTGGTGCACCCGGCAATGGGCTGGACCCATTCACTCGATGTCCTGGTGGGGAAGTTACAGTGACGGTAGCTCTGTCTCTGCCACTAGTGACACTATGGTGAGTCCTCCCCGCCAGCCTGTCCTCTGCACGTTGAGAAGGTGAAGGATGACCCAGCCTTGATTTGCCTTTGCTTCTTGAGATCTCATTTACATTGGACAGCCCATGAGTTGCTCCCCTTGCTAAGAAGGGGCCAGGACATCTCCAGAGGAGCTTCAGGCTCTGACCCTGTTTAAGGAACCAGCTCACGTCCAAACCCCAACGTGTCCCATGAGTATTAAAAACTCCTGCTGGCAAGAAAATGCAAAACACATCGAGCATCCAACAATGCCAGCTATGGAAACCAGCAGGAAAAAAACACAGATGTCATGCTCAAAGGATCTATGAATTTGGAGAAAGGAGAAAAGCGAGGGGAAAAACTCAGCAGTGGCAGGGCAGGGGGCAAATCGGTCTTCATATTTAAGAGGGTAATATGAACATAGTTGTGTGCAGAGTGAAGAAAGTCAGTAATTTCAGCTTTTTTGTCACCCTGTGGATTGCAAGGGGGCAGAAGAACTGTAATACTCATCTTCTTGCTGCAGTAAAACTTGCTGAGCCCCAGCCAACAGCAAGAGGGTCTCTCTGGATCTGCAGCACCTCTACATTTCAGCACAGACCTTTCCCCTTTCTTCTGGAGTTATTTGGTAGGTTATTTGGCTACTTGTGTACCTTCAGTCGATAAGGAACAATAACGATGTCTTACCTGCATCCTGCTGCCTTAAAGCTCTATTGTTACTTGATGATACAACAGAAGACTGAAGAAATTGTTCAATTCAGGAACACTTCTGCAAGAAAGCATTGAACATGCTTTACTCTTTCCCTTTGAATAGAAGAGCTGCCATTACAAAAAGCCTTGGCCAGTCTTTAGCTGCTGCTCCCAGTCACCATAATCAGCACCAAAGCCCCACGCTGAACAGCAGTGCTGACTGTGATGGATTGTGTCACTGTTTTATCTGCTGGCTGGGTGTGTTTTCAAAGTATAGAAATAATAGGAAAATAAATAAAGAAATAACTGAAACTGTGATTTAACAAGCTTTTCAAAGTGCTGGAGCATCACGCACAAAACCAAGAAACCAAAGTATTGATTCTATGGGCATTATAAAAGCGAGAGAAGGAATCAAGGAATAGAGCAGTGCAAGCAGAAAGCAAGTAATTTAGGAGAGCTGCCGTAAAGGGGATTTTATTATCTGCACAGGATATAGCGAGCCCCTCGGAGCGCTGGTGCAGCATTGCCCTGCCCTGGGCGGTCTGGCTCGAAGTGCCGCCTAACGAAGGCTCCGTGTGCCTCCGGCGCTGAGCTGGTGCTGGGGGGCTGCGTGGGAGCTGGGATTATGACACAGACACTGCCAAATCCTGGCCAGAGGAGGTGAGGGGAGATGGGACAAGTGTTCAAAATGCAGTGATCCCTGCTCCCAGCGTGATGAGGTTCATGCCTGAATCAAGACAAGGTTTTTTTTCCCATATATTCTAAAAACAGTCTCCTGGGCTTTTCCAAACACTGGCACTTGGAGCCTTTTCCTGGTCACATTTTAGGTTTATTGCAATTCTGAGCTTGTTGTCAACCACCTGGAAGTCTCCCATCATCACAACTCCATCCATGAGAAAAAGGCGATGGGTCCGTCCCTTCTCAGGCCAAAACAAGACCATGCATTACTGCCTGTAGTGTCAGGGCAGAGCTATCCATCCTGTGCATGAGGATCTTCTGGCTTTCTGTGATTATCTTGGGGGACCTTCAAGGTCTTTTCAAGCAGATTAATCTTCACAATGTCCCGATACCACATATTGCTCTGGTATTCGTAGGTAGGGAGGCTAAGACAGAGACATGAAATGGCTTTAGCAAGTCACAGCGTGAATCCTCACTGATGAACTTTAAAAAAGTAAAGTTAAATAAGTCAAATGCTAAAAATCCCAACTCTGTCTGCATTTTAACTGCTGCAAATTAATATCACCTTTTTTAACAATTATTCTGCAAGCATTTGAAAAGGTTCTTAAAAAAATCTGATTTTTCTTAGGCACAGAAAACCTAAAGCCAGTTTGGAAAAATGACTAACATACTGTGCATAATCATGGGAACTATCACGGTGTGGGGGTTAAGTGTTGTTGGGGAGCACATCTTGAATCTCTGCTCATTCCCAGTTGACCTGGATAAGTCTAAAGGATTCACAGAAGTCCAATATTCCTGATTAAAGAATTTTAGAGATAACTTCATAAAGAGCTTAAAAGAAATAATACACAGGCAAACCAAAACACACCTACAAGCATTTGAATGGTTTAAAAGTCAAGAAGAGAGAGAAAGGGCTTCCTGCAGTATGAGAGGGTGGTCTGCTAGGGAAGTTGGCTTGGAAGCAATGAACGGTAAGGTGGATTATTTGGAAATGCCCCAGCAGGGAGGGCTAAGGCTTGGCCGGCACAGGGCATCGCTGCGGTGTGGACTAGAGGGTTGTGCCAAGGTAATCAGAGGCATAGGAGGATTTCTGAGCTCAGCTGATCCTGACGGAAAGCAGAAATGTTGCCTTGGCTGAGCATCTCATCTTTCCCCTGTCTTCTCTGCAGTGCACGCCCAGAAGCAGAACAGACAGACCTGCGTACGGAAGAGCCTTATCTGTGCATTTGCCATGGCCTTTATTATAAGCGTGATGCTGATTGCAGCCAACCAGATCCTGCGGAGCGGCATGGAGTAGCCTCTCGCCATGACACTGTGAACCAAACTGACCATGCATGCGCATGCCACCGGGTGAGCTTCCCCCGAACTGACTCTCACACGGCAAAGAGACAGAGGCAGGCAGATAAAGCACCATTCGACAAGGAGCCTGAGGCCAGCAGCGTAATGTGTCTTGTGAATCAACTACATCCTTTTGGCAGGGACATAAAAGGGCTGTCTTAATGCTTTAAAGGTTTTGTTTCCTAATGCAATAAAAAAAAATATACAGGAGTCCCGAATTATTGCTTCAAAACAGCAATGGTAACTTGGAAGACACTTTTTGCAGTTTTAAGGAGGCACAGCCTCATGACTTATTGCAGCGGGGCTGTCTTTTAACCTAGGGGCCGACTGACTATTCTGCGTAGCTCTCCGCTGGGCCCACATTCCCAGGAAGTTGATCGTAGCATTGCCACAAGCAAGTTCTGTTCGTTTTATTTCATGTACTCCAGCTTCACTTTTTTTTTCCCTTATGACCATGCCTTTTGATTTACGGCATTAGAGGGGAGCTAAAGCATCCTTGTACAGTATTTTCAGAGTAAAAAAAAAAAAAAAAAAAAAGAGGAGAATTTGCCAGCATCATACAAAATTTCTATTTTTGCTTCGTAAACGCCACCTTTGACACAAGACTGTGGGGTAGCATGAGTCCATTTGCTATTTTATTCTGACCATGAATCAGGGCTTGAGAAGTCCCACCCATTTTCATACATGGGCATTTCTGAGATTTGTGCAGTCTTCCAACTGACTCTGCAACCACCAGCGCCAGTTAAAACTCCCTCTATTTGGTCCTGTCTGCAAGCTCAACAACATTTGCTTTCCAGCAGTTTTACCCTTCTTCTATATTGGTCTTCAGTAAACTTATCTGAGACAAAAATCATGAGGAAAACTCAGAAAGAGCTTTTCTCCCCACTCGTCGTGTGCACAATTTTTATTTCCTTTCATATGCCCTGGTTGTAATCTGCAGTGAAACCTTTGTGCCAGACACCTCGTGGGAGCGGTTATATTTTCACCTACACAGCAGTGTGTGGTTTTGACCAGCCAGCTGCTCTGGCCCCTCTCAGGAGTCGTCCCACCTCCACCGTGACCACCGTCCTATGGGAAGCTCCAAAGAGGGTAAGCTGAAGGCAGACTGCCGCAGGAGAAGAAGGAACCAAACTAGAGCTTACCGCCATATGTTACGTAGTGTGTCAGACTTTCAGATCCTGCAAGTGTTAGTTATTTTTCCTGGAAGAGATTTTAATGAGCAGCCAGGAGAAGATGGAGTGATACAGACTAGAGACACAACACGTCCCATGGAAAGTGCAAGGACTGGGTGAGCCTGGAGCCAGGTTTACATTGGAAAGCATTTTTCCTTTTAAACTTGATGCAAATCCTTACATTTACCTTTGGATGACCTGTGCACCTGCATACCACCCCAGGAGAGCTGATTTCCTTGCCCTCATGGGGGAGGCTTCCCAGCTGGTGCTCATGGGGAGCGCTCCTGGGGAGGTCCGTGGAGGCACCTGGGTGTTGGAGTTGCCGGTGGCTTCGTGATGCCAGCTGGGCCAGCTCCAGAAACACGGGGGAACAGCGAGATCTTGCTCCTGTAAATGTAGATGACTGTTTCCTGTGTCACGAGAGGGGGCTGGGTGGCTCCCCAAGGGATGGCAAACCATGAGCTTCCCTTGTCCTACACAGCAGCTGTCAGCTTAAGCCTGGATCCGTCCCAAAGACTCGTTTCAGGTCTTTCTTTGATTACAAGTTTGATTGGTGACATTTAACCTGTATTTTTTCATAGCCTAATTTAAAAGTCTGCTTCTCATTGTTCTGTCACCCATCACCCCTTTAAACTCATGTCACTACTTTGGATTTTGCCTTTAGGTATGTGTCTCAGGCGCCCACCTCCACATCGTTGCCATTTTCCTGGTGCCCCCTCTCCATCAGCGAAGAGAACAGTCGTCTTTTCTGGAGCAGCCGAGTTTTTTTTTCTGCCTTTCACAAACACACGCTTCTGTATTTCTGTTCTGCTGTGACTAATAGAGGCCAACTGCAAAATAGTCTGCAACACATTGTTAAATCTCACAGAACATGGTGAGATGTATGTTTGCTATAGGGCAGCAGGAGACTTCAAACCAACAGCAGAAAAATCTTCAGCAAGCTCTGAGCACCGGATCGCAGTGGTGGGGAGCCGAGGCATGCTCCAGCACTTGCCACGCTGGATGTTGCAGATAACCAGCTCTGAGATCATTTTAAGGAAACTGTCATCCACATTTATAGGTCTCAGGGGCATGCAAAAAGGTGGCAGCAGCAGGAAAAAAGAATTTTAAGTGTTACTTGCTACTGCGTAATACTTATTTTTTCCCTGGGGACTGTGTTGGAGTGAACATGGGCAGTGGGGGCAGGGGGAGCAGAGAGGTGGGCACCAACCCACCAGCGCTGCTCAGTGATGGCAGAAACATGGGGGCAGAGCGGTGCGCTTCGCTGAGCCCCAAAACACAAGCTAACACACAGAGCCCAGGCATTTCTCCACATTCTTCTCACTCCTCTGACAGCTAATACTAGGCAGGCTCCAATTATAAGAGCTACCTTACAGACAAGATGAACTTTTGCATTCCTTTAAGTTTTTGGAAGGTTCCATAATTTCTACACGTATGCTCCATAAAAACCTTTGTAAATACAGTCATTTTTCAGTATAGTTTTTCACCTTGAAGCTCCATTTGTAAAACCAAACCTATAATTACTATATCGGTAAAAGCCATAGCCTGGTGTCAGTAGAGTTCATTGCAAAACTCCCCACTGATTTTACTAGGTACAGGATTTGGGGGTGGGGTGGGGAGGGGTTGGGTTCACTTTTTCTGTAGGGAACAACATTTATCCATTATGAATCAGCGTCATGTCTTTCCAGAGGTCTCAGTTTCCTTCCTAGAGCAGCCTTTCTCCATCTAAAGGCACCTTGAAGAGATCCCCTCTTTAATCAGTCAGGCTCTTCTGGTAATCGGTGGCAACGCAGGATGGATCAGGCCAAGCCATGTCATCCTGTCCTCTCCCCACCACCTTTCTACCAACACCTTCCCATCCTTCCTAGCCAGCAGCATCGGACCTGCGTCTCTTACCTACCTCCCTGGCTCCATTTATGTAACATCCATTTATCTTTTTTTTTTCTTCTTCTTCTATACAAGAAGGAAGAAAAAAAAAAACACTTTTTGTTGCTTTTACAGACATTAGGTAAAAATAGAGCAGTGAAATTTTGATCAGAACCTGATGGCAAAAGCTTAGGGGGAAGAAAGTAGAAGAATCAAAGAAATAAAAATAAAAAACCCCCACATCCCATACTTTAAGGGGGAAAAAAACCCCAACCCACCACTATTTAAGTGCTAATTAACATACTTTAAAAAATACTCAGACTGCAGCAGTGCTAGGTAGAGCTGTCAGAAAAAGCACTAAACTTATGCTTTTGCCAGTTACATGAGAATTTAAGTGTCTTTTCAGCACTGCAATTCTGTATGAAAAGGATATTGCCATGGCAACCCTCGCTGTTCGTGACATGTGTGCCACTGTGTCGGAGTGACATGCAGCCATCGCTGGCCAAACCCAGGCTGGACAAACACCTCCCAGCAGCCCGGGATGGCATTTCAGCTTGGAGATTAGCAAATTATTAGCAAATTGTGAGCACCACAAAGAGAACTCTGTTGGTTTAGCCAAAAAAAAAAAAAAAAAAAAAAAAGTGTGCAATTAAACAGATTGACGTGCAGGGAAGGCTTTGAGATGGACATGATTATTTTAGCTTGAGAGAGGCTTTGGTTCGGTTTGGGAGCAAATGAAATCAATGTAGCACTGCTCGACACAGGCTGTCCTGTGCTTGCTGAGGACACTTTGAGCAGGACCTTCATGTAGGGATCGATCTCTGATGGATTTGGGTTACTGCTCCTGCAAGGTACCGGGCTGCATCACTGATAACTATTGACTTTTGCTTTAACCATTTAAGTTTGAAGGCGCATCCTGATTTTCTGCTCCTGGAGAAGCCAATGGAGGGTATGACAGGCACTGAAGTACTTTGGAGGCCACGGATAAGTGAATGCCAGCAAAGGCTGCTGAAGGAACATCACTTACCTGCCAGGTGCAGAGCTATACCATAAGGTCAGCCATAAATAAAACCACAGCTGAGGAGTTACTGGGCAGGAGAAGTGCATCATGGTGGTGGCAGTGGCCCTGGGGAGCAGGCTTCTGCCCACAGCAGGCTGTGCCACCCAAGGACTTCACTGGGCCTGACCCTCCTGCCAAGTCCACCACTGAGAAGCGATTTCTAATCTGAAGCAATATCAACAGTAATTTAAAGAATTAAACAGGGGGGGCAACTGGGAAAACTTGGCTTTATTAGGGAGAATTTGGTCTGCATGCTGTTGGAGGTCATATAGGATAAAAGAGAGTTCGCAAAGGAAAAGTAATTATTTTCCGTGTTTGATGGGTATCCACAAATACGCAGGTTGCTATTAGCAGACATCCCGTCCTGATGAAGTTGCTCCCAGAACCCCGGGACAAGGGTCCCCTGTGAGCAGAAAGGTGGGAGGTGGGAGGAGACCCAGAGACCTGCCCCTGCTCCCAGGGTGAGCTAGCGCTGAGTATTTGGGTACATCTGGCAATTTGAAGAGGTCTCATACAGACTATTCAGTGGTTACTGGGAGCTCACGTGTTGATGTGGTGCACTGGTAGGGCTGGATGTTGGTTGCTTTACATGGGAGACTTCCCACCACTTTGTAAAAGAAAAGCTCTGTACATACAGAACCATCTTTTTAGGCTGGGGCCAAGTAAATGGTTTTTTTTTGGTCCTTCTCCCATAAGAAATAGGATAGCAAGAAAGCAAATCAAAAAAAGGCAGAAAGCATTCCCAAGGATGCTACTCTGGATGGCTGAAGCCTGTTTGACAGGCTTGGATGAGCAAAGTACCTACCGGTAAATGTTTTCCACGGAAAGCATGGGGATATTCTTTCACAAAAACCACGCTGCATCTTTCTGCTTGCTGCAGAAATCCAAAACATCTCCTGGGACACCCAGAGGACTGTGACGGCCATCCAAGGTCCAGGGCTGGCTCTGCTCAAGCTGACACACTGCTTTGCCAGGTGCCCGGTACAAGGACACTCTCGGCTTTTTCCACAAAAGACTCTCTCTCCCCACATCATGTGCACGTGCATGGAGCGAGCAGCGCTGCAAGGGGCTGTCATCGCACAAAAGCAAGAGGTGCACAGTCCCAAGTCAGACTTAGATCTGCCAGGAGAGAAGCAGTAGGAGGAATACATTAAGATCACTAAGAATGAAATTCCCTATTTTATCCACCCGTGTAATAAATTATTTAGTTTCTGTTTTATGGATGACTATTTGAAAGAAGAAAAAACAACTCTTCTAAAATGAGAATCTGATGAAGTATCTTTTTTCTTGGCTCTGAATCATGCTTACATTGCACAGATGAAGATGTACAGAACTTGCTGGGTTTTAATCTATTATTTTACTGTACTGTGTTCTGACAGTGCAATTACATTTCCCTGGCATCACTTAAAACCTATTACTTGCCCAGGAATTTAGTACAGAAAAAGAAAAGGCTCACAACATTTTCATCTCTGTATTGTCAGTTGTTATTGGGACTGGATCTTGTTTTTCTTTTGGTTTGGGTGGGGTTTTTTTTCAATTCAAGTAAGACCTTTTAGGCAGCTCTAGGAACTGTAGAATCTTCACCAAGAGCAGGATGGACAGAAAACCTGACAACAATGTTTTAATTGGAAGAGTACTTCACTCCTACCTCTCCAGCAGCAAAAGTCTGAAAAATTGCCTCAGTTTAGCATCTTCAGTAGGAAAGGATTTCAGCACCAAAAGCAAGGAGAAGAGAGGGAAAGGAGAAAAAGGAAATCCTCTGGTGTTAAAGATCAGTACTTGACAATTTGATGATGAAAACAGTTTTTCTTATTTTCTGTCAAGACAGATCAAAATACTTTGTAGCCTTGAAGAGCATTACTAAATGAAATTGCCATTTTACAACCACTTATATTCCACAGCTGTTCATGTCTTTGCCAGCATTGTGAATAAGCAGCTTCAGACACTGCTGGTTTTAAGGTGAGATCCATACTACAACTTGCCTTTATCAGCTGGTCTTCTGTCTTCACCAGCCAACAAGGAAACGTTTGACCACCATTTGAAGCTGGTTGAGCTTGCTCTAGTAGCTACCCCTCCGGTCTTGCCAGCACTCAGGCATGTCTTGTCTCTCTTGTGAACAGTCCCACTAAACCCAAACCACACAGCTGATGTGTTTGCAGCATCGAGCCCCTGGGGCTGCCACTTGACATCAGTCTACAGACACACACCTCTATATTCACATTGCACTGGCCCGAGAAGAGTGTTACATTCCCCACCATCTCTCTCAGAGGAGCCAAAGCCATTTCAGCTTCATGCAGCAGCTCTCGTTCTCTCAGACTGGGGTGGGGGTAGAAGGGAGGTGAAGTTCCTCGTGGACTCCAGGGTAAATCAGAAGTAGCTCGTTAGAGTTAATTGGCTTAAACTGGAATAAACCCAGAATCCAGCCTCTTGCTGTTTAATCCATACTAGGATGTAAGCAATCAATGCCTCCTGATTCATCTCTAGGAAGTTCTTCACTAATACACGCATCTCCTTTTTGTCATCATTTCATCCCTCACCGTTTTCAAGCCACTTACCATTCATTGCTAAACTGAACACTTTTTGCTTGTTATCAAAAGACGTGGCATTTTAATTAAAGACAAATCAACAAGTCAGCAGCATAATGGTAAAAAAAAAAAACAACAACAACAAAAAAAACCCCAAAACCAACAACAAAGAAACAACAAAAAAACCTTTGTACAAAATACTGTAAATATTAATATAAATTAACTTGGCATGCAACTTAAATAAATCCTATGTTATTGCAAGTTACCCAAGTGTATAAAGACGTGTATAAAGGAAAACCGAATGCCATATGTGTCGGCTGTTTCCTCTAACCAAACACTAATGTAAATATATAATCTGTATAAAAATATTTTAATTTTACCATTATTTATGCAATAGAAATAAAGTTTTTTTTTCTTTTGATGAGGGATGAAGTTTCTTTTTTCCTCATTTTGAAGCAGTCATTGATATTTATTCATGCCAAAGTACAAGAGCAAAAGCTAGATTTGCATAAAATATTAGGACAGAGAGCCTTTCTTCCTTCTGAGGGATACATGAACATTTGGGGGGTTTATTTTGCTTTGAAAATAGATTTACATATTTAAAAGCCTGTTAGCTCCTGGCTGAATAGACGTCTTGGCTATTCAGAGCTGGGATCAAGGCTTCAGGAGCAACACAGATGCACAGGACTCACTAGCGTGCCAAAGAGAGGAACTGAACTTCTCCTCTGGAAGTCAAAGCCACGACTGGTGTGGTTGGTCGGCACCACAGGCAGATCTCAAAGAGAAAGGTCAGACCATGCCATGTGCTCTTCTATGGAACTTGGTTAAAAACTTGAACCTGCTGTGTTTATACCTAGCGGAGAGTCCCTGAGCTCAGGTGGGCTTGGGTCCAGTGCATTGCCGCTGGGAAGAGGACACTGACCACAGGATTTAATCCTGTCTTTTCTACTGCCAGGGCTCAATACCATGAGAGCTGCTCTGTGAGGCTAAACTACACTCACGTGTCCTGAAGAGCAGCTGGTACCTTAAATCCAGATCTCTTCATTTCACTGTAGACCATTCTCCACAGCTACCAGTCTCACCGTGTCCTGCATACTGTATGGCCTGAGAAGATGAGGATGACATGAATTGTCCCAAAAATTGCTTGGAGTGCTGACTAAATTAAAGCTTAAAAAGAAACAGCTGATGTAAACAAGTCATCTTCACCCAGGTGGACCCAGGTTACAGTGGTAGGGCTGCTGAGACAACCAGCGCAACCTCCAAAGCTCCCACCTTGTGCTGGGAGAGGAGCTGTGATGCTTTCCCTAGACCTGAACATCTTTGCAAAAATAGCAATTCTGATTCCTTCATTTAAAGTCTGAAAAAAAATGAGTGGTTTTCCCCAGACGATATATATCACACTCCATTTCATGGCTTCACATTATTTATTAATTTCAACCATTTGGACAACAGCCTGGAGGCTCAAATACCGCTCCTTATTCCTGGAACTCTCACAGCTTTTGGTATGAGCAATTGTCTATGCATGGATTACCACTGAAAAGCAAGTGATGCAGGAAACGAATGTTTACAAAATCTGTGATCTAACAGTTTTTAAAAATATCCTGTACACTCGAGGTGACCTCTTACTTTATGTAACTGGAGAGCATTTTAATGAATGGGTTAGGAATGAACCTGAATTCATTACAAGAATGAATCAAATGTATTGTAGGAATTCCTATATATTTATCGTAGGAACGAATGAGTAATCGAAGAAATTCTTTGCTGGAAGGAGAAACCTACACCACACAGCTCTCCCTTGAAAGCAGTGTTCTCATGCAGATCAGTGCATTCAACGCCCTCAGTGAAGCCACAGGTTTGTGTGTGGTATTTCAGCCATCAGAGCTGTTCAGAAATTGAAATCTGCTGGCGTCACTGCTCGCACGCATCCTCTCTGCCCAGCAGCCCTCAGAGAGGATGAACACCGTGCTGGACAGGTCAGTATGATACCATTGGGAAATCTTCACTGACATCTTGGGAAATCTCCACTGCAGAAAGAAAACAAACTAAAAGAGAAAGACACACCACATTTGGACTGAGACCAAGTTGCTTCATCCTACCACAAAGAGCCCACGAATGTGACCGCTATTCCAGCTCTACCAAAGCCTGTTTAGCTCTTGTGTTATTTTAATGCTCTCCATCCAACAGAGAGATACGGGTGAAGGATAGTGCCCGAAAGTCACATCCTTGGCTCTGCCCCCATCCTTGGCTGTGCCCCCATCCTTCAGCTGTGCCCCCATGGCCGGACTCAGGTGCCTGCTGCTGTGGGAGCAGGCACTGGCGAGGGGCAGGAACGACCGTGCAGGTCAAATCCAGCTCCCAGGGAGTTGGTGGAAACATTCCCAGACTTAGTGGGATTTGGATTAGGTCATCACACAGCACAGTATTTCACACCCTGGCTCTTTGCTTTGTTTAAATGGAGTCTGGCCAAGGCCTCAAATTTAATTACTGAAATACAAATACGGAAGAAATAAAGCTTTCCTTACTCTGAATGAAATTCACTCACGGCCCCATCCAAAACCTCTGGCCATCACTGGGGTCCCCAAGCTCAAAACTCCCAGCAGTCAGGGTCTTTGCTTAGACACAATACTATCCTCCAGGCAGGTACACTCTGCCCATGACCCTGCAGGCTGGTTTTGCTGCTACCCTCTCACCCACTCAATACACACTCCTTCCTGATTAACATCTATAGAAAGTATTTGCTAATGCAAATCCAGAGGCAGTAATTTATTTGGTACAAGCTAGTTAATCCTGGCAAAGTTTTCCTGTGTAAGTATAGACTAATATCATCTTGTTTTAATTGCTTCTTGAAGAGTTTCTCAAAAATCAAAAACATTTTAATTAAAAAATTCACCAAGAGTATCTTCCAGATCTTTTCGCATTTATTCTTCCCACCAAAATTATCAGCACATTTGTAAAATTCTAAAGAAAGTAATTACAGCAGATGTTGATCGCTGCTGCTAGTCTTGAGTTGCTGAATGCTACACATCAGTCTCCCGACTTCTACATTTCTGCAACTTTCTAAACCAGAAATTTCTATTAATGGTCCTTGCTCAGAAAGGAGGCCGTCTGTGCAGGAGCTGGGATGCTTTCCTGCCAGCTGCTAAGGTTAGGGGAAATTTGGGGGGGAGAAGGGGTAAGAAAGGAGGAGATATACAATTAAGGAACTGCTAGGGATACAGAGATTTGGGCAAGCAACAGTAAGGAATGACTGAAAACAACTTTGTTTTCCCTGTGATACCACTTGTAACAGTAAAAGGTCCTGCTCCACAGTCACCTCCCCAAAAGGCAAGATGATGAACCCACCAGAAGTGCCACGCAACGTTACAACAGCGTGGAAGTATCAGACTGAAGATGTCAAAGTGCATGCCTGCCACATTGTAATAAACATCTTTTAACCCCAATTTGTGTCTAGATTTTCACTTGCCCATAATGAGCTGGCTTTAGAATAAGCTGTCAAAAATAGTTCACCAGATAATGACAGAAAGCTGAGATAATCACAGGATGGCCATACATGTCACTACTGACAGAAATTCAATGCAACAGCGTAAGCATAGGGTCAGCAACCTGTAGCATGATGCTGATGGTGCAGGCCAGCACATTTTCAGTGTCCCACGACTGCTTAGAGACAGGGCTGCAAAACTATTTGAGGAGCAGTGTCTGTCAACTCTGCTCTGGGCAAGAAAAACAGCATCCAGCAATGTTCCCTTAAATGTTTGCTGATGGTCTGAGCTGAAGTTACAAATACAGACAAATAGAGAAAATGTGAAGAGGACTATGTGAAGTGATGCAAAAGCTCCAGCTCTTCTTTCTCTACATCACAAGTTAGTCTCACAAAAAATTCAGATTTCTACCTTCAGCCCCTCAATTTTCAGCCTCTGCCCTTCTGAAGCCATTGAGTCGGATCTGCCAGGAAGGTCCTGCTCCACTGGAGATGCTGGAGAAATCCTCTGCAGGTGTATGAACAGGCCCCACATCGATGGTTTCAACACATCAAAGCTGAATCTTTCAAAGTTCATCACATCTTAGAGAGCAGAAGATGTTTTCTGCAGTGCTGAATTTCATACTGACAAATCCTAGGGCACACCCACGACCGACGCAAAAACCTGGCGCTAAGGGTCTCTTGTAGAGGCAGGGTCACCTACGTGTGGTGAGTGGTGGTGCAGGCAAGGCTCAGCCGGCATCCCGACTCCCCATACAGCCGCAGGAACAGAACAAGGCTCTTGGAGCCATCTGTCCCAAGGGGAAGATGACCGTTAGTACTGCTGCTACTGAGCCGCTTCCAGATTCAACAGGTTCCAGCCTGCAGAGCATTTTACAGAAAGCATTGAAACATCCTGAAATGAAGGATTTCAAATCATGGGGCTGAGAGACCCCAGCACTGGCAGTATGAACAGTACTGCTATAATAAGGGTAATCACTGCAGGTTATATGAAAAAACCTCTCAAGTGATTGCTGTTTGCAGAGGCTGATTAAATATAAATTAAACTCATCTGCATGTTCAGCAAGACATGTGAATTGAATAGCAAGAGCATCCTTCCCATTGGCTATGTGGAGCGTTCGGGGAGCTCATCCTACGGCCTGGCATGTCCACACAGCCGGGCTTCTCCGCACCTTCTGGGCTGGCACCAGCCACCCTGGCATCTGCATATTATTGAAATTAAAAGAATCATCTTCACTTACATGGAGATGATTTCAGATAGAGTATGAACAAGGAATTAATTAGCCTGAAGTTGTTCATAGGGGAAGAATGCGGTTCCCTGTATTGCCACTGCCACGTTACCAATTACCACTGCTCAGCTTCAGCTTATTTGACTTCCCTAAATGCTTCTCTATCTTGTGTGCCTGGGTTAGAACAGAATGGAATGGAACCAACTATTCCAGTTGGAAGGGACCAACAACATTCACCTAGTCCGACTGCCTGACCAGTTCATGGCTGACCAAAAGTTAAAGTATGTTATTAAGGGCAATGTCCAAATGCCTCTTAAACACTGACAGGCTGGGGGCATCGACCACCTCTCTAGGAAGCCTGTTCCAGCGTTTGACCACTCTCCCAGTAAAGAAATGCTTCCTCAGGTTCCTGGCAATGCACTGGAGTGCTCCATGAGCCCTTGCCATTAAGTAAACAGACAAACCATAAGTGTGAAGGGACCAATTCTGCATCACCATGCATCCTGGCTATGATTAAGGAGAGCTTTCTTCATCTCCCCCATTGTACTAGGTGGGGAGTGCCTTATTTCTAAGTCTGAACTATCATCCAGAGACCCTGGAACTGGTGCCATCTCCAGCTCACAGTCTGTGGCTAGGAAGCAGCATGGGCCTCCCTGGTACAGAAGGGACAGGACATCCCTTCATGCCCTGAGCATCCTGCACATGGGAGGTGTTTGGAAAACCTCTGGGTTTCTGCCGCCTCCATCAAGATGGGTCTGTTAATCCTGGGCTGAAGATAAAACTTGCTAAGTGAAACCAAGGGACAACTGTTTTCTCAAATTATATAGTCAGAAATGGAATCACGCACTCCAAGATACATAATTTTCCCCTCGCTATTTCTGAGAAAGCCTTTTTGCGTTCAAGAAGGAGCCTGGATACTTTGTGAACAGATGAAGACACATGAAGTTAATGACCAAAGCTAGAAGATCTGAGAGAGAGGGGATGTTGCTACTGACCATGTTCTGGAGCTCCTACTGTGCTGGTGCCAGTTTCAGTGTCTTCTCTCACTTCAAAACAGAGATAATCTAAAAGCCTGAAAAATACCAAAAATGGGACTTGCTCTTTATGGTGAAAGAAAGCTCCAATTATCAGAAACAGGCTCCAGATTAGGACCTGTCAACACAGTCCTACCAAAACTAAATGTGTTTGCAAGTGCTTAACCCACACAATCCTGAAGACCTTCACAACCTACTTTGAATATTTATTATTTCTTAAACTCAATTTCAGAAAGCATTTTTAAAATCAATTAACTGCTGTCCTTTTCATTTGGAAACTGATCACAATGTTCACTGCCTCTTGGACAAATGAAACCGACAATTATTTTTAAATGTTTGTCCCCCATATAGAGGAAAAACAAGCATTGGTTCAGGGGGCAGACAGGAAGAAACCACTCAAGAGGGACAACACCGTGCCAAAACCCAAGAGAGGTTGAGCATATGGATTTGCTTATGCTGATGTCAGGAATAGGCTCAAAGGAAGAGATAGGTAGCATATTAGGAGTACTACAAACCACGCTTATTTCTTGGGAAAGCAGTTTCAGTGCTGCCGTGATAAATTGTTTCTAAGAATTCAGGGTATGGACTAACATCTACCAGGCAGGAAGCTGGAGTTCAGGTCACAATTACAACTGCTGCAGTATTTTTAACCAAATCAGAGAGTGAACTTGCACGAACAAAGACTCCTTTATGTAGAAGCTGGCAAAGCTAAATGCATTTCTGGCTTTCAGGAAACCCAAAGCAACCTCCAGCAGCCTAGGTAAACACAGAGTTTCTTTAACAGACTTGCTGAACTACTAACCCGGTCTAGCAGAAAGCCCTGCGCTAGCACAAATGTTGTTATTGCTGCAATTACGCCAACGCCACACTCCCAAAGAAGGATTAACATTTACTTCTTTCTAAATTTAGTTCATGAAATATTGACGTGCCGGTGCCTTCGCAATAAGCTATAAAGACATCTTCTACATGGTGTGCAGTGGGAGCTCAGTGATGTTTATTTACTTATCCCTCTCACTAGGTTTGGCTCTGAACACTCGCACTGAAGTTGTTAGAGAATGCCCCAGGCTGAGCTAAGCATCTACCAGCAGGTAGAGCTAACAACCATTGTTAATAAAAATCAATGAAGCATTCTTACAAGGCAAACTGTTATCCCTTTACAGCTCACAGTCTCCTCACTCTGACAGAAGATGATGATCAACAGATGTAGAAGCATCAGCTGGGGAGCGGCTCCAAAATGCTGTCTCTCAAACACATCCTTTTACAGTCGCAACCATCTGATTTATATATCCGCAGGCATTTTTTAGTACTTTTGGGACACCTTATCTCATTGGCTAAACAAATCCACTTATGTCTGCATCATTTCTAAGTGTGAAATAATGTGTTATTAAAGTTATTGTGACCTTAGTGATATCAGAACCTTTCCAGTCACAGTGACCTCATCAATGAAAATCCTTTGTATTGAAACGGTCCAGCTTTGTGAAGGTCTTACTGCATGGCAAAGAAGTCTTGGGATAGCAGCATCCTCGTGGCCTTCCAAACACGGTCCAGGCCAAGACATGACCTCACCTTGAGGCTTTATCGCCTCTTGCTGAAACAATGCTGCCTTCTGTATCCCAGGGAAATCGTTCACTTCTCTGGTATGCTAAGGTAGGGTTCAGGAGCAGAGCTTGCAGCTCACACCTCTGCGCTAATCCAAACCAGGAGCAATCATCTGCATTCACTGAGCAACTGCAAAAACACGCTTAGAAGTAGTAACCTGCCTTCTTGCTGTCTCTCTGAAAACAGGATGGGGAATTACTTTTCCATTGGCATTTGCAGCAGGCATTAGGCTGCGCACACCCACGCACGCCCTGCTGCACAGCAAGCACGAGAAGCATCCAGCCAGGAGCATCTCGGAGGCTGCCACAACCCCATGTTGTCCCCAGTCCTGCTAAACTACAGCCACAGAGGCGGGCTGGGCAAAGAATGGAGGTAGCTGGCATTGGAGGCGACTTCCCTGGTTTGTTCCAGCTGCAGCACAAAACATCTTGACCTCTGGGTGTTCATCTCTACCAGTGGTGGCCAGGTTACGCTGTAGAAGTCGGCTGGCTGTTAGGGGAGGCTACAATGACAATGGAGATGTAGGCAGTTTTCATCAGCTATTTAATGAGGTGTTCATCCAAATGGTGCCCTAGACTCTACTGAGTCACAGCTGCTTACACAGAAAGACAAGCTCAGGTGTAGGCATCTGAACTGGAGCCATCCACGTTTAACCACCTGAAGCCTCTCTCTATTTCTTTAGCTTTTAGGAAAAAATGACGCGCAAATGCTTAACAGTTCTCCCCAGCCTGTATGAATCTGTAAGCATCATAAGCACCAAGAGAAATTTTCCTGTTGAACAGACAGCTCAGTTTTCTCATCGCTCACCCTCGTCCCTCTGGTTAGAGCTGACACCAACAGCAAATGATGCTAGATGAGAGAGAAGCTGGCCCAAGAGTCATCTGAAGTACTTTGGTATTTTGTGGGGGGATCCCTGTTTTTCTTCCATTATATCTAAACACTTCATTTTTCAGAATCTGGTCATTAACCTGATAAGACGCTGCTAACCCAAGTTCTTATTTTCACAAAATCTTTCACCGAATGCAGAGGCAGAACTGACCTTATCAGTGAGTAAAGAATTCATGGTCACTCTGAGTAATACAAATTCCCAGTGTCTTTTTCCTTTGCAAGAGTAAATGAGTGTAAATAGCAGTCTACATCTCTTCTGGAGAACGAGGGAAGCATATTCTTTTTATTTGGTTTGGGTTTCCTATTACTCTCTGCATATAGAAGAGCTACCTTAATTAATGCAAGCTTATTATGAAATTAGAGCACCGATATAATTAAAGCATTGATTAAAAAGCCAGTAAAACAACCAGCTAAACCTCTTTTGAAAGAGGAGCAACATGAATACTACTTGATTAAATATTACAATTCAGTCAATATTTAACCATTCAATTGTATTGACTTAATTTCCACATTGAGCTGGGAATAAGCATCTCTCGGGACCTAATTATGTTAGTTTCTCTTCCCTTGTTGTTCTCTAGAGTTTGTGTGCTTATTTGTTTGTTTTGATATTTCCTAAACTTCTGACAGAGCAGATCTTCCATCCCGAGGAACCATACTGCATGAAGATAATTTATAGGTAATGAGTAGTTCTGGTAATTGTATTTATCTTTGGAAATTAACTTTAAGAAATCCATCACGTTTATAAAAAGAAGTGATGTCTCCTTCAGATAGACCCCATAATGTTTGTTAATTAACTTAGCAAGCTAGGTCAAAACAATAGCTTTGCCCCAAATTTACTGAAGGTCACTCTGGTGCTTAGTGAAGAAATTTGTTCCCCTCCTCACTGCACCCATCTGGAGAAACATTGCTGCAACAGCCAAAGCCACCTCCAGCTCCTCAATGACGACATTCTTCAGTTGCCTCTAGCACCGGATGAATCTGCAGCACAACAGACTCCCCAGAAGGACTGAGACCCATCCCCAGGAAGCACTGACCCTCAAAGGGTCTACCCAAGGCAGATGGCACAAGATAAATGGAGAATGTCACTCTTCCTGCCATATTCAGCATTAAGTGACACAAGTCAAACTTCTCTGTCCCCTGCACAAGAACAATGGGGAAGTCCTTCCTGAAGGGAGGAAAGAGAGGAGAGAAGGTGTGTTGAAGGAAATGGTAAAGAAGGAAGCTCAGAGATGTTGCCCCACATCACCCACCCCCACCTTCTCCCTCTTAGAGATGAGCAAACCCCCCCTCATCAGAGCAAACTCAGTTTTGAATCCTCTCAGCCTCATGCAGCCATGCTCACCTGTTTTTCTCTTCTCACAGCTGCTCTCCCCCTTGCTCTTCACACTTGGGGCCTCCTGATCAGGCCAAGCCTCTCCCAAGCCCAGAGATGGACACCCCTGGCTTCCCCTTCAGCCCCTGAGCACACTACTGCAGCCATCTTACATATGGCTCTTTCTAGCATTTGCATGGGCCTCCCAACTGGTTCCACAGAGTGTTTCTTTCCTTTAAAGCCCCAAACTGAGCTGTGTGAGCAAGCGTGTCCAGCGTAAACATGGCTATCAACCACCCACTTAACAGTTGGCAGCTTTGTCAAAGAGGAAGACTTGCCAAGTGGTCACAGCCCCAGCGACGGGCCTTAGTCAGCTAGCACACAGCAGGGGTACCCAGGCTCCAGCTTCACCCCAACCTCCTCAGAGCAAAGTGTGTCTCTCCCCATGGCTTTGAGCAGACATGGGTGCTGGAGGTCCCACGGCTGCTCACTCACAAGGTCTTTTCCAGGATAACTCAGCCCACATCACCCCACAAACCTCTCTTCTTCTATGCTTCACCTACACAACTCCCCGCATAGAGAATCAAATATGGGTTCATCCATTTCAGAATTGACTCCCTAACATGAAATTTACTTCTTCGTTGCCACTCCAAAACTCAAAATCCCACAAAACAATTGGTCATGACACCAGGGAAGCCATGACTATGTTCATGCCAAGCCTCACACCTACTCCACCACACAAAGAGGTCACGCTGCACCAGGCAGAGCACCAGCACCCCTTCATGTGGGACCAGGATGTCCCTACAGTACTGCCCCTTCCCAGCATTTTTCCAAGCAAAAATCTTCCATTTTTGAAAGACCCCTGGGGAGAGGCCAGAGAAAGCTCAACCAAGCGCTGCAGGATGCCATCCCTCTGGCTGAAGATACATCCCATCTACTTTCCTCCATACCAAAGACCATGGCCATGCTCCTTTCTGGGAAGACCTGGCTGGAGCAATGTCAGTGTCATCCTGGCACCTGCTGTGCTCTCCCTAGTATGAACCACTAACATCACAAGTAACATCTGGGAACATCCGAAAGCCTGGAGCAGGCCACATGCCCAGCCTGCCCCTGAAATTGTGTAGGGTGAGGACAGCACCCTGTTCTTGAGGTTGTCAGGATAATTCTAAATTATTTCCAGCACTCGCTGAGCCACTGGTTGCAAGATAGTTGGACATTTTTGGAAGAAAAAAGATTTTATTTCAGATTCTTGCAGACTGTTTGCTCTGAAGAAGTAGCACAGCTTCGGTTTTGCCTGTTCTTTTTCCCCTTTGATATTCTCCAGTTCTTTTTACTTAGGGAAACAAAACAGCTATGAAGTAAGCACCAAAGAAACGCAGAAGAAAGAGAAAAGGAGTAGGTTTTCTAGCACTTTTTTTTTTTGTTCAGCATTTGCATTGGATCCTTAATCGGGTCTGCAGGAATGTCTGATCTCTCCCAAGTGTGCAGCTTATGCTCTGTGCGCTCCCAGTCTATGCACACTCCAAAGCAAAGCTCACCTTCTATATAAATGTGTTTTCATCAGGAAGATGTCTTGCGATCTCTTCAGGCAATCAAGGGAACAGCCAGGGATGTGACACCACACAAGTGTAGTCTTGTCTATCTTCTGTGCCTGACATGGCTGCACAGTTCAGAGCAGAGATTTTACAATGCCCGTCTTCAAATAAAGCTGGGGTAAAGCGTGAAAAACTGCTGTTTTGTCCTATGTGGAAACTGCAACTCCTCTAGCTCCAGGAAAGTTATTACGCTTGTTGGGACACTCCCCAATTCCCCTGTTGGGAGGCTTCACCTCTTGGCAAAAAACATCAATCAGGGTACAGAGGAGGGTTGGTTTGATTTGGTTTGGCTTGATTTGGGTTGGGTTGGCTTGGTTTGGTTTTAACCTCCCAGCCTCACCACAGCGTGGGCACAGAACAAGCTCTGAGCTGGACTTGAACTAAGAAAAGCTAAAACTGTCACCATCAGCAAACAGTAGAATAGTGTTATCACCACTTTCAGGGAGGATGCTGAAGCATTTTAAAGTTAAAAATGCAAATCAAGCCCAAATGAGCTTTGAGATTGCAGCAAACGTCTCATAGTGTGTCATTTGCAGCATGGCAGAAATACTGTTCTGGCACGTGTGTGAGACATTAAAAAAAGCATATTGCATGTCATAGTCCAGTCTTATGCAGAGGTGGGGTTTTTTTTAAAAAAAAAAAAAAACCACCACAACACAAAACCAAAAAGAAAACAAACAAAAAAACCCCCAAAAAACAACCAAAAACCACAAAAACCAACCAACCAAAAAAACCACACAAAGCCAACACGCCTAAAACCCCAAAGGGGAAGCTTATTCAGGGGTTATCAGCGTGACTGTCTCCATCAAGTGATGTCTCAGGCACTGAAAGCAGCTTCTGAAAATGAGGAAAGCAAAGGAGTTTATGACATCTAGTGGTAAAAGGAGACGTGCACCCACACTGTCTCATGGAGCTCGTGAAGCTCCCGCTCGCACACCAGCCAGAAGCACCAGGCTATTTTCAGCAACAAGTTCACTGTATTTACACCTGCACTTCTTGACAATAATCTGTGTGCAAAGTGTAAACTCTTCCTTTGCAGGCCTATCAAAAGGCAAGGCACTACACGCAACGGATGAGCGCTTCCAATTCCACCACCAATTACGCTGCACACAGGAAAACAGACCTTGGCGTAGGCAGACACCGTACCGACAACAGAAGATAGCTCCGGCTTAAACCCAGATATCTCTGAGCTTTTATTATAAACCTTGTAGCTGGTTTCTTAGAAATGATAACTGGCTGCATCCTTCGCTCCTCTGGTTTGGAAAACGTCCATGTTAAAGTAAGAAAAGAGCTACTGGAACTGCGCTTGGGATGTCTGGATTGACCCTGCCACTGCTGAGGTGATGGAAGCACGCACAGAGGCTATATGACACCGCAGAGTGCACACAATTTCTGGCGTAGCTGTGCTTTTGTCTTATTGCAGCACTAAGAGATGGCACCTTTGTGCAAAAACATCTCCTTCCACGCCCTTTAGATCCACCTTGCTCTCCAAATAGTCAATTATTGGCATTCTTTCTAGACACTTCTGTATGAAGTACTGTGATCATAACAGATTGCTGCTTCAGGATGCAGGGTAAACAGCTTTTCTAGGTCATTTGGTGCTGCCCTCCACCACGCAAGAGCTACCTCAGTCCTGCAGGAGACCATGACTGGAAGAACCCCCACAGAGCTTGACAGACCTTCCCCGTAGCAAAGCCCCTGCCACAGCATCCTTCGGCGCCTCCCAGAACTAATTCAGAAGTGCAGCAGGGCTGTCCGTGTGCTTCCCTCCAGCAACCCAGCGCAAATCTGACCTTCTGCTTAACAACCACCACCAAAGCTTAGGCACAAGACTCCTCCTCACGCTCTCCTCTGTTCCGGCTGGCTGGCACTCTTCACTGCACCAAGGACTCCTGCTGACTGTGAGCAAGCTGGGCAGTACTGCCTGCAAGGCTCAGCTCTGCTCGGGTCCCTGCACCCACCAGGGATGGGCAGAGATCTCTAGGGTCTGAGAATGAAAACACCTCGCTCTACGAGTGCAGTTCTCCTCCTGATGATGGCATCCATGTCAACGCAACCAGCAACCAGCACGCTCAGGGGTGGCCAGCACCTCCTACAGCCTGTGGGAGCTGCCTGACAGCTTGAATGCTGGCTCCGCTTGGTCTTGCTGTGACATACATTGAAGATCAGCAAGTGGAAAGCGTGAGGGGTGGTGACGGTGCCCGGAGTAGGTGAATCAGGGCCCCCTGAACCCAAAGAAAAACCCTGAAAAGAAGAAGGGATAAGAAAAGAGTAGACATGCCTTTGGAAGCGGGAAAGTAAATATTGCAATGCCTGCCTGGCCACTGCGCAACTCCATGGTGCTGCTAAACCTCAGCTGCTCCACCTAACAACTGAGCACAAACAATGTGACACTGAACTGAGATTTGTCCACAGTCAATTAATGAGGATCATTGTAGAAGAATATTAATGTTTGGAGAGAATAAGCCGTGTCCTTGGTTGCCTTTTAAAGCAACGCTTTAAACTATAAAAAGTACATATTGTAAAGGGCTGAAACACTTGCCTTTTTACTGCTAAAAACCCTTTGTCTGAAGAGTTGCCATACTCAAAGATCAGCAAAAACCTACAGTTTCTGCTTTAGACTCACAACCTGATAACTTTTTAAGTCTGGGAGACTGTCTGGGCGCCAGGGGAAGGACAAGGTGACTGATGCAGAGCACTTGGCACCCAGCGCACTTGTCAGGACACTTTATTAATGCCATGGCAATGGGTACATTGCTAACACCGCTCCCTGGGACATCAGCGTTATCTACAGCTCTTACAGGGGACCAAGCTGCATAAAACAAGCCAAGCCAGATAAGAAGCGGATTCTCCTGTGTTCCTGCCATTTCTGCCAGGTCACAGGAGACCAAACTCTCCCACCAAAGGACACTATAAGAGAAGGCAGCACTACTTTGCTAGCACAGCTTTTAAGTTTGTATTGCAAGTCCTTAAAAAAAAAAAAAAAAAGCTTTTTTTTGTTTGTTTTGAGATGCTCACAAAGGACCTGTCAGTGGTCTGTGTACTATGCTGACTCAGCTGTGAAAGGATGAAATCCATCCCCCTCCTCCATGAAGCACGGTACATTTTCTAGGGTGTGGCGTGGGAAGAAGAAGGGAAAAGCATTTTTCAAGAGGAAAATGCAAACCACCTCTTGGGACAATAGCCACTGGGTGCACTGGGAACTTGTCCACCTTCCCAGAGTCAAGCCCAGAGAACAGGGTCTGCTTAGCTAAAAAAGAGATCGGGAGACTACAGTGAAAAATAATTCTTCTGCCATTCACAAAGGCCACATCTAAGAAAAGAACCGTCCTTGGAAATGAGCTGGGGTCAAAGCCAGACAGGCTGTTCTTGGTGTCCATCTGCAGCAGAAAGGAAGAGCTGTTCATCTGGTAACAAAACCCAAATACTTCTTGTACATTTGCTGCCTCATTGCAATGAGAGGGCAAAGAGTTGGTACCTCAGTGGGGAAGAGTGCAGCATTTTTGGTGACGTGTTGAGCTCTTTCTGAGCGGGTGTTTGGAAGCCTTTAGCATCACATTCCACAGCCAGATCCCAGCAAGAGCTTGACTGTTTTCATTTCCATGGATAACTCTTACTGAGCTAAACCCTCTTCTCTCTATTTAAACTACCTTTTTTCTTGTAGGCAAGCTCCAGCTTTAAGCTCATTGATTTATTCAACAGTAATTTCACTTCAAGAGCTTGAGAAGTGCCACCTCAAAAGGAATGATAGGGTTCACAGTTTCCTTCCTACAGCTTCTTTTGAACTTTTGCCTCACCGCGGTTGAGGGCTTATACCAGTAACCTAACTCCACCAATGTAAACCACGCAAACAGTTTTGGAATGAGTGGATTGGGCCAGGAGAGTGTTATTTTGTATTGTCCTGGTTCCTTTCCCTGGGAGACACCTGGACGCTTACTTATGGGGCAGTGGGATGGGAAGAAGGAGGATCTTGTGTGTGCTTACCAGCTGCACTCCCAGAGCCATGATCTGCTGTCTGGCCCCAGATGCTATCCTATCTCCCTTCCCAAAATTTCCCCTTGATGACATTGTCCTTAATTCCCACAACTGCATCCTCCTCACCGGTGATCTGAGTCCAGCCAATACTACTGAGCTCTTCAGTCCCTGACCACTTCAGCGACAATCTCCACACGAGCTCTGCTCCTTCATACCCTATAATTAATTCTCCTTTCACCGACTCCAGCCCCAGCATTTCTTTTGATTAAATCACAGCCTGTCTGAAGCTCTCCTGGCCAGAGCTCCTCTCATGCACCCTCCTGACAGTCTCTTAGAGAAGAATACACATATATTCATTTCTTTATGGGAACCACGCGCTGTGCTTTCGTACAAGATCTGTCAGCTCTAGCAAGCCATTTCCCTCTCACAGGCATCCCTAGAGCCCCGGGTTAGGGTGTTAATCTGAATCCAGTCTCTGCCAGGTTTGTTTTCATATCTTCTCCCACTCTACCAAGTCCAGGCATGTCCTAACGAGACACATGCCCATCACCTCCCCATGCATCACCACACAACCAACACAAGGCTGTCAGAAGACCCCAACACACTGACCAACTCCTGGAGAGACCTCGGTTGGTGTCCTTGGTTTCATCCACAACAGGCATGTCTAGTTCCCTGGTGATCCAACGTGACATGAGTCATCGTCTCAGCATGAGAGTGGTCCCCTGGGACTTCGCCCTGCACCCGGACTGGATAGTTTACTAGCCAGCTCTGTAAGCATGGCCTTCAGCAGGTGGTTAGAGATATCTCTGGGTCTTGAGTATTCGGATCTGGAAGTACAGTATGGACAGAAACCAGAGAGCATGACTAAGTACAGAAATATAGACCGTGCTCATGTGTATACACATACATATACAGCATTCAGCCAGTACTGCAGAAAGAGCAAGAATAAGATGAATAAATCACACATCACCAAGTCTGCCTGCAGGATAAGAATGAGAAAGGTCTCTCCTAACATTTTAAAGGAAAGATTGTTTCACTTTTACCTGCTGATGAACTCAAGATATTCATGATATCCATACTGACATCCTGTGATGAGCCTTTGAGTGACCAAAGTGTTTTATTAAAAAGAAAGCTCAGGACTCATATTTCTGTCACTGTCAGTACCCCTCTGGTCTGGGGGAGAAGGGTGAGAGAGCCTGTGCTCCTGCCAGGGAAAGGCTGGGGGTAACGAGCTCCCGTGGTCCCTCCAAGCAGTGAGGATGTCCAAGGCAATGTTGGTGTATGGGGAAAGGAAGGCAATTGTTTTCCCCTTTTTTCTGGAGAGAGTGCCATGCTTGGGAACACACAGAAAACCAGGCCAAGCCAAGCCAAACAAGTTTTCACCACTGACTTGGCCATGCAAAGGCCAAGGGAAATCTACAGCACAGGTGAGGGATGTCACTGCATCTGTGTGTGGACCTGTGTGCTCAGAGCTGCCACCAAAGCTGCACCGTGTGGCAGGGGAGCATGGCTGAGCAGCAAAGGCCAGGCCAAAACGAGCAAAACAAGAAAGCATTACACCTTTTATACTGTAAGCAGGTGATGAAATGGAAGAGGAAGCACTAGAGCCAGACAGGCACCATCATACAGTGCATCGCATAATGGCCACCAGCAAAAATCCCAATAGCACCAACTGGGGAACAGTAGAGATAAAAGAGCCACAGAGGATGCAGGAGCAACACCGTGTCCAGCACTGGAGAAGAGCTAACCCTCCCTGAGCTCTGCTGCAGCAGCCATGGGCGAGAGCAGCTAAGAGCTGCTGGCTCACCAGGAGATGCTCACAACCAGCCTCTGAAACAACCAGCACTTTTGCTCGTGGCATTTCGGAGGGGACTCCAAAGGCGCAGCCACCGCAATAATCCCACTGCCCTTGCCTACCTTTTCCTGCTGCTGCTCATTTAACACCGTGGTCTGAACTGGGCTTCCTGTTGCTTTATCCGGCCTTTCTGTGGTCTCCAGCCTCCCATCGTTTGCAACATTAAATTGCATGAGCCATTTATCTGCCTTCAAACCAAATGTCCAAAGTGCACGGCAAAGTACCAACTCCATCTCTGCTGCCCACTTCCAGGCCATATGCGGGGAAAAGGAAAGCATGATGGAAGGGCATGGGGGCTCTCTGGCAGCCTGTGTGAAAGGACATGGGCTGCTGTCTACCTGGTAGCCAGTTTTGGCCCTAAATCTTCTCCAGTAACAACTTCTGTTGTCACCTTAACAGTCCTGTAGTTGACCCCTATTCATTTCTGCACTGAAATATTCTTAAACAGAGCTTTGTTTTACTGCAAGGCATGGAGGGAGGAAGAGGGGCAAACCTGTACCACTCATGAAGCCCCAAAGCATCGCGGGTTGCGGTTCCTCAGTTAACACCAGTCTTCATTTCACTCCCTGTGAAAACACCGCAGTGGAAGTTAACAGAGGTGTATTTAGCCTCATAACAGGGCTGCAGGATCAGAACAAGCTCCCCTTAGCTGGGGAAGGGGAGAAAGGCTAGACACTTGATCACAGCCGCAGAAGATGCCACGACTGCTGAGGAGACAACAACCTTGTCCCAGCTGCCAGCCCCTCCAATGCGTTGCCTCGGTGCGTTCCACTGCTGAAAAACTTTGTTTTCCCCTAGTTCAGCTCTCCCCTTCGAGCAGAAGCTCCCAGCCCACGTTGGGAGTAACTTGGCTCGCCCACCAGCTCCCCCACCTAAGAAAGCTTGAAATCTCACCCCAAGGATCCAAACCCAGACAGCGAGAGATGTGCTGGAAGCATCATGACTGGGAGAAGGAACAATCTTTCCTCCCCACCACTGGTTTAGCACCAGTGCTTCCAAGCCTCGCTCCCAGATGAGCGCGCTTTGTTGTTGTTGTTGTTTGGGTTTTTGTTTGTTTGTTTGTTTTGCGTTAGGATCCTGGGGACCTCTTGTGGTGGAAAGTACAAATGTGTTTATCTCCGAAGTGGACTGAGCTGCCTAGGCTGGCAGGCTGCGCAGATTCCTTAAAGAAACTTTAGAAACGGAAAAAGGAGGCGACCGGCTGCTCCCAGAGAAGAGCCCGCAGCCCGGCCCGGCCCGCCCCCCCCCCCCGGAAAGGCTGCAAACACATGCAAACAGAGGCTGTGCCAGGTAAGGTCCCTGCAGCCTTTACAGAGATACAGGGAATAATGGTTCCTGGGTTTACCCCACAAACACCACAACCCTGAAACCAGGGGGCTGCAGTGATGCCCGGGCAGTTGCCTCCATCCTTGGAGGTCCCCGTGAAGCCCCTGGGAACTGGGCTCTGGAGCTGGGCTCAGCGGCCACTTCCCCGCAGGACCCTGCCCGCAGCAGCGATCCCTGCTGGCGTTCATGCGGTCGGGCTTCACCATGCTCCTGCTGGCGTTTCAGCCCTCCACCCGGCCGTGGCTGGCTGCTTAATTCGAGGCTTTTTTCAGTAAGAAAAAATTCAGATGAGGAAGAGCAGAGTGGCTCGATGTGCAGAGGAAGGTCCCAGCATGCACGATCTGCCACCCTCCCGCAGCTCAGCGCTTTGGGCTGAAGGTAAACGTTGTGTTGGGGATAAGAGCAGGACTGAGGCCTCAAACAAGGCAGGTTGCTGAGCTCACCACCAGGAGGTAAGGGGAACGCTGCTATGCCGACTTGTGGATCTCAGAATTGGATTAATTGTTTTAAGACTACGCTGGCCGAAGGGCAGGGAAACGGAAGAATAGAAAGCCAAAATACCTCAGCCGAGATTGTTCCTCTGCAAAATGCCAGTGGGTTGCTAAGGAACAATGGGTGATTTAATCTCTTTGAAGATCTTTGACGTCCTCTCCAGTCAGCTGGCAAGATCAGCTCTGCTTGAAAAGTCACACTACAGCATGCAGATGCTCAGGATGGGTGTCAGCGTCATCCATCACCCCCCACTCAGCCTTGCTCTATATGAGATACACTCAGGAAGGAGCCCATGAAGACCCACCCAAAGGCAAACGGAGCTGGGAAGCCTGTGGAGAAGACAGTTGGCTTGCTTGTCTACAAGGGCTTTGTTCTTACTCTGAAAAAAAACATGGTGTAATTTTCAAAAGCTGTTTTCCTCCATGGATGTTCCTCTGCAGCATATCAAAAAGCTGGGGCCGTGCTTAGGTTGGCTGTCCCACAGCCCATGCTCCTGTGGCAGCCCACATGGTCACCAGTGGCTCACACCAGTGAGGTCCCAGCGCAGGAGCACAGGGCAGCGCTGCTGAAGCAAAGCCCCCGCTGCAGCAGCCCCTGCAAGTCCTCCTCCCTCCTCTAAGCCGCTGGAGGACCCTCCCTGCCATGCCAAAGTTTTTTAACCTGAAGCTATGATTGCACACCACTAGCCAGCAACAGCTCCACTATCCATCTCTCTCTTGTCTCCAAGTGCCTGAATAACTAACCTGCCATTGATTACTAGCAGTGCCTCCGCCAGGAGTGCTTTGGGACCACTCTGCTCCCAGGGAACCAGGCTTTCCTTGCAGAGCCGAGCCCACCGCAGGATACCCCATCCTTCAGCCTGTCGTCCCGTCCGTGTCCCCCCCTGTCCCCGCCCCCCCCCCCCCCCCCCCCGCAGTGAACAGGGACCTGGCACAAGCCCACTGCTGTGTCAGCAGAGGAAATCTATCTTTTGCGATGATTTATGCTAATGCCATATGATATGATCTGTTCTTCTAGGTGTTTAGAGATGGATAATTTGTGGAATCCAGGCCTTTTGCCCCAGATGTTGTTGCTCAAAGGTCAGATTTATAATTCTTAACTTTTCTCCTTGTTTCTCTTCCTTTGTTTTCTTTTCCCTGCTTTTTTGAAGTCCATCCTGTCACTTCTGATTTGTAGAGATGCCTCTAATAGCTCTGACATTGCCTTTGAAGGTTTGCCAAGTAGTTTGGATAGAGGTTTATTAAGCTTGCATGATTTCTGTGTGGGAAAAGTCTTAGGCTTCTCCAGACCCTGCAGTTCCCAGTGGTGATAACACCTTGCTGCTTTTTCTGTCTGCTTGGACAGCATCAGGGACATCTCTGCCTCCCACACTGCCCTCCTGAGAGGGCTGGGGGTGAGCAAGAGGCTGGGAGGGGACCCAGCCACTGGTGGGGAGCAGGCAGGTGGCTGCATGAGGCTGAGGTGCCTGCAGTTTTCCTGGTCAAGGAGAGATGTGGGCAGAGCTGAGCTTGAAGGTGAGGTGCAACCCTGCAGCAACATGTTTTCAGCAGACACTTCCAGCCTTGGCACCTGGCCATGCTAAGGCAACACAGCTCCGTTGCTCTCCCCCTCCCGCACCTTCTACCAGGCATCTTTTCAAGAGGTCAAGCTTTCCTCCCTGCCTGAATGTGTAATTCCCTACTTTGATAGACTGATGGCCAGGGCATTTGCTTTAGTTAAGGATCAGCATTAAAAAGACACGCAGACACACACAGAGGATATTGGACAGTGTCCTGTGCCCCTTGACACTGTCCTGGGCTCAGCATCTGGCTTCTGTATACAGCAAACAAGGGATGTGTGGCCGACACCAGGAGAGCATCTCTGTGAGCAGCCTCACTAGCAAGGGCAGCCCCTTTCTGACGCACAGGCACATGAGGCGCCTTGAGCTTAAGAGTCACGTTCCTATTTATTGCCACCTTTACCGAGCACCCTGAGGGTGCTGGCTGCACGCCCCCTGCCTACGCGCCCCTCTCCAGCTGTGCGAATAAACCATTTCTAAGTACACCTTTTGGTAAGGCAAGGCTCAGCTTTCCTGGTAGAAGCTTCACATCACGCTGTCACCAGGGTACCACTCTCGGGGAGGAGCCACTCACAGCACCACCCCAAAGCCCTTTTTTGCCCCCATTGGGGGTTTGTTGGCCTATAAGGCAGGTCCCGGGCTGCCCACAGCCTTGGCATCCCCCTGTGCTGCATAGCCCTGCAGAACCGCCGGGCTGTTTGGCTTTCGGGCACAAGGTGGCACTGGGGGAGCAGCTTTCCCCTCCGTGCGGCTGGTCTGTGGCAGGACGGTGCCCACGCAGGGCTGCCGGGGCGCGGACTTTAAAGGCAGCAGAAGAGCCTGGGTTCAAACCACCGACCCACAGCTCCACCTCCCCTGCGGGGGTTCAGACACCGCCAGAGAGCATCACCCCGCCGGCGGTACCCGCCGGACACCTCCCGCGCCCCCCAGCCAGGGTACCAAACCCATCGCACCTGCTGGTGTTGCCCTTACGTGACTTGCCTTCTCCCCCCGAGGTCTCACACCACACGCAGGGCACGGGGCGGGTCAGCATCCCACCATGGGCCACCCCATGCTGCCTGCAAGCAGCCGCTGCCACCCTGCTGTCACCGCTCCGGCTGGTGATGCGGCACCCACCAGGGACGCGGCTCCCCAGCAAGGACCCCCATTCTCCTTACCCCACCAGGGCACTCTCGAGGTACTCTTACACTTAGATTTCCAGCTCGCCTGAGGGACTTATTATTATTTTAAATTTACTTTTTTTTTATATATGCATGCACTGCAGCATGTTTCCCGGCAACAGGGATGTGAGCAGGCAGGAGAGGGCAGAGTGCTCTGCCCTGGGACATGGGGCACCACTTGGGTGGCACCGGCCCCATGGCCAAGGAGCACCAGCACCTTCCCAGGGCCACCTGGGAGCAGCTACGAGGCAGCTGCAGGAGCACACAAGAGGCTGGGCATTGACTGGTCCCACCTGAGCCTGGCTGCAAAGGGGACAGGTAGCACCTTTCCAGAAAGGCCAGGGGACAGCAGAACCACACACTGCTGGCCAGCATGAGAGGTGGATGCAAATAAAGACTGTAGCCAAAACATGAAGGACCTTGCGCCATTGTTTCTGTGATATTCAGAGAGCCCTCTGGCTCAAGGAGACAGCTGAGCAAGAGAGAGAACCCCAGATCTAGCAATAAATAAAGCACCGTGCCTCATCTCTGGCTCGCAGGGCGGACACTGGCCCCCAAGACAGGCAGGGGCACAGGCAGGGGCATCACCCGCAGCCACCTCCCCGGCCTCAGAGCAGCAACAACCCCACCTGCACTAACACCATGCCCAAATACTCTTCCTTGTCTCCTATCACAGCACTCTCAAAACCATCAAGGTGCAACAAGGGCTTTTACCATCTCATACCAGCACACTCTTCACACAGTCCCTCTGCTGCTGCCTTCTCCTCACCTCATCCAGGGCACGCACTCTCTTCTCTTACTTCTCTTAATTCTTCCTCCCTCTGCTTCTTCCTCTCTCACCTTTTCTTCCTCGGCTGCTCTCCCTTCACTGACTCTCAACCACTTCACTCAACCTGCCACACCTGCACCTTATCTACATCGGCCAACCCACCATGCCTGAAGCCAGCCCACAGCTGTGTATTATCAGTGCTAATTAACCCCGCTTCATTCCTCTACAGTCTCCGTCCTTCGTCTCAGGCATGTCAGCCATCTCCTTCACCATGCTCTGCACAGCTCCTAGCACGGGGACACCATGTTATTTGGGGTATGTGGGGTCCCTCGTAATAAAGGGCTGGAATATGTTGCACACAGCAAAGCTGAAAAATAACAGTCACAAAATGTTAAACACTGCAGAGAGGAGCACTACTCCTAGGTAGTTTTCCAGGCCAATGGTTACAACAACAGCTCTGTATGTTTACACACAAATAACAATAATTAAGGTAAAAACCAACAGAACTGCGGGCACTCCTAACCAGATTAAAAATGCAAAAAATAAAACCCTCCTTGGAAAACAATTACACTTTTTCTGCACTGTTTAGCTATTCAGTGTCTCAGAGGGGTCCAGCCTTTTAATGAGACATATTATAGGATGCAATTACATAGGTTAAGATCCCAAGTATTTAGGGAAAACCCATGTCCCTGCTCTGCAGGATGGGAGCGGGAAGAGTTGTGTGCTCAAAGGCCCTCAGCACAGCCGCCTGCTTGCAAAGAACAGTATTAGCATTATTGACTGGATTCTCTGTCTCATTGCAGTTTAATAGCAAAATTGCAGAGAAATGGTTGAGCTTGTTACATTTCCTAATTTCACACACAAATTTGCAGTATGGAGGAAATCAGGAAAATCATTCATTAAAACATGAAAAGCAGCCTGTGTGATTTAAGGTTTTAAGGACTCTGGTTCAAAGGCTTGAGTAATAAATATATTTTACTTGCCACCTTTTTCCAGGAAGGATCCAAATACAACAGTGCCTTCATTTTCTGTGTAATCAAATATTAAGTAACATTTTAACTGGCATTTTTCACTCCTCATTTTGCAACTCCAACCATTAAATAATTCATGCAAGACTAATGACAAGGTGCCCCTCCTCTGACTGCAACGGACAGACGCTCCTGCTCACATCCCTTCACCTGCAGTAAAAGGAAATTGGTGCTAACGGGGATCATCAAGCGCTGGGAGCAAGATTTCTAGCTGCGTTTCAAGCTCTGAGGCCGCTTTTGTAGCGAAGCAAGCAGGAACGGTTAACAGCCAGCTCCAGCATTCAGCCCGCAAGCACACTCCTTGCAAAGCATTATTTTTTTAAAATGTGCATCTCAGAAAAATCATGTTTTCCCTTGCCTGCTATTGTCAGCGATCACTTGCCTCTCAGCAGTGGAGAGATAGCAGTTGATTAATATCAAATCTCTGGGAGCAGTTAGATATCCATCAAAGGCCTGAAGAGTGTGTCTTTTGCCTATTGAAACAGTTTAACCACTGATGGGATTATAATTATCTTGCTATCAACTGCAACAAAGCAGCTCAGCAGGAGCTGTTACACTTAAACAGAGGAGGTCAACTAAATTATCCTAGTGGGAAAGTAAATGTGAGACCATGACCTTGCTCTATAGATTGCTTATAATTAATTGGGTTTATGATTTATACTGTGGCCAAGCTTTCACCTGGCAGTCCCAGGCCAGTGGGCCATGCACTCAGCAGCTGGATGGTCCCTTGCTGTCACTTCCCACTCAGGATTTGGGATATGTGAAGCCCCTCTGCACCAGACATGGAGAGATTCCTGACTCCAGTGGTCCTGGATAAGCAAGAGGGAGCTGCCGCTTTTGGGCTAGGAAGCATGAAAGAGCCGCAGCTGGCGCTTTTCTGGACCAGAAGAAACATGACACAGGCAACAGGAGTAGAAGGGAAAAATCCATCCAGCGTCCCTGTTAGGGCTGGGGAAGGCAGAAAGGCTCAGGCTTGCCATTCAAGCAGAAAAATTCAGCCTAGACGTGAAAAATGTTTCTGACAGTGAGGACAGTGATGCCTGAGGAAGTGCTGATGAACCATCAGTTGCAGTTCAGGACCAGATGGGATGAACTTCTGCTAGGAAGGGGCCAGGGTACAGCTGCCCTGGGGGGCCAGGGAAGCTGCTCGGCACCTTCCAGACCAGCCTCACAAGCTGGGGCTGGGGTGACCCACCCACCGGTGCTGGGCATGCCAGGGCTGACCCTTCCTGGGGCCCCCCCGTGCCAAGTCGGGCACCTTCCTCATGGTCAAGGGCAGACCCATCCTGTGGAGCAGCCCAGGTATCTGCCCACTGCCCCGTTGCTCAGCCCACTGAACCTGGCCCTTACCTCTTCCCCCTCTCCTGATTGCTCCCTTCCTTCCCTGCAGATCCCGGTTTCCCCCTTTGAAGTGCCATGTGCTTATGGTCCCACCACCGACCCCACTACAGGTGCAGCTGCAGAGGAGGCTTGGGGCATTTCTTCTGCTCTCATTCAAGCTCAGCTAGGGTAGCATAAAGACTAGTAAAGTATTTTGAGTTTTTTTCCTTACTACAAAAAAAAAGACAAACTCAGTTTACAGCAAACCCAGGTTTCTGAGACCCACATCCTCCCATCCACCCTTAATCCCTCTCCCACTCCCTCTGCATGAGTGATCTGGACCCTCCAAAGGAAGGACCACAGGCTCACTCCACCACCTTGGAGAGATGTGTCCCCAAACACCAGGGCTTTCTGCTGCCAGGGTCTACCCGTTGCCTGCACCTTTTCATGGTGGGGAGGTCTCGGAGTCTGGAAATACCATGGCTTTGGCCATGCGACCGCCACCACCCAGCCTGTGTCAAAGCCCTGCAGCACTGGCATAGGCAGGATGGGGACCAGCTGCTGTAACAAGCTGCGCCGATGTCTATTTATCAGCAGTAAAAAGAATTAAAAAAAAAGGATTTGGATTATAGGCACTATGATTAAAATTTAAAGAAACACAGGCTGGTTTCCAAGTCAAAATGGAAACTCAGAAAGGAAAGCGGTAGATGGGGAATCTAAACAGCAAAACGATGGTGTACAAAGAACAAAACAACTAGGAGAGAAAACAAGAATACAGAGAAAACAAAGCAAGAGGAAAAAAAGAGAGAGCTGAAACAGGAAAAAGTAAGAAAGACTGAAAAAAGTCAGAAGTGGAAATAATTAATCAAAAGAAATAGTAAGGGGAAGAGAGAGCAAACAAAAGAAAACACAGGGTGAATAAAGGAACAAGAGAGGACAGAGATGGAACAAACTCACACAGGGATCAAAGAGGGGAATGTAAGGCAGCCCCAGACACAAAAAGTAAGCCAAGACAGCACTAAAGACAAAAGGAAAGTGGAACAAAAATAGCATCAAAGTGGAAAATATGAAGGGAGTAAAGGTACGGGTGAGATGACACCGGAGTTGAGGTGCAAAGCAGAGCGTGGGGGCAGCGAGGGAGGTCAGTGCTGGGGCAGACACAGCCTGTGCCATGCTGTCCTCCTCCCGCCTGTGCCATGCTGTCCCCATCCCGCCTGTGCCATGCTGTCCTCCTCCCGCCTGTGCCATGCTGTCCCCGTCCCGCCTGTGCCATGCTGTCCCCATCCCGCCTGTGCCATGCTGTCCCCGTCCCGCCTGTGCCATGCTGTCCTCATCCCGCCTGTGCCATGCTGTCCCCGTCCCGCCTGTGCCATGCTGTCCCCATCCTGCCTGTGCCATGCTGTCCCCGTCCCGCCTGTGCCATGCTGTCCTCATCCCGCCTGTACCATGCTGTCCCCGTCCCGCCTGTGCCATGCTGTCCCCGTCCTGTGGGGCAAGGAGGGGCTGCCGAGGGTGGGAAGGGAGCGGGTGATGGCAGAGCCCACGGCCAGGGCTGGAAGGGTTGGTCCCATCCCTGGCCTGCAGCCACCTCTGCCCAGAGAAGCCCCTCCAGAAGTCCAGCAGCTCCCCAGACGCTCCGAGGTGTCGCAGACCCCAGTGGCAAGGGGCAGCCCTCCTCCCCGTGGTAATTCCCCCCTCCATCCCACACCGGGGCTGTCTTGCCCCCTGCTTGCCCCAGGAGCTGTGGAGGGCCCAGCCAGGCAAGCGGGGCCCAGCTGGCCCCAGGCCAGACCTGCTGCGGCCACCGCTGGGTCCACAGCGAAGCTGGTGGCACCTCCGGGATGACGTGCTACAGAAAGGGTAAAAGCAGCTGTGAGAGAAAAATGTGGGAGAGCACAGCTCTGCAGCCCCCCACCCAGGGCAGGGGGCCAGGGGGCTCCAGGCTCCAGAGCAGACATTCCCCGGCAGCCCCCGGCCAGGCAGGCTGTGCCCCCAGCCCATGGGTCCCCCGGGGGAGCAGACCCCCTCCCCGGGCAGAGGGTGCCCCACGGAGGCTGTGACCCACACTGGGGCAGGTTTTCTTGCAGGAACTGTGGCCCATGGGGGATCCACACTGAAGCAGTTCATAAAGAGCTTTATCCCATGGGAGGGACAGGGGAAAAGTGCGAGGAAGGATCAACACAGACAGAGTGTTAGGGACTGACAGCAACCCCCCTCCCCCACCCACCTGCACCGCCAGGGATGGGGAGGAGGTTGAATGACCGGGTGAAGCTGAGCCTGGGAAAAACAGGGCTGTTGAGGAGAAGGTGGTTTTAGTCCTGTTTCTCACCATCCCACTCCATTTTCAATTGCAATAAATGAAATTATTTTTCCCCAAGTCAAGTCTGTTCACCCATGACAGTAATTGGCGAGTGACCTCCCTGCCCTTCCCTTTACCCATGAGCTTTGTCATCCTATTTTCACCCCCGCTGTGCCGCGGAGGGCGGGTGAGAGAGCAGCTGGGTGAGCACCCAGCAGCCAGCCACTATCAAACCACCAAACCCTCCTCAGCTCAGCGTCTCTGCAGCCTCGGGAAGCTCCTGCACATGCCCATGACTAGCGTGGGAGCCCTGCTCCATCCACCACGCCGGGCTGCTTGCTGGGCTGTTTTTCCCCAGATGAGGCTTCGAGCACATTTTCAGTGCTGAGGAGCACTGCGGGAAATAACCCAGCCCCCTCAGGGGGGGATTGCGAGGCTAAAAGGATCCTCGCAGTAGCTGTTCTGCTCTCAAAACGCCAGGAGTTGTTACCGGTTTAGTGCTGGGTGCCAATTCTGCATCTCAGCACAGCAAATCACCTTGTCCCCTCGCTGCTGTTATTTTCCTCCTGGCTGTGATTTCGGAAAAGCACAACAAGAAATTAGCTCCTGCACGGGTTCTTGCCTAACTATGAAATACTTGCCTATAACAATAAAACCTAGAATTACAATAGCCAGGAAAGACATTTGGAGAGCTATTACCCATCACATCTCAGAGCCACCAGATGGGAATAAAATAAGAAACTCCTCTGGAAAGAGCTCTCCGGGTTACACAATCTTTCTTCTTGTTACTTTGCTTCTGTCAGAGGAACACCACTTGACACAGAGGATCGGGATGGCTGTTCTAGGTAGTGATTCCTGCGTGCCTTCAAAATAAATACTTAGCAGTTTAGGAGACCCTGCAGCTAATGCCTCGGTTATTATTTTCCCAGTAACTAGCACTGCCTTGAGCACAACCAGCGTGCAGGGACCTCAGCTCCAGCGCCTGGGCCAAATTCTCAGCTGGGGCTTGCATGAGGAACCCAAACTAGCAGTCCTGTCAACAGGAACCAACGCTTTTTCTTTTTTTCTTTTTTTTTTCTGCTATAAATTCCTACCTCAGCCCACAAGTGAGACCTCCCCAGGGTGAGGAGCCACAGATGAGACATTGGCACGTATCTATCACAGTAACCCTCGTGCGATGCGACACTTCACCCACTTGCTCTTGACGAGATAGCCTGGATAACTGGAGACCACTGAGCTGGGATTTCCAGCTTGTTGTTTCTGCTGTGTGACTTTATTTGAATGTGTTGCTGGAAGGATGCTGTCACTTTGCTCCTGAGCAAAAGGCGCAGCTGAGATCCCAGTCCCACCAGTGCCGGCTTAGCCAAAAACCTGGATAAGCTGAGTAACTTTACTGGATTCAGTGTGTTGCGTGGCTCCTGCCTGTACTAAGAATTAAAGCCATTGATAATCGGAGAATTTTTTGATTTATAAGATCAGCGATTCCAGGAACCTCCTCCTCCCAACACGCAGGCTCAGCCCACCTAGAAGATCTTAGTTTTTCAGTGAAAATGCAGAAGAGCTCAGCCCCTCACCTTGCTGGCACTAGGCTGGTGGGGCTGGAAGGGCTCATGTCCCTGAAGATGGCACAAAGTTTTCCTGATGTTTAAAGGACCATCTACAGATCACTTTGGATCAGCAGTGACAGCAAAGGCCCTTAATACTTCATCCCAATGTCCTTGGAAATCCAGTTGAGATGCCTAATGGTCATAGATGCTTTTCCCACTCCCCAACCCAATGCAAGATGGCTTTCTCATCTGCAAAGATGAGCTGCAGAGATTTCAAATGCCTAATTTCACACTGCATAGCGGAGTGCTTAAATCTGTATCTATTAGCAGTGGATGAGTGCCCAAATTCCTGTGATCAAGCAGAGAGGCTTTTCTATTGGGAGTCCACGAGTTAAACTTCTGATTTGGAAATAACAGCAGTTTAATTTGTTTGAGGGCTTAGAAGGAACTTTCTGAGAGTTTGGCTCTCTGCCCTGGGCAGCAGAAAGGTCCTGCTAAGGGCATTGGAAGAGTAAGAGCTCCCTGCTGACTTCCATCAGCCACAAAGCACATCAGATCGTACTGGTTTCTAACCTGGACCTTCCCCCTTAGAGAGTCTGGAGCGTGGACAACGCACGCCCTAACAGCACAGGTCTCATCTCGTAACATCCTCCATGAGAGCTCCAGCTGCAAACGGGACGCTCCGCCACGGAGCTCCATCTCCCACGCTCTGCCCCAACAGGCCCAAGGCTGGATGCTGCACTTACCTGGTCTGATACCAACAGCCTGCTGCATCCTCCGCTTGGGTGGGAGAGCTGCTGCTCCCACCGGGGGGCTGCAAGGGCGCCCCTGTTACACGGTGCGCCCACCGATACACCTCCCTCCTGCACCGGAATGCACCTACCCATCCCTTGCTGTCCTTACGGGCACACGGCACCCCCAGGCAATCTGGATTTTAGGAGCATATGGATGTTAAGAAAGTGGGTCTACGGGGTGTCCCAACCTGCGGGTTACATGTAGAGACACCCAGCCCGAGCACAGGAAGGCACTTGCAAGCGAGGGTTTTTTACCAAGTAACGTCTCTTTTCAGCTTCTTGAATGTAACTGCATTATCTTGGTGAGCAGCAGCTGGCAGGGATGGATGAAATGGGAGGTTAATCTGCATCGGCCATCTCTCTTGATTTCTCCTTCATTTCCATTTCTTTTTTAAAATGGAAGTTCCATTAAAACGGCAGCACTTTTCTATTAAATAAGTAACAGAGAAGAATGACTGCCTCCGTATCTCATCATCAGTGAATCTTTTTAAAATCACTCAAGAGGCAAGGCTCAAATCATATATTTAATAAGAACCACTTCGATACCACTTTTTAAAGCAATTAACATATTATTAGAGATAAGCGCAAGATGCAACATTTAGATCCAGATTTCTAAGACAGATTTCTACGGTTTAGGAGGGTGCAGACCTCGGTTCATCGCCTCGGCAATCATCTCTGCATGTCACAAACCAATGTCAGAACAGAAATTCAGTTACATGGACACAGCAGATTAAATTCTCACTTTTAATCCTGATTTTACTCATGCTGCTTCTGTTCAGTCATTTGAAAGCACTCGATGTATACCTGTGAGAATGGGCAAACCACCTCAGCGGGGTTTCTGCCCCACCTGAGGCTCCTGGAGCAAAGCGTTCATTTCCACTGTCCCCTTCCTTTTGGATACATGGCCATTTGTTTCCCTTACGGAGCACGAAGGCAAGGCATCTCTGAACCTTAATATTTTACAGGATCAAAGAGGCCGTCACCAACAGGATCCTCATCGCCAGGTCACCTTGTATCGCCTGCAGGCAAGCTCCCGGGCGCCTGTGCATCGCCTCCGACAGGCAGCACAAATGCCACCAGGCAGCTGGAGATGCTCGGTGGTGCGCCCTGCTTCTGCCAAGGGCTGCTGCCTCCCGAGCGGAGCCGCATAGACATCCCGGAGTGACTTTGGGTGACAATCCGGTGTGTTAAATAGAGCAAGTCCCTCCTGTCTGGTGGCTGAAGCACATCCTGCCAACGACAGTAGCCGAGGTGTAGCCACACATTCATTTCTGCTGCCGGTGACAGGGACAAAAACCCTCCAGCAGCTGAAGCAGATGGAAGGCTGGGGGCGGCGACACCTTATACCATCACGATTAAATCTGACAAAGCCCATCTGCTGGCGCCCTGAGCACTGGCAGGGCTAGAGCTGAACTGGGAACCGTGAATTATAGCACAGGCAACATCCAAGGGCTTTTTGGTTGTTTATCCTGAAACATGCAGGGTTTTCCCAACACTAAACAATATGTGGCTTCCACTGATGAATGACAGCAAACTCCTCAATTAAAGGGCATTTTAGCGTTTTGACCATTAGCTGTGAAGTCTCAAATCCCCCAGACTTTCCTGGAGTCCACTTGATCAACGAATTGCTTTTCTTAGAAGGCAGCAACAAATGTAAGGGCAAACATATCATGCATCTAAAGACATTGTGATCATATTGGTTTTGTAAGTGCTAGAATTTATTACACAAGAGATGATGCAACAGCGATTAAGAGAGCAAAATTCTACATTGACTCCCTACTTTGCAATTCAGGACAACTAAGAGGTTTTACTTCATTAAGGAAGCAAGGGAAAAAAAACAGCAGAGACAACCCCAATGGATGAGGAAGTCTTGTCAAGCCTAAATGAACAATCAGTCCTATGTGACGCTCATTGCTGTAGAAGGAACCATGAAATATATCTGCTTCTGTTCAATAAATTACTAAAACATCAGTTATAAACCTGCTGCATGGCATTGAAAATTGAACTCATTAAACATCCAGGTAGCTTCATCCTGATGCAAATGGAAGACAGGCATGAGTGCTCTGCAGCAAACAACTCTGTGCACATCCCGTCTTTGGGAAACATATTTACACATACGGCTCATATATTAATACATTTTTAGTGCACCCTAGCCAGAGGGCAACCAGAAAGAGAAGGACAGGAGATGGGCTGGCTTCTCCTTTCCACTGAGCAAAGCCTGTATCCACCCATTAGTCTAGCATCTGTTGTAAAGCAACTTTACAAGACCACGTTTCCCTTTTCCAGGTAGCCAGACATCAGGACCTCAAACCAATGGTCTCCCATGATGCCTGGGTAGATATGGTAGCCAAGATGACTGCAGGCCAAAAAAAGCAGATGAGTTCGCCCCACCATATTAACAAGCCTCAAGTGACTGCAAAGTCAAGAATTTATGGGTCTCTTGCCCTCCCTCTCCCTTCCTCAATTCACCACAGCTCATGAAGGTCCGCACCAACATGCAGTTTGGGGTGGACCTTCACCACAGTCACACACTGACCAGGTGGGATTAGGTGGGCTTGAGCCTCAGGAGGAGAACACTGCTACCAAGTTATGAGACTACCGTTACTGATGTCTTTGTTCAGAGCAAGGATGCCTTAAACCAAACCCTACAGCCTCCACGGGAGGGAAGCCCGAGCAGGACTTTCTCTCATGTTGCCTGCTCTCAGCCTGCTGCACTCACCAGCGCATCCATCCTCACTTCAACAAGAAAAGAGCAAAAAAAGGGTAAAGGTGAGTCTCCAAAGGGACAGTGCCAGGCTGAGAGCCCTGCCGGGAGGGCATGGTAGCTCTGCAGCTGCCCAGGCTCCTGTGGGGCAGGAGGCATCTCCCAAGCCTTACGCGCTACGCGTCAGTCTGACTGCCACCTGCAAGGGCAGGCAAGTGCCCCAACAGGCAGGCAGACATCCCAGGTCTTTTCCAAGGAAAACCTGTCTGGAGCCTCCGTGGGAGGGACTGGTGTTGCACGGGGCTGGCTGGGCCAACAGCAGCGCGTGGGCGGTGGAGAGGAGACGATGGGAGATCACTGGTTTTATTCAACAGAATTTTGCTTGATGGCATCTGTGATTAAGGGTTGGAAAGATCCATGGGAGCTACTGCGGGTGAGATTTGCCTCTCCCAGATTCAAGAAAGGGGCTGCTGGATGTAGGGGCAAGAAAGGAAGAGGAGGGAGGACCTACCAAAACACCACATCTTTCAAACTCAGCTCATTTGGGGCTCGGCAATGTTCTCCTCTCACAAGCATGTAAGTTTTCGTGCTTGCCAGGCAGATATAGCCAGGGTCTCTCGACTCCCATTGCGGCGCAAACCTACCCGGCCCTCTGGGAGAGCGTGGGGTTGTCTGGGAAAGCAACAATTCCCTGTCAGTAAAATGCTCACAAGACTGCATGAGCTTATTACAGTCATTCCAGCAGAAATAAGTGGTACCTTTTAGAGTGCTTGCCAGAAGAAAATAGCAGTTCTGACCCAATTTCACACAGTTGGAATCAGCTGTGGGAGACTAATACACAATAAAAATAAAAAGACACAAATGCCCCTTTCCCCCATGTCCTCTCCTAATAACACGAATAAAGCTCTGTTTTGATATTTCGTCCTTTCCAAAGGAGTCCAGTCAGATCAGTCCAAGTCAGCCGTGCTTTGAGTCAAACTCCTCTCACTCTTCTGCCCTTTACTTGATGAAATTTTTAATTGTCCATCTTTGTCCTGTGCAGCTGCGAAGAATCAGATCAATGCCGGCCATTCCCCTGTTCTCCACTTCCAAGCATCGTCCCGTTCCTTTGTTCAGGATGGCACCATTCTAAAATTAAAGGATATGGGGAAAATATTAAAAAAAATTGAAGATGTGGGGCAGCCTGTGAAGCTAGCCAAGACTGTGCGCTGCCCGGGAGTGCAGCTGTGTCCTTGTGTGCATCGCTGGAAAGTGCACAGCGCTTAGCTGGGCGGTAATGCAATCCAAACAATAAAATAATTCCTAAAACAATCAATGTTTATTGAATGAGCAACCGCTATCACTGGCAACATGTATCCCAACATGTCAGCAACCAAAGGACATCTGTAACCTTTAAACAGCATGGCTATACCCCTGCGTTAGGAAGGTGTGATGCTTCTGTAGAGTGAATATTATTGATGCTCTGCTTTGGGACAAAAGTACCGTGTTATCATGTATTTTTCATCATTCATTATCTGTAAGAAAAAAAGAAATCTGCAAGTCATCAGCTGGGCAGGTTACATACACCTGAAGGTATCAGAAAGGGAAACTACTGTGAATTGTCCTAAAATACTGTCCTTGCCCCTGATCCCTGTTAACCTCATCCCTCCGCCCAAGGACCTGGCACCTGCTCTTGCACAGGACCATTCTGTCTTCGTCCCACACCTTCTCATGCCAAAGATGATGTGCCTCAACTCATGGATTGGGAAGCAGAGGAGCAGTATCCATGGCATACTCGCAACAAACCTGTATGAAATTCCAGCGCTTATGGAGGCTGCTCTTGACCTTCTCGCAATCGAGGAGCTGAGGGAAGCGGCTTTTCACATTATCTACCAGGCAGCGGGTATCGGGCAGAAGAGTCGTGGTCCCGAGGGCCCCGAGATGAAGGAATCCCTCCTTGGTGTAGCGTGCAAGCTGGGAAGCAAGGGAGGAGAGGAAGACAACCATCGGTATCTTTGATGCATCGTTAAAAAGTGACAGAGGAAAGAACAGGTTTGCAGAGCCCCAGGGAAAAACTGTGAGGATGGTGCACGGAGAAACTAGAACTCACAAGAGGAAAAAAACCCAACTTTCTCCAGCCTTTTTTTTTTTTGTGTGTTGCTTTTGGGTTTTTTTTGCAGATGCAGGTGAGGAGCTGGGGCACAGAGAAGGGACAAGAACAACTCTGAGCCTTCAACCCATCACAGGGCAGAGTCCTCCAGCCTCCCCTGGGCCTTACCACTGTAGGCTGGGGCAAAGGATGATTTTCCCTGGTTTTCAGCTGCAGCCAGCTGGCTTGGCAGTCACGCTGGCCCAGCCTGGGGCTCCTCGCATGCTTGCTGAGCCAGCCTTGCCTTGGCCTGTTAACGATGCTGCTCTAGTGTCTGGCAGAGCCCTCTAGATCTCCAACAGCAGCCGGACAGCAACGTCAGCCAAAGGGGGCCAATCTATAATCAGCCGTGTTCCGCAGCAATGCGAGCCCACATCTCCCCCATGATTCGGCACTGAAGCAAAGGCTCGGGGTTGCAGCTGACCCCTGTGACACCCCCGGCATCCGACCAGCCAGCGCTCCCAGGGACCTGCCGGGGCTGCCAAGGGGATGCAGGCTGGGAGCATCTGGCAGGGCAGGAGGCTCTCGGGGGCAGCACCCAGCTGGCACCCAGACAACACTGAGACAGCCACAGAGGGGCCACACACAAAGGGCTCCTCCATTTGCAGTGTTTAAGGAATCTCACCCAAATATTTCCCTAAGCATATTTAAATTCAGGAGTGAAAAGAGATGAATGACAGTGGCCTGCCTTTTATAGTTCAAGGGAAGGATATACACAGCTGCTTATTTAAATTATGAATCAATCCATTATCTAGCAGACAAATAAAGAGTATTCAGCACGTTAATTAACTGAGCATATCTGTGACCCAGATGCTTAAAAAGAGACAGTAAATCACACTGGGAGTTCGGGTTATCTCAGTTAGAATAATTAAATGTTGAAAATCAAGTTAGAACAATGTAGCAGGGTCCGACTGCAGCTAATAATGGCAGATACAGGTATGGTGCTTGATGCCAATATTTCCTTCTCTCAGTGACGCTGGTTGTAGGTACAGGTGTGCTGAATCCTCCAGCTTCCTTGAGATGGCTGCCTGGGGTGCTTTGCTCCCAGCTGCTGGCAGAGTTACACTTTTAGACAATGTGCTGTATAGCAAAGCAAGGCCTCTGCTACTTCACATCTCACGGAGGTCTCTTCCCAAGGCATTGACCCCAGGCAGATTCAGCTGCAGCAGCCCACACCACCAAGCTGATGCTAGCCCAGGGCAAAGCTGCCCCATCCTGTCCCCCAGTGCAGCACCTGCTCCTCTGCCCCCAAAGCCTTTGGCAAGACGGTGTAGAGCAGTACATGTCTCTCTAAGCTTTACAGTAATTTCCCCTCCAAACTGCTGCACTGGCACAGCAGAGGTGGAAAGGAAGGGCAGCCTGCAGAGCTTAAAGTCATAGCCATCACCGCCTGCTCCCACCGATCCCTGTGTCCCCAGGTGTGGGGTGCCCGACCGCAGGATGGGGATCCTTCCCACCACTGAGCTCAGCTCACGCTGTGCCAAGCTCCCAGCAAGGGAGCTGCCCTGCCCACAAGGCTGCAGCAACCTGGGAATGACCCCCCCGGCACCTCCAGCCCTGCCGAAGGCTTAGACTCACACGGTCTGTTTGTAGCAGTTGGACGTTTCGATGAGCCAAGCCCTGAGTGAGACGGCGCTTGCATCCTGACAGCATGTTTTTAACCACGCAACTCATCTGAGTTAGTATTTGAGCACAACCACCCAGGATGAGGCTGTTTGTCTCGCAACAAGGAAGGAAAAGACAAAAAAAAAAAGACAAGCCCTCTCCACGGCAGATGAAGAAATCACTGAGGTCCCAAATGGGCAAGTTACTCCTTCTCCTGCTTCCGAAATGTTTCCTACCACATGCATAATTAGCGTGCTAGACACTTTCTTTTTTTATGATGTTTGGCAGCTTGTCTTCAGACAGTTGGCCTAATGCCCACAAGGCAACATGATTTCTACTCTTACATGTTATCGCTTAATGTGGTGGGAAAAGTAAGTAAAGCAAAAATCAAATCTTTCCTGAGAAGGGAGCGGGGCGGGGGCTGCAGGGAGAAAAAACAAGCTGAAAAACAAACACGGGTATTATGAAAAATGCATTAAGTGCATCTATTAGATGTGTCACCTACTATGTATAATAGCCTGATAAATAAAGCCTAAACACGCGTCTGGATCTAGCACACCGCCTAATGCCTGATCTGCTCTGCCGAGCCTGGAGGAGGCTCAGCCACAGCCCTCAAGCCTGTCCAATTGTCCAACCTGAGAGCAATTATTCCCAAAAATCCCATCTAACTTGCAAGTGCAAGCTCCACCGTGCTCCTAAGACATTCACAGTTTTTTTTTCTTTTGGGATATTTTGCCTTTCATGCCTTAATTCCTGTTATTTTGCTCCTCTCCAGAGCAAGCAGGAGGTCTCAACCACAAGGCGACAGTGGGGGGTGAAGCACTCGGGTACAGGGGATTCCTGCGCTGAGGCACTGCTGCCGCTGCTGCTGGGTTTCTCTTGAGCAATAAAAAGGAAAACAGGGAGCAGAGGCCAACACACAGGCAGCTGCGGGGAGCAGAGCTGCAGCCTGGCCGGCACTTTCTATCTGGATTTGCCTGGTAAGAGGAGGGAAGCACCTCTGACTCATCACCATGGAGGGTGACCAACATTTTAAACAGCAGCTCCAGATGCTGGGCTTGTGCCTGAGCCTACCTTAGAAACTGAAGATGCCATACAGATACTTGACGGTATCAGTGAATTACACATGCTGCTGTTATTAAAACCTTCCGAGTGGTTGCAGCAATTCACCAACTCAACAACTCGGCACCTCAAACAAACTTGCCTGCTCCAACGTGGCCAGCACAGCCCCAGGTGATGATCTCTGAGAACTCATCCATTGCCTACGTATGAAGGTTGAGTGAACAAGATGTAAGAGGCTTCTGGAAGTGCTCACAGGGCTATTCAGCATCAGTTTAAAATACCCCTGGGGCAACACCGCTCCTTGGCTCAGGGGAGCACACAAAGGGCTTCCCAGCAGCAGGACTTTACTTTGTTCCTTCTTTGGGCAGCATGTCTGGGAGTCTTGGTGATGCAGCTGTGTAAATCCTGCCCTCTAGCCCAGGGGTGTACGCAATCCACCCAGCACCACCAGAATGGTCTGTGCTCTTTCCCTCCTCACCCTCACAGCACAGCCAGGTAAGCGCTTCCCACAGGATCTGGGAAGGCTCTTCCACCTGTTGGTCCACATCAGCTTTCTCCTCTCAGATGTTTCCTAAGGATTGTCCTTCTTCTTCTTCATTCTTTCACTGCTGACCACCCCAAAAATGTTGTCTCTGCCAGCAAGTGTCTGAACAAGGCTGTTCAGGATCCCTTGGAGATCCCATGGCTGCTTTGCAGTCACCAATGACGTCCTCACATGGTCACTGCGGTGCTTAAAGACAATAGAAGTTTGTCTGTTCTTCCAAAGGACACGATTTCCTTGATGAGAAGGAGGTTTTGCCAAAGTGCGGTCCAGCCTCAGAAGGTTAATGACAGCCCACATCACAGAACCTCTTAAATCCAATGATACTACATGTAACCAGACTATGTTTTCCTGGCTTTGTGGGAAGACAAATCACTGAAATCATCTGACTTCAAATCCTGCTCTCTTGCCCCCCCCAAATATGTCTGTCCTTTAAAGTGATCTGTCCCGTGTCTGGCTGCCCGCGGAGCAGGACCAGGCACCATTGAACCAGTGGCGAGGGGCACGGTCAATCCAGCAGGAAAAAAACAAACATGGAGCTACCAGCCCAGCACAGGACAGGAGACAAAGGGAAAGACCAAGAGGAAGGACCAAAGAAAACCAGTTTAAAAAGATGAACAAGCTCACCATTTAGAAGTGGTTAATACCGATGGGGTCTTAAACTCTCAATCTATGGAAAGGGCCAAAAGGCACGTCCCCAGGCAGACACACCGATTCATACCCCAGCCCCTCAGGGACACCCTTCCAGGTAAAACTGCACCCCGGGTAAAATGGCACCTTGTAAAGCCCCCGCCTCCAGGTACCGCTTCGGGGGGTGCTGTGCCCTGGGGGGGGACCCACAGCCCTGCTGGTGCTGGGAGCGGAGGGGCCACACACGTGCCTGGCACCTCGCTGGGGCTGATCTCCCACTGGCAAACTTGCACCACCAATACATCTTCTTTGATTATTTTTTCTGGCTGGCTGCATCTCAGGGATGGGGGAAAGTTAATTAGACATCTTAGCACCTGGGAAATAAAAGCCTTGATGACCTTCATTGACTCTATTGGAAAATAATTTAGGGTTGCTTAGCTTCCTTTCTGCACCAAGCAGATCATCAATTAGCAAGCATAAGTAAAGCATACAGTATTTTCTTTTTAACAGAATTTAATCTGATGTGCTATTTTGTCACCCTTGATACTGCTGTGTCCTGGATGATCTCAGTACTGATGGTTTTGTCCTCAAGTTCTGATGCTTAAATGGGCAAAACATATTTTATCCTATAATTAAATGAAATGCTCTGCTGGGTGAACATTATCTTAAGTTTTATAGTATTATAGTGCTTTCTATCACCTAAATATATCATCATACTTCTGTCACTCCAATGAGGTATTACTATATTATTAGCGCAATACATCATTACGGCAAGGTGTTTTCATGATGTATTGCTTAAAAGATGAAGCCATCAGGAAGAAAAAAAAATCCACGAGCAGGCTCAATATAATTACAGGATAAAAGGATACTTCATCATGAAAGCTGATAATGATTTGACCTGGAAGTGAATGAAAGCAGGGAGAACGGAAAGCTAAAGGGAAAACAAGAGAAAAACCAAAATTTTTCCCCACTGATAGATGCTACAACAGAGCTGTTGTGAGCAAAAGCCAAGATCTCATCTGCATTCAGCACTAGGCAGGGATCCAGCACACCCCACTGCACCCACCTGAACGATGCATGCTTAGCTTACACCCATGAGCAGCCACCAGCAGCGAGAGCAGAAACTCGAGATATAACACAGGCTGCCCTGCCTCAAATGGGACAGATTCCCCGCAGAGAACACCCCTCCCCCTCTCTCTGAGCGGGGCTGCTCATCTACAGATACTGAGCAGACACTAGCCGGGGGGTGGGGGTGGGGCATGGACCTAGAGTGAGTACTTCCAACAGAATCCCAACGTCACCCAGCAAGGCAGGGAGCAGGACCCACAACACCGCTGTCCTTGCACCAGTAAAATGCCAGCAGGAGCCTACACCTCAGCCTCGCTCGCCGACGCTGAGGAACCTGCTCCTTAATTGTGAAATGCTTTTCAACATGTATGTGACAGGCCACCCGTGAAGGAGAGAAGTGGTGATGTTGGGGCCCCACATGAACACCCAGCACAGGCACCATGCGTGTCTTTCAGATGCTGAAAAACTCCAAAGGAATTACAACTCCTAGTGGTTTTTACACATATATCTTTATAAAAAAAGCGAGCTATTTGAACAAAGCGTTTACATTACCTCTAACTATATTCCCAGCAATAAATTACAACACGCAGCCCATTAATTAAACAGTAGTAGTGAAAGCCCGATTTCTTTTGCGTGGCGCTCATGCTTCTGCAAAAGGCTAATTTCAAAGCTTCTGCACTCACTGATAGCTACTTCTAAAAAGCATTTTCAAGGAGTTAAACTAATTGCATGTATCGTGAAACAAAAGAACTGCCAAGAACTGGCTCTCAGCTGGAGAAGGAAGGGACAGCGTGGAGGTGGAAGACCAGGAAGAAAAATCTGTGCTGAGCTTGTGCGACAGGTGAGCTGAAGGGAGCCAGCAGCACTGCAACATCTGACTTCAGAACATCAGGTAGGAAAAGAAAACATCGTTAAGTTTAATCACAAAAACAGCTGAGGAAAAAATAAATAGCCTGCTTTTAACCATTCATCTTAAAGCCCAGTGTTAGCAGACACTATCAAGCTAATTCAGTTTCTCGTACTATAATGCACTTTGGGGTTTAAGTTTCCATCCAGAAAGTCCAAAAGGCAGTTTGCGCCATTTAAGAAAAAGCCTGTGTCCTTTTAAGCAACAACTAGGTTATATTTAGCAATAACTCAATCAGCCACAGTTGACTGATCATTGTTTAAAGACAAAGATAAACCAAAGTGAGATTTACCTCTACCCCGAAGGACTCCCGCAGCTGGTTCCTAGGCTCAGGTGGCTCCTGAAGTTCACAGCTCAGGCTCGGGTGAGCTTTGGGAGTACTTAGTCCTGGTGAGCCTGGACATTTCAGGGTGACCACATTGTGAGGCTGGGCTCTTTATGCATTCCCATCACTTGAACTATGTATTTCTTAGGCTGAAAATGAAGCTCCTTGAGCACGCTGGACACCAGATACTCACTAAGGCTGCCACCACTGCAGTGTCCTGCAGCTCTGCGTCCCCACTGGGTTCCACCCCAATCTGCAACTCATCCTTATGCCAACGAGGCTTATTTTGCAGGTGAAGAAATAAAAGGCATGTTTAAGCCATATCGGAGGCCTGTGGTAGAACAGAGCGTTGACATCCTGTTTTGCTAAGCTCCAATTAATGCCCCAGCTTTTCATCCAGATTTGATGAGCTAATCCTCAAGACGTGAGAAAAAAGTTGTATCTTGTCTCAGGAAAGCTACCAGGAATGGGATTACATGTTCCCAGAGCTGAGGGAACAGCTACAAGATTTTGCTGTGAACTCCAGTCTGTTTTTTCCACCTGAAAAGCAGCAGCTGGGGCATCTCCCCACCTCGCAAAGACCCCCACCCATGCAGGGGCTGCACAAGCACTGGGAAGGAGCCAGACTGACATAATCTGCAACATCCAATGGATTAAAGAAAGTTCTGTTCCCAAGACTGAGCTTACCTACCTCTGGTATTCACACAGGTATTGAATATTGGGGTATTCAAAAAAAGACACCCAAAGGCTGCAACCCTTCATGGGCTAGAATGCAGCTGGCCCCAGCAAACTAGCCACAGCAGCCTCTGAACTGGAACACTCTGCTGCTTAAATTAGAAACCTGTTCAATAAATAAATTACCACAAATAAACTGGGAAACCCTACTGCCTGGTGCGGCATTTTCTTCCTCTCCCTGATCTCCTTTCTGATTCATGGGAGAAATTTTCACAGGCAGGGTTTTATTACGCAAATACCTGAAGGTACTTAATGGGCTGGTCTTTATTATGTTGTATTTCACAGTTTTGGTCTTAATGAATGCAACCAACACTGCTTTCTTTTTTAACACTACGAAGGAACCAGAAGTTTCCCTCCCCAGACCTGCACGGAGATCCCAGTGACCTGGAGCAGAGCAGGGTAGGCTTACAGAGCAGGAATTCAAACCCTGCTGTTGAGCATTCCTATGTAATTTATACACTTCTGGGTGGAGACGAAGGTTTGATACAGTACCTTGCCTCTGATGGAACACTGCTGTGTCACCTGTGGTGCTTCATCACGGCAGTTTGTTGTCATGCCAGTAATTTCACCCGGAGTTTGGTGCTCACAAGGCTTACTGCCCATCCAGCAGTTCTCAGCCTAAACCCTGTGTCACCTGCCAGCACTGACAGCTCTGGGCTGCAGTCGTGATGTTAAAATAAGCTGTTGGGAGGCATGGCCAATGCCAGAATAATCAACATCATGATGCCAAGGCAGAAAATGGTGGAATGACAAGCCATGGCTGCCTTCCTGGGTGAGGGAAGAACACAGCCCATATAGCACAGTGATGAGAATATGTTCAATGAGAGGGCAGGTCTTCCCTAAAACATGCGAAGACAGATTGTTGTCCTGCAAATAAAAAGAAATCTCTGTAGACACCTTAAATTTACCTGACTCAGCATCCAGGCACAGCTGGAATGGGATTGTCTCACCCACTCTCTCCCAGATCAATGTGAGGTGTCCCTCCAAGTGTAAGACTCATCTTCTTGGCGATGGAGAACAACAGGCGGGACTTACCCGCTGTGGGAGGTACCACGGTCTCCTCCTGTGGCACGTCCTGCCTTCTTTTGAGAGAGTGTAGGTGATGGTACCAGCCTACAAACTGGGGTGTTCAGACCGCTTTTAGTCACAGTTTTCCCCTAATTTCTAAGCTGATCAGTAGACGCAACCCCTTCAGTAAAAATGCGGATGATCCATGATAACAGGGAAATACTTCTGTCTGGCAACAAGCGTGGACTTTTCAACAAAGAGAAAAGAAAAGCAACAGAAGAAACAGCCTTGTCACAGAGGAGTTTATCCCTGTTTCCACCCATCGCCACTACACACCAGGCAAGCACAGTGACAGAAGAGCCCATCATCCGCAACCTCTCTGCCTTGGCTAAATTTCCAACATAGATAGCCACAGCATTTACATGGGAAATGCAAACAAGATACAAGATACACACATCAGATCCTGAACACACATCAGATCCTGAGGATAAGCACCCAGGGCCTCACTGCATAGAGCTAAAATGCCAGAAGAACAAGTGCTGCTACTTTGTGGCTTTAAGAAGGTCAGTCATGATTTTGGTAATGAAAAAAACCCTAAAATATCACATTGTAATTCTTGAAAACCCCGTATGTCATAAGATGGCCATTCTGCTTCCAGGCTTAAAGGGAAACTTGTATTTTCTCCTTAAAGATTGTAGGGGAGAAGGATACTGTGCTAAGGGATTTGCATGATCAGATGATGACCACTAGGCATACAAAAAGAAAAACACAAAGGAAATGTAGGCAAAATACCGAACTGGGGATATGGGCAGAGATAAAAGAAAAGCACCCAGGAAAAGTTAGTGGGGAACTAGGCAGAGATCCCTGGAGCTGCAAATCCTGAAAGTCCAGCTTAGAGTCTGCTGTTGGTTTAACACATGCCAGCAGTGAGAGCAGGTGTGGTACCCCCTTTTGTTCCAGCTCTACGGCGACGGAACCAGCAGTACGCCCATGCTGCTTTCCTTTTAAAATATGGTAAGAGATAAAACCACAGAAGAGGCTGAATCAGTTTATCATCACTAACTTTCAGTATTTGACACATCCACTAATCCTCTATAAGATATGAGATCTAGAGTGGATCTTGGAATGATAATTTTTAATCTAGAATTAGGATAAGAAGCTTCTGGGTTGCTCCAAACTTTTGGAAAGGCAAAAGGAGTGCTAGAAAACTAATGCTACGGTAAACCCCAGTCCAGCTGAAATGGCTAATTATCATTCCATTAAAAAGCACTGTTTGTTTTCTTTACCCAGAGGGTAGTTTTTACTCTGCTGGGTGAAGGAGAAAGGAAAGGTCTTAAAACGTTCTGCTTGTGTGTGTTCTGCTCTGCTCACTGGCTATTTGCTTTCAGCATTATTTACCCTCATTTGGAAGATTTTTCCAAATTATGCTTTTACTTGAAGCTCTGGCGTGATTATGGTGATCCAGAAAATAGCTACTCTAAGAGAAGCTGGGAAAATGTACCTTTATACCTGAGGTATTTTTAAGAAGAAGGTGGGCCTTATACATTTGAGGGTGAAGCCAAGAGGCGAGGTGCGCGGCTGACCTCTGCCCATCCAGCCTCTGCCGGGTACCGCCTGCTCCTGGCACACGTGGTCCCCACAGAGCAAGTCCTCACCTGCGGTCCCCAGCCGTGGCACGGGTACAATATTGCTGTGTGGTTCTCCTGTGGGCCCTGGTCAAGGCAGACATCTTTCGCCTTGTTGTTTCGAAGCTGTAAGAAATAAAGAGCGCAGAGTTATACGGTCCTGTCTCCTCAGAGATAAGCAATAAACCGGCACGCGGCAATGCCTCTAGCCCCTTGCTACAGAACGAACATGCGGTGCTATATCACTAGGCATAATCAGGCAGAGAAAGGTTTAATGCGCCATATGTTTTCCTTAAATACAAGGCCTAATGATGACTGCTTTTATATAATAATCACCATTCAAAGCAGCCAACTTCCTTGAACAGAGTTTTCTTTGTATTTGGCCGTGCATGGTGGTAACAAACATATTTTTAGACTATCGTCAGCATGTTGCCAGGAGTCTGAAATCAATGCCGAATCGCTTGTATTTCATTGAAATCTCAAAGTGCTCAACTAGGCAGGGAAAAAAGTCCAGCTAGCACAAGGAGCCCCTTCGAATCATCACAGGGATGCAGGAGGAGGCACAGCGATGGCAAACCAGCCGTCAGGTACTGAAGGATGCACTTCGGACGGAGCGTGGAAGGGCTGGGCTCATGCTGCAAAGCCAAGTGGCTGCTGAACCCCAGCCACCAGGTCTGGTAACACAGAGCTGTCCTCTCTTCAGGCTCCCCATGTAGGGCAACTGCAATAACGCCTTTGAAAACACTATTTTTTTTGAGGCTTTAGCTTGAAGGCATTAAGTAAGTTTGGTAATAAATCTTTCTTAAAACTGATGTCCATCTGGGGTGCTCAGGCTCTGCTTCAAGAAGCCTTCTCAAACTGCCACTGCTTCACAAGACCTATTGCAACAGAGTATTAAGCCCATAAATGCCTGTTTTTATATTCCCAGTATGGTCTCAAAGCCAGCAGAGATTGAATTAAGTCTCCTTACTTTATCTATTCCTTAAGCTGTTGTGACAACGCGCTGCATCCTACAGAGACCTTGTAAGGAATTAGGCTGAGTTTAAGTCAATGGGTTTTATAAGATGACTATGCATTAAAAATATACATACAGCTGCTTAATCCATGGAGTCAATGGGTAACATAGATAATTTTCTGTCAAATCAGTAAATGAGGTATTAGAATATTTTACTGTATATGGTCTCCAGATGAGAATAAATCCCAAAATAGGTTTTTAGAAGAAACTGTGAACAGATTTATACAAATTTAGAAAATTATACACAAATAATAGGTTTTGATTCATGTTCACAGAATCACAGCATGGTGGGGGCTGGAAGGGACCTCTGGAGACCATCCAGTCCAACCCCTGCTAAAGCAGGGTCACCTCATGCAGGGTGCACAGAGTCACATCTAGTTGGGTTGTGACTGTCTCCAGGGAAGGAGACCCCACAGCCTCCCTGGGCAGCCTCTGCCAGGGCTCTGCCACCCTCAGGGTAACACAACTTCTTCCTCATGTTCAGAAGGAACTTCTCGTGTTGTAGTTTGTGCCCGTTGCCCCTTGTCCTGTCACTGGACACCACTGAAAAGAGCCCAGCCCCGTTCTTCTGATGCCTGCCCTTAAGATATGTGTAGCCATGGATGAGCTTCCCTCTCAGCCTTCTCCTCTCCAGGCTGAAGTGGCCCAGCTTTCCCCATCAAGGATATTCCCCTCCTTGGGGGCTATTTCCCATCAGAGCCTCACCAGCTGGAAGTATTACCAGCCTGATCTAAGGGATTCTCAGCCTTAATTACCTCGCCATAAGCAATGGTGTTGTTGTATCTTCTCATCTCTGGATAAACGTGGTCCAGGTACCACTGGAAATTTTTACACTTCAAGCTCTTCCTTAACGCTTTTCTCTCAGAAACATCCCCAATGTCAATACCTGGATTCTGAAAAACAAAGACACAACACATCACTGAACAGTTACTCTTAACAAAGATTAAAAACGAGCATATTTCACTGATGTTTGATATCACTTCCAAGCTGCCTGGAAACTGCCAACAGCTGAGTAACTCCACACAGAGGCTATGCCAGGGAATTCTGGCATGTGTGTCCAAGGCTTAAACCATCCTCACAGAAGTTGGAAAGAAGATTTGGGTTTCAGAGCCACTGTGAGCATGGGACATGTACTTCTCTCATAGGTTTTGAAGGTTCTGAAGGCATTGTTGCAATGGCCACCAGGCTGATGCTGGGCACATTTTGGTCCTGGGATGTAATTTAGAAAAGAGGACCCAAATGGAGAAGAATAGGTTTTGGAGGAAACAGAAGAAGTGGAGTGTGACAGAGCTGAATCTATTCACCGATTCCCCTGGGCTTTGGATCCATCTGAGCCAGACTGAACCTGTCAACGGGCCCAATGACAAAGTATTTTTGAGAGATCTCACCTCCTGTTTAGGTACTGACGTACAGGACTTCCAGAAGAACTTAACGGTGAATGTACATCAGGATTTAAAAGGTGGTCACGTGCTGAATGCTGGAAGTGGAACCCCTCGTCTGTGCACTGAGCACCAAAACCCTTCCCCTGACACACCAAGGGTGCATGACCCTACTAAGAGGCAACACAGAGGACAGCACGGTTAAAAGGTATAAAATAAGGGGGGAAAAGAAGAAAAATGAGAAAGGTCTAGGACTCATATAATAGAGGCAGAGAGCGAAGAATAAAGGATAAAAATTACAGAAGAGAAGGTGAGGCTAAACCTCAGAAAAACCTCTTGACAATTTTGACAATTACGCAGTGAAATAGTCTCCCTGGAGACACAGAGGAACCCCACTGCTCAAGACAATTTAGAAGCAGACAAAGCTATGGTACCTGTCCCCGAAGGAATAATCTTACAGGAGTCAGGAGCAGGGGCTGAAGAGAGCTGCCCCCCCTTTAACCTTTTATTCCATTACAGAATTTGGGGAACTAATGCAGCAGGCAGAGGAAGGAAACCAAAGGCACACTGCAGCCCCTTCTGCTCCTTCCTACAGGTGTCTGGGTTTCTGCTCTGTTTTAGCTCCTGCTCTTGTCTTTTGTAGTGATCATTAAATACAGCTGGGAAAGCAATTTTCCATTACAACACTTGTAATGATCTTCTAATGAATTATTCACTCTGCTTTAGAGAAGACACCATTTTAATGCACGACTGGTAGCTCATAGGTAAAAATAAAGATGATTCAGTGTAGACAGGTAGGACAGGCTGAAATCTGAGTGGGCGAGATGGGATGCAGAGCAAAACAGGGCCACAAACCAGTCAGCACCTGAAATATTCAGTGCATGGAGTTTGGCTTGGTTTTTAATATAGCAGCATCACAAAGTAATTCGCTGTATATCCATAACCCCCTGCACAACACCGCCTGTCAAACAAGGCTTCTCTAAAATTAAATCTTAATTTTACTGCTAAGACCTATGTAAAAACCTCAAATTGTTTTTAGGGTAACCCAGGTCTGTTTCTCCAGACCCATCCCCCAAGGCTGGTCCATGTAATGCTGCCTTTTCTGAGCCGTACAGGACCTGTGGGTTCCCAATTAATTTTAATACGTTTTTGCTGTGCTCCAAAGCTGTTCCTGAGCAGAAGCATGGTGTCTCACCTCTGAAAAAGAATCAGCCCAAGGACTGGGGCTGAACCTGCAGCAATTTATAACTCCTGCCTATGGATGTTTGGATCTTGCAACCTATTTTTAAGACAGACCTGAAATCACTCAGTCCTGCAGGCAACTCTCTGCCTCTCGGAACACTTGGAGTGGTGCCCATCACCACCAGCGCCCTCCTGCAGCTCGCTGCATAAACAGCATTTCTTTCCATCTCTGTTCATCTGTTCTCAATAACGAACTAATCCAGGGCTCCCTGCCACCCTCAGGACCACAAACCGTCAGCGCAGGCAGCTCATCGACCCTGCCCAGGTACCTGTTGTTCCCTAATGCAGTACGAAGCTGCAGCTACCCTGGCTCTAAATGCCAGTAACTCTCCCCAGATGTAACCTTTCCTCAGAAAGCAGCAGCAGCAGCTCATGTTTTTATGTTTTAATGTTTTCCAAAATGCCCCGGAGCACAGAGCTGCCAGCCAGGGATGCTGCCGCAGCAGGATCAGGACCACAGCAGCGCTGTGCAGGGGTGTGATCTGCAAGTTATGAATATTTCATGTTTATTTTTAGCACCAAAAGGGTCGCTGTAAATAACTGCTCACATGGGGTCTGGCCACTTGTGGCAACAGTTTTTCCACACACTTGAACAGAGCAGCCCAGCACTTGTAGTACACTGCAGGTGGAGTGGGTGTTGGGGGACTCTGCAGGGCCCCCACCAGAATTCTCAACCCACCCATAACCTGAAGAGCATCGTTGTCTCCCCCTCCCCACCACCCCTTCTTCTGGCAGGACCCCAGGCAGGACATGGAGGGACCAGCCCAGCTGGGGGTGCTCCCAGTGCACTCCAGGCAGGGCTGAGAGCCGGGAGGCAGGAGATGCTCTTGGGTTTCATGATTGGACATAACCTGCATAGGGACCAGAGCCCGAGCAGCAGCCTCAGACCTCCATAAAGCCCTCCTGGAGCCCATAGAGCTTTATGCAGAAGTGCTGGGAATCACCTAGAGAGGTCCACACACAGCATGTGTCCCCTGGGCCTGGCCAACTTGTCTTGCTGGTGGGACCCCACGGTTTCCAATGATGCACCACACTGGGATGTGGCAGGATTTACATGAAAAATAATGTTTCAGATCTAAGAAAATCCAAGCATTTCCGTGCAAAAATAAATACAACCACCAAAGCTATTTAAAGAGAGCATTTCTGGGGCACTTCCATGTGGTGCTGCTAGGAGGGGATCTCCTTCTGTGAGCCACCAACCTCCAATCCTTTACCTGTGAACACCATTTTGAAGTGCTGGTGGTCTCGACTTTCCCAACACTGGGAAACCAAATGGCCCAGGGACCTGGACCACATACTGTTTGCAGTGAGCTCTGGGCAGTGACAGCATCTGCAAACTGGGAAACCTGGGTTGGGCTGCACATGACATGGACCTGCCTGAGCAGCAGGAAAAAACCCTCATGTACTAAAGATGCTGGCATTAGTAACCTTCTGCCAACTGACTTTACACAGACTCCATCTGCGGAGCAGTATCATGACATAAACCCATGTTGTGTAAACACACCACAGAGAGATAAACACTATAACACAGGTTTAATTTTTAGAAATGAAAATAAAAAGGCTGATGTGAACAGTAGGAATTCCTCCAAAATCTGCAGGTTTTGCAGCATCTCTGTCAAAGCCGAGCGAGCTCTGCTGACTTCCACAGCTGGGGATGCAACCCACGGTATTTATGGCTCTCCTTCACCCAGGGGCACTAATGTTCTATAACTCAAGTTTCTAACCCAACAAAGTGAAGACTTAAGAAAGGGTGCAAAGGCCATACCTCCAGCGGCAGGTTCCACGCAATGTAAACATGCCATTTGTAGTCGTCCATCCACACCTCGGCCACGCGCAGAGCATTGCGCTTGGTGTAAAAACCGATGTTGTTGTTGTAGGGCTTCTTCTTGCGCTCAATGTGAGCCACCCTGGAGCAGGGCAGGACCTCCATGCTGCCACCGCACAGCCACACCTGCAACGCAACCGCACAGCACTGTCAGCACGGGGCTCTGCCGTGATGCCAACAGGTCCACGTACATGTTAAAGAGAAGGAAGTGGTGGGTTTTGAGGTTTCTGTAATATCCTGGTGAGCACCGAGCATCACACCATTTGGCTGGCAAGCCAAAACCCATAGCCAGGTTTGGTCTTTGCCCAATGGTGAGACACACAGAGAATTTAACCTGTGCCCAGAGCAAAACACACGTCAGCTTCAGAGGGATCAGGTCTATATCCAGTATGTGGTTTCAACGCGTTGTAGGATCAGGCGCTGAGTTTACAGTGATGTTGCTACTAAATAAAAAGGATTCGCAACTGGAATAGTTGAAACCATGGCAAGAACTCCCAAAAAAGGGATGACTCAGTGAAACATATGGCAGGGACAGATTTCTCCCACTTAAAAACATTTGTTCATTATTTTTTTTTCACATGCTGTTTAAAATTCCCTTAAATCACAGTGTACAAGTTAATAAATTCAAGGTCTTCTTTTCATCACACGGAAAGGAATTCACAGAAAGACTTGCTACACCTGGGTTCTTCCCCCCCTGTTTGTCTACATCAAGAAGTTATTTATCTTAAATTAAAGATGCGTATCCAGGACACCAGGCACCGGGCAATCATTACAAACACATATGCCGAACAGGCCTAATAATCCCAGTTTTGCCTGTTTTGCAGTCTGCTCTGCATTATCATTTTGCACAGTTGTTACAACACCCATCATTTCTGAGATCTCTTCCAGGCTCACCACCTTTTACCCCTTCTGCGTTCCCTAAATTTTACCGACCCTGCTCGATCCGCTCTCCCGGCAGCACAAGGAGCCTCCTGGCTCTATCAGCTGCCCCTTTTTAATCTCTCGGCAGTGGGCTGAGCCCACCCGGCGTGGGGCACGCGCACATCCCAAGCCCAGCTGACGCGACTAAGGGGCAGTGCAGCAGGGACACCTTCACTCAGCGTAATCCTGCCACCCGTGCTGCTCTCACTCGCAGCACTGCAGAGTATCAGCAAAAAATCAAAGCCCTGTTTTATTAGCTAGTGCATAAACATGTAGAAAAAATAAAATAAAATAAAAATTCCTATCTTACTCCTGTTCTGTCATTTGACCTTTATGAACACTTTAAAATACAATTTCGTGACTGCAAAGCAATTTCAGAGCTGATGTCTGCAATGAGGGGCATGCCCATCCCTCCTCTCCAGCACAGCCACGCTCGCCTCTGCCCAGCCAAGTCCACAAGGTCTGCTCCAAGTTTTGCAACAGGCCACACACTGGTAAAGCAAATAAGAAGTGAACAAGATAGTTCTAGAGGAAAAGAAATACTTTCAAAAAGAATATTCCCAAGGCCACAGTCTGACAGAAACTGCCTGTGCTTTTTGCCTGCTCAGTTCTTTAGTTTCTCAGAGTTGCGGTGAAACCGAAGCATTAGGCTCTGCCCTTGGGTGCTCCCAAAGCTGCTGGGTTCAACGCTGAATAAAACTGCCAGCCCTGGAAGATCCCCAGCACCACCCCTTTTTGCACTTTGGCAGATTTGTTAGGTTTTGTCCTGATTTGAGATCAGAATAATTATTTTAAAAAATGTAAAAACTGTGCCACAATTAAAATGTCATTTTCCAGCAAGCTTGCCTCCAGCAGTAAAGGTGCCTTTCCATGTCTTTCCATGATTTAGTTATATAATTCACATAGCTTGATGGTAGACAGCTTTCCGAGATTTCTCAAATATCTGTACAGACTATCTTGAAATGCACAGGTTGGAATAACCTGAGAGAGAAAAGAGTGCTGGGCATTGTGCAAAGGGCATTGGCTGTATACGTATCCAAGCGCAGTCCCAGAGAGATCAATAAAAACTTAATTCAAAAAAGGCACTTATGCAAGGAAAGACCATAGTTCTATCTCCTAAATAAAACATAAATTGTCATTATAACTCTTTTTACAAGGCATTTATAAATGTATCTGCTGGTAACAATGGGGTTGAAGAGAGCTATTGCATGGGAAATGGCCAAGTCACACCCAGCATCACTGTCCTCAGCATACAGAGGAGTAAACCATGGCCCCAGGAAGACATTGTTTATTCCCATGTGGCCTGGCAAGGACTTTCTGTTCCTGCTGAAATCCAAAAATGCATGGGAACAGGTCCACAGGAGACAGCACAGGGGCTGCAACCCAAGGGACACCCTCCTTGGCCACGAAGCATGAGGTGCACTTACCCTACAACCTCAGTGTGATGCTTCATCCTTGCAATAACCATGACTTTGGAGTGGTGAATGGCCCACAGAAAGGCCCCAGACTTTGTTCTCTTGGTGCCAATAAGCTGAGAGACACGGCAACCAAAAGGGCTCAGCGGACCTCCATCCCCCCAGCAAGGCTGGAAGTCATCGCCTCACTGACGCCCTGATGTCCCAACCTGCAGCAACTTCACCCCTGTAGCACTCAGACCTTGAGGGCAGATGTTTTTTTGGGAACCTTCATTTATGTCCCTATTGAGCAATTATTTGCCCCACCAAAGACCTTTAACAGATAGATTACCTTCCCATTAAGTAGATTTTTCGCGTTCATAGCAAATAAACCTACAATCCCTTAAGACAGACTATTTACTGCAACTAACAGCATTAACAGGACAATCAATCCAGCAAGTTATTTCTGCTAATTCCTTGAGGAATTATCTCTTAGTAGATGGGTAATCGAGAGCCGGGACAACATTAAGACCAATCAGAAAAATAAGGCATTGTCAAATTAATTCATGTTTAGCCTGTTCAACAAGGCAGTGTCTTTTATATTGCTTCCTACAAAGGATGAAGTCACGTTCATTTCATTTGACAAAATATGCATGGACGGCATGTAAAAGCATGTTTAAAGACTGTGTAAAGGCATGTTAAAGAAAGAGTATGTAACACAACAGGTTAAATATGACGAGCAAGTCTCAAGTTTCTCTTGTTCTCTGACATTCAAATTCCAACACAACTATTAGCTTGCCATTCATCCACCCGTAAAGAGACACAGAATTAAAATAGAAGCATCCCCCTCCAGTAAATGATGGTGACTCAGTAAATTCTCCATTACTCTACACATAGGAGTAATCAAACATACAGAAAGATGCCTGGATTTATAAATAACCAGCTAACCCCAAATTCTAGTGAAGAAATCCGAGAGAAACAAACAGAAAACAAATCCATCATCCAGAGATCTTTGATGTGTTTTTCAGATAGCTGGTGGGTAATACATCCGCAATTATTTTCCAAGCAAAATGTAACTGTCCTAACAATTCAGCATGGAAAAACAGCAATTCCTCTCAGGCAGTGAAATATCCGAGTACAGCTGAAACTGCACCAGCCATTTACCTTCTAGAAGCTTTTGCACATGTGGGAGGCAACCTCTGGTTAGTGTGAGACTTCATCACCATGCTCCAGTGATGGGGCAACCCACCTTCGCTTTCTGGTCACCCTTCAGAAGCAGGAAGGTGTCAATAGGGTGCGAAAGCATTTGTGAAAGAGCCGGCATCTCAGTGACCTCACTGGGATAACCCAAAATGGGGAGCAGGTCTGATGCAATACAGCAGCAGAGCTTCAAAGGGAGGTCCAGGCACCCCTCGTGTGCACATGTACCTCCCGGCCAAGACATCAGCATCTCCTCTGCCACCAGCCTTCAGCCTCCATTTGCAAAATCAGTTGTTTTTACAGTGCTTTTATGGAGCACTCTATAGGTCTTCATTCCTAGAACACATCCTTCATGCATCTAGGACGTGACTAACCGCAGCATTTGGGAGCATCCTGGAAAACAACAGTGACCAGCCCTGTTAGATGGGACAGAAGCAAGGCGAGGGAGGAGGCACCCTGGCATTGCTGGCAAGGGCACATCCCCTGCGGCTACTGCACTGCTGCTAATGGAGGGGGAATAGAAGACTGCTCACAAAACACTGTGTACTGTTAGTCCTCTGGGCGTGTAATAGATACAGGGAGAAAATCCCACTTTCGCTTGACCAGCTCATCGCAGCAGCCACAGAAACAGTTTTCCGAGTATTATGCAGTTCAGAACAATTACTGTCCATAATCCCCTTTGCCCTCAAAAATGCACTGCAGCTATCCATTTGCTTTGCTCCTGTCTGCCAGAGCTGGCAATTACTCCCGAGGAGCATTATTTAAACAAGGCTTTTGGCAATCTGCCTGATGTCGAAGGAGCCAGCCAGGCAGCAAAGGGTGACCCAGAGGAGACCCAGCACCCGGCAGGGTGCCGAAAGCCTGTCCTGTGCCACACCAGGCTGAAGGCACCATCTGTGCTCCCCAGCTGAGCAGGGCTGGAGATACGCGTTGGAGGGGCTGGCCGTGCCCACGCCTTGAGGCTGGCAGTGTTGGTGCCAGCAGTGCTTTACAGGCCTGGTTTGCTGGGACGGAGCAACCCAGAAGATGCGTTTGGATGCCACCTGGGGCAAGCAGCAGGAGGATGCTGAGCACGACAGGCTGCTGCCTTGTTCCACCCCAGCCTCTCCAGCAGGACAGAGCTGCTTCCTCCACAGCGTGCTGTCCCCCTGCGCTCACCCCACAGCGCTGGGACCCTGGGGGCTCCCTCCCTTGGGTGCAGGTGCAGCAGCATCGAAGTCCAGCCAGCACCCACCAGGCAGCAAAGGACACAGGGGGAGGCACAGCCACAGCTCTAGCAAAAGAATAGGTGAAAAAATCAACTTTGAAAACAGAGGTTTAATTAATGCATATATATTAAGAAAAACTTGTTACCCTCCTTAGCCTTCTGCAAGCAGCCCTTGCTATGCCATGGTGCCCACTGGCAGGGAAGCAGAAGATAAAATTATTTAATTAAGGAGAATATTTTCACCAGAAAATACTGACGCAAGGGCTCCTTCCCCTGGCATGTCAGAAAAACTTGTACATCCCCCTCCCCTTCACGTGGCTGCAAGCCATACAGGGGAATCCAGGCTCACCATCTGTTCTTTGCACAAAGAAAGCTATCAGGAAAAAAAACAAAGAAAAAAAAAAAGAGAAGGACTTTGGCAAGCTCAGAGGCAAACCTGGGGCTGGTCTCTTGCCCCCCTCCAGCCGGCGGAGTGCCAGGATGGTGCCCTGCCTGAGCACAGCACCTCCTCCTCTCAGCCATCAGCATCTCCAGATGAAAAATCCTACTATTGGTGCCCCTGGGCCACCACCTTATATAATGCTGTCTCCTCCTCATCCCTGGGATATCAATAATAATAATAATTAAAAAAAATACTAAGATAAGAAGGGACAGTGACTACCTTGGGTCCTGGACGTGGTGTTCTAGCTGGAGTGTGAAGTGACACCTATGATGAACACTGACAGCTCCCATTAAAGGATCCTGAGTTTAGTTGCTTTTAACTTTGCCAAATTTTAACTATTCAGACTGAAATATATCCTAGAACAGCTCGAGCCTGCCTGCAGTTAATGCAAAGAGACATCATGTCTAATGGTGTCAAGATGAGTCTGCAAGGTAAACTTTTAATCTCTGAATGTATTGTGACAGAAGGAAACGGGGGAAAAAAACCCTGCTCCTAACTTTCATTACACTGACTCCAGGCTTTTTCAGCTGATAACTTCATTTCTAAGGCGATTAGCAAAACCATGCCTTAATTAGCAATAGATTTCCCATTTAACAGCTTTGCCTTATCTTCGCCCCCCTCCCTTCTTTTAAAAGTAACTTCCAAAGTTAAGGGAAAACCACAATTACCCAGGGCAGCTAAAATAATAAGGATGTATCAGAACAAAGACCTAAATAATAAAAGTGAGAAACAGTAAAAAAGGCAAAGAAATAATCATTTCTCCACACGCTCCCTTGTATAGTTCTGAGAGACGATATCTCTCCAAATTACTCCTTTTGTCGGAAGAAACAACACGTACAGATACATTTCCAGCCACGCAGCTGAAGCAGTTTCTGCACTTTCTGTTCCCACTGTGGCTGTGCTCCATCCCACGTCACTGCAGACACCACGGAGGACATCTCCAGGGCCAAGCCCCTGCCACCACGTCCTTGCTCCCCAAGATGCCAGAGCAGGAAAGGAGTCAGGAATGGGATGAAGTTGCCCCTCCCAAGCTCTGCAATCCCTCGTGCCCAAAGCATGACGGCTGCCGCTCTCCAGCGGGGCACAGGTGCTCCATGACAGCGGGGACGAGACTGGAGCAGGCAGTGCTGACATGGGGCAGGGCAGCCCACACCAATCACACACACCCCCAAGCACTGGGGCCAAGGTTTCCCACAGCAACCGCTTGTGCAGGACAAGAAAACACCAGAATTTTGGAGCAACCATCCCTTACACTCAAAATCCCTCTTGAAGAGAGAAGTCATGCAGCACCCGCTTGTTATTTAAGCATCCTCAGCGCAGTGCACAGGCGGTGTGTTGGCCTTACTCCCTCTAGAAAGCCTTATGGTTTGGTACTTACAAGCATAATTTAGCAGTAGTACCTTTTATTTCCCTGGCACAGGGCTTGTGTACCACAGTGGTGACAGAACGTACCACAGCAAGGCTCTTAAATCCAAATTCCGGTAAATAAACAGCTCCACAGCAGTGGCTGATGGCTGTTTATGGGCGACGATCAGAAGTTGCATAACTCTCATACACAGCAAGCTTTTAATTTTTTTTAAAATATTCATATATATATATATATCTCCTGTATCATCACTGAAGTGCTCCTCCAAGCTGATGTGAATGTTGCTATCGCATGGAACAATCACTGCAAGAACTTCAGTAGAAACGTTAAGTTGAATTACACAAAGGTGAGTAAAGAAACCACACAGAGAGGGGGGAAAAGAAAAGGCAAACCAGCTCTCTGGGGACTTTTCACTTCCACCACAGTGGAATACACCACTCGTGACCTCTGCAGGTGGACACAGGCACCCCTTGAAGAGGACTGCTTTTGAATTTGGGTATGCGGATTTTCACAGTTCACCTCACCTCAAGGGAAGACTGGTGGTGTGAGAATTTCTGCAAAAGCAGTGAAGGTCCCACCTTTGAGGCCATTTTGCTACAGACCTGGCCGAGGTGCAGCGTTGTATCTACGGCCAGGTGAACCCCAGACCCCCCAGGCATGAAGCCTTTCCAAGCGTGAGGAGGGACAAACCCTCTGGCAACACCACACGGGCAGGGACAATGTGTGCCCTGACAGACCCAACAAAGAACATTTTGTCGAAAATCTCAATATAATTTCATTCTGAACAACTCATAAATTCTCTTGGAAACCTCGATGAAGAAGCGAAAGAGACTCGGCATCCTGCAGCTGAAACAGGAAGAGGAATTTCTGCAGGAAACCTGTACGTTTCTTTTCTCTGCCATGAGGCCACAGAAAACCTTCTCAGAAGATCCGCACCAAGCAGCCAGATCAGGTGTGGTACTCATGTGCCACCTCCTTCAAAAATGAACGGACCATGTCTCCACCTGACCATCTCAAACCACGTCCGTTCAGGCAGAGAATGGAAGTGGGAGGAAAGGATAACACTACACTCAAAAAAATCATTTTTCTTTTTTTGGCATTAATTTTCTCACATTTTCTCCTCACGGATGATACCACTTTGGACAGGTTCCTGTCTATCTTGTGCCAGACCAATAACAGAAATGTCCAGATTGTCCAGTGTCCAAATGTCTTACCTTTCCTGCTGAGATCACTGAATTCATTCCTTTTATAATGGCCACTTAAAAATGCCAAATAGAAGTGGAACTCAGGTGCACAATTCACTCCACAAATCCTAACGTACAGCAGTATCGGGGAGCAGCCACGGTTTTCATCCTGTTAACTCAGCAAGGAACATAAATAGTTTAACATTTGACATATTGGAGACATTAGAATAAAGCAAGCTTCGCATCAATGCAAAGCAGTGATTTCTCTGCGCTGCCACAGTTCAAGGAGAATGATACACACACACCACAATTGTGTTTGCTCAAACTGGAGGCTTTTCCAATGAAAAAATTATGCTGTGCTTCTCCAACAAATGCAACACAACCTGTTCTAAATAGAGCATCATTCCCGGCTACAATAGGTATTGATCTGACTTTATCACCAGATAAGATACATAAGAATAGGCTTGGTGGGAAGCTACATCTAAAAGACTCTGATCGCAAAGCACAGCACGGGGAGGATTAGCTATAATGACAAGTGTCCCCATCCACTTGGCTTGGAAAAGCTGCTGAAAAGAAGCATTTTGCTTCCCGGTGCATTGGGCTTGATATTTTAATTGCTGCAAAATTAAACTATTGCAACCACAGCGACTGTAGCTGTGTCATTTTAGCACTTCCAAATGCTTGTTGTTGTTGGTTTGGTTTTTTTTAGAGGAACAGAGTATTTTTAAATCCACATCTCACAAATGCTTGGTGACACTGGAGAGATGCTCTCACACCTGAACTTCCAGCCTTGGCTGGAGCTGCAGCCAACATTTCTATTGCCAGCTCCCACAGGGCTGAGACCCGCACTCCTGCAGAGTACCGAGCTCCAGCGATGCGCTGAAGTGGTTTGCAACTATCGTGGTATAAATCTGGGTCTGTCCTAATAACTTTAGTACTAAAATTTCCTCAGTGCTCTGATGTTATCTGATCAGTCTTGGCAGCATGACAAGGACCTGATTATGTTGTAATAGTATAATGCAAAGATTATTACAGACTCATAAAAGACAAGTGCCTTAAAAACAGCATCACAATACCTGTAAGCCCTTTCAGAATGAGAGGAACACGCTGGGCTTTATACGCTTGTAGTACAGAAATTACCTGCAAGATTTGACCCTGAACTACTTGGAGGTTGCTCTTTTTTTTATTTTATTTTATTGCCCGTAATGTACCAAAAGCATCTTGATCTCATTTTCCTATTACCGTTTCTGTCAAAGCTGTAAAAATAAACCAGCATAAATAGTTCGGCAGAATTTTGATCTATTTTTCATGCAAAAAAGCCTTTAGAGAAAATTACCCATAGATGGTTCTTTGGACTAGCACGATTTCACAGGGGGAGCGGCACGAGGAGGGGGAAAGTGCCATGTATCATTTTAAGCATAAGAGGCAGTTCTGAAACAGAATTATTTATGCAGAGAGAGGCAGGCGCGTGATAGAGCAGTTCCTGAGCTGACAGCACCCCAAATCCACTGAGCTCTTTCCAGTCCTCTTAACTCCATCACGACTGCAGCTTTTGTGATCTGTAATTATAGATATCCTCTCATCAGACCCTGCCGGGGAAGGCGCTGGAAGGAAGCCGAGCTCCTCCATGGATGTTCATAGATGGTTGCGATTGCATGTGATTCAGCCTATCCTCCCTGCAGAAAACTGCTCAAGTAACTCACCAAAAAGAGCAGCTAATGAGTTTAAAACTAGAGCACACAAATACAGAGGAAGGAAACGTACGCAGTGTCTGTGTGTGGCTATTATTTGGTGCGGATGCCTATGAGTACGTACAGACACGCACATGCACACGGTGTTTCACGCCTCGTCAGAGCTCAAGGCCAGGTGGACAGACATTCCCAAGCTCTCCATTGGTTTTGCCTTAGTCTTTCACATTCATTATGCTCAGGAAAGATCCTGAACAACAGCGTTGAAACAAACTGCCAGGTTTATCTAAGGCTCTCCAGGGTAGTTTTAAATCTTGTTCTTCTTAGAAGGCGCTTCAAAGGCTCCTGTCCATCCCTGGTGCACAGAGCTGGATGTGTCTGAACCACAGGTACGTACGTTCCTTTGAAAAATGCTCCATTCCCAATTCTAACACTGTATTTTAGTTGACTGTGGATTAGACAGGAGGAAATGCTCAGAACTGATGTCCAGAAGAGTTGGAAGGAGCCAGTACAAAATCTGTTTTCTTGGTCCTGCCAAAACCAAGAGCAATGCAGTGTTGCCATGGCCACCACTGTCACTTCAGTCATGACCTATGGGCAGCTCAGGCAGCACACGCAAGATCTGGAACTTGGCTGTTGTCTGCCCTTTGCTGCAGAGGGGAAAAAGCAACTGCCCGTTTTACCGATCCTCATGTGGGCAGTGGCATTCCGCTGCCCAGTGTGCTCCCCCTCCCAGCACCAAGCCTGCTGCAGATGGACTTAGCGTGTGCAAGTTTGAAATGTTAAACTAAGGTCCAAACCAGATGGTTAGAGACCAGGGTGGCTCTGTCATATTTTTGCCATTCACTCTGCCATCTGCTTATTTTCTCTGGCAGTATTAAAATCCCCTCTTCAGTGGAGCCGTCTCATACTTTGAAATAATGAATACTTTGCAACTCAAAGCAAGTATGAAAGTTTAAAGCCTGAGCAATTGCTGTAGCTCTGAAGCTATCATCAGCAAAACCACTGATAACTGATTGTCACAGCCAGCCTTCAACCTCTGCTAAAAAACGATGTTAAAATTCTGGTACATGTGCAGGTAAAAGCATTGTGCAAAGGCTCTCCAAGATTAATAAGCTACTAACAGCTGTTCATCTCAACATGGTAGGCACCATCACCCTTTGAACATCACTGCTTCAAGTCTGGCCAACTCCTGAAACGTTTCCTGACAGGACAGAACAGCTGCTAAGCCGGAGCTGTGATTTTAAATTTGGCAGCCCTGTCTTTGGGGGCAGCGTTTGGGGTGGGAACTGTGGTGCAGCTGCTGAATCTATCTATGGAATGCTCCAAGACCATCAAATCACCCTGGTGGCCATCCATTTGGACTCTCTCTCTCTCATCTTCAAAAGTTTCCAGTGCAAGCAGCCAGTGCTCGTACTCACTGTTCGATGTTGGTTTAATAAAGACCGCAGCGTTCCCTTGATGCAGACATACTTTGGGTGCACGGCCACTGACTTCAGAGGACTTGAACTTGCTTGCAGCAGCCAGACATGCAGCTCTTCAACCAGCGCACAGAAGCAACAGCGAGGAGGAGTGAGGCTGCGCAGCGAGTGGGGATGGATTTGGAAGGGATGGAAGCAAAAATGTGTCTGATGCAAAATGCTTTTTGTCCTCCCTTTACATACAGCACCGTTTAAAAACAGAGCTGGTTTCTATTTTTATTAATAATAGTATTAACATGGCTCCTGTACAATCTAATCTTGATCAAAGCCTTGTTTGGATATTAAGTCCTGTGGTCCCTGGGATCAGCAGCACAACTCCCATCGTCAGCCAGGACTTCAGCCTCTCTCTAACCAGCCGCAGCAAAAGCTTTGTGTCAGCTGCAGAAAGGACCCACGTGGATTTGATTAGGGTAAATCTGCACACCCGGGCTGCTATGCCCTCCACATGAAAAAGGACCTCATGTTGGTGGCTTAAAAAAGGCAAATGTATCTTGGTCATTTCATGCTTTTCCCTACCTACAGTGAACTCACACGTTTGGATTATTTATAATAATTAAAGAATCACAGGGCGCCTTAACAAAATACTTGGATCTTCTGGCAAAGCTGCTTGCATGAGCCCTCCCTAAACCTTACTCAACCAAACCCAATGAAGACAGAACAAAGAATCACAGAACAGTTTAGGTGGGAAGGACCTTAAAGATCACCTCGTGCCACCCCCGGCCACGGGCAGGGCCCCCTCCCCCCAGCCCAGGCTGCTCCCAGCCCCATCCCACCTGGCCCTGAGCCCTGCCAGGGATGGGGCACCCACAGCCGCTCTGGGCAGCCTGTGCCCGTGTCACCACCCCCACAGCACAAATTCCTTCCGAAGAGCTGGGGTAAATCTCCCCTCTCAGCTGGAAGCCATTCCCCTTGTCCTGTGGCTACAGGCCCTCATAAAACGTCCCCCTCCAGCTTCCCTGCCGGCCCCTCCAGGCCCTGGGAGCTGCTCCAAGGTCTCCCCGGAGCGTCTCTTCTGCAGGCGGAACAGCCCCGACTGCCCCAGCCCCGCTGCACACCAGAGGGGCTCCAGCCCCCCGAGCATCTCCGTGGCCTCCTCCAGACCCGCTCCCACAGCTCCGTGTCCTCCTTATGCTGGGCCCAGAGCGGACGCAGCGCTGCCGGGGGTCAGAGGGGGGGAATCCCCCTCCGGCCCTGCCGGCCACGCTGCTGGGGATGCAGCTCAGGGCACCGATGGCTCCCCAGGCTCTGGGCACACGCTGCGGGGCCGCGCTGAGCCCCTCGTCCACCAACACCCCACAGTCCTTCTCCTCAGGGCTGCTCCCAGTCCACCTCTGCCCAGCCCGTGCTTGTGCTTGGCATTGCCCTGAGCCAGGTGCAGGACCTTGCACTTGGCCTTGTTGAGCTTCATGAGGTTCACACAGTCCCATGTCCCCAGCCTGCCCAGGTCCCTCTGGATGGCATCCCTTCCCTCCAGCACGCTGACCGCTCCGCTCAGCCCCGGTGTCATTGGCAAGCCTGCTGAGGGTGCACTCAATCCTACTGTCCATGTCTCCGACAAAGATGATGAACAGCACCAGTCCCCATAACGACTCCTGAGGAACACCACTCGTCACTGGTCTCCACATATTATTATTAACATATTTACTAGTGACCCAACCCACTGGAACAAGAGCACCTTTGGTCTCAGCTCCATTAGGAGATCTGAAATTATGTTAATGTCCAGGAGAGCAGCAGTAACCCTCCCCAGCACAGCCACATCCACCTCTGCCTACTGCCAACCAGGCAGCCATTGTGTGCACGTATCCCACTGCTGTGGTAGGGAAGTGTCCTTCATGGCTGCCCAGAAAGCATGTGGCTTCACATTAAGTCCTCTTGTAACTCACGTTGCAAATCGTTCTTTTGATCCACAGGACTGAACTTCCAGAGCAGAGATCAAAGCGGTTTTGAAATCCTACCTCTGCTGCTTGCAGACACCATTAGCTGCTTACAGCTGGCACCCCATTCCCCAGGAGCACGCTTCAGTGCTCCCCACTCCCGAAAGCCCAGCCATAAAGCATCTCCTTCATTTCGTTCCACTTACCTTGGGGTCCAGTCACAGCACGGACACCACTTCAAAGAGCATCACAACTCATGATTTTTCAGGAAGCAAATGCCAGCTGGCATTTGTGCTCGTTACATCACACCTCTTCAAGTGCAACCCAACGGCGGCGAGACCCAAGTGGAGCATTGGCTTTGCACCGTCCCCGCGTGACAGCGTTACCTGGCTGCCGCGTTGCAGAAGAGGTGGCACAAGCTGCTCTACCAGGATGCCCTTTCGATCATCCTTCCCAGAAGGGACAGCTGGGGTCTCCACCCTGGCACGTGTCCGGCCACTGCCCTCAACGGTGGTCGAAGATTAAGCTACACACACAAAATCGCTGCAAATCAATCGCACGTACGGCTGTGCTTGACGGGTCGAAGCAGGCACTTTGTGCAGAAGCTAAATCGCACGGACGCACAACCGCTTTGGTGTTTAGCCCTTTGTCTGTGCTTATGAAAAGCCTGAAATATCCCAGATTCCTGACTTTTCCCCTGCAGCTGTATGTAGTATGTAGTCCAAGAAACATCTTGGGGAGCAGAGGGGTGGGGAGCAGAGCCGCAGCCCCTCGGCCCCTGCAGTGCCAGCTGGCTGGGTGCATGGCTGTGAGCACCCCAGGGCTGCAGTCCCTGCTCCTACACGCACCTTACAACAAGCTCTGGGTCTGTAACTACTTTGATTTCCAACTGTTTATATTAACGTGAACAGGAAACTGTGCCACCCCTATGGCCAGCTCCCACAGCCAGGATGCACAACAACAGCATCCAGCACTGGGACCACGAGAGGTTGTGGAGCCTCTGTTCTTGGTCCTTGACTGGGCAAGTTCCTGGGAAAGGTGATCCGACTTGGAAGCCTGGCCAGCTTTGTGCTGGAAGTGGCCTACAGCCCTTTGAAATTCCTTTCCAGACTGGATTATTCTACGGTTCCTGTGCTGAGATGCTTAAGACAGATGTTTGGAGGTCACAGCGAGGGTGCCACTGGGCTAGGGTAGAGAAAGTGAGAAATACTGTCTTGGTTCTTCCACTGAGCATCCTGACAAGTTATTTCTGTGCTATCTGTTTCGTTCTCTCCTTTTACAACTCATGTAGTCTAACTGAGATACAATCACTTGAGCAGAGAAGCTGTCACAACACTTGCAGACAGTTCCTAGTGCAACGGCAGCCTAACCTCAGCTGCGCTCATTCAAGGTACTGGAAAATAAGAAATTATTTTGTACAGCAGGATTTTAGGGGTATTTTGAACTTAAATGACTACTATGGTGTTTTTCAGATGTTTCTAATCTCCAAGTCTTGTGAAATTTTCCAGTTGAGAAGATCCCTTCAGAAACTTCTCCAAGTTAGATTACTGTGCATCATATACAAACTTTTTTTCCTGACTCTCTTCACAGAGATTGGTCAGACACTGTCCACCTGTACCAGACTGTAAACCTGGTCTGAGACATCTTCCAAGTTCCTTGGAGCACGGAGGAGATGGGACCATCCACTGTGTGATTCTGCCAGACTAGACAGCTAAACACAGGTGAGGTGGATCAGGGTATATATTCCTTTTTGTCCACGTAGCAAACAGCACACACACAGACCTCAACTGTGGCTGAGGTCTACAAGAACCACAGGTTGGTGGGCAAGGAAGCCATGGTTAAGAGTCTTTTAAACGTCAGTTTCTACGTCAACTGATCAAAGATCATCAACAAAGTTGTAACAGAGAAGTTCATCGGGAGAAAAGAGATGGGCAACACAGGCATATTGCCAGTTGTCAAAGGATAAACTTTCAGGAATTCTGAGGTTCAATAAAAGCACTATTTTTCTGAACTGCCGAATCTCTCAAGTGAATTAAACTGTGCTGGAAGATGGTGAGAAAAGTTATTTCCCCAAATGCTCCACAGCTTAGCCACAGGAGCTTCATGTGAAGTCTGTGGATCAAGGCAAATCAAAACACCTTTGAACGGGTCACAGACTCAGTTCATTTATTTATTTACAAAGTTTAGGAACTAATATTATTTATTTTGGATGAAATGTGCAGAATGGAGATACTGGTAAGAACATGCAGCAAGACTTTCATGTGTTTATTTGACAGGCTGGTGGTTATTCACTTGATACTACTGTGATTACCACACTTCTGTGTTTTCCCTTGTCCTGTTACGTATAAAAATCTCACTGAGTATTTAACAGGTCTTAAGAATTACAGTTCTAAGTCTCCAAATGTACAGTCATTAAGATCATCTAAAATCCACCTGCCTCTAGTTTCACATTACATGCCTTTTTAAAATCACTAATTAATCTACTCCTAAAAAAACCAAAAAGAAAACCTCTGTAGAATAATGACGCCCTCAATTCCTGCAAAAGGTGCCGCAAGCCTAGTTAGTGGCACTGCATCTCACTCAGCACAGGCCGATTTTGAGATTGCATTTTAATAACAGGAGCACAGTCCTTACCCGTTTTTCCCTGACTCTTCTTGTCCTTGATTTGCCAACTAGAAATAACTGTGGTGGAAGTGATACAGTCCCACAATGCTGGTTTCAGACAGACTGTCACCCAAATGGCTATTAGAGAGCCATAAAAAGAGCTCATAAGGATTTTTTTTTTCCCAATGAAGCATGTTGATAAAAACAATTAATGTTTTCATTTATTTATATGTATACATACTTATGAACACATATACTCAGATATTTTGTTCTAACACGAAGAAACCAATTAACATTCCCTGTAACTGAGAGCCTCAAAAAGCACAAAGAAGTATGAAAGTGGTGATTATATTCTAATCAGACATTTCCAGGGAGAATATTTCTACTTTTTCAACCGACGCCTGGAACAGCATACAAAACAGACTCTCGCTGTAGAAACTGTCTTTAAGTCAAAATTGCTGCTTTCCAAGCCTGCCAAAATTGGGCTGCACTTCAGGCTACCCCATGGGGTGGCATCCACCTCCCACGTGCATTCCAACCCATTCCCTCGCAGTCCATGCCACCATCTCAGAGAATCATTGAATTATTTAGGTTGGAAAAGACTTTAAGATCATCGAGTCCAACCACTAACCCAACACTGCCAAGCGTTACGAATGCCCAGAGCAGCGGGCATTCAACCAGCCAGTGCTGGAGATGCTGCAGGCAGCACAGGGGAGTATCGCACACGTCTGATGAGACAGACAGAGAGCAGCCACTGGGGCCACGCAGTCTGACTGATGTTTTTCTCCCTTTTTCCTTTTGATCAACTCCAGGCAGCCTTATCAACTGGAGTGTCCCATGACTGCAGGCTCCCATGGCCACAGAGGTGCAAGGTCCAGCAGCGCCTCTCCAATGGGAAAATCCCACCTTCTGCTCCACACTCCGCAGGGACACACGCCTTACCTACGCTGTGCAAACAATACAACAACAAGCTGGCTTTGTACACACACTACAGCTGGCCTCTCCGATGGCAACCATGTGCTGGTACCCATGGATAAGAATGAAGAACAGGGCAAGCACGTGGTGACAACCTGCCCCCAGCTCCTTCCCAGCTTCAGGCAATCTGTGACTTAAAGACTCCTTGAGCAAGAGGTGGAAACTTTGTATTCAACAACCCTCTGCAGATTTAATTCCATTTTTTTTTCCAGGAGCAGACATGGGGAGAGCACCTCACTTTTTCTAAATGTCTGCAAAAGCTAGGCCAGGGCTCTTGCATGTCACGACCATGGTATGTCTTAAACATCACGACCTGTGCTTTTATATCCCATCTCTCTCCAACTAATTTGCTTCAGGCCATTGCGAGAAGAGGGCTCTGATCGCATTTAATCCAGTGGGGCTCTATGGGATTCAAAGTGACACCAATACATAGAGTTATTGTCTTCCTCAGCTGAGTGAGGCTGTTTATACTGAGTCTGAGCTGGCACCAACAAAGAAGGGATAGTTCTTTGTGAAAAACAGAGCTGTTATTCTTTGACTGGAGCGGGACACGCCATCTCATGGAGAAGGGCTGGTCTCCCTAAAAACGTTCCCTCTTCTTTCTCTGGTGTCTAAGAGAAGCAGCAAAGCTCTGGGTTGCTGAGTACTGGCTGACTGTGGGGGCTTTGCTCCCCAGAACCTTTGTTAGTGAGGCCAGAGCAGCTCTGCTTAAACTGCCTGGACAGATGACCATTTTATCATTTGATTACACATCTACACTATGGACTCAAGTATCCTGTGGGAAAGCCGTTTCTTCCATCCCTTCTCCTTCCAGCAGCTCCAAGATTGGGGAGGGCTAACTGGAGCAGGCAGGGAAGGAAGCCAGGCTACTTAGGAGGCTAAATGCCCTCCCATCCCTCAATTACAGCCAGAGAGCAAAGAGTCCAGGGAAGAGCATGCATTTCTTCCACAAAAGGAGCTCTCTTACCAGAGGGCTGGCTGACGCAGCCGGCTTTCACTCCCTGCTACAACAGCTCCTCCACATCAGCTGGCTCCGGAGAGCAGCTGAGAAGATGTGGGCAGTGTGGTTTCATGGGAAGAAGATGAAAAGTGAGAGTTTCCAGGTGAAGGATGTATAGAACATGGAAGAACAGGAGCCCATGTGGTGTGGGTGCAGCTGGGATACTGCACCATCACGGGGCGGTCCTGTCGTGTTTGGCTGTGCTCTACATCTACAGAGAAGCAATTCAGCAGAAGAGGACTTCCCAGACTGAGCTGCATGCCATAGGACTTCGGTGGCACCAACACCCAGAGGCAACAAGTGCTTTGGACCAAGACAGAAATCCAGCAAAAGCACTGCTGCTTCTCAAGTACTCATGGCAGCTCTCAGCAAGGGGACAATCAGGTAGGCTTCCGCAATCAGAAATTAACAGCCTGTATTAATCATCCTGCCTTATAGGGGCAAAATAGTTTTGCCATCAGATATTATGTCCTCAAAAATCAGCAAGTTTCAAGTTCTTCACGATGCCATCCACCTATCTGGCCAAGTTCCTGGTACACATCTGCTCTAGATATATATCCGGTTGAGGCCAGGGCACCACAGCTTCTGAGATGGCCCCGGTCCATAGGGGAGACATTCCTGTTCCCTCTCTCAGCTGGCCTAATATCTTGAAAGTCACCTGTTACAACACGCTGGCACACCAGGGACGGGAGGGACAATGGGACCTGTTGCGTAGGGTATTCTGGTGGCTCATGGAATTTGCAAGGCACGGATGAAGGACAGGAGCAAGTCCCAGAAGAGCTTGTAGACATCTAGGTGGGAGGGGTGGGTGCTCTTATATCAGCACTCACCAACATATTCCAAAGGCTGCATCTGGAGAAAAAATCTGTGGAAAAAGCAACCCCTGTCATTTAACAGGAGTGCAGAAGGATGAAAGACATCACCCATTAACAGTAAACAATTAACGAGGCCAGACTGTTCTCAGTTATTTTGGTCTGAGAAACTGAAAAGGATGGGTGCTCCTGATGTAGCTGTAAGTGAGCTAATTTATTCTGCCACATTTTCCGCCACGTATATGATGTATTTCCCAAGCTATTTATCTAAATGAAGTATCATGTACTTATAAACAAGTAAGTGTATGGTGGTTACCCAGCCACATTCCAAATTCTGCCTTGTCTAAAGAAGAGATTCATCTTGCTTCAGAGCAACCTTCAAGCTTTACTTCTGCCTCTTCCAAGCACTCACAGTCACTCACACATCTTGAGCAGGCTTTCATTAAATTGAGATTAAAAGGCCTTTCTCCACAGACAAAATCGTAAAATGGAAAATGTCTCATTTCAGCTTTTGCCTCCTAATACGAGGCTTGCCATTCAAGGGCGCACCAGAACTAATAACTTTTCTGCTGAAGCAGCTACTTCTATTTTATTCCTTTCAAATGCATGACAGAGGCTACAAAACCCAGAGCAGCAGCACAGGACACGTTCTCAGGGACAGATCTGCAGCACGCATGCACCATGTTTTGCTCTGGGAGACTCCACTGCACCACAAACACAAAGGACACGGATGCGAAGCGCCCCGCTCTGCTCTCACACATTTACCTTACAGCGATTTGCTGTGAACTCAGCATATAAAGTTCTGGCCATGTCTGAAAATGGACATGAGTCAAAATAATCTAAAAACTTTTTCTTTAAAAATTCAGAATATGATGATTTCAATGAAACTCCACCAAAAAGGAAATGCAGCGTTTCAAGATAATGGACCAAGCCTCATTCAGAGCTCATCAGAATGGAGATCATCTATATTTTCGGTTTTGCATCAAGTTCAAAATTCATAATAAATTATAATAAAAATAAAAGCTGTGAATGAAGCAAAATTTCAGATTTACTGAAATGAAACATTTTCATCAATTAAAGCATTTTTTTAACCTCAGTTTTGGAAACTTTTCAGGTTTTTCTGAAATGCATTTCAACACCCAAATAGAAACAGTGAGTTTTGGAAACCAGAATGTATAAAGTGAACAACACAGAAGAAAAGAGACAATGAGCAGAACTGCATCTTCAGGTCATGATGCCATTATGACTCATTCATTTAGATTCCAACATCAATTGCTATTAGTGCCTAATTCATCAGCATTCCCAGGTTTGGTACAAGTTTAAAATGACAAATATAGCAATTGTCTGTAAACACACAAAACCACAAGAGATGGAAACAAAGCATAAAATCAGAAGATCCCACATTGACTCTTCCCAGACAGCTGTCACTAAATTCTTCTGAACTGCCTGCTGGATAAAATACCCGTCGCTGCAGCCAGGGAGGCTGAGCAGAGGTGGCCCTTCATGCATCCCTCTGCTCTAGCAAGGTCACGCAGGAGAAGGGCTGCTCCAACACTGTTCATAGTTCTGCAAGTCATACCGGCGTGTTAAGATATTTCACTTTACCTGTAGGTCACCGGGCACCCTTAAAGTCACTGCAGACCTTTAAGCAATGAAAAGCCTTCAACCAAATTCCATCTAAAATGAAGCCTGGGCCACGTTCTGGCTCTTCAAATTACACTTGTAAAGCATGAGCCAAGTCCCTAAAGGAAAATGGAAACACTTCCATCCACTTCAATAGGCTTTAAATCAGCCTCAAGTGTGGTCCCACATGCCAAACTCGGCAGCGGTTTGCTTGGGAGGTGCCAATACCATTCATTACCTACCAGGGCTGAGATTTCAATCAGAATATGCTGGTAAAACTTTTTTTTTTTTTTTTTTTTTAATTAAAAAGATGCATTCAGGTGCAAAAGGATCTGCTCCTCCGAGGCTCTGGGTCTGAAAAGTACCTCTCAGCTCTGCTTCATTAGTTTAACTAGAAGCTGCTCATTGATCTTTCCTGTAAATGAGGAAGCTCTAGCACACCATTAAGCACAGTTATGCACATCGTGCTGGAGGCAGAGAAAAAGCCTGCCTGGATGCTCGCGTCTTCCTTATTGCCATGGATAGCCCAGCAAGGAAAGGCTGGGGATCTCCTCCTCCAGTCTCCTTGGCATTTCTGTGTATTTTTTACTTTCTGTTTGAGGGTCGAGAGCAAGACTTTCCTTCTACCATCACACGGTTCCCCTGTATTTTTGAGTAAGTTGCTTCCTGCTGCAAGCACCGCGACAGAGCAGCTGCACATCTATTTTCACCACTACCTGACCCGGCTCAGAGGCGACAAGGCTGCTGCCTAAGCCTTCAGCGCTGCCGGGGAAGAAAGGATGGGGCTTGGTGTCATCAAAGCTGCCCCTCACCAGAGAAGCACGTTACAGGTACACACACACAATGATAACGTGTGTATCAGTGTACCAGTGATAACAGGGCTTTGTATATGCTCACAAAGCATATAATAACTTACCTTGTTCTCATTTGCTATATTCTGTCTGTCATGGTTTGGGTGCTTTTAAATGTCTTCAGAGCTATTTAGAATTATTCATCCTTCTGCAGCATGAAATGAGAATCTGAACTCAAACTTCTGGTACAGAGCTTGTCACTGACTATTTTCATCTTGGTATAATTACTTTTGAGATAGATGCCTTCACTAGAGAGATGACTCAGCTTTCCCAGAGACCAACGCACTCTCGAGTTCTCCAACACCCTCTTGCTGCAAGAAAACCCTGCTGAAAGTGTTTGGGGTGATTTTCTGCCTAAACCCCAGCCTTGTCCTGGGCTCTGCGCTGGCCAGGAGTCCAAGGCCAGCCCTGCTTCAGCAAGAGAGAGACAGGCACCGAGGTCCCCAGCAGAAATCCCGTCGAGGAGCCACAGCCCAGGCTGGGTGGGCTTGTCAGGTACCAGGAGCTCCCACTTCCCTGAAAAATACTGCAGTTTGGAAATTCCTTTTCCTTCTCACCAGTCCCAGATAAAGTCACCAGAGCAGATTTATCAGCAGATGCACTGATTTACTGGGAGCACTGGGAGAACACGCACACAACGTTTAATTATGAACGCTCCTCACCAAACCCATACAACCACATCAGCAACTGACACCTCCCTCAGTGACGTCAGTGGCAAGCCAGTCTAACACCAGCTGCTTTTTATTTCTCTTAAGCTCCACACATGTAGGAGAGAGACAGGATTTCACTTCATCTGAGTTAAGGTCACATATTACCAGGTCACACACGTGCTGCCCAAAGCGCAGCCAAAGCCTTGATGCTGCCAATGGCATCTTGTGATGATGGCAGAGGGACTTGGTTTTAGTCCCAGATCTGTAAAATCTCTTAAAATGAACTAATAGCAGCTGTTAAGTAAATGCATGGTTTAAAGGTAGCAATTAATTTATGTGTTGTCAGAGGTCGAACCCCACACTATCTGCAGATCAACAATTAAGCAGTATTTAACTCCTTCTAAAAGGCAGCAACAATTACTTAGGACAATGGTATTGTAGTTGCTGTTTTTCTTGAAAGGGCTTTGCTTTGACCAAAACCTATTGTATTTCACTTTCACACTGGTACTGTTTCCCTTTTTGCATTTACTAAATGAAAAGCAAATCCCACAACTTTTACACACCAAAAAAGGAAAAGAAAGCTGAAAACCATTCTTTTTCTGCTTTTCCCTTCCTGCTCTGGAAAGAAAGTACTGGAAAGCTTTTGACAAGTCAAATACTTTCATAGCCAGTTCACAGCATTATTTTTTTTTTAGTTGGCATCAGCAAGAATAACACTGTTCATCTTCCCAAGCTGGAAGATCAGTGGAGATCTGGCAGCAGTTGGGAGGGGATGGCTGAAGCCGACACCATTGCCTGCCCGAGCTAGCACAGGGCTCACGGACACATGATCTCCACATATGAGCTGTAAAGTGCCGCAGCTACAAAGCAAAGGCACAACCCACTCAGTCACAACAGTGGCAAGGGTCAGGACTGCCGTGACGGCTTTCATCTATCTAGTGCTGGATTTGACTTAACAACCTAAACCAGAGACCTTAACCCTGCAGTCATGGCTGTGCAAAGTCTGAAGCGGTCGTCGAGCCAACCAGCCGACTTGCACATGGTTTCCCACTGGTGGCAGGTCCTTCTTGAAATTCAAGGCCAGTCTACGCTGTTCTTATTCAGCTCCAGTCTTCCATCCTACATTTGATTTTCAATTAAAGTAAAGCAGGAAAAAAAGATTTTAGCAGGGAGCATCTCCTCCTCCTCCCAGGCTTTTAACAGGAAGATCTCTAACCCAAGCTCATCACCTACATTTTTCCTGAACCCGTGTAGAAAGAGAGGCACCTCCACAAAGAGCCTGATCCACGAACATCAGGGTGCGATGCATCACCCCTCAGCAGGCACTTCTCTCCCTCTGATCTGCAGATGTGGGGCCAGACACAGAAAAACATTTCAAGATAGGTGAGATGGATCTTACACAGCTCATCCACACATGGAATTATTTAGAAAGAGCTTTGGCTGGAGCTGGCATCTCCATGCTCTTGGCTCTCTACACACCAGTGCACTTCCACGTGTCTGGTTGGAGCAGTGTATTTTAAGCCTAAGGCAACACCCATCAAAATCAGTAAAACATTCCTATGAACCTCAACAGACATTGAATAAGGACTAAAATATTTAGTCACCGGAAAGAAGCTCAAGCTGTTATTTGGTCCTTAGTAAGCAGACACAGGAGATTATCTTAAAAAAAAAATATCCAAAGGCCTTCACCTTTGCAGGGTGGACATAGGCACAGCCCGTCCCGTGCAGGACATGGCACACGCCGCACTGCCCTGGGATGCACACAGCAGCACACGGCAGCACATGGCAGCACACGCAACAGCAGCACCTCGCCAGGGTCCCCACCTAGCCCGTGCCTCATCTCCTCTTTGTGAACTGCTTCCACACGCAGCGATTTCTTGGGCTAAGCTTTAAGCCAGGCTCATCTCGCTTTGCCATCAGCTGCTCACAAGAAAGGCACCTGGTCCCTGCTGGTCACTCAGCCATCGGTGGGGAGGCACAGGCGCTGCCCCAGGGTGAGCTGCACCCGCAGGAGTACCCAGCTCCCCTCCAGCACTGGTCAGGCTAATTAGAACTAAATATCTAATTTCTACCCGACTCTCTTTCAGTGCAACAAATCCCACTTGCAGTGTCGCTGTGCCATGGAGGAGATTTCCTCGTGCCGTAAGACCGAGGAATTGAGCTGCAAATGCTGTTCGGCACACGCAGCCGAGGGCTGTTCCACACGTGTTGTTACACCTACAGTAACTACAGGAACGAACCCAAACACCACACAAATACAGTCACGATGCAATTCACACCGTCATGGCCACTGCTGGCCAAACAATTACAGGTTCCTGAGCTCATCCACGTATTACAATAAAATCACATCCATAAACCAGCAGGAAACATGCAGGCTAATGCTGGGAGAAAATGTCTTTGAAAACTGAAGTGGTGACTCACTCGAGGATCGCAAAAACTGGTAGGAACTGGGATAATCACAGGATTAAAAAACAGAATAATGAACCCCAAGTCTTAAAGGAAGAACTGTTAAACCATGAGTCACGTTCCCCTTTGGCACCACCCCACCGGATCCCCCTTGCTGGGGTTTGCAGTGGAGAAGGGCAAATTCTGGGACAGCCTGGGCACTTACTGAGACCCTCCTGGGACAAGAGCCCACCAGACCAAAGGAGGAATTGAAAATCTGGAGCTGGGCAGATTGTGTCTGGCAGTCTCTGCTTGGCCTCATGTGATTTCACTCTGACTCTTAATTCTACTGGCTTTAAACCATAGTAAAAAGGCATATCCAAAATGAGAGGCACATTCTTAGAGGGTTTTTCTGCTGCCATCTGCAAATCATTATTTCTCCTTCGTAAAAATAATGAAGTGCAAATGGTTGCAAGAAAGGGAAGAAATTCCTCAGCTCCTTCCAGCAGGAATTTTTAGCGGCAGCTGAAAACGAGGAGAAAAGACCTGTGCGCAGCAAGTGTCCACTCATCCTTTCGATAGGTACCTCCAGAGCATGCGGCAGAGGAGGGCGAGGGCTCCCTGCCCCTTGCTGCCAAAGCTGTCTGACAGCACAGCCCACCCGGCACGGTCCCAAAGCACTGGCTGCCGACACACAGCTCTGCTCACACCCCGGGGCCAGCCAGAAAGGCTCCAGGTCTAAAGTCAACTTCCAAAATTAATATATAGCATTGCAAAAGGCAGCGTGGGGCAAAAGCACACCTCTGCCAGGACCCCCTGTTCCCCCCCGGCAAGGCGTCGGGTGCACAAAGAGGGACTCCACGGATCAAAAGAGCCACCAAGAAATCACCCCTGAGGATGTCTGACCCACACCCACACACGGCGCTTGGGGCTGGCATGACAGTTTGTGTCTTTGGCTTCATTTTATCCTGGGAATGAGAGGGAGAAGCTTGGCCCAAAGAAAGAAGCTGTTCCGCAGCTATCTCACATGATCTTTTAGACATTTTTTTTTTCCCCTTCCAATGTGAGTCATGAGACTGGAACGAGTGAGATTGTAAGATAATTTAAACAAGTTATCAGCTCCCCATCACTGGAAACATAAAACCCCTTTTTCTCTCCAATGGCAATTAACAAGGAGCAAAAGCAGATAAAACTAGAGACAGCTGTTTGCCATCTCCGCTTAATCTTCAGATAACTATTTTCTTAAACCTCCTCAGACTAGCTTTTCCGTGTCTGCAGCACAGTGGTCCCTGCAGATGAGGCTGTCTCAAGAAGAAGGATAAGGACATAAAGGGAAAAAAGAAGATAAAGAGATGGGGGAAATGCTTGGCATGCTAAAAAGGGCGAAAACCTACAAAGCTATCGCTCAGAAGCAACACAGGAACAGAGATGAAAGAGAAGAGATTAACTTCTGTGGTGCAATTTCATGAAGGCACTGTACACAGCCTGAGTTAATAGGGCTTCTTGCTGAAAATCACACAGGACGGAATTAGCAGCAACTAAAGCAAATGGGAGGATTTGAAGATTAAATCTCAGTGCTACGTAAATGCTTGTTTGCCAGCGCACTGCCACGCTGTCCTGAAGCCTTCATTGTCACAACTCAGTTCAGCTCAGCTGGCCAGCGTTGTCTGTCCGTCCGTCTTTCCCAAGGAACCTGGAAAGTTGCTGCTGAGCAGGGACGTATCACAGATGAGATGCAGCTGAGGCGAGGACTGTGCCAGCTTCCCCGTACAATTCCATGTGCTTGCCCCCAGAAAGCCCAGCACTGGGAAAAAAAACCCCAAACCCACACCTGTCTCATGGCAATACAAAATGCCCCTAGCTAGCTGGAGTAGTGCCCAGCATCACAACTGCCTGAGCCCAGCACCCCACTGTTCTCTTCCCTACGTTGTACCTCACCAGTCTGTCCATGGGGATGGTACAGGAGACAGTGACAAAAGCTGTGCTAATGTCAAGCTACACATCTACTGCTACCCACACATCCTCCAGGCCAGCCACCTCACCGCAGAAGGCTACCAGGTTGGTCATGCACGATTCCCCCTTTGTAAATCCATGTGGACTATTCCTAACTGCCGTTGTATCCTTCAGATACTTGGAAACAGCTTCTAGGATCAGTTGCTCCACCATGTTCCCAGGGATGGAGTTAGGGCTCTCTGGCCTGGAATCCCCTGGATCCTCTTTCTTGCTCTTCTTGAAGACAGGAGCAACATTTGCTCTCCTCCAGCCCTCAGGCACCTTTCCCAGTTGCCATGGGCTTTCAAAGCTGATTGTTCAAGTGGCCTCATAACGGAACTGGTCAGCTCTCTCAGCACTTACGGGTGCATCCCTCATGCCCCATGGACTTGGGTATGTCCAGTTTGTGTATGTTCCCTAACAGGACCCTCCTCCACTGGGGGTAAGTCCTCCTGGCTACAGACTTCTGGTCTCAGGGACCTGGGGTTCTTCAGGGCCAGTCCAACCAAGATGAAGGTAGCACTGAAGACCCTGACCCTTTCCCATTACCCTGCCCCACCCAGCAGCAGACCCACCTTTTCCCTGGTCTCCTTCCACTTGTAGACAGACCCACAGAAGCTTTTGTGGTGCCTCCACACCTTTCACCAGACTCAACTCCAGGTAGGCTTTGGCTTTCCCAGTCCCATCCCTACACACTTGGAGAGTGTCTGGGTTTTCCCAGGTGACCTGACTCTTGCTTTCACCCATGGCACATTTTTTAATATTTGAGGTTTGTCAGGAGCTCCTTGTTCATCCATACAGGCCTCCTGTCACCCTTGCTTGGCTTCCTGCATGTTGCAGTGAACCATGGGCAGATGAACCTTGAAAATCAACCCACCCAATTCCAATTCTCTTAATTCTTGTGGTTTTTTTTTAAAGTAAGGTCAATAGAAAGTAACTCAGAATATGTTCCAGTCTTCTTGGATCTCCCCTCTGACCTGAGAAGTCTCAGCAAGCTCTACCAAAGCTACAATCAGACACCACACTGATAAAATATTATAGATAAGACATCACAGAGGGATGATTTTGGCTTTGTTTTTCTTGCGAATAAATGTGCTAGAAGCAATTTTCCTCTCTTTTATCCAAACCTGAAACGTATTATTGAGCTCTCTAGATTCCATTAAAGCATCAAAGCCATGTTCCACACCACGGTTCTTTAAAAAATAATCAGTGTGCTCAAAAAAAACCAGTCCAAACTCCAAAGCCTGCTTTTGGTTTGAACTGTCAAAACATTTTCCATACGCAGTACAGGTACACACTTACAACTGCCAGTCATTCCAGATGTCTTCCCTGGTAAGGAGAATTTTGCTTTCTTACTTGCTAACTTTTATTATCCATTTTGTGGACACACTTCATCCTAATTGTGTACTAAAGGCAAGTAAACAAGATGTGATTTCCAGTAGGACACCATGCAACACTTGTGAGACTACACAGCACACACAGCAACCAGGATTGCTGCTTTGACCGAAGCAACCAAAAGAGTTTGGATAATAAACATGCCATTAGGGCTACAGTTTCTGAGCAGTGCTCCGGGTATTAGGGCAGCTTTAAAATATTTGCCAGTATCCTTCTGAGCCAAAACCCTGCTCTAATTAGCTTTAGTAGTTACCGAGAGCCCTCCAGTAAGCAGGGGGCTGTAGTGCTGTGGCTTTTCCCTCCGTCCCAGCTATCAGCATCAGATTCTCTGCTCTGTTTCCACCTTTCCCTTCTCTGTGGCTGGTCCCACACGGGGCTCACCCCTGCCATTTCACCCCCAGACACCATCAGATGAACCATAAGGGTTGGGGTTTTTTTTTGATAAATCAGTCAAACCCTTGCGAACTGCTGGCAATTTCACATCCTCCAAGGGTTTCTTCTGCCTTTCAGATGAGTGCTTTGACTAAGACCACTTGTGACCAATTCCATCCCCATGGCGGCTTGTATATGAGAAAAACGTGTTGAATCATGGCATCTCAGCCCCTTCAAGGTCCACCTGAAGCCAGGCAGCCCCAGGTCGGCTCCCTTTGACAAAGCAGCAGTATTATTAAAGCTGCCTGAGAGATGAGCTGCTCCCATCGGCGGCAGCTGCTCACCGAGGCTGGCAGTGTGGCTGGCATCAGGACTTTTGGCGCTCAGAGCTGGCAGCTTCCAGGCCAGAAGGTACCATGTCACCTTGAAAAGAAGCATTTCCTCTTGCTCTCCAAGGTACTCCAGGTTAGTTAAAAGTTATTTGTTTTCTGAAACGCGGTGACAGTGTAACACCGAGAACCCCCACGCTGCCAGCAGGCACGCTCCCTAGATTTGCTGCCAGTGTCAAGGGGACAGCAGGATTCACAACGGTCGGCTGCCCAAAACAAAACACTGCATTGTGCTCTTTAAACAAATGCCCTGTATCCAATTCCCTTATGCCTCTTTTACAAATTGAGCTGCTTAATTAGTCCATGATGAGTTATTGCATATATTAATAGGAAGCCCATGAATAAGCACCGTGCTGCTGCCTAGCTCAGCACACGGGCTCTCAGAGCTGGCGTGCACATTGACTTGAGCACGTGGACCCTGAAAATGAAAGTCAGCGAGAAAATCCCATCTTCATGGGCTTGGTTTTTTTATCTTGCTTCTCACCACGTAAAGGCTTCCCAGCCCCTGACAGCCTCTTGGCAACAGCAGCTTGAACAGCAGCTCAAGCTTATTTTGTCTTATTTCCTTTAATATTAGTCTGATAATGGTATGAATATTCAAAAGTAGATCATAAGCAGGCCAAAATACCCCTACACACAACAGCGTCAGTGAGCTACCATCGCTGCACAGCCACTGCCGTGATGGCCCACGATGGCTTTTGATACAGTACTGGCTACAGCTGAGCCCTTCCAAAAATCCTCATTCTCCACCTACCTGAAAGCTCAGCCTCATGAAAACGTATCCAAGGTCCTCCCGACATATGTGCTGCTCACTTCTCTTATAAAGACACTCTGATATATTATGGAGCCAGCACGCTCAGCCCTGTGAAGCGGACAGCCCAGGCAGTACCACCGACAGGGCTGCGACAGGGTATGTGCGTGGCACCGGTCACCCCCGAGGTCTCACCAACGTGCTCTCGATGGCCCTTTACTGTTGCAGGTGCCACTGTATCTGTAATGCTCTAACAACCGCACAGTGTTACAATAACCTTGCAGAGCATCGTCTGATAGTGCCGCGGGAAGCTGGGCAGTCCCAGGTAACATGGGCTTTTTGCTCTTTGAATTAGCGGCAACTAATTGGAAGCTGGATTTGCTTAACGCTGTGTCCAAATACATTCTCTGCTGCTCACATGCTGCATAAAAAGGCACCAAAACATGTTTCTTACTCCCATTTTAAAGATGGGGAACCAAAGTCGCAATAGTTGCATCACTCAGCGTTACAGGAGGGGTCTGAAACAGCCAGACACTGAACCAAAACTCACGGGGTGGTTTTGTGCAAAGAACTGACCTTTCCCATGCACTGCAAATAGGTGAAATCTTACATTCACTACATAAAATAAGCAAGGATGAGAGGAATTAAGGGGAAAAAAGAAAAAGTCTTATTTATTGCCCCACTCTGTGCTGCAGGAGAGCATGTGCCTGCTCACACCCACGAGACTGTAAAGAACCACAGCCAGCCAGCCACATTCCCTACAAAAGGCTCGCAAGGGACACGGAAATGGATCTTTTTCCCTGATCAAGAGGCTCAAACTGACAACATTCACTTTGTAGAAAAGTCATTTTACAGCTTTGAGCCCTGCTTTGCAGCAAACATGGCAAAATTCACAATGCCCCTGCAATGAAATGCAAGCCTGGACCTGGCCGGGATGTTAAACCATGTCGGGTATCATCAGGAAGGAGAAAAGGCTGTAGTTTCAATTTACCCTCTGAACATATTACAGCTGTGAACAGGAAGAAACCCAAAACACAATCAGCCATGTCCGTTCAGCACTTCTGGGTTCAGACTCCCAAATGTCAACATTTTCAGCCCGTGCATCATGGGATCAGCTATCTTCAAAGAAATGCATGGTATTTATTTCCCCCTTATATCAGTTAACTAATGCTACCACAATTCCCCTCTCCCCCCACCAAAGCAGCCCTGACTTTTACAACAACGTTAAGCTCCAATATATAATCCCATATTACAGCTATAACTCCTGCAGTGGCTGCCAAGGGTGCGGATGCCGGGCAGGACTGGTGCTGTCATGAGCAGATTCTGGGCGTGACTGGTCCAGGGATGCTCAATCCTTCATGTGTGATACAATCAGACTTCACATTTGCAGCAGCCCGAAAGGTTCCTTGCATACAGAAATTCAATTAAAGAATTGAAAGGCGGCCTCTTGCACCAATTTGCCCAGACAGGCACATCAATTTCTGCCCACAGTTAACTAGGGTGAAAAAAACAAAATGAAATCTGAGAGTAAAGCTCATTCTCTATTGACTAAAATTCATACTCTGCTTTCAGATAAAGGCCACTGTCAATCCACCACCTTTGTCCAAACCAGTCAGAATAAGCGTCAACAGTAGGAAATGCCGAGGGTGGTATTCAAACCAGGGAAAACTTCTAAGTGACAAGAGAGAGAAATAAAAAGATTGCAGGGAAGCAGAGTGACCGGAGGTTACACAACCACTGAGAAGGAACAGGACTATCTAAACAGCCTGGAAGATAAATACTCTTCATTGTGATGGGCTACATCTTGAATTTGTTCCCTTGATTTTATTTTTTTTTTTTTGTAAATCTCTTCATCTAGGTAAATTCCCTTTATTGGTCTACTTTTCAAGTAGTCCTCAAATCATCTGGACTTCAATACACACTTTGGAAACACATGATGCAAGCGAGAGGTCCATCCCTGGTCCTCACTGCTACACTGCTGCTGCCATGACCAACCCTCTCCTTTCCTCTCCTCTCCTAACTGCTGCACTTAAAACTTAGCAAGTGTGATATCAAGAGAAAAGGTAAAGCAAGAGACAGGGCTCATTTATTCTTCTTGCTGCTTCACTTATGAGACGTCACCAGAGCCAGGACTGCTAATCAAAATGTCCTTTTAGATGTACGGCGGGTTTTTTTAATGTGGAATGTTGATTAAAGATTTAACTCAGATCATAAAACTAATTTTATTCAGTGCTTCCAAAAAGTCTTAAAGTTTGGTGAGCCCCTCCTTCCTTATTTCAATATTTGCTGATGATAACTGACTGCCCCGAATAGCCCAGAAATGAACTCTATCACAGGGACGTTACACTCCACAGAATACGCAGCTTCTGGTAATACTGAAAAATTCAACACTAAATTATTTGAATTCAGAGGCAAAGCAACAACAAACACGTTCCTGAAAAAATTCAGAAAATCAGCTATTCAAAAATTATCTCCCCATTAGATTGTAACATCTGAAAAACCTTCACTTTTTCATTTTTTTTTATTTTTGTATCATTTTGAAATAATTCAAGCATTAAAGTGGTTTATTGGAAAAATACATAACATATAGTCTTCTCTGGACACAAAGGTATCTTGCTCACTATTATGCACAGGAACACTCTCACATATTAGAATAAAAGAGACAAATAGAAAGTAGACCACAGAACACAGTACAACTTAACTGTAATACAAAGCTGCAATATTTCCTTCAAAAGTTGGCTGCTGTGACTTTCACGACCATGTACAAGTCATAAATATAAACCCTTTAAACCTAACACAATTCAATTTGAAATTAAATTCTGAAGCGTCCACAGTTTTTCAAGCTCATACTTTAAACACATAAAATCTGTTACTGCATGGATTTTCATTCAAATTTATGAAACTGCATGAAAATACAGATCTTGAAATGGATACCTCCATCAAACACCAGCGCAGACCACAGCTCTGCATCCCACCCGGCTGCCGCAGGAACCGCTGCTAGGTCCTTGGCAAACCCCAGCATCTCAGGTATGTGGTATGATCTATATGACATGTAACATAATGTATGTGTTTGCACAGCCTCCCTGCTCCTGCCACGCTTCCCAGGGATTTTAACAGACTCCTCCTGGGCCTTCAACACACGAAAGAATCACTTAGTCTTGTCTGTTGGCCACTTTGCAGTGAAAAACAAGTGCTGGAAGTGTTACTTGAAAGAGCTGCATCAGAGGTAGAATACTTCTGTCCCAGAGATGTGATGAAACATACGCTGAAATCAGTACCACCCGGACAACAACTCTCCTTTTTGAGCAGCCATCCCAGGGTTTCTCTGGAGCAATGACAAGACCATGAGATGCTGAGGGCACCCTTAGAAGGCAATGCCAAATGCTGAAGTGACAAAAGCACGACCAAGTCCCTAAGCCACACTAACATTATGCCTAAGCAAAAATCACAGAATAAAATATACCGCAATACATGCCCTCCCCGTCATACTAGAACCAGCCATAATAAAAGATACTCCATTCACATGCGATTTCATCCAACATGATAAAAACCCTTAAGATGTGTTGGCTTGAGGAAGGCAAGGTCAGTCTGAGGCCAATGCACTGACCTTGTTTTTATTCATTCTTTCTAAGGAACAAAAACTGAGGACTGGGGCTCAGTCCTGCTCGATATGCCAGTGCAAAGAGGGAGGAAAAAGAGGAGGGTGAACGAAGCACTTTGATCCTGTTCCTCTGAACACACGGCAGGCCAGAAAACCAGAGGAGCAACAGCACGCCCGAAGTGGTGAGCAACAGCACTGAAGTAACAGCGGGCAGCTGTTGCACACAGTCACCACAAAGGAGCGAGGCAGCAAATCCCACCCCACTCCTGCAGCCCTACCTGAAGTGACAAGCTCAGGGATGGGCATGGGTTTAAGGACATCAGGCAATTTGGGCTTGAATCGCCAAGATCTGAGCTGGGTGATCTAAACCCACCCTTGGTCACACTTCAAACACACCAGCACCCTCCTGCCATTTCAGAGACGATGAAGGCTCAGGGGGGTAGGGAAAGCCGGGGTGGTCATGAACAGGAGTCCCACACCTCCCACCCCTCATCCAGAACCCCCACGAGCAGCCCAGCCACCACAGGAACCTGTCACCTTCCCAATGGCTCATACCTCACCAGGACAGTGCTGGGCTGTAGGATTTTTATTTCATGCCAAATCCAATGATTTACACCAGCTATAAAACCAGCAAGCTGGCTGCATCTTCTCTTCCGTAGCAACCTGCACCCATCCAACAGCGCACAGTTTAGTCCAGATCTTATTTTTTTTTTTACTGACCACCTTCCATACAAGCTCAGTTGCTCAATAGGATGTGCCTGCTTTGCTGGCAAAAAAATTAAGCCTATGAGTCAACTGGAGTTCAGATCCATAACAACAAAATGATGGAAAAAAATGTAATAGAAAGAGCCAGAAAGCTTAATTCTTGGCTGCTGCATACTAAGAATTAAATGCTGATAGCTAGCTCAGTGTAAGTCAGTATCTTTTGGTACTAGTTTAAACTTCATGTAGATAATCAGGAGTAATCACATTGCACAAATGTTTCATCAAAACTAACTTGGAAAAACTAGGCACTAATAGCCAGTTAATGACACCTTTTGTTTTTGCTGGGCAGGATGCCTAGAATGCCTAAAACTCCCTTTATTTTCCCTGATCAAGTAGGCAGCCGCCCAAGTGCCCCAAAAGCCCAACCACAGGGAGTGGGAAGTGATTAATGCTACACCAGCTGACCTGCTGCAGCCCTTATCCTTTTCCAGATAAAATTAGAAAATACTTCATCCTCCTTTTAATTTGCATGATATTCACCTGCATTTTCAACACTTATTACTGCGTTCATAACAGAATAACTAGACTAAAGACTGAATGTGAAATAGAGTTTCATTTCCCAGACCATGTCTTATATTTTAATTAATTCTAATAACTGCTTATAGCTATTAGCACAGTACCAAGTTGGGACTTGCACATATATATATACATATCATTAAAGCTCTCTGCAGGAGTGTTTTTGCAGATTATTTTTCCAAGTCCCTGGTTTTGTTTGGAATTTGGGGACAGTGGGGATGGTCTGGGCTGTCTGTCTGTCAGTCCCACCTAAGTTGAAGGAGAAGTGTGGAAGAGGGTCTCCCGCTTTGCATTTATGGCTTCTTCAGAGGAAAATTGAATGTTCACACACCTCCATGCTTAGGAGATGCTTGCATTCAAAAGCCTTTGCTCCTACAAATCCCAGCTCAACCCCACCTTGCCCTGGTGCCTGCAGACGCAGGGGGACACCGTCAGCACTGAAGACCTCAGACCTTGGTCCACCGCAGTAACTCTTTATCCAGCTGGATCCAGACAATCCATGTCCACGTGGGTGTTTGGGGGCTGTTACACAAAAAGAGGATTATTTCCTTAGACTTACAGTTGCTGGAAACTATTTGACACTTGGAAAGGAATGGCTACAGCCCACAGAGGCAGATGGCTCCAGCCCCCTCCTCCGTCGGCGGTGGGAAGCGGGGAAAGACCACCGAGAAATCCCAACATCCCCTGAGCGATGGAACCACCACCTGACATTCAAACCAAACAAAGTTTAAGGCGCTATAAAAAATCTGTACTACATTTTCTTCTAAGGCAAGTAATCTATTATCGGCACAGTTTTCCATCACCCAAGAAGCTGTGTGAAACCAACGAAAATATTTCCACATGGGGAAAGTTTCAGTGTTTTCTTCCAAGTAACTTTGCAGCCAATTAATTCAGCAAAACATGCAAAACTCGCACAGAAATGGGCCTGCCTTCCAGCCAGCACAGATCGTGCCTTTCTTCTTTTTAAGTAGGAAAACCAGTTCATTTTCTAAAAATGGTTTCCATTTCATAGTCACGAAAATAATATTCCAAGTGTCCTTTCTCCTCAGTGAAACTATTTCATGTAATTCCTGCAGCATCTGGTTTTATTTCAGGAATTCTATCATTTCATGTCTGGCTTTGTCATGCAACTGTTATAACTGAGACAAGGGATGTGAACTAAAATGGGGATAAGATTTTACAGTATGTTTATTTTGACTTCTGAAAAGCTTCATTAAGGTCCAGACTATCCTTTTGGACAGGGGAATATGATTTCTGCTTCCAGCAGTTTTCTCCTGAATTTAACCCAAAGACAGAAATACCTAGAGAAACTGAGAGCTTTGTGTTCTGTTTTTTATTGAGCCTTAAATAATTACGCCTTTCTGTGCGTGGCACAATCTGTATTTGAAAAAGACAAGTGGGAAAACACATGAAATCCAGTGATTTGTAACTGAAGACTGAGAAGAAACAGATACTTTATGTGAGGTTTTAGGTTTTTTGTGAAGGCAGCAGGGGAAAAAATGCAAGTGAATTTATAGGCATGATCTTTCTTTAAATCCTTCCCAAAGAACCAGGAAATAATCAGGTCTGAGCAAAGTTTTGATAAGCAGCTTTCCAGTGCGGAAATAATATTTTTTTTTGTGATAATGTTGGCCAGCAGTACAGAAAAATGGCTGTTTGGGGCACTTTGCTGCTACTAGGACATGAAATCCCTTCTGGCAGGATCTGCTTAGAAAGCTTCATCCAAAGCCAGCTACGTGCAACACCCTGAAGCTCTCCACCACTTTTACTCCAAATTCCTGCTGTAATACCTTCAGGGACACAGAAGATTTGGTTCCCAGTGATGAGTCTTGCCCCGATTTCCCAGACCATGAGCATCTCTGCAACACCAGACTGGTGCAGCTTTGCTCAGAGAAGAGGACTGTGATGCCTCCTGAAATACTGTTTCAAAATAAAATCTATCTCTAGTACTTGTGCTGCTATTATTACTATTATCATCACCATCATTTTTACCCTCTGGTATGCTCTTTCCCAGTTGCATTAGGAGTAGTTGTAGGCTCTTCCCTACTGGGGAGGAATTGGCTTTTTCACACTAGGCTTGCAGGATGGCACACTCTTGCTACAACGCGGTCTCCAAAAGATGCCCCCCTTTCAGAAGTTCTCTTTGGCCTTGTAATTTGCCAGTATGCTAATTCCTGGTATTAATAATCACTTGCTGTATCTGGTCGCCTGTGCAGCATTTGCCATTTAAAAGGATTTCACACGTATCAGAACACACTTACTCTGGGAAAGCATTTGATCTGGAGTAACATGCAGTGCCCTAAATTGTGTAAAGCTAAACTGCATTAGCTCACTGGGGCTTACGCTTAGTATATTGTAAATATATAGCTTTAAACATATCCACTTTTGATCTCAAATCAGAGGAAGAATAATAAAATAATCCACCAAAGATGGGAGCTTGGGAAGATGCAGTGACTAAAAGCATCCTTTGTTTTGAGGCTAAGCTGGCTCTGAACCAGAGCCCTCTTACCAGAGATGGAGAAAGCAGTTAATTTGTTCAGCTACTAAAAAACCGATTAAAGTACAAGGCTAAAGCACATTAAATAACATCGCTTTCCTTCTCAAAGCCAATCAAATGGTTGTATAAAACAAACAGAAGCATTTTATAATTCAAATGGAAAAGGAAAGAAGGTTGAATTTGCACAAGACAGACCCAGGCACAGCCTTTTTCAAAGTATTTTTCTCTCCAGGAGAGAAGCAGTAGCAACCTGTCTTCCATTCGGGAAACGCTAGGCATGCTGGCAAGTAATCCATCATGTCAAGCTCTTTTTTTCCTTCAAGTAATTATTTAGAGCTCACAGTGTATTAATTTAACGGTAGGTCTCATCTACATAGTATGCTAAAAGCTCACATTTAATCAGAAATCAGCCTCACGCTTCCTAAGCACCACCTCTCCCCCGTTTCTTTGATTGGCCTGACTCCGGCAGTGGTGATGAAGGACAAGAGCCTTTCATCCCTAGGCAGGCAGCGCAAGGCACCCAAACCCGGTAACTCATCTTGAATGACACAGCGGCCAGTTCCAGGGCTGGGCCAAGAACTCATGCAGAGCAATTTATCTAGTTCAGGCAACAATTTCAACCACCTTCCCCACTTATGAACTGCCAAAAGCGTTGGTATTTTGTAAGTGTTTAAAATATTTACAGCTTAGGATGAGCATATTAATACAAGCATCTTGAAAGGCTACGGGATTCAGCAGTAACCCCAAAGCCTCGGCACCGCACACGTGCTACAGCATGTTCCAACAAACATATGGAAACTGGTGACATTTCTGAGGGACAGCGGGGGGCCAGCAAAGCTGGTTTCAGGTGCATTTGGAGCTATGTTAACCCACACTGTATATATGACACGTGCATGAGCAGAAGGTACTACAGTAACCTCAATGGTTACTGTAATGTAACTGATAATAATATAACTGATGTCACATGCTGACAGAAGCTAGAGCGATCTGGGGATACAACCAAATACAAATGACAGGGTCTATGATCGTTCGTTAATGCTCCACATCCCTTTCACGAAAGGACAGCTCTCTAACAAATGACACCCCCTCTTCCCTCCCAGCCTAATGCAAACCCGAACGCTCCACTTTGCATTTCATTCAAATCACAAGAGACATTTCAGGAAGTAACAAATTGAAGGGATTTTTGCCCTATATATTTTCACAACAATAATTTGCTTTACTTTATGCAAAAAATGTCATGAATATGTATTCCAATAGCAGCACACATAAATCAGAGCTTGGGGTGAATACACAGCACGCAGCTCCTCAATTAGAAACCTGCCTTCCCTGGGGATTAAGCAGACTGTTTGCCAAACACCAGGAGCCACTCTGGCCACAGCAGCAAGGTTTAAGCAATGCATTGCCCCAGCTATGTATGTGTATGCCCAGGCTCCATGCAGCGGCTGCAGCCGCCCTTCCCATGGCCAGCTCTGCTCTGCTTCCCTCTCTGAGATGTTTGATAACGTGCAGTGTTTGCTGGGCCACCCGGTCCCAGGTATTCACAGGTCACAGAGGTATCAGCCTGTAACGCTCATCCTCAGCAAAAAGCACTTGTCTGAAACAGTCCAGCGTTGCTCTCAACAACACCTGGCTTAATCGCAGGATGTGGTGCAAAGTACCAAGTCTCTGTTTTCCTTCATGCTTTCCCAGGTTGGGGCAATGCCAGGGAGGGAGATTATTTTTTTCACAGCATTACTATATGAAGAAGCAATACTCAATAAAGCAGCATATTTTATCCAGACACCAGATATAAATGGTGACACAATGCCGGTGCAAGCCCAGTTCACACAAGGAGGATCTGGTGCTGTGGCTACCCACATTAAACTGCGCCAGCTAACCTGCTCTGCTGCTGACTGAGCAACACCCTGCCTGAAGATTCAGCCAGGCTGATACCGGGCTCACACACAGCTCTTAGAAATAAAAATCTCTTTTGACTGACACATGTGGTTCTCACCCGGAGATAACCCTCTCTGCCTGGATGTGGAAGCTCACCAGCCTTTTTTTCCCTGCAGAAATAACCAGAGTTGCATCTTTGCTGACGACACCGGGCTGAGCGGAGCGGTCAGCGTGCTGGAGGGAAGGGATGCCATCCAGAGGGACCTGGGCAGGCTGGGGACATGGGACTGTGTGAACCTCATGAAGCTCAACAAGGCCAAGTGCAAGGTCCTGCACCTGGCTCAGGGCAATGCCAAGCACAAGCACGGGCTGGGCAGAGGTGGACTGGGAGCAGCCCTGAGGAGAAGGACTGTGGGGTGTTGGTGGACGAGGGGCTCAGCGCGGCCCCGCAGCGTGTGCCCAGAGCCTGGGGAGCCATCGGTGCCCTGAGCTGCATCCCCAGCAGCGTGGCCGGCAGGGCCGGAGGGGGATTCCCCCCCTCTGACCCCCGGCAGCGCTGCGTCCGCTCTGGGCCCAGCATAAGGAGGACACGGAGCTGTGGGAGCGGGTCTGGAGGAGGCCACGGAGATGCTCGGGGGGCTGGAGCCCCTCTGGTGTGCAGCGGGGCTGGGGCAGTCGGGGCTGTTCCGCCTGCAGAAGAGACGCTCCGGGGAGACCTTGGAGCAGCTCCCAGGGCCTGGAGGGGCCGGCAGGGAAGCTGGAGGGGGACGTTTTATGAGGGCCTGTAGCCACAGGACAAGGGGAATGGCTTCCAGCTGAGAGGGGAGATTTACCCCAGCTCTTCGGAAGGAATTTGTGCTGTGGGGGTGGTGACACGGGCACAGGCTGCCCAGAGCGGCTGTGGGTGCCCCATCCCTGGCAGGGCTCAGGGCCAGGTGGGACGGGGCTGGGAGCAGCCTGGGCTGGGGGGAGGGGGCCCTGCCCGTGGCTGGGGGTGGCACGAGGTGATCTTTAAGGTCCTTCCCACCCAAACTGTTGGGTAATTCTATGGTTCTTTTAGAAAACCTGATCAGGCTGCGTCTCTGAGACCGGCAGCGGGAGCAGGGGAGCCCCAGACCAGGAGCAGGGCTGCGTGTGCTGCAGCATGGTTTGGGGAGAGCTGCGGGTGGATGTTCACGCTGGCCAAGATGCACCTTCACTGTGCTGCGGTCCCACGGACTGACACCAGGCCCTGCATGTAACCCCTCTGTAAACTGATCCCAAGAAGATCCTCACTATCTTCTGGTCACCTGCAAAGGCTGAGAGTGTAGGTGCTCCAGCAACATGGTGTGTCCAGAGGGATGTTGGGGGTCTTACATGTGCCCCTGGATGGTGGCAGTGCCACAGCTCTGCATGGCCTAGGTCCTCTGAAATGCAAAGCTGGGAGAACAGACCCCAGTCAAACTTCACAGAAACCGGCAAGCACTGGAGACTTCAGTAAGTTCCAAGTCTGACCCAAATCCCTTATTGTACCCAGATCACAGGTTTAGAAAGGATTCTGCGTATCTCCCACGGAAAATCTGATCTACAGAACTGCAAACTCTTACAACGACCATCAGCATCGATCACACTGTCAAAAGAAAGGTTCAGTTCCAATCGGACCAGTGGTTTGACTCAGATTCCATCCATGAGCATTACTTTGAAGCAGCAGCAATCATCAAAACAGAAAACTGATGAAACACTCAGGGAAAACACGTTTTCAAATACTCCGTTAACTCATCCTCAATCACAGGGATTATTTTTTGTATCATGAGTCGGCAGGATCATACATCTTCCAAAAATATTGAGAGCAGAGCAAGGCTAATGTCACCTGAATCAATTAACTGGAAACATTTACACCACAACGAGCAGAATGCCAGGACAACTCTCACAAGGACAAGACAACTGGATCATGAAAGAAAACCACGTGCCTGTCTGCATCTCACTCTGCTCTCTATTGAAGGCATCTGGAAAGGAGAACAGCAGGGCAAAACAAAGAGGCTGGCGCTGGATGCACGTTCCTGCCCTGGAACGAATGATGGCTATGGATTTGTTCTCAATGCTCAGATTTCTTCGCATGATGTGAGGCCCTGTATTTCCATGCTTAGGAATTCATCATGCTCATCATCACATTTCCATCATCATTTATTTCATCATCAAATGGGTTCTCAGCAATAAACTTGAGTTCTGTGCTTTCTTAGATTCAAGCAATACTCTACTCTGAGGGCATGCCCATAGCAGCAATAAAGATCCCTAGATCCAGATACTGCATCCCATTCCAACAGAAAATTTCTACCTACTGTGGTGACGAACCAAGAGAAATAGGAAAATGCCTGAATAAAGACTTGCCTTTTTTATATTTGCACAACTCATAAAACCAGATGGGTTTACTCTTTTTAATACGTTAAGATTTCCCCTTAGCTAACATCAAGGAGTTGCCATTTTCTACCTACAGGGAATTCATTGTGGATCAGCTCAAAAGGCACGAGAGCATAAAAGTGGGTATTTTCTAATAATTTCAGTTGTTACCTGCTGTCCTGCACATGTTTGTAGTGAAATAAGTTAGCTCACTTCTTCAGGATATGATCATGCCACTTCCAGGACATCATAATTTAAACAGTGATTCTTATGTAACATGCCCGAACCGCAAGGCAAGACGTCATGGAATATGTTTTATATTTGTACATGCTCAGGAGGAACATTTGCTGTCTTTAAATAGCATCGCCTTTCAAAGAAACTGATAGGGAAAAGAAAAAGTAGATAATGACAGTCTGGGAATGAGCCTTTTACAGGCAGGTCCTCCTGAGCGGAGCCCCGCGCAGGGCAGCCCCAGGACCCTGATGGCCTGAGGGGGCCAGGGCCAGTTACCAGAGACAGGGGATGCACCAGTTATGGCACAGGGTGCTCCAGCACCGCAGGAGCATTAGAAAGTTAAACTTACATCCGAGATGATAAACAGGGAAGAAGAAGCAATTGGTTTTCTTAGGTGTGAAGTGTCTAGCTTATGCAGTGTGTTGGTAAGTATTTAAGATAAGCGGACTGACTGTCATGCTGCTCGCTGGAAGGCAGGAGCCGCTTCACATTGATAGTTCAGCCCCACGGTGTCTGTTGGCTTCAGACTTCTCAAGCACTGCAGGTGTTCAGGCCACCAAGGCCTGTCTCTCCTTGACCCAGCCCCGGGACTGTTAGATATCAGCCGTGTCACTACGCTTCACATGTCTGCAATATTTTTCCTTTTTGTTTTTTTAAAGCAACATTTCAACCACCCTTAGAAGAGAAACATATTTTCTAAGGTGGGGACGATTTCTCAAAGCTGCTCTTCCTGACAGTATAAATGTTTCCTGCAGTGATTTTTTTTTTTTCACCTAAGCGCCACTGATGCATTGATTCTGTTCGTCTTCCTTCCAACCCGCTGTTTATGTGAAAAAAACAAATTCTGGCAATAACAGCAGTGCCAGAAGATGCATTTGAGATGTCTACTCTGTCAGCTGCATCTCCACAACTCATCAATGCCAGTGTGCATGTCCCTGCTACCTGTACATCAACTCTCAGATTAGCACACATTTTTATGGCCCATCTAAACCTCCCTAAAGTGGTTTGAAATGAAAGCGCTGACGCATCAGCCCTTGCTGCAGAACACGAGTGCCAAATGCAGTATCCACACAAAAGGAAGCAGATATCATCTTTGAGCATCTCTACTAGTGATGTACAAGGAAGGGTCAAACGAGGAACAGCAGCAGGAAAAAAAATCAAATAGAAAAATCTGTAATACCTGCCAATGCTGACTTTTAACTGGCTCAGATGGGCTGGCAAGCACAGCAGCGATGAGGAGGATGAAGTCAGGCACGCTAATCTGATTAACAGGTGATTAAAGGACACGGACTGAGAAAAGAAGGGGGCAAAGGGCTAACAAATACCACACTCCCAACAGCAGAAAGGAGGACACTGTCTGCCTTGATGATGAAATGAGTGTAGTTTTGACAGATCTGGGTCTGCTGTGCTTAACCTCTCCTGCAAGGAGATTTTGAGCTGATTTGTTCTGTCAGGAGAAATCCTTCCTGCTGCTGAGCGCTTCCCCTGCATATTATGATTTAGCCAGCGGCAGGGTGCAGAAACAACTTGGACATCACTTGCTGTAAACTTGTGCGCATCTTCCGTACTTTACGGCTTTCCCAGAGTCGTCTTATGAACATACATGAGTTGTGAAGCAAGGCCACGCAAACAGAGGTGACATAAGGACCGCAAGGTGCAGCTCTTCTCAGCGATCCCAAATGCAGGCATCCAGCCTAAGGCATTTATCCAAACTCCCACTGCAGGAGTTAAACTTAAGCAGCATGAATCACCCCAAGTGCCCAACTCTTTCTTCTCATTATAAAGGACACATACCCCCCTCTGAGATTTCTCAGCAAGGGATGGAAGAGGAGACTCTTCAACTAAGAAGCCCAGAGTTGCGGCAGCACAGCCGGCAGCATCGTGTGGCCACAGCCAGGTGCGTCCGCGGTGGCACCACTTTTGCACGCACAGTGCGACGAGATGGAAACACATTCAGGAGTCCTCTCTTTCCCTTCAGCCACATTCAGGCCTAGGTCTTTGAGAAGGGAGTGAAACTGGATGTGGCCAACAGCCAGTGCTTGGTGAAGAGAAGAAATGGAAGGCCCCAGTGGAAGGGCCCAAGAAAAAACAACTCTCCATTTGCTTACTCTGTGGCCCTGCTGATTCTGCAGCTTTCCCTCATCCCCCCCCCTCTATCCAAGCTCCAGGCTCCCTCTCCGCTGAGCACCTCCCCAGTGCAGGAGACCTTTCGTACCCCTTCATTACCCCCACTGCCCTCCTCTGAACTGGTTCCAACTCAAAATATTTTCTGAGACTGAGGTTCCAGAGCTACACAGCATGGTCAGGGTGTGGGCAGCTCTAGCAATGGCCTCATTTTTACCCTCTGCTCCTTTCCTGACAAATCCCAGTGTTTTCATGGCTGCTGACACAGACATGACTTTTTCAGGAGCTGCCCACGATAAGCCACTGAAATGCCAATCCCCAACTCCCCACAGAGAGGACAGAGTTTCACAGAGCAAAAAATGGACATCAGCAGATAAATCAGTGGGCAAGCACGACTCTGTATCAAACGTGGGTCAACCATAACAATACTTCTATATTTAAAGTACCAAACGCCTCTGAAGCAATGCTAACAGAGAAACCTGCCCGTGTGTTTACTCCTAAGTGCCACAGACCCTTCCAGGTGATTACCAAGAGCATTTGCACAAAGGGCTGTTCATGCCCTTCAGTTGACATTATCAGATTGTACTGGGGCTGGCTGAGCCCCGCAGCAGCCCTCACAGGGCTGTGCTTGTATTGGCAGCTGGAAAGATGGTGATAACGCACCAGTGTTGCACAGCATCCAGGCTGCCTCTCCAACCTCCCCCCCACACCAGTAGGCTGGGGGTGGGCAAGATCCTGGGAGGGGGCACAGCCAGGACAGCTGAGCCAGAGTGACCAACAGGATATTCCATACCATATAACGTCTGCTCAGATGTAAAAGCTGAGAGAAAGGAGGAGGATGGGGCCCATTCGTTATTTATGACATTTGCCTTCTGGAGCAGCTCCTAGGCACACTGAAGCCCTGCTTCCCCGGAAGCGGCCAAACATCATCTGCTGATGGGAAGTAGGGAATAACATCTTCTGTCTTCCTTCGCTTCTGCACATACAACTTTTGCTATTGCTTCATTAAACTGTCTTTATCTTGACCAAAAAGTGGGTTTTTCCATTCTATTTCCTCTCTCCCTGCTCCCCTGGTCTGCTGAGGAGGGGAGTGACAGAGCAGCTTGGCGGACACTGGGCATCCAGCCAAGGTCAACCCACCACACAGATATTCTTTACAGTCTGTTCTATTTACATGATACACATTTGCCAAGAGCTAAATGCTTTCAATGAGAATAATCTAATACAAGCTGCTCATTTAGAATAAAGTTCTCCTTTTTCCTTTACAGCGAAGCTTTCCAATAATGAAAGCAGCCGGTCCCAAAATGCCTCAGGACTTACTCTTAACTGGAATTGAAATATGGAAATCCAAGAAAAAAATCTCATTTGCACCCCTTGAGATGTACTCCTAAGCCAGAACCAATATCATTCCCTCAGCGCAGTGCCCAAAGTTCTTCAGCCTTGGGCCAGGTCTCCTACAGCTATAAAAAAATATTGTTCTTCTCTCTCCATAAACCTACATGAATTTACACCACCAGCATAAGTACCAACTGAACACAACCTCTACCAGACATACCTATTCATTTATCTACAGTTCAAATAATGTACCTAAGGTGTGTATATCTGCTTGAAGAGCATGTACTGTGCACTACTTCAAATGTTGCTATAAAACAAGGAATTTTATGAATACCTGTTGTTTAGTTAATCATTGATTTATTTCTGAAACCTGCATACTGGAAGTCAGATCAACTTTATGAGAAAAAGGAAGAGAGATACAATTTTATGAGAAGATAAAAAAAGAGGTTTATTATATATTACCATTATAGTTCCTCCTTCAGATGTTTCAATGTCTAAAGAAATTTAAAGCTCCCTCTGTATTTTCCTCCCTCCTCTATAGCGATGATTGCCTTTAGATATATAAACCAGTTACAGTAATATAACCAAAAATGATGACATGCCATCGGTATTTTATTATGCATTCAATTTTTTAGGAGTTGGATTATAACTGCACCGCACAAGCCTGGTCAGTAAAGCTGAGAAAACTTCTGCAAAGATAGCAAAACCGACAATTTCCCATTTCATATCACATTTTCAAAAGCAGTGAACATATCGCCCTCTTAAATGTTACAGGTCTTCTAAAATTGATACCAATAAACACATTTTTCCTTTTACACATGTCACAGAAAGAGTCAAGCAAAGCCATTAAACATGCACACCGCTACACCAGGAACAAGGCGCTCCCCCGCCCAAACGAAATCAAAGCAGCCCAGGCACACGCTCCCCCAGGGTGCTCAGTTTTTAAGTAGATAGTTCTCAATTTTATTGTTCAGAAAGATGCTGGGAAAAGGGGAGGAGAGGAGCAATTTGGCATCGAAGTGTCCGTCACAAAAAATAAAAATACAGTTGCTGCAAATGTTTTTAAATACAACAGAGAATTTAAAAACAAGAGATACTTTCCAGCTGAAATCAAAGCAGAATATACAGCCAAGCTCCCTGCCTGGTGTGTAAATCTCTACCAAGAGCAGCTTTTGGAGCTGTGGAAGACGCAAATGAGACCAGCACACCCTGTCTCTACATCTTCTATCCCACCAACACAGGTTTTTGCCAGAAGCATTTCCCTCTCAAGGGAGCTGAGGTCTTGCCCACACAGTTCACAGCCCACCCCCCGGCCCTTCACCCTCCTCCAGGGCACATGGCTCCTGTCCTCCCTAGTCACCAGGGGACACAGCTCCATGTGGTCGGGTCATTAAACCAGAACAGCAAAACCTGCTCCACAAAGCGCCTTCACACTATGCTAACCCCATACCTGCCTCTGGTCCCTCGCCTCGCTTGGCCAAATCAAAAAGCACACTTCACTCACCAGAAATGCTCCTCCACAAGCCTGTCCTTGCACTGGGGACCCCAGTCAACACTGGATGCAGCTTCAGCCTACTGTTAAGCTTGTACGTTAATAGAAAAAAGTAATATTTAATGCCAGTTTCAGCCGAGGTAATCATCCTGTTACTGTTCTTGAATGTTCTCCCTGTATCACACAAATGATAATCCCTGAACAACTGTTTGCTCCTGTAATATAATCTAAATAGACAACATAACTCTTGTAAAAATGAGACAAAAGACATGACAAGACACTCTTTCGCGTATTTGACAAAAGCAGCAGATGATGTAAATGAATGATTTTGAAAGGCTTTTAAAATGGTTCACTTGGCTGATTTTTGACTGTCAGCAAAAATTATCATTGAGATGCCCTGCTTAAGAAGTTCTGTATGCTGTTCCTGCAGCTCTCGCAAACCACAGTAACTAAGACCTCCAAGGCAGTGATCAAACAGGTTTGTTTTCTTAATAATTTTTAAGTCTTCTTTATTTTGAAGCTTTTGCTTCATGGCCTCAGAAGCACATGGACATGCATTTTCAGCCAACATGGGAGCCCTGCAAGGAGACATGGGGGGGGGGGGGGGGGGCGGGGTTCATCAGCAAACCTTTGGCCAAGAGGTCAAGTCCCAGTAAAGCAGATATGGTCAGTATGGGAGGCTATCCATGCCTGCTATCAAAGTGAAGCAATGGAGAAGTGATGCCGCGGGATGAATGGGCAGGTGAGGAGTAAGGCTGAGCAGCAAGCAGAGCTGGTGACCTATCGCCGTGGCACATCAACAGCCTCAACACCGGGCAGCAGCTCCTCCCTGTCTGGGCAGCAGAAATGCAAGAAAACTACCAGGGACTTGGCAGCTGTGATGATCTTGGACTAGAAATGCAGTTGCAACCCTCTGATAATGTAGGTAGCAAGAGCTGCGAAGGGGGTTGGGATGGACAATGTGGCTGATCACCCTTTTGGGTGCTCTGGCAAGATCTCTTGGTCTCCAGGTGCCAAGGCCACACACTGCCCCTTGCTTGTGGCTTTGGGCATGGCTGCCAGGAGTTCTTGGTGGGAACAGAAGAGTTTGGGTGCTGTCAGAATAGCTCACTGCAAGAGCTAGCTGGAAGATCACAAAACTGCATTTTCTTCCAGCTCTGGGTTTTTCAGACTGTTGAATGGAGACATCTGTGGTGGCCATTAAAGCAGGGAGAGGGGAACCCCTGGGGCAGGCAGCATGTGTCATCTCTTGTGACTCACCACCTCTGAGCACCCACTGGATATGCCATGGGAGCAAGGACAGCTAAGGAGAAAACAAAGCTCGCCAAAGTCCAATTTCACCAGGATGGTGAGGTGTTACAAGATCTGGAGCTGCCTGAGCAGAAACCAGAGCTATAGGAATATTATTTTTCTTTTAATGTTCACAGCCAAAGCCCAGGTTCCTAGTCCTGGAAAAATCCAGCAAGGATCATGAGCTTTCTGATGACCCACACATAGATTCAAGTACAAATGGCCAAAGTCAAAATTATGAATAGAAAACCAGACGTAATTCTGTACCTTTATATGGTTTTAAACCTCAAATCCCAGGAAGGAGAGAGGAAACATTTTACATCTGGATACAAACTTTCTTTCATTTATTTGTAGCTCTACAGATGCAAAGCCAACCAAATCAGACCAAATAGAGGGGTGACAGCCGAGCCTCAGGTGTGGGTTTAGATTTACTCTCCTGAAGTTCTCTGCTGCTTGGAGAGGACTGGGAAGAGGTAGGGGGTGGGGGTGGAATGTGTGTCCTGCCAGCACAGGGAACCCAAGGAAAGTCACAGAGGGATGTTTCAACCCAGGAATTTGGACCAATTCTCTCCATCCTGAGCTCTGGAGACAAAATGGGCAGGCACAGGGGGCATACTGAGTGCGTGGGGTTAACACAGACACAGCTGTGCTACAGGGCCCCATAAGCAAAAGGAGAATATTAACAGTTACCTTCCTTTGGTGGGTGGATCGACACCTCTCCATGGAAAAGACCATATAGCAAGGAGTTTCTTTACCACTCACAATGTCTTTGCCAGCAATGTTAATGCTAGCTCTTAAGCATTAAAGGCTACAGCACCCACCCACAGTTCTGGCTCGTCATTTAATATCCAGCTCTAGATCCTTCATCTGGAAAGCAAACAAAATGCACCCTTAGGCAATTATAAAAATATGCCCTTAGCACAATCAATGCTTGAAGGACGCCAAAGCACAAATAAGATAAAAGATACTGGAAACAGGCTGCTGAGCTGAACAGGTCAGTAATGAGACTGTTTATTACTGTGCTTTCTCCTGCAGAGGTACCCACCTGCCGTGGTTTGGGAGATGTGCAGGACGGGGATGTGCAAAATGCTGGGCAAACATCTGAAGCACTTAAGAGCCAACATACCAGGAGCATCCCCAGCAACTCTGGCCAGGGGTGAGGCACTTGGGAGGTGCTGCTCGACCTGGCGTTCTGGCAGCTGGCACCCCAGGGAGCAAGGAAGGGTGACAACACCAAGGATCATCGTCCTCCTAAAGTGAGCAGGCCAGTGTGGAAAATACTTTGTTATCTATTGCTTTGGGTATTGCTATCATCTTGTGTCTTGGAAAAGCAGAGCTATAGGCTTAAACTCCTATCTTACTTACTAAGTTGTATATATTTAGTCCAAATGTGAATTTATCCCCAATTGTCTCTCTCATTTTAACTCTGTTGCTTTGACAGAATGAAGTACCTTCTACAAAAATAAACTTGGGTTCTTTGTGCCCAAGGCAGATCTAAACAGTTACCTCCTCTATTGGATTATATATGAATTCTTCATCATGAGCTGCATTATTTGCGGCAGTTTCTGCAGCATTAGGAAATTCTGATTCTCTTTTCGGTCCTGGCACTGAGCTTCAAGGCACAGATCTGATAATAAGGAACTGCGGTCAGCACAAAGCAGTATTTCCTAATAAAGTAAAAACGCAAAAAAAAGGGGTGATCTTGGCTTGCTTAATGCCACTTCATTTGCATATGCCCACTAGCAGTACTTCAGTTAATTAATACATATTTTGTGTCTGTAGATGAATATGAAATAATGGGGTTATTATTGAAGCTTTAGGTATGAATTTATTCAATGAACAGGTTAGCTTAGTTCCTGGTGTATTCTCCCAGTATTTTCTGTGCAAATAAGATATAATAACTCTCTAGAAGGTGGTGACACATGACAAAATCCAAGAAGGATGCACTTGTATTTAAAGCTAGGTGAGTTAATTAGCTCATAAAATGGAAGAACTGCTTGGAGGGGGCAAGGGGTGGAAGGATGAGAAATGACACCACCTTCCAGTGAAAAAATGTGTTTTGAAAATATTAACCCTTCTGGCTCAGGTTCATCTCCAGAGGCCTTAATCCAGAAATGCACTTAAGAAGCACTGACATTTAAGCAGGCACAGTAGTGCCACAGGAATTAAGAGGACTGCCCGGGTGCTTGAAAGTGAAGTGCTCTGCTGGATCACAGCCTGACTAGTCAAAGGTGGATTTCCTTTTATTCTCTGATCTGCCTTCACCAGCTTCCTGTACCAGCGACTTCTATCCAGCTCTGGCAGAGAAAGGATGCCAAAAAGATTGCTAAAATCCTGACTGCAGAAACCACCCTAATATATACTTCAGTTCCATGGTATCTAATACCTTAGTGGCCACAATTTTAGGCAAAGCCAAGGAAGTTTTGGTCACCTACCTCAACTCTTATAAAATGTGAGGAAGGTATTTGGTTTGCAGCTTCATACCAGTGCAAGGAGGCTGCCAAGGACGCAGCCCACGACTCAGAGGTCAAGCTGCGACATTTCCCCTTGCCATAGGACTCCTGAGAAACCCTGCAGTCAAGGAGATGAATGAAAACTGTGCAGTGTTACGCGGGTTAACTACCTTTTATGCATTATGGCAGTGGTGCGTCATAGCGATTAGATCATTCATGAGGCAATAGGCTTCCTATGAATAATAAATGTGCCACAGGGAAGCCAGAAAGTTCACTGCTGTGATAGTATTCGCTTTACAGGAAGCTCCGACTGTGAACGCTGTTCAAAACGAGCCCCACAGAGCACCACCTCTGCAGTCTCCATCGAGTATCACACAAGGACACACTAGACTGAAGGATAAATGCACTGGGAAACATAAATCATGTCTAGTTATGTCCACTGTTATTCTCAATGATGCACAGGGCAAGTCTCAAGTGATATCACATCGAGGGACATGCATTCAGTGCCAGTCACAAAAGGAAAGAGATTTTCCAGGATGGCTGAAGGAGACAACGGACTAATTCCCACTGAATTTTGCTGGGAATTTTCTCCTCCCTCATCACACCAAAGAAGCCACTCAGGTCAGCCAGTACTGGAAAAGCAGTGGAAGAAGTGAACCAACTAATTTGAGCAGACCACCAATCTGATGCTACTTATCACTGCCATTAATCCTGCTACAATCCAAAGGTGCCAACACCTTCTCTAAACATGAGATGAGCTTCATGTATACAAAAGCTACCTGAATACAGTAAAGTAGGCAAAGTGAGCTCCAGTACACAGGATCGTTTAGATCAAAGCAAGCCATGGGCTGGACACAGCACAGGCTGCCAGAGGCAGAGACATTCAGAGCTGGGCACCACTGTGTTGTTAATAATCCTTATTAAGTCTTTTACATCTGCTTTGTACTCACAGCATGCTGGAGCTTGTGACAGCGCAATGGTGAATCATGCCCAGTAACACCAAAAAGCAAAAGGTCAGGAGGCAGCTGACTGGCATACAAACACGTTGGAATGAATTCCTTGGAGGAATGGGTGTAACATGGCACAACCCATCGAACCTGGCCATATACTGAAATAAAATAAAGTGCTATAAAGCAATCCCAAAGAGTAGGATACCTGCTTCAAAAGGATTTGGATGTTCAAGGAGTCCAGGAGGAGATGCAGGGTCCTCCAGCAAAACCAGGATGCCTGAAGGGCGAGCACAGGAGGCAGGACAGAAAGGCCTGCCTTAATTCAGGAGTGAAACTGGCCTTACTACAAGGCTGTGGCAATATTTGGTCATGAATACCATTACTGTTCCTATAATCTTCTGCTGACTTGGCAGAGCTGGGACAGACATACGCAGGGAAATGCAGTCACTCTCTGTTTCTTGCCATCACCATCAGGCTGTCAGCTGCATTTTAACTGCGTTCTGTATCAGTGAGGAGTTCAGATGAAAAAGTAATACAGCTTGAACAGTTCTCAGAGCCAAGGCTGCGATTGCAGCAGGGACTCTTGGAAAACAGTGTTTTCGTTTGTAAAAATGAACAGGTTTGACCTGAAAGTCCTTGAGAGAGGATGACTGCAAAGCCTTACACAGACACTAAACACACCAAGAGCTGCTTGGGAATTTCTAACTACAAGCTTTTTGGTTGAAAATCACAGGAGTGTAACGGCATTGATTACATTTTCACCAGGAACAATCCCCAAGCCTAAGAGAAATCTGTAGTCAACGAAGAGAGTGCCTTACCCTTGAAAAAACCCAACGCTCAGTGCTTATGAGACAGGACCGCTCCCAGGTCTGAGGCTGCTGCCCTGCCTGGGTCACTGGAGGCCGGCAAGAGGGATAAAATCAGCTTTGTGGCTCTGGATGGGATGGGGAAGAGATCTGCATGTCCCACAGCCCTAGCAAGTGGATCACAAATTAGTCTTCTCATAAGAAAGGACAGATGAAAAGACAAAAAAAAATAACCTTGCCTTTGCAGTCATGACGAACACGGAGCTTTCTGAAAGCTTTATGAATATAATGGGATGAAAAAAACCTCATTTCCTCATCTCAGTTTATTATGAGCCTCATTTATTGGTGTGTAATTTCATGTCAAATTTTCTCTTGGCATTTCCCAAGCGTGCTTTTTGTAAGAAGACAAAGTTCAGTTTGGCTTGGAGTTGGTTTTTAGGAAGACACAAGCCTATTTTTTGTTTTATAGAGTAATTTATATCCTAGACACCATAGGCACATGCACAGAGTAAATGTGCTGCTGCTCACCTTGTATAGTGAAGAGTGAAAGGAAAAAGCAGATCTCAGAGAGTTATTATTTCAGACGCCCAGAAATACTTTAAAGGACAGTTGTCCTCCAGGGAGTGATGCTATAAAACCAGCTTTCAGGGGGACTAACTTTGCTACATCTCAGCAATTCCTGACCAAATTGCAGCTGCCAGGCACTCGGACAGCCGGGACCGCTCCAGCTCATGCATCATCCCCACATTAATGAGTGCTCAGTGCTGGAAACGTGACCACAGCCCAGGCAACAGGGAACGGGAAGGGATGTCCCGCGGCTGTTCCACTCAGCAGGGCCCAGAGGGCTAATAAAGAAGCAAACCAGTGTGCCTTGCAGTACAGAGGGGAATATGTCAGTTGAAATGATATGGGAATCCTTCTTCAGCTACTCACACCTATCACTGCTGTTTAAGAGGACTTAAGTAATTTATTTCCCTGCAAGAACACAGAGGCTGAGAGCCAAAGCATGGCTGTGCCAAGCCCGCTGGCATCCCTCATGCCAACTCCTTCACCTCCCAGACACAGCAGCCTATGGTGAACATCAGCACAACAAACCTCCGACCCACACAGTCCTTAAAATGCCTGCTGAGATGCTGCAAAGATGCCGTATTTCAGTGTGCCACGGCACCCCTGCCCAGCCAGGCAAGGAACAGCTGCCACAGCAAAGCCTCTTGAGTCTTCCCTGCAACAGCAAGGGTGGGCTGGCTGAGACACAGGGCGGCACTGCAGGTATGTCTGGGGTTGAAGGGAAACCATTGCCTGAGCATCAAAGCCAGGACTGCCAGATAACCGAAATCTGTCATGCAAACATCTTCAACAGAGCCCAGAACGGGTGCAAATGTCAGAGCAGCTGGTGCTATGTATCTGCCGTGTTTTATCCCAATAGCCATAATACAAACCACGGATGGTGAGGCACCTTGAGCCCCCGCCCCAACCTCACACCTAGCAGCGTTCAGGCATTTCCACATAAAATACTGGCAGAACGTGGCCAGGAATGGATGTGCCCCTGAGCAACACGCAGGAAAGGGTGAAAATGCGGAGACTCAAGACTTTGCCACATCTTTCTCCACAGAGGATGGAAAGCTGGAAGCCCAGAAGTTAAAGGCTTGTGGAATGGGTGTCATGCCCAAGAAACACAGCATGTGATAGAAAAAATATATAAATTAAAAATCCATCTGTCTTGGGGATACTAGAGATGTCTTCGATGTCCATAGCCCCTGGAGCAACCTCACTGGACAACATCAGTGTGGTCCAAAACTTAGAGCAGGGTATATTCAAATTGAAATTGCCACAAAATTCAGTGGAAAGCGCAACATGGGAATGGCTCTGTTCAGAAGGAGCACAATTAGACTAAAGATGAGCACTGAAGAAACCTCGCTCATGATTTAGGCTCCATTTTCTAAAACCCATTGGTGAAAAGTATAAATAAACCAAACTTCGCTAAGTCTCTACGAACCTGCACGGCCACTTGTCCTTGCTCCCCACAGCCCCCTTAGCTATGGAGATGCTGTGGCTGCTCTCCACATCTGGCTTTCTCCACCAAAGCCCCAAGCCCAGGGTGACGAGGGTGGACTCTGACCATGACCCAGAATGTTAAACCGCCGCCTGGCAGATCCCTAACCACTGCTTGCCAGAGGCAACTATCCTGTAAAAATCAGTGAAAAGCTGGCACCTGCCACATTTCAGGTGAAGATAAGGCACGGCTGAGCCCTAAAATGGATTTCTTCATCTTACCAGTAAACCTCAACTGCAACACACGGCCTATTGCACGAAAAGAGTTATTATGTTTCCCAGCAAAGATGATCACTGTCTTGTCAGCATAAAACCAAACTTGTCAGTAAAAACACTAGAATCAACTGGGGTGAAAATAGTGGTCCCTTCCCCCTCTTCTACCTGTCCCCATCAGTCAGCAGGTAACAGGCAGGGATGACAAATCATTTTCTATCAAGGGGAAGGAGCCAGACGGGAGCTGTGCAGCCGCCTGCCTGCAACCCCCCTTCCCCAGGAGAGCCGGCTGCCGGCCACGCAGGCACTGCGGCGCTAAGAGCAGAGCTGCTCTCTGGCTCCCAGCACAGAGGTTATAGCCCGTTTAGAAATAATCGAAATACAGCTCCATTTCCATGGAGGCAGTGGTGATGAAAAGCATTTTACCCGTTTGGAAAACTACACCACTGCTTCTTATAAAGCATCTTCAAGCACCTACAGTAAATACCGAGCTGACAACTAAAATGCCAAACACAGGATCTGAATTTGTACTTGTACTGATTCCTGCTCTTAAAATAAATGCAGGCAGTGATTGGATATTGTTCAGTGGTGGAAATATTTCTTCCAACCACACAACAATCACTCTGAAGAGAAAAATCAACTTCTCTAACAGGGATACACATACAAATAAACATGTTGTGGCTGTACACAAAGGTAATGCATTACCTGTGTATCGCTATTTCTACAGCTATATTTCTAAGACCTTTTCCAAGGTCAGTACTACTCTGACTCTTATTTTGTTTCAGATTAACTTGATTTTTATGTGGAAACAGCCTTAAGCTCCAATTTCTGCGTGGATTTTGGTGCCTGACTCATAAAGTACGTTTGAAAAGCTGGTCTTGAGTTTATATTATTGGCAAGTTTGGGTTCTAGGGGATTTTTGTTGTTGTTGTTTGGGGGGGGTGGTGTTTCTGTTTTTTTCTTTTTTATTTTTTCTTAAACTGCAGCAGTCTCTAGGGTCTTGGCAAGCCATTGGTGGGTCTGTGATAGCCTGCACCAAAACCACTGCTACGGCTGCTCCATACTACCGTGAGGCTTCTTGTGCCTGGAGACAGAGGAGGGAGACGCGCTCCAGCCCCATGCACCTTCATCCTGCAGATCAGGCTGGGCCAACTAACTCCTGTGTCTGTTAAATACAACTTCCCAGGGCTTCACTGGTTCCCCTGTTGCTTTTTACCATGGTTTAGCCTCTAACTTCTCAAACTGCTTGCACTAACTCAAAAATTTCTTTCCCTGACAGGTGAGCCCAGAGTTTCATCCCCTTCCCCTCCTGCCAGCAGCCCCACTTGAGCATCCCCCACCACTGGCACTGACTTCTGCATCATCTGCACCTGTCCAACTGTGCATAGGTTGCAGTTCCTCAGTATAAATTCTCAGAAATGTCAAAAGAGTGGATATTTGAACAGTACATACTCCGTGACAACCAAATGATATCTGGTAATTCTACCTCAAAGCCTTCAACTAGTCAAAGGCTTTTTCTTCTCCTTCCTTGCAACCAGACACGTTGACACCTCCTGCAGCCAAGCTCTAAATAAAGCTTGGGAGGCGTCTCACAGCAAAGTGTATCTGTGCTCCTCAAAATCCTTCCCTCAGAAGCTCAGGCTGATTTGTTCCCACACTTTCCAAAAAACCCCTTCACTGCCACAGTCGTAATTTCATGACTAATTCTGTCTCAGCAAAGCTAGGTGTAGATGGGGAAAAAACCCTGCACATCATGAGAAACTCAATTCAACCCTAACTACTGTGTTTCAGTGAACCCTCACAAAGCTAATAAAGCTTTATGAATAAATTACATGCTTTTCAGCTTCCTGTTTTTCGAAGTGATAAAAAATGTAACAATGCATCATTGCAGATCTCATGGATCCCACCAATGCGCCGCATCCTGCAAGCCTCGGCATGCACGCTCATCGTGCAGCGGCCGGCGAAGCCAGCAGATGTGACAGTCAATGGAGGAATGCTGGAAATCATGCCCAGGTGCTGATGGACAGAGTGGTTAAAAAGGGATTTCAGGTACTGCCTACACCCAGACTTTAAGATATTAATCAGAAGAACTGAGAGAGAGACATTTGAAGATGATCAAACAAAAAGCACTGGCAAAACACCATTTCAAATGACAGCAGTAACACACATTGCACAGTCAAAACGTGACACCTGATATTACATGTCTGCACGTTTGGCTGACATTATAAAAACAAATTCCACCCTAACCAGGGATATTTTTACATTTTGATGACAGGCACTAACTCTTTAGATATTAGGTTCATGCAGGTAGAAACCCAGCCAAACACCATCCAGCACTGATATTTATGTGCTTCCCATTACGCTTGTGTCTATCACTCTCCATTTTAGAGACGTGCACAATGTCATTTAAAGACATAGGGTATTTGCATTGGAGCCTGTGCTCCCAGTTGGGCTGGGAAAGTAAGCCTGTGCTAGCATGTTTTTTTTTACAAAAAGAGCAGGGAAAAAATAATCAAAACATCTTTCTCATGACTCATAGCCCTGCCCTGACATCCTTGCTCTGCTCCCACCCAGCACCCCATGACAGGGATTTTCTGCTTCCCATAGGGCTGGATAGAGGCTGCCCATCCCTCACCTCAGATGCAACAAATCCACAGATGCCAGAAGAACCGCTTGCTCTAAATACCCTCACTGTTTTCTTCTTAACAAAAAGGATACAGCCATAATTTTATGGAAAATGTATGCAGGAAGGGAAGGATTTGATTTTCTGAATGCAGAGAGTCAAGCTCCCTTGTGGAATTTAAATATACCTATTTGACGGCTTTTCTTTTTTTTTTTTTTTTTTGCCTGACCCTCTCAATATTTCAGCACATGAATAATTGTACGCATATAAACAAAATGGGCTCCTTCATGGATGAAACGCACACAAGAGATTTGTACCATTAAAATGCTATTTAATCTATTTTAAGGGTTTCTGAAAGACTGAAGGGTACACAGGCACGGTACCCTCTGGGAGAGGATCAATGTCACTGCCAGAGCAATGAGGCCCCTTTTGTGCCTAAGCAGCTGCAGGATGAGAGTCCAATTATTAAAGAAATCACCACTAACAACAATATGCTCAATGTTCTTGTTGTACCCATTTGATTTTCAAAGGTTCATATTCCCAGCCCTTACAGTTATGCACAGGGGTGCAACTCTGCTTGCTCCACGCATGCAACTGCTGGCTTGGCAGCACCAGAAACCTGGCATGATGAATCTATATGACAAATCTGGGGAAAAAAAATATCTGAATATTAAGAGGACACGCTGTGCTTTTCCTCTGGAAATCATTTGAAAAGATCCAACCCAAACTTCAGACAATTTAACATCCATAGTAAAGAGTAGCTCCAGTCAGTCATTAAACCTCAAAGGGACCCCTGAATTGTGCTTTTCTTAATGAATTCAATAATCGATTCTTACTACACAAATAAGGTATGGGATGGATCAGCTAATAAGCATTCTCTTTTAATTGCTTTCTTCAAGTGACAATTTGTACAAATGATACCATCAAAGTAGTAATAATTTCCTTATTGATTAAATTTATCTTTAAAAGACAACTCAAATTTAATTAGCAGTGCATGAGAGAAGCACAAAATACTCTGAAAACAACCTTGTAACCCATCCCATGCTTAGAAATCATGGCAATAGTCATGCAATAGACTTTTGCATCTTTATTCAAATAGACACACGCAATTTTATGGAGCATCTTTAGTGAATGTCTGTGACTAACCATGAAAACCCATCAAACCCTCCCTGCAGAGAAACAGCAAGACACACAGCAAAAGCAGTCTTCCTACTTAGTCCCATAGTCACTAAAAACCAGGGCCACAAACAGTTTTAAAATAAAAGAAAAATTTTCAACAGAAGGAGCAGAGATGGTCAGAGAAGCCTCAGTGCCAAAATTCACACATGGAGCTGGTGGGGACTCACAGCAGTGTCAACACTTTCAAGCTGTTGGAATTGGACACCAGGTTTATAAAATCAGAACAGAAACTTGTTCGGTACAGCAAAGTATTAGAAGAGTTGGGTCAAGGCTTGCTCAGAGAGCAGGTCATGCTCTCTGGGACCAACAGCAGAAACTGGGCCTGGGGAAGGGGCCAGGTTGTGGTCCACAGTGCACAGCACCCACACGCTCCCCAGGACGGGCAGCTTGGAGCAACGCTTGCTCTCCCTGTTCCTGTAGCAAGACTGAGACCAGGTATGAGATGTCTCCACACGCCCTGGTTCCAGCACCTTCACTGGCACCGCCTGGTCACCAGGTTTTGGTTTCCCCAAAAAGTCTGCTGGGGAGAGTTACGGACGCAGGGACAGACCAAATGTTTTGTCCCCATGGCTGTCAACACTGTAAGAACGACCTGGCACTATTGTAATTCAACGGCATGGCACACTTGGCGGGGCAGGGGGAGTAAGAGAGGGAAAAAAAAGCACACTGAAAACCCCTCAGTTGAAATATTAACCTAAACTGCCTTGCATAGCAAACACTTCTCTGCTCTCTGCCAAGAAAAGGAGAATTAGACTCAATTCTGCCTCGGGAAGTGAAGTAGTGGACATCAGGGACAAGAGGAGTGAATAAGCACAACCTTCTGGAGACACTCCAGTGCAATAAAAGAAAGTAGAATAATCCAGAGAACAGCATGTTCCCCTCGTCAGGGCCAAAGCTACCCCGCAAGCAGAACAGGAATTTGCCTGGGGCAGCAACATGCTTAATGGCTTTATTACTATTATCTGAGCAATCCGAGGATGCTTCCCAGCACGTACAGGAGAGCAGCGAGCCCAGAGCCACCTCTGTGAACGTGAGTAACAGGGTTATTTTTTCAAGTGGCTCACACAGGTACTTTCCCATTTAGCTAACTGAATTCAGCAACTGAAACATATAGCCCATATATTTCCCCACACATAGGTGCCATACAGCTTACTTTAGAATCGTTGAAGCTTATTAATAAAACAAGACACTTGTACAGTATATGGCCTTGGCCGTTCTAGGTTTGGACAGACCAGCTTTCTCAATTATTTATTTCATTTTGTTATTCAGATTACTTGCATTCAATTTTACCATAATGTAGTTAGCTTGTGCTTTTGCCTGAAACACTGTATTTTTTTCCATGACCTTCTCATAGCCTCAACAGGTTTATCATTTCATTTTTGCTCTTTGAACATTCTTGGTAATACAAGAATATAATTTTTAAAAAATGTCACATGATTCTCAGAAGAGGATGGAACTTCACCATCACTAAAAAGAAAATAAATACTTTCTGTATTTATTCTCATCCAAGGATCACTGGAACAAACAAGGAACCACCAAATTACTTTTCTGACTACAGGCAGTCACTTACCAGGCAAAACAGCAAAACACCCACAAAAAGCCTAATAATTTTCTGTTCAAGTTGATCCTCAGAACAATTTTATTAATACAGAGTCCTTCATTACTGGTAACATGGTAAGGCTGCTACAGACCCCAGCCATGGCAGACTGCAAGCACGCAAGGAAGGGCTGGCAACTAGAACCAGATATATCCACCTGAGACCTGACATCTGCTTGAACCCATAACAACTCTGTTTCCTTACACATGCGATGACTAGCCTTGGATAAACTATTTATAACTGAAATCTTACTATGAAATGGAATTTAAATATGTGGCAATTGAGACACACCATCTCTCTGGGACCACTCTCTGTATGAGCTACTTGACCTGCATACACAATGGCCAACATTTATTAAACAGAACTGATGTGCTATGAACTCCTGGTCTCTAAATAAGACCCTTGCACAGAGACTGATTTTTGGATGTCTACTTTCTATGCAGTTTCATGAGGTGGATTTATTTTGGCTCTGAAAAGCAACAATATTTTTAAAACCTTGACCAGAACACACAGCATATGAGCATGCAAACAGCAGGGAAACGTGTGTTAGAAATGCAGGCTTGGGAAAGTCACTTGGGGAAGATAGGGATTATTTTATTTCCAAAAGGATGTTTATTAGATAGCTTTTCTAAAAAGTTCAGCATGTGAAAATGAAGAGGACATAGGCTCATCACTTGTCCCTGAGACATTCATCTTATTCTTCCAGTTAGGAAGCCAATCTCCCATGAAATCCCCCAAAAACCTAGCAGATGGGTTGATTTACTAATTGTGAGAAGACTCGTTCCACAATGATATTATTAAAAAATCCCACAAATAAGCAAATAAGGATAACCACGAGAGAAGCTTGGTTTAGAGCAGGATCTCTCCATACCCATGCAGTGAGCTGCATGATGACGTGCCATTATTACTTCATATGGAGAAGAGCTATGTGGCATATTTAAAGCCTTTAATTTCTAATCCCTGGTTTAAGTGAGATTACTGTTCCCTGTAGCCAATAACAATGGATTTCTTAAGTTTCTTCTGATTTGCCAGCAAAGCAAATATCCTCTGGTAAATCTATGAGCTGAACAATGATTTTTCATTTTTACAACAGCACAGTCAATTCAATTTTCCAGTTATAAGTCTCAAGCCTCTCCCTATCAGCTTGTTAATGTACAAGTGCTTTACTCTAAAACATGCCTGGAAGAATCTCAAAAGACTTCACCATCCCAAGTTGCTTCTGAACATTGAATTCATTGCTTATGAATCACTTGATGTATGTAAACACTTGAATCACTAAGCCACATCTAATATTGTACATAGTAATCAAGTGATGTTGACACAGTGGATTCTGTAATGACGAATGTCTGCACGGATGCACTGAAGCAGCTCTGAAAACATGGCTAATTATTAGTGTTTCACTTTTATAAGCAAGTTTTGCCTGTTTATGAACATACTTCATTTGCAGATGCTAAATGCCTGTAAAATATTTTCAGGCTTTGTGTCCTCTTGAGAGAGTCACAAGAGTCCCACCACCACCCCTACAACTGTTCACGTGATGAGAACGGCACTGCATTTTTCTTGGTATTTAGGATACCTATGACTTAGAGCAGTGGTGTGACAATGTGACCCGGGCCTGTTCTGGTTGGCATGCTATTTCAACTCAGCAGCTTTTTGCATCAGGTCAGACAAAAGAATAAGAATAAGACAGTAAGAATAACAGATAAGAACCCAAGGAAAAAACCCACACCCCTAAAAGCAAGTAATTTTTCCCCCTTAAACTTAAATTAAAATGCTATAAAACACATCGGTGCTGTTTCCCTGAAGCATTCTAATAGCTTTATGCTAACTTGTTAAAGTGTTGCTTTGTGTTTCCTAAACAGTTAGGTGCAATTTTTCTTGCAAATGTGTCACAAACCTTGATGCCGAGTTCTATGTTCTCCCCTCCGTACACATCCATCCCAGGATCGAGAAGCCCAATCTCTCCAAAGAATTTTCTGTGCACCACAAATGAGCAACCAATCATCGCCGGTGTCCTGTATGAAGAGAAGAACAACAATAATGCACAATTATTGAAATTTTCCAATTTTTAATGGACGGAGGGCTAATTTCTGCTGAGTTCCTGTTGGCTCCATATGCTTCCTGCCTCTGACAGACATCCCAGAGACTTTGCAGCAATGAGTGAGCTCTGTGTCTTTGAAGCCATCGTTTCACCACTGCAATGAAACTGTCCAAAATTCACTGTGTATAGACTGGAGAAAGAGCTCTCCTGGGATTAAATTACTAAAAAGCTTTCAGGTCTTGGCTCTGTTGCAAACACCTTGGTGTGTCTATGGGCAAGGGCACAAATTCTTTGGGTTTCCACTCCCCATAAGCAAAGGAAACGTAATAATGGCATTTCCTTTTTCTTACTTTCTCCCACACGTTTAGTAACAGCGTAGACTTCAGGACAGACACTAGTTTTTATGGTATCCTGTGAAAAAGGGTTTCTAATCCAGAACTTCATAATATATCACAAAGGAGTCATCGCCAACCAGCAGCAGCAAGCTAAACTGCGAATCTGCAGAAGCAAATCCTTGATAATGTCAAGACAACTGTTTGCAGAAACATCTGCTGTGTCATTTGCCCAGTTTCACCAGTATCAACAGAGCTCTGGGTTAAAAGATCAAGTTGTCACGTTCATCCTGCAAAACTTTGTGCCCTCCAGCTAACAGCGCTGCTCAGCTCCCCCTCCAGCAAGAGCAGCCAAGCGCTCTGTCCGCTCAGGGAAAATGATAAGAGAAAAATGAGGGTGGTAATAATAATACAGACATCAATAGAATAGCAGAAAGACTGAAGAAAACCACATTGTCAGGGGTTAATCTGTAATAACTATGCAATTTCAAGGACATAATAGATGGTTGTGTTTACTAACGATTGGGGCTGCAACATGCACATGCACTGTCCCTCCCTCATTACCTTGCAAAACACTGGACCAGATCTCCATCTGATACAGCTGCCCTGAGATGAGGATGTTATTCTGATTCACACAAGCTGAGATCACATTTGGGGACATTTTTTGAGTGGTTAAACACTTGTGACCCTCTCCATAAAATTACACTTTGCCACAGAGCATGGCACTGAACAAAACCATATCATTATGCTCTTGCAGCTTGGGGATACACTAATCTGTTGCAGTTACGGTATATGGAAAGTTTACCCCCTGGGATATTTTCTGTACTAAAATAGAAATATAAAAACCGTTCTCCCATTTAACTTGCTTCCATGTGAATCCATGTTGGAAAGAAAAAAACCCCCAAGGACCCACTTAGAGGGATCAGCAGGGAGGAGACAATGAATTTTAAAGCTAATCCATGCCAAGGTACTGCCAGAATATGCTTTTGTGGGGAGCTGTGGGGCTCCCCGGCCCACCTTGAGCTCAAAGCTTTGAGCAGAGGGAAACCCCACCATGCAGGACAGGATGGCCACCACCCCTGCCGCTCCTTGCCTGGGACTAGGGGACACCTGCCTTGTGCTGCCTGGGGAAAACCTGCAGGGTGTAGCACCAACGGTAGCCCACCTATCTAGAAATCCCACACCACTTAGAAAGGCCTGTTCTTCAGAGAGAACCTATTCTTGAGGTAGAAATGGGGCAACGGGATAGTGTATTTTAACAGCGGCCCTAAAATCCTGGCTCAAAGCACGTTTCACAGCTTGTCCATGCTGCGGAGCATGCTCAAGGCTGAACTAAGCAGTTCAGGCTTGCAGAGGTGGAAAGCACCCTTGCATATACCCAAGACACAGCTTACAGATGGCAAAGATCAGACCCACGCTCAGCCTCTCCATCCACACCACACAAAATGTCCCTGTGTGCCAGAGGAGCTCCTGGGGTCTCCAATGCACCCCAGGCAGCCGCAGGGCTCTATGGCCCCCAAGGACCTCACGGCTCGGCTCTGCAAACAGCCAGCCGAATTCATCTCTGCGAAATCCTTGAGCTCCTTGGAGGAAAAGCTCTAGTCACATAGGTATTATTATTTATGGACATTTTAATACTTTTAATAGACTGGTAGAACAGCTGAACACTGCTGCCATATTAAATTAGTTAGAATTGGAATCCATCAGAGGTTTTTTTCAATAGATTTCTTCCCTGACAGCAAGGTTGGCCTTCCTTCCAATAAGCGGTATAATGTTTCATGGTTTGCTGCCACTCTAGTACTTAAGATTTCAATTCTATTGCTTTATTTGTAGCAAGTTAACTGCCATTAGCAGAAACAATTCCTTCTGAAATGATAACCACATTACAGATGCCAAATCTAATAGCTCCATTATCCTAGATTACCTCCTGGAATTAAACAGAAGGGTAAGTTGCTCTGATTTTACACGGAGCATGAACAACCCAGTTCATCTCCTCCACTGGGAATAGGCATGGTGGAGCACGGGAACCTTTGACTTCTCCAGTCAAAACCTGTTAGGTCTGCTAAAGGTACTCAGGGAACAGTTAAAGACAGAAAAAAATCCAGGTGAGAGTTCTGACCCAATAATGTGGATCACTGGGAACTCACCACCAGGTAAACAAGGTTTTCTGAACTGGAAGGCACTCAACAGCCATGCTCTGGAGCTCTACCCCAAGAAAGCTTTCTTTCATTATTATTTTACAACATGACTTCACTTTATAGACCACAGAGTCACCAATCCTTTCCAAAATGGTCTTGGAAAAGCCTGATTGGGATTTTGGAACTTCACCTTCAAATTTTCCTCTTCTTCGTTTTGCTGCACATTCTGTTTTCAACACGCAATACCATGAAGCATGCAAAGCGGCGTTCCCAAGCGGATCTGAGGTCCCTCAAGCAATACAAATTAAGTGCTACATTCTTCTTTGTAACAATGCCTCCATATTAAATAAATGAGGAATCAAGCGGCGCTCGACAATTTAAATAAAAACACCATTTGGTTTTGTAGTAAATCCTTCAAAAAGGTGGACGTTTACAATAATAGATAGCCCATCCACAATGAAATAATGGCCTGCAGACAAAGAGCTGATAAAGCCTCTTGTTCCTCTGCCCCTTAATTAAAAGCATTAACGCAGTTTGTTTTTTAAAAATCACACAGCTCAGCTAAATGCATTTTTATTTGTCCCGAAAGCTATTCTTTCTTTAATGAGGAAGGAAAAGCGGAATTTGGCAGGAAGGGATGAACGGAGATGTTTAGCAGAATTACTGGTTTTGTATCCAGAAATCCAGAGCGTTAGTCCCTTGCCATTATTTTGGTTGGCTCCTCTATACAGCAAGCGATGAAAGGTCAGGAAAGAGCATCTTTTATGAAATATCCTCAGCATGAATCTCTAAATAAAGATGAAGAAGATAGAGGGAAAAACGTCCATCCTAGTCTATTAAGTTACTTTAATGGTCTTCCTTTCTTTAGTGCACAGTTATCATCTAATGATTAAAAAGACTCAAGTAGATTGCTTCTTCAATTCAAGGAAATTAATTTTCTTACACAATTGGATTTTGCTTCTGATTTTCTACTAAAGCACAAGTTATAAAATATGTAGAAAAAAGGATATTAAAAAAATAATTAGCAGTCATACCACTGAGTGCAAGAAGGCTGAGAATATACTTTAAGAACTGCTGGAGTGTCCAGTTTCCATTAAACTGCTGTTGTTTTTAATAAACTTCAGTCATGGAGTTGCTCACCTTCAGCAACGCAACCCCACTGCGGCAGCAGACGTGGCACCGCGTTTAGTGCATCTGGGGTGGTCCTGTACCTGCCTAGAAAGGCTCATCTGTCCCTCTCTCAAACCTGCCATCCCTCATTTCACATACCAAATTTAAACTTCTTATTTTCCATTTTGATGTTCTGGACTCATCCCAAACGTGCAGTTTCCCACTGCTGATGCCCGCCTGCACCCCCACTGCTCAGCCGGGGGTCGCTGGTGGGAGTCAGTGCCCCAGCAGCCAATGCCGGGAGACACTCAGCTCTGTGCCTTAGGCTTAACCAGCTCGTAATGTGTAGAAAATTACAGGCAGATTATCAAATTCAGTCAAATTAAGCCCATGGCTTTAAACAGTGGCCTATCGATTATTTCCCTGATGATACCAGGGTAAGGAAGAACACCCTCTTTATTTTTACATGGCACTCTATGATCAAACACTTGATTTTCTTTTGGCCATTGATGAAATTAAGGACCTGACTGCAAACAGAAACACCCGTCAGTGCCGTCACCTCTGTGCTTCTGCATCTGTGGCACAGAGAATGTATGGCAGAATGAAGACCGGGATGAGTAACACAAGTTTATAGCAAAAGAATACACACGCAGGAATGAAACACAAGTACGTGGCCCTGTGGGTTGTCCACCCCAGCCATAAGGCAGGGTCAACCACAGCCTGTCCCCAGGCAGCAGAGCTCCATGGGGCAGGGACCACCTGGCCCACCGCTCCACCGGCCACAAGCTGCACCCAGGGGCTGGGAGACCACTCGCCCCGTGAGGGGGCTCCGGGCTGGAGCCCTCCCACCCCGGCTGCCTTCCCGGCCGGGCTGGCTGCTGCGGAAGGCGCAGGTGGCTGCAGGATGGCCCTGGTGGCCAAGGGGCAGCGCCAAGCCTGCGGAGGGCCACCTGGGGCTGCGCCATCGCCAGGCAACGCTGCACTCGTGGGCTGTGGCAGCCAGTCCCACCGCAAAGCCACAGATGAAACCTCTGGTCCCTCAGGTTTTAGGGGCAGAGAAATGGAAGAGGAACTGAATGATTTAAAAATTCCAACTTGTTTTTCAATTGCACTCAGCTTGGTGACCATCAGCAGCCTTGGGGGCTGCCCTGCGGAGCCTGACCCGGCTGCTGGGGCCTGCGCTGGAGCGGCCAGGCAGAGCCCGAAGCTGGAAGCGGCCCGTTCCCCAAGAGGGGACTGCGCCCAGGCAATGGCGGCGCCAGGCAGAGCGAACCAGAGGCCCAAGGCAAACCCGGCCCTGCCCAGCCTGCCTGTCCCCAGCAGCCCTGGCCCACCGCCGCGCTCTGCCTCCCTTCCCTGCTCCTCACAGGGTCTGCGGCCCCAGGCAGGAGGCACCGGTGGGGGCGAGGCAGCGGCCTGGGTACCTGCTGCCTGGCACCGGCCCTGGCGGCCCTCCCTGCCATGAGCTGCCTGACTGCGACTGCAACCACAAGGAGCCCCTGCCTCCCCCTGCGCCCCGGCCTGGCCTCCCCCGAAACCCAACGTAGCCCCGGTGCGTGCTACGGAGCGGTGTTTGCTTTAAAAGTGAACTTGAGCTCATTAATTGAAGAAAACTTTGCAGGAATGGAAGCGCGTTTGAGCGGCAGGGCAGCCGCGGGAGGTGGCTCACAGAAGCGCACGAGGGCGAGATGCCGATAGCAAAAGCCCAAAACTAATGTCACACACGATGCACATCTCCAAAGGAGAAATACATATCCCTCTGCCTCCTACGGCGGGGCATCGACATGCAGATGCGGAGTCAGGCAGGAGCCATGCTCGCAGCTTCCCTTCACTGCCTGCGTAATGGCTTGGGCAGATAAAAGCTGGATGCCTTTCACAAGAATGTAATAAAATTTCTATGAAGGAACGGCATTTTAGCCCACAGCAGCATACCTTGCTTAATATTATCCCCGGGATGGCATCTGCAATAGTTGTTTCTTGAATAATTCTAGTTTCCCTGCCCCAGTGACCTTGGTTAATTGTCTGTTTCAAATGGGTTTATTTTCCTGCTGTTGCTAAGTACTATGGAATCTGTGAAACAAATTAAAATAAGAGATACCACATAAAAGAGATGCTGAATTGAATGCCTTTTCTGAATTTACTGGAGATTAATACGACTTTAACTTTTAATGGCAAAGAAGCTGTGAAAACTATGTATTTATTAAAATACCTATTATGTCTACCCATGTCTGTGACCTTGCTCAAGATAGATTTGACTTTGTCACTGTTGTATGCCTACTCCGATTTCCACGTCAAGAAGCGGCTCGCTCTGGGACCTCAGGCAAAGCATTTAACTTCTTTGTACCTCTGTTTCCTCATCTGTCAGATAAGTATACCTGGATGCTCTTGAGAAAATGCATTTATAAATCAGTTTAGTGGCTTCCACATTGGAGCTGTTGAATTAAATACTGATACTGTTATGTATGTATGTAACTACTGATGGTGTTATGTATTGTATATTGTTATGTATTGCCATGTACCTCCTAAGTTGAAGTCACTTACGGTGAGAAAAGCACTGGCAGTTAATAACCTTATAAGCGAGGAATTGCACACACAATTTGCTGTTTCTAGCCTTGCTCTAAGCCACCAGCAGCATGCACACCCTTATGGTGCCCACAGTGTGCTAAGACACAGCGTACAAGCCTAAAGCAGATTTCTATTTACAAGTCCAAGCTTCAGGACTGTAGCTCAACTGTCAAAGTTCCCTGCCAGGATAAACACTGCTGCCGAGGTCACTGCCTGAACGCATTTTCCTTCCTTGTATGTTCTAGAAAAGTCAAGGATGTCCCAGCACTAAAAATCACGGGATGCCTGAGCACCCACCTCCATGCGCATGATTCTTCAGCACTTTTAGCAGGAGTTTTCGTACAGAAAGTTGCCACTACAGACTGTCAAAATGCTCATTTGCAGGTACTAATCGTCCACAACTCCACACATTTTGTCAGCTGATGTAAAACTCCAGTCCAAAAGGTCTCCATTACATGGATCGGGGCTTACAACCCTATTTCCACAGCTGCTTGGAAGCAGAAGACACTTATGCCATGTGCCAATTGCCCAACCATCTCCCCACAGCCATCTTGTTGGGATCGTAGCAAAAGACACCAACCTTGAGAAACCCTTCCAGACCAAGAGCCCTAAGATGGGAGCCTCGATCAGGGTCATGAGAATCTGCAGAAGGCCTTTTGGGCTGTTCATCATTTGCCCAAGTGCTGGCAACAGCACGAGGTGCTAGCTCCGATGGCCCTGGTCCTGTGCTTTCTGTGTACACAGGGGAGCAACACTGCATCACAGCATTTGAGGTGTGCAGCTCTGAGTCTCAGAGTACAAGCCCTAAATAAGTCACCTTGGAGAAAGTCAATTTGAAAATTACCCTTCAAATAGGAGTCAGTGTCTGCTCAGGAATGGTTTTGAGGAAATAGCTGCAATAACAGCATTCTCCCTTGGGATATACTTAAAAGATGGCACTTCATTTTAGCTAATTTAATGGCAGTTGCAGAGCTATTCCTGGTGGCAGTTGCAGAGACAGGCACTCAGGGGAAACCCAATCTTTCACACTTGGTGTGAACCCTCTGGCCCGCAGCAATGGGCTCCGGTCCTCCCGAGAGCGCAGGGGGAAGAGGCTCCTTCCCACAAACCTCTGCATCGCAACTGCTCCTCTGCAAGCATCAGTACGCCAGGGACTGGACCCTTAAGGGTATCCCATTTATTCAAAAAGGCAGAATTGGGGGAAGTAATAGTAATCGCTCATAGTGATTTATTAGGGACAGTCCTACAGGAGAGGCAATGCAGAGTCTCAGATTCGGAGGCTGAGATAAAACAGAGCATGATTTCCATATATGCACTGGCTCATACTGGAAGCCACTGTAAAATGCATTAAAAATACAAGAAAAATACTTTCCCTTTCTGGAAAGCTATTGCACGTCACAACAGAATACAAAAGGGAGCACAGATTAGCACAGATGAAGAGTCAGAACAGCGCAGTATTTAGTTAACCTGGTTTTACTTTTCCTGTATAACTGGTCCCCTAAAGGTCTTACACTCAGAAAAGATCTGAAGATTGTTGTTACATTTTAATTGCACAGAAATTATCCAGCCAGCGTACATCTTGTAATCAAACCCAGGAGCTAAGCCACAAAGCCCTGGCTCCACTAGGAAAATAGATGTTTTCTCATATCTCATTAGTTAAAACATAACCAACATGAGACAAAATTCTAGCAAAACAAAGCAGTCTGCAATTTTAATCTGAGCTGGGAGGTGAGAGGAAGTTTGAGCTTCTTCCCCACGCTGCATATCACCACACCGTGCCCAGGAAAGCTGCTGTTTCTTACCGCGGGGTAGGTAAGGAGAGCACATACCTTTAAAGATTAATCAACAGCACGTCACGGTCTCTTCCTACTATCGACTGTCAGTCACCTCTTCAATGCAAGTGGCAAGCACCCTCCTGAACAGTTTCTTCAGGGGTTTTCAATCCCACATGAACTTTTCATTAAAACAGCAGTGTTTGTCTATGCAAATCAGATCATGTTAGAGATGCAGAACTCCCCAGGGCAACACAAGGGACTGGCTTCAAAGTTTTGCCAGAAGTAGCTTAAAACCTCATTTCTGCTAATTGGCAGTGACTGAAATCCACCTCATTGGGCAGCTCTGAGCAGAATGGGAGGCACCTTCACCAGTCCTCCTAGATACTTTGATTTAACACACAGAGCTAAGCAGCCAACACCTTTAAAACATTTTCCAGCTCCTCAAGAAGACAATGTTTTTATATAGGCTAGGTTTAAGGAATTGCATTTGCACCACTTCAAAAATCCCAGCAACATGAGAGCAGGTGAACGCTAGGATTTCACCTCTATGAAGGCGAAAGACTTCTTGTACTTGTTTTCCTCTAACGCAGGATCTTTTGGCACTTCTGACCCCTGCCTTGTAACAAAATGTTTGGTGCAGGAAAAGGGAAAACAAAAAAAGAGACCAAACATTTATCCTTAAAAATCCCTAGGATGGAGGCCAGAGCTTGGGTGACAAAGACTGCACACGCTCATCTTATCCGATATCTAATCCTAATCCCACTCCCACTGATCTTCAAACGGGAACATCGAATTCCTTAAAGACAAAGTAGATTTCAATTATGGAAAACTTGCAGTGGGCGTATTGTGGCCCCACCTCTGGGTCTCTGCCGTCCCGCTTGCTGCAACCCCCAGCCCTGGTGGGCTCAGCCCTGTGGTGATGCTCACACTCACCGAAGGGCCGCTCCAAATCGATGCTGTAGAAATGGCTTCATCAGGAATATGACCCTTTGCCTGCTATCAGTAATAAATGCAACATAACCAACTTCATCTCCTGCTAGACTGCTAATTAAACGATAATTACTTTTAGATGTAATAAGTATAACTAACAGGCACTTAACAGGAACATGCTATTTACTTTTCTTTTTTTAATGTATTTTTTTTCCTCAAGGGCAGCAAAGCAGCTGACTTTCAGTCCTGTTTTTTCTCTCCACCCTACATAAAAATCACAGTGAATAAATTCCACAGGTAAACAAACTTCTCTTCGCCTCAGACACAACTCAGTCCCATGGAGCAACAAGCTGTGTCCCAGTTAAAGCACTGAGCTGGAGCTGAAGGATCAGGATCCAACCACCCTGATCCTTCCCTCTGGTCCAAGCTGCCAAAGACCTCTCAGTACCAAAAACGGGACTTGGGCAAGTGTTGTGCCCTAGAACAGGAAAATCGGTGTCCCCATTTAATGCGCTGAGCTCCCAAATCTTAACGAGCACTCTTCAGGGGGCTCTGTTCTCAGCTTCTTTTCAGGTGGAGCGGAATGAGCTCCGCACAGAAACACGAGCCAAGCTGCTTACTTCCAACCCCCGCACTGAAGGCTGTGCCACCACCCCATCTACGACACAAAGTCTGCACTGATACACACCTACACAGACAAGCCCAAGCAGAGGGGCTCGGAAGGCAGACACCACGCGGTGGATGGGTCCCATCCCAACTGCATGGCTCCTTTTCACCCTTCTTGGATGAAGATAAACAACATCACAAGGAAGATGTTGGTGCATTAATTGCACAAACCCAAAAAGCATTTCTCCAATGCAGCGCTTACACCAAAATACTCCTCCAGCTCCTAAACTTGCTTCAAGTGACTATCAAATAAAAACCGAAAGAAACTGCAATCTACAGTTAAATTGACTTTTTAAAGGTGGTGATAATATGAAGACAGGCTCTGAGGGCCATGCGGGTGAGCATCACTCTAAAAAAAACCTGTTCTGTTTATGGCTGAAACGTCATTTTTATTCTCTAAGCACTCAAGCCAAACCCCAGAAATCAAGACAGAAACCTCTCTTGGTGAATCATTGACTGTAACAAAGATGCTGCAAGCCAAACCCATGCATCTGGGGACAAACACACAAATGAAACTTTGGGCTGTCACAAAGTAGAGTTGAGTTTAAAAGTAATTCCCTTGCCAGGCAGGAACAGAGCACAAGTCTCTGTCAGCCCAGCTGGACTCTTAAGAAACAACAGGAATAGAAGGGCAGTGAAAGATTAATGCCATTGAGGGGGTTATTTTGCAGTCGCTTTCAAACCTACAGTGTAACCACAAGTCACCAACCAGTCTTAGTCTTCTTTCAAACACTCTGAAATACCTCCTAAACCTAAATTCCTCCTAAACCTAAATTCCTCCTAAACACTAAATTCAAGGTGCTATCAGAAGTATGCATTGGGTGATGACTGAGCTCCTCATTATTAGTTTTGCACAGACCCGTGTTGCTTTCTGATATATCACTGTAATGGATGTTGAAGTTAAAAATTCAGGAGGACTGAAGTTATTGGGAATTTCATGTATATGCCTGCAGACAGAATTTGGGCGAAAGCATTTACGTTCATAGTAGGCTGGTACTAAGAACAGGGACATGAGTAACGGTTATTGACAGATGGAACAGTTTCACTTTGTGGGTAAATGAGAGTGCACTGAAATAGGCCTGTAAGCACCTCACAGCAGCTGAGTAATGCATTTATTTTGACAACTACTTGATATGAGCCTGTTCGTAGGGAGGGCAGCGCTCAGGTTTATCTTACCCTTCACGCATCCATAGCGCAGAGGCACAATTCCTGAGAAATATAACAGATACATTTCGTGCCTCCAGCATTTAATAGTAAATGTCATTCTCATTTCTCAGGGTTTGGGGTTTATTTTATATTAAACACTGAGCGAAGCAGATAGAAAAGAAAAATGAATATGGGAAGAACTGTATTGAAATGTAAACGCAAACTCAGTAAAGATGATTGCCAGGTAAGGAAACTCGGAGGTGGAGAGGCTGTTTTGGATTCACCTCCGTCTGGATTACAGCAGAGCCCAACCACAAATCTGATGTCCCAATATTTGCAAAGGGATTTAACCAAACTGCCTGCTTAAAGGACAGACAACTTAGGGCCAACAGTTTCAAAAGCAGAAATCCCACCCCAGGTACATTTATCACATCAAAAGACCTATGAAAATTTTAAGTCCCTGTGCATCTCCTCTCACAGATGCGCACAGGTTGTGGCCACTACTTCTGACACAAGAGCTTTTCAAAAAGGTGGCGTGAAGTGATGCCAATCACAGTGCAAGCAATGAAATTGCTGTAGATGATCTACTGACTTCAAGTTGGTACAAAGCTCAAAGCCTACGCACAACAGTCTAGCCTGTGACTGACTTCTGCTGGAATGGGGCACAGTCAACATGAACCTACCCCGAGTCAGTTTGTTCTGGTTTTTATTTAAAAAAAACAAAACAAAAACCCAAACATCAAATGTATTGATTTGGAGAACCTGAATTCAAAGCCCTCTTGAAGTTGTTGGCAAAACTCTCAGCTAACTCCTGGGGCAGCAAGAGTTCATGGTCAATGTTTGGGGCCGGGGGGGTGGGGTGGGTGGGAAGGTGTTGGAATTACAGGTCTACAGGTTGCTCACGTAAGCAGCCAGTGTACATCATCAGCCAGTTTGCGCTCTCTGGCACCTGACAATTAGGCAACTGCACAAGTTGGGATGAATGGGCTTAGCCATCTTTAAAGGCAGCATCAGCCCAAGAAGAGTTGGACCTGAAGAGCCAGGAATTAATTTGTACACTTCATATGATGGGAGCTTGCTTGAAGTCAGCATTCAGGGAGCAATAGAAATGTGGAAAATGGATCCTTTTTCCCTTTCAAATTGTCATCCCAAGGAATATGACACCATTCACTGATTATACACAGTCAGACTGCAGAAATCAGCAGGAATGTTCACTCAGCCATACTTTTGCAGGTGCCTTCTGGCAATTCACAACCAATTTGGCAACAAGGGTCCCAGGACTAAAAGGGAGAAAGCCAAGAGAAGGCTAGCTCCCCACACGCCAGGCTTGGCATGGCCATGGGCTCCTCTCCAGGAGGCAAAGGGGACTGCCCATCACCCACCGTGGTGCAGGTTGGATGGAGGGGCATTTGGATGGTTGAGTCCTCCAGCTCTGCAATAGGGTTTTGTAGCTTGATGCATTAAAACGCAGCTGGGAGCAGAGAGGGAGCTGCTCCCATTTTCTAGAGAAAGGTGACATTTTTACACAGGGAATCCCAAGTGCTGTGCCATTCCTGTTTTGCTAACGAAACATTTGTCCCATGCCATAATATGCTTGTGGCCAAAAGGCTGATTTTTATTTGTGTTTTGCCTAAAAGTTAAGCAGCACCAGGCTCCTTGGGGGAAAGGATCTGCAGTTTGCCCTGGCAGATCTCCAACACGCTGCAGGCTTTGAACAAATCAAGACTTTGTGATTGAATCCACGGTCTGGGAAAAAACTGAAGGGAGTGGATGTCAGTGTCTGAACTGCCAGAAAAGAAGTCGGATTGGAGGGGAAACTTTTATCAGTGGATCATCTGCGGAGTCCTGCAAATCCAAATACTGTTGAACTAAACCAACAGCTGCAATGAGTTCATACTGTAAGGATGTGTCCCACACCACCTAATCCAAACTGCCTTCTGATTCTTGGACAAATGAGTATTAATTTAAATTGCGTTTTCAAAGTGTCTTTGCAGAGGCTTCTTGCTTGTGCAAAATCAACGGTGGGAAGGATAAATAATATAGGCATGTGCTTGGAATCACTGCCAGTTTTACTACCTGGAAAAACAATTATACCCTCTCTTTCTACAAAGTACCACATGCCAAAAAGAGTCAAAAGCACCTCCACTCCACTTTTGCCTTTAATCAGAAAAAGCATGTCTTTATTGCAACAGTCTAAGGACAGACCACTGAATAGCAAAGGAGGCAAGGGAAGTTCTAACCTGCTGGTTGCCAGAGCCAGCTGCAGCAGGTTGCAAAGTTAAGGAGTCAGAAATGGGGAGTGAAGAGCAAAACCAAACTCTTCTGAAGCTGTGGGTAAAGCTGTACAAAAGCTACACAGGGACAAGTGGTATAATGAAAAGGTTCAGGATCTGCACGTGAAATACATCCAAACACTTCAGTGTTAATGCTATGCTGAAGAACCTCTTTACAGAGGTCCCACTTTACTATCCCTGCTTTAATTGAGAGGCAAGAACCTGACATTTTAACAGCTGAGAGACTAAATTGTGCATGGCACGCTCTCGCTGAAGAATTTACTGTGAATCAAGAGCACCACTTAAAACCGTATTGGTGTCTTGTGATACATTTTAGAGATTCTGGCCTAGCAATTTTCAAAAAGTAAAAGAATACTGTCATACCAAACACTGTAGAGCATAAACATTTTTAGAAATCGCTGCTTTATGCCTGCAGATGTGCAGCATTAACAGGGCATGTACGGTACAGCAAAAGACACTGTGGAAACAAGCTGTCTTGCTGGCAGCATCTCCCATATTGGAGAAAAACAAAACAAACCAAAACTTTGCTCTCACAAAACATCTATCCATCCATCAGCATTTAGAAATACTGCTTGGCAAATTTTGTCTTGCAAGCAGTATCTACTTTAATAATATGTTTCCAATTAAAAGATGACTAAATGAAAGAAGTCCAAAATATGTATTTCCCATAGGATCAGTGCTTACTCCTGATCTTTGTATAGGCTCCAACTCAGCTAAACCATAAACACACCCTTGGCATCAACCACAAGTAGCTCCAACAGCTTCAGAACCCTGGCATTACATATTTTACTCTTATTTGGATCCAGAGCCTCAGCTTTCGGTGAGGGCAAAACAGCTCATTATCATCAATATGGATAAAACTGCTTCCATCCACCTGAAAGGCTGCAAAACTCTCCCACCCTCCAACAGTTTTTAAGAGAAAAGACAAATCCAAGCACATAGCATTGCTTATGCAAAACTCCCAGTGGCACTATGAGTCCAGCCCTAAATCTGGAGCACAAGAGCATCCTTTGTAACCCAGCCATCCAGGTCACAATAAAGAAAAGGAAAGAAAGTGCTGGAAGAGGAACTACAGTAGCAGAGCAGGTGCTATCGGAGAGGTGCAATGACAGGAAAAGATGATCTGAGCTGCCTATAAAGAGCCAAACCAAAGCTGTTTACAGAAGGGTGATCTGGGATCTCAGATATGGTTAAAGCCAAAAGCCCATTTCACTCTCCCCTTGGCTCTTCTCCATACTTGAAAATATGATGAGCAAAAAGCAAGCAGATGGCTGTTGTTGTGCTACGACTGTCGCAACTTTGCCTTAATTATTCCCCTGCACAAAAATCCTATCTGCGTTCACTGGACACAACGGTTCTGCCCTTAAGCGGGTGGGCCATTTGATCTGGAGATATTTTCCAGGTCCTGTGCTGGCTGCAAAATGTTTCAGGGCAGAGAGAAGACTTCAAGGGATCTTGGAAAAATCAAACTGCCCCCAGAAAAGTCAAATCACCAAAGCACACGCACGTTGCTTTGTGCAAGCAGCTGGGTTTCCATCTCTGTCTCTCCCAGGTGGTTTGCTGGAATCAGGGAGCTGCAGATGGGCGAGACTTTTCCCTCTCACAGAAGCTTCCCAAAAAGTTTTCTATACAATTATTTTAGCAAAAAAAAAGCTCATCTGGCCAACGTAGTCGGTAGAAAATCCCTGTGCATTGCCTGCAGCAAGTGTGCCCCATCATACATGCACACATATGCAGAGCAAGATCACAGACAAACCCAGGATTTGATATCATATCTCACCTTCCAGAACTGGACGAAAAACTGAGCTCTCAATTTAAACACAAAAATCGTTGCTTTTTTGCCTTTCTGAGTGCCCCAGAGTCTCCAGAGTTGCTTTTGAACCACACTGAGAATCAGATGCAAGAGCCAAAACTCTGCAGTATTAGCCTGGGATTTAGAGCATCTGTGTGGTTGTTTTTTCTCCCCATTAATTTAATTTGACAGAAAAGAGCAGGAAAGCTTCTGGTTCCCATGTGGGCAAAGTGGATAAACAGCAGGAATTTTAAGGGAAGCTGAAACTAAACAGAAAAGAAAGAGGTTGGTGCTCTGGCTAACAGCCTTTTGTGCTGCCTTTTTCCTCACCCCATCCTCCATGCCCTGCATGTTATAATGAGACTATTTTCATGCTTACCACTTGCCTGTTTCAACCTATTTTTTGCGTTTCGATTTAGACCCTTTTGATTGGAAAAATAACACACAGTTCTCTCTCTTCAATGCAGATAATCTCCCACGCTGGATCCCATGATGCAGGAGGAGAGGCAGTACCCCACCACCACCTCACCGCCCCCCAGATCCACCGGGTTTGGACTCATGAGCAGGAAATCCTAATCCTACTGCTTCAGAAAAACTGCCAAGAGTAATTATTTAATGGGAAAACATTTGTGTAGCTCTGTGGTCAGAACTGCATGAATTCAGCATCACAACTATTCCTGCAGAGGAGATCCTAAAACCTTGCTTGTTTCCATTATTTTCCTGAATATTTCCCAGTGCGGGCAGATACACTGTGCAGGCTGTAGCAGGCAATACACCAGGCAGAGCATTTTATCTGCTGCACCTACTCTTGGTCACAGTAAGCCACATTTAAGCAACGGTTGCTGACACCAGCTGATTCACACCAGCAGCAATGGGTTCCATCCAAACATGAACAACTGACCTCTCAGCAGCATTTCTGAGCACAAGTTCTTCCAAGCCAAGAGGCTCCTTTATTGCTTTATAGACGTCACAGCCAAACTGAAATGCATCCAGACTTGAAGGAGGCTTGAGGTCTAATCTCAGTCCTGGTTTGGATGCTCGCTACTTCCAAGTGGGGAAGGGACAAGGTGACTTTCTCTGCTGACTGAAACAGCGTGTAGGAGTTGTAACTTGGATACATGCTTTTGCTTCTGCACAGCACACCCCACAGCAGAGCTGTTGCAACAATAAACACTACCAGGCTGAAAACTTACCCCTCCCTCTTCAATAAATGGAAAATCTTGGCTAAAGAGGAGAAAGAGTTTTGCAATCACTTCAGTGAGGTACAGGGGTTTAGCCATGATGCTGAGGATTTTGACAGAGTACTTCAGTACGAAAGCTAAGCCCTCTGTGTCTGCCCCACCTCTTCTAGCAACTGCAGGTTTTAATTAAAGCAGAAACATATGATGCTAATTCATGATCTCAGTTACACAACTCCATCAAACGTCCAGCACAACCAACTGAACGGCTCTGCATTGAGCCCGGTCAGAATGAAATCAGTGCAGCAAATCAGCTATATAAGGAACACACTAATTAAAACACCAGCTGCTTCACAATTTTCTATAGTTTTATCAGCCACCCACTTTGACAATATAAACAATCAACAAGACACTGCTATGAGAGATGGCAAATGGCCTACAGCTAGAAGATGATGATGCCGTATGAGAAAAAGCCAACACAAACCTCCTCTTCCTAAGGGACTAACCACACCGAGAGTCAAACACCAGAGACACGTGCAGAACCCCAAGTATCTGTGGTTATACTGTCATCTCTGGTGGCTTTAAGAGAAGGCAGGATCCAGAGATACAGTATAAACCTCTAAATCTGTTCTTTATCAAGACCAGTTTGGTTTTATTTTATCCATGGCAACACAGCCGCTGTGATTATAACTACCTGGCCTGTTGCTCTGTTGTTGCATTACATCTCCATCTCCCATCATCTAGCAGCAAACATCTATGTGAAGTCAACATCAAAAGGCAAGTAGCAGGTAAACTTTACTGACAGAGACGGGCAACCATTTTCACACACACACAAAAAAAAAATATCTAAAAAGCTGTATTTAATTCAAACAAAAGACCCAACTAAACTTTTCAACTAAAGAAGGCCACCCAAAGCTTCTCAGACATGGAAACTGATTTTAGATGAGATTAATCCCCCCAAAAATCCCCCAAGTGACATTTCTGTTTCAGATGACAGCCTGATTTTCATTCAGCTGCACTCACATGAAGACACGGGCAGGTCCTTCACATCAAATAATGACAGAAACAAAAATCTCTGACACACAGAAGTCACTGAGAACCTAACATCAGGCTTAGAAAATGATGTCGTCTTCAAAATTGCCAGCTGATGAGCTGTGAGCAGCAGTTGTCCTGCACAGCGCTCTATTATGCAGCCAGGGAAAGCTAACCTGCACTTTCCCAAAGCAGGGAAACCTGTCCCCAAGGCTCCCTTGTCGCCCACACCAGGAGTTAGCTGCTTGGGGGCTCTCTCATAAGCATCACATAATGTCTTAGCAAGAATTAAAAAGAAAGTGAGGTTGGAGCAGACTGCCTTTGGGGGTGGGTTATTTCCCCCTCCCCCCCCGCCCAGGGCAGGGAATAATTCACTATGAGAACAACCTACACAGCAGCACCAGGGATTCGGCACCCCCAGCCATCTTTCCCAAGACATCATGTTCAAAGGACCAACGTGGGCTTGTTGCACAAACCAGCAGATTGTTGGTGGAGCTCAGAGGATGGGGACTGCAAGCCACTCTCACACAAGCAACCCAGGGGCTTTACGCTTGTCCCAGCAGCGCTCAACCCACCGGTGCCTGCTCAGCCAGGCCGCTGGCAGCACGTGGCCACTGCGGGGACACGGCTGGCGCACAGGCTGCACCGGGGGATGACCCAACCCAGGCAAAGACCAGCTAATCCACACCAAGATGCACGACAAGCCGACCCTCAGACCTGCAGCAAGAAGCTTCAGGTAAAACAGATCACAAACTAAAACCTCCAAAAAACTTTCAGTCTCCACTTAAAGTATCTTTCTTTCTAAAGGATCTTAATATTACACACCGATGCATACTTAACTCCATGCAAATACTAGTTTGCAAAACAACTAGACACGTTCCATTTGTAAAATACGACATTTTCATTTATACGAACATGAAATGCACTTTAATACAGTACTTCAGAAAAATAAAACTAGTGGTATAAGACTTCTTTCCATCGACCAAAGAGGATAAGAAAGGGAATATAATTTATAATAACTTTATTAGTAAAATTTATATAGAATACAACTAAAGACTTCAGACAGTGAGAATGGCGCTTGTGCTTTCAGAAAATAACACCCTGCAGAAACATGAACACACTCCCAGTGTTTCACTGTTCAGCATCTGCGCTGCATCTCCTGTGCCCAGGAAAGGAATTTAAAACTAGTTGGAATTTTGATGGAACATGAGAACTGCCAGCAAATTCCACCGTCACAGTTCCATACTCCCCAAGCAACAAAGAAAAGAAGGAAAAAATAGCAGGTCAAGTGCAATACTGTGAAGTGAACCAGGGAATTAAAAGGTTCAGTAGGGAATAGTTTACCTGGTATTTCTTACAGAGAAGATGCTAGGAGGCAGGAACATACCACAAGGAATTACAAAAATAAAAGGTTATTGGAAATATAAGTGACGCTGGGGAGCTACAGAGAACAAGGAAAAGCTAATATTGAGGATTTCTGGAGAGCAGATCATTGTGGCACATTTTCAATACCCAGGTTGAGGCACAAACCGAGTCCAATGTCACTCATAGCACAAGGCAGGAGAAAAAAGAGCATCCTGAGCTTTCCTTACTCCTGCTTTTCACAGGTACCCTGTCACCCACTCACAGAGGCTGGACACTAAGCTGCATGGGGGTTTCAGTACATTAAATATGATTATTCTTATAAAACTTCATGATTCAGGCAACTAGTTTTCTTATATATCTTTAAATGTAAGGCAGTATCCTTGATGCCCCAACAATCGATACATACAGCATTATGGTGGGTCATAAACAGACAGCAGCAGTGGATTTTCCAATATTGCTTTCTTGAAAAGGACCTTGTCTTCATTCTCCATGAAACACATTTCGGCAAAAACCCAGCATCAAAATTTTGACTTCTGACATTTCGAACCACCACAAGAGCTCTGGGCTGCTCCACACATGACTGAACTGAGAAGAAAGCACATTTCAGATGAACCGGCAATCTGATCAAGGAATTTCAGCAACACCCATGAGGTTAATTCAAGAGAGTAATGCTATCCCAACTGCACATCGTTTCTGCTTTCCTTTGATACCATTTCACATTACACGTGCATTAGCCCAGTAGCAATAACTGCACTCAGCTAGTTTAAAGCTACATACAATCAGGACCTCGAGAACAAAGCGGCAACGTTTCCAAAATAATTCAGCTCCACTGAAAGCCCCCATCCCAGGCAGGCTGGATCCAAGGTCACGTACAGCCAACAAATACACTGCACCTTTGGAAAACAGAGCCCACCGTTCCCCTTGTCATCACAGAATCACGTACAGACAACTGGACTCCTGTCCCAGGATTAACAAAAAACATTATTCAAGGTACAGGCAACTGCCAACACAACTGTATAAAGCTGCTCGCTCCAGACATTTGACCTAAAAATCACATCTGCATCCTTAACAAATACATACAGTACACTGCGTTTGCGTGACCAAAAATTTCATGCTTGCCACACTGTGCTTGAAACAGATGCTTGACAAAACTCCAGGGATATAAATAGGGCAATCACTTACTCAGGCCATATGTTGGAAGCATGTAAGATGGACTTGCTTAACTGAAGAACCTTCAAAAAACAGTAATGATAGTAACAGGACTGGACAGATCTCAGATCTAATATTCTTTGGAGCTTTTTGGTTTGGGGCATTGTTCACGAGAAACTGAAATGACCTCTGTATTGCTTTCCTTTGCCCTTTCTGCCAAACCTCCCCAGTAACGATGGCCAGCTACAGGGTCTGACTGAGCAGGTCGCGGGCCCAAAGGTCCCTGCGGAGAACAGAGCTTGGCTGACCAGTCCTGACAGCTGCTAGAAAACAGCCTCATGTGATGCTTGCTGCATGGATGCCCTTAGTGCCTGGAGTCATCCCAAGAGTACTTGAAGACCCTACAAATGCAACAGCATGTATCTCTGACTGCCCATCCCAAAATTTCTTGCTTGGTTAACACCAAGGTGACTTCTCCAGCAACCACTCCAGGAGCAGCAAACTGCCATGCAGAGGACCTAGACAGGAGGAACGGGCCAGCAGGAGCTTCAGGAAAGTCACAAAGGAGAAATGCCAAGCCCTGCACCTGGAGCAGCCTAACCCAGTGCACGAGGACAGGCTGGGGGCAGTGCGGCTGAGGAGGACCCGGGGGACAGCAGGCTGACCAGCAGCTCACCCCAGCAGCACCCCAGGCTTGCAGCACAGCGGGCTGGCAGCGACAGCCAGCAGCCAAGAGGACTATCTCCCTTTACTGGGCGCTTGTTAGGTCACATCTGAAAAATCATTCAGTGCTGGGGCTCAAGGACAAGGGAAGGACTGGCCCATGGGGAGCTGAGTTTGGCAGAGGTCCCCGAGACGGCTGTGGGAACAGGGCTGGCTCAGCCTGGGGAGAAGGCTTTGGGGACACACACCTGCTAATAGCCTCCCATACCTGCAAGGCATTTACCAAGACAACAGAGCCAGGATCTTTCACTCCCTCTCCCAAAGCCAGATGTTCAAAGTCACCATGATTAAATACACAGCTCTTCCAAGAGCTCCATCCACATACCACTCACTAATGCAACAGGACGTGTTACAGACAGATTCCTTTGTTATTTCCTGGGTAGAATTCCCTTCCCTTTCAGTAGCTATCATATTTTGATGTTTCTAATTTCACTGTTATGTTTATTGGAACATTAAATATTTCCTGCGTTTGGTTTTTAATATATGGGAAATTATGCGCACCATATGCAAGGGGGAGCAGAACATGCTGACTACACAAGTGGGTGGAAAAGTCTGGGGGGAATAGCAGCAGAAGGATGGGAAGACACTGCATTAAATATTAGTGTTTCAAAGTTGCTGAGCAAAGGAGGAAGATTATGGTAGCCAGGTTTGAGAACATACCCTTGCTCCATCACTCCAGTCCCCATCAGCAAGGAAGAGAGAGTGCAAAGCCTGATGCCCAAGTGTGAAACATATGGTGAATAATTCAGAACTTATCCATTTTTCTGATGAAATCTCAGGAAGGAAATAAATATGCCAGTATTTGTCTGATTCTTATTACTGCATAAAAGGGACAAATCCTGCAAGGTGCTGATCATTAACTTTTGAGACAGATCCACAGACCCAAACCTCATGTGATGAGGATGCTCACTACCTCTTGTCCATCAGCATCCCAGCTCAGCTGCTGGGATCGTCTAGCTCTCCTTGTCAAGATGCATTTTCAACCTCACTGCCTCATTTATTTCCCCCTCTCTTGTTTCAGAGGCTTAATATTCAGCGGCACTCAGAAAAGACTCTGCTGTTGGATGAGAACATATTGATCTCTGGAAGAAAACCAAGGGATATGGCTTAAAGTTTAAGGGCAGGAGTAGTTGTCTATAGAGAAGTTAATTTTCTATAAATGTTGTTTTCATTTAGAGTGAATGGCAGTTTATAATAGTTCACAAAGTTTTGGTTCACAGTGAATAGCAATTGCATCCTAAAACCTCAGCTGTTTCACTGAAGCAAATCACTCAATAGAGCTTAGAGGTCTTCAGAACCAAAATCCAGTTTTCAAATGTGACTTGGATGCCTACAGTCATGAACCACAACAATATGGGGCAGATCCCCTCTCTCCTCTTACTGCTATGAGAAATGAAGAAAATGGTTCTGCAATCCCATTAGCTCCCCTAATCCCGCAGGAGACGCTCAACATCAACAGCGGGGTGTTACTGCTACAAAGTGACTTATTTGGTCGACTATTTATTTCTCAGCAATGCAGCAGGAAGCTTTGTCATCAAAATACCTGAAGAGATATTGGTAGCAACCTGGATTTTCATGTTTCTTCCCAGCTGTTTGTGCATTTGGGGCTGGGCCCTGATATAACACTCAGCAGCCACCCTGACCAGCTCTGCAGCCAGGCGTCGTGACCTCCACATGTTCCAGAGCTCCCAAAAGTGACGGCAAGGCCACCTAGGCCTCCCTTGTCCTTAGGGCCATGGGGATATCCCACCACATGCCCTTCCTATGTTCACTCCACCCTCCCAAGTCTTTCCAAAGCCACTCTTCAATCCCAAAGATATGTTCAACCAACAGCTAGTCCTAGGTGTGCCAGGGCAAACCCCAAACCACTGACTTTCAAGCCACTGCAGACATGTACCACCCCAGCCCTGTGGTACATTATTCCTGAGTAGACATTTATTCCAGAGCCTTCCCGAAGACAGACTTTCTTTTGGAAGACAGTGGTAGTGCCTCCCTCCTTCCAAAGCCACACTGTATTTGTGGCTGTCCAGGCAGCCTTTGCTTTGGATGAAATCACTCCAAACTCACTACACTTTGTCACAGCTTGTTAAAAATCTCTCTGCTCCACAACTGGATTCCCTTGGTGCCACAGGGGCAAAAAGTGTGAAACACCAATATCCCCGGATGGCTTGCACTAGCATTCACACGTGCTTTGCAGCTGATTGCTAACACAGGAGAAAACTGCTCCATCCATTACACATGCAGCTTCTCTTCTAACAGCAGTTTAGAGTTTAGCTCTGCAAAACCACGTATGGGCTCCCTGGAGCTGGCTCACGACACGACAGCCCCAGGGATCTGGCTTTGGAGTGACAGGGATGTCCTTCAAACTGTCACCAAACGAGCCTCATGAATTATACACACAGAGCGGGCTCAGTGGCTCCAAATTCATCACCCTGCTGCTGGCAGTGCCCTGCCACAAAGAGCAGGAGAATCATGCCATGCCATCATCGGGGGTGCTCACCTGCCAAGTCACACCAGCAGTGGGGGTCAGCCCTGGGGACTGCCACCATTTACTAGCAATGCTGAGGTATTTTTGGACTATCCAGCACCTGCATCACTCTTCAGGATCCATTCAAGGTTTGGGATGTTAAAGGTCGTGGTCTCGGATGTGCTAGGAAGTTGTATCATACCTTGGCAGGTTTTCCACGGGACGGTATAGAATACAATGCACTTTTTCTCAGCAGGATCCTTTCTTTTCTGCTTCATACTGTGCAAGACAGAGTGCACGCACCACCTTACAGGAGAGCTTAGTCTAAAGGAGGCTGGTACAGCAAATAAATGTGCTGAGAGAAGATGTGAATTAGTGTTTTGCTCTCACGGTACAGGCCTATGGCTCTATTCATATCCTCCTTACAGCTTGATGCGTGGCCTTGGGTGAGCCACTTATACTTACCATGCTTCACTCCACCTGTAAACACCTTCCTCTAGCTCTTCAGACTCCAAGGCCTTTCCAACACCCATTGCTTCTACGTATTCAATGCATGCCTATTAAATGTTTAATCTTGTTTGGGACCTCTATAGGAAGTACTGTGATGCAGAGAAAAAACATCCACCACAGTATCAACAGGTCAAGGAGGGAACAACCACGTGCATGCATTACACGTAAGAGCTAATGCTGAACACTCCTCCTTCCTCCCAGGGCTAAAAAAGAAAGAAGGAGGAGGAGATAAAGCTTGTTGACCAAAATGAGATTCAGTTGGTCAAGCTGACAATAAAGGCCTGCAACTGCCATCAGTAAATTAAACCATGACCATTTAGACAGCCAATGAAATGCATTTATGAACCATCTGCTACTGGCTTATTTTTGCTATTCAACGTAGCTAATGTTTGCAGTTGTTAAACTTTGTCATTTTAACACAGTTTCATGTTGTTATAAATTAATTTTAGCTTTTATGACTCACACTGCTGTTAACAGGATACTTCTTCAAGACTGCAAAGGTAGCCCAGCCGGCCCCTTTGCATCCTTCTGCCTTCCTCCAGCCCCACCTCGCTCCCTGCCACCTCTAACAGGCAGCAAACGAGTTCTGTGATCTGCTGGTTAAACCTAACAAGCCAGACCCTGCAGGGGAAAACCCCAGGTCTAACACAGGGAGCTTTCCACAAAGATCACATCCAGTGGCTAACACTTTGCATGACTTGTGAAAGAGCGTTTGCAAGTCATTAGTATTCCCTTGCCTTTTTTTGTCTCCCACCCAGAACGAGGAGGAAAAAATCTCTCCATCATAAACTGCAGGGGACAAGACAAGCAGGACCTTTAATGGGCCACTGCACTTATATACCGGACGATTCCTCTTTTCAGGGAGCATCCTTGATGTTGGATGTTAATGAGAGACAATCTTGCAGAGCAGAAGAGCTCTTTAGAGATTTAAAATAGCTCTGTTTCTCGGGATTTCAGAACTCAATCAACATTCACATCTACAAGGGATGAAAGAAGAGCTCGTGGGAGCTCTGCAATCCAGCTTCCAGCTTCCCACTCCTCTGCCTCATTCTCTTAGAAATATTTCTGTAAGACAACCACAGTGCCAAAACAAAGGTGATGTCGTAACTCAGAACACAAATCCTCCACCCATAGGTTACCAATGCAGCCTCTTAGCACTCCCCAAGACTGTCACACTGACTGTCCCTGGCTGCCCCCACCATGCCCAGCAGCATACAGGGGGGCACTGCAGCATCCTTCACCTTCAGCACCTGGGCGGGAGAGAGAACTAAACCACCATTCCATTTTTAGGCTGCAGGATGATGATGCTCATCATCTTGTTGAAGCCAAGTATTAAGTCACTAAAGATCCGAAGAGTTCATTCTGCAAAGGCATAAGCCGTTTGGTAATACACATTCATATCTAGTATTAAATTGGTCATACAGAAGACCTTTGGAATTAGTTTTTAAAGTTTAGCCTAAGGACAACACTGCAGATTATTTCTCATCGTTTCTCCCCTGTGTTTTGCAGGGAACAGAGGTAGGTCTGTGGAGTCCAGATCATAACGTGCAAGCATGGGAAAGGGGGAAGGGGTGGGGGGTGGGGGTGGGTGGGGAGGAGGAAGAGCAGAAAAAAGGGTTTAACAAGGAGACTCTGCCCGCAGGAAACTCTTGTACAGGATAGTGCAGTTAGCTGACACAGGCCAGACATCAGGATACAGCCAGCAATCCTCCCATTCTGGTTAAGTTAATTTTCTGATTCATTTCAAAGCAAGCTCTGCCCTACCTCCCAGCTTCTCAGCGCGGGCACACACCTCTTCCACCAGAAATCCCAACCCACACAGCCAGCAAGTCACCATTTGGACTTACTACAGACTGTCTCCCTGCTTAAAAAGCAGCACAAGCAATAACCTGTGCTGAGGATGTGCTGCGCCTCCAGGTACCCAGGTGTCACCGAGGCAATGCATGGGATTCCCACAGAAAGACACGGGCTGCCTGTGCATGCCTAGTCTTCTTTCAGTCTCTGTTCCTACCTCACTTAAGAGAAGCAGAAGGCTGAAGAAAGAGCTTCCATCAGACAGGGTGTGCCTCTGCTGCTTATCGCAGGGACGCTGTGCCTGCTGTCCCTGCCCCGAGCTCAGCCCACACGCTGCACCGCTCAGCCCAGAGCTGCCGAGCTCACACAAAGCTCCGCTGAACTCACCGCACAGCTTTTGGCTGGCTCCAGGCGGAGAAAGAGCAAACATGCCTCCATCCACCACCTTCGCCAGGACTAGTGGGACAAGGGACAGCCCTTGCCATAAGAATCCAGGGAGCACCATCCGCCAAGGGGCAATGGCACACCGAAGGGCTCAAGCAGCCTGACACTGCCCAGGGCTTCAGAGACCAAGCGCGCTACTCCTCAGAGCCAAGCCCTCAACTCTTCTTTTATTCTAAGCTACAAATCACCAGAGGTTGCTCTGGGGAAAATAAATAAATAAATAAAATAAAGGTTATTTTCCATTCGCTTGTACACAGCAAGAAAGATAATGCTGGTTTGCTTTAGAATAAAAATGCCACTAGTTATTTATCCAGGTGAAGAATTAGGTATACTGCACTAGCTAGCAAAACCTCAATGAAAAAGTAAATCCTTAGGATGGAGTGCACAGGGGAAAAAAAGATTAATTGATTTGTGACTACAAGGAGGTTTATTCAGAACCATATTTATCACTACAGTGTTTCTGAATTCAGTAGAAACTCTACTCAATTTTTTTCTGCAGCCTTTCTTTGCTGTTAAAGGAAATACATCAACAAGAAAAGAGAAATGACACTTAATTTTAAGGAGCATCACCTTGCTTTAGAAAATAAACTAGACCCAGAGTTGCAGCTCTGGGATATCTCCCCACCATTCACACCCAGGTGGGATTTGGCAGAAAGGCAGCATTTCTCAGCTGACAAAAATGAGAGCATCATTATTACAGTGGAGGAACCGAAGACTTACATTCTGATTTTACTCACTTTTCACCTCAAGGTGCTGATGTTGACAAGTCGCTTGGAGTAGAAGATAGGGGGGAAAGGGAAGATACGTATTTTTCTCTCTGTGTTAACTTCTGCCTCACTCCCACTTCTGCAGCAGGAACGCCCGTGTTCCATAGCCCGGGGTCAAGGGGTCCCCACTTGCTTGGTGGGCTTCAACTCAACGGCAGAGTTTGTCCACACCTTTAAAAACGCACTATCTGGAGGCACCAGCTGGGGGCTGTGCTATGACACAAGGTCTCACACAGCTGAGAATATACTCGCATTTCTATAAAGCAGACCAAATTACCCCATGTCTGAGGTTCAGCACTCATTTACGTACACGAGCTCTGTTGCCATCTACACCAAAGCAAAGAATTGGTCAGCTCTCGTGTCCCTGCATTTAGAAATTGCTCTGCAGAACAGACCTGTCTTTAGAAAACCTCCAGCTAGTGCCACTTCTGTGCACGCCCCGAAAGTCCCTTTGCAAACACAGGTGAACCCCAGCCACAATAGGGCTGTTACACCCGTAGCGCAGAGAAACTCTGATACCAGAAACGGAGATAACTGACCCAAGCGCAGGGAGCCAGGCAAGCCCCCAGCTGGTGAACCCTCACGGATTCTGGCACCAAATCCCCTGATCCCCGTGTCACTCCTATGCTGCATGTTCAAATATGCATTTGCTCATATTTACCCACTGTGGCAAATGGGACTGTGTTAAAATACATAGAGATTTCAATACTATAAAGACAGGTTAATCATTTATTTATTGTTCGCTTCTTATTTCAGAAGCCTGAATTGCACCGTAATTACTTAAAGAGAGGCTATAAAGACCCAAGCTGTTTGTCTAGCAGCCTCATTTATTTTTGCATAGTGAAGAAATTACTCCCCCCAAAATCAGAAAAATAAGAAAAATACCCTTGAGTGCTTCATCCAATTTTAAAGTAAGCGATGTGTTAGTTCACACAACAGTGAGCAATTTAATTCTCAATTAAGGGATTAGATCAAACAATAACTCTGGACCATTTGGCATAATGCAAGCAACTTGGAAAGGAACAGGCACCGCTCCGCAACTGCAGCAAACTCTCTTCCTACACAAACCCGCCGCAGACACCCAAGGTTTCCTTTGCAGGCTGAAAGCGAACAAGAGAGAGCAAGGAAAGAAAAGCAAGCAGAAGGAAACTGGGCTGCCAAAGACTTCAGAGGCCCTAAAACTGAGGGAAACCTCGACGGCCGGCGCAGGGAGCCAGGTTTCCCAAGAGGAAGGTGAAGCCTAGCCAGACCACCGGAGTTTCACCCGACACTGTCCCGTGCCAGCCTGAGGGAAGCAGCCCCAGAGAGCAGCCATCAGGAGGAGGAAGGAGAATGAACCAGGCAGCACATGAGAGCTGCAGCTCTGTCACAGACGTACCTGCGGCTTCCTTCTCCCCACAAAGTGCTTAGGACTTCCAACATTTGCCTATTAAGCCGTCCCTGCACAGTCCCAGACGTCTCTTGCTGCAAGCATTTAAAGACGTTTCCCCTTAATTCCCAGTTCTCTCCGCTTCTTCTGGAAAATGAGCCATGACACATGAGCCATTTACAACGTGCTGCAACTATGACATTGGTTTTATTTCCATGGCAACTCTCCCCCTACTCTCCTCAACTTATAGATATGCATTCCCAGCAGAGTTCGGTTGCAGACACAGATCATTATATTTAATCTGAACGAGTGTGTACCTGAGTTGACTTTATTTCATGAAACCGCGTAAGAAATTACATTTCTCTCACTATTTCCTTCTCTCATGTCCCAGTGTCATTACTTGCGGTGCCGTGCCATTACTTGTTGGCATTTTGCATCAGTACATAATGATCCAATATCAGATAATGTTAAGATGCAAAACCCACTCAAAACACCAGACAGCAATTTTCTGCTCAGTTTCCCAATTTAACCTGAATTGATACTACATTGTAAGTTTGGATGAGGTTCAGGGAGTACTCTAATTATAACAGCATCTTGGGCAGCAGCAGTCACTTGCATCCTGCCTTTTTGATACTGGCCTTGATAGTGCAATTAAAAGGCAAAAGAAAGAACTTCTTTCCAAGATTTTTCCTAATGAACAGTAGGAGGCCCTGACGTTAAACCTCGTCCTTTGATCAGGCTGCTGCCTCCAACCCAACGTAACCCTCAGCTCTAATGGAATTCATCATGTTTTATAAATACCCACTTCAAATGTACACGTTTAACTTCCGCTTCCAAGAAGACAGCAGTGTGACGATAGGCACACCCGGCACCTCCACTGTCTCTCTGCAACTCCGGCAGCAACACCTACTCAGTTTCCAAGTTAAAGAATGTTTTCCCCCCTCTCCTAACCACTAGCACTGCAGATCTTCTCCTATTGAGTCAATTCTGGTCTTTTCTATCCCAGAAGCCACGGAGAAGAGTCACTCAGCAGGTCACGCGCGACGGTAGCGACCCAACGCGAGCTGGGGTATTAACCTACTGACCTGAGGATAACAGGAGACGACAGTGAAGCAGATGGACATAACCAAAGGAAGCTTCTTTTCCTGCAGTCAGACCAAAGAAGCAGGTGAGAGATGTGCTGACCCCACTGGGCAACCCCCCTCAGCCACAGCAGCCCCCGCACGGAGGCGGAAGGCACAGGCAAGGGGGCCCTGCACTGCACTCGTGGGCTGCAGCACATACTGAGCCCACAGGGTCTGGCACAGGAGCTCCTCCACGGATAAACCCTTCTTCCATGCGCATCACTGAGAGAAGCACCTGATGAGGAGCAGACAGCTAGGAGAAGACCTTCTTCATTATCCTTTTCCCCACTAAAACTGTGCATCAGTTCAGCAAATAGTGCGGTGCTGTAGTGTACCCCCATATCCCTGCGTGCTGAGCATGCACACAGCCCTGCTGCTTACCCGAGGCTGGATTTGAACCCGAGGCACTTACATGAACAATTCACATGGTGTGTGATTAAAAAATAATTAAAAAAAAGTGGGTAGAGATTTCCTAAAAGAAAACTTGGAAGTATTCTTCCCAGTTGGAAAGCCACTGGCAAGAGCTGCCTTATGTGCAGCTTCATGGCCAAATAAAAGAAGAAAGCGGATGGGGGTTGGCACATGGAAAGACAGCATGATTGTTCAGAGCAGTGTTTAGCATTTTATGCTGCCTTCATGTGAACTCAGCTGGTGGCGATTTCTGCATCCCTAGTAACCCCTTTTAAGTTGATACCCGTGGATAGTAGTTTCTGTATCCCTAGCCAAGTCTATAAAGATAACAGAAAATACACCCACTGCGTTCAGTTAAAACTGCCCCATCTTGCAGAAATGAAGCCTAAATGAGACAAAGCCAGAGTGAGATGTAAATGAAATAAAACTAAAATTTGCTAGTCTAAGATAGGTTATTTCTTTGATGCTATCGGAGATGCATCTTACCGTTTTCCTCAGAAATTTTCTCCACATTCACAGAAGATAGCAATGACAGATGAACAAAAACATTTAGGACACACATAAGTTTAAATTGACATATTAAAACAAAAGCCACAATACTGTTTTGTCACACATCATACGTGCTCAAGCAAGACAACACATGGCTTACACCATGGTCACGACTACTACCCACATAGACATGGTGTAGTGCGACAGTTCTTCATCAGGTATGAGGTGATACGAGGCTAACTGAGAATCCGAATCGTAAACATCCCCTGTGCAAGTGCAGCCAAGTACCAAACCCCAACCTGCACAAGGGACCGCATCTAGATTTTAAGCAGCTACCTCCCACCACACACATGTACTACCACACACTCCATATTACCAATTACGGTGATAGTCAAGAAACAAAACACTTTCAGAAGAGGAGAAAAAGAAAGACTTCAGCATTTGTTTGTACTCTGCACTGGATACAATGGGATTTATTTTTTTTTTCTCCTGGGGAGTGGGGAAAGGTGACCAAAGGACAACACTATCTCAGGGCAAGCACACTGAATATCTTGTTCAGGATATTCAACCAGGACATCAAAAAGGGCAAGCAGCAGCTGAATCCAGAACATGCCCTGTGCATCCTCACCACAGCATCAGCTATTGTATTTTGCTTCCAACCCCTTCTCATGTTTGATAAATTATACAGATTAGAAGAGCTCTAACCAAAAGGCCTGGAAGCATATCCCAAAACACTGAACACTGACCTGGGACCACACAAGCTTTGGTTTCCCATTTTCTAGGTCACTGCTCTGAACTGAACCAGGCTGCATCTTGCTCCCAGATAAGAAGTTTTACACAGCTCTCAGAAAACCAAAACCAAAAGCCTGAGGCAAGTTTGGCTGCAACAGCTACAGCACCACTGAAATGTCATTTTTGAAAAACGGCAAAAAGAAGGAATTCAACCCAATGCATTCCCACCTGCGCTCCAGAGGAGCCCTCTTGGGTACCACTGCTCGGGCCGAGGGTGAGGGCATCACAAACTCTCGCTTCGGGCACCAGACCTGGGCTTCCAACTTAAAACCCCTTTTTTATCTTTTTTTTTTTTTTTTGCCTTATCTCTGCAATTTGCCTTTAATAAATCATTTTCCTTGAAAATAAACTGCTCCACTGTGCTGTTCACTCATGCATAGGAAATTAAAATGTGTTATAAAACTAATTTATGCGCCCTGTTGGCCACAGCGCCTGTGGAATATGCCTCCCCTGACACACACACTCAGGAAGCATTTGAACATGTTTGATCTGAGTCTTGCTAAACATCATTAGGAACAGCTGAAAAGTTTTTAACTTCTTTTTTCCCAAAAAATTAAAAACTTCATTAAAATGGACATTTACACCAGGCTGGGGCAGGGTGGGTGAGGTACCATTCAATATTCCACCCCTGATGAATCTCAAAACATTTTCACTTTTCAATACTGAGGGTGCAAATCGGCCCGATTTCTTTTCATTAGGACTTGTTATATTGTTCTTGCTTCCTTTAAAAAACTGAACGAGAAAAAGAATTGCCAACAAGCTTTAATTTTAATTGATTCTTATTCAATCCAATGAGGTCATGCATGTTTAATTATCATCATCCTTATTACAGATGGAAAATCAACTTCCTCTGATGTTGCTATGTTAATTATCATCTCATTTGTTTAGCAATGGCATCTAGACAACTGATTGAGATTACAGCAAACAAACAGCAAAAAGACCTGTACAGAAGCCATTACAAACAGTGGCCACGATTCAGCAAAGTACTTTGCTGTTTAACACATTTAGCGCCATTTAAACATCCCTGGTTAGGTCTTCAAGTTAAGAAAACATGCCTGAGTGTTTTTGCTGCACTGCACTTTCAGTAGAAGAAAGGGGAAAAGCGGGAAGAAAATATCATCACATACATTTAACTGATGGGAATAGAGGTGCAGAGTAATTAAAGATGAGCCCCTGAAAGGGACAAAATGTTTCTGAAATGCAAGGCTGTTAGAAACACCAACTCAGGTCTCTTGGGTTAGACTAATTGCGAGGGACAAAACATACTCTGGACAGATTTTCATAAATCCTCTGCAGCTCCAGTAAATCATTAGGTACCTATATACCTTTGCCAATTTGTCCCTTAAGACTGTTAAGTGCCAAGCTGCCTGTTACTGGTGGTAAGTTTTCCTCCTAACGATGCTGTCAATTCAACACTTTTTAAAAGTGAGCCAGGGGAAAGATCTGAGAGTAAACAAAACCAACCAAAAACCTGCCGACAGACTGAAAATGCTTCCTTTACTTCTTTTGCTTCACAGAGAAGATAGGTAAACTTGATGTTAATCTCTGCTCCAAGCAAGCATAATTCTTTTGCATCCAAATAAATTGTGGCATCTAGGAGTACAGTTATAGCACATTAGTGCAATGATGCGCGTGACCCAAAATAAGAACATGAGGACCGGGAGACTCTTCAAAGCAGCTGGGTGTACATATCTTTGAAATGGTTATTAAGTTCATTTAAGTACCAAATTAAGCAAAGAGTGGGAGGAAAGACTGATGAAACTATAATTTGATCTCCTGATCCAAGCTTAACCTTGGCTTGGCACCACTGTCTGGTTTTATACTTATTTTTAATTTAGTAATGCTCTGATGATTTATTTCTGTATTAAAGTCTATTCCACAAAAGCACAAAAAGAAACTACTGTATAAAAAGAAAATGCTCCCTCGCAGTTAAAAATGGACCTATTTTACTAGACATGCAGGGATTTCTTGACTAAGCTACCCATAAATCAGCAAGAGAAGGATTGATCACTGGAAAAAAAGCAAGACATGCTATATTGTCTTTCTACAAGGCTATTCCTTGCTAAAATGGAAAATGTGCCACTGTTGTACAGCCCCGGTAACTAATAGGTCTGCAAAGCTCCTTGGTTTACATCAAGACCTCCCAAAAAATCCCAGCCATAACAATTTTACCACGTGCGGCACTAAGAGTCCCTGCTGATCGCTGCTTTGCTGTCCCGGACGTGAGGAGGCCATCAGCCTGGTGCCACAGTCCAGGAAAACTATTAATCTTTTATTATACTTGTCCTCATGAAGGCCCAAGTGATTTTCCTTGGCAATAACTGCAAGTCCCCATCCCAAAATCAGCTGGAACAACCCACCATGGCTAGCAGCAAGCCAGCCATCTGCTTCCCCTATCCCCTCCTTTCTGTTCCAGAAGTAACTGGAATCTCTCCTTTCCTCTTCTTCCACTTTCCACTTTATTTTTAGAGCATCCTTCAGTCAGAGCTCAGTTCCCCACCAGTAAGCAATACTGCATAATGTCTGCTTTTCTCTCCTTACAACCACATTTTCTTCCAGCAGAATTATAGTGGAAACATTACATCTGTTGAGCAGTGGACAGAGAGCTTTACAATGTGAAGAAAACCAAACATCACGTAGATTAGATAGATCTAGATCCTGAAATTCACTCAGAGGAAGGTGAAATACCTTCCATAAAACCTTGCCATCTAAAACAAAAGAGATTTTTTTTTTTCCCCTCTCTCGGAAATGGTGACAATCTCATGACTGCCCACATAAAAGTACAGATGCCTACGGACAAAGAAAAAAGCCAAAACCCAGTGCTCATGCCGTTTATTTCTTCTCTGTATTTTCAGCCTGCTTCTGGGCTGATACCCGCACAGCTGTCAACTGAAGCAAAAAGATAAGCCTAACCACTGGGCTGATACAACATTAGTTACCAAGTGTTCACATCCCTTTCCTTCACCGAAAAAAAAGGCAAGGCAGTAAGACACCCCATGTCACTGTGAACGCTGCAGCGATACTGAGAAGAGAAAGGAATGTTCAGGAGAACGACTCTCAGCCACCCCATCCTCCATTATAAACCAAATTAACACCTGCTTTTCAAGCTGATAGAATAAACATTATAATGGCAGCACTCGTTCTTACGACCAACTGTTTGATTTTTCTATGCAATGCAAACACACGCAGGCAGGAGCAGCTTTTCACACACCCATTTTGCTGCATGAATTAATCTGTCCGAACAGCTTCGTATCAAAATCTGTCTATCGGCCCTTCCAGTGCACACAGCCCACCAAGCACCAGGGAACATCCCAATTCCCTCTACACTTGGAGAAAAACATAACAAGCTGCATCCCCAAACCCCTTCTCGGTGCCAGCCTCTGCTTCTGCCTCTGTTTTGGTAACAACCATTCTCGACACGTTCCATGGTTCAGCTCCAGCCCTGCTCAGGACCGCCACCAGTTCCAACATCCAAAGCAGCTCCTCCCCTGGAGACTGCGGTTCTCCAACTCTTCTGGTTTTCTGCCTACACAAGGTTTGTACAGAGGATTTCACAAAACTGCTTCTTGGCACCCTGCCTTAGATCATTTCCCACACCTAAAGAAAAATTTCTGTCATTGTAATAGGAAAAAAAAAACCCAACCAAAACTACTTCTTTCCCCTAAAAAAGCAGCCAGAAACAGGAAATCACAGAGTCATTAAATCCCACGTGGAAACTGCATTTATGGAGAATCTCTGCCGAGCTCTGGGAAACCTATCAGGATGCTCTTTTCTCCCAGGGCTGGACTTGACAAGAACATCGATGCTAAACAGGGAGCGTGAGAAGGCAATTATAAGGTGTGCATTTGTGAAAATGATTGATGGCTTTTCTAATTGCAAAGAAAAAATAGAGCTGTGGTGGTGGGGGCAGCAATGGTAACAGAACGGACGGTTGCCTTTTCACACATCAATCTAACACTTAGCAGAGAGCAGAGCTCTTTAAAAGCACCTCTAGGTAGGGACTTTGGGAAGAATTTACGAAGAGCAGCAAACCTGAACCTCCCTCTCTTGTGGAGGTTGTTTCGGATGCACCGTGGAGGAGCCCACGCCATGCCGAGCCAGGAAGCCCACCTTATCCCAGCGCAGAAACCTCCTCTTCAGCCCAGTTCTCCCATCCCAGACCAGCTTGCTCCAACTACAAAATCTTTGAGGTCTTATGGCACCACGCAAAGCCACTGAAAGGCGTTCACTTAAATACTTCATGTCTCCCCCCACTCCAAAACTGTTTTTTCCTGAAGGGAAACCACAGAGAGTGACAGAAGGGGTAAGGAAGGAGATGGCCATGCTCCGCTGGTGTCCGAGCAGCGACGCGGTGCTAGCAGGCAGTGCCGCAGGCTGCGCTGGGTTAACGGAGACACCACGCCAGACTCTTACCGCTAAAGAAGGACCAGGCTAAAGAAGGCCAGGATGGGCTGCAGGGCAAGGCAGACAAGCCCGGTGCAGAGCCCAACTTCCACCCCTCCTTACCGACAACTCATTTCTTTGCTGTGTCAGACATGAACCAGTTCCCTCCTTCCTCGAACAGATGGGAGTTTGCCCAGGCATTAATCGGAGCAAAGCGAGCACTAGTCAGATTACGCTAAGAACAACCCCAGCCTGACGCTCATTAGCAAGTACCTGCTCATCTTCTAAGGAGCAGAGCAGCTACAAGGCAACTGGGATCTGAGAAAGGTGTTCATTAAACACCACGGCGCACAGCACAGAGAAACCCAACATCCTCAACCATCATGTCAAGGCAGGGACTTGGCCAGAGAGCTAATCACAGCAAAGAGCTCCCAGCCTCCTCTTTCCCCCGAACAGTCCTTTGCTCTGCCCAGATCCTCTCGGGATTGGATGCACAGTCGGTTTCTGATTTGGGGATCCCAGAAACCTTAATGTGACGTGAGGACTGTCCCCCACCTCACCCTCCCTGCACACAGGATTCAAGCGCAGGAGCTGAAGCGGCAGGGCTCATGGCAGGGGAAGCAGGAGCAGTGACAACCCAGCACCTCACCAGACCCATTAGGATCAGCACAGCTGATGCTCCTCCGAAAGCTGCCTCGCAGCAGGGGCTCACCAGGCAGGCACCCCCTGCCACGGCACGAAGCCAGACACCCGGCAGTCACTGCACACTGTCATGGAGAGGCACCGGGGAGAGCTGCAGTCTGGAGCCTCAAAACCCAGCAATGAGAACGTGTTCGTACGCATTTTCATTGACATATGAATGCAAAAAAAAATCACGGGCAACACCATGGGCTGCCAGTCCCCAAGCTGTTCTTTGAAGGAGTCCAACACACGTAACTGCCAAGGGCCGTGCAAGCACCAGCCTGGCTGCAAAGGCAGCAAACACCAACTTCTCACATCTTCTTCCCCAAAGACCAGGAGGTGGGGAAAGGGTGGGTGCACCTGCATGCGTGTGGGGGTGGGGGACCACCACCCTGCAGTGCCATGCCTCCAGGAACCCAACAGCCAGCCTCTTGTCAAAACTCTTCTTTATTCCAACCTGCAATGCTCAGTTTGAAGTTTGAGCTTCTCTGATGTGTCACTTCCCGTGACAAATGATGCGGCCATGGGACCGTGTTCCAGAGACAAGCAGTCTCTCTCTCAAAGCTCGGCATTCAGCAGTGATTCTTCCATCCATAGGATGCATGTGCACAGCCCACCACGGAGAAGAGCAGTGTCTGCTACAGACCAAACCTGCACCCAGCTCATAGCACTCTCAAAGGTGCTGCTTGATCCAGGCATGAACCAACTGTAAAACAAATCCTCCCAGGAAAGTCCGGTCTTCAGAGTAACAGTGACTGACTGGAGAGAGCCGGCAGCCAGGACATCTCTCACACACGCCAGAACACCCACAGCATCGCTCCTCTCTGCTGCCCCCAAGTCACACCCTACCTACAACTGTGCCCTGCCACATTATCCCCTCCCTTTGCCCCCTGTGTGACTCTCACCTTATCAGACGTCCTTCCACACCTCCAAGGTCCTCAGGATCCCACAACTGTGCGTTTCTGGAGGTGCTGGTCCACACTAGCCCACTAGCCCCACACATGCCGCAGCAAGGCAGGGGACTGCTGCCCCACACAAGGTGGTCTGTGGCCTTGATCCTATCCCACCGCAAAGCAAACGCCTCCACACAGCCCAGCTGGCAGTGGTACCTCCAACTTCCCTGAGAAGCTCTAAGAAACCAAAACCAAATGCCAGAATTTTAAAATACCCAAAACCACACACAGGCAGGCTCAGCAGTGACCTGGACAAGTGACAGCGGCAGAACCACCAGGTACTCACAAACCCGGCCTTCTCCAGCTCTTTCCACTTGCAGATTCCCAAAACAACGTGTTAGCCCCAGGACCCAGGGGTGAAGAGGTGGCCACGGCTGGCTGGGCTGGCCAGCATGGCGACGAGGCACGTGCGATGGCCACAGGTGGCCAAGGTGAGCACCCAAGATGGGACCGCGGCCACCCGCCCCGTGCTGCCCAAGCCCGGGTTTAAGGGACAACCCCCACGACACGCTTTGTCCTTTAAACCTGTGACATGCAACCCCGCTTCCCACAGCAGGCGCACATGCTGTACAAGCACCATGACAGCGCTCAGCACGTTAACCTCGAGAAGGTCGAGGCGACCCAAGGCAGAGCAGCGAGCCAGAGCTCTGGGCATGGAGAGAGCAGGGCAGTTCATAAATCCTCCGCTGCTCCCAAGCAGAGGCAGCTGGGAGCTCCCATGGCATCAAACACTGCTTCAGCCGATGGATATGATAATAAGGATCTATTTTTCTTTTAATTTAAACTATGCCTATTTATGTGCCACTGACTGAAAAGGACAGTGAATTAAAGTGCACATGAAAGAAAATCATAGCCCTCGGCACTTGCTCTCAAACACTCTTTTTAAGTCTGCCTGATGAAGGGCGGCTATATTTTGTCACTGAGCGCAATCCACTCGATTATCACTTCTTTATTTTGAATACCCACCTCCAAAGTCATTAAATACTTGCTTCTTAACGAGAATAGACTGGTTTTGGCCAATAAATCACTTAAATGCCATCTGCCAAAGCAAAAAAGACATTCAAAGAGCCAAATTCCCCCAACTCCTTTTTGCATATTTTCCCCTCAGTTTCAGATTTAGAGAGAAAAGACATTTGTATAATCCATCAACGGCAGCTTTCTCCTAGGGGGAGTGTGAACAGACCACAGAAAAGGCGCCGTTTGGCTTTGACTTGCAAAACCACTTCATGGACTACTTTGAAACAATCCAGTCAGCGGGATATGAGCTCTGTATATTGGTGTTGCCCCAGATTGTTTTTGTTTTTATTCATAAGACTATTTCAGTGAAAACAGGCTGTCTGAAGCTTAATTCTACTAGAAATTGTTAAATAATTCAATACCCATCTTTTCTGTCTCTTTAACGCCTCTGAAAAATCAAAACCCTTCACAAATTAAAGGCCAAATCCTGTTTACTCTTTCCTTTTCTAAAGCAACTTTGACATCAGAAAAGGCTGTTTTTATGACTTGGGCTCAGATTAAAAGTTCTGATAGTGTGACTTTTCTTTTTTCAAATCAGGAGCAAGCTTTTTTTTTCTTTTTTTTTTTTCTTTTTAATCAAAATACTTCCCTTGTGCAAAGCTTTAAAAATACAAAGGCAAATGCTTCCAGTATGGTCAGCTTGCTTTCTTTATAGAGATTGGTTACATTAACATTTTATACCAATAAATTATGACTCCCCTCAGGAAGGAGGATTTGCTCCCTTTCCCTGCACCCCCTGGTCACCTCCCGCAGGGACAAGCCCGCAGGCTAACCGGCCCTTGCCCACTTTTAAAGGCTTTTCAGGAAGAAGCCCCCTTTGACTTCAGTGCTTGGAGGACTTAAAAGTTTGCCAAACTGAAGGTGTTACTGTAGGTAAAAGAGCCGCGGTTTCAATGAAAACAAGCTCCCACTCAAGGCTGTGAAGGGCTCCTGGCTGCAGGAGGGGTTAAATGTGCCCCAGGCTCTGAACTCAAGGGATGGGGGTCTCCTCCACCCCAGCACAAGCACAGCCTTCTCTGGGCACCACCCAAACCCCACTCCAGGCTCCAGCATGGTCTACCTAAAAAGCACACAAATGCTGCCTTCTCAAGGTCACTTGGCCAAAGTGGCCAAGCACAAGCCCCTTCGGGTCCCTCCGCTGTGTCCGTGCCATGACCCGCTGGCATCTACAACGACAATATCGGCCACGATGCTCAGAAGCTGCAAAACCAGAAACACTGATCCTTCGCTCCAGCAGCTTCTCTCGAGCTCACCCAAAAATCACGTGGCTTGTAGGGTCTCCATGCCCAAACCCTGGTGTTTGGGGGGAACCTCGCCGTGTTTCAAGTGGGGTTTGGGTCAGCCCCAGCTTCTGGGTGCAGCCAACATCTGCAATCCCAAGGACAGTCTTAGAAAAACAGAGAGACCTGAAACAACACACAGCACTACGCTGCATGGAGATTGTTGGTCATCTGGTTACGTACACTTGTATCTCAGGAGCACCTTCAAGCACAGGCTTTATAGTCTTTCAAGCAGTGACACATAAATCTGTTCATCTTGTAAAACCTGACACTATTGCAAATTATTAGACACTCTTCTTTAATGCTTTGCACAAAATTACGTAATATTAAAAATGACCAGATGAAGAATTTATTGTAAAAATGCTCAACACCAGCAACCTCAGCTTCAAAATGTCCAAAGCTCACAGCAGGTATCTCACACCACAGGGAATCTCTGTGAAGTTTAAGAGCTTAAAATTAGCATGCTAGTGAGTGAAAGTCACTTTGTACAGTGGGTTGAGGTTCACTTCTCCCTGATACCTTTAAAATAAAAATCAAGAAAGTCAATGAAATGTTTTTTTTTCAATCTGTGGCCTCAAATCATCACACACAAAAAAATTATATATATCTCATGACTAAAAGGAAAACCCAAACTGAGAAAACTGAAAACGTTCTTGTCCAAGTACTTTTGAAGGTGGTAAAGCACTTGATGGTTTTAATTTAATCCAGAAATGGATGACAAAGTTATTGAGGTCACGATACTGACCTAAACCTTCCCACTCCTAGATTCTGAGCCCAAACAAGACTGCCCCAAATTGAACACTGATGGAAAAAAATCCCTCTATTTCTTCTTCTGTTAGCTTGTTTTCAAGTTCTTAGAGGCCAGCCCGGAGCAACCAAACCTTAAGAGCCACGTACCTGGAAGCACGAGTCTCCAGCAACCACACTACGGATGGATGGGGTTTGATTTGTTCAGACGTTTACATGAGAAGATGCTTCTAGAAGCTCTCTTCCCAGAAGCACTAACAAAACCTTGCCTGTGGAAGAACATCCGTCCTGTCCCCATGCTGGGCTGAGGTCTGGGTCAAGGTACCTGGGGGCCAGGGGGATTTTTGCTGTAAACCCGACAAGAGGACGCTGACCTCCGGGACATGCAACTGCAGCCCCGACAGGGCTTGCCGGAGAACCAGGCTTCAAGGAAGAGAAAGCATCTGGGTGGGCAACACAGAGCTTTGCTTTCTGTGAGCTGTGTGAGAAAAGAGGCTTTAGAGACTGAGATGGATCACCAGTACCATTATCTTATCTTTGCATTTGATTTAAATTTTATATGAAGCTGCTAAAGAGCTCCATAAGCATTCTGCAGCTGCTGTGACATTCACACACATCCAGCCCCTCTAAGCGAACACCTGCACACAAGTATCTTCCCAGACATACCAGGTGAGCTTTCCACATGCAAGTTATCCTTCCCGCCCCACGTCTGGCTCCTATGGAAATCAGCTGTCCCTTGACTTCCAAAGCAGGTATGCCAGAAGAGTGGGAACATTTCACAGCTGCCCTCATACAGAAACGGGAATCTTCCTGCAGTTTGTAGATGTTAAGTCACAAAGCACTCATTTTAAAAATATTCAGCAGTTTGTACAAATAGTTTTCTTGGGAGTTTGAGCTTTTTCAAAACAAACCAACAGAAACCCAAGAAATAATCCTTGAAATTCTGCCCTTTGCTCGCATCACCTACGTTTAACAGTCTGCCACGTCTCTTGAGCCGCTACATGGCTCCTGGTAAACTGCCACACTGAGTACTCAAATGTTGGTGGAAATATCTGTGCTAGTTTAAGCAAACCTGTCTAAACCTTTCTGTCGAGGTTTTGATGTGCTGCTGTATCATGCTTAGCCCTGCAAAGGTGGAGACGTGCTAAGGGAACACGTTGTTCTGGACGTGAAGATGCACTTGCATCATTTCACGTCGCTGCAGAGGTTATTCCCAAGAGCTCTGTTACTCCTGTGGCTCTTTCAGGGTTTGTGCATATCCTGTGTGGAGAAACGTTTCAGAGTGTAGAACGGTTTCCTGGAAGAAATTTCAGTGGTTATACTAAAACAGGAAAGAACACACCATTTATTTGATTAAAATAAAGAAAACACCCAAGTTTTTTGTGCTTTTGAAAGTCATCACGGGATGGATGGCTGCTGGAAGCACTCAGGAAAAACAATAGCTAGTGGTTTCTGGAATTAAATATATATTGAGAAATAGAAATACATATAAACATAGGTAACAATAATAATCACCACAAATACCTCCAGTCTTACTGAAAATGAAATGCACAGCAACCAGAGTGGGAGATGACCTCAACTCCATTTGCAGTCTATGACTGAGGGAACAGTTTATATTAAACACCGCCAGCATTTTGTTCAGCAGTACAATTAGGCACCTTCCCCCCACCCACATGACGCATTCAATAACCCAAAACCCCTCCGATTTTTTTCCATCTCGACCTCCGCATCATTTACACAACCGAGATGAGAGTTCGCTCTTTCATAAGTACGTTGCAAGAGCAAATTCATTAGCATTTGTGAGGCTGAGATAACAGGTAATTGGGTGGGTTAATTCAAATTATTTTAATCTTTAAAAAACCCAAACCTAACAGCCTTTCTATTCTTTTACAATCCATAACTCTCAGAACCGATTTCCTCCTCGCGGTGAACTTAATACTAATTAAATGAGCTTTTGTCTTCCAACATCAGTAAAGATTAAGTGCCACATAAAACAGCTGCAGCAAAGCCCCATCCAAAGCCCAATTTAACCCCTGAGCTGCCTCCCAGCTGGTGCCTCACGCACTGTGTGCCTGGGAAGAGCCGCTTTTGTCACCTCTGAAGTCACCCGAGGGCTTCTCCTTCAGCCCCAACACATTACAGGGGGTTGCTGCTAATTAATGGAGCCATTCAGCAGCGCTTTTACCTCTTGGACTCAACTGATCTGCCCGGCCAAGTGTGGAAAATGCAAAGAGAAAGTCAGGAAACGCATTATATTGTAAATAATCTATCAGTTGGGAACTGTGGGGTCACAGCACTGTCAATGGACTCACAAACCATCGACAAGCAGCAAAGATTCGAGTTGCTTTTCTCTCTGGTGGGATACATGAACTACTGCCAGTAGAAAAGCGCGACGACCCCAATTTCCACACTCAGGTAAGTGCTCCTAATCCTCACGGCTGCTTAATATGCACCATTTGCTTGCTTGGCTTCTTGAAGAGACACAGATGCAAGAGTGCATTTAATTGTTTTCCAGAATCAGACCCCTGGAGCCATCAATATCTCACATATGTAATTATAAATCATGGGTCTTGCAGCCGAAGCGCAATCAGCACATCTAGCCGTAAATCCTCCAGATATCAGCAATTTCTCCAAAGCTGCTTTTTGACAAAACCTGATGCAGCATGAACTAAATAAGTCAGGCAGAAGAAACTGCTGGCATTGAGGTCTGCCGCCCACCAGTGCTGCACCACTGGACAGGCCCCAGTAAGCCCCCCAAAACCTCACGCTCTGCCAGGTGGGAAATGAATCATTCCCAGAGATCATTAGAAGGCAGACCCCACCCTGGGACACCCCAAGACCAGATCAGGTCATCGATCCGCAATTCACAGCATTTCCAAACAGCTTTTTTGGACCTCTCACAGGACATGGAAAGCATCATCTTTCTTCCTTTTTTTGTTGACACACAGGTCTTCCAGACTCTCAGTAAACCCTGAGCAAGGTACATCATTAATAACAAAGGACTGGTTATATCCTGGCTATATCTCCTGGAGCAAAGTATGCCCAGATACGTAATGCTGCAAGCACGTATTCATTTATACACACACGTTAGCACCATTTGAACTAGGAAATCAAAACAGCTCTGCGAGAGCTTGTGCTGATGAAGATCAGGATCTATGGGATGGCCATTTCATATGTCACTTACTGTCTTGCCTTCTGTGAGAACTCATTTAGACATGATACACTATGCTGTAATCACAATTTTATCTTCTGGGCAGAAGAGGTCTGTAAGCCTGGCAAGGGAAGCCTCGCTGGGAAATGCATGCACAACTGAGTGCTAAGAGTGAGGGTACCTTTGTGTATCAGGATTTTAAGTGTTAATGAAAAAAATAAATACAAAAGAAGATGTATTACAGAGCCTAGGTATTGCGTCAGCATCCCTCCTAGGCACCGAGAGAGACTATTTCTTGCAAGGGAAGTTATTGGATAAAGCACGAGCCTGGAGCCAGTTTGAGACTGGGCCATATTTTAGATGGGTTTCATGCCATCAGCTCTTTTTGTCTGGATAATTATATCTTGTGAATTATCCATGAGAGAAAATTGTCTCCAAACACATTCACACAGCTGTCTGTCTCCAGTCTCCACGGCGGAGTATTGGGTAGAGGCTGCCACACCAGGGCTTACAAGCACGCTGGAGCGGCTCTCGTGGGCTGGGGAACTTCTCTTGGGGCTGCCATGGTCCCTACGCACCAAAAGTAAAAAAAGAGAGTAAAACAAAAAAAAAAAAAAAAAAAAGGAATGAACTGCTTTACTTTGCTCCCACTCTTCTATCCTAAAAAGCTTCTAAAAAACTAATGTACCTCTGTATACTATAATTTCAGAATTTCCTCTAATCCCATGCCTAATTACATGGAGCACTGCACTAGTATCCCTTCCACACAAATATTGCTATAAAGTGTACAGTTTTCATAGCACTATACGACAAAAAAAATAACTGTAGTCATTTATTTCTGGTCTGTATGTGGTTACAGAACATAATGCAATGAGACAGTATTTTTCATTAGCTTTTTGTTGTGGACACTGCCCATTTATCTTTCTCATAATCCTTCCCCCAGTGCATGTTAACAATGTTATTTTAGTATGTTGTTCAATTATTTAGCATCACTGGGAGGCTGCTGGGTCTGTTAAGAAGCCCTTTCCCAGAGCTCGCTTTGGAGGCAGTGCCCCTCCCCCTCCTGGCTCCCCTGAAGCCCCGAGTCCCCTGCACCATGGCCTCCAGCACCCGTGCCCACATTACAGACGCCTTTAACAAAGTCAGAGTGGACGATCAGGTCACACATCCTTGCTGCTGCCAGTCAGGTGTCTCCACGAGCCTCCTCTCATTCATTAGTGGCTCATCTCAGCAGCACTGGAGAGCCCAGCAGGCAGACCCCTGGCATTGCCAGGCTGTGGGTGCCATGGGGCTCCCCACACATCAGCTGCTCCTAGGCTGTCTCATCAGAGATGAAAATGGATGCAACTGGTGCAGAAAGATTACAGGAACCCCAGAGCAACACCTCTCACACCTTCCAGCTCCTCCTAAGCAGTAACTGTTTGAACTCTGCTTAAAAGCAGAAATACGAGGCTCAATATCCACATTTTAGCACCATGCACGGATTTTTTTTTAAAGGTAAAACAAGCACCAGAACAACTCAATACGAAATTCTGCCCAACGCAAGACAAGTCCCACAGCAAACCCATCATTCCTACAGCAGGGTATTAGAAGCACATAAAACCTCCAGGCACCGCTCGCTCGCAGTACCTGCTGGCTCTCAGCACTGAAACAAGAAAAAAAGCATGTCGGTAGATCTGGAGTTGTGCGTAAGCATCCAGCATCCCTGTGACCCCATGTACACTCCTGGCCTAAATCATCTTAAAAATATGACATCCTCCTAGCACTAGGCACTGACCTGCCCACCCTGCCTCTTCACAGTCACTCACCCCTTCGGCTCCCCATAGCTCTCGCCCTCCTCAGTCCATCACCTCTCCCCCCTGCTCCTCTCACCTGCCACCAGGCACCAAGGGCCACAAGGCAGCCAGTCCCTCCCCACCTGCCCCTGCCGCAGCTCGCCCCCCGGAACCGCTCCCCTCAGCCCACGGAGACTGAAATTCAAACCTCGTTCTTGGAAGACAGCAGAACAGGAGGTTTGGGTGGGTCCAGCCTCCTTGGTGCCCCTTGCCTGACAGGTTTTGAGCCACAGCAAGCTCCCAGGCTGCTGTCACAGCCGCAGGAGACATCCCGCACGTCAAAGCTTGCCTGGTTTCTCCCAGCTAAAGCAGTTTAACAAAAGAGGCTGCTCTTCCTCGCAAGTCTTTCTTGACTTTTACACCCACTGGCCAAGAAAGGCTTATCTCCCAACAGATGCTCCACTTCCATCCCCCTGCAGAGGCACCACCGTGGGCAGCGCAGTGGGGCTGCCTTGGGCACTGCCAGCAGCGCGCTGCTGAGGGCTTCCCAACGCCTCCGCTCACCTCCTGTATACCCCAGTCCTTCAGCCCCTCCTTGAACAAGGCCAGCAGCTTGCATTTGGTTAAAATAACTGTTTATTGCTCATAGACTTGATTCCTTTCCAGAATAAACTGTCAGTTCCTCCACTGACAGCTGAATATGCTGTCTGGAACAAGGGAGCCCAAAGGAATAAAATAGGTCTCTGTGTAAATGGGAATAGATCCCATTTCAGCTTCCAGGGATTATATCATTGACCAAAGCACAGATATTTTGGGTCAGGATTCAGATCAGGCACAAATCTGCACATATACACTGCTCTAAAAGATAACAAAAAATGTTTTTACAAATACAAGCGAAAAAACCCAGAAACAAAAGGAGGGCAAGGATAACCTGCATCCTTTATCGGATGCAAGGGGGAACAAAGGGTGACAAAAAGGCTGAGGTCCTTAATGTCTTCTTTGTCTCAGTCTTCAGTAGCAAGACCAGTTAGCCCCAGGGTACTCAGCCTCCTGAGCTAGAAGACAGAGACAAGGAGCAGAATGAAGTCCCCGTAGTCCAGGAGAAAATGGTCAGTGACCTGCTGCTCCACTTAAGACACGTGCAGGTCTCTGGGGCTGGGTGGGATCCACACAAGGGCACTGAGGGAGCTGGGGGAAGTGTTCACGAAGTCATTTTCCATCATTTACCAGCAGTCCTGGATAAGCGGGGAGGTCCCAGTGGACTGGAAATTAGGAAATGTGATGCCCACCTACAGGAAGGGCTGGAAGGAGGATCCGGGGAGCTACAGGCCTGTCAGTCTGACCTCGGTGCCAGGGAAGGCCATGGAGCAGACCATCCCGAATGCCATCATGCAGCATGTGCCAGACACCTGGGGCATCAGGCCCAGCCAGCACGCGCTTATGACAAGTAGGTCCTGCTTGATGAACCTCCCCTCATTCTACAAGATGACCCACTCAGTGATGAGGGAAAGGCCATGGATGGTGTCTACCTGGACCTTAGTAAAGCCTCTGGCACCGTTTCCCACAGCGTCTCCTGGAGAAACCGGCTGCTCATGGCTTGGACAGTCGTACTCTCCACTAGGTAAAAACTGTCTTGGTTTAATGGTCAGATTTGATGATCTTAAAGGCTTTTTCCAACCACAACGATTCTATGCATCTTTATATGCCCGAGGACAAGCCTTCTCCATATTAAGTGTCACTTCTGGTACTTAGGGGCTCTTAAGGGGAGGTCATTGCCCTCTGCATACCGAGCAGCCCCCGTCTCCCACCCACACCCAGCTATTCCCTCTCCTCCTTACATTTCGTCCAAATGGGCTTGTCCCACACCTGAAGTCTGGAGGGGCTGGACAACCTGAGATACATTTTTACAAAGTTTGGCCTGAGAGGAAACATACTTTTTATTCAAGAAAAAAAAAAAAAAACAAAACAGTACTGTATTTTGTGAACTCAGGCTCAGTTCATGACACAGGAATAATCAATCACCTTATTCCTTATGACTTGCAAAAATTAATGCTGTAATTAAGGTGAAGTGACTTTGTCATATGCAGTTAAACGTAAGACTGTACAAATCTACACAGTTCCTATACTCCCCCAGAGGTTTTGCACATTGTTACCAAATAATACCCCTTTCCAAATCCCTTCATCCTCTCAAGACCCTTCCTGGCATGTGTTCCAGCCTCTCTGAGCCGGCTCACGTTATGACACTACATCCAACCCCCCAGGCTGGCATCTCATTTATCCTCCTGCATTTTGCCTTGCTGCACCCCACCGCCGCAGAGCGCGCAGCCCCCAGGCTCCATGATGTACCTGATGGGCAGTGAGGGGTCTCCGGCATCCCACCAGTCCTTGGGGGGGCTGATGTACATGCACCACAGCTCCCAGCTGTACCCATGGGCAGAGTTCTCGTACCGCTGCACCTCGAAGTTGTCCTGCTTGATGTTGTCTATGGAGGGAAGAATGACCCTTCTCCGATTTTCCTGAATTCGTGAAAGCACCGGCTCAGCCCTGAGTGGTAAAGAGAAGCAAAGCACAGGAAGACACAGTTAATTTCTCCCGTAATTTGTAGATGAACACCGTAGCTTTCGTACAGCTTGTGCACTTAAATGAGGATAAGAAAAGAGCCATTCCTGACACCATTCAGTCAATGGAAGGGAATAACCGATCCCTCTCTCCTGCAACACGCCAGCCTCTGCCTCGCCCTTCCACTCATCTGGGCTTTTATCCGTGTGCAAATGGCACAGAGGCAAAGCAGTCATGCTACCAAGTTTAAAAGGTTATTTCTGAAAGGCTTGCCCAGCCTTGTCAGCTACAAGGGAGATGCTCCACCTGGACACGTCCCTGGCGTGGAGCTGCCACAGGAGCACAGGGGGCAGCTGCCACACGTGGAGCTCAGGAGCTGCAGCCCTGGAGGTCTGGGCAGGTTTAGCGCTCTCCTGCTCAGCTGGCCATGCAAATTCATGGACCAGCTGAAGCTTTCAGCACAAGGAAAGGACTATCTTCACAAACTAGAGGCATTAAGCTGTGGAAATTAATTAAAGCCTCTGAAAGTGGATCTTATATCTTTGCCTGCAGACCTACTATGCCATGTTTTCTCTGGTGTGCTGGTTTAAAAAGGCGTTATTGAATAATAATTCCATATTCTGAACTATTTAATTTTCAGTTTTGCAGCATGGGCCAGCTGCACAGGCACAAGCAGCTCAGAGAAGGTGCTCAATGACCACCTGGAGACTTTCCATCCAAGAGCTACAGACCATCCAAAGAAACAGCCTCAGGATGGACAACAAGGAGTCAGCTCTTTCCACAGCGGGTAGTTAAGCTGTGGAGCACCTTTGCCCAGCGGTGCTGTGAATACCCGAGGTTTACATGGGCTCAATAGGAAAAAACTCAAGAGAAATGCAGTGAGGGTATCTAAATATATAGACACTATGTCTGCCTCACATCTGCAAATTGTTTGACTTCGCTAGCATGCTCTGAAGGAATATTGTACATCCTAACCCTGCCTGTTTATGCTTTCCCGTGCTTCTGGCTATGGTTAGTGTCACAACATCAGGCTAGACAGGCTCTCGGTTTGACGCAACACAGCTGCTCTCACATACTCCTGTTCCACCTGGCTCGTTACCCCGTGCACAGGCGTGATGTGCATCTGCAGGGGAACTGCACACGGATTCCTCTGCTGTCACGCACGGGTGGGCATCCTGCATGAAAACCATCCACAGGCTGGGAAGCCTGGCTCAAAAACTTCCCTTTTGCACAGCAAGGCCATGAAAGATGCATTTTGCTTAAACCATGCTTTAACTAGTCCAGTCTTCCCCCAAATAATTTAAAAAACAAAACAAAACAAAATAAAACAACCTGCGACCCTAGGCAGAACAGGGTAAAGTATTGAAAGCAGGACTATCAGAAGGGTCTTTTTTTCCCTTGGGACACAGTTTGAGGACTATAGCTACAAAATTCACCCCTGGGACATTTGAATGTGTTCAGAGCTGGGGGGGTGCTCACCCTCACCTCTGCAGCCCAAGAGCCACCGACTGCCCTGGGCTCAGGCTGCCAGCATGAGGAGTAACTTGCGCTCTGGGTGCCTCCAGTGACAGCGGCTGGTGCAGAACACCAGTGCCAGTCAAGCCCACGCAGCAGAAAAGCTCACTCTCTATCCCTAGAAAAGATGTTTCAAGAGGTCTGGAAATGGGAGCTTTCTCTGTGTTTCAATAAAATCAGGTGTGAGGACTTCATGACCTGAAGAGAGGAACATTTAGCTGGGAATACAGATATCAACATAAGAAACAACTCTTAAAGACACCCTTCAGCTGCATTGCTGTTACAAAGAATTCATAACTGCGCAGAACTTGTTTGAAGCTGCTAAAGCATTTTTCTGGTGGATGTTACTCTCTGTTCAAATTAGACACAAGTTAGCATCTTCTACCTCCACTTTTCTGAACATGGATCATTTACTTTTTAAACTCGGTTAGAGAAAAGCAAAAAAAAAAAATCAGATCACTGTCAAGCTCCTCTCATGTTCTAGACTCAAACTTAAGCCACTGGAACTCAAATGTTTTGAACCTCTGAAAAAATCCTTGCGAAACACCTTTCACTGCTTCTGCACCTCTGAACTCATTTCCCAGCTGCAGAAGAAACAAATCAATCTAAACCATCCAAGCCTTCCCCAGCGGGGTCCAGCTGCAAAAGGCAAGGAAGCAAGAAATATTTCCTCTTTCAATCCATTGTTGCTTGGGCTTTTTTTTTAAACTTACAGAAATTATTTAAGGCTAAGGAAAATGGGAAATCAACCTGAAAAATATAAACAGAGGGCAGGGGAGTGTGCACACATAAAAGGAGGGAAGAGAAAAGGGTTACAGAAAACAAGGGCAAGGAAAGGTTTTCCTTGTACATTCCCATCGCATCTCATCAGTGGCCATTCATTACAGAAAACAGGATTAATAAATGAGCGGACTTATCTGCAGGCACATCCTTACAAAATGATGGACTGTCCCTTGTTTAACGCACCCCACAAGCTCTAACAGAGACCTTAAGGTTGAGCACCTACCAGCCAGCAGTGAATTCCACGTGAGCATCAAAGAACCCAGTGATCTGGCCAGTGGCAGCTTTCCAGCCTTCAATACGAGCTCGGATAAGGCCTTCCCTCTTCTGGTTGCGCACCACCTTCACAAGGCCTGGGTACCGTTTATTGACGTATTCTTCTAGCGGTGCCTTCAGTTCCTCTAGAGAAGAAGCGCCAGAGAACCCATTGAAATGGTGCAACAGTTTTCACCTGAAATAAACCCACTTTATTGATGTATATGAGCATAACTTACTAGAGCCACACAGCTCTCAACACCACTGGGAGGGATATAATAATTTAGAGTTCATCACTGATGACTTGCAAACGACCACACCGATGCTGGACCGACCACAACCCTTACAAAAGAAATTCAAGGCTGCCAAGAGCATTGCTGTTGGATAACTAAGGAGCCCTTTAGAGGCAAAGGGCAGCAAGAGGCCAGCTAGATCACCTTGCAATATCTAGGTATCACCCCACTGAAACACAAGAATAGAAAGAAGTCATCCATGGATGCCAGACACTAGTGCTCTGAATTCCTGATGGAGATTTTAGCTGAACGGATTGCTAGAAATGCTGCAAAACCCATCTGAAGTAACTTAAATTACATCAAAACTGTGTATGAGCTTCACTATCCTTTTTACTCAGCTACCAGAGTTCTTGGCATCTGCCGTATGTTTTCCAAGCCTGCCACCAGAAAAGTCGAAATTCCCCCCGCTTTTATGGTAGGATGAAAGAGATTTTGGCTTTGTTCAGGAGATCCTCATACTGCCTAGCTCCTGTTCGTTGGAAACTTGATCATTTAATTATGTTGTCTGAGCCCATATACGTTCTATGGCTGTGAAGGTAATGGATCTGTCAGCCTGCAGTCATTACCAGCATTAAACTTTTTTATTGCTACAAGTGTTGAGTATAAAAGACACAAAGGACTTTGAACATGGAAGCATATGAAAGGTTACAATAAGGGGTAAGTACTAGTATGTTTTTTTTCAACAATTTGGAAAAGTGCTAGTGTTCTGCCAGAAACCTTGATCCTTTTACTTGCTAGTGTATCAGCTAAATGCACGAAATCTACTGATGAGAAGTACTCTGTAAAAGCTAAGCAATACCACTGTGTACCAACACGGACTCTTAACACCGTGAAAGCAGTTCCCAAGAATGTCTCTTATCTGTAGGAGGCTCCAGGACAGCAGAAAATTAAGATATGGTCTGTGACCCCAAATTATAGTCTACTACCCTTTACACATGCTCACTCTCAAGGCAGGGGGCGGGGGGGGAGCTACCATTAATATAATCCACATGGTAAAATACTTGAGACGTATGAGCTATGAGCACACATGGGCTCCTACACGAAGGAAACGTGGCCATGGAGAGCAAAAGAGCAAACAGCAAGTCCCATCTGCTGGGCTCAGCCCAAGAAATCATCAAAGGAAAAGGGATTATCTGTTCCCTTCCCTTCCGTGCCCTCTTCCAAGCACATAAAATGTGCTTTCTTCAGGCTGCCTTTTTGGGATGGTTCCCCTCACACATCAATTTCCCAAAAGTCTAATTTCACTTTTATGCTGAACTGGGAATAAAAAGAATAAAGCAAATGAGCCCCTTCCTCAATTCAAAGCATCTGCATCACATACATACATCACTCAGCAACTTCCATTTCATGCTGAGCCACTCAGTGAAAAAAACAGTATTTTATTGAGATAACAACTCTCCCAAACGGTTTTAAGGAGACAGAGACACAGATTTCTTGACAGATGAAAACCCAAAAGCATAGTGCTGGCATCTCACGTGGGTTTGTCAGAAGGTAAGTCATTAATGTTGCAGACCACTGCATTACAGCCTAGACTGAACAATTAAAACAACTTTCAAATTCGAGTTTTCATCTCAGTTGAAGGAAAACAGGAAAAATCTCCATGGGAATTGTCTGAGTGGCTTGAAAGAGAGTATAGCTCTAGTGGAACAGGGAAGAATTGTTAACGTCATGTCTCAAAGGCAGCGAAGAGTGAAGCCTGAGAGACTCCTACGCCCAGCACGCTGTGTCACCAGCAGCTGGTCAGAAACTCCCTGGGGAGCCACAGCCACATCCTCCTCCTTTCTGAAAGGATGCTGGACGCCCACCGGTGCTGGGAGCATGAAGGCCAGTACAGCACACCTGTGCACCTGCGAAACGGTGCGAGGTGACCATGGAGGGCTGGTCAAGAAGATGTTTATGATTAGCATCATCCTGACCCATCACCCCATTCATTAGCAGAGACCAGAGTGCCCCTTCTCCTGCCCACAACGCACGCTACAAGCGTCCCAAACGGGCTGCTACCCAAGTGGAGAAACGCTCAAGAGAGACGAAAGCATTAACCAGACATGGGAAAAGTAGCTCCAGGCCCTCTCTTCACCAAAGGCTTCCTTTACAACCTTGCACAGATTTCCAGGCGTTGCTCCCTGCCCTCCCTTCCCATCTGGCTCAGCCCACAGCATGTGCCTTTGGGGTGAGAACCCGCTTGTGTAAGGTGCCTGCGCAAGCGCAGGGGGCAGAGAGGGCAGCCGCACATCTGTGCTGGCCTGTGCCAGCCTCTCGCCCTGGTCTGCAGCTCCGCAGGAGCGGGGTATGGTGCACAGTGGCTGCCAAGCACCATTTTGGTATTATGAGATACACACTTGGCACTCTACTGGGTGTGCAGCCAGCAGGCACAGGGACGGGGTGGGCTCTGTATTTCATTTCTCAGCACCTCCAGAAGTGCAGGTGTGAAAAATCTGGTACTGGGTAACAGAAGCGAAATGCCAGTCTCCAGGAATGCTCCGCAGAACTCCCACTCACGTATCCAGCAAGCCTTGGCTCAAGCCTCCCCTCGCCACCGAGTAGGGCTGACCTGGCTGCGGCAAAAAGCATCAGTGGAAGCCCCGCATGGGCAGAGCCGCACCGTCAGAGCTCCCCGGCCCCAAAGACACTGATCCCATGGGACCAGGTGTGCTCAGCTCCTTCCACATGAGGTCTGGCAGGCTGGAAATCATAACTCACATGCAAATCTAATCTTAATCCAAGTCATTTGAAGTCACTCCTGATTTCACCCCACGTTCTCCTTCACTCAGCACCCGCTCATTGAGTGCCATCAGCATAACAGGAAAACAACTCACGGCAGCTCTGACGTGCGTTATCCAAAAACACGTGGCTTCAGGCCGAAGGTGCGGAGAGCTGCTGCATTAAGGTCAGTAGCAGTAAAGCTTTTCGTCTGTCATATGAACTTAAGAAATATTTCACTCCCGACTGTTGTACCTTTGCAGCACGCACCAGGGCTGTAATAGGAAGGTTGGGAGGTCTGAAGGAGTATGCCAGGAATTAAAAGACTTGCACTAACGGACAACAGCAGATACCCTTCGCTGAAGGGAGTCAGCTTCCACATGAACTGGCAACCTGGCCTTTGGATCTGCTGTTTCAAGGGCTTCATGCAAACTAAAGCAGGGGAGTAAGCATCTCACAGTCCAGATAACTTGCTGCCATTCTCTCATCTGTGCCTTCCACAGGGTCCTAACGGTGCTTTCACCCCTTCAGCTCACTGCTGAAAATGAGGATATGTACTAGATACTAAGCCAATGACAATTTTGGCGTGACAATCATATGCATAATAATTCTGGATGCAAAGTAATGACAAAGGAAGTCAGGAGCTGAGGTGGGAGCAGAGCAGTGGCTCCCCAGCTCACCTTCACCCTTCTTAATCCAAGGATCACTTATTTAGGCCACGCACCCATGAGGGATCCGAGTGGGTGGACCTACACAACCCACAGCTTGATCCAAACTAAGCACTGCAACGGAATCTAGAGACTCCTTTCTCTTCTGTACCCTGCGGCCACCACACTCACGCAGCCTCTGAGCAAGCCCACTGCACCACCCTTCAGAGCACACCCATGTAATTCCTAAGTCATGTTTATTAAGGATGCAATCCGTATTTGTACATGGGAGTCCTCGTGAACATTTGGTCTCTGCTGTTGCATCAGCTACTTCCAAGGAAGGTTTGCAGAGAGAAACCCTACTGAAAATGCCAGCAGGTTCAATTTCAATCCTGCCTTTTGTTCTCCATCTGTCCGTATCAATCTTCACGGAAGGGCAAGTCCAAGGAACTAGAATCCAATAGACCTGTTGCTCTATTAAAAAACTAATCTGACAGCTGCAGTGACTTACATTATCTATCACAAAGTATTTTGTCACCTACATGAGCTGTCTGGGAAATAGGCCTGCCAGAGAAATTGAACCACCTGATGCCACTGGAAGTAACCACGCACTGACATCAGCCCAGACGCAGCCACGGGAACATCCACTGCTCAGTGCTCCACACTGCAAACCCTGCCCAGATCTCCCCAAATCCCGCTGAAGTCCCCAGAACTAACGGTGGGAACTGCCCGTTGCTGCACAAAGGAAGGAACAAAGACCAAGGGCACCAGAGGAGCCCAAGGAACAACCAACAGTAGAGAATTTCTTGAATGATGATGCCCAGGTGGTCCTTGGGAGCAGACTGCCGCTCCTCTACACCCCTAAGGAAAACATAGTTGTGTTTGCCAGGCTGAGATGGGTGGGAAAAGTCTACAGAGCCCGAGGCTGTTATCAGAAACACTGAAGGCTGGGGGACGCAGGAGTCAGGGCTGGGAGGGCGCCAGTGCCATGGGAGACACCAGCCCCCCCTTGCCCACACCCTCGCCTGCCTGAAACACCAAAGCCATCGTGGGTTGGACTGCTGCAGCACGAACTCATAAAAGAAACTCCTTCAACAGGCAACAAATGAAAATGAGAATTTTTGCAGCGAGACTCAGAGCTGGGTGAGTCTCTGAAGCTCTTTGCCTGCAAACACTGAAGAGGAAACGGTGGCATGGGGAGCAGGTGCATGAATCCATTCTCATACAGGGCTACAGGCAAAGCTGGTCCCCACTCGGTGCACTTGCCTCCAAGGCTCTGGTTCGTTTGGTTTAGCAAAAGCTAAACAGAGACGAGGGGAGCAGGTCTGCTGCCCTCCTCGCCCCGGCAGGGCCTGCAAGCCTCGGACCTGAGCACACTGGGGCAGCACCAGGGCGGCTGCGCCAAGCGACCCATCTTCAGTCGGAGCAGCTGGAATAAGGAGGTACTTGGGTTGGAGCAGCACCAAGCAAAACCTGAGATATGACTCGGCTTCTTGCAATTCTGTTAAAACCTTCCTCGAAACACAAACAAAACCCAAGTGAGCCAGCTCCCGGGAGAGAGCGCGCGCACAAGCTGCTGTTGTTGCTGTTGAAATGAGCTGCAAACCAAGAAAGCGATATATCAAGTCACAGCTAATATGTTACACCGAGGTAAATTACAACCCATAGCGTGTCTCCCTGAGTGTAGCCAGCTCCTTTAAGAAGTCTTTTATCCAAAGGTTTTCTTTTATACGAAGAGGTTTGCTTTTCAAAGAGATATTATCCCAGATTAAAAATACTAAAAGGCAGACAGCAACAACAACAAAAAGAAGAAGGTGATGATTAAGCAACAGACTCAGACAAAGTGTGCAGCTGCAAGATAACATAACATCTCAGGGGCACATTGCTGCATCCCTTCAACAACCTAGGAAATATGTTATCACTCAGAAACACAACCTGTGCACCGGCTTTGTAATTACACCCCTGCAACAAACACAAACAAAAGCAGCCTCAAAAAGTCTTTATGAAGTATAATGTGCAGCTCAAGGGAGAAGGGGGTTCAAACTACAACTCCCCAAGCTTCTTCCTTCAAGGAGGGAATTTTTTTCCTCCCCATTACAATACATTGGTATCTTTTATCTATTTACAGCTCAGATATAAAGAATCAGAATGACTGTGTTTATTAACTTTTAATCTCTCGTTGTATACTCCTCTGTTGTGCAGTGGTGTTGTACATACCACGTTACAACAAAGCTAAGAGCAAACGTCTACTGAGTCTTCAGAAGCAGTTCGTTCCAGTCTGAAAACCACAAAACACCGCAAGGTTTTGATCGTGTCTGTGTAACTAGTTAGTGGCCCACCTGAAGGGCAAGTAACAGCTGGGGTGCGCAGGGTGCGCAGCTCTTACCTCTGTCCCTGGGACTAATTTTAAGACTTTATGTTGACTTGGAAATCCCAAAGGTCTTTTAATGTTTGCTTTGGGAACACGCTTTGTTATTCCATCACCCTTAGGAGCTGTAGTTCCTCTTCACATCTGTGCAAAGTGCTCCCTGACAAAACCTACGCAGAAACCCCACGGTGTGAAGCCCTGACATAAGTGTTGAACAACAACCCCGTGGGGTACACACCCCGCCAGCTGCCAGCTGCTGCTCTCTGAAGGTCACCATCCTTTCAGGGGTACAAAACCCAGCCTCCAAAGGCTCTGCCCGGGCTACAGCAACGAGCCATACACCCACAGAAATCGTCTTTCCAACACTCAAGGCTGCTCATAAAGAGGCTAAAGTCATTCCTTCCCTTGCTCAGTCACAACCGCGAAAGCTGCATCCATGCAACCCCATCCTCTGCTCAACACATATGCTTGATCCTCCAGGATTCATCTCTAAATCTTAGAACTCACGAGAAACTATTTTCCCGTAATTATTTTCCTGTAGAAGCCAAATGTACGTATTACAATGACTCTAATATCTAAAGCATCAACAATATGATGCTGCTATTGCTGCTCACAATTACTTCCTACCATTAGTGGGTACTATATGACAACGTTATTACCATTAATAATTCTTTGCTGTCAGTGAAGCTCCTTGTTGATGCAGAAAGCAAATGTATGGGTCCCAGAGAGACATTCTGGTTTGTATCATTCTTTTACATGAGAAAACTAGATTATTACACGCTTGGGAGGAGCTCTCCATAAACACCTGCCAAGTTACCTCATTATCGTCCTTCAAACCCCTCCTTAAAAAGATCGTTTGTCACGATGCCTACAAAGATTCAACAGCACAGTACTGACATTTCTAACTAACCCTACCAGCTAGTAGCATCACCTCATTCCCGACACCCACCCTCCTTGTACACTTCCATTACAAGGTTTCTGAGGACAGAACCACCTCGGTGTTCAGGTGTTGTACAACCCAGTCCCGGCCCATCACTAGGGACCCTGGGCACTCGCAATCCTGATGCAACCAATGCATCCTCTGTTGGGATCCAGAGCACACGTCACCTAGGTGCAACAGGAGGCTGGGATTTTCCCACCTCCTGCATGTGACGCATGAATTTGTCCCTCGGTGTGGGTCAGCTCCCTGCATCTGCATCCCTGGCTAGGCGGGTGCCACAGGACACTCCAACACAACCAAGGCAGCTTGGTCAGCCTGCAAAAGCAGGCTCAGGGATGTGTTTGAACACGCTGCAAGCTTCGGCCACCTATCTCCCTGCCCTGTCAACACCCTGCCATCATCCAGCCCCACCACCAGACCCCACCAGCACCAGCCCAGCCCTCGCAGCAGACTGCCAGAGAAGCTGGTGCCTTGCAATCTCAGCAGCGGATAAAGAGATTTCATTCTGCATCCTCACCGCCAGCTGCAGGCTCGGCTTACTGGGAGGGTGATGCTTTTTGAAAGGATTTGTTTCATTGTCTTGTGCTTTTCAGTAGTGTCTCCAGAGTCCTTGACTCAGTATTAGCCTCAGTGCTGCATACTGAATGATGGGTGGGAGCTGTTCAGAAACATGTTTCTTTGTGCATGGCAATGGGTAGAGAAGCTCAGTAATTATTACCAGTGGGCTCTCCCTTAAAGAGCGTTCTTCCCCTCCACCCATCGATACAGTAAGATTTTGAGAAGCAGCATCTCATTTTGAAATTTTGAACCCCTTAAGCACTGGGCAATGCTAAATACTGCAGCGACAGATCACCTGCACTTTCTCCTGGCTAGCCAAACCATTCCAGTTCCAAATCCCACAGCTTCACTGGTGCACATCATGCTAGGTTTTGCACTAGAGCTGCTGTGATTTCCATCAGCTGAGGAGCTGCCCTCCTGTTTCTTTTACTGGTAATTATAATTCATCAGCTTTCTATGGTGCTCATTACTGTGGTATTTCAGTGCCTATTTTTACAGGCTTGAATAGCTTGCTGTATACCATCTCATCTCACTGCAGACAGACGAGCAACCTCTCAGGCTCCCTCTGGAAATGAGCTCTCCACGTCCCACACCCTCCCTGTTCTTCCCTTCCGATCGCAACATCCACAGCACATGCCTGTTCTTTTTTTTAAATAATACTAAAAGCCTGCAGTACAAATCAAGAAGGCAGTAATCAGAGTAACTTAACTATTTGCTGTTCTTCATTAAGATTTTAACTACCCTAATGGGATTCTCCAACTGTATATTGGGGGGGGGAAAAAATCTTGGAAGAATCTCGGTCTGAAAATGCTTCCACATGAAACCACCTCCTGCATCCTTGTGCTACCAAGACCAGCAGGGAAGGGATCACAGCAGTGACCGAGCAGGTGGAACCAAACGACACATGTGTAACGTGGGAAGCCAGAGAGCCCCTTTCCGCATTCTGTCACGGCCTGACCTGAGCACACTAAGTGTGTTTGTTTCCTCTTCTGCCTCTTTATTTATCCTTCTCATATCAAAAACATAATGTAAGAGGACAGAGGGCCTCTGCAGGGGCCCAGCCATTTAGCAAGCCTTGGACGGTATTTTGCAGATAGGGAAACTGAGGCACGCGCAGAGAAAGTCTCATTTCACACCCCTGCCAGGGGCCAGTGCAGGGTAGCTCGCTGGGCTCTTGTCCCTCAACTTTGTATTAAGTATTTCGGGGTGCACCTCCGCAACCAAAGTGCTGTTATGAGAAACAAGGACTGAAACCAGACTGAATTTTAAAGGTAAGATCATTTCTGGTTTCTTTTAGCCTTCTACCTTTCAGCTACACTTTCCATCAATAATTATCTCAGATTCTGACTTTGGTTTGATGCTGTTCCACTGTCGCTACAGGAGAAGGCTGGTGTGGCGGCCAGCACGCCCCACACCCCACACCTCCCAGCAGCGTCACCGCTCCCAAAGCAGTGTGACTGCTCCACCAGGTTTTAAGGAATGAAACGCCCTCTGGGTGTTTTGGAGATCTGGGATCCCAGCACCTCTAACCTTCATCGCTGTTGTCATCCACAAGGATAATCTCCTTCAGGAGGTGAGCTGGCGTGTGATTAACCGCGCTGTGCACTGACCGCAGGATAACAGAGAGTGCTTCGTTCACGAAGATGAAGATGATGGAGATCTGGGGTAGGTCCTTGCCGTATTTCAGCTCTTTGCACCTGCAGCACGAAGGGCAGAGAGAGAGGCATGGTTAGCAGAGCACACAGCGCAGCGTTTGGAGCCAGGCACACACTGAGCAGTGCCAGATGATGCCGACATCCCCCCCGCCTCGCACAGCCAGTGCCACCCGCGGTCCACAGGGCTGTCGGCATGAGGCAGCAGCGCCAGAGCCTCCTCCGGGCTCCGAGAGCACTGAGGGCAGCGTGCAGAGCACGGCTGAGGCTGGGCACACAGGGACACCACCCATGTGTACGTGGGTAATGAAAACCAGCCTCCAGAGGAGAGAAAATGGTTTTACCATCTAACGTGAAACTGCTCGCTCCTGTTTTGTTTTAAGATTAATTGGTGCTCAGAAGCCAGCCTTGCTCTTAAACGGCACTTGTGAATTTTCTTCCCATTTGCTTTGGAATGACATGAATATGAAATGACTCTTGGTTAAATGGTCTTAATAAATGTTTTAGCTCTCTCTGCAGATACTTCTAAATACATATCTGTCTGGAGCACCCCAGCAGAGCACTGCCATGGACTGGTGTCTTTGTACTTCACAGCCAGAATAGACAGGTTAAAACCAAAAACTTGCCACCACTGATCTGGGTTCCAGGAGTAATTGCTTAACTCGGGCCGGGTTTGTGGCTGGGCATCTGCTTAGACGCATTTCTGGGTGTCAGAGAGGGACGACAGCGCAGGGAGCTCTCAGGTCACCCTCACCAGCTCTGTCCCTGGCCAGCAACAGGTTCACGTTCCACCGACACGCCAGACCCTGAGCCCATGGAGCTCAGCACGGAGCAGAGCCAGGGCAGCTCCACGTGGAAGGGATGTCCCAGGCAGCTGCAGCTCCCCGGGGAGCGCACATCCTTCCCAACGACGTACAGGCGGCGTGTTCAGGCCACACTTTATCCTCACCAGAAACAAACCTTAACGAAGTACTCGCAGAGAGCAAACACGCAATCTCCAATACTTCAAAAAAATTAATCCAACTCTCCGGCTTTCCCTACAATAATGTGTGTGAGGGAAGAAAATGAGCCACCACGCTCCCTTCTCCGCATTCATGACAGATTAGACATGCAACATTAGCAGTGTTCGCAGAATTACAATGAGCATTTACCAAGTAAATCCTGCCCAGATAAGCAAGGAAAGACCGAACGCACAAACGACATCATCCCAGGGTTGCTTCAAGCTCATTGACTCCCCAAGAACGACTCCGTATTTAATTGTGCTGGGTGTTTCTCAGGCAACAGCAGGCATTCTTCAGACTCCAAAATGAGACTTGGGAGACAAAGATTTTCACAGAAACACGGTTCTTTATGAATCTTCTCTAGTTAAGCAAGTATACTGGATAAAAACAAGGTTGTATTTCTTGATTTAACTACTGCTTACCCTAAAGCAAGCCAAGCTCTCTACAAAAGGGAGCATGCCGAATACAGAAAACTACCTTCCAAAGGGAAGATCTCTCTTTAGAATGAGCGAACAGTCGTGATGGGGTAAAGTGACAAATGACCCTGAAATCCTACCATGGGAGTCAAACTAAACTGACTCAGAGATTAAAAACCTGCTTTTCATACACGTCAATACATGCTAAGCTGAAGAGAAGGTGGTCACAGCAGCAAGAGTATTTCCTTTTAATCATTGCACACCTCTGGGCAGCCTTCCCCCGGGGCGTGCTTCGGGGGGATAACGAGCTCAATTTATGATCAAAGAGGTTTGGAGGAAAATCCAAACCAAGCCCTTTGAGGTTCATCTCCCGCTCATTCGCATTCACCCTGCACCACTCTTTATCAGGGTTCTCCTTCCTGGATTGCTGAGGACAGGCGAACAAAGATACACAGAGAAGAGATAAATCCGGGGAAGGAGTGGGCATGTCAAATACCCACATTGTTCATATGCACAAAGCTGCAATTCTCCAAAGGCGGGCGGGGGGTGGCGGGGAGGCAAGGGTTTGCGCGAACACCGTGCTCTCAGGTGGCTCTGGTTGCAACCACAGGAGATGGGAAGGCAGCAATTTAAAACCAAATCAACATCAAGTTTGTCAGTCTTCCTCGCACAGGTCCTCTTCAACTGCTGGTGCAAAAAGCAGCCAGGCTGAGCGACGCTCTGCCCGCAGCCACGTGCTGGCGGACTCCAGCCCCCGGCTCCAGCACAGCGGTTTGCTACGGACAAGCTGACCTGTCAGCAGATATTCCTGCAGCATGCAAAGAAACACCTGGCACACCAGGGCTCTCCTGCGGCCAGAGAAAGGGAAAATAAAAATTAAAAAAAAAAAAAGGAAAAGGAAAATAAAAATAATTTTTAAAAAGTGCTTGAGCTCAAACATAATTAGAAGGGCCAGCAGAGAACTTGTTAGAAATAGCAAGAATGATGAGTACACAAGGTGGGAAGTGAGGTTTTCGTTGGTTGGTGGTTCGGTGCTTTTCTTGTTAAGTATTTTAAATAGAAAAGGGACTGACCTGGACTCTGTGCTTCAGCCTTATCGTTCAGACCATTTACAGGGGGAGGCAAAGAGGTATGACTGGTTTACTCTTAGAAACAGAGACAGCAGTTCTGGGAGGATTTACTGTCCCACGGCGAGTTGGCAGGTCAGGACGCTGTGGGTCCCACCGGCAGACGAGGCTGCCCATGGCTGCAGCCTGCAGAACTCTGCCCCATCCACCTCCCGCAGCCCAGCCCAGCACCTCTCCAGCCCTAAGGGGCTGCACTCTCTGCGTGAGGTGGGAAGACACATAACGTGAAACCTCCGCCACCTCCAGCACTTCAAGCGGAACGTGGAGGAACGGCACAGGGCAGCCAGCACCGAGCCCAGGGCCCAGCTGGGGCAGGGACAAGGGGCTGGGGGACGAGCCCCAGGCAATGCAGGGGCTATCAGCCCACACCTGAGGGACATGTCCCCCTCTGCCCACAGCCACCGCCTTCGGGCGAGAAAGCGCTTGGCTGCTCACCGGGCTACCTTCAAAATTCAGATCCCGGGCCAAAATACTTCCAAATTCCAGATTCAGGTCTTGCTAATTATCCCAAAAGGGACACATGGGGCCAGGACTGGATCCCAGCACCGCTGCAGTCCTCAGCTCAGACCGTGGGCTGGTCTCTTTGGGGATTAGCAAATCAATGAGATAAATGTGATACTCCAGAAGGTTCTCAGGGGAGCTCGAGACCAAGCAGCACACGGGAGACAAGAAGCTCTAGGAATAAACATGTGCTGAGGCTTTTGCAAAGCTCTTCTAAAACCTGAATTAACAGCAAAGCAAATCCATATCTTACACGTAGGCTGGAAAACCTTTGCAGCAGCTCCTAACATCTTCTAGGGGAGAATCTCAGGGTTTATTTCTAACACTCAGCTCACACCGCATCTGGCCTGCCCACAAACAAGCCTCGGTCCAGGAAGTTGGGATTTTCAAGGGAACGCTCCATACATTTGAAAACTACTGAATTTAAATAAAATACAATGGATAGACCGCCACAACGTGTTCCTGTTGGTGTCAGTGACTAGCTACCCATGGGATTAAAGACCAGCACTTCGTTTCAAATTTAAAGTTGCCCACTTTCACTTGTCCATCGTTACCAAAAGGCTGCCTCAGACACTTTTTCCTGCCCATGTTCCAGGTGCTGAACCTGCAGGTGGACCCGAGGCAGAGCCGCAGGCCCCAGGCACAGAAGGGCGATACCTGGCCTGACCAGGGACAACTGAGGAGGCTGCAGCTGATGCCTTGCAATCAATCCCCTCTCTGCTAGATGAGAAACACTCAACTGGTATGGCACAGAACACTACTTACTTGCCAACAGCTGTAAATTAATTAGCACAGGTTACACAATAACATTTCCCTGCTAAAGCCTGCCCTCTCCACTTAAATGTAGGCTGGCACCTGCTTGCAGGATTTATATCAAAATACCAGGAATCAATAGCCAAAAGAAACAGATACCTAACATTCCTGTCTCTCATTTAGATCAATGGGTTATCAGAGTAAGAGGCATTTTATGTCCCATTAAATCATGCTTGACTATGTCCCATTAAATCATGCTCACAAAACCAAGTTTCAAGAGGCTGGGAAAACCTCCCGGCATCTGGCATTTCGGCATCCAAGCACCTCGCTGAGCTCTCACTGAGAGGTGTCACTTGTCCTTAAGTTGGGGAGAAAGGGGGTTCATTCCATCCTTGGTCCACAGCTCTCACACGTCTTTTATTCACTTCAAAAACAGACTGACAGACCAACCACAGATACCGGACCCAGCATGAAACCCTGCCCAGCCTGTCCACGGAGCAGTTCCCCGTGTCCTCCCCACCGGCCCCGCAAGGGAACCAGGGTGGCGGACGGGCGCAGGGGCTATGGCACCACTGGGCTACGCACACTGTCACCTTTCTTGGGTCCAAAACCTTTACTCTACATGAAACCCAAGTTTGCAATCAGGAGAACACACAAGGAAATATATGAAATAGAATATATTAACGGAGGATATTTTTTACTGTGAATTCCTTGCAATTACTGCTTTATGTCCAAAGCCATTCGGAACAAATGAAGGATTAGATGGGGAGATGGGGGAAGGAGAAATACAGCTGAGTTTATGCTGACAGCTTGGCATACACCAGGCCGTATCAATCAAGAAAACTGATTTCAACACACACACACAAAACCAACAACCTCCCCCCCCCCCAAAAAAAAAACCCAAACCAGCCACCCCAGTTTTGCTATTATGTATGTTTGTCTGCTGCAGGAGCCTGGCTTTGAATCCCCCGATCACTTGTTTTATGCCCACCACAGAGCTGTAAATCTGCTCTTCAGTGCAGCAAGTGAGATCAGGGTGTTTACTGGCTGTCCCAGCAACAGAAAAGGGATATCCTATCATTTACTGCTCTGTGATCCCACAGCAGAAAAATAGCCTGGAACCACAGCAAGCACTCCTGGAGCACAAAGAGGCCACAAAATGGCAAGTAACATTTACAAAACACTTCTTCCTGCTCAGGGAGATTTAACACTATCCCACTCTATTACTCAATTAATGCGTATCAACTGTCTTCTGGGGCGCAAAGCTATTGCCATAATCACCCAGCATCACACTGTCCAGTATCAGGCAACTGAGCCAAACTCAGGTGGTTTCTGCACCTTTACTGTCCCAATACAAGCCATTTATCATCACTAATCAGTGCAGCTTATGAACACCCGGGAACATGGACTGACCCAGGGCCGAACAGGCACTCACGTGGCTGACGGTTCAGCTGCAGACCAAGCCGTGCTTGCGCAGAGCTGCCGGTGGATGTCCACGCCGACAGTGTGACTCGACAGGTAGAGTGTGGTGCGCCTCCTCCTATGGATGACAGGTGCTGTCCAGTAGCACCTTTCACAAAAAAACCCACCAATCTAACTGAAGATACAATAACGCATTATTTTCTTTCAAAGTCCATAACCACCGACAACAGGACCATGAACTCATCCTCTGGAAAAAAAGAGCAACAGAGTTCGGTCCAGAGAGGGGCTGGACAGACAGACTTGCAACTTGCTTTCCTTCCCAGATTGCAAAGCAGAAACACTGCTAATGCTGAGAGATCCAGTAATCACTAATCCCAGGGGCTGCATCAAAGATTATATTCATCGCTGGCTCTAGAAATTATCTTCCACCTTCCGTGATACGTCTCACTCAGGCCATCCACTCTTGACAGCACACACATCTATTTTGCACAGAACCTCAAATCTTCATGACTGTCAACTTTTCCCTAATTTGTGCCTTTTCTACTGCCTCCTTCCCCCCAGTTCAACATAAATATGCCTACCAAAGTTTTAAGTGACGATTAAATACCATTAAGCAGAAAGTATAGCTGTCCTCACTTGCAGTGAGGAGGCAGAACTCCATAAATTTGAAAAGCCTGCTTTGGTCAGATGTGCCTTGGCTTTCAAATATGTCCAGTGTTTTAAAGGTCATACTTGGATCTAAATAAAAACAGGCTTCATTGGGCTATCTGAAAACGATCCATCAGTAAACCTGATTTTCCTACTGATATATTTCTAATAAATCATTCTTAATGCCTATTCTCTACCCTGGAGTCCCCTGGAGCCATCCCTCCAAGTGAGGAATGGGGTGCAGAGGTTGTCTGTCAAGACCCAGAGATGAACTGGGAGGACTATCAGGTGGTAAAGAGGTATTAGACAAATACTGTTGAAGGAAAAGTATCCGCTGCTGCAGACCCAGAACACTGATGATGTGGTTAAATCACAGTTTTAAGCAAGGTAGAGAAAAATCTAACCTCACACCTACCGTGCCTTAAAACACTTGGGTAAAACAGTCTCACCATCTGTTTTGAGACGTATTTTTGCATTGTATGGAACCACACAGACACAACATTTTGCCACAAGCTGTTTTCCTCCAGGCTGGTGCCACCCCAGCGCTGCCCGAGGCACGAGGCATGGTTTGGAGCAGAGGTTCTGGTTTGGAGCAGAGGTTCTGGTTTGGAGCAGAGGTTCTGGTTTGGAGCAGAGGTTCTGGTTTGGAGCAGAGGTTCTGGTTTGGAGCAGAGGTTCTGGTTTGGAGCAGAGGTTCTGGTTTGGAGCAGAGGTTCTGGTTTGGAGCAGAGGCAGAGGTTCTGCTTGCAGGATTTGGCCATTCACCCTTCGGTGTGCAAATGCACGCCCCAAAGCGCTCACCCAAATCTCCACCACAGCACAACCCCTGCTGTGAAGGTCCCTTCTGACCCCACGCTCAGCTCGGTTCCTTACTGTAAGTGATGCCAACACAACGGCAGGTGAAGCCAAACAGAAAGTTCAAGAAATGCCAATGAAAAACAAAAAAAACCCTTCTCATAAAAGCAGCACTCAAACGTGCCCTACATCACAAGGGAAGCAGCAGCGCATGGGGTCCTGGACAAGACCATGGTGCCGAAACCAAAGAGCAGAAGCCACATCAGAGCCTGAGGAGAGGACAATTACCATCCCCATAGCTGCTTTTTTATTTTTAAACACACACCTAATGAGTAAGTGAAGCACTCCGTTTAGTGCTCTACAAAGCACAGAGGGATTTTACCAAATCCTTACATTCAATAACCGAGAGAAGCCAGCAACCCTCCTATATGCTGCGCACAGCAGGAAAGGGCACTAGCGTGCTGAAGATCCCCAAAACACAGTCCCACCCCAAAGAACAGCACCAGGTGAGACTAATTCCTGCTCACTTTGAGCATCAGTGCAAGGTAACTGTTGTCAGGAGAAAGTAGCACGTCCTCCTTGGAGACTGAAAAGCGGTGCAGGCTTTAAGCTTCCCACTGCTACCAGTGCAGGAAGGGTCACCGCTTGACAGCTGCAGAGACACGGGAGAGTGATTGCCCCAAAGACAGTTACTGGCAGAGCAGGAACGTAGAAGGCTGCTGTAAAACCCTGGTATCAGATTAGACTAAGATTTTTCTGACTTTCTCCCAGCTGATGTTCAGCCCTTCCTGGGCTACCTATTACTCTGTGCCCTTCCTCCAGCACAAAGCCACTAAGATCCCCCTCCCCCTAACCCAGCGTACGGGGGACACTACATATAGTGTCCATGTTATAAGCAGGACGGCCAGGGCTCTGCTCTGCTTTGGGTGAACATCAAGTATGAAAAAAACATACACAGGAGAGAAAAGTCAACAAAGTAACAGGAGGCTGGTTTTTTGTAGCCATTGGAACAAATTAATTGGTCTGACTTAGGTCTGGCACAGGTAAGGATGAGGCAGCACCATATGAGATAATTTCTGGGAGCACACAGCACTGTGGTATGCTCTTAAGTTAGGGAACACACAGATGGCCACGTGCCGGTATTAGACCCGCTGCTCCTGCTCCACGTGGCAGAGGGTGGCAGGAGCAGAAGCCCCCTGTGCCAGACCTGATGGGTGCTGAGGCTGGATGGTGACCAGTGTGTCTATTTAATAGCTGCATCATCATTGGCTTTGATACTACGCCACTACTCACCTTTGCAGAAATGCTCTTTAGGGCTGGTCAAGCCACAATTCTCGCACACTGCATGAAGGTAACATCACTTTTACATGTCCTTTTAAATTCCAACAGCAGGAACTACCAATGGAGAAGGCTAAACAACCATGGTATGCAGAATGCCCCAAGTCTTTGGGGCTCCATATTGCCCCCACATCCTATGAAGCTACCCCTTTTGCTACTATTGGGGGTCCTACTGAACCCTCTCCATCTCTTTTGTGAGCAGCCATAATAAACACTCATGAACTGGGCAGACAGAAATAATTAGGCATGAAAATCTGTGCCACTTGTACCGTGGAAGAAAATGGGCAGCAGAACCCAGATCCTACATGCCTGTAGAAGACAGAGTAGACAAAGAATTTGGTGGTTCCAATTATGGAGACCACACTTCTTCAATTTAAGATCCTGATAGCAGGTTTTCAAAGATTTCCTCCCCTCCTACATATCAGTGACTGGATTCCCCCCCTCCCCAACCACAATTTTTAATTCTGAGCACCCAGTAGTTTCCCAATCTGGCTCCTGATGTATAGTTATTAATCATTTCTTTGCTGGCCATCACACAAAATAAATCCAGCTAACATGCTTATCAGGAGCTTATCCCTTCCTGACATTTTATTCTTGTATGAGGCTTGAGGGTTTGAATATTTAAATAGGCAAATATTCTTTTGATTAGTAGAATAAATGATTCTTGTTACTTAGTGTCCTTAAAAATACTGTTAGCGTCACAAAAGTGCTCAACTATGTTGGCACAGCTTTTACAGGATTTTGTACATTTTCCTATAAAATGTGGTGCAGCAGCAGAGCGAGAGTTCAATGTAATAAGCTCATACATTTTTAAATGCCTTTCCTAAAATGATATATGGAACTGCAACATTAAAGCTAAGGGCACGTAAGAGATTACTTGGTTGGAATTTCTGCACGTTAAGTGGAATTCTCCCCAAAATTACTATCATATAGATTACTGTTTCACTAAGCTCTTACAAAGACAAGCTGGGGCAAACATCACCTTGCAACTAAAAGAATTACCAGTTCATCTCCCGGCACCTAGGAAGCTCCAACCCCTTGGTTCCCAAAACTGCACTTTCAGAGCACCCCCAAATACACTGTACCAACAGTGTTACCCCATGACAGAGACAGAGCACCAGGACTCTCTGGGTGGAGCAGGGTCTCAAGAGCGGGTTAACACGCACTGTGATTTACAATCCCACAGCCACTCCATGGGTGCCCATCACCAGCGACACCCTTTTCAGGACAGCGCAAGCAGTGACGTTCACTGTACCTGCTTCTGGCACAGAGCCCCCGGGCTCTTTGTCTGCTCCTTATCAGTCCCACAGTGACAAAATACCCCATGAAGGGGCAGGGCTGGACACAGAGCGGTGCCTTCGCCCTGCATGACCATGTTACGTTGCAAGGAGTTGAACACACCTCCCCCAGGGCCACACCTGGACAGCCCCAGCAGAGCTGGGGACTCTGTTTGTCAGGAGTCTTCAGGAGAAGGAGGCTGCTCTAAAGTATCAGTGATTTAAGCACCACATCATGTTCATCAGAAGTTAACGTTATCATCGCTTCCAACAAAGGAATGAAGAAATTAAGTCATCAACCCCAAGGTGGCAGGAGGCCAGCAGGGCTCAGGAACAAAAACCGAAGGTCCTGCTGCACCAGCTCTGCCAGTCCGTTGGCCTTTCCGTCATTCCAGGCACAGCGCATCAGACAGGAGGGAAATTGAGGAGCACTTTTTTGACCGTATGGTTTAAAACAGCCCCCTCCAGACATAGCTGAACACTGAATTATGTCAAATAGGCACGGACTGCAGGAAGGGGCTTTGAGAATGGCTGCCTGTAGCATTTTACGAAGGCAGGCATCGCTACACCCAAGTGAGAAGAACCCCCACCTCCTACGCGGCGTGGGTCCTGAGCAGCCAGCAAGTGATGCAAGGTCTGTGCTCGACTTCATCACTGAACTGCTGAGCAGACCCCGCGCGTCCCCACCGAGGAACGACTGGCCAAGCAGAGGAACGCTGGCTCCGCGACAATGGGGCAACCACAACCTGAAAGCCTGGAAGTGCTCAGAGCCGGAGGGATGAAAGGCAGGAATGTCAAATTGTAAATTAGCAGCATATGTTCTGACATGCCCTGTCGGCGGGGTCTGCTACACCGCGCAGCCACAGTACTGCACGTGGCTCACGCAGAGACATCCAGTCGAAGGCAGAAGTCAAAGCTGCCTTTCAAGGTCAATGCCAAGATACCGCCAAAGGGTGATGTGCTCCATCCCTCCACCTTTGTGTAAGCATGTCACCGATGGTACAACAGACTGACGCAGCTACTTCTGGGGCAGGTGGACATGCCTTTTCCCTCCCTCGATCACGGACAGACCTTGCCTGAAGGTTCAGATGGGCACGTCCAGGCGAGAGAGCCCTTCGCCCCCATCAGAGCCCCGAGGCCGGTGACGGCAGGGTGGCAATCACAGCCGCCAGCCTTACCAAGGAGCTCACCGCCCTGCTCAGGTACGTTGGGATAAAACCGCCCCTGCTATAGCCTTGCCTGCCAAACTGAAAATGAAACCCATGGTATATAGCCTTACCGTGGGAGTGGCTTACTAGAATAGATCTCATGGGAACTCAAGATGTTGACATCCCCAGCACATACTTAGAGCAATGAATAAGAAAAGTGGCCAACACTTGTGCTGCCTGGAACACAGGGTGAAACGATGCCATCGCTGGAACAGCCAGTGTAAAAATGATGAACTTAAAAGGCACAATGGATTTGTAGAGATAGGGAGGGTTTTTTTGTAATAACAGATCCACTCTGCTGACGGGTTTATGAACTGGGAAGATGAAGTTTTTAAACCTTTTCCGTTATGTGCAGACCTCGCTGTCTAAGTTTACTTAACCTCTGTCAGAATTAGGTCAGCCTCAGCAGAGGGGCGCTGCTCAGCCCCGTCTAGCAAATGTCTGCGTTGCGCAAGTCACAAAGGAAAGCTCTGCAACCCTGGCACCACCAGCCCACCCCCGCAGCGCCGGCTGCTCACCACTGCCATGAACCAGTTGGTCATGCTAGCACAACATCAGCAGAGATAGGTACTGCTTAGCTGGGGGGTGGGGGGGACAACCAAACCAAAAAATCAAGTCACAAGCAATATGAAAAAGGTCAAAAACCAGAGGATGAGGCTGACTTTGATTTGCATTTCTACTCACATTCCAATTTCAGGTACTAGTTAACTGAACACAATTAACTGCCTATAAATATTGGTGCCCCCTTAATGACAGGGAACATTAAGCATGGAGAGGTTAATAAACCTGAAGACCACATAGGCAGGCAGTGGTAAGAGTTCAAAAGCAGCGACTGGCCACACTGTCTGTACTCTAGTTTTTCATGCGTTTTTTTTTTTTGTTGTTGTTGTTGCAATACATGCAAAAGGCTAAGCATTCACTCCAATACACTAGAAGTTTCCCTTTATTCCACAGATGAAGATCCACACCACCACTGCTACTCTATCATTAAATTTGCTCCTGTATGGCTTTTCTAATGTTACAGGTTGTATTCTCCACCTTTGCCAAAACAAAATACAAGGTAGGCAAGACTGGGAGACAAAGCTAACCAACTCAGAGCCTGAGCACACAAGGAGAAAGGCCATCCAGTTTAGTCCAGCACAAAACAGTAACACCATTTAAATGCCTAGTAAGCAGGTTAGGGAAGGATCCAAACCAATACAATCAGTCAAAAAAGAGTGGAATTGCTACAGGATTAAAAAAGAAAAACAAAACCCAAACCCAAAACCACACACAAAAAGCCTAACTTAACCCCCACCCCCACTCCCCCAAAACACCTCAAAGAAAACCAAAAAACAAGGAACAAACCAAAAAACAACCAACCCAACCCCAAAACACACTTCTGTCATTTTCAGTGATGAGCTGCAGATGCCCCATGAGTTGGGTATCATCATCTTTGTTATGGCTGGACAATGCCTGCCTTTACCTGCAGGGATCCAAGTGACAACACCTAGCGACACTTTAGAAATTCTTTTACTATTACTTAAACAAAGAGAACATGATTTAAGGCTATAGATTTGTTTGCTGCCACATCAGAGACATTAACAGGCATATCTAAAGCCTGACACATTTGGCATCAGCTTCTTTCTTACCCTGCCACCACCAAGAGCCTCCAAAGGAGATAGATCTATACTGCAATTTCAGGTTGTAAGTACAGACCTCGTGCTAGATGCATTTTTAGGCAGCACTGGCCATGATATACTTGGTATGAGTAGAAGACACACAGCACAAACAGCAAACTTGTATGGGAACACATACAATATGGAAACACGTAGTTTACATCTTCCCTACACTTGTCATTTACCACAGGTTTGGATGTACACCTGAAAACCACACAGCAGGAAAATTCAGGAGCCTTCTTCCCTCTCCTCCTCACCTTAGGAATGCCATCTGACTTTCACCCACTTCCCACAAAACCGAACACAAAATCTTCTCCAACCTGCACAGCCAAACTCAACACGTAAATACACACCCGAGACTCGGCTTTGCTTCCCTCCTGGCCCAGCACGTGCTCTGCTTTGCCACAGAAAACCGATACGTGCTTCGTCCTGATGCAGCGGAAAACCTGGGAGGTAAATCCCTATCTATCAGTGGGGCACGGACTGGACTGAATGATTTACTCGTGACTGGGCTGCACAGCACCACGGCTGAAATACAATATATTGTAAATCAAGTTACCATCTTCCACCATCTACACGCACGTAGCACATGTGAATACACACAGGCAGGTTCAAGCTTGCTCGGGTTTCCTTAATCCAGCCACACGCACTGCTGCCCAGCTACTCCTTACATACCTGCACCGCTTTTTGTCCTTAAACATCCATAGGAAAGGAAAAAAACAACCATATCCTTCTGCACTGGTGACGAGCAATCCCACAAACTGAAGCTACTGATACCAAACGAGCTTCATTCCTGTTCTCCTCACAAAAATAAAGCTTCACCAGGAAATGAATTGATCTTCATTTGGTTTTTGTAATGATTATGAACAAGCTTAAAAGAAATCAAGTGTTCCGACTGCTATTCATATTGCCACTTCCCAATCATGCTCCATTCATTAATGATTATTTTCGTTTGTATTTTGCTGATTCAGTTGCACACGTCTTCTTGCAAAAGGGATTATCAATATTCAATCAATTGTGTCTACCCTATGAAGTACACAGAAAAGCAAACCAGTTTCTATTACCCAAACATCTTAACAGACCTACTGCTGTCTGGTACAGTTCAGTGCTTATAGATTCAGAGCACAAGAGTCTCATAAACTATTTCTGATCATTAAAGCTGTAAAACTCCCCACATATCCACAGGAAACTTGATTTTAAAGCACTTGCCTTATTTCCAGTAACTAATTTTTCAGAAATACTATGCCTTATATTTTAGGATTAGAGGAACAAAATATGCATTACAATGTAAATATTTAGGGACATACAGGCATTTCTAAATGCACATTACTTAGTCACAAGTTCTAACAAGAAATTATCTACAAAGCTGATTTATTTTTGTGACAGGCTCTTGTAATAAAGCCGTTAGGTTCAGGCAGACGTAAGGGACATAAAAGCCAGAGCAATTACGACTGTCATATCCACTTACCCATCTCGCCCCGTGCACATGAGCTATCTCACATGTATGAAGAAAAAGAGCCATCAAGATCTCCTCAGCCTAGGGTTTACTGAACGGCCACGACTGGGGACAGCAGGGACGAGAAGGAGAACAATTCAGTAATAAACTCAAACTATTTTATAATCTATGCAAACATATAGTTATACTGGTTTATGTCAAAGGATTCATGCTTTGCGGGTGATCGTCCCTTGAAACAAGCCATCGACCGCAGGAGAAGCTCAGCCCTGTCCGGGTCACCCGTCCTTCTGCCCTTCCCAGCCCGCTGTGGGCGTTCTGAGCGGCAGCTGAAGGCAGCAACCCAACACACCAGATCGCCCTGGATGCTGGAAAACTAAATAAATTCCTTCAGGACCGACTCTGTCAGGACACCAGGGTTTGACTCACACTGCCTGGTCTGGCTGTGAGCACACAACCTAGCGAGAAGCTTCTGCTGCCACAGAAAAGCCCCCTGCAACACACGGCAGCAGATCAGTAGCACACGCAAGCTTTGATTGCTTTGGAAGCCAACTTAAAAGAAGTGTATCCAAAGCTTAATTTGGTTCATCTATTTTCCTAAGTATAGTTTAGTCAGAAGTATTTATGATAATGCAGGTATTTTTCAGTGCCAGAGTTCAGAAGAGCACAAATGCAAGTTGTTAAATTATACTAATCCCATCCTCTGCCAAAGCATGCATTTAATACTTACGTTTACATTAGTAAATGTTTTATAGCACACTTCATAGAAGTCTTCCCTGAAGCATCATGTTCCAAACTTACAAAGAATAGGGAATAATTTTTTAGTCAGGAAGGGAAAATTGACAATTACTGGAATCTATTGCATTAAAAAGAAAAATAGCTACCATGTGTATCAATCCACATCAGCTCAACATTACACTACGCAGCAGAATGATAGCAGGAGAATATCATAACAGCCACTAAACAAACTCTCGAGTTACTTTCCTGAAAGCACTTTCTTAGCGACCGAGTTTAAAGAAGACACTGAGACTTCTAAGCACCGAAGGCTTTTGACACACTGACTCATACACAGCTGTCCGAGTGTACTTCAACAGCCTTACTTCAAAGGGGTGGGGGGGAAGGGAAAGCTGGCCTGCATCCCTATCTAAATCCAGAACAGCAATAAAAAAAATGAACCCCTGAACTTTTCAGTAGGAAGTCAGACACCTTCAGGTCCAGGGTGATTCCGCATCACCCCCAGTCACACCAGCACTGCCTCCCCGCACGCGTGTACCAGGCACCACCCGTGCCGGGCCATGCAGCTGGCTCCCCCTAAGAGGTCACAGCAGCAGGCGTAAAAATTAATCAGCAAAAACCCAGCACAGCTGGAAAAGTCTGTCTTTAGAGACTTGACCAGTTTTCAAGAAAAAGTCTGGACTTCCAAGACTGGAAGTCAGTAACGATATCTCCATACACGCACATTGGTATGCGCTGCGGAATAAAGATCAATACCAGCATTTACTCAATAGCACGCTGGTTTGTATTAGTCCTGGAAAAGCAACGCAGCATTAAAGCAGCTTTTTCCTCGTGCAAATCATTCAAAAATCACCCAAAGTTGCAGCACCGTCCCTGGAGAGGCAGGCAGTGCCCACGGCACCTGCAGGCCCAGCACAGCTGCAGTGGCTCTGCAGAGCTCACGTCCCTTGATGATGCCAGAGAAAGGAAAAACAAATTGTTTCAGGTCTGAACCTGGGTTTGCAAGTACCTTCCTACCCCCATCATCTTCACAGCAGAGAGGGGACGGATGGGGCACAACCACAAGCATTTCCTTTGGAAAGCACCAGGAACATGTGCAGCCTGGCACAACAGAAATGCCCAAAGCCACGCAGAGATCAGGGAGCGGGCAGGGTGGCACGCACAGACCAAAAGCATCTGGCAACCTGTCTCCTAACTGTGAAACGGACCCAGTTTCGATGAGCCTTGTTCTGAGGCACATTTCCTTTATGCCAGACCTTTGACACTGATGCTCAACGACTTGATTTCTTTATTGGCTCTCCCAGAAAACGTTCAGGTGGCACCTTTCCAAGTATTTGAAAACATTACCTTCCCTTTTACACAGCTTCAGCCATAAAAAAACGCCCAAGGGCAAGAGTTTTTCACATACTGCTGGATCTGACCCACAACTATCTAGTAGGAGAGAAGATGCACAACTAACTTTGACTTTTTCCTGGAAATGAAAGTCTTTTAATATCCTCCCACATGCTATCCAAACAGAATTTCATATCTGAAACAGCCATAGTTTTTTTCCTTCTTACAGTGTCTTGATTCCTCACTAGTTTTTCCTTCAGTTATTTGATGAAGAAAAATCACTAGGTCTTGCTGCTCTTTTCCTTGCTATCGTTTGTATGTAAGACTGGAGAAAAAAAAAAAAAAAAAAAAAAAAAAAAAGACCAACCAAAAAACCTCTTTGCAAAAGGTAAAATCACATATCGTGCATGCAAGAGAGAAAGAGCTCTTCTGACCTCCTTTGTTTGCGATAAACAGCAATGGTTACAAATAAAAACTCATGAAATCTTTTCCCAGCAAATATCACCAGCATAATTCAAGTAGGTTGTTTTCGTCTTCCTAAGCGCTGTCCTTCTCCTCAGACTCATTTCATCAAGCCTGGCTAAACACCCTGGGGCAGGACGTGACCAAGTAACTGCCACACCACCACAAACGTGTGGCTCCAGGAATGTTCCAGCTATAAAAAAATTGAGGAAACCACCAATAAAGAGCGCTCTCACTGGCTGCAATAATATTCGCAGATCTCAGCCATGTCTACCAAAAAGAATACGCTCGTTTGGGCGGAGTGAAAGGCAAGAAGCATTTTGCTTCAAGCAAAGCTTGAAGGAGGTTGTATGACCTCTGTTTTGGGGAAGAAAAAAAAAGGCTGAGGCAGATGTGGTGCCAGATGTATGAAGCAGCACACAGGGCAGTCTCCTGCCCGTGTCATGGTATGTGCTAAGAAATGATCTCATCTCAGCATCTTGGCATGAGAGAAAACTGAGACAACGGCACGTGCCAAGCCAGGTCTTTTTAGTTATTTCCACAGTGGAGGAGATTTGCCCTTCTTCACAGGAAAATAAGTAAATATGACAGCACCTCAAACTTTCCTGAGCCATGTTGCAGCCAAGCAGAGGGCACAGGTCGAGCCTCAGGACACAAAACGTTGCCAGTCTTGGAGTCTGCAAGGGAAGCCCCCGAGAGCCAGCATGGCCAGCGTCCAGCATGGGACAAGAATGGCTGGGGTCCGGCACAGCCGAGATGTGAAGGCACGTGTGGTCTCACAGGAGGGAGACGATTACAGGTCTCCAAGGCCCATCCTCCTGGACTGCCCTGATGGATCTAAGTGGCATCCACATCCACGACTTTCCAAAGATGTATTCAGTTTTGATTATAAAACCCAAACCCAATTCTTTGGCCCTGCAACATCCCAGTAATCCAGGCGGAGGCTAAGACCCGTGGCAGGGGGCACGAGGCTCTCCAGGGATGGGGAGAGACCCCAAAGGGAGCAGCGTCTCCCACCACAGCTGGCTCCTTCCACCCCAGAGTATGTCCTAGCACCCAGTACGTACACGCTGAGCACCCCCAAAGGACACACACAGACTACTTGAAATAAAAATAAACCAAGAACGGATTTAATACCTTTAGGTTGTCAAAGAACAACCCGAAGCCTTCTCTAAAACTCTGTCTTTTCCACTATACCCCAAAGAAAGACTTTCAACTTGCCGCAACACAGGACTCTCAGGTAATAAAAGCAGCTAAAGCCAGATGGTGCTAAAAAGCCCAATTGCTCCCCGGCTCCCAAGGAAGGCAGCTACAGAAATAAACGGGTGATTCAGCCACTTGAGACACTTGAGTGTAATGACTCTGACTCAACCCCCAAACACACCACTGGGAAAAATTAAAATCAAGTCAGTGATATGTAACTGTTTAATCCTTAGCAATGGCTTCCAGCGATGGTGCAGCTCTACCCAGGACATTGCTCTAAGGCCATGTGGTCCAGCTCGTAAATGCAAACTTTTTGCCAGGGACATGCTGCATACAACACAAAAGCAGACTCCGCTCCTGATACACGCTGCCGAAGTTCTCCCAGGCTTTGCCTGACCCACGTGCAGGACCCACAGGGCCGGCAGGAGGAAGGGACAGGCTCTGCTGGCTAGAAAGCCCTCAAAACACCTGAAAATCAAGCTGTGATAAGCAACTTCCACAAGTGTAAGCTTATCACTTCCACTGTCTTTCCTCTTCCCTTTAGTATCTTGACGCTTGCCTGTACAAGAACAGCTGTTAAGAGATTCACAGCAGCAGGAGTGTGTCATCTTCACCCAATGATTCAACAGTCCTAACAATTGTGGGTATTATTTTTCTTAAATCTACTCCTTAATCCTATAATGCCATAAAATACCACTGAATCGGAGCTTAGCAGGATTCCAGAAAGGAACAGACTTTTTAAAGAGATAATGAGAACTCCACATTTATATAAGATAGGATTGAAAAGAGAGAATAGAGCAGACAGAACGTACCAGATGGGCAGATTATTTCATAGTTTTCCTTAATATGATTTCTTCAACCTGAAGCATCTGGTAATTCCACTATCAGAGATTAGATACTGGATAAAATGGACAGGCACACTGAACTAACACAGCAATTTTTATTTTCCTGCCACACATAGGAGGGGTTCCCATTAAATCATACATCACAGAACAAAAGAGAGGTGCATAAAATCTAGTATCAAAGCCAGGAACGTTAGCAGCCCCCAGGATCCCACGTAAACACGCTTCACTTTCAATGAAGAAAGCAACATGTCTTAAACTTCCCCTCCCCACCAGCCTTCATAGGCAAGCGGAAAATGCTGTGAATTGATCAATAACAAAATTCACAGATCAGCTTTGTCCTTCACTGTTTTTGCAGAAAATTGAAGAGAATCTCTCTGGCTCATTTTTTGGAGATTTGTGTAGAAGTCCCGCAGTCTGCAGGCAGCACCTTGGGTCCTTCTAATCCAGAAGCAGTAATTGTTTTCCAGAACACGCAAGAATCTCATCTTAAAGTCCAAAAACCTAATCAAGCAAGATAGAAATGTGCTGCCTATGCCCATCTCATTAGGCAACTGTTTCACAGCAAGACCTAAAAGAAGGCTCCTGGAACCAAAACACCAGTCCTCCCTCATTTCAGCCAAAGGGGTAGGTTTCTCGCTCACCCGAAATCTTAACACCGTTAACCTGACTCACTCTAAAAGCAGATGACAAAGCACACCCAACCCAACCTTTCCTGCTCAGCAGAAGGCCAGGATCAGAAACATCTGTATTAATGAGATCAAGACTAAGGTCTTACAGGCACAGCTCCCTTATGGTATCAGTACCACACACAGCATCTCCTGTATCCATACTATCAGCAGCATTTTGGGGGGCATCAGTCTAGTATAAAGCCCAGTACTGCTCCAGTGGTGAAGAGCAGGGTAAACTTTCTACCTTCCAGCCTAGGCAAGCAACCTCATCTTTTAAGAAAAATGCTTAAATAAACAGCATTTTATTATCAAAACAATGGCGATAATCCAAACTAACAAAAAGAGACACTGCGGTTCCCTGCATCAAGACCAGCAAGGTACCCTGCCCCACTCCTGGGACAGCCCTCACCTTCTCCCAAGCACCATCTGTATTCAGCACCTCCTGGACCACCTTCCCCAGGGAAACTGACCTCTATCCTTCCTGCTGCCTCCGGGCAGCAACTCAGGCCACCAGCTGGGACTCGTCATGCCTCCTCATTGCCAACATCTGCCTGCAAATCACTCTGAGCAGGGACACCTGTGCCTCTGAACCCTTAGTGATGCTGACCAGGAGGTGGAGGGAGCCTAATACAGAAAGATTACAAAATATGCCAGATTTCCCCTAAACTCCCCTTCGCTTTGGCCGCAGCCACAAAAAAAGGGGGCAGGAAAAGGACAAAGAGGTCTGATCCAGCATAGCTCAGCACTCAGGAGAGTGACACTTGACCATATTAATCTTTCTTTTTAAAAAGAGAAGACTAAAAGGAAAGAATACATGAGCAACAGTGGCTGCTAGGAACAGTTCAAGTCCATCAGCATTCTGGATGCTGAACAGTCTTCAGTTGAACCAAACAGGCTTCACTATTATATTTAAAACTAATACATGCTTTGTAATGCTTATCAGCTGGAGGGTTTTCAACAGTTTTTCCCCACTAATGCAGCAATTTCAAAACCATTCAGGCTAATTTCCTTTGACTTGAATCCATTTTAATCAGAGACCAGGATACTTGACTTAAATGGTTTGTATTAAACCCTTCATAAAATCAGCCATAAAATTGCATGCACAAAATAGCGAATGATCTTGAAGTCAGTAGAAAAAGCCGAAACTTTTCAAATCCTCCATCAAACTCAAGCCTATTTCACAACCAGACCAACTGCTCTCTTACAATACCGAGACAATTGATCCCTAAAAAAAAAAAAAAAGCAGCAATAACCAAAACATGTTACATGCTCCTGAAGTTTTTTATCTAGATAAAAGGCACTAAGTTATGCAGCTGCAGTCAGTGCCCACAAATTCTCTCTCCAAAGTATTAGCCCAGCTCCAAAATGGTGCATTTTTAATAAATTGCTGTGTCTGCTCCATCCTCTCCACCATCCTCCCATGAAATGATGGATAGTGGCACTGAGGAAGAATAAGTGCAAACCTAAAAATGTCAGAATTAATCCTTCTCTTCCCCCCAAGATCTGAGAAAACATTACTTCTCAAATTAATTCTCACAAAGTAATGCTGGCTCTGCTAGAAGTCAGAGTTCTGGATGAGAAATGAAAATAAGAAGCTCAGGCTCAGGTAACTGCTAGAGAAGGTCTCACTTCAAGGATTTGTCATTGTAGCGGGATTTGCATATCATCTAGCCAAAGGTGCAATTTGTACCTGCAATTCATTCTGTCCAGACAAACTGCAGCAGCAGAATTGGAGGCTGGGCCGCCATTCCTTTGAAAACTCATCCAAATATTTCTGTTGTCAGTGGCTGACAGCCTTGGAAACTCTGAGTGGCTGCTTGAAATTCATGCAGCATGCAAAGAAGTGAAGAAACAAAAGCTCTCCATGCTCTCACATCCTTAACAATTTGCCAGTACGCTGGAGACAAGTAGCTGCATCCCCCTGCTGCATGATTTTCAGTCGTTTGCAGATGCCAAGCAATGGCTTTGTCACTGCCCTGATGACACAGGCATCGGACACGTATCCTTTCAGAATCTAAATCTCTCTCAGCTCATTTTTTTATCAGGGATTTCACTCCAGGCCTGGACAAACTGACACCTTCCTATTTTGAGGAACACTCCACTGGCCATATCTAAAATTAACTTTTATAAAGATAAACTTAAGGCATGTCTTTTCTCATACTCCGAACAAAATGATGTGGCACCGCATTTAAAGTCTGTTCTTCTGTGGTGCTTAGCAGGTAAACATCACCACCACAATCATCTTAAAAGGTGATTCTGGAACCAGCAGAGGAAGGATATTGGCACCTGAGCCATTCGACTCCCACCAAAGGCATCTGCACAGGTCCCCAACAGGAACCCCACAGCAGCATCCCAGGAGGAGGACCGTGCTGGGAGAAGCTGGAGGGCAGCCGGACAGCCCCGGAGGTCTTGCAGGGACACGAAGGAGCTGACAAGGGGGGAGAGAGGGAGAAGCTTTGCACATATTTACAGGATAATTAACACCGAAGGCCAATAGCTCAGTGAACAGCCCTTTGCTGATGAAAGCAGATGCCAGCTTCTGATCGCATTACTACCACCCAAAATAATGTATTGCTTTAGGAAAATAAACAGCAAGAGAGAGAAGAGTGGGAAGAAATGCTCTTCCTGCCCCCCCCCCTCCCCCCCCCCCCCAATAAATCAGCTTTATGAACTGTTCTCAGTTTCAGCCAAACTACATCGGTGGCTCATTACTGAGCATGGTCCTGCGAACGATAAGGAGGGAAAAGCGAACAGTATCACATGAGAATATAAAAGCAACCATCACTCCTGGCTCTCGGATGACGCTTCAACATGCGCACCCCTTCCAGGAGCAACAGGTACTTACTTGGTTGGACGATAATCTGGTATGGAGCGATCCAGTGAAATTTTCTCACTGAGGTAGGAGTTGTAGCCATATTTCTCATGTGGTCCCTTTGCTTTTTCCTCCTCCTCAGGGGACAGGGTGGCTGGAAGCCCACCTTTACCACGTCCACCATAGCCTTCAATGAGACCAAGTGACTTGGACAGACCTCGAGAGAAAAAAAAACAGCAAACGCCATCACTTAAAATTCATCGCTGTTATTTCCAAGCTATCAAAAAAACCAAAAATCTGAAAATTCAGGGTCTTCTGTTTTGGTTTTCTGAAACCAATTCAAATTTTAGTTCTTTGGCCCAATGCTTGAAGAAAAATGAGTTAAGTCTTGAAATTCCTCATGGCTCAGGCACACTGTTCCTGACAGCTCTGCCACCAGCTTGCAACTGATAACCTCTCCCAGACAGTTGTGCATTTATTTAGCTTTTAAGAAGGTCATTTAGGCATCCTTCCCACCCTCAGAGAGGTAATTACACATAAAGTTAGATGTTCCCAGAAAAAGGATAAGTTGAACCAGAATAAAAATAAAATAGGGTTGGTTAACTGCCAGCTGAACAAATTTTTGCTCAGTATGAACAGGGAACAACATACAAATATTATGGATTTAAAACCAATTTCCCCTCAAAGCTTTCTTCTTATCTTTTTAAGTATAGCATTCCCAGACCTTTATCAAGGGGAATTATTTATTTATATCTGCATAGCTGAAGGAAACAGGCAAAGTTCAAAACAAGCAGCACAAAAAGAGCTATATTGATGATTTGGTGGTGATTGTAGGAACCCAAGTTCATACTGATATTATTTGTTATACAGGACACTTGAAATTTTAATGTTTTTCATTAGCAGAGACTCACACTCTTTCACAGAAACAACAGCAACAAAAAGATGGATGTTTTGGGTTTGGTTTTCAGTTTTAAAGAAGACACCAGGGTATAATCCCCTTTGTTTAATGGCAGAGCCCTGACTCTGAAAGCAGAACGGACCATCATCTCCACTGCTGCTTCAGAAGGGACAATGACCTCGAGGTCATGCACGATGAGTGTGGTCCAGCCCCCAAACCCACCACTTATTTCCACTGCCCTGGACAAAGCACTGTCTGCCCATCTAGCAAAACAGATTTAAACAGCCTTTCCATCAAAAAGTAGCATTGCGTGGCAGTAAGGAAATCATCGGTGAATGTACATCACAGTTTGAAGCACATGAATAGGAATTATCATTATTATTATTCCTTCTGACAAGGAACCTCTAAACAGCCTTCCCTGCTAGGGAGCTTGTGGTGATGGAGCCCCTCTGACCACACTGGGTTTGGTCAGATTTTATCTGAGGACAATAATAACAAATTAACTGCCAGGAGCAGCTGGCTGGGATGCGGGGATGGATTAGCCATCCAAGCAGCCTTTTTCCATCCCTAGGCTCTGCAACAGCCAGAGGAGCAAGTCAAAGATGGGAAAGCTGAACCTTTCTGGCCTGCAGAAGGCCAGATCACTCTGGGAACCCCCTAGCCCCAAAAGGCTGGAGGGACATGGGTCAGCGTTCAGCTTGCTTATGGAGAGAAGATACACCAATTTCATTGCAGACATAGGCTCCAACAGAATTACAACAGTATTTTTAAAAAAAAAAAATTCTCATGGAGAGACAATTCTTCTCAAAATGTCTATTCCTTTATCAAAATCAGACCTTTCTACCCCAGACCAGTGCAGCTGTTGATGCATATATTTCCTTTAGGGTACCCTAGATCGTGCCGCTTGTTACCCAGAAAGGCAACAGCTTCCTCAGTTCATGAGCTGAGGGGTTTGTACCCCTATAACAGACACATTCTAACAGAAATTCACTTCCTAATTTTAATTCCTTCTTCACCTTCCCCATGAAATGTTTCCACCAAAATCCGTACCACATGCGTACTGTCTGCCAGTGCTAGTTCTCAGCCAGACACACGGTGCCGCAGAGCTACGAGCTCCTCCTGCAGCATGGAGCACGCTCACACCTCTACCATAGGCACCCTCAGGATCTACCAGTTTGCTTTTAAAGCTTCATTTTCCCTTTCTTCCTTCATTTTAACACATTTCTCACTTCCCCAGTGCTTTTGCTATTGCTGCTTTGAATCTACACATCTGTCAGAAGGGCTGAAGTGGGAAGTTTCTGAGCTGGGTTAGGGCTGGCAGAGGCTCTGCGGACCGCGGACCTTGGTGCTGGGCAGCAGCACCTGGGTGTCCTGCTCAGTGGGGTACCCAAACCACCGACATCACGGCACCTTGCTCCATTTAAAGCAGGTTTAAAAACCACAAGCTCGGGTTATTACCAGCAGGCTGTGACTGCGTAACTCAGACAGCCGAAGCAGCACCTTCTCCCAGAGCTCCGCACTTGAAGTCAACAGGGAAGGACTGGTCCCTCCAAGGCTCGTTCATCCACCACAGGGTCTGAATCTGTCTCTTACCTCTGCCTCAGCTACGGTAACTGGGCTCCCAGCTACAGCATCTCGATAAAGTACCTGCAACTAGAGATGAGGAATCCAGCTCTCCATGTTCAAACTACCCACAACTACAGGAATGAGCTACACCAGCCTCTTCCACGCTGCTCAGCCTGCTGAACCTGAGCTGGTATTAGCAGCAGCCAGAGATACTGGGAGCAAGGATGTATCTGCCAAGCAATTCAGCTGGCTGCACTGAAATTGCAGACTGGGTGTACTCTGCAGCCAAACCTCCAACCCTCATCCACCAGCAAGGCAGACTGGGGAGAGCAGGCTGCGAGCTGCCAGCCGGCACAAGGACATCTTTACTCGCCCATCTGTGGTCTTATTACGGAACAGAGATACACAAGGGGGTGGTGCACACACCGTCTCTCCCAAAATACAGTCACGACATGGGCAGAGCCAACAGGGACCCATCTGTGCCCCCAGTGCCCTTGGCTGTCGCAAGGTAGCAGCTCTGCTGTGACAAGGCAAAATGAAGATCCTGCTGAAACGAAGCCTCTCTGTTGACCACAGAAGCACCAGAGAAATGCCAAGGCATGACTTACATTCAGCAGATCTGACTGAAAAGCTTTTAATGCCATTAGCTGCTTTATTCCAAGACCATAAACACGACAACTAGGCACACACAAACACACCCCAGGACGCACTTCTCTCTCCTCACCGAGTACACTCCCTTATTTCTGCATATGAACTTCTCGGTCCCCCTACTACGATAGACGCTCTCTCAGTAAGTACCTATCAATCCGTGTCATTTACCCAAAGGAATCTGTGAAGGTGATGGATCCATAGGTGCTGGGCAGGGCACTACCGTGAAACCATCACCCTCGCGTTTGGTGCCAGCCAGGCCAGCAAACACACCCGCAGGGCCAGTCACAGAGACCTCGAGCACCCCCAGGTGCGATGTGACACGGACGATCTCCGTGTCTGACCCCGTGCTGGTTAAACATTTCATCCTCCAGCTTGGGCTGTCAGAAGAGTTCATCTGTGCAGCCGGGGTGTCACTTTGGTGTACAGCACTTGGAAGCAAGATTCAAGTAATGTTTGGCAAGAAAGATAATTCATGCCAAACAGAAGAGGAAGAAATCTGCTTCCAGCTGGCTGAAAGATGCCTCAGGAGAAGCAGGACTGAAAACAAACGGTTACAGCAGACTCTCGCCCAGTCAGTTCGTTCATCCATTTCCTTTTATTTGCCCCAATTTAGGGCTGTACAAAAAAAAGGATGCATTTCCTTAAGTTTGAGATGCCTTTGCTATAGCTTCAGAAAATACCCCCAGCCCGGCCCCTGTGGTCCCTTCAGCCAGGCAGGAACCCAAGGGAAGCTCCTGCTCAGCAGGGAGGTCCCGGGGCTTCACGTTAACCCCCGTTTGGGGGCACAGAGACACCCACACACTTCCCAAGCCTAAGTAAGGGCTCACCTGATCATCTCCCAGTCCCTGCAGCGGGGCCCTGGCCCACGGCATGAGCAGAAAGCTACAGCCTGCAGGTTTCCAGAGACAGCACATACAGGCTTCCCTTCATCTTCTGTCTGCCCTCCACAGCCTGCAGGGAAATGCCATTTGGGTCTCAAAGGACAAGCAATCTCTCATATTGTGTCCACTGCAAATGAATGATTAAGTGCCTCCGGTGGCGCAGGAGCAGAAAGGGGACATCCCCTCTGAAGCCACTGGTTCCCCGCCACAACCATCCAGGGCTGGTTTCCAGCAGAGCCTTCTGCTGTGGCCTCTTACTAGGATGTGCTTGTAGCATCTTCACATCTTGAAACCTCTGGCCCTTTTCCAAACTTGCTCAAAATTGGTGCAGAAGAGCCAGAAGTTACACACAGAGACACACCAAGCAAGGAAGAGCACGAGCATGACCCCATCAGCTTGTTTCCTTAAAGAATGAGGCTAAAAAATGAAGAGTCAGAAGTGTTCCCAGGTCACAGACCAAATCCTTTCTCATTCTGGGCAGGCACCAAAGCAGCAGCGCCGAACCGCTGCCAAAGCAGCCTCTCCTGATGCCTGCTCCAGCCTATCTACCGCAATCAACAGCACTAATCCCCAACACAAAAAGCTTGTTCTTTGGAGTGAATTCACTCCCCGGTGAATTTTTCAAGCTCATGAGATGGTAATCGGCTGCATCAAGATTAGATGTTCAGTGTAGATCAGAGTTCTGAACATTTTGGAGCTTTGCTCATACTTAAACCACATTACCCAACAAGTACCTTAGAAAAGAAACGAGGAATTTTTTTAAATTTTTTTCAGAATCTCCTACCACATCTGAACTTTGGGACAAAAGGAGGATTTTGCTCTTTATATTGCAGGAAAAGAAAGAAAAAAAAGCCACCACCTAGAGCTGCTAAGATCTGAGCCACTCCTGCTGAAATGGCCAGACAACAGATCCCCTGGGGACCCAAAAAGAGTTGGTTTTCTTCAAGATGATAAAAAAATTTAATCTCTACAGCAAAAGTATTCCCAGGCTGAGTACGGTTATAGTAAATATATTAGTCTCTCCTTAAACTGGCAGTATAATTCTTGAGGAGACAGGAGTTTTCTAGGGTAGAGAAAACCTTTGGTAAAATACGATATAACGGGATACACAGCCTTCATTTCTACAGCACCAGCCAAACAGGCTCCCAGGCAGCAGGCGTGGTGGAAAAGATTTCTGCTGCTACATGTCAGCCCAGATGAAGGACAGCATCAACCCCACCGCGACAAACCTCGGCCAGAGAAACCTCTAAGGCCAGGGAAGAGCATCTGGAATTGAAAGGCGTTTCTGAGAAACAGGGGTCCTGAGCCTTAACACCGAGGGAGGAGGAGGGAAAAGAACAGGAAGAAATAATATAGAAAAGATTTCTGGAAAAGCAGATGTTTTAATCGCATCCTTATTTGTTCATGTCACCCTGCTGCACGAGTTAGAGTACGTAGGGCTCGGATTGAAAGGCAGATTGCTACAGGGAAGAGGAACACAAAGGCTTCCTTCTCGAGAATAAATAATCAACACTGAAACGGTATTGAAAAATAAGGGAAGCATAAAGAGAAAATTAAAGTAGATTTCTTTGAAAAGTACAGCTCTTACTAAGCTAAGCACCAGGGATCTCCCAGCCCAAACGGCTCTTCTAGGGATGTGTGCTGCTTGCTGCACTTCAGCCAGAGATTTCAAGGCTAACGTGAAATATCTGACTCAGGGAAAAAAAAAACCAAAACCGATGAAGTAAATGAGCCTAATACATGCCGTGTGTTATGCTGCAGACATCGCCTCTGCGCGACCTCGCAGTGAAGATGGAAAGAGAGGATACAACAGCCAGGCTTTTAGGAGTATTTTATGAGAAACTAGAATAGATACCGAAGGGCGAAATGCCATAGGTAACGCTAGAAATTATGGAAAACTGCTGAAGTTTTTAGTGTTGTCCTGCTGATTGCTGCAAATACAGACTATTAAAGGGAGGACTCATTAACGAAAAGGGCAATTAGCAGACTAAGAGGCACCAATTTTCCTTTGCAGCTTTGGTGGAATCGAGACCTGGGATTTTCTCTTTTCTCCCTGCAGCATCTTTTACACAATTTTTACCCAGTCTCTGCTCAGACCTTTTGTTTGTTAGACTAAACAGTGCAAGTTCCTCTGACTACAGGTTTACACCTATGCAACATGCAACCACGCACTGTTCAAGAGCTATGGAAATCGTCTCGGAACTACCTAATGGAACCGGCTCTGGCAGCTTCCTTTGCTCCCGCTGCCTCCCCAGGCATCCTTACACTCTTGCAAAGGAAACCAGAAATAGTGGTAAAGGGATTAGAAGAAAAAGAGATCACTTTCTTTGGCTAAAAAGAAAACTAAGCCAAATATTTTTTATTATTATTGTTAACTTAAATACTAGAATCCAGTGGAAAATATACAATTTCATTCAGTGTACATGCTAGGTATGTTTTTCACAGGGCTGATCACTTATCAAAAGCCAGTATGTCCCCAAAACCAGGTGCTGCAGCGGGCTTCCAACAAACCCCCCTTACTAAAGGATTAATGCCACCACCTTCCATTGGGACAGTACTTTCCCAGTGCACTTTTAGCTGACCTGAACACCTCCTTCTCTGCAAGGATCCAGCAGAGCTGTTTGCTGTCCTTTGCCATGCAAAGGATTTGTTGGTTCAAAATACTGCAACTGGCAACAGGTGATTTCAAGAAAGTTTCACGCCTCTGGCTTCACGCTGAATGCCAGATGTGAACTCAAAAAAAGCAGCAGACGAATGCTGCTGCGCCCATGCTTGGCAAGCAGGGGATTTAGCCAGGCACAGACCAACTGACAATAGAGCATATTTCACCTGTAACCCAACATATTTCATCTCTAAAAAAAGCTCCTGTGTATGTAAAATGATTTGAATAATTCTCACTAAGATGAATTTGTCCAACAGACCATTAAGATTTCACTGAAATACTTGTGACAGGTGGGTGTGCGAGAATTGTACGCGTTTTCCTGCAGCCCAGCCAGGCAAGGACCAAAACAGGCTGCCCAGGATGGGCAGAACTCCTCAGTATTAAATATATTTAAGGATAGATTAGATGAACACCTGTGTCAAGGATGATTTAAGCACAGCTGCGCTTACACCGTTATCAGAACAGTCAGACAACATCAAGGCTTCTTCCTACCTTGCACTCTATGGAAAGGATGGGAGAAGAGAACAGGCAAACTGCATGGAGTCTGAAGACTCATTTGAAGTGTTTTAACATAAATATACACTTATACACATATATATGTACATACATACACACACATATTCAGAACTGAAGTTTTCTTATCTATATGGAAATACAGAGAAATTACCTTCGGAGCCAGAGGGAGGATCAGCACATTGCAAGGAGAACACAGACAGCAGGAGAATTTCAAAGCCAGTCTCACCCCGTTTAGGCCATTACACCACCAAGTTCTGGTTCCAAGTGATAATTTCCCGATCAAAATTCACCTCAGGCACAAAATAACAGAAGGCCTACAACTGGCTGAAGCTGTTTAGTTTGCAGGAATTATTCAGTTAATTCTAAGACCTGGAACTAGTAGAAAAGCTTGGACGTAGATCTATGCTCCCCAAAAGTCTGAAGATGTTAGCATCTACCATTCTGCTTCATATTTCTAGAATAACTTGCGGAAAAAAAGACAGGATGGAGCAACAGAACTGGTTTAGAGTCAAAAAAACGTAGGCTAGGAAAAGCTCTTTGCAGCTCAGCAGGGAGAACAGGCAGTGCTTCAATGGGAGTCTTAATGTATAGACATCTCGTTCAGATACAAAAGACTGAAGGTGATTTATATCCCAGGGAAAACCCTGGACACATGCAAAGCATTCCTGGCAATTTAATTAGAGCAACGCTCTTCCCAAGCGTGCACCGACAAAAGACCCCGGGAGATGCCCTGCTGCTGGGAGCTCCCCCTTTCAAATAAGAAATTATAATCAAGAGGCTGATGGCTTACATTTGTGAAAGGTTTGTCTCAAAATGACCAATTACACCCTGCCACCCTCAGCAGGGAACAGACACGGCTCCCCCGTGCTCTGCCCCCCTTCACCACGGTGTTCAGCAGCTGGTGTCTGCACCCCACAGCACCCCTGCATCAACCGAGGGAGAAGGGACCCTGGTGACTGCTACGCAGTGCATTGTGCTTCTGGGGATGAAATATGCTGTCATGAGCCACATCGTTACACCAGCGGGTGCAAGACACATGCGTTGTAAAGACAAATATATATATATATGTATTTCGCAGGCAAGGCACTGATGTATTTGAGGCAGTTGCCAAGTAATGGAGTGACATATGCAGCACCAGCAGCTGACTTGCAATTCCAGACAGTAGACTTGGATCTGCGAGGGGGATGGATGAAGTCTATTTGCAGAAAAGGTAATGAATGTGTTGTAGCAATCCCACATGCACGTTACAACACAAATAGAAATCTGTATCTCTGACTAACATATGGGACCATCATATTCTGGAAATACCTGTGTTATCGAGTGCAGAGAAGGAGGGAAGCAAAAGGTAGTAGATCGCAATGCATAACGAAAAGGAAAATTGGGTTCCAAAATATCACTAAGATAATTTATCGAGATGGCTGACTCCAGGCACACTGCATCCACGTTCAAGATGTTGAACTCGAGAGATCACTTTATTAAGCCCTGCCTAAGACCTGCTTTCAAGGATTCAATCTTGCTGGGACTTGCTGGGACTCAGGCACAATCATTTCCCCACCAACACACAGCAACATATTTCCATGAAGTGTTTAGAACAGTCTGAAGCCATCTTCACACTGTTATTTTATATTGGCATAAAACATCACGAAGAACTGTCATGCCCAGGTAACAGTAAGAAAGCAAATATTCTCAGAGAGGGTAGAGGGAAAATAATCTATAGAACATCCAGCATGACCAGATACAAGCAACGAGACCTAACTGGAGAGAGAACAGATGCCCAACAGAGCAGAGCAGGTCTGCCCCAGCGCAGCCCAGCATCCCGGGACACGCAGCTGGACTCAGAGGCAATACAGCTAGATCCGTATGGCTGAAACGCACCCTCATGGTGAGGCACTCCAGCATCAGTGATCCAGGTTCAATTTCTTTCAAGGATCCTTACCTCCACCAGTGGTCACTTAAGTGGCTGCCAACAAGATGCTCCATAAGCATCTCCCACCAGGCCTGTCTGGCCTTTTTCCCCTCTTAAGACCAGACTCATCCCACACGAGCAGGGCTGGCTGCTCCACCACCTGGAGCATACACCTGCCATACACCTGGGAGCCACCTGCTGAGGCTCCAGGGCCAGTGGTGGGCTCCGGGGCCAGCGGGGGGCTCCAGGGCCAGTGGGGGACTCTGGGCACGCAGCTGCTGCTGTGGGTGCTCTGAGAGAGGGGGATGCTCTGTACAGGAGCAAAACATCACAGCTTCTCTTCACGTTGACAGCAGCAAGGTTAAAGAGCAAGACTAAAAGCTTTGTCCAGCAATACATCTGCTACGAGGTAACATACAGCCATCTAAAAACTGATGAAGTATCATAAGAAGTGTCTGTATTAGTGGCGTACCAACGTAATATAACACAAACCATGGCAGGACTTCACATTAAACATCTGACATTGTTCCAGTAACTTTGAAGATCAATTCAGGGTGCGTCACCATTCAAAAGAAAGCCAAGGTCCCTGGTCCACGCACCTGATGGGGTATTGATTCAGCAAACACCTAAGCGCCAGCTCTGCACTTGATGGACCTTCCCGAAGCACCCGAGCTGTTCCCACACACACTGACTCCGTCCCTACCAGATAGCTCAGGGCCCAGGAGCTTGAATGAGAAAGGCCAAGGGCAAAAGCAATCGTGCATATTTATGCTGGTCAGCCATGAGCCCGTTTGGGTGATGAATTAAACAATTGTCTGCAGCTTTATTTTTAGAAGGTAGGCTGCAATTCAAGCAAGTAAAACTATCTTCCTTTCCTGTTTGAGTAGCCTGGAAATCAGTCTGGCAAGACACGTGCCTATGTGCAAGACCGGCTCAGAGAAGATGGCAGGCGCAGCAATTCTGCCCGGAGAAGTTCTAGATGCTCCATCACTGAAAGCGTTCAAGGTCAGGTTGGATGGGGCTTTGAGCAACCGCTGGAACTAGATGATCATTAATCCAACACAAACCGCTCCATGATTCTGTAAGTCTGCACTGAGATCTCCTCATTTGAGATCCAGCCCAAGCATCAGAAAGCACAAAGGCAAATTAGGATATATTGCTCATTATAACCTCTTCTTTAGTACAGGCAGTTTAAGAAGTTCCCAAACTCTTTCTGTCCTCAGCAGCAAAACACCGCCCCTCTTGTTTGCACCGATGCAGTGACTTGTGGGGCCATTCTGCAAACTATTTATCCCCAGGTAGTTGCTCCTTCCAGCCACTGCCAGAAACCCAGGGTCAGACCAATGGTTGTTTGACTCCACATTGCTGTGTTCATGCTCCAGTGTAAAATTTAACTTCTTTAGGTAATGCAGTCCATTCCCACCCCCACCACAGTTCTTTTGCATCCAGGCAGAGCTGCCACTTGGGCACACTACAGGGATGCTGAGCTTCAGTGCCAGCACAGGACTACACAGCCCAAGGTGGGGAAACAAGAATTTCTTAAAACCACCTTGCCCCCAGAGAAACCATGACTAGAGTTACACCAGCAGGGACAGGACTGCCCCAGGAACAGGAGCAGAACCACAGGAACAAGTGTGGAAACAGGAAGAGAACAGAACCTACAAAACCACAAGCCAACGTTGTGTAAACCCCATTCAAAGGTTAAAAATAATGTTTTGCACTTTTATTTTCAAAAGGAATCTGTTATTTCCAGATTGTGTTTCTATAACAAGCTGTTAGTGTTTATGGTTTCTTTTAATGCATATTCTTGTTTTCCTTTTCGTAAAACATTTCCTCTCTCTATAGATTAGCCTGTTGGAAAGGCATAAAATGTTGCAATTTGGTAAGAAAAGAAAAGAAGAGATACCACACTATAACTATAGTGCAGATATCATAAACACAGAGCTGGCTACTCCGCTCTGGGCTGTACGGTTACGTGACAGGTTACACGTTCAGCACACGGGCTGTGTACACGGCACCTCCTCTGCGGAGCTACCGGGAGCCAGGGAACGGGAAACGGCAGAAAACTGGAGACGGTCACCAAAGTGCTGTACCAGGTCAGGCTCTAAAACCTTACAGAGGTTGACCAGGGCAACCAAGAGCTCCCTCCTCCTCCCCTCGCTCCCACACCTGAAGCGTGGGAGGCAAAGGAGGCGAGCACGGGTGGTATTTTTAACCCATGGCCCCAAGCAGAGCCACACCACTAAGACAAGATGCTAAAAACGTTGGGAATCAGTGGACAGAAAGAAAAAAGGGCATGTGGGACTGTACCCTGAGAAATAGCACTTTTCAGAGGGGTCCTCAGTGGGCTTCCAAGTGTCTCTACCGGGGCCCTTCGATCCGTATTATTCCTCCCTGGACTACCCTAAACCCGCTCATTAAGCTACTCTTTAAAGACCAACACATTAGGGAAGGGATGAAATAGCCCACAATGGGCTTTCCCAAAAGATGAACGAACATTTGAAGCCAACATGTAAATATTATGTTAATGTAGCTGCAGAAAGGAAACTCAAGAGTTAAAACATGCATCTTAGCATGTGTGTACATGCTTCTTCCTGCTAACTGCATTTTACTGAGCTGAGGACCTACTAGTTACTTTTTAAGGTCAGGAAAGTCTGTTTTGCAGGGTTTTGCTTAGTGCACTTAATTCCTTTTATAATACTTGTTCTGGCTGTGCTCAGCTGCTATTCTCGCTCAGAGACTGAACCAATCTGTTGCTGGTTTACTGGCGTGCGTTCAGCACTCTCAGACGTGCGGGACACCCCAGAGAGCGCTTTTGCTCTTCAAATTTCTTCCCATCTGTCTGTGCTTTGCAAATAGGTCATAGAGGTGACACACCATGACTTGCAACATCTAAGGACAGAAATAAAGATGCTAATTTAGTTATCAGAGAGAAATTCTCCACTGCAATGCTTTTATTCTTGTACACATCTACATTCTCCAACCACATCCCTACATTCTCCAACCATATCCACTATTAAAGGATCCAAAATGTTTTATGTAATATATGTATTACTGTAATGAACATACGAGCACAATAGGTACCTCTTAAGATAAAAATCTGGAATTCATCTAGCACGTCTTGGTCTCTATATGGTGAAGGCAGAGCTCTGTTTAAGTTCAAGTACTTTGCTACCAAACCCAAGTTACTGAGCTTGGTCAAACTATTCAAGTGCTTAAGTAAAGCATAAGTGTAAATGCTTTGCCAGACAGGGGTCTCGAGGAAGGAGAACTGGAGCTTGCTCTCTACCATCAATGCAAATTTATGAATGGTTATGTCGTACAGCATTGGAAGCAATTCCTAAGAGGCCACAGATCTGTGACTATTTAACTTTGTGTTTCTATAGAGAGCCTCTGATGATAGGCACTAAGTACTTTAAAAACATAATTAACGCTCAGAGCACTCCTGAGAGGGAGCTAAATATATGACTCAGATTTTAAGCTACCTGAAGTAGGGCTGTCCTTGTTCTTTACATAAAACACTTGGTACAACAGGGTCTTGGTCCCGTTGTGTTTGGTGCTACAAGAGAACACAAGAGAAAATATACCTGACTGCTTTTCTAGATGGTCAAAGAAAACAAATTTGCCCAACCTAGCCTTAGCCTAAGCTAATTGGTCCAGACTTGTTGGGATGTACCTCACAACTGCTCAAACAGTGCGTTTTATCTTCTTCTTGCTCCTCCACCTATCTAGGGAGGAATGCAATTAACACCCACCTGGAAAAGCCTGCCCTCTTCACCCTTAAGCAGATTAAAGGACTTAAGGTGGGTGGGGTGGGGGTGGGGAAAGGTGGTTGTACAATACCCAGGGTCACCAACCTCATTTAGCAGCTCCTTGCCTTTCCAGTTCAGGAATCAGATTCCCAGTGGAAAATGCAGCTGCAATGGACATCGAGCTGCCAGATCCCCAGCCCCATCTTTTCACTGCTCAAGCAGGTCCTGGAAATGCTGTGGAAAAGGTGCCCTAAAAAGATGCTCTTTCTCAGGAAAGGAGAGTATTGCTTACAGTCTCCAAAATGGTTACAAAGCCAAAGCTCACAGCAAGGAATGAAAACCAGGCCTTACTGGGAGCTCAGGGTAGACAAAGGGAGCTTGGGACACAAGCTGCAAACCCCTTTCTCTAGCAGGACAGGGTCACAGTCTCCCCAGACTCACACGAGGGCTGAAAGGGATTGTTTCTTTTCCACCACTCTCTCCCAAAGCCATCCGTACAGGATCTGCTACCTTTTTCCTTCCCGTTCGCCATGACAAAGCCTCCCACACACCTCGAGTTTGCAGAGATTGCATTCTCCTTGGGGAAATTATTTATTTATGAGCAAAACACAGCACCCGCTTCAGATGCGGGTCAAGAGAAAAAACAGAAGCATTACATTCATTTCTCCATATTTACTTATTAAGGATATACCACCTTTTGACAACACCCGAGAGCAAGTTGGATCTACAATTCAAAGAGAATAAGAAATGTCAAGCAGGAAGCAAGGAAAGACAGACAGAGCAGGGGACTCGCTCTCCCAACTCATCTTTGGGGATTAAATTTTTAGTTTACAGTACACACTCTCAAAGTGGAACGTGGTAGACTGAAGTATTGTAAGCACTTGTTCTTCAGTGCTGCTTTTCCAGTGCAGTTTTCCATCATGCCAGATGTTCACATCTCTGCTTCCCTGCGACCACCAGGAACTGCTACGATCACCCTGCGCGCATGGTCCTCCTTCAGCCTCCATGGAAGTGGCTTTCCAGACCACAGCCCTGGATCCCCACCCACAACCCCTACCCTCTGCACCACCCAGCCCTTCCTTTCCCTTTTCCTACACTTTCCATACTACAATCCACCCCTCGGCTCAGGCACCTCACTCCTACACGTGTTCAAGGACCTCAGAAACACCCTCCAGTGAAACGAGAATGCTGAAGCACCTTCTTTCTACCAGAGAGGGGAATATTGGTGTTTGTTACTACTAAAGCATCTAGTGGCTGACAGCATTCATCCCTCTTTTCCTCAAAACTGATCCTTCTCACTTCAGTCTGCCACATGAGTTTACCCGCAGATAACGCCAGGGACCAAAACCCTTTCACCCTGTGTAACCACGCTAAGCATGATGCAGGCTGCTCTGGATTTATTCCTCTGGATACACCCTTACTCAGTTTTCAAAGTACTGATAGAAGCATATCACCATCAGAAATCCAGACTCCAAACTACCAAGGTGAACGTGCTCAGAGGCTGGTGCTGCTTTGGCATCAATCCACAATCCAGGTATGCACTTGGGCTTGAAACAAAGACTGCAGAACTCTGAAATGTGAAATGTGGAGTTTAACTTTGTAACTCTGTGAGAGCTTTCCCTGGAGGAAATGCAGAAAGAACCTGTGAATCCGACTGCTGGTGCCTTGCTGTGCTCCACATGAACTTAAAAGCAAGCCATTAGATTAATTTGCATGAGCAAAAGTAAGTTATATGCATCACAAACCAAAGTCATGATCCCTGGGTGGAAGGGCAGAAGGCTTGCAACCTGCATGACAGCACCTGAAGGCACTGCAATATTGGCAATTACTCTCCATACCACCTTCTACAGATTAAAACAAGCATCTGAACTACTGAACCTAAGTTGCTAATGGCTTCGTAGCAGTCTGGCTTCACGGGAGTCCTTCACCTTATTTCAGTAAGCCTTAAAACAGATACCTTTTTATCTGAAACTTACCAATTTGCTGAGGGTCACTACCATTTGGAGCTGCATACTTACTGAATCTCATTTCAGACGCAGGAAAAGTTTTCTCTGTGACACATCACCCCCATTACCTACTTGTACCTGCCATCGCTTCTCAAAGGTACAAACCTAGTTTTGGTACCAGGCAGGTAACTAGCAGTTTGCACCAGGTTTCTTCATATGTGCATGCAGATGCTCTACGCTCTGCACTGGGGGGAGGAGGCGAAAAAGGCACACAAAAACACAGCACAAAAATAATATCTCTGCTCTGAGTTTTTTGAGGTTTCATTCCAAACTGGCTATGGTTATGGGGCTGTCAAAAAAGGTAGTCTGAGGTACGAGAAAATAACTTGCTAAAAAAGCAAACAACAAAAAAAGATTCCTTTTTAAAAGGTCAGCTACCCAAGAGGATACATTTAGAAGGACAGCATTGCATTCTTTAGGCCAAATAATTTGTCGTATTTTCAATACAGGCACTCTGGTAAGAAACGTGGTGCTCACTTCAACTAGACCCGCCTCAAAAACCAATTGTTCCTGGGCCACGTCTTTTGAAGCAGAGAAACAGCACACGTGCCACACACCACCCCACACACCCCCCAAATACCCCCCACCCCCAGCACACGCCGACCCCCTGCACCCCCAAAGGGCACCCCCAGTGCTGCTCAGCGCCAGCCTGCTGCCCCCAGCAGGGGCTTCGGCAAATAAGGACAAAAATCAACATTTCTGGCTACAGTTCAACATCTCACCGTGGCTATTCTGCTCCTCTGTAATGGAGAGCCGAGATTAAAAACCGCCGGATAAGAATATCTGATAGACAAAAAAGATAATACACGTTTACTAATTTTCAAAAGGTCTTGGGGCAAATACTCCAAATTTTGCGCAGATTAATTAAAGCAATTAGTTAAGCCGTTAACTGTAAAGGTCTGTGGAGCAGTGTGTCATTTTACTGTTTATTTGTACTGAGCCTAACTCAACGAGATCTTGATACATGACTGGATTTCCTAAATGCTACCTAGGAGTAAGTAACTGATGACAACAATAAATGCAAAACATTTAAGGTGACTGCAAGACTCCAGGACGGAGGCGTTAATCAGCACAACTTTATCACCCTCAGTACGTGCCTCAGCACAGACCTGAACCTGGATGGAGGGCTCTGTCTGCTAGTGCGAAAGAAAAATAGATGGTAACCAGAAACTACACTGCATTCGAGACTGGAAACTGAACGGGATTTGCTTATTGTACTGGTTAGATTTCAGGGACTAAACAGAGTTTTACCAAATCTGCTTTATCTTTTGCAATGTCAAAACTCCCATCTCCAGCAAACACTGGCTGCCACTCTGCTGACTTATTTTTAAACACTTGTCTGTGTTTTATGAAATGAACATCCCTCCCCTCTCAAGGCTGGAGAGAAGAGCTGCATCTCATTCGGGAAAGCAGATCCCATCTGCTGACTGCTACTGGGCTACACAATGTAGGAGGGGAAGGAAAGGCAAGTGCCCCACGAATTACCAGCAGGAAACTTTTATTAGCATCTGAGGAGCAGCACATACCTTTTTCTTGGTTTCCAAGTCAGAGAAGCTCATGTAACTTCCTAGGGTGAGCCAACTGGACTTGGTGTTTGCAATCACAATTTTCTCTTATTCGTCAACATTAATGCCTATGAAATCCAACATTCCCAAGCATCACCTACCTCTTGCCTTACAGCAAGATCACAGGGCAATGAAATCACAAATAATTTCCAAATGCAGGGCTGTGTGTGGGCTCTCAGTCACGGAGGGCACCACAGCCCCTCGGGACCACCGGGGTCCGTGCCAAAGAGCTGCCTGCACAGGAAGGTCTATCCACAAAGCAGCAAGACAAATGCTTCCCATATGAACTCTGCAATAAATACAGGGCGACTGCAGACCTCATTCCGTAATTCCCCATACGTTACATGCCTGTAATTGTCTGCAGAAAGCAACTTGCTCTTTATGTTTAAAAAAAAAAACAACACTAAACCCCTGCTGTGCACGTTTCTGGCATTTATTAAAACTGCTTTTGTGAATTCTGCATTAGTCAAATGAAATACTAAACAGCTGCAAATCATTACACGTACAAAGTCTAATCCTATGATATCCTAGACTTAGTAATCAAGTACTATTTCCTACTACTAGCAACAGAAGAAATTCCGAGATTCCAGTAAAAGTTTTCAGGTAATCCCAGTTCATGGCCAAGAGAAAATTCAGTCACTTTTCTTCTTAGGCTTGATCCCATGTTCAGACTAACATAGTCACTGCTCCCCTGCCTAAATTAAGCAAAGCACATCATGCTTTCATCCACATGATTCGCTACTATGTTAAATTTAAATGAAATCCATACATTGGCATCATCCACCACATACCTCATGGCCCAAACCACCACCGAGAGCTCCACAAAGCTAATTTTACCCTCCTCCCAGCACACCGCTCTTTCAAGCAATCTGTTCCGTAAAGCCACACTGAAGTAACAACGTGCAGTTGCAACATCCTACCGCCAAAGGAGGAAGGGAAATAAATCCCTACTGACACCACATCAAGGTTTAGGTAGAGAAATCTGTTATTTGAGTGCAGCCAGCTGAGCTGATATCAGGTTCCTGGAAGAGCCCAAAGCTCTTTAGCAATCACTAAATTGCTAAAGGGATCAGGACCACAGATTTAAACTCTCTCCAAGTTCAATCACCGGCAACAGCATCACACAGACACCGGCGTGCTGCCAACTGGAGGGCTCTCTGACACCAGGGCATCCGCACTGCACCCTCTCGGTGCCTCCCGACCAGGCAACACCTAGGCTTAGTCCTGCTGAGCTGATAAACTAATTGTGTCAACTAACCAAAACACTAATATAAGGAGAGAAAAAAATAAAGAACAGCAGCAGGACAGTAAATGAAGATAGATGGGTCTGTATTAGCATGCAACTATTGAACTGCAGTGTTATCTAACACATTAGAGCTGTCTGCAGCTGCCTGGGAAAGAAGACAGCCTAATCACCCCTTTCTTTCCATCAGGACCACGCAGCGCTCCCGAAGGCACCTCTCTGAATCCCACCCAGCAGTCTGGGACCCTGAGGTTTCATTTAAACCCCGCAAAGAGCTGAGCGGCCTCAAAAGTCTTACACCGTAGTGGGTTAAGATTATTTTTAATTCTAAACCATTTGAGGTAAAGGTAGAGCAAGAATCTCCCCCTGCACCAGCAACGAGGTTAGAGGCAAGTAATCCATGACCTTTTTCTAGTAATTTCTGCACATCATGTTATCGCTACAGAAATACAGAGAAGCTGGTTAAAATGTTTTCAAATCAGACTCGCTAAGTTTACTTGTGCCTAAAAAAAAAAAAAAAAAAAAATCATCCACAGGCATACACATACACCAACTAACTATTCACCTCCAGGGCAAGTCTGGAGAATTCCAGCCTCAAAAGCCAAAGGTCTGGGAAGCTGTGGATGTCCCACCACAGCCACTCATGGGAACATTCAGGTTATGCACGTGCTGCCACTCCCCAGCAGATACCGCTTATTGCCATCCCACGTGCCATCAAACACAGCCCCAAAACCACGCACTTTCTGTCCCTTAACGGCTGCAGGAAGAGCACTCACGGGAACCAGGAGTATGTAGAGACACACGAAAGCCCCAGAGCCAACACTCACGTACGGAAGGCAGCCAGATGGAGAGGAGGGCAACAGAGATATAAAAAACAAGTGGAGGAACTGCAGATTTCTGGCATCTTTCTGTGCATCTGACTTCGGCTTGGATAGAAAACATTTTTAAGTGTTAAGATGCTGCAAAATGAAGGGTGTTGTTTAATCTCGGTGGCGACCATTCAACTGCAGGAAGAGGAGCTGCCCCCAGCCTGGTGTCACCACGCGTGTGCTCCTGCCGCCCCCCACACCACCAGACCCACAGCAGAGTGGAGACATGACAGCGCTGGGACTCAGATATTCGGTCCAGAATAAATAATGATAGTAATTAAAGGCAGGCAACGGCAAGAGTAGAGCTATTAATTCCTCTTTGCATTTGATTTTGGATTCTGCAGCTTTTGGTGGAGAGCAGGCGAGCCCTCCCAGCAGAGCTCCAGCGTGCCCTCCACAGCTCACTGGCACGTCCCCTGTTTCCACGCTATCTCAGCAGTAAGTTCAGTTGCAGACCGCTGGATTTTGTCTTCTGAGGCACAACTGTTTCGGATCTGACAATGCAAGTATCAATGCAACACAGCCAATGGCAAAGGAAGAACAGCCTTTGCTTTAAAATACATACAACTAAACGATACTTAAGCGGAATCAGAAGCAAAATGATTTCATAGGGCAAATTTTCCCATGGAAAAACTGCTCTTTTTCTAGTATCTGTTCTATTTTTCTATCTGCTGTTCTTCCAATACCTGTTTTTCTAATATTCTAATATTTATTTCCTAATACTTCTGTGCACCCCTTGAAAAATGAAACCATACAACAGATCTAGCTAGTGCTATGCAAGTGTGCTAGCACAAACACTAAATAAAATACCAATAGTATCACAGTACTGCCTTTCAAAGGCAGCAAGGCATGATTAAGATAAGAAAGGTGAACAATGTGCAGAGATTATAGAAAAGGCACTACAGAAGCAAGGCGGCATGTTTGCTGGAGCAGATCCAAGCAGCATTACCACATCCCCAGTTATCTCCCATGTCACTGCCCCGTCAGATTGCTGAAGCACATCACAACCTGTTACACACCCCAGCCTCATTCACAGCACGAGCTGCACGTTTCCAAACTGGTGTACATCAGCAAATTCATCGTCTTGGGAGCTCTTAACTCGTTTCCACTCCATCTTCTGTCGGTGCATGATGCTCGCACGTGCCACAGCAAACTGCAGAAGCTTAAGTCCTCAAAGCAACACATTTTCCTTCCCACTGAGGCAGCACAAATGTTTGTTACCTTGAACAGAGCTCACTGCACACAGCAAAAAGCCCAGTCGGACTGAATCATGCTGCATATAAAATATGTATACAGAGAACCAGCTGGTGGCTACAGGAGTTGACCAGGAAAAAAAAAAATTATCTGTCTCCCCACTTATTATCCATTTCTTTTACAGACTGGATGTTTCCAGCTGTGATAAAGAAATACAAAAAAATTCTCTGTCCTCTGGCCAAATGAAAGCTCTATTTTAGGCATCTGACACACAATTTGCATACCTTGTGAGATTTTCCAGACAAGCACCTACAACCAGGTGTCTAAGGGTATTTAGACTCCAATTTCCACCAATTTCATTACATGTTAAATCATATTGGAAATACAAATTATCTATGAGGGTCTGAGCCAATTGTCTTGCCTGAGGTCACAGGAGGCAGCTGGAAAGAGGCAGAACTGCAATTTGTCCAGCAACAAACTTAGCTAGAGATAATATTTCCTCCTGGTACATCAGGGACCTTGGGGACACAGAAGGAGATGCTTCGGACACCATCTGTGTCCCCATTCTCAGTGCAGTCCTGGCTGCTTCTGTAGCGCCTGACCCTTGCAGCTGTGGATGCATTTATCACGCCGGTGATGAATAAGGGCAGGAGACTCCTCCCGGCACGGCACAGCATCTTCCTTGCCATGGTGAAAAACCAGTTTCATTGCAAGGGCCCAGGCACAGCACCAGTGGTATTTCGGCTGCTGCTCACCCAGCACCTCCCGAGTGCACGATGTGACCATGCACCAAGGAACTCGTCCCAGGCTCACAGATGAAGGTCTGGGATCCTAAGTGCTGGTGCAACCCCTCATTTTCTCCCCGTGGCATCCCACAAGTGTGAGGGTGAGCAAGCACCTTAACCCACACCACCCTACACAACCTAAATGGGCAGGTCTGGAAAATACCCTCCAATGATAAAAACCAGACAACTCCGATGGACAAAGCGTGTCGCACCCTGCACTGGGGAGAAAAGAAACCCTGCCAGCCATGCCTACCCAACCCCGAGCTCAACTCTAAAGCTCTGTGACACACCCTTGGGCTTCTAAGAAACATTTGGGTTTGGGAGAAGGACTTCAAACACTCCAGACCACAGTTAAGTAGAGCTGAAGGGGCAGTTAAGTGCTTTTGGTAGCCTGATGGGGTTTTTTTATGCATGTGAACAGTCCCATTAAATTGTGGCTATTAACCAACTTCAAGCTAAAGATGTGCTTAAGTGGTTCTGGGTCTTAAAACACTTCTATAGGCCAATGAAACAGATTAATAGGGGGCAGATGCGTACAGGCAAGAAAGGAAGCCTGATGCCTGGCTAAAAGACATCCCCACGGTACCTGCTGCCATTTGTACCTGGAAAAAGACACCCACTCCCTTCAGCAAGGACTGACAATATTTTAGTGGGAGAGCACAGTCAGCCCAGCTTTGCTTAGTACTCACACCAAATTTACCTGGACACACGACCATGGCTGACATTGAAGGAAACTATCTGTGCTTAGCATCCTTGCAAACCGAGCCAAGAATCTAACTGCTGGCACGGAGATACCTGCAGCTTTGTGATAAATGGTGTCATAGTATCTTCTAGTCTGGAAATAGATCATCCACTTAATTTATATACCAAAGAGATGAATGCTAGAGGGGTTTAATAGTGCCCTTGATAATAGGACCTGTAATGGGTTTTAAAAGTGAATTTAAGTCTGAGGGAAGGTACTGCATGGACGCTCTTGGAAACCTAAATCCTGACGAGCACTGTCCCGGGAGCCATTTTCAGCGTGGAAGCAAGCACTTCAAAGAAGAGAGCTGTATAATTCATGGATGGGGGAGCAAAGCCAAGGCATGGGGGGCTGGTACATGCTTACCCCCAACTCACACGCAAAATGCTCACTTCTGTGGAAATGCTTCATTGCATCTACACTGTTTTCTGCTTCTGGTCAAAGGGAACAGGGAGATGAGTATGTCTCTGGAGGCACCAGTAAATTCCTTGAGGTCTGCAGTCTAAAAGGAAGCAAGGCTTTCACGTGGGCTACAGGAGACCCTCATGATCCAAGGTATCACCCTTGATCTTCTCTCCCCACTTTTCCTCTCTAACTTAACTAAAACTACTTTTCCCCACGCCCTGAGCTCCTGATGGATCCCATACATCCAGCAGACTTCCATGGGGACAGGAGCCACTGCACAGAGATCCTCTGCAGCACTACAGTCAGAAGCACTGGTCCAGCAACTATTTAAGTCTACTCATTTGTGCTTAACTTTAAAAACATGAGTATTCCCATGGCATGCAACACAGCATTTTCCTCTGGGCTTCAACTGAAAAAAAAACAAAACAAAAACAAAAACAAAACAAAACCACCAAACCCCAAAAAACAAAAAAACAGGGAACACTGATGCCTTGCTGTACAGCCATCAAGCACTTCCTTAACCTCAAACATGTAAGAAAGACCCAGGTTGAACACCAAACAGAAACAAGTAAGCAAGCAAAAACCTCAAACTGTAACAGGGTCAAATGAAAAAATGAGTAACAATTTAATAGGAAGGACAGCAAATGAAAAAATGTGGCTTTTACCAAGATATCATGGATAAGATGGAAAAGGTGGACAAGACAAAGGTACCCTCTTCAGTGACCACAGCTTGGAAATTGTGTTTTTGCTTCAGTATTCTGCACAAACCACAGCACCTCTGTCATATGGCCACCGATGTAATATGGTGCAAAAGCAGATATGAATATGCTTAAATAATTCAGGGCAAAAGTCTAAAGAATAGGGGCTGCCTTAGGTACTTCCTGACATTCATCTTCAAGACACAGAATAGGCCTAACAACTCATGACTGGTGTAGCTGAACTTATCAAATCTCCTTCTCTTCTCACACAGATCAATGTCATGGAAGATCCAGACCATCATGCGTCATTCCCCGCGCAGTGCAGGAGCCGTGTCGTTAGGAGGCTGTCAGCATCTCCCCGAACATCTGTACCTTCCAGCTGAAAAGAGGAACTTGCTCCAGGGTGAAACCTGACATACAAGCCTCTGCCCCTGAGCAACTGTTTTAAGAAAATGTATTAAGAGCCTCCTGCAGCAGAAAAGAGCAACAGGGAAAAAAAAAAATCTGAGACTATTATTAATTATAATTACTATAACCTTTGGTCTTGGTACAGTAAAACGCCCTTGCTTTCTGGGAGATACAAAACCCGTATGCCTCGGGCTGAGGCCAAGATTTTCAGTACTGGCTCCCTAAAGCTAGTAGGCTCTTCAAGCTAGGTCTTGAGATTAAAGAATGTATTTCCAAAGCCTTATATATAAGTTGAATGCTTTGATTTTTTTCCAAAGGCCGCTAGAATTGCCATCTTGCAGAAACTTATGTATCTTTTTATCTTAATACACTGCTGAGCAGCTCTACTGATGAACTTTATTTAAGCACATGCAACTGTCCAAAGCCTAACTTCTGTAAAAGACTCTTATTGACTTCTGAATAAAATTTGGTCTTCAGTCCAAACGGATTCCTTTGAAAATACTGCCTTTGAATCCTCCCGACGTCATCCAGTGCCATGCCCTTGAAAATCTCCTCCTCACACAGAAAGCAGGATTCAGAAGCGTTTGCTCTGGAAACCGTACCTGAAAGGCTGACACCATTCCTGCTCTAGTACGAGCTCTCTTACTCCTTGTGAGCCGCACTTTCGAGATCTTCGGGGGGTTTTGTTAGCAATATAAGCGAAGATTAAAACATTCACGATGAAAGAAGACTGGGCAACATGGAGATGCGAGACAGATTAAGGAGGTGAAAGAGATTTTTCCCTTGATGACTTTAATATAAATATTTTGTTTATGTTAATGCAATTATGTTAATATAAACAGTGCAACATTAGCATAGATGACAGCACAACAGATCAGGAGGTGCGGTGCACCAGGCGCCCCGGCACTGGCAGCCCGAGGAGCCCCAGCATGTCTGCGCGGGGTGGCGGAGCTGTGCCTGTCTGCAGCACCTGCACACAGGTGGGCTCCTTGGGTACACCGGGTCTGAAACCAACCCCCGGCACGCACCACACAGCCCATCTGTGCCCATACACCAGCCGTTATCCAACAATCTGAACATCAGGCAGCCCAGGCAGAATTTAAATGAGTCCAGCGACTTAACCCAGTACAGCCCCAGCAGCGACGCACCAGCCTTGCTCTGAGCTTTGCTCCCCAAGCCTTTAACAATGCAAAAACGTTAACATAGTTCCTTATTCCAAAACTTTACCCCAAATTCAGCTGCAGGGAGGAGTTCACATCACTGCCACAGTGCTTCCCCTACACAGGGTCACCCTCTGATTAGGGCTGGTGCCAGTACATATCCCCGGCTAGAGATCTCTCCAGGAGGACACGAGCCTAAGAGGAACGCTGGGAGGGTTCACAGGACACGGCGCAGCTGGAGAGAAGATGCCTGTGGCTGAAACACTGAAAAGAGGATGTGCCTGGCAAGCCAGGAATCAAAGTGTAGAGATGTAACGTGGTAATGATCATTCAGCACATCTCCTGTGGGTTACAAATCCTGCCCTCCTTCCCAGGACAAAGCTGTGAGGCCATTAAGCACAGGAGGAGGGCAGCGGGAGCTGGGGAAAAGTTAGTGTGCGAGTCATCGGACCAGACTGCGCCTCTCACACCGCTCTGCCCGCCTGCCCCGCTGCACACAGCGTGTCCCAGAGCAGAGCAGAGCTGCCAGCAGCCACTCGCCTCGTCCTCTCCTTCCCCGCAAGGGAGGCAGGCAGTTCAAACGCCACGCTCCACAAACACGGGTGATAAGCAGATTTCCCTCCTGAAAATGAAGACAAAAACAATTCCTAAATGCCCCCAAATGACCCGGGCATTTAGTACAAAGGCGGTGAAGGTTCTGCTGCTGGCAGAGGATGGTATAGATCAGGATCAAGACTCACCCACGGGATTGCTGGCTCATCTAACTACCACACCTGCCTGTAACATCTTGCTTAACCACTATCATTAACCACCCGCCTTTGTGCGGCTCCGCATTCATTCATGAGTTGTTAAATGGAAAAGAAATGCATTGATCTCCAGGATTTACAATTACAGCACAACATGCGGCTGGGTTTATTAGGTGAATCAAGCCTGCACACACACCAAAAAGATCAGGCTCTGTGAGCTACCCTTATGAAAGACATCCATCTCTTTGGGAAGCTTGCGCAGTTACAGACCACACAATACTTCTGTGCATTATTAAAGGAGGGCTTCGAGCCTCCGGTGCTATCAGTTTGCCCTGATGGAGAGGTCCTATCCAGTGTCACAAAATGAGGTTTATTGAACCATTCTGCAGAACTCAGGAGAGCCATGTCCCCTCCTCGGTTCAAAACCCAGACAGAAAGGCTCCCGCTCACAGCCATGCTCTGCAGGTTTCCAGGCACAGTGGTTTCAACCACAAGCTTATTACATTTCTCTACGAACATTATTATATTACCACAGCTAAGTTATGTGGTTGTATTTTTAAAGCAGACTATTAATTTCACTATAAAACACGCATCTGAAACCATTAGACTGTGACGAAAAGTGTAAACCAAAGAACCTACCTACCACTTTTCATAAACATAAACCTATAACAAGAAAACAAAACAAAAACCTCAAACAGCAAAGCAAAAGCCCCACAGAGACCTCCTTGTGCTCTGCTGCTCACTACACCGGGACCTTTGCAGGTCTATGCTAGAGAAAAATAAAACACACCTTTCTCAAAACAGAAGTCATCAGTTGTCCTCTAATGGCCAAACACTCCATGTGACACTGGAAGGACCTTCTCATCAGTTTATGTTAAAGGACAAGGAAATATGGTACCACTGGTCTTGGGAGCAAATTGATCCAGGTCTATCGGGAACAACCAATAATCTGGGGTTTAATGCACTCTATACAAAAATTTAGGGGGGTTTGCCTTTGCGTGTTTGTAGCCACCTTTGCAAAGTCTGGCATTCGTGACTTACAACATGCAAATGGCCAAAAAGACAGTACATTTAAATGCCCAGGCAATTCATATACTATTAATGATGGCGTGAACATAATCTCTAATCAGGCCCAGAAATGCCACCCCAGCAGTGCTGCAGCCCAGGGCCCACCACCCCATCTGTGCACAGCCCTCCATCCGGCAGGCACCTCCCCATCTGCTCATACATCAGCTGCTCAATTAGTCATTGCAGTGTATTGTCTGGTACCCCAAATCCACATTTGAAAAAAAAGTTAAAAGAGGGATAGGTCGAAAACCAACTGCAAGATAGTTATTGAGCTGCTATGTCTGCCAGCAGAGACCTAACAAATCACGTTGAAAAAAATGTGCAGACATAACAGCATTGCAATGCAAGGAGAACATAAAAAGTTAAAATACTACATAACATCAATGAGAAGGCTCAACACAATAACCCTGCTACAGAGTGCGTGGAGGAGAACAAACCGGGACATGTGGGAATGGCACTGGTGAAAATGCTCTTTCAAGAGCCAGTTGCAAGTGGCTGCTGTGCTGGTAAAAGCTCTGCAAGAGCTGAGTCTCTCCAGAAACGCAGAGGGCAGCTCAAGAAGTTTTAAATTGGGTTTTGCTCAACAGTAGCAGAACAGGGGTTCAAGCACAGAAAACAGCAGCTGTAGGAAAAACAAGTCCTCAACACGCAAAGGCAGAGAAATGTCAAGGCTGAAACAGCAGCACAAAAACACGAAAAGCACCACGTGCCATACAGAAAGCGAACCGACCTCCAGATGAACATGCACGGGCAGACGCACTGCCGATGTTTTTAAGACACAAGAGCCAATCCCACAACTCTGCAGAACAGTCCCTGGGAGGAGACAGCAGGAGGACCTATGTTAAACAGTTTTCAGAGCCTGCTGGAAGCCCCCAAACAAATGCTTGATAAAGCTATTTTCTCAATAGAAGATCACATAGAGCTGTGATTTAAAATTTAAAAGAACTGCCGGTACCCTTGCTACAGGTCTGCTGTGAACAGCCATGTTCTGCAATCACCGAAGGAGCTCTTACAGCTGATCAAGCACACCTGAAACGCACAGCAAAGCAAAAAGAGCCACATCAGTGCTACAACAACCACAACAACCACCACCTTACTTCCCCCCCTCCCTAGCTTAGGGTTATTTGTTCCTGGCAGAGACTTACTGAGGGTGACAGTTAAGAAGCTGACGACAGAACACCGTCATTTTTCCCCATGCATGACTAATGCAGCAAGAAACCTCCGCCAAAAAACAGTGAGCAAGGTGTCTGCAGGACTGCAAGAGGTCAGCTGTACCCATATTATCCCCGTACCTAACATTCTGATGGAGAGAAGCGCCATTTACAGGATTTTTAATACATCACAGCAGAGTAGCAGCTAGCACCGCTCTGTCTCCACCCTGCACTAAATGTGGCACGGCAAGGAGAGCTCCCGGGAACCAGGGCTGGAGGGATGCAGGGGAGGCACGGCGGCAGCCGCAGGGCTGAAAGAGCAGCCTGCGCAGGAGGCAACATGGTCACTGCCACTGCAAGATGCAATCCCTCAACGTTATCTGGAACCAGGGGAGCAGGTGGAGGAGATCTGAAGCACCTCAGGGATTAATGTCACCTATCTGTCACACAGAAAGTCTGAAGAGGAAAAGGGTTCATCTCAAATACTATGGTAGGAAGGACCCACTTACAACAGCCAAGAGAGGTACAGTTTGTGTTGAATTGATAACTCATCTAGCCTTGGCTAAACAGATGATACATTTTTTGTGAGTTCCAGGCACTCTCCCAGGAACACTGATGCAGCTTCTTGCTACAAATCCAAGGGAGTTATCTCTCAGTCATTCTGCCTCGTTGTTAAAGATAGGAAGAAAAATGTCCTTTGTAATTTCAAATTGTTCTCCAGTTGAATTATCTGCAGGGATCTTACAGGGATTCACAGAGAACTACAGAATCTCCTTTTCCAGGAAGGGAGGTGAGATTGTTTTAGAAAATACACGTAGTCCTACCCTTTTAGCCCCATGAACCTACCTTACAATAAGTTTTAGGCTCCTGTTGCTGCCTTTTTCCAGTGTAAAAAAAGTACGTGCCTTTTGGCTGATCCATACACCAAAGCACAGAAATGACCACTAAAACATTTTGCACCCTTTCTCTGATGTGAACCTTTGTTGTTTCCTACAGTTGGGGTTTTTTTCCTCTAAAATTTCTTAAATCTGACATTTAAAATTTTGAAGTTTTCAGAAGACCTCCTCTGCATTTTTCACCCAACAGAACTCCCTTCCATCAGTTTAGTTTTAGTAACCATCTTCCTTTCCATGCTCCCTCCCATCTTGCAGTACCAAACATACATGGAACAAGCTGCAAGAGCCAAACACCCTGTGTGCTCGCCTCTTGCAGTACTTCTTTCTGTTCTCTAAACCCCATCATCTCTCTTGGACAACAGAGAAGTATTGTGGAAGAGTCTGCAAAGCAGCAATAGTAGCAATGGGAACTGGGTCTGAGCTAAGTACCATCATCTTACGCCGCGTAGGTTCAAGCCAGTGAACACTGTCACTGGAGGTGACGGCTTAACGAGCCCTTTGGCAGCAACGGTTGAGTTTCCGCATGCAGCTTGGACAATGGTCATCAAACCAGCATGAGCCATGAGCCATCAGCTTCTCACCCTCAAGCAAACGCCGTCTGCACGGGGAGCACATGCTCTTCTGCGGGAGACAGGGCAGGAGGATCAGGGCCCAGAAGAAGGGCAGCTGTGTGTCACGATGCAGATTTAACCTCAGCCTTGGGCTTTATCCACATACAGCAATAAATCAGCAAACTGCAGAACTTTCCAAGACTCACTTGGGCATTAATTCCACATAACACCTGCCAGTTCCAGCCTGTCTGTCTGGGGAGAAGAGGGAAGCGGGATATCTACAAAAGAAGTTTTATATAAGGGCTTTAATATATAAGGGTTAGGGACTCTGAAGGAACATGAAACTTCCTCCCAAGCTAACGAGCGTCTGTCCTTCACTACAGGCTTCAAGGGGAACAGTGTCATCATTTTGCACGGACATCTCTCTCCAAAATGATCAATCAAGACCTGTGGAAGAAATTTAAGCCAAACCTGGTGGAACATGCTTTAACCAGAGAAAGAACCAGGAGTCATTTTGAATACTTCAGAGATTTTTCTGGCTGCATCAGAGCTGAACGTTTTACAGCACTGGCTGTGTCTGCACGCATGGAGCAGAGATTTCTCATTTCATACATCATTTACTCCTGCAGTGATTCCACAATGTCACAACATATCCTTAATACACAGAAAAGGAGAAATCCATTCTTCTCATGATAATGGTTAAGGCTGGAGATACTGAGCATAGATTTCTCTGCACAGCAATGCCGCTTGCTACAGGATAATCATACGTCCCTAATAGAGAAATACAAGGCAAACACAGAAAAGCATCAACTCCTTGCAATCAGAGAACAATGGTTACATCGGGAGGTTTCCCACAGATCTTAACAAGTTATTTACCTGCAAAGCTCCAGCTGTAAGCAGAGCATAATTCTTGGTGAAAGCTATCGACAACAGTTTTAAAGAACAGGTGCCCATGGCTGGTCAACAGACAGTAATGTTAAGCATCCAGAATATTTTACATAACTTGGGGCACCAACACCACCTAAACCAATCAAAAGAACTATGACACTTCTTGGCAAGTTTAGCTTTTGCTTAAGCGTCTTTCTGTCTGGATCTAGACGTCTTTTACTTGACCTCTGCCATCACACGTCGCTCCTCTCCCTCCTCCCCACCACCCCTACAGACAGCTACATCTCCCTAATACTTTAAGACGGGTACCCTTGTCCATCTGCTAAGGTTTAAGCCGTATTGTAGATCAGTGCTAAAGCCCAACTCCAATAACCACTGGAATAAAGGGGAGAAGTATTAAAAAAAAGTATATAGAGGGATGTAAAAACAGAACAAAAGAAAGGAAAAGGAAGATGACATGAAGGCATGAAGAGTGCAGAAAAAAAGATTTAAAGCTTAACACTGCTAGTCAAGGTTGCATGGGTGTTGATCATTAGAGCTGCCACTCTGGGTCACACACATGGTCCAAACCAGGTGGTAACAGACCTCTCAAGGAAAAGCAGAAAAAACCGTGCAAGCACAGCATGACACGTCACCCACAAACAAGCGACTGCAGAGAGTTAGAGGGGCTTAGGAAGGTGCAAAATCTCACCAATTAAAACCACCAGTTCGAATTTAACACAGGCCAACAAAACTTCTGTTGCCCGAGGGGTCCCTGACAGCCATCTCGGAATTAAAATCAGAGGTTACAGATAATTTTATACCCTGGAAGGCAGCACCACTCTGTGTGACTAGCGATACCCCGGTCAGAGCTGGCAGGAGGCTGGCTAAGCAAACCACTTCAAGGCAGTGGTGAAAGAAGTTCACTGACTTGCATTAGAAATTCATTTCCGTCTTCTGGAAAAGAGTCAGGATTTTCTTTGGAGGGTACAGGGGGAAAGAAAACAAAATTTAATCAGATGCTTAATGTTCTATCCCAAATCTATCTGGAAAAGTCTGGCAAAGGAAGTGCATCTTAAAATGTTACCCCAACAGAAGGGACTGGCAGCAGGACAGAGCATGTTAAAGTGAAAAATGAAATGAAGGGCTCAAAGGAGAATTTATTAAAAACCTGTTACTATGAGATTTTTCATGCCGCTGTTTTCTTTCCCCAAACCCTGATTTACTAGAGATTAGCAAAGATAGGAAAGGCCATACTGAAAGAATATACAAACTAATATATCTATCTTACATAATTTATACAAGATCGCTCTGCCTGGTGTCCTGAGGGCCAAGCACAGAGCCAGCAGCCTGGAATCCCTCTGCGCTGCTTTAGCAAGCAAACAAGACCCCAATTAACTTCACTAGACACAGACCTCTGCAAAAATCCTGTGTCCTGGCTTACACATACTCTACCTAAACATAGATTTGGAGCAGCAATCTGTGTCTTGGGGCTTTTCTAACCCTCAGAAATAGTTAGGAAATGCCTGATGCTAAGCAACAAGTCAGTTATCCCCAGCCAGCGTGAGGTGCTCTCGGGCATCCGTGACTGTCAGCCCTGGACCTGCTTTCACAAGCCAAGCACTTTGTTTGCGGGGGCTTCCTAGTGGCTACGCGGGAAAGCAACGCCTTCATCTGCCATAATCTCAACCTAAATATTCTGGAACACTTCAGGGCAAAATCTCCCATGTGTGCTACAGAAGACCATCCCTTAGCTGAGCTCCTCGCAACAGCCCCTAGTGCCTTTTAATATTCAACTCCTCTGCGTACGTATTTGCTCTTTCCATTTGAGACTGTCTCCAGCTGGATCCAAACACTGTGCCTCCAATATGCCTTTCTTCGTACAGATGTCAGTGCCGTACAGTTCCTGAGATTACACGAAAAGGGCAAACATGGGGGCTCAGACAGCGCAGGCGTGAGCAGCTGATCCAACACAAGCAGCACGGCAAGAAGCACGAGCCATGCAAAGCCCCTCCGACAAATCGCCCATCTGCAGAAGCTTGGAACAAGCACCCTCACGTGCTCCGTGCTAAACGCTGCCCTTTGATGGGGCTTCCAACAAACGCTCGTTACAAATTCATGGCTGCAGCTGACCCCCATTAGAAAATGTTTTATTAAATTAAAACATCAATCCCAGAAATAGGTGTTTGCTTAACAAACGTAAACGATTTGGGGACCTCATGCGGCAAGCCATAAAATAAAATCAAACTGTGGCACAGCCGAAGAAATTAAGCCATAAAGAGAAAGAGTGGGAGGAACACAGAGACCTCTTGCCAAAGGGAAGCTGCTTATCACAGGCTTGGGACAGATCAAAAGCTCTCAGGTATGCCACAGCCAGACCAAAAAAATGCAGCAAATTAAACCCATTATCAAGCCACACTTGGACAACAGGTACTAGATATTTGAAAATATAAAAAGCTCTATTTTACAGGGCCTAAGTGTCGATTTTCCTTCTGACATCGTTTTCTACGTTTCCTTCCATACACAAGTGGCTACATCATTTGTCGTTTGAATTGTTGGGTTTTTTTAAGCAAGGAGATTGCACTGGTCAGGATGTTCAGCTGAGACTCAGATCCCACCTACGCTGCACCACCACCACTGTATTCCCTTTATCAGCACTGTGCTGCAAGCCAGTCCACAGGGGCTGCAGAAAAACAGAACAGCAACAAAACCACACAAAACAAATAAGAAAATCTCCAAAGCAAACAAACAAAAAACCCAAATCCCAACCGAAAAAAACCCCAACACACTCTTTGTCATTTCACTTCCAAACCCAGAGAGGATTTTTGACCCTGAGGCATCCCAGATGTTCCACTTCAAGGTCTCCACGTTGCAGCACTCTGGGTTTTACCCTTCAGGAAGACTCAGCTGCAATGAGCTATGCAGAGCATTTGCTCCTTTATTTACACACCTGAACAGAAGCACCGAACTGATATCAACCCCCTCTTCTGGCTCCGAGATCTGTTGGAAGCACCAATCCCAGCATCTCTTTGGACAGCCCCATGAGCAAGGTCCCACCAAGCTGCACAAAATCATTTTAAAGGCAGAAACCTGACACAAGAATTTCTTTCCAAAATCCAGACTTGCACCCTCCTCTCGCTCCCAGGAAAGATACTCTCCCCAAGCCCAGTTCATTGCAGATGGCAGCCCTTAAAGCCACACTCCTCTCCCTCCCCCAGGCACAGGTGATGTACCCCGTCCCCAGCCCCCACCCGCACACCTTTAGCTCATACGACGCAGCCTTGCTCAGAGGCACCCCAGCAGCCGCTAACCCTTTCCAAGTGGCTGCATCTATCCTTTTTCCACACCAAGGTAAGATCTCAAAGTCGTTTTGTCATTATTTATCCATCCCGTGGCTCCAGAAAGCTGTTGCATCTCTTTAGTGCCTACACAAGGGCAGGGGCAGGTGTTCTCGCAGGAGCAGCGGTCAGAGGCAGCAGCCCCAGGGGCAGGAGCAGTTTCACTGCCCTCAGCGCGAGGGATTTGCAGGAGCCTAACAGGAGCAAGAGGGAAGGAATGCTAAGCCTCACTGATGCAGAACCTCCATATGTAACACCACAAGTTGTCAGTTTACATGTATTAGAAAAAAACCCAACTAGTTAGTTAATTTTCTCAAGCAAATATGATTTTCCAGGGCTTTTACAGGGCCTGGCATTATCAAAGCTCCACTCCTACAACAGACGCAGTGGCTGCTGTGCCAGCGAATGCAGAACACCCTCTGTTTGCACACAAGGGCCCATCTGTTCCATCTCTCACAACTGGATCCAAGAGCTCCACTGTTTTTATTTGTATTGCCAGACCCACGGGAATGTCTTTATCCTATGCCATGGACAAGAATGTCTGAAAAAGGACACTGTCGTTGTCACTGCTCAACTATTTTTGCACTCTCCCTCCCCAGACCTAAACTCTGCCAGCTACCGAACACTGAGGACAGAAACTCCGGGGTATTTATCATCAGGCTTCAGCCCAGTTTGTCCACTGCCATCCACACGGAGCAACCGATAACAGAATGCTTTAGGTTTCAAAGCATAAGGCTTAATCCTTGTGTTTATAACCTCACTGACAGAGCAGAATAACTGAATGAAAAGATGGTGAGAAGCAGAGAAACTGCTGACCCAAAGCAAGTGCTATTACATGGGGAGACTTACCCTTCATCTAGATGTGTATCAAGGATTAAATCACATCCCTGGGAGACATCTCACCAATGCCTCAGCTTTCAGATTTGAAATGAAACCAGATCGCAGCATCCCCTAACACCCTCGCTACCTTTGATTTCAGATTATTGTTCTGGGCACTGTGAGAGATGGCCACCACTGGTTCAGTACCCCAAAGACCTTGGCAATGGCTTGCCAGCCATCTGAAGCCAATATCCATAACAAACTGCCTTCGGCTGAAGGCAAGAGGCTACAGAACTAAAAATCTAAGCTTTCATTTACCATGTATTTGAGGACAGCTCTATAATAACAAAGAATAAAACAGCTTTGATTTTTTATTCCCTTTTGGGATACCTTCCAGTTTGTACCAATCCCCAAGTCCTGTTTTCAGGCCAGCCTTTCCCAGAGTTAATCCCTGACATGAACCAGAGCCACTTCTCAGCTCTCCCTTCTCAGCAGGCTTTCTGGTAAAAATAAAGCATCCTGGTTTGGTAACTGCTTTTATTTGGGCAATATCCTGCCTTTCACAACCTCTCCCTTATACCAGTGCCAGAGAACCTGAGCACATTTCTAGACTCTTTCCTTGAGCAGCGCCAACACTGCTCGTATAACAACCTTTTGACTGCAAATTGTTTTCAGAGGGTTCAAGCACACTGCACCCCACTGGGGAGCGACCTGCAGCATAGCTGGGGAGGCAGGATTTCACAGCTTTCCCCACCTTTTCCTGCTGTGTCTGACAGCACTGTGAGGTTAAGACCAGATTCATGGGCAGACAAAAGCTACAACCCGGTTGTTACCTCCGCACCCTCAACCACTGATCCTGCCACAGCTCGGGCCGGGGCTGGCTCGTGCCCGCCAGCAGCAGAGCGAACCCAGTGGCCCAGGGCTCAAGGTGACAACCTGCACTCGAACACGAGCTCCCCAAGGCTGCAAATCATTCCGGCTCAAAGCTGACCCATTTGGCTGACAGCACAGGTGCTGCTGGTACCAGCACCAACTGGAGGGAGAGACTAGAGCTGAATCCAGCGCCCAGGCTTCAGTCATGTAAATCAAATACTCACCCCTCAGTTTACACCCCCCCTCTAACCAGCCACACAGGGCTGAGCCAAAATGAATTAGTTGGTCTTTCAGAATTCTTAAATCTCTAAGTGCTCTGTAATATAAGATTTTTATTAAAACTTACCTGTTTTACTGTTCAATCAAATGGCAAAATGACTAGGACAGCACTGCCTTGCTAGCTCTCCAAGAGTTCAGCAGATTAAAGTGGGTTTTTAAAAATATTATATTAAAATAAATCCTTCTGAATGGAATCGTTAAATTCCTACCATAGACACAACTTGTTTTAATGAAACAGAATTATGTTGGAAAAGGTCTTACGTTTTACATTCCTGTTTGGACTGCTCATACTCTGCAGCATGGGCACACACATATCTGAAGTGCATCATATCGACGTACATATTAAATACAACTGCTACAAAAAAAAATTCAAATACTTATTGGTTTCTGACATTAACAAGATAATCCATCATGCAAGACTGGAAAAGACTGAACTGCATCACTGGGCAAGAGGAATAGCTGCAGAACGGAGACTGGAACAAGCGCAGACTTGCCAAATTCTGCTCAGCAAGAGCTCCACAGACTTCCACAACATGCACATTCATAGAAAGGGGGTGTGGGGATGGAAATCCATCTGCAATCCCATCTACAACAGGTAAGACACGTCCTTGGGGGTGGAGAGTAACATCAGCTTCTAAGAACCCCATACATCCTGATACTAACAAAATTAATAGTCTAAAGTTCCACAAGTGGCTCAAGCAGCCCATGTCATTCCAGCTTCAGCTTTAAGCAGCTTACTTCTATTTTCTGATACACCGAGACTCTACAGACCCTGTTAAACAGCCCAAAGTTTTGAGAGACTGAAGGGATCACCCAGTCTGGCCTTCTGCAGCACCAAGACACCACAGGAAAAAAAAGTAGAGAGAGCAGGACTTTAACCATTAGCACCATTCAATCCAGGGTATGGAAACCGTCCATCTGAGACCTGGACCATTTTAAACATTAATAGTACGAATTATATATAAAGGAACATCTTTGACCTTCCAGCAAATACCGATGCCAGTTTGCCAATGTCTGGCACAAGCATTCGGTCCGTATTTATTCTGGGCCTGGCTTTCACACTGGGAATGCTGGGCACAGCTCGAGTCACCTCCAGTGAAAACCAAACCAACAGGAGTATATAAAAAAATAATCTAGGAATACAAAGCAACAGGATATGAAAGACTTTAAAGATGCTTTTTTATATTGGAGAAATTAAATAAATGAAGACTTTCCACCCTGGGAAGAAGGCAGATAAGCTCAGAGGACATGACAGAATTCTGCAAAGCTGAATGATAAAGATACAGCTACTCACTGCCCCTCCCCAGAAGCTGAGGTCACCAAAGGAGTTACCAGTGGCAGTTCAGAACTTGCTAAAAGCCAAAAAGAAGCCCTGCCGTGGTCCTTCCCCAAAGCTCTGCCACTGGTAGCGCTGGGAGAGGTGGTCCCTTGGCTCGGCCAAGCTGGGAAGCCAGGTTCTCCCACAGCCACAGGACCCACCGCGCAGTGATCCCGGCGCCGCTGTGACCGCTTTGCCTCGGCACAGGTGAGCTTGCGCTTCCCACAGAACCTTGATGTTCCTTGCGAAGTGTTTCCACTGCAATCAAGTGCTTGATTCCAGTATCCCAAGAAACATTCCTTCTCCACATAACATAATGTAGTTAAGAGTCATCCTCTTCATCCTCCCACCGGACCCGGGAGGGACTAGCAGCCACCCCGAGCCCCTGCACAGCGCAGGCAGGATGGGAAGGCTGAGGAGCAGCACAGCCGCGTGGTGTTTTAGGCAGTGGAGCAGCAGCATCACACCGTCAGCTTGACCTGACAGATCTTCCTCTCTGCAATGGGTCAGTCCAGTTCTATTTTATATATGGTACTTAAAACATACAAGACTTTTAAAACAGGCCATAAGACTTCCTCTAGACTTCTCAGGTTTGCTTAGTGAAGAACGGAAGTTAAAAGGAGCTGAGTTTTGACTCAAAGAAAAAGAAATGTTATTAAAAAAAGCAACAGGGGACAATAATTGCATAGAACAAAGGTGTTATGGGAGCATTAATGCCCTGAGGTGGCTGTGAGCAGTCTTTTCTCACCTACTTGTCAGTTCTTAATTTTTAGCTTAGTTCATAGATCCTGCCAAATTCCCAAGGGGTTTTGCAGACTTAACATATGGCTCCAGTGAAATGTAACTACCCACAGGGCAGGGAAGTTTTCATCTCGTTCTACTCAGGTATTGGAAGCAATAAAGATTTCAAGCAAAGACAACCAGACACACATTGCTCTTACAAAACACTTATTACTATGCAGGGTGAGCAAAGAAAACTTGGTACCTTCTCTGACTAAATGATTGAATTTTCATCTCTACATAACCTTGTCAACATGAACAGCTCAGACAAGACCAGCTCGGAGCTCGGTCAGAAGTTCAGACCAACAACTTGTCTCCCCTTCTGCCCATCAAGACATCATCATACTTTTAAATACAAGAGCAGAGTGCCTATCAGTTTCTGAGCATGTGAAAGTTCAGATCATCAGTTTCTTGCAAGGCATGAGCTGCACCCAACTCAGGTCCTGGATATAGAAATGATTTTACAGATGATGTGAATCAAGTTAAGACACAAACCCAGCTTGCAGACCAGAAACCAGCACCAGCAGGGCATGGCCAGCCTTGTGTTCGCTCTCTAAAAAAGTTATAAAACCACTAGGACTGACAAATCAGCTTTTACTAGATAAATTAATGCATTTCAGTGTCTGGTGCGATCCATGGTCATTCTGATCTGGGTGCACGTTACACTGACTTCACACCAAAGGAAATGACCGTACCAGGGACAGGGCAGCAACCTGTAACTTCACGCGCTTGCGTTGCTTACTCCAGCCCCACGAGCAGCATTAGCCCTCCAGACACTGATGATTGATGTTTTGTAGTTAATTCCCTACTAAGATGGTACCAGACCCAAATCAGACATACGTTATTACTAAAGGAGCTCATTTTAAAGAAAAAAGGCAACAAACCATACACCTACCCAGCCAGCGTTTATTTGATGGCACATACGTGCACACATGACTCTGTGCATCTCCTGGCTACCAAACCAGGAGTGTGTAAGAATAGAAGCACTTCACCGCCCATCTGCTACTCCAACCCATCTACCAGGGGATCTCCGGATCTGCTGAGCAGTTTGGCAACGCTCTGCAAGGCTGTTCCCGAACATCCCGTGCTCTTGAACACAATGCTCAAGAGCCCTGAAGCAACGCACACTGCTCCTTCTCATTTAAGTGAAGCAATGAAGAAGATCTCCTACAAATGTTAAACTGTGATTAACATCCCCCCAAAGCCCTGTCTGAATCTTGTCATCTACCAAATGCCTCCACACTGAGCTGCGCGGTCCTACCCCGGCTGCAAAGCCAACACAAATCTTTCATACAAAGGAGACTCTTGTAGGACAAACGACGTTTCTTCAGTGCTGTGTCAGGTGAGTGTCAGGGGAGGGCTCAGCCTGGGAAGCAGTGACGCAGATACTTGAAAATTATATAAATAAATAAAGAGCCCATTTTCAACTCTGCTCACTCGCCCCCTCCCTTTAAGTAGGTCACACTGCCTGCTATGGAAATCAGCTCGTCTTCAAAGCAGGTTTGCTCTTCTCCCTCCTTATCTCCTTAATATTAGAAGTGTGCAAAGCACTGTAAGAGCAAAGGCTAATTTCAGACTAATTTGATTTATTCCTGGCATGGGTATAAATATGAAACTGTATTTACTTGTCCAAAAAAACCCTGAAACATGAAAAATGAATGGAAGATTGCAAAGTAGCTGCCATACAGCTAGTTCTGAATTTGGTACGTAGCTACACGTCCAAGTCCCTGACAGATAACACAATGCAAATGTAATACAAAGGGTCTTCATGACCTAGCAAGGGGACAAAAAAAAAGAAGAAAAAAAAAATCTCTTGAATTAGACTAAAAACTCGAGGGACTGATGTAAAAGAAGCCCAGCTCATACCAATTTCAGCCTGTAAATTAGGCCCTACCTTTTCATTTCTTCAACCGAACACAGAGCCTTCTGATTAATAAAGCGCATAAGACAAGCCTGATCCTAACCCTGCTGAAGTCCCTGGAAACGACACAGCTGGCACCCGTGATGATGAAAGTGAGTTCTTTGGCTTTTTCCCAACCCACCCATATGAAGGGATGCAGGCAGGATCCACTCATCAGAAGAATTTCCAATCCAGACAGGCTGGGCTAAAGGGTTTTAAACACTTATCAGCAGTTTGAGCTGTCCCCCTACAGCCTCACAGGAATCATTCGTGCTGATCGAACCAAGCAGCTCTAATTTCAGCCTAGATCGCTGAACACAGAAGGGACCACCATGGGGGGAGCTGAGCTTTGCTCCGGGGCTCAGACACCCTGGGCTCCTGCAGCCTGCAGGGATGGATGCTGCTGCTCAGCTGCTCGGAGGAAGCTCTGGGCGCCTGGCAGGACGGAGTATGCATACACACTGCAGGAAATGCAAATAACGGCTTGAAAAGAAATTCCAGCACTCACAGAAGGCAAATACTGAAAAGGTTTTATCTAATAACCTCCAAAAAATGAGTCAAAGAAAACGACCCATAAGAATTTCATTATAGCTTCAATGTCCCTACCAGCAGTTTTGTTTTAAAATTAATAAACAAACAGATCAACATTTTTAAATTCAAGCATAAAGGAATTTCCTAAGACTGGAAAAGCATTTGCCTTGTGCACCTCTGAAGATAATCGCCTGGTACAAGACCCTGACGCAGCATGTTCCACAAAGTTCTAACTCACAATTGTGCAGCTTCAGCCTGTTCTTTTGCTCCATTGATCCAGTCAGAAGACTCCTAGATCAGCTTTTTTTTTTTTTCCCCCCAGCTTCTTGAGTTTCAGCTCTTACGGTTTTAAGCCAAGGCTCAGCATGGAGGTGTGAGACATGCAAAGGAAGGAGCAGGCAAAAAAGTTAAAATTTCTTCTCCTTTTCTTTTTTTAGCCTTGTGGAAGAGAGAGAGAAAGAGGCTGAGGGTCTGACGCTGCCTGAACAGCCGCAGCGTTTTGCCTTCTAGACAGCAGAAGGGAAGCCTATGGCTAAGAAGCAAGAAACAAGCTCAGAAAACATGAAACCACATCAGGACCGTGCAGGAGTCACCGTGGCTGGTTGGAAACATTCAGCACAAGAAGGACCCGCAGCACATCGCACCCCTGGCACCACAGTCTCTTCTTCCAAATCAGAAGAAATTATTTCACAGAATGTAAAGTGAAAAGACTGTATTCAAAGCTTTCACTCACATTCAAGTTTCCTTAAGAGCTGCAGGATTTGATTCCAGACGCGAGTACTGTCCACTGCACCCAGCCCTCCCGCACTGCCCATACTCCGCAACGTGCTCATAAGCCATGTTTACTGCCAGGACATACCTGCCAAAAACTGAACTTTAAAAAAATAGCATAATTGCAATAGGCTTGGAGGCTTCTGAATTTGGAAAGCGCATTTAATATTAATATGTAGGAAGAAATACATAAAATAGACAGCACTGTGCCTTAAGCCCTAGAATCAACTGGGATTTTTGGCAGCACATGCTGGAGAAGACAGTAGCAGCTGTCAAGTCACAGCTGGATTGCCTCTGGTGAAGGTGATTGACAAAAGGGATTAAGAAAAAAGAAAAAAACAAACATGAACAGGTAAAATTCAAAATAAAATTAAATGCAAGGAGGACAGACAACTGCATTAACAGGCCTTCCTTGCTTGCAGAGCATCTAAATTGTTCCGAGTTGCATTATTTCCCTTTTTCCTTTAAGTACAGTCCTGGCTTCCTAACTTACACCTTACAAGTTCTTCTTCATTACCATTTTTTTTGCATTCTCCACACTTTTGTTTTGCAGGGAGGTCTAACAGGCTACAAGGTTGACTGCCCACCAAGCCGCTCGGTCACTGCCCTCCTCAGCAGGACGGGGGTTAGAGGAAATGTACCGAAGGGCTCGTGGGTCGAGGTAAGGACGGGGAGAGATCACTCGCCAGTTACTGTCACGGGCAGAACAGGCTCCGCTTGGGGAAATCAGTTTAATTGATTACCGATCCGGTCAGAGTGGGAGTACGAGAACTAAACCCAAATGTTAAACCCACCTTCCCCCCAGCCCTCCCTTCTTCCCAGGCTTAACCTAATTCCTGATTTCTCTGTCTCCTCCCGGGGAATGGGGCTGGGGTCAGCCCCTCACACGCCGTCTCTGCCGCCCCGTCCCCCGCACGCTGCCCCGCTCCAGCGTGGGGTCCCTGCCCCGGGAGCCAGCCCTGCGCCCCCTGCTCCCACGGGAGCCCTTCCCACGGGAGCGTCCCTCAGGAGCTGCCCCGGGGGGTCCCCGCGGGGTCCCCAGCCCTGCCCCAGCCCGGGCTCCTCTCCCCATGGGCCACGGGCCCTGCCAGGGGCTGCCCCAGCGCCGCTGCCCGCGGGTCACGGCCTCCGTGGGGCTGGCAGCCGGCTGGCATCGGCTCCGTCGGGCACGGGGGAAGCTTCTGGCAGCTCCTCGCAGAAGCCACCCATGTTGCCCCCCCCTACCAAAACCTTGCCACGCAAACCCCATACAAATGTCAACGGCCTCACAACTAGTAATGGCCTTAAACTAGTTCGTATGGTCCCGTCACAGCAGCCCTTGGAGCAGCAAAATGAACCTTGACAAAGACACCCTGCCTTCCCCTGCCCCACAGGCTGCCTGGGAAGCCTGCAAAGCTGCTGCTCAGGCTGTTACCTTCCAAACGCCCCCCCTGTCCCCTATTATAAATTTGCTGGAAAATCCCAAGGATTAAAAAAAAAAAAAAAAGAGCAGGAACTCCCAAATCCACAAGTGCTTACACCAACCACCTGGGTATGCCCTTGCTGACTCAGCATGAGTTTACGTGTTCTTCAGCACTGCTGCTCCTCTGCCAAACCTATTTCTGCTTCCACTGGGGACCTGCATATCAAAAACTTTATAATGAAGAACAGTGCAAGGCAAGCAGTAACACCAACCTGCAAAAAAATCACCCATGCTACTCAATTCTCAGGCAGTAAAAAAGTCACCAGCAGTTAGCTTGAAACTAGGACAGCTGCAGCATTTAAAATACCTACTACAAATGAGAACTACTTAGGCACATCATAATTAGTAAATGGCAAATATTAGGAGTTATGGGAAAAGAGATCGTTAAAACAGATTCTAATAGCCCAGTATTTCATACATTCAGATGTGAAAATCCAGTCAGCATACACTTTGAGCATTAAGCCTACATTAAGAAACAAACTGCTTCATTTCTGGAGTTGTAAAAACAAAGGTTAAATATCTGCTTCAGCACAAAACCCATAATTTTTCCACAGTGACTGTATTGTTTTGCTTTACACAGCTAATAATACCTGCCCTGGCTTTATACCCACACATCTTCTGAATGCTCTACAAGGCTAACACTTTAATCATCAAACGAGCAAAAATATCCCAAGAACCACATTTGGCATTAAGATTTCTGGAAGTAACCTATCTTTCTAGTTATATTTCATTTATATAAAATATCAAGTTGAAAATAACACTTTTCTTGCCTGCTTGTAACAAAAACATCAAGCAACTGTGCTGCGTTCAAACATCCCTGCAGCAAAACAAAGATGCTCCCAGGACCTCTGCTCCCTGGGGCCGCTACTCCCTGCCTGGACAGCTTGTCCCATGCCTCTTCTCCCCACGGATTCTCATGTTGCCCACCCATGTCAGCCTCCTCATCTCCCTCCTTCTCCTCTCCTGTGGTTTCTCAGCCCCATTTTTTCAGAGCTGCCAGTTCAGTCCCTCCACTCCTTTTCCCATTTGTACCAGCTTTTGTCCCTCCATGGGGACAATGGTACACGTTTTCCTCATACATCATTTCCAAAAACATCCGGACCGGTTTGCTGAGATTGAAGACAAACATGATCTTGACAATACCTGACCACCTTAGCCTAATTGGAAAAATTATAAACAAATTAAAGCAGTTTCCCATGATGGAAAAGGCTGGGCAGGGTCATAAAAAGATGCTACCCAAAGGTGTCTACACCCAGGTCTGCAGCTTTGGAATGAGTTACTTTCCATGGATATACAACTCCAGTAACTGTAATTGGAGCTGGATATTTCTGGATACGCAGTTCCAGTAATTCTCATCAGAGCTTACCATTCAAGGGAATTCCAGGATTTTCCAAACAGCTGCATAAAGAGTATAAATTATGCTGGATGCTTCAAATCAGGATGTGACATCAAAGTTTTACTCCTTTCCATTCAGTGCCTCTTTCCACAGCGCAGCCTGTCAGGCCATTCTAATTTGCAAGGTCTGATATTGTTCGACAGGATCAAACAGGCGGCATCAGTAAGGAGGAAAATTTGTGGAAGGAACAGAGCATTAGTTAGTATTTGGAAGTTGAGCAACTTCCTAAGAAAAGACTGATAAAAGCGAAAAATCCCATTTTACTGTCTAACCCCTTTTATGTCTGTGCAGAACAGCTATTAAAGTCCCCCAGAAAGTCACTTATTGACTCAACGCTTGATCCAAAGACAACTGAAGTTAATATGACCTGACCCCAGTAACACCTTCCATGTAAGACACTGCAAAAGCTGTTAACTGCCTTTAGACACTCCTGATGGGCAGATTTCTAAATGAAAGCTGTCTGTATGCCCACAAATCATCTGCATGATCCAGCCGTCACCCTGCCCCTTCAGACACAAGCACCAAGCAAAGAGCACCACGTTTGAACCGTCCCCCTTCACATCAGAGAAGGCAGCTCACCCACCCTGGGCCCACTCGGTCAATTATTCATTTATTTCCCCAGATAATGCAGGTTTGTCTCCAACCTCTACTTGCAGAGCTCAGAAACCAGTTCTGTCCCTTCGGGCATTGCACCGGGTCGATCAGATCAGTTTTATCCAAACAGCACCTGTCCCACCAAACTGCAACTGGTCCCCCCTCCTTCCCACAGCCGAGGTCCCCGTCTGGCCCTTCACCTTCACCACAGGTGCACGGCGGATATTTCCCTAATGTGGAACCAAATGTCGGAGCTGCCCTCCATAAATCCAGGGGCAGGTAAAGCTCCCAGAGGCAGAAACCCCGAGGAAGGGCAGGCAGGATGTGCCGCCTGCCCCCTCCCCAGCCCTCAGAGCCCACCGACCCTTCGGCTGCACCACCCCGCTCCGCGTGTTGCTGCTGGATGAAACCTTACCCCTGCCTTTGCTCCCCCCCGCTGCAGCCCTCCCTCCCTCCAGCTTCACCTGCACATCGCCCTGCTCTGCTATTTCATTTCCTTACGCATCTCCCCTTCAACCTAGTCGACGTATAATTAATACAGATTTAAACCAACGGAGAGTTTTTTAAATCCAAAAGCCGGAGGTAATTAACACAACATTAGGTGTAATTCTCCCCCCATCTTCTGCCTCGTTCTGTTGCCTGATTTATCTCACTGGATGGTAAGTTCACTTAATTGAGGATCCATTCCAGCCATTTGTTATGGTAAGGAGTAAGAGGCAGTCAAACACCCCTCACGCTTCTTCTGTTCCTACCTCTCTGACGCCAGTTCCAAGGATCTTCAAATCACCAAAACACATCTGCAACTTTTTCTCTGTTCTCATACCACGTCCCACTTATAAAGCTCTTCATCAGCACTTCTGTCCTTGAGACATTCGTTCAGTAATACATAAAGGAACCTGAATCCCTAACTCTTAGAATAATATTAGAAAAAATATAAGTGGGTTGTCCAGTATCACTCAGAACACTGGAGGGATAAACCGGGACGTAAACCTTTCCTCCTGGATGCCTGGTGCCCTTAATGGTGACACCAGTCCCTCATGATTACATCAATAACATCTTCAAGTAAACCGAAATTCCACATTATGGCATTTGGTCTACACTTAGCAAAGGACAAAGCACAACAGGGCCCCAGCCTTGACTACAGGTTTAGACAAGTGTAATGGTTATTACTATTATTGTCTTGTCAGTGCAAATATGAAAAAACGAAATAAAATCTACCAGAATAGGAGGTTTATGTTCGAAATTATTTAAAGCATTCAGTGTTCTAGCACACTTCACTAAAGGTGGTACACGCTAAAAACACATAAAGGTCAGCAAAAATTATTTTAAACTCAATAACGGAATATAAGCAAGCTTTAAAAATACCATAAAACGGCTTTTCAGTCTTCGCCAACGGCCCCTGCCCCCCCACCTTACTTTGCATTTTTAGAGTATGATAAAGCAATTGTTTTGGAAGAATTTGTAGTAATTTGGCACAAACACAAGTGCTCTCATGATTTAATTTAAAGCGTAATATAGGCAAAGACCCAGAAAGAAATTGTAATTGTTGCATTTTAAAATTAACCTTCCCGCTTCATCTTTATGTTCTGAGAACACACACAACCATGGCGAGCTGTTACACTGCCCAAAATACAAGAGCAAATGAAGATTAAATAAATTCTGACGACCACCAGGTAGAAGACCTTGCTTGACTCTCTCATGCTCTCTGCACCTTGAGGAATCACCCGAAATAACTCAGCCGAGGCACTGCTGGTGTCTGGTAATCTACTGGGTTTTCTCTTGTCATGGTTTTCCGCTTTCTGTATCTCAGCAACACACAGACACGCCAAGGAAAAGCAATTTGGATTTCCATTGCCCGCAAACACAGAAAGGCCCTACTCTTACGTAGAGGAGATGGAAGCAAAGAAAATCCTGTAACCCGTTTGGGTGCAGTGAGAGGATGCTCGGGTCCAAAGGCAGCAGAGCCCGAAGCCCAGCTCTCCTGCCTTCCCACCAGATTCCTGCCAGAGCCCAGAGAGGGGCTCGTGCTGGGCAGCCACTCTTTGAGCCACGGGCTGGCACACAAGCTCTTTCTGCTTGACGCCGAAGGGACCGAAGGGTAGAGGGACCGAGGATTCCCCTTCCTCCCTCCGCACCAAATGCCGACACATCACAGCGTTGGTTTTACTGCGCTAAAATTAAGTAATCGGGTGCAACAGGGCATGCCAGCTGTGCAGCAAGAAGGGGTGATTTACCACGTATGACAGCCCTGGCTTTTAAGAGATCCATCATTTTCCCTGTCAGCAGGAAGAACAGCGCTCTTGCACAACAGCCTAGGTTGGACAACCTAGGAAGATCCATATTTTTTAAAAGTCCATTTACCAAGAATTCTCCTATTATTCCCATATCACGGATCCTGTGAAGCTGTAGGTGTTCCCTGCTCAAAGAGGGAACAAGTGCTGTAATATGGCAGATAGCCTTTAGCATCGCTGTCTGTGGGTATCAGAGTGAATCACAGGGAGCGAATCCCTGGGAGGGCAGTATCATAGGAACTCATCACACAGCAAGAGGCATGCAAGCACAGATCATCAGGTTTTTAAAAAAGGAAAAGACAAACTGTGATTTTTATCCAACGCACTCCCGATTTTGGGGAATTGTCTTTCTTTTTCAGGTAACTTTGCATCTCCTCAGTGGCACAAGTATCAAAGCCCTAAGACTGCATCAGAACGAACCACGGTATGTAATTGCTCAATGACAGCACAGCCAGGCTCAGCACAGCACTCGCCTTGCACGTAATGCTTTACGTAGGGCTCCCATTGCATCGTTACCACATTATTTTTAGATAACCATCAGTGAATGTCAGAATGCGGGTCGATAGCTATTAGATTTATAGGCAGAAATAGCTATGCTTGTAGCAATAAGATGTAAAGCATTTGACAATTTCTTTAAGAAATTCAACCACAGGGACTGAGGGCTAGAAAATACGGTTGCCAGTACTCCCAAAACTGTTTAGGAAAAATAATATTGTACCCCTAGGATACATTACCGAAGCTGAACCGCTGTTGTCAACCCTCAGTACGGTCAATACTACGCACATTCAGTTTGAACAGCCCTTTACAGACTTCAGTAATGACACCTTACCAAAAAAATGTCTCCCTTTTACGTTTAATATTTCAACATGCAAAACGTCCTCACCTACCCCAGGATTCAGGCGTATCTGTAGGAGCTGGGAACTGGCAGTCTGCCAGCCCACCGTAACATCTGGACCAGATTGTTCAGTTTTAGATAAAGATTAGTGGCATAAATCATGAAACTAGTAAAACCTTTTTAATTACCTGAGAAAGGTTGATTTCTATTTTCTTTTCTGCTATGCCTTATTAACAGGTAAGTTTGCTCACAGGTTGCGTACAGCATATTTTTAGTAGAAATGCACGTGCTTTCTGCCAGAAGAGAAGTACCAAGGGAAGATGGTGGCCAAGAGCAGACCAGACAGACTCCCCAAAATCCAAGCCCACTGACAGCATATGCCTCAAGCTAACTTTGTCTGTCTGTCCTCCCTGATCAAAGCAGAAGATCTCCAAGACAGCAAAGCACGGGACACTGTTGTCTCAGCAGTGCCTGCTGCCAGCCGAAAGGCCTCGGGGTATCCGAGATGCTGTGCAAACCCAGCAGATGTGACACTCCACTGAAGGCTGAGTCGTGCCCTTCTGGAGTGGCAGCTGGAAGCCAGGCAGGATGCCTTCTGGCACTGAAATGTCACTAAATGTCCACGTTTTGCCAAATACATCCGTTTCCAAATGTCTCTTACTGGAGACACAATAGCACACTGGTGATTCAGACTGAGGCTTGGAAATAATACTGTAATTCACATAAGTAAAGCACCTATCTTTCAAATTTTTGTATCCTTAGAAAAAAATTCCTAAAAGCTGCCTACCTAATCTGGCAGCGTAAATTTACCTTTGTAAATTTTACCTTCGAGGTAAGGTTCTGTTTCTCTGTTAGGCAAACCTGAATCAATAGGCAAGAATAACATTCCTATGTTGTCACTATTTTCTGGTCATTGCTGTTGCGTCTCATGAACCCTGTGTTGTCTCTGCATGATAAATGTGTTAGAGGCTTATTACTCATTCATTGCCAATGACAGTGAATATTCAGATGATGAAGCCAAATAACTACCAAAACCAAAAATTATCTATCAGTTCCTAGTCAGCCTGGTTGTAAACTAAATGTCATGTTAATGCCTAAGCTTCCAGATACTTCCTAAATCGCTATCTGAAGCCTCATCTTTGGATTCTATTATTTCTCTAAGAAGTATTTCTTTTAGTCATCCTTTGACTGGTATCAGGCCTGATTTCCATGAACCTGATAAGAATAATTTACAGCCAGCAGCTCTTGGGCGTCTCGAGCCTGTGCAGACCATGCAGGCTACGCACTTAGTAACTTTAGGCTGGGAACTTATAAAAGCATGTACTGAATCTCAATAACTTGTGTTATTCCTAATGGGGAATACAGTAAACAAATCTGTTAGGCATATAATAAATATTAAAGTTGCAATTTTATCAAGTTGCTATACAAGGCCATATAAAACAATAGTTTCTACTTCATAAATACCACAGCAGCAGGGTAGACAGGGAAACAGCATCTCAACCGATGGTTATGAGACGGGATCTAACACGGCAGTCACAGCCCCATAGCGTATCACTTTATCTCCAAATCATCATTTCTTGTATCAAAGGATTTCCCTCAGCAAGGCTGTTCTCATATAACGAGGTATTTTATTTCATTAACACATTTAAAGTTTGGGCCCTTCTGCCTACAAACAGCATTTCCCTGCTCTCAATTATTTACATTTAGTTGTTTATCTTAATCAGAGAATTTCTTAGCAATTTAGTTAATACATACCTGTTAAAATCTTAATATTACTAGTCTGTGGGTGTAACACTATTACATACTACTAAATGGCTGATAGAACAGCTTTTAATCTGCCTTATTTACATATATAATTTTTATACTCGGTAGTTAGCTAAGTTTGTAATGTACTTTGAGGATGATAAGTGCTACAGAAGATAAGCATTATCTTATCCTTACGGGAAGTAAATCCACATATCTCTAAAGTGTTTAAAGTTAATTAAGTGCCACTTTACAAGGGGGATAGCAAGACCGTGCAAAAGGCTGTGTTTCAGTATCGGCCTCAATGTCCATATGCAACCCTCACAAAGTTAATTTCCTAATTGGATAAGCAGAGGAGAGCATAATCTGTATGCAGGAGGCTGCTGACATGCACTTGTTCATATCTCAGCGTGTGCAAATAATTCCATGTGCACAAGCACAGATGCAAGTTCGTTTAAATAATGAGCACAGGCTGATGTAACTGCTGAGGAATTTGAGGTTCCTCTTCAACCTTTAACGTTCGTAAAGCTGCAGTTTACTCTGTGCACTGCCTTAGCAGGAGAGGAAAAGCCCTCTCTGCTCATCCATGTTCTGGCCAGCTTCACTTCTGCGGTTCTTCATCAATGCCCTCTCGTTTACAACAATTTGCAAAAAGCTTCTATTCTCCCTGATCTTATACATAAGCTGCTGTGAGTTTACAAAATAACATTTAAAAGAAGAGCTTAGGATGAGTCATCAGTGCCTTTTCACAGTGATTTCTGTCTTGATAATACTTAGCTTGAAGTAAAGAATTTTTATACTTTTTTTTTTTTTTTCCACACAATTCAGAAAGACACTGCACCGTTCCTTGCTCACTGGCTCCCAGGCAGCTGAGCGCCTGCGTGTCTCAGCCAACAAGCACCGGAGAGGGAGCTCACAGCCTTCATGCTGCTTGGAGGCTTCAACCCAAGACCCCCGCCTCTGCTGCACGTGCCCCTGCAGGGGTTGGCCCCAGCACATCCTTAGATCATCGGTGACCAGCAGAAAACTGATCTGCTTATGTTGGTTCAAGATGCTCAGCTACAGTAGATATGGAAGATGGCTTCCCCACATGCAAACCAAGGGTTTATTTAGAGTGCTTCCCCTCCTGCGCATCTTATTCTCAAACTGGTAGTGCTATTTAATAAATAAATCATTTATATATTGACTTCAAGAGCTTCTGGTGAACAAGGTTTAGAAGAGGGGACTGCCCAGTTCTGGGCGGGATCAGACTGCGAAGGATGGGGACAAAAACCAACACACAAAGTCAGATCCAGGCTCTTTCCTCCCACCTGGGATGAATACTCCACATCGGTGCAGCCCCAGCGCTCTGCACATAAGGAAACCTCCTTATGGACCCTGTACATCCCGCCAGCCTCTCAGTGCCTCAGCAGTGGATGTCCAGCTGCTCAACACTTCTCCTGTCGAGGGCTGGCACGCCAAGGGCCTGCACCAGCCTCATCCTCTCTCCTTCTGCAGAGGGGGTGAACGCACACTGCACCACCATGAACGTTTCCTTTCCCCACACCCAGGGTGGGATCGAGCACACCTTCAAGAGGACCAAGGGAGGTGGAAGAGAGTAATGCAAGAGCCCAAGGAAGAAGAAACACAGCCAGACAAAAGCTGCCTGGGTAACTCCCCCAAGGCCATCGTTCATAGGATGTGAGAGATGAGCAGCTTCTCACCATGCAATGGACATGGGACCCATCCCGTTGAGGTGAGTCTCATGGTGAGTTTTATATGCTGTTTCGTGACACAAGCTGCACCCTTCCTCAAGTCGTGTCACTCATCCTATATGTCACTTTTATGTGAAAAAGTTGGCCCACCTTTGCTGTGTCAGGATACTACAAAGCACAATTTCAAATTTCTCATGGTCATTAACGGGTTTCCACATTAGCCCCAGAGGAAGAGGATTAGGTTAATTGAAGAGTTTGTCCAGCACTCTCCAGGAAGCACACGACAGCCGGCAGCCGCAAAAGCTGAATGCTCTCTTCTGGGTCTCTATTCATTCCAGCTCCTCACTAGCTAACTAGTTTGTCATATAAGCACAGAAACCCTCTCTTTGTAAACATAGAACCAAACTGAAAAGTTCATTTGTGTGTATCTCCCCGAAGCTGGAGATAATCTGGACCACAAGTTTTGCTTATGTAAATGTCAGCACACAAAAAATTAGGTTTGGATCAAAAAGACAAGTTGCAGTTAATACCCAAAGTAAAATACACACGTTCCTTCCCGACCTTCATTTGCTTTCTCTGAACATCTGCTGAACAAGAAAATTCCATCCATAAAAGCGACTACAGAAATTAAAAATCCTTTGAATTCTAAGATAAGTGCATTCACATACAAAACTCTTCATTCCAAAGGGCACCTTTATACTTCTTTGTGACCATGGGAGCCATCCAGTTGCAAAGAGCAACAGCAGAGCAAAAAGCAAAACCCACAAGACCTGTGCAATGAACTAAGGAGCAATAATAAACTTTCAGAAAGAACAAAGCACACATACAGTTCTCAAAGACACCTTATGAATTACAACGAGGAGAAAACTAAGCAAGGCTACCGTCTGCTGCGATGACTCCCCGATCCCATGCAGCACCCAAGGCACCCTTCCACACACTGTCTGAAACAAGTCTCCCACAGTTGACAATGTGGCTTTGTGCAACTGCAACCCCAGCTAAGAGTGGCTGGAAAACACTGCAAGACCAGCAAGATGCATCACCTGGAAAGCGAGGAGTCATTGCAGGAGGCAGACTGGACCACGTTTAGGACAGTGGAGAAGTAAGAGGGAGCACTGGTGTTATTTCCAGAATGGCACTGCAGAGAAATATCATTCAAAAGGAACAACTGTGTAAAATTGTTCTTTTACCAGACTCAAGGCAGTGTTGTTTAGCTTATTTTCATGGCCAACATTTACAGAAATAAATATACATACATAAAAAATAAGGTTTGCCATACCACAGCGAGCTGTTATTTCCAATATGCTTTACACTACATGATTCAAAAAACAAAACCACAGCAATGGTATGATCAGATTGCTCATTTGATCTTTACAGAATGGAGCTTTTTTAAGAGATTCAGTTTTTTAAAGATGGCTTCAACTCCCACTGAAATCCAGCCAAGTCCCATAATACAGAAAGAAATCCACAGCTGACTGCACCCAAACTGTGGTTTAGTTTCTCTCTTTGGCCAAACGCTTCCCAATGCTCCCTGAAGTGCAGCCTTCCCACATGCTACACGGTGGGGTACTATATTCTGTGATTTTGTAGGTGCTAAACCACAGGTCAGATTTAAAACAAAACAGGACCTTATGCAACAGAAAGGGAATTCTCTTGGTGGATGCATTCTGCAGGGAGCTTGTCTAAGAGCATATGGTGGGTTTTGTTAGGCACTTCTCACCAGCATTCAACTTCCCTACCCTGAAAGAAAAGAAAAAAAGAAAAAAAAAAAAAAAAAAGAGCTCGTATTTGCATGCTTCAAGCGGGCACCAGGAATTCAGCTTTAGGTAGTCTTTAAGTGCCCAGAATGAATGCTGATTCCGGCACAGAAAGCTCCTGGCAGGGAAGCTGGTCCAGCTGCCTCCGCATCCTCAGCCCTATGGACTGTCTCAGCACACTTTGCTGTTTCCTCTGAGTGCCAGTGGGTGGTGACGGGGGTTCACCCGGCCCCCCACATCTTGCTCTAAACCCATGCCTTCCTGAAGCGCACAACACACAGGTGTCACCCAGAGAACAGACCGTGTCGTACTTTTCTGAAAAACACATGCACCAAATATATACTTGACCCAAAGTTACATAAGCGCGATGCCAGAGCTATTTTTTAGCCAGACTCATCAGCACTGCTATAAATCACGCCAGTATGCAAGGGCCAGACAACACGTCACATCTACATGCTCAGCTTTCTGCCACCCTAAGAAAACGTTTGTGCTATGGGCAACATACCCATCACCTCTGCCTCCCCTGGTCTTCAGGTGCATGACTGCTCTTCAGCACTGAGCAGGCTCCTGTACTACACCACTAACACTTCCCTGAGTGCCCGCAGCAGCCTACAGACAGACACACACTCAGAGCCGTCCCTGTGCTCACGGCTTCCCTTACAAGCACCAGCCACCTCCAAAAGCAGCCCCCAGAGCTTGCTGGAGCAGGGAGCCCACATTAATCCCCACAGAAAAGGGTAGTAACTTGCAATTTCATCTCTCCCTCTGTGGGAACAGTAGGCAGCAGCATGATTACTTGCCCAATCCCAAGGTCCTAGCATAAAGTCTCCTGTCTTGAACTGCAGCTATTACCCCTTTTTAAATAAGTGCCCTAAATCCTCCTGGGAACTTCTGCCCCAGCAGTATCCAGAAGCAGCCAGTTTCACAGTTTGATTGTAAATAACATCCAGCTTTCTACCTTATCCCTTTATATTCTTTAGTTTCACCTTGTTTGTCACCCAACAGTGCTGCTTCAACATCTCGTGGTGCGAGGCGCTTTCACAGGCAGGACAGGTTTTTCATGCCAGCGTATAAAGTAGCAATATAAATAACACTTTCCGACTCAGCTGAGCCCTTCTCCTTCCGTACCCTATCCTTCTCCAAAGCGCACACACACCGACCGAGAGGACGACTATGCACCAGGAAGGGCATGTTACATTCCTGCACCTGTCTCACATCCTCGGTGCAGAAGGATAATCAGCAATAGCTCTGATTCAGTACGGAGACCCAGCGCACACCAGCTCTCAGTTCGACACGGCACAGAGTCGTGCATCAGCTTCATATTCAAAACTCAGAGAGGGAATCGCACTGACATTGCCAAAAACATTAACTCTGCTAATTCCAATACACAAAAACTTGCAGTCATTAAAGCTACGGAGATTGGAAGCAATAAACGGGACTCTTAATTGAGATTACATTCCCAGTTGTGAATCTATGGGGAACAATTTTAAAAAAATTAGCTTCCACAGTCAGTGTTTTAATTAGATACCTCACCTAGATTTCTAGCATCTTCACAACATGTTTCTCTATCCCATACGGCATCTTTAAAACTCCCTTTCTGCAGCTCAGAACTACTGAACCTGGTGAGATTTTAATAGAAATCCCTTCGTTATGCTATAAAGAGAAGCATTACTTGAGATTTTAATTAGCAGCTGTCAATGCTCAGCCATAGGAAATACTGAATAGTTTGCTCAACTCATATCAGAGAAAGCACATTTTGCTCTCTGACCTTCTGCACTCAAATGATGCACCGTACTTCAGCCGCTGAAAAACTCCCTTCCAAAAAAACCAACTCTGGAGTAGTAAAAGCCATTGCCTCAGCCAGCACCCTCCGCGTTTGATGCGGAAATCACGACGCTGTCGCTGCCTGCCCGCTACCACCAACCCGAACGGCAGCGTTATGTTAGCACGGCTTCCTCCAGCCTGTGCGAGGCACGCTGAGCGCTGAACACAAGCAGAACTTGGAAATCACGATTCAGTCCACCGAGCCTCCGCCTGCTCGGTAACGCAGGGGGCAAGGCCAGGTTGTAGGGTGCAAACTCGGCGTTTGCCACCGTTGCCCACCGTGCCGGACCCCGACGCGTTAGGAGCAGGGGGACGACTCCTACCGTTCAGCTGCCTGTAGACGATGTCCTCCAGGAGGGAGAGTCTCTTCAACACCGCATCCTGGATGGAGCTGATGCCGCGGGCTGTCAGGTTGACCACTTCTGCCCTGGGATGGATGTCATGGAAGGAGTCGCCGCTCTTGGCCGTGATGGGTCTGCACTTGGCCAGGAAGAGGACGAAGCCAGCCACCGCGATCAAGTTTAACACCAGCAGGACTTTGACTCTCCTCAAAGAAGCCATCAAACTTCCCGGGGGGCTCCGCCGGCCGCCGCGCTGCCTGCAGGGGCTAGGGGGGGGCGGGCCGCGGCGCGCACATCCCACGCCGCCGCAGCGCGGGGGGCTGCGCGCCCCGGCCCGGCCCCGGGCTCGACGCGGGGGTGAGGGGGGGGGGGCTGGGGGCGCCGCCGAGGACCGGCACCGCTGGCCGAGCCGCCGCCGAGCCCGCCCGGGGCTACGGCCCCGCAGAGCGCGCGCCGCCGGGGCCGCCCGCCCCGCCCCGCCCGCCGCCGCGCTGCCGCCGCCGCAACTTCATGCCCCGCGCAGGGCACCCGCGCCGGGGCTCCGGGGCGGCCGCGGGGCCGGGGAGCGCTGCGGGGCCGGCAGCCCTGCGGCACCGGCACCGGCGCGCCTGCCTCCGCCGCCGCCTCCGCCTGCCTGCGCCGCGGGGCGCGGGGCCGCTGCTGCGCTGCGCGGACGGGGCATGCCCCGCCGGCCGCCGCCCCGCCCCGCCCGGAGCCGCCGCCGCCGCCTCGCCGCTCCGCGGCGGGGCGGGGGGAACGCGGGGGGCGGGCGCCGGCCGCCCCTCCCGGCGCACGGGGAAGCGGAGGGGGAGGCTCACGGCGGCGGATCCGCCCCCGGCCCGCCGCGGGCTGCAGGGCCGGCAGGTTGCGGCAGGCACCGCTCCGCTCCGCGCACCGACCGCGCCTGCGGAGAGCGGCGCCGCCGCCGCCCGGCTGCCGGTAAATCCCGGGCTGGAGGCCGGGGCACCGCGCGGTGGAGCGGGGCCCGGAGGCGCCCGACGGCGGCAGCCGGCACCGAGCGGCGAGAACGGGCAGCCCCCCACCCCACCCCCCCGCCGGCGCCGGGACGGGCGGGGGACGCTCGGCTGCGCGGAAAGTTTGAGCCGCCCGGCTGCCCCCCGCGGGCTGTTCCCCCCCGGGCTGTGTCCCTCCCCCCGGCTGTGACACCCGCCCCCGGCCGGGAGCGCTGTCCCCCAGCAGCAGCACCGAGCCCCGGAGAAACCGGCCTGCTCCGCACCGCCCCCGCACCCTGACCGTGCGAGGGGGCGGCTCCGGGCTGGCACCCGGGCGGCCAGCAAGGGTCTCCTGCATTTCTATGCTTCAAACACGAAAACAGGGTAGTGCTGAACACTGTCATCCCGCGTCCCCAAGGCACACCAGCACCCCGCGTCCCCAACACACACCATCACCCAGTGTCCCCAACGCAGATCTCCAACGCACACCAGCACCCGGCATCCCCAACACAGGCTCTAACCCCAGCGTGCCAGGTATCCCCAACCAAGAGCTCGGCCACCACCGCGCAGCCACAGTAACCCCAGTACCCAGAGCTGTGTCCCGCTGTCACAGCCAGCCCGGCCTTTCCCAAAGGTGACATGGATGTGGATTAGAAATTCAAACAACGTTGAGTCACTGTGTCCTACAAGGCAACTTTTCAAGATGTCAGAATATCCCCTTCTCACCTTCAAGGCATAATTTAAAAAAGAAAAAAAAAAGAAATCAATGCCATGGAAACAAACCTTAAATTGCTTTAAAGGATTTGGAGTTTTAATTTAGTATTAGCTGCACATGAAATCTTCTGTTGTTTCTGCATTCAGACCCAGGACCCTGCTATGAACCTGAAAATGACAGACAGGCACATAACTCATAGTCAGAGTCTAAAAGAACACGGTCAGTCCACGCCGACGTTTATTATCCAGCTAAAAGGGTAAAGATGCGAGTAATTTTGGTGACATGAGGCTAGAATAACCTTACAAACTCCTAAAAACCGTGAGAGCTTTTTGTTGGCACTGAGGGGAAGCTTATCATGAGTTTTGGGGGTTCTGCTGGGGTGTCTTAGCAAGTGGATAAACAGAGGAGTTTTGTTTCCAGAGCTGTCAACTGACACATTTTTCTATATAAAAAAGCACTTTTTATTAAAAAACAAAAACAAAACAAACAAAAAAACCCAACAAAAAGACCCCAAACAAACAAACAAAAAACAACACAGCTTTGCAGAGCTGTTTGCCAAAAAGGGAAGCCACATGGCCTCGGACTCTCAGGAGCAGAAATCTCTGTGCAAACAGAAAAACTACCTGCTGCTTATTTTAAAACGATCTCAAATAAAGAAGACCCATTCCTCCCGCAAGTCCTTCCTCCCGCAATGCTCCCACCGAAGTTAGCGTTGTTGCCTTGCACAGAAACAGCAAGATCTATTTTAATTACAAAACAGTGGTTGGAAAAAGCTAAATTTAAATAAGTTTGGCACATGGCTACTACATATAACCCTAATGCAAAAATAAAATAAAATTGTAGCCTCTTTAAAAAAAAACCTCACAGTTTGAATCAGCTCCTCGCTGAAGGACAAGGAGAGTATTTCTGCCCCCTTCCACCCAAGAAGAAAGGGCCAGGATTAAGTCCCTCAAGAAAGCAGTGAGGGAGGGAGGAAGCAACAACTTGCACTGCCTCTGCGTTGGTGTGTATAGTTAGAGGACACCCGGCTGCTGCAGGTACGTGGTCCCGATGAGGACAACATGCCAGGGCCAAACAAACATCCAAAAACCTGTAGGGAAAAAAAATGCCCTATATGGAAATTAGCACGAGGACTGAAAATTAAGAATACAGATGCTTTCCGCAGCCAACCATACAGCCCCCCTGCCCTGTCCAGGAGGATTCACTTCAAAAACTTTCCCAGGTAGCTGGTGTTGTTGCTGCCTTTCTTTATACGAAGGGTTGAACTAAGCAGTACAGGCTCTGAAGCTTTGCTAGCTGACACAAACAGCCATCACCTGAGAAATTCACCAAGCCACCTGCAAACCATCACAGAGCAGAAAGTTTTTTTTGCTGCTGGCCTCACCAGGAGGAGGAGCAGCTGGGCATGCTCTTTGCCTTTGCAAAACTCCTGATATGAATCAGCATTGGCTTTTTGGGGGTGGAGGGAAACCTTACAAAATACTGAGCCCCCACTCCTGAACCGGTTTGCCATGTTGCATGTTCCACAGGACTCCTTCCAGTGTGCTCCTTTTAGCAGCAGCAACAACCTTCTCTGAATTTCTTTTACTCAGAGAAAGATTTTAAAGTTTTGCTCAGTTGTCCTACAATCCCTTTTGGCCTGATGATCAAGCAAAACCCAAAGAATTAGCACCAATCATTATGTGCCCTTTTAGCATGTCCTGAGAGGCGACCACTAGCACACTCAGCATGAGACTTGCCCAACTCCATTGTATTCCCAAATCACCTAACCCTACCCGCGTCACCGAGAGTTGCAGTGTCACCTACTAACAGATTACCTTGATACCTCCCCTGCGGTGACAGAGGAGAAAGCAGCAAAGTTTAGATAACAAACACCAATGAGGACCAAACAGTCCACTGAGGGTGGACACCATGGGGTGTAGCTGTAGGAGACCAGAAAAGGTTACACTTTGTGCCGTTACAAGTCTTCAGAACAGCCTCCCATGCGCTCCACAATCAGTATTTCATCTGAGCTTCACATCGCTGCGCAACTGAACAAACCTGAAATAACAAACACAAAAACGGCAGTTTGCTGTAAATGTGAAAAGTTTTGTCCAGACCCCACTCTGTAAATCAGGGTTTCAACAAGGACTAGCTCAACCCCCACTGGAGGGCTTGGGGTTTTGGGTGGGGTTTTTTCCCCCATTTTTTCCATTTTCATTACATTCTTACAAAAAAAGCATGAAATATTGTTACTAAATAGAGAAGAAGAGCTAAAGGGTACTTATCAGTATTGGGGGAAGAAGATCAGTTCGCATGTCTAATAGAAAAATTCTATTTTTGCCACATACAGTGGAGTTCTACGAACAGCACACACGCACTTTTCAAGTGCTAGCCAAAATAATTACTTCTCTCCTTCTGTGGGGGGAAAAAAAATCTCTAAATCATGAATATTCAATGGATTGATTAATGACACAGTAATCCTTTAGCTAAAATCTCTGCTCTTTAAAATATAATGAACACTAGCTGCCAGTTACAAGAAGAATTAAAAACACAAAAATAACTTGGTTTCTAGAAGTTCTCTCATCCTGATTGCTTTAGAAGTCTGCGACGATAGTACAACACCATGACGCATCAGGGGCAAACTCTCTTCACGTTCTGGTAGGTGGAAAACAGGCAGAAAAAAATGGTTTCTCGCTACTTGCTGCAGCCAGCGCTGCACTGCGTGTTGGCCAGGGCGAGCAGCAAAGGCGTCGTCCCTGCAGCTCCAGTTCTCCCACCTGCTCCCAGGGCTGGCAGCCAGCAAGGAGGGGGCTGCACCCACCCGGAGAACTCTAAACACCTACATTTCCAGCCTTGTAAACACCAACGTAAGAAAGTAGATGTTTGGGTTGTCTAAAATACATTAGCCTTTCTGTGACTTGGAATCCCTGTATGAAAACCGTGATCCGGAGAAAAAAACAAACCAAAAAACAAAAAACAACAAAACCCACAAACAAAAAAAACACCCAAGGGTTGAATTTAAAGCCATGAGCTGTTTCCTCAAAATCTGCAAGCTCTGCTGGAGTATTGTTAGTGCAGTTGGGTTTCTCCTTTGTTTTCAGGCTTTAGGTGGTGCTCAGGAGTTGCTAGGCTTCCCTTTTTCTCTCAGGCGTTCGAGAATTGCTGCCCTGAGACGGTCCTCCCACATCTGCCCAGGTGAATTGAAGCCTCCACATCGCCTATGGGCTCTTTGTTTTTCATGCCAACGTTCTCTCCACGCAGGAATCTGCTCCACCAAGTGCCAAGTGCTTGCACGGGAGGCTGGGGCGTGCGCCCACCCACTGGCGGAGCTTAACGAGGGTCACAGCACCACCACCCCCAGTCCGGGGCCACCTCTCATGTGCAGCAGTGGTCCCGGCCTTGCGAGGGTCACCACTGTCACTTGGGCTTTCCATACCCCCAGCTTACTGGCCATGTGAAATGAGTGAGTGCTTGCAAACGAAGCTGGGTTGGTGGGTTTTTTCAGAATCTAATATTAACAAGTTGACGGTGCATTGTCTGCTCCCTCCAGATTCATTTTTGACAGTAATTTAGGCAAATATTCAACAGCAAGGAGCGAACCCCTTATCTCCAACCATGAAATCTTCCTCCACTATGGGAACAGCTAATGCACAAAAGTAACTTTCCTCAGTTTTATCTTCAAAGTTTGGGAACATATTTAGTTCTACGTTACAATAATTCAATTCATATTTCATGAATTCTTAAGGTCAGCCTGCGAGCATGGACAGCTCATCACTGACACATCAGGGAAATGCTGTGAAAAAACAAGCAACTTATTGTATTTCTGGCTTATGAGATTGCTTTATGGTTCCCTCAAGGATATTAAAAAGATATCTTTGCCATGGTTATCAATAAGGATCTTTCAGGATCAGCATTTCTAAAGCTTCTAGAATGGCTTCAACTCTTGACTGAGTTCAGAAATGCAAGAGCTGCATCCCCAGCAGCGTGGCCGGCAGGGCCGGGGGGGGATTCCCCCCCTCTGACCCCCCGGCAGCGCTGCGTCCGCTCTGGGCCCAGCATAAGGAGGACACGGAGCTGTGGGAGCGGGTCCAGAGGAGGCCACGGAGATGCTCGGGGGGCTGGAGCCCCTCTGGTGTGCAGCGGGGCTGGGGCAGTCGGGGCTGTTCCGCCTGCAGAAGAGACGCTCCGGGGAGACCTTGGAGCAGCTCCCAGGGCCTGGAGGGGCCGGCAGGGAAGCTGGAGGGGGACGTTTTATGAGGGCCTGTAGCCACAGGACAAGGGGAATGGCTTCCAGCTGAGAGGGGAGATTTACCCCAGCTCTTCGGAAGGAATTTGTGCTGTGGGGGTGGTGACACGGGCACAGGCTGCCCAGAGCGGCTGTGGGTGCCCCATCCCTGGCAGGGCTCAGGGCCAGGTGGGACGGGGCTTTGGGCAGCCTGGGCTGGGGGGAGGGGGCCCTGCCCGTGGCCGGGGGTGGCACGAGGTGATCTTTAAGGTCCTTCCCACCCAAACCATTCTGTGATTCTATTACTCTATGAAAACCATGGCTTAAAGCTCAACTACCCTTCAGTTTTGCTGCTTTGAACTTCAGTATTCATCTTGAATGACCAGAATGTAGTTCTTAGATCATTTTCTTATTAAAACTGGTTTGAAAAGTTTCAGCTTCTTTCTCAAAAAGCAGGAAGAAATAGAGATGCGCAAGTTCATTGAAATTTTGACAAAATTTAAAAAAAAGAAAATACGTTTTAAATGTTGGGGTTTTGTGTGACTAGAAAAAAATTCCCCTCTTCTTTTTATTACAGAAGATATCTATACAGCCCATATAATTTCAGCACCTAATCACCTTAGTCCTTCAGAGCATCTCAAGTGAGCCAGGGAATACTATTGTTTCTTCATGTTACACATGCAAATAAAAAGATACCTAAAGACCTATGAAAAAGTTTACTTTAAATTCCCAAGAAAATGAAGATGTAACAAAAACAACCTGCCCAGGATCAAACCAAGAGCTTTTAGCACAAGAGCTCAGTTTGCCACCAGCCCCTTAAGTTCAACACACTCAGCTGATGGCTCCTTCATCAGCACTCTAGTATGTCCATGCCAGCGGAAAGCAGGGAAATCCACAAAGATCCCCAAAGCCAATTTAAATATATCCCTGTTCCTGTTAACATCAGCGTTGCCTTTCACCTGACTGTCAGAAGTGCAGATCTGATAGTGCAACTAAAACATAGACAAGAAATCAGTTTGCTTGGATGTAGTAAAACCTTTCAGGGTTTAGTTTTCTCCCTAAAAGCCTGATCTTGCTTCCCGTAGCAACCTGGCCTCTGTTGCAGCAGAGGGGATCTAGAAACAAGAGTATCCCCTCTGTCTGCTGCTCGTTAAGCCTGGCTCTCAGGACTGCCTAGATGCTACAGCTCATGCTCAAGGATAACTTATTGTCCTATACCTTATATCAAGTATTCAGGTCAGCGTCAAGATGCAAAGCCTTTTCTGACCCCATGGACTCCTGGGGGTGCAATGCATGGCTCCCACCTGCACCCTGCTCCCCCCACCCCAAGAGCAGTGCTGGGGCTGGAGCCTGGTTCGAAGCCACGGAGGCTGCGCTGAAGTTACATATTCTAGACTTGGCTGTGGTGCAGCCACAGAAATCAATGGAAAACTGACACCTGATGGTTTTTTCCACATTTGTGAGAGCTCTCCAAGAATTGATGTCAAAAATACAAAGAATGTCATCTTAAATAAAGAAAACCAAGAAAAAAAATGTTTTACAAGCCAGTGTGTGCAAAGACTTGCTTCTTCATGTCTTGTCATGTAGTTTTTTCACTTTTTTTTTTTTTTTTCCAGATAATGAAGATACCTCTTGCACTGGAATTGTGCTTAAACTATGTTACAGTCATGCTAGGGCAGCTTTTATCCTGCTGTGATTCTGAATGGTAGGCTGACCATCTGGAAATAATGCACAATTTTAACTTTAAAAATGTAAACCTCCCAGTAAGAGGTACCACAGACTGCCACAACTGCTTAATGAATGCCAGTTTATGTACTGTTTCCCACTAATTAACTATCATTGACAAATATGAATACAGTTCTTGTTACAGAAGTTGAAAGGTACATCTCATAAAATTTTCAAGAGGCCTGCATCTCAGCAAAAAGAATACTTCAAAGCAGTTCTTAACATGTAGAAAATCAAGTAGGTCAAGAAACAGACATATATATGTTTATACTTCGAATTAAACAACTGAATTTCCCTGTCAGGTAGCCTTTTGTCTTATTTTAGGAGTCTGGATATCAACTGTTTTACCACTTGCCAAAACATACTGAGTGCATGTCTCTGCAATATCTCATAGATAAATACAGGATGCTGCGTATCCTTGTGCAGTTCAATGAAAGGTAGGGTGGGGGAAAAAAACCCACAAACCCAAACCAAAATGGGATTTTATTCCAGATTTGCTGTTGATTCATTGGGTGTCCCCAGGCAAAGTGCCCAGAGCTGAGTTTTCAGGGTAGTCATGGATCAAATATTCAGACATACGGATTCAGAAGAGCTCCACTCTGCACATAAATCCCAGTGTGCTGAGCCCCTCTGAACAGCTGGTGCCTGCGTGGAAAGGGAGCTCTTTGGCAGATCTGTCCTCTTGCACAAATACTGTGCAAACCCACATTCTCTGCTGCTACATTCATATTTTTAAGCAGCCCTGAGAAACAGATCTGAATCTTCATCTCAGCAACGGTGCTGAAATATTCCCCATCACAAGCTTCGGGTGGTTAGTTTATGAGATGGGGTTCACAAAACTGCAAAACCCAGTGTGGAGGCTCCTGGAAGCAGCTCTTTCCAGGGTGGAGTCTCCTTTCTACTGGAAATATTCTCAGCTGGGAAGTCATTCAGGGCAAAACCCTGTCTCCCCCCCCTTCGTTAATGTCTAGGTGAAGCTCTATAGGAGATTGGGGACAACACAAACCAGAGTTTTGGCTGCATTGCACTTTCTTACCAGGCTGCACAAGGCAAGAATGTGGAAGGAGGACAACCAGCCACAGCCAAGTCCGCCCCGCTCACACCGCTCACTGGACGGCCAGAGCTGCAAAGAAAGGCAGATCCCAGGCTGAGTAAAACTTGTAAGTTGCTCCATCAAATCAAAACCTGTGCCCAAACCAGACTGCAATTTTCTCCCCAGTTATAAAAGCAGGATTCGAGCAATCTTCCCTGTCACCAAGCGCAGCCACCCTACCTGGGGGAAGCACGGTTCCAGCCACTGCCAGGTGCAACCGTCTCCACAGGCAGCTCCAGCCTAATGAAACAGTTACAAATCTTGATACCTCACAAGTACAAACTGCCTGTTTTCATAAGGTCTAAGCAGTTACTGCATTACCCTGAAGGGATTGGTTTTGGCTTTGAGGATTGCTGCTTTCATTTTAGAAGAATGGCCAGAAAGATTTTCTGTTTCCCTTCCAACAATAGCATTTGTCGTGGGTGAAGGATATGACAGCTTTAAGGAAGCAGAGGGAGGGAGAATTATGTGCTAGACCCTGCCTCTGAAATGCATCCCCTGAAGGAACATACATCCATGTCTAGGGTTGAAGATCTTGCAGAGAAGAGTATTTTTTAAGGGGAAAAAACACTGTGCTGAGCCTTCGGTCTGCCTCATCATAGCACCTGGGTATTTCCTCTTTTCTACATAGAGAAAGGGAATAAAGCATTACGGGATGGGGGGATCCCCTCAAGTCACATCCACAGTGTGTGATGGCACAAGAAAACAGGGCCATCCTCTGCCCTGCCATCACCCCAGAAGTGCTCTGTCTCTTCCTTGCCCTGCGTGAACCACCTGCCGAAGGACTGGCAGCGGTGCAGGGAATGTGCTCCAAAGGTCCTGCTTCCACTCTGCTTCAAAAATTAAGCAAAAAATCGGTGAAGGTGAATCAGATGGATGTCATTCTCCCAGTGCTATCGCCACCGACGGCATGCTCAAGGTTTGCCAGCGAGTTCAGCTCAAGGCAGAGTTACACCATGCCTGATGCTCATGATATTAAGGCCTATCTGCCTCTAGTAAACCAGTTCTGCAGCACTTAAAGCTTTTGGCTTGCCGGCTTCCTCATTCACCATACCTCCTGCAGTCATTCCTCCTCCCTCACCAGCAATGCTGCACTTCAAAGACCGGAGGAACATCAGACAGAGACACTGCAGTGCTTTGTTTTCTTCTCTCCTTAACTGTTTTTTTAGCATTTTAAAACACAACGCACTCGTGAAAGCTTGTAAAATTCCTCATAAAGTTTACTGTGCCACAAGATTATAGAATACCTCTTGGAACTATGGATAAACAGCTAATCTTGGATCTGTCACCAGAAAGCACTAATATATTTCAAAAAGCTATTAGCCCTTAAACCAAAAGCAACACAGAATTTGATTTGGGGCAACAGGCTATAAAACACTGAAATTGTTTGGCAAGTCTGCATTGAAAGCAGGTGGAAAAAGCTATAAGAGCCCTGGCATTTATTTTATTCTGCCATTTAAGACATATTTTACATAGTTTCCAAAATGTGTGTGTGAAAACTAACATTAAGTAAGGATACTTGAAAAAAACATTGAACAATTGATTTACCACACATTTTCAGGAAGCAGAATACCATTTGTTATGTTATGCAAGAAGGCAGGGAAAGGCAGTAAATATTACACATAAAAAATAATAAACTATAAATAGCCTTTGCATTTTTTTTTATGGCATCATATCTTTAAGGAGCTTTAGAACCATCAGCACTGACCATAACCACCAGATGAGCAATATCCATTTTGTGGATGGAAACACTAAAGTGGACCTATTAATCCTAGATGCCCTGGTTATTTCTGAAGGGCTTTGCAAGAGGAACGGTTGAGCTGCCGTGAGATGGGGGGACAGGGAGGAAAGAGTCTTTGGGTAATGCAAGCGGGAAATAAAGTTTGAGATTTTCATATGCAAAGCCTAATTGTGTTCCATCCCTTGCTTCTTTCCTATCTTTGTAAGTACCTGGTCTTGAACTTTCCTCTTGCCAGGGGATACAGGCCATGAAACAGAAAAAAGGAGGAAGGTGATTTTTCTGGGAAAGAGAACATGAAAAGACCAGCCAGACGGAAAAATGCTTCAGGCGAGGAATGCAGGAGTTACCTTCTCACAGAGTAGAGATACTTTTGTCAAATATTTCGAGTAAGGTGATCTTTAAGCTCCTCAAAGCCTCAAAGAACTGGAAAACATGAGGAGGACATAAGGTGAGTTTCTAGCTTGTGGCTATGTGCTCGAGCCTCCTGGTAGAGGCAGCAGAGGTGGAAATGAAAGATGATGAAATGGAGAAATACAGCCAGGACCACACACTGGTGGTGATGCCATCCCAGCGTGGGTTTGTGTGTGGCCTGGACAGTGTATTTGCATTTTCTACAGAGTAGTTACTGCAGAAAGGCTAAAACTCATGGAAAATATATATTTTTGGTATTTGTCTGGGAAATAACCTACTACATGCAACAATTTATTCCCCCCCACCCCCCTAAAAACAAACAAACAAACAAAAGATAAAGGAAGGGAGGTAGCAGATTAAATAACCAGAGCATTGCTGCTTTTATTTTCCTGCATCAGCAGATATTGGGGCATGCAACTTACTGCCACAGTGATGTGCCTCTGATCTCTACATGATGCTTTGGTGTTTGCTTTTGATCAGTTAAACACACATATCTACAAGGAAGCACCAAATTCTAAAATGCTTCTAAAATTCTAGAATTCAAAACCAGGTCTCAGTAATAAAGAAATTATGCCTTCAGCATCCCTTCATTCAGCCGAGTGTAAGCAGTATGGAGTTGACTCATTCCATGGCGCTGTCACTAGCAGTATAATAATTACAAACAAAGTACTTGAAGTACAGAGGAGACGGTTCTGGCAAGAAAGAAAGGTTACTGTGACCCACAGAGATCATAGTCCGTGAGGAGCAAGATCCACAGGCCTGAGAGGCTGAACACATCCCAAAGCTCTGCAAACTGCTTTGCTCTCGCTGGGAAACATCCTCCCATTTCCAGAATTCACTCCACAGGTTTGGCTATTCAGAAAGGCTGTTTACAACTACTCCAGGGAAAATTCACAACAGATAAGACAGGACAGCTAATATGGGACATAACTTTTCTCTTCTCAGTATGCGGCATTTTGCTGTTCAGAAATTCACGCAAAGGTGTGAATAATGGGCCATATATGATTTATTTAAAGAACGGTGTGCTCATGTTTATCTGAGGAGACCCTTGTTGTTACCTCGAAGATATGCTAAATCCTTGAATGGGAGTGTGCTAGTTGTCCAGGGACAAGATATGTTAATGTTGGAGTGTGCTAGCTGTCCAGGCACGAGATATGTTAATATTGTTAACTTGAAGATATACTAGGTCCTTGAATGGGAATGTGCTAATTGTCCAGGTGTGAGATATGTTAATGTGTTCCCCGAAAGTTAAGGAATAGACATGAGTGACTTGTACACAGAGGGGGCTGAAAGGTTCTCTCAGGGTGCATGACTTTAGAGGAGCGATCCCCCACGCACCCAGCACTGCCGAATAAAGATAACCTCCTCTCACTCGAATATTGGTGATAGATTCTTTGAATCAGGTGGAAGGAGGATTCTTTGACGTAATTTTGGCCATCTCCATCTCCGACACTGTAAGCCCATTTCTGCAGCAGCTGGATATGGAGAAAGGCATGTGCACGCAGGGAACAGGCTTTTGGAGAGTGAGATGCATGTAGCATAGCTCCGAGCAAACACATGTGCCTGACTATCCCTGCTTTGTGGCTAACCCAGTGGAAGAAACCTGCTTTCAAACCAAGCATTTGTAATCTTGAACAGAAAAATTACACAGATTTTTTTTTTTTTTCTGCTTGTACAAAATTGCAGCAAGTAAAAACTGAGTAGGTCATGTGGAAATTATATATACACATACATTTTAAAAACCAAAACAAACTAAAGCTACTCACTCAGTTTATCTGCTAAGCTGCCTTCAGTACAGATGAAGGAGGAATCACGGACAGGATCACAAGAAACTATTCAATAGGTTAAATTCAATAGGCTAAGAAGTGCACAGAGCACACCAGCTATCGCTTTTCAGGATTAACAGAGGGAGAGGTGCCACATACAAATTATTTTGCAGCCTTGCTAGAGTAACTCTCCAAATAACTGAAATTAAGGACTTCAGGTCTTAAGCTGACCAGTTCCAGCTACCAGTTGAAGGCCTAGTGTCCAGAGCCCTGCAGGCACAGAACGGCCTTTGGAGTCGGACATCCAGACACCGAGAAATCGCTTTATTGAGACTGCTGATGCTTAAGCACACCTGACTCCAAGCACATGGAGAGTCCTACTGAAGTCAGCGATGCCACTCATTTAGACAAAATGTACTACATCAGTAAGTGCTGAAACGGTGATCCTAAGTACTGGGTTTTGGAATAAAGCTTTAGATTGGAGGCGGGGCAGGGCAGGGAAAAGTTACTAGAAGTTACTCAGACTGAGCAATTCAATGAGTAAGAAAACACCATTTACAGGATTTAAATCTTGCATTTGCGAATTGCTTGCAAAGATACATTTTATTTCTCTTAATAAATAACTACAGTCTCAGTACTGCAACAGGAACCTGAAGGCATATATTACAGCCTGTTAATCATTCTTGTGCAAATGGCCAGGATAATACCTACATATAACTCAAACCCATTTAAGCCCCGTATTTAAAATTTCACTACAGTAGCCCACTGAACTGAATCACATGAATAATCAGCATGTACAAGTCTGTGTTTGAGTTATCATGCTGTTTACCTAGTTCCACTCTGGCTTATGAGATCATTTGTGATCTACAGCTCCAAGGTCACAACATTAATTTGGACTACAATGCAACCAGGGAAAAAAATACATTTTGACATAATACATGCAGTGAGCCAAGAAAGGGTTAATTTTAACCAAGTTAATGTTTAATAAATTGTTATTCAAATGCTATGAACTTTAATAACTTGATAAATCTGCTTATAAAAATGACATTTCTCTAGCTCATGTTAACTAACCATATCCAAGTTATTCATGGCTATAATTATCAGCTATCCAGGAACCCTCAAATTAGACTTCATGTTAAAAAACATTCATAATGCAAAACAACTTCGTGCATAATTTCTGAATAAGCACATCAACTGACCACTCACAGATAGTCTATATACCTATAGTATGGGTGTCCTACACAGAATCAATGCAGAAGGGCTAAAATATTTCTGTGTATACTTGATTCTGCTGCTGAACAAAAGCATGCCTGAATCTCTCCTTTTTGATGCGGGAGTCTGGAAAGGAGCTGTTTTTAAACTCTGCCTTGGGTGGCATAATGAATGGTCTTTCAGCTGCATTAGCAAGGAGGAAGGCTTGTAGGCAAAGATTTCAGCTCTTCTTGTAGGTGTAGCTTTAATCACTGGGGACTGCGCTGAGGCAAATAAGCCTGTTGATGTGGTATTCCTCTGAAAAAAAGAGCTTTTGCTGCTCCTTTAAAGAGCTGCCAGTGCCTGGAACAAAATTATATATATATTTATGTGTATATACAAGTATTCTGCTTAGAAAGAACATCTAGGTCAAGTTTTCCATGCTGATCTACCTTCCATCTGAATCATCAAGGGCACTTTCACAGAAGCAAGAGCCTTATTAGTGTCCTTGTCTTCTACTGCTGCTTATTCTCCCAAACTGAACTTTGACCCTCAGCATTGTATGGGGTTTGCGTGGCAAGGTTTTGGTAGGGGGGGGGCTACAGGGGTGGCCTCTGCGAGGAGCTGCCAGAAGCTTCCCCCGTGCCCGACGGAGCCGATGCCAGCCGGCTGCCAGCCCCACGGAGGCAGTGACCCGCGGGCAGCGGCGCTGGGGCAGCCCCTGGCAGGGCCCGTGGCCCATGGGGAGAGGAGCCCGGGCTGGGGCAGGGCTGGGGACCCCGCGGGGACCCCCCGGGGCAGCTCCTGAGGGACGCTCCCGTGGGAAGGGCTCCCGTGGGAGCAGGGGGTGCAGGGCTGGCTCCCGGGGCAGGGACCCCACGCTGGAGCGGGGCAGCGTGCGGGGGACGGGGCGGCAGAGACGGCGTGTGAGGGGCTGACCCCAGCCCCATTCCCCGGGAGGAGACAGAGAAATCAGGAATTAGGTTAAGCCTGGGAAGAAGGGAGGGCTGGGGGGAAGGTGGGTTTAACATTTGGGTTTAGTTCTCGTACTCCCACTCTGACCGGATTGGTAATCAATTAAACTGATTTCCCCAAGCGGAGCCTGTTCTGCCCGTGACAGTAACTGGCGAGTGATCTCTCCCTGTCCTTACCTCGACCCACGAGCCCTTCGGTACATTTCCTCTAACCCCCGTCCTGCTGAGGAGGGCAGTGACCGAGCGGCTTGGTGGGCACCCGGCCCTCTCAGCCCACCACAGCAGGCATATCTTTTTCATTTCCCCAGCAAGCAGACAACAGTATCAGCTTGCCCAGAGGAGGAGAGTTGAATTTCAAGGGAAGGCAAGAACACCTAAGCAAAGACAAACAATAGATTTCATAAGGTGCCGTTAATAAATGACAGGTCAACCAAAGAGATATTTTCACACATGCTTCCCATATGGTCCTTAAATGAAAAACTTACCGGGCTTTGCAATTGCTAGTATATGGCTGAGCATAAAGGCATGTTCAAAGGGAATACTGGAGGCTAAGCAATGTAACATCACTCACCTTCAGTATAAGCCATGGCTATAAAATACAACACTTTTATGGCATATTAGATATAAGAGACCTAGGTACACAGTGAAAGCCATCATCCTCCACCCATTATCTGGATTTTTGTTACGGACTATTATTTGACATCTTTATTTATACTAGGTAGCACTTTACCTAGTAAAGCCTATTTGTATCCCTGGAATAAATCACAAAGTAAGTTTTAACATCTTATGAATAAGAATAGAAAAGCCTGGCCTTCTCTAAGTATATTAAATGCAACGTATATCTTGTATATTTCTTATAATTACAGTTGTTTACAACTGGCAGTTTTAGCCCTCTTCCAAACCCTGGCTCCAGGTGACTCCGTGATGATGTTAAGGAGCATGCCATCCCTCTCAGCCTGCAGGAGCCTCGTCTTCCGTAGCTGCAGCTCAGCTCAGTACATCGGGGTCGGGTCCAATGCCTGCTGCAGCAGCCCGCAGGTTCACCTGCTAACATGCCAGTGTTTAAGTGTTTACAGCTCATCTCCAAATTATAAGCAAACAACAAAAAGGGGCGGGGGGGGGGGGGGGGGGGGGGGAGCCTGTACACCAGGGAGATGGGGTTGGCTAGATTTTGAAGGGAGGTGATGGAGAATCCTTGAGGAGGAACAGGAGATGGATACTCCAGAAGGTACAACCAGCAATTAAGATCATATGGAAGTCATTAGGACTGTTGCACCGTATAGCAATGCCCTCACCAAACACCACAATGACATTTGCATTGGAATGTTAATACCCACCCCAGCAACCAAGGAATGCTCCAGGCCCACAGACATCACAGGGAAATCCTCCAGCAACCCAGGAAAGGCCAACAGTAATCCCTACAATTTTACGTGGTCAGAGATCCACCTATGCTAAGCCATGCTCACAGGCCTGTCAAAAAGTCTAATATATATTGACATTATTTAAAATTACTTGCACTGTATAGTGGTTTTAGGGTTTGCTTTTTTAAAATCTGAAATGATAGGTTAATCCAGCTTTGAGTGGACAACAAGTAGAATAACCAACAAACATCAAATCCCTGCTATGCTGCAAAGAGCGCAGCTCTGTTCTAAACCAGAGGATGCATGAGTTTAATAACATCACACCACAGCTCTTCAGAGTGTCTAGCAACTGGTACCAAGGGGAAAGGAGGATCTTTAGTACCTCCTTGCGAAGTCCTCCTTAGGTAAATCCGTACCTGTTAATGTCTAAACTCATTAGAAGCAGACTTTGGTGGTCATTTATAAAAAGCCACAAGCAAAAGCCTATGAATGCAATCTCTGATTATTTTCAGAGAAGAAAGCATAGGGCAGGAGCTACACCCAAGGCTGTCAGACTGACAGCACTGCAATTAGCCCATACCTGTGTCTTAGGAGGAAAAGTACAGTTTAGCACAAGTCCCTTAAAGGGAAGCATTTATTCAGACATTATCAAGCACTTCTCTTTGATCTACGCAGTTCACGTATGTACTTGTTTAGTGCATATTAACTTGTCCAAGATGGCTGAATATTTTATTTTAATTTTAATGTGATGCTTTGCCTGCCTAGCACTCTCCGTGGCTTACATAAACTCAAACCATGCAGAAATTCCAAAGGGTGATGCCACTAAACCCCCGACACTGCTGTGCTGTCCTCTGTACAGCATCCTTGCTGAGCTGCCCTTGTCTTTCAAGGAATTTAAATCGCTTCCTTCTGCCACAGAGCACTTCACAGCGGGAAGGGACCTCCTCCTGGCTCATCAGGTTTAATTACCAATTAAACTGTCTCATATTGGTACTTTTATTAAGGGATCATGCCCACAACATTAATGAACCTGACAGATCAAAGTGGGTATCAGATCTTCATTTCCAGCCAACGTGCTGAGGTCTCCCAAGCATCCTATAGTGAGAGCACGAGAGTCCAGACCCACGACGCTGGCTCCCAGCCCCCCTGTCCTCCTCCTCCCCACAACCCTTCTCCAAGGGGCTCTACCTCCAGATCAAACCCAAGAGATTTTACTTGTCTCCGTTGCAGACACTCCACAGGGACAGGGCAATTTTTTAATAACCAAACCTCAAAGTACTTTCTGGGTGGGTTTTTTCTGTTTGTTTTTTTTAATTGCCAAGCCCTTTATCGTATATACACTAAATAAAATGTTACTCACTGACAGGCTTAGGGAATTACTGGGCAAATGAAAACAATAAATCTATAAGAAAATAAGATACTTTACAGAGATTATAAATCAGGGTGAAAAATGATCAGATTGCACAAAGTCCTTTCCAGGAAAGTTTAAGTTATATTCTATTATTTACAGCTTCTAAAAACATGAGGCGTAGCAAGATGCTTTCTCTTCTTCCCCACCTAGGTTTACTGATAAGGATGGTAAGAGAGAACTACTAAAATGTGCCTGCGAGGAGATTCTGGGCTTGTTCACCTGGGTGTGGTGGAGTGGGAGAGAGCAGCAAGGCCCCTTGCAGGGCACGGACCTGAAGTGTTTAAGCTTTTTAAGCTGCCATGAGGGACGGACAAGCAGGAGCGTGAGGGACAGAGGAGCAGGAGCATTGCTCACGGCTCCTGGGGGCTGGGGACAAACAGCAGGACATGGTGCAGCAGCATTGGCAGAGCAGCAGTTAGCACCAGGTATTGGAGGCAGACAACAGCCCAGCTTAGCTTGGCAGCCACCATGTATATAGATTTCTCAAATACTGTATCTGCATGCAATTAGAAGCAGAAGAAATTAAAGCTCAAAGAAGCCAACCCTACGTCAAAGCTACAGCAGGGACCTTTTTAGCCTGATGGTAGCAGTGACAGCACCAAAACACAGGGCACATGTTTGTTAAATTCATCATTCCTCCCGAATTACCAACATGTTTGCACCACAAGTTTATCGCAGATTCACATAACCTCATTTTTTCATGTCAACACTGGGATTTTTGCATCAGTCCTTGAAGATTACTGCAAATTATCTTTTCCCACTCAGTTCAGAGTAAAATGAGGTGAACAAGGGAACTTAATACAGCAGCACCAGAAGCAACTTAGCAACGACCTACTTCTTTGTGAGAAGGAAGCAGAAAGGCAGGGGATAAGGTCCCCAAGACCACGGTGCCAGCTGACATCTCATGCACCAACAGCCCAATCTATCACCAAGTTTTTAGGGATCTTTCTTTCACTGTAACGTGAAAGAAAATTCAGGCCTGAAATAATTTGAGCCTATTCATGGCACGCAGGGTGCTGCATGTATTTCCTTTTTCAAGTAAAACAAAACTGGAATTGATTTCTCCAAGCCAAACATCTCATGTGACAAACACAAAGCTACAGGAGAATATCTGGCAGCTTCACTGTCCTCCAACTCTACATGAGAATTCGAATCATCTGGGACACTCAAGCCAAGAGCTAAGCAAAAGGAGATGAGCAATTATAAAGGCTAGTTTGAGGCTAGAGAGGGTTGGTTATATTCCTGTTTCCCTTCTCTTGAAGACTGTTACACTGTGACTAACACGCTCCAGAAAATACAGCATGAAGTTTACGTTAGTAAGATGTTTGGGTTTTTTCCTGCAAATATACTAATAGTAGCCACCACTAGCAATTTGCCATTCTCTTCAGCTGTAGCCCTGCAAAAATTAAATACACATACCCTTTTGAGACATATACATCTTCAATATTAAAGCAAGAGCCTTTTAGAATATAAAACAATGTTTCAGACATCACTGCTTGATACACTATTTGGATTTTTTCCTGCAATGGCATCTATGTATTTAAAAACTGGCAAGCACCACAGTTCCTAAGGGAGCAAAACTTACTTCCTCAACTAATCTCCTTACTGAGAGAGCAGTGGAGATTTTAGCAAATATGCTGAGCTATAAAAGCTTTTATCCCTGGGACAAAACACACCAAACTGATGTGCTGTATTCATTAGAGTTGAGGGAAGCACGATCAGTCCTGCTGGCTCCAACAGCATGAATATTCCAAGAAGTTCAAGGTGGCATTCAAAGCCCCACCTACCTGTATGTGAAATCTATCCCAGAGGCTGGGGGACACAAAAGCATCTGGACACTGCCGCCTGCTCCTCACCAGAAGCATCCTGTATGTGCAGATAACCTGCCCAGAGAACCACTGCTGTAATTTACAGAATGCTTTTATTGGAGCCCAGACATCAAATAAGCTCTGCTCAAGTTTGGTTTTATACTCATCACTGGAATAACCTCACAAAGAGGAAACCTGTTAATCCCAGCAGAAGCAAGCTCTAAGCAAAGCATGTAAATATAGAACAGGAAGAAATATTGATCCTCAACACAGGCTAATTGACTTATGCAAAGCAATGTGTATCAGGCAACAGCAAATTTGAATTCCAGAAACGTCAGGCTGAATCGCTGCATCCTCTGCTCATTTCAATCTCTTATTAAAGTCAAGAGAAATTCAGATAAATAAGAGATTCAGCAACTGGCTTTTCATCTGAAGTTCAAAAATCCACAGTTACTTCTCCAGATCTGATTGTGAGGCCATTTCAGGCAGGAAGCCTGTATTCCCGGGCTAGAAACCCCAAGCGGGAATTTAGGTGAACACGAAGGAATCAGAGCCCTGCAACACAGGTTGCAATTAGCAGTGCTAGAGCATACTGCAAACGCCACCATTTCCCTTTCAATGTCTGCTGCTCTTCTGTCTTACCAGATGATCCCTGGGGAATTCATAAACCGAGCAGAGTACAGCCCTGATTTCACCTTTGTGCTTGCAATGAGAGTCCCCTGAGAAAAACAAAAAACAAAACATCTAAGGCTGGGAACTGCTGCTGGCAAGGCAACCGAGCTCCTCCACTGCCTCAGAGCTGAAGTTGTACCAAAAGGTTGACATTGCCGTGCTGGTGGGAGCTCTGTACATCCAGTAACATGCCAATGTGAAGTGCAGGGGGCTTCCACTGAGGACTCCAAATGTTCTATGTGGCCAGACACCTTTTACTGACTGAGGTCACATGAAGAGCCAAACCAAAACCAACCCAAAGGAAAAATGAGAATGGCATGGAAGAATAAAAACAGAAGGTTAAGAATTGTAGTTCTAGAGTCTTCTCAGTCCTTCTCACCTGCACCTCCTGGCCCTAGGTCTGGCACCTTTCTCCAGAACATGGTCCTGTTAATCAAGAACAGTCTTGGGTACTTACAATTTCCCCAGTTCTGAGCTGCAACTATGTTTTGTTGCTTGCTCCAGTTGAGACCATTTTCATTAGGCGTCTCTAATCAAAGTTCTTCAGAAGCAGTCATCATCTCAATACATGTTGTTCATTGACTTTAAGATGCCCTCATGCAGAGATGAGTGTCACTGAGATGTGCTCGTATGCAGTCTCCATACCTAAATCACAAGCCACTTCTGGAGCCTTTCCTTGGCCTGTCAAAGCTGACTGCCCCCTGCAAGACCTGGGCGCCTCTCAGTCCCCTCATCCAGGCACTGCTTCACTCTCCTTTCCAGATCAAAGACCTTTCGCCGTCCAGTAGTCTCAGGTCAGGCCGGGGTGAGTCGGACCCAGTAACTAACATGGAGACCAGTAGGGACATGCCAAGTCCTGATGTCCCAGGACTCCTCTCCGCTCCGAGTAGCTCTGTCCTGAGCAAAAGGGCCTCTGATTAACACCGTGTCAGGCAGGATACGATCATACAAAATCAGGCAGGCAGATTAATCCTTCATTCAGCACACAACTGTCAAATGCTAGTTGCTCTTACAACTCAACCAACCAGTCTATATTTTTATCCTCTAGTTTTCCCCAGTTCTCCTTTGTATTGATAAACCTCTACACTACAGCACTGCGCAGAGTTGCTGCTTGCTGTTAAACAGATGCTGCTATTTATGCTTGCAAGAGAACTGACCTCTAGATGTGGGTGCAATTTGGTTTTAAAGCATTTATTTCCTTTTAAATGAAAGTCACCAAATTAAAGCAAGGTATTTTTTCCCTTCATTTTCAGAGTATATCAGAACATAAAAAAATAAAACAAAGTATGTTTAAACACCTTTTCCAAATCAAGTAAAAACCCATCCATCTTAATAGCAACCAAACCTGATAACTTTTCCCACATGCTATGAACATAGCAGATGTTAAAAAGCTGTTTAATCTTCTTTAGAGCACTTCAGGTAAAAAGCTGTGGCTTTCAAATACGTACAAAGAAGGTCAGAAAACAAAAGTGCCTTGAAACAGTTCTCCTCGGGGCCAATGGGATCTGAAGTGACCTCTGTAATTTCTCAAGTTCCCAAACTTCATTATTGTCAAGCCCTCTTTCCCTTTTGATGTTCTAACTATGCAAAAGGTGGGTGTTGCCTTCAGCATATCTAAAACTTTTAAGCATTTTTTATTTATTCTCCTTGAAAGGTTAGTATACCTGAGGCTGAAGCTAATGACGGAGATCCATTGAAGTGTAGATTTACCGTAATCATTTTTTCAACCCCATCACGAGGACAGCTTTACAGTTTCTCCTAGGTTCAAGAAAAAACATTGCAACCCCTCAAAGTCTCAAACTGCACAACTATGTTATAAAAGTTACTATTCTTAGAAAGTTTCCTCTTGCTTTAGAAAAGGGTATTGCATCTTTACACTGGTTCATTCCCATGGACAATGCCAGCATCTACACCAAAATCTCAGGAAGCTGACCCCTTTTGAAAGCAACACTGCTTCACTGCTACTAACCTCAGCGGATTCACCAAACACCAAAGGAGGCTTTATTGCAGAGAGCCTTCAAATTATAGTTGTTCTTTTTACAGGTCTGTCATATTTCCTAGTAGGATGCATGGCTTTCAGTATTTATTACTATCACACTGAATAAGACAAGACCATTTTCTATAAGCACGTACACAAACCCATTACTTTTAATTTTATGGTACAGACACATTTTTTTGATGCAGTATATCTCTGACACCAAAAAAAAAATAAAATCAATGATTCATTCAAGTTCAATTCAGGCATGATTAAAAGAAATGCTAACTTCCTGTATTTATTCCTGCACTGAAAGTTCAAAACTACCACCAAAACAATTTTTTTTGACAGCATGAAGGGAGAGTACCCCCTGCCTAATCCTCTCTAATATTATATTGTTGTTCACCTTCACTCGCAAGAGAGAGACCAGAAAAATATTCTGCATAAAGAGGTACAGCATAAGTGGTAAGTAGTAGTAAGTGGTAGGATAAGTAGTACAGGGTTTCACATGGGTGTAGAAAATAACATCAAACACACCACAGCTGGGAAACAGGACAAAGCCCGAGATAAAGGAGGCCGCTGCAAAACGCACTGCATATATCGAATAAGGGCCTAATGCAGCAAAGGCTGCAAGAAAGATTCTTATCATCTCTGATAGACCCTGGACAAGACCTTGAAGTACAGCTCAGGAGGAGGTTGTATTTGTTCTTAATCTGTTCTGTAGCGACATGCTGTCACTGGATTCACTTCCCAGCATGGAGAACAGACAGAAAAGAAGGGTTGCAGCATTCTGTGCCTCCCGTGCTTAGCTCAGGGCCAGGATGAGGCAGAAGACGTCAGTATGACATGCACTTTCATCAGGAAAATGGACCAACTCAACCCCTCTGTTTTCCTTAGGAACAACAAGAGGTCATCCTGTCCAACTCAGGAATGCAGTCCTCCCCTGCAGACAGCTCTCTTCTGAATTTGTCCGAAGCTCTTCTAAAGTTTTAACCCTCACATGCTCGTCTTTGTTCACCTAACAAGGCCAACGGTGTGCCACAACTGCCCTGGGCCAGGCTCTGAACCTGTCGAGCACAACCCACCTGTAGCAGTTGCCCACAGGTCCGCTCTGGCTCCAGATGCACACGTTAAAGAGCTCTGGCAGCTGGAGATGCCCTCATAGCAGTCAGTGGCCAGCGAGGCTGTATTTCTTCACTGCAGAGTGGCAGAGAGTGCTCAGGAAGCAAACACCACCTTTAATTACAAATTTATTATCCCATACTAACTACAGCCAGAAAGCATTACTATTACCACATACACTTTTTTCAATCAGACCTTAATTAGCTATCTGCTTCACTCAAGACAACCAAGTATCAACACCACGCTCTCAGAGAAGTTACATTTCATCCTTTTTAACATGAAAAGGGGGAATCATGCGAATACTGATGCACTCGACAGCTTGCTTATTGAAGTAATTTTAAATATTTTTACTAGAACCAGGCCTGAAAGCTAAGTTTTCTGAAAAAATGTATTTGTTTTCCTTACATCTGCTCAACAGAGCAGTAACATGGGCATTGTTGTTACTGTCAGCTCCTAGAACGAATATTTAGGGAAGGAGACATGGGAGAAGTTGCCTTTCAGGACATATCCTCTGTTTGCCTGGCTTCTACTTATGATCAGTCATCACCTAGCTAAAATTAATTCTAGAGAGATGCATAGAGACCTATTGCACTAATTGGCAATTAAGCAGGGAAATAGGGTAGAGTCTGCCAGACTATTAAATATAGACCCACTCCAAATCAAGGCACTTTAATAATGGGTCTTATTTCCAACTTTTCCTTATGTTCTCTGGTTTGCAACTTTAACATGAAGAAAATTTCTCCCCACACCTTTTCAACAACAACAAAATAATAATAATTGAGTCAACCTTTTATCCTAGCATTTACCCCAACTTCCAAAACATACAAACCAGCTCTGGGGTTGCAGGTCCATGCTTATCAAGTGATGTCATGTATCCAAAATAGCTCACCTCAATTAAGGGAACACAGAATGCTTTAGACTGAAAAATGCAGTCACATATCTATAGCAATAAGGGATCTCCAGTCAAACCGTGACGAATTTTACCTTTATTTACATTAAAGAGTCTCCTAATGGTGCTCAAGGTGATGGCTCATTGGCACCGTTGTAGTGTTTTGCACAAGAGCCCTCACCATGCCTGAGGAGGTAAAGAGGTTATTGTAGTGCTGTACCACCTGCTTTGATGTAGGTTTGTAATGGTACCGAGAGCAGATTTTAAAGTGTTGAAGATTCTATAAATGTAGCGAATGATGGGCTTTATAGTGTCCTGGAGTTGGAGTATCCATGACAACTCTCTGCTGTGCCAACGGACTTTTAGTCACATACCGGAAAAGTCACTTATAGCCTGTTCTTTATAAGATGCAGCAAGGTCCTGGTGGAATTTTTCTCTTAGTCCCTAAAGAATTCTCTGCCTCCAGCTGTAATGGGAGACAACATCCCCAGCTGCGGCGTTCCGCAGTTTCAGCTGGCCCCAAGAGAAGCAGCAAGAGAGACAGCTTAAATTAGATTTACCTAGAAAATTATTCCCAGTTAGTGTATACAAATAACTGCCATGAAGGAAGCCTGAATAAGCCACTTGGTTTCAAAAGCGAAAAAAATACCCCAAAACCCACCAAAAAAATCCCACCCAAATCTGTTTCCATTGTAACAGCTATGGAGTTCAACCAGTACAGAGCCCCAGTGGCCATAAAAACTTTGATTATCCCTGGCTTGGTATATCCCACCTGAGCCACCGATACACATACCCCCCAGAGCCTTTTAAAAACCCCTGCTTTTCTGGCCAAGTACTGTGAATCGAGTGGTGTGGCATATCTGCTATCCTTTATTCATCCTTTCCCTGAAGAATTACTCTATTCTGTCTCATTAGATGATAAGCATTTAGGAGCATGTTGGATGCACTTCCCTTGTAAACGCTTGGTGACACAGCCATGGGTCAGATCGTAACTTTACAACTTCAATCCATTACTAATTCTGTTTTCCAAAGTGATCTCATAGCACAAGCCTCTGCCCCAGCCAACTACAGCTGCTGTTGCTGCTTGTTACTTTCAAAGAACAAATAGAAGTGGCCTCTTCCCCCCTAATTTCCCAACAGCAGACATTAAAGCACAGTACACAGCCTGCTTCTTTCTCTGTGATTAACTGATGTTTTGAATGTGCACAATTGATTTGACCGCATACATTATTCATGAGCTTTTGCCTTTTTAATTGTAAAAATAAACCCTTATGGGTTTTAGGATTGTCAGCTGTCTTGGAGGCTCAATACTATACTGTTTGGCACAGGATCCTCGGTCTCCAAGCCCTTAACTCATCACTTAAGTATTTACTAAATTTGACACCTAGAAGTCCCCGTGAAGCCTGTGGAACCAAGTACTCACATCCTTACCTTCAAACATCGCTCAGGTGCCCAGAGACTGGGGCAGCGTGTTCAATGCATCAGAGATCTAAGTTTTAAAGGACTTTATTAAAAGACTGCTGCCAGCTACAAGTCACACTGGCCTGATCCTCACTCTACGACGTGCACACACACAGCTTTGAAGAGCAGGCTGTTGAGAGACTGCACACGTCCTGTTGTCCGCCAGCTCTGCTCACTGGACAGACAGCTGGGCTTTTTCCACTTGGACCGAGAGGCTTCACCTGGGGAGATACAACCTGAAATGATTCTGGTAAGGAATCTGAAAGAAATGTGACAAAGTTTACACCAGAAGTAGGACAGCAAGGCTCCTAGCAAAGTGAACGCCATCACATGGGGAAGCACAGGGGCTCCTTTGACTGCAGATACCCAGGGGCTGGCAGGAATCAAAGCCCTGGGAGACCAAACTGACCAAGCTCTGCTCGTTTGCTCTGCACGACAGACAAGAGGCCAATTAGCCAGTCAGCAACATAACTCATCCTACTTGCATGCACAGAAATCTTAACGAGACCAGCACATCGGCATTAGCAACTCTCCACATGACTGGCTCACAGGACCGATCTCCAGATTCTTACTGACTCATTTATGCTTATTTTGTCAGTAGAGCTACTGGATGTGGATGCTATCCATGCATGGCCAACACAAAAAGCTAAACACAAATAAAAAAAAACAAAACCTGGATGTGCATGCTATCCATGCATGGCCAGTACAAAAAGCTAAACACAAGTAAAAAAGAACCTAAACCCACCCAACAAACAAGTTTCCCAAATGCTTTGCAGTTGCCACTATTTGCAGTTCAGTTCAGAAGCAGCTTTTTAACAACAACAAAAAAGCATTATGGAAATCTGGTTCACAAGTAGACAGTGCAGGAAAAAAAAAGTATTCCTACCAGATCTAATTTGATAGCACTGATATATAGAGATTTCAATATTTTTGACAAAATACTGCAAAAAATAAGCTAATATGCTTTTTGCTTGTTAAAAAAAAAAAACACAAAACAACAAAAAACCCCAAACAACAACAAAAAACCCCAAAACCCCAAAGTACTATCGGCTTGGGCATGTTTTGAAAAGTTCTCTCTATTGAATCAGAGGCTTTCCACACTTTCTAAATTACAAATTAATGAAAAACAGAAACAAAAATCTCTTAAAAACCCGAAATCCCTCTGTGAAGTTGAAGATTACCTTGGAACATAGGTTTTAACTAATAAGCTCTTAGAGCCCAAATGATATTTTTATAATAAACCTTATAATTTGAAATCGTTATGACTTAAGGGAATTTTCTAACTGGGATCCAGGTATTTTTAAACTGAAGTAAATGGGCAAGGAAAATGATAACAGAAGTTAATTAATGGAATTAAACAGTCAATTGAATGCTTTCATGTTCAAGCTAGTGCAAGGTCTGTATTCAACAAATGCAAAGGGAAATGAGGAAGTTTCCTTTATGTACAGCCCTTAAATCTGTAGGTAATTGATTTCATGCATTTTGCATCTTTATTAGGTTACAGTTAGCAACATGTTAATATAAATAAAAGACATGACTCCAGTAATGGCTCGCTAAAAGTAAAATACAATGTGAGCATTGTAAGCAATCCTTCTTGCTGACAATATTGAATTTGTACTAAATACTGAAGATAGTTATATAGATCTACCGGGACGTGTTCCTGCAGAGGATTTTGGACAACTGAGAAACATTATAATATAAAGACATACCACATAGACCTGAGTTTATCCATTTCATTTTTCTTGCCTGATAGTATGGAATTAACCGAAAGGAGGTGGTTGAAGGAGGGGAGAGGAGACCTGTGGCTCTTCAGGGCTGCAGGAGCCTGGCTAGTGGGAGACCTTACTCCCCCATGCAGGGGCAGGGAACACTTAGGAGTTGTACACTGCCATGTAACTTCATTGCACCCTTATTTGCAGTCCCACTGGTTTGCATTTTGAAGTTGCTTGATAGGCTTTAGAAGTGTGCTTTCTATTAAGTGTGCTGAGCAGGCAGCATGCGGTTGTTAGTCCTACCCTGCAGCAGGACTGAGGCAGATGAGCGCAGGGTTCCTTCCACAGCGTGGTTTTGGGACTTCTTTCACACATCTGACAGCTGCTGCACGGTGGAGCAACTGGGATAGGTCTAAACCACAACTGTATCTATCTAACATGCAATGAAAAAAATCCATTTTCTATCACAAAATTGTAATTCTTTAATCCAAGGTGAAATTAGAAGCTGTACTGACAGTAGTATTTCTGTTCCAGAAATCACAGGACTGACAGCTTCCAGCTTTTCCCTTCCACAAGGTCTATGCACTAGACTGCTCAACTATCTTGTTCCCATTCACACACCTACATGATGCTTCAACTTTAAAATGTCAGAGTGCCATCCATGTTACCAGTGCCTACTCTTGCCAGTAATGTCTTAAGTCGCTCATCATCTCCTCCTGCCTTACCATAAAGGATTGCCTGCTATAGGTTGTTGTTCCTTCTCTATTCAGTTTAAAGACATGCTGTTGGTCAAGTGTCCCTCCGAGGTACTGCATACACAGCCTGAAACATCTCGCTGTTAAGAATGTTGTTCTTCCTTGCACTGATTTCATACCTCTCTAGTTTCAGCTTGCTTCTGTCTTGAGTAATCCCTCTTCGTATTTTTGTTCTTCAAATATTTACAATGTATTTTGTTCCCTCCTTCCCTCACCTTCAGCACCTTCTAGCAATTTGCCTTATTAATCAGATCCTTCAGGCTCCTGTTAATTTCTTAGCTACTCTTCTCTGACCATCTTCCCAATTACAATAACTTCACAGTGATGAAGTAATCAGAATGTAATTTATTTTGGGCACACTTATGTAAACAGTTTATAAAGAAGCACAGTCAAGTGGATCAAGTAGCATGCATTTAGGCAACACACTCAGTTCTAGTACTCAAACAGGCACGCCTCCTACCAAGCACAAGAGGGTTTGCACATAATTTTCAAACTGGCCACAGTTAACCTGGCCCTCTGGACAGAGTGGTACAGTGGGGCAGTCATCCAGTGAGCTGAGCAATGCAACCTTATGGTTTCTGTTAAAGCCACTGATTATCTCCTCCGTGTAATGAACACTTATACCAGATGGGTGTTTTGTTCTGTGTTTGTAAGACGACATAAGCTTTACACACGGGAGCTCCTGGAGATTTCAGTCTTCAAGAGCAGAGCAAGGATGGGTCAACAGGAAAGAAGAATAAAGTATAAATCATCCTGCCTGTTCTGTCCCCTGCAGCTCTTCTGCGGACAGAAGGGAGCCTGGAATTGGCAATAACAACCAATGCAATCCTGTTCCTCTCTCTCTAGGAGTGGATTTATGTCCCTGGGCTGAGAGAGTCCTCACACATTCCTTCTGCAACTCAGCTTTCAGCACCTTGTTTACATTTCCAATAGCTCTATCCAGGACGTGTGTCAAATGCAATAACCAGGAATTCTGGATGCACAATAAAATTCAAATGTACTCACAGATTATGAGGGCAAACAAGAAGGATGAATAAGAACGAGTATCGGTAAGGAAAACAAAAATCCAGGCAACAGTTGAAGAGAAAAACAACAGTAAACTCAAACTAAGGTAATGTATGCTAAGGAGGGTCAATTGAATGCTTTCATGTCCAAACTAATGCAAAGCCCATATTCAACAAGTTTATAGGCAAACCAAATTTCATATATGTACATTTCTTAAATATGTAGGTAACAGTAAAATGAAGTGCCTTGCTTCAAGAAATAAATTTCTTTTTAAATTAGATATTTCTCTGTGTTACTGTAAAACCAGTTTTCCTCATGTTTGTAGTATTTTCAGTAGACGCCTGATGCTCTTCAGTAAGTAAGTAAGATCAGTCACACCAAGAACAAGATCGCAAGATATAAGAGCACTGATTACAAGCTCTCAGCTGGGATGCGAAGTACCCTTCCGCACCAAATCAGGCTGTGCTGCAGTGCCCTCAAAGTCAATGCCAACTGTTTGGTACTTCACTGCCTAAATCAGTTTACTCCCTGCCCCTCCCATTTGTTTTTCTCATTAGTGCCACTGCACGTTTGGTTCTCTTTTCGCTATGCACAGTTTGCATTTTAGGACAGGTGAAAAGTATAGCGTAGCCCTAGGAAAGTATCTGTTATATGCAGAAGTTCACCAAGTTTTCCTCCTGACCCACAGATCCTGGAGCCATTTCGGTTTCTAGTTCCCATGAGCTGAATTTCTGCATTCTTATTCATGTACTTTCTTAAGCTGTTTTTAAAAAAAGCGTATCACATGCACCAAAAGACTCTCATCCGACAATGTCTGGAATGCAGCTTTCTTCAGAACAGACAGGAAAAGCTTTCCAAATTTATTTTACCATATGAATTCATTTGAAATGTTCTTGCTAGATAATAAAGAAAACAGTTTTACACTTGGAAAGTAATGGTAAGTTGGTCACAAAGAGCAGGAGTGTGAAAAATCACTGTTCCTGACAACATTCAGCAATGTCCTCAGGGGCTTTGGAAAACAGACTTGGCAACAAGAGCAACATTGAAAGGACTATCACTCAATAGCTGACTGAAATAAATGTTGGTTTCTGCTAATATGAGCCAGCTGGGTTTATCCTTGTCAAGAATATCATGCATGGTTGGCCCACGGTATATTACATAGGGGTAATGATTCAAACCAGAGATCTTAGAAGCCAGCCCTTGCCATCTGTAACACCAAGTGTCATATATAAGGTTTGCTCTGCAGAGGTTTAATTAACATGAAAAATTAGTTTTCAAACAAAATACCCGTGTTAAAACTTCTCTAGTTCCTATTCCTTATGTAAACATGCAGTTTTGCTTTGATATAAACCAGCACAACATCCTCTCCCCTCCATTCAGAAACAAGTGTCTTGACCCTCAGTGTATGCAAGTGTCGTATTTGTGATGATTTCAATTGCTTAGTACCAGTTCCAGTAGCTTAAAAAACAGAGTGGTCCAGAGAGAAAAAAAAATAAAATTCTACTTTTTACTGTTGATTCATTTCAAAGACCAGGAGAACATGCAAGCACTGGTGGTTGTATTGCTGAGGCTTTCTGTGCGGCAGTCCAGTTTGGGCACGGGTCCCATCGGCAAGCCCAGAGAACCCCTCACCCTCATGGCTTTTGTGGCTTTGGCTCAACTTGCCCAGGCCAAGTAGCTGAACTGGTGGTCCCAGACATGCCCTCTTTGGCCTTGCCCTTTTCGTGCACCTGCTCACTGCGTCTCATACCTTTATGCAATTTCCAGCCCATCTGCATTAAAGATTTCTCTTCCCTCTTTACCAGAGGTATGTGTCAATTCCTCCCACTGAATTGTACCAAGATCTGCTTTCTCTCCCTGACTAGTGTCCCTGTACAGGAGGAACTGGACTTTAACCTCCTTGTAATTCCCCTACAATATTCGCCAAACATAAATTCAAACCAAATGACCCATTTCCACTGAAACTACCCCCATGCTTTCCTTGCCCCACCCTTTCCCACATTCACGGTTTGGCCATCACCTGCAATTTGATCTTCTGGAAAACAACTCACTGCAAATGCTTTCTGAACAACATCTCAGAATAACACCACGGAGACAGACTGCTGAGGTTAAAACTCCAGTCAAGCCACCGGCCAACATCTCCACTACTGCAGTACCTGCCCCCCAAGCTTGGCAAAGGTTCGTGCACCCTTTCACAACACCACCACAGTCTGGCCCCTGTGGTGAGTGTGCCCACCCACTCACACGGGCGATTTAACTGAAATTGCACAAAGCAGAAGAAATTCCAGGAGGAAAAATTGTGTTATACCAACCTTCAACTCACCAATGACCTGGAAATATAGGCTCTCGCACTGAATGTAGAAGAAAAGGAAAATTTCAATTAAACATTTCAAATTACAAGTTTTTCCTCTCAGAAATATTAAAGTAGTTTGGTCTTAATTGTATTTCTGATGAAAAAAGATTTTTATTATCATTTTGCAAAGTTTTCAGTATGGAAAAGTGACTTTGCTTCCAATTTTTTAAAGCCATAAAGTGCTACAATTCTGTTTGCTGCATGAGAATTGTTAGTGTATTTTTTAAAGTGTGGAAGAGGTAAAAGAAAGCTAGCAGTAACTAAGACACTTCCAAAATAAACACAGATCTACCACAAAGTAGCCTACAGTCACAGACATGATGTACTGCGCCACATTATTTCAACCTTCATTCCACCTACCAGACTCCATTTATTATTGCAGTTCCTTTTCCTTCTGGAAGAACCAAGTAAAGGTAGGAATGTGCACATTTATATACACTGAGTTGCACAAAGCCAGAGAAATAGAAATAGGAAAAAGAGCACACAGAGAAGTGCAGCCAGGAGAAATAAGATCAGTGGGTCCCAGTACTAGGAGGGCAAGAAATAAGAAAGCACAGAAAGAATTGATACCGCTGCCACTCTTTTCCAGATTAAGCGTATCTGGTACATCTGACTCTTGTCGTCAACTGGAATAAGAAGATATAAAAGGAAACCAGATATGACATACGTTCGTGTTATTACACACACCTAGGGTTTTATCTGCTTCTTGGGTAAAGACAAAATACCTACTTCTTTGTACTTATTGTGAGCATTTTGAGTTGCCTAAGTCCACACTGATAATATCAAAACCTGATGAGGGGGATTCAGAAATGGTTTACTTACATGTAAGTAATTTGATCCAGGCGACATGATGAGCTAATCAGCCTGTAGTCATTGCAACATTGCCTCATATATTGAAATCACTTATTTTTAACTAGCTTATGACTGTGGGGTTTTTTTACAAAAAAAAAACCCCAAAACCCCACCAACCTACGCTTCAGACACACATCTGTAGCTACAAGGGTTTCCTTTAAAATCTCCTGAATAAATTTAGGACCCATAACAGGAAATCATCTGATAACAATGGATTCAGTAGACTAAAAAAGAAAAAAAAAATCTAGGTTTTTTTCATTCAACACCACTGCAAAGCAATAATGACATTCAGACAATCATTTATCAGGCTGGCCTGCTTTCCCAGCGCAATCAGTACAGCTGCAAGAAAGCTTTGTTGTACAAAACCTGCCTTCTTCACCCTTTTGCCCACTCCAAAAGAAATGAGCAAATTGGCTCAAAAGCTCCAACACAACCCCTAGTCCCCATGTCCTCCCCTGCATTCCCTGCCACAGCGCAGTGCCACGCACGAGGCGGCAGAGCATCAGGAGCGGCACACACCGCAGGTACGCTGGGTATCCAACGGCTGTGACCTCAGAAACAGGCGGAGGCGTACAGCAATCCGAGACAGCAAAGTTCAGCGCCACTTTTGTCAGGCAGGAGCCACCTCTCCTCATCTTGGCAAAGACCCCGATACCAGTGTTTCACCAGAGTGACAACCCAGCACTCAAATTTGATTTCTAGTTCAGCTGTTAGTTGACCACAGGCTAGCAGGGAAAACATATACCAATTCCTTTCTAAGTGTTTTTAGATTCAATGAGAAATAAAAAGCTATAAAATTATAACTAGAAGAGATGGATGATCTTTGAATTACTCTGCTTTTTGCCTGAGTCTGTGTCCTTATAAAATTTCTCATGTGCTGGAAGAAAGTCTCCACACTCCCAAGAGCAACGTCAGCTCAGCAACGACACAGTTTGCCTACTTAATTTTGTGTGTCTTACCTACCTCTTTAATCCTCCCTTCAAACTCATCACTAAAATGCTCCAGCCTTATCTCAGCAAATTTATTCAGGCAACTTTGTCCTGTGTATTAAAATTTTAACAAATGTTATATTTTCCCAATAAAGGGAATGTCGCAAAAAAATAGCCTAGAAAAATGTGAAACAGTGTTTGGTATTATCAGTTGCTTCAGAAAAATAGCCAAACTTACGGTTCTTGGTTGTAGTCATCTTTGGGGAAGTGATTGAAAAGTTAAGCAGGTTGTGTCGAGCAATAAGCAGAATGGTAGTTAAGATATGCTCATCCTCAGGCCTTCTGAGCTTATCTTCTCCCCAGCAGAAATCCCCTCCTTAGTTGCATCACACCCAATAAAAACAGATGATAGGACATGCGTGCGCTACTCTAGGAAGTTTGTTAAAAAATGACAATGGAAATGAAACCACAAAGATCCTTAGGCCCATCAAAGGTAGGGAAAGGATAACACGTTAGGGAACACAGGTAAGCTTTGTGCAGTTAGAATTGGCACATTCTGCAGCAGGAGTGGAGAACATCTGAAGAGTCAATGATACTGAAAAGGTTGGCTGCCACCTGCATCACATGCATGGCCCAGCTAGCTCAAGCAGTGAGGATTTCTCAGGGGTTTTGATCAGGGTTTCAAGGTTGGTACATACAAAATATGGTCTATAGTGCTTCATCCTCCCCAGTCTTAGCTGGAAAGATCTCTCTTCCAGCAGACATCTAGTATTTTATATCAATTTGATCCTAACATGGATGAAGAAAAGAGGGTTTTGAGTATATGAAATTAGAAAGCCAATAGTCACTTTACTCACCCACACCACCTCGTTATGTGGATATTGCATTGTACGAAGAGCCCACTTGTCCCAGCTGCCTTTTCTCAACACAAATGAGCTCTTGCACATACAGCTAGCAGTAGCATCTTGAAGGACTTAAAAAGAGAAATACAAGAACAGTTTTATATTACCAACTGTCTGTAGCTGCCAGTGGCCATGGCTTTGGTGTGCTCATAGAGATTAGAGAAACTTGGTGCCAAAAAACATAGCTGTAATGGGAGAATCAGATACCCACACGTGCATCAAGTAAATGTCATACCCAGGCATAATGCCAAGACTGATTTTTCAGTACCATTAATGGCTATTTCACTAAGAAGCTAATTAGGGAACCACAGGAAAAGCAACTCTTGACTTGGCCCTGGTCAGCACTAAGGATCCAGTTCTTCATGCTTATTCATGCAGATCAGCTGTGGCCCATGGATCCCTGTGTATTTCAGTTCAAGGTCCATCTTGGATTAACAGAAAAGTGAGAGACTCTTGTTGCAATCAAGAACAACTTGAACTAAGTTTAGAAAACCCCCATACACCTCAAAAGATCATCCAGGAGAAGCATGATCCTTGCACATGCAGGAAAATTACATAAAAACACTGTACTGAGGCTTCAAGAAGGTTTATTTGTATCCCAAACGAAAGCACCACGTACTACAGCTGCAGGCTGACTATAGAGGTAGTACAAAACAGGCCAAAATACTTTGAGGAACAGCTTGCTAAAGTTGTAACATCTAATAATACATCATTTATAAAAATGTCCTAGGTAGCAATGTGCTAGGAAATCTGCAAGGCCAGTGGATGATCAGGGTAGAAAAGGAGCTTTCACAGAAGATAAGGCCACAATAAAAAAAAGACTTTTTTAAATTTTTATTTTTAGTTGGAAGGTTTCAGCTCTAGAAGTCTTTCTTCCCCCCCAAGACAGCAGGAGCTAGTGGCCTTGGAAGACCTACCTGAATCTGAAGTGCCAGTGGAAGAGGTTATAGCAAAGGCAGAAAGCACTAACGGTGCCAAATCACGAGCAGAGGGTAGTATTCAATCAAGAGTTAAATTAATTCAAAGAAAAGAACTGAACTTGTACTTTTTTATACCATTTGTTTAATATCTATCTTGACCCCATGCTTAATCTTGCAATGGAGTTTTTAAGCTGACCTTTCTGGAAGGGCATAAATACAACCTCTAAATTACTGTTCACAGGGAAACATCTCTTTACAATGTTTTGCTCTGTGCACTAGGAAGAGAAATGCATGAAAGGAAAAAGGCGCAAGACTTTTGTCATGTAACTTGCAAAGGTCTTCATTACGGAATAGTTACAGCCACTAGGATTTTCAAATTAGGCTAAAGTAGTCAGGCATGCAAATCCCTCCAAAAAGGTTAGCTGGGTGTGTGATAACTCCTTCATAGGCACTTCTGAAAAATCTTACATTCATCACAAGTGGGCCGGTTCATCGGTTCCAATGCTACTATTTTCTGTGACAAAATTGAAAAAGTTTTCAGAGGGCTGAGCTGGACCCAGACTCTCATCCATCCAAACTGTAGCACTTTGTAAAATAGTTTGGGTGAAACATCCAGTATAACCCTTCTCTCCCCAGTAAGTACAGACTGGATGCAGTGACCTGGTTTAGGGTAGGAATTTCCTCAGAGCTACATACAAGTTTGGCTGGAGGTTCTCTCACCCGTGTCCCTAAGCAATACCTTTGGTCTCAGCAGAATAACGTGGTCTTAAAGGATTGGGTGTTTGTAGAGGAATGAAGGTGGTGGGTTAATTAGCACATATAACGTGCAGCTGTGGCCTTGCCTCAGAGGCAGTGGGTTGATGGACCTGGATGATGTGCAGGTGTGGCTCATTCCTGCTAAGTGGTTAAATAGCCCTGAGGATTGGGGGGGGGGGTGCGCGCATGTCAGAATGAAGAAGGAGCAGGGTCCTCTGACCTCTGGAGGAAGGAGATACAGCACAGACAGTAGAATCTGATCAACGGTAAAGCCTTGTTGCAGTCTACTAGTTTGATTGTGCTGCAACAGGTGTCAGCTCCTTTGCTCTAATTTTGTTCATTTGCTCTTCAATTGCAGCCAAATCCTGCACCCAACTCCCTTCTTTGTCAACTGGTTGTAAAAGCATGTTACCATTAAACCAGCAAAAAGTTACAGCTACCACTGCCAACATAGCATAAACTACATTATCTCAGACTGTATTATAAAGAGCTACATACTGTGGCACTCAGGATATATTAATAGTAAGACATTTAATTATCTTACTCAGAGCTGTGAAGGTAAATTCATATCTCTAATTAACATTGCACCACCTGCCCCGAAAAAAGAGTCTGTTTCCCCCGAGCCCACCACCACCAGGAGGCTGTGAGAGGTGAAGGTGAAGAGCTAGTAATTAACTACGGGCAGCTAGACTGCACATGCATGCATTCCTTCTTGTTTTGAACTAAACCACTTGCTTCTAAGGTCACACGCACTGGATGCAAGAGAATTTACCTTTTCTTGTATGTTGATACTAGTGTGCCTGACAGGCCTGGGCATTTGAAGTAGCAAATCTGAGTTTTGGGAACTAGACTTCTAATAAATTCTTTGAGCTACCCATAACTTGAACCTAAGTTTTCAAATGATATAGCTGAGAGTGAGAAATAATCATCCTCACCTTTTCAACTTAAAGATTGCCAAACAGAGCAGAATGGACACACTTCTCTTACATGCACAAGGACTTCACTCACAATTAGAATTCACTTCCCGGTAAAAGATATAAAAGCAAAGTTTCTTCAATAAAATACTTTCAGATCTCTAAAAGGTTGGAAGGCAGTTTAAATTCTCATGATGCAAGTGCACTTGAACTCAGTCCTTTCTGTCAGACTCTGATCTATTTGCTTTTTTGCATTTCCCATAGGGCATGCCACTACAATTTTCCCTTGATGTCTGCCATTTCTGAAAGCCCAGAGGAAATTATAAGAATAGCCTGAGACAGATGAAAAATGAAGCAATCAATAGGCACTAAAATGGAAAATTGCATACATGTATATTACATTAACTACACAGAAATACATCTTCCAGGAGACTTTACAGTAATTGTTGCAAAAATAAATCACACGTAAGAAGTCCTTATTAATGTTATGGGAAATAATGTTGCTTTTAATGTAATTTTTACTGATGGCTTACTAATTTATTTTTGAGTATGGTATAATTAGTAACCTTTGCAACAATTTAGATTAAGAAAGTAAAAATCAAAGGCTGTGTAGGTCAGCACTAACATTGTTTATGATTTTAAAAAGGAAAACAAACTCTAAAGGATCCTAAAGGCTGCTTTCCCAACAATCACAGATTCCCAGCTACTCCCAAACCCTTAATTATGAGATGAAGTCAGAATTGGAGTTGTTAATTAATATTTCAGTTAATTATTGAGAAGTGGGGGGACGGGACCCAAGACAGTCTCAACATTTACCAAATGCATTTTAAGCAATTCTTAATTTAGTGTTTTCTCTAGATGTTGTTTTGACAATACCATGAGAAGTGACAAATATTGGAGCACAAGAAGACAGAGGTTAAACAGAGATGGCTATTAGATGGCTGTTAGATTTTCACGGACAAAAGCATACATCTGTCCATTTATCCTAAGGTTCATATCCTCAGTTGACGTATGAGAAAGCTGCTGCTCATCCATGAAGCCAAGAAGCCACTCTTCCCTCATGAGCAAATGACCAGATGCATCCTGCTTTTTCCATTCATGGCTCATTTGTGTGGCTATGGCCTTTAAACAGGAGCTACATCCCAAGATGATTCTCAAAGAGAGACATATTAATACAACAGACTTTATTACCAATATATTCAGATGCCTTCAGTCAAAAATACTACTGCCTAATTTGCACTTTTAACCATAGCCAAAAGTGACAGTTTGAAGCATTACAGTAAACATGCGACTGATCTTCACTAATGAAGTAATAGATTTTTAAGTTTCTGTACAGGTATATTATGCTAATGTCAGATAGAAATGTATCATTATGAATAATATTAAGCTCTATTCACTTGGTGTGTTTTCAAACAGGATATAATAATTTCTCAAGCTTCCCCTAATCTATATATCCTCTTAAGAAGGAGATTAATTTTCATGCTCATTCATAAGCAAGTCACAGTGTCTTGCAACGAACATTATCCAAATATATCCAAAAAAAGTCTCATTTTTAACCCAGAAAGCATGCTCTCCAGAGGCCAAAGAGTCCTTTGCAGACAAGAAAAAATGTTTAACTTCCTTAGTGATGCTTCCTAAAATATTTCTCCATACAGACTCAAGAACATGAATATGATGTATTATAATAAGTTATTACACCCACTGTGGATACAGGTCACTGAAGTTTCTCCCTGAGGATTAAAGAGAAAGTAAGGAAAAAAAAAAAAGGCACTGAACTTCTTACTCTTCAGTAGTACACAAACAGCAGCAAACTTGTTCTGCTGCATCTCTGTATACCATTGCTATAATTCAGTAGATTACTGAAGCCGTTAGGGGGTCATTACACTTCTTCCATCCCTGAAGCTGGAAGGATACAACTGCTGGTAACAGCACAGTCATTTTCTTCCAACTCTTCAAAGCCTTCTCTCCTCTTACAGCCTAATATAACTGTAGGTATCTCGTTACAGAATATGGTGCTTTTTAGCATAGATTTGTCCTCCTTCTGCCTACCTGCATGTAAGAATCTATGTTTATGTAACAAAAAGCATATGGGAGCCCTCTTGCATTACCCAGAGGTTTGGTTTAGGAGGTGCTGCTCCGGTAAGAGATGCAGGCAGACTTACACCCAGGCAGCCTCCCTGGCCCTACCTGCTTTCTGAACTCCACAGCCTCCACGTGTTTGTTCTGCACTTCTCACTGTAGTGCTGCAAACAACCCTATCAAAAGCAAACAGGCAGATAAAGGCCATTTGGAAGAGACCTGACCACATGGCGCAGTAATGCGATATGCAACAGCTTTGTGTGTGGCTGCAGGAGCAAAGAGAGCCACTCACAAAGAGAGCAAGTGAAATGAATTTTCTGCAGTCTGAAAATTGATAAATGAATACAGATGTTAGCCCCATTATTTAATTTACTACTGGGAAGTGTTCAAATATTACCGTGATACAAAAAACCTCCTATTCAGAAATGAAAGAATACTGTCTTCCTCGTATCATTCACAGCCATTATGTTTTCTTTGTTCTATTCATTCTTGAACAGATGTTGGAGCTGGAGGCTTGCAGCCAGTTTCTCAGTTTTAACCAATATATTTGATATGATTCGGCATGGACTTCTAAAACCAGAAGCCTCTGTAAATCCAGTGTGGAAAGCCCTCTCTGATTCTTAGCAGAAAAATGAATACTTGGTCTTCCAACTAACAAGACTTCTCATTTAAAAAGGAAAGTGGAGTTAGCAATATGCTCTCCAGCATTTTTCCAATATTCTTTTATGAATACTTAAATAACATTCTTAGGCTTAAAGACATTTTCTTGCTTCCCACATTTAGAAAGTTTTTGGCAGGCAACAATTTTATAATCTAGTATTAAAACACAGTATCAGGCAATATGTTCATACCGATTGTCCATTAAATACCCTGCCTAGAAACTAAAACAATTTAATTGCCTAGTAACTCCTCTCTTTTACTATCATGATGAATTCAGTTTGTCAAGAGAGATTAAACTCATGAATCCTATTAAACTTATCACAGACTTGTTTTAATTTCAGAGCACACTTTCTTGCTGGAATGCAGACTGCATCAGGCTTAAAGAAAAGGCAAAGGTTGCACTGTCTTGTAAGCACTTACTAGTCCCGCTGCGTCCCACAGGGGGGCCGGGGTTTGGGTATTCAAGGTCTAAACAAAAGGAGAAGAGTCACTTAGCTCCTTTGTGCAACCCTGCATGATCCCAGCTAGCAAAGCCTCTACCCGTAACACAGTAGTATCTCTGTGGGTTGCTTCACACAGGTCTGCCCCAGCACAGCTTCCTCACCCCAGCATTTTCAAAAGGGTCTAGGTGAGGTCCGACTACTGAGTACAAAGGTGGGGAATCCAGCACAGGCATTCAAGGTATGGGAACAGGGAAAGGGAGGGGAAAGGACTGAATTCAGCAGCAGCACTTGAGAGCTGGTATGGCAACAGGGAAGGGGCTGAACACAGGAGTGAAGAACTGAACAGAGGGTAAAGCTCAAGGGTGTTACTTGTTTGCAGCTCTGCACTCTTCCTTCCCTTTAAATGCAGCCTCAGAATATGAGGACTAAAGCTATCAGCACAATCTTCCCAACTTGCATTCCCTTCTACACAACTGCCTCTAGAGCAACGTGCTCTCTTTATAAACCAGTGTGCATGAATCAGATGTGGGTTCCCTTCCATTTGCTCTACATCTCCCATCCTGCAATGATTCAGGTAGACCCACATTCTTTCTGGGTCACTAAAAGAATAACAAGTTCAGGACTTTTTGGTTTCTCGGACTGAAAAAAATCCTGCTGCTGTTCTAGGTGCCATTGATTATGAATAATGCAGCTGCAAAAAGGGTCATTTACTTCCTTTCTTGATGAACAGGTACAACCCAGCCATGCACATGACTCTCCGACATCAGTTCCTGTAGATCTCCCTTCATAGTACACTGCATTCTTACTGCTCTTGTACCATAAGGAAACAAGCAAAGTGAAGTACTGCCCTAAAATTTTGTCCAAGAAGTAGTGGCTTTTTCTTTGGCTCTACAAATTTACAGTCATTACAGAAGAAAAAAAAAAAAAAAAAAGCTTTCTTCATTTCTGGGAGCTGTTGGAAACATTTAGCCTCTTTTATAGCAAGATCACTTTCTTTGGGCAAGCAGCAATAGAATTAGCACCAGCTTTTTCAAATAGTAGAAAAAAACCCCATGTTTTTTAGGGATCTTACAAGCCTCTGAAAGGTTCAAAAGGAGGCAATGGTGGCTGTTCCAGCAGGTAAGCATTTTCATTTGCCTGCTAGCCCCACAAAAAAATAGTATGATCTGTCATCTGCGTCACTACCCCTACAAATTGCACAAGGTAATTGACAAAGATCTCTCCATTTCCTGGTATTATTCTATCCCAGAACTTCAATTGACTAGAGGTTTCCTTCAAGTAAAGCTAGGAGAAGAGTGAACACAAGTTTTGTGCTGATAATAGTAATTCAAATAAAGAATATGTGCTTTGATGTTATGGCAAAGAACTTGTACCTTAGAACAAGACACAAATTAACATAAGGCTGGCAGCGCCAATTCTGGGAAACCAAAACCTGAACCATTCAGTACAACTACTATCTATTAGCGCATCTACATAGCCCAGAGTTTCACAGCACATGCTTTAATCTTCCTAACTGTGTCTGGTTTTCAAATGTTAGAAAAACATCAAAAATTGTATTAGGTTCCTTCCCAGGAATTCAAATACACGCTGTTGAGTTTCAGAGGTCTCCTTGACACATTTCCTTAAGATCCACATGTGAACAGACATGTGAGGTTGCTCCCTTTTACAGAGAGAGGGAAACTGAAGGCCTGGGGAAGTGAAACCATGTGCTCAGAAACAACAGCGGAGCAGGGTATGAGTCCCTGTCTGCAGATTCCTTGGGTTTCGTGACCTGACCAGTAAGACGTAACACTTTCTGAATTGTAATTTTTCACATAACTCCAAGCAAAGGGAGGCTAAAGAGACACAGAAGATGAGCAGTAAGGAATGACACTTCTCTACCATGTGCTTTCCCATAGTTTGCTTGCAGAAGAACATTTACATTTCATGTTTATCAACCTCCACTTTCCTCCTTCACTTGTTATACTAAGTGAAAACTTGCTGGTTTACTTGAAACGTATGTTAATTGTAACCTGTTAGTGCTTGCCTTGATTCTAATTCTTTTTGTCCTCCCCTTAAGAGACAGGAAAGAAAGATGCGGGGAGGCAGAGCATACGTGTGCTTTACTTTGGGTGAGGGAGGAGAACAGAGGGATTGCTGCCTTTAAAATCACTTCATCCCAATTAAGTAAACAAGTCAGAACAGTCAGAAACCTCTCAGAAAATGGCCTTGCAGATGATGTGAGAAGCTCTGTGGAAAACCATCTCTGTTGCTGAAGTTCTGTGTGAGTATCACGTTTTAAAGTTTCCACAGAATTGGAAATACCCGCTGTTCTCATGATTCATTTTGTGAAATGACTCCTGGGCCTGGCTAGTTGGGCTAGCTAACCCTCTCCTCGGGACCGATCCATCCTTTAACCCAAATAACAGGAAACAAGAGAAGGCTCTGGAACAGTCATCTCCCTGCACGTAGCAACAAACCTGCACCCACAGCCTGAAGGAGTTAAACAAGAGACAGCCTTTCCAGCACTGTGTTTTCCTTCGATATGCCAGTAATCCATCTCTCCTGGCCAGCCCTCCACACTGCAGCCAAGCTGACAGGGCCACATGAAGCGGCGAGGGTTTGACCCTTAGCCCTTATCTGCCTTCTCCAAGCAAGATGACCTGAAGCTTTGCCCAGGTCAAAGATGCATCTGCAGAGCTTCTCATCTTTTCAGACAGGGAAGGGAAGCCACAAGATGAGACACACACATTTCTTCTTGCTTGCTGCGTAGAATTTCTCACGTACAAGCCTCCCTGTCCAGAGGTCTTTCAACATCAGATGCTCCCACTTCCAAGAAAGCTCTCAGCTTTGAGAGCACAGTCTCAGTTCACAGGGCTGTTTTCTTTTTATTCCTGCAGACAGACTCGCTCACTCTAGGTGGTAAATTATTCATTCTACACGTTCTCAATCTAGGCCCCGGCATCACATAGGCTGTTTAATGCTGCAAAATCAATATATTCTGAAAGCTATAGCAGTCTGTGGCAAGCTGTACAATTTTGTGTCCTTTATTAGCTATGTAACTTACCCATTTTTGCTGTTTTTCAATTGAAAGTAATTTTTGAACAGCAGTGTGCTATTTTAGAGGACAGCAGCCTGCAAGAAGGATTGAGGTATGGTATACTTAGTTAGTCTATTTAACACTGTAAAGCCAAATACATATTAATGTTTTATTTGCTAATACCATCTAGATGTTATAGGGGTATCCAAACCAAAACATCAAATCAACTATGGAAACTCAGTTTTGAAAACAATTATAAATGCTTGGTGAAGTGTTTAACAACTGATGGCATTCTATAGTTGAAAGACAATGAAAGCCTTGCTCCTCCAGAAATTAAGTTTTCAAGGAATAAGTTGGCTTGTATCTGAAACTGTGTGGCCAGCAGGACCAGGGCAGTGATGGTCCCCCTGTACTCAGCACTGGGGAGGCTGCACCACGAATCCTGGGGTCAGTTTTGGGCCCCTCACCCCCAGACAGACACAGAGATGCTGCAGCGTGTCCAGAGCCGGGCAGGGGCTGGGGAAGGGGCTAGGGCACAAGTGTCATGAGGGAGCTGGGGGTGTTCAGCCTGGAGAGGAGGGGGCTCAGGGGGGACCTTCTCGCTCTCTACAGCTACCTGAGAGGAGGGTGTAGCGAGGGGGGGTCGGTCTCTTCTCCCAAGTAACAAGCAACAGGACAAGAGGACATGGTCTCAAGCTGAGCCAGGGGAGTATCAGGTTGGATATTGGGAAAAATTTCTTCACTGAAAGGATTTGTCAAGCATTGAAATAGGCTGCCCCGGGAAGTGGTTGAGTCATCATCCCTGGGGGTATGTAGAAGATGTGTATGTGGTGCTAAGGGACTTGGTTTAGTGGTGGGCTTGGCAGTGCTGGGTTAACAGTTAGACTTGATGATCGTAAAGATCTTTTCCAACCTAAATAATTCTATGACTCTTTAATTCCATTGTGACTAAACATGTACTGAGAGTTATGTATTTGCAGAATCTAGACTTTCCACAAACGACTTAAAACTTTGGCCTCTGTAAGGTGTTGCATGCACCCATGACGCTTTCTCCAAACAAGGAATAAAACAAGTCCATTTGTACTACTATGATCGAAGACTTCTTTTTTTTTTTTTTGTAATCAGGAGGTTACAAAACCCGATTAGATTTTAAAATTTGGCAATAGAATATCTACACAATACCCTGTCATAGTCCTCTAAAACTTGCATTCTGGCCTAATTTAAAACAACTGTTGCTCCTAGGCATAGAACTAAAAGAAAGGTCAAAACCAAATACTAATAAAAATACTAAAAAACCAAAGCCTCCACCCCCCCACCAGTTAAGCCCTGGGCTGCTTCATTGAATCTAAATTCTGTTCCTTTACAAAAAGCAGTCCTTGCACTGACTCTTTCCCATGACCATGCAGGAGCGGGTGTTCCCCTTCCAGTTTGGACTGAAGCTCTCTTATTATTTAAGGGATGGGAAGGAATGAAATTATGTGCTAGTCAGTTCTGTGCTGTACTACTGCCTTAGATTGATTAACACATAATTCAATTTCATGCTAATCATCCCAAGTCCTTGCTACATGTAGTAGGAACAGGTCGTACTGTGCCCTAAGTGCTGCAAAACCCACTTTCTTTTAGAAATTACTGCGGCATTATTCACTGCAAGGCTCCCCTCTCCTCCCTGGCAGTCTCATTCCCACCACCACTGCTGTGCTCAGACGCAGGTACTCTCTCCCCTGGTTGCAGCTAGGTCAAAGTAAATCCCCCCACTACAACAGAAGCTGTACAAAGGATGGATAAATCTCAGTCCATCTTTCTTTCATACATAGAGACAGACTGGTTTCATGCTTAAGTTCTGGAAAAGCAGAAGCTGGCAACATCCTCCTTGGCAACAAACACAGTAGAGGCAGACACTGGGAAATCCCTATCAGCTAACTTAAAGCTTGAAACAAACGTGGGTTATTTTAATTTGGACAGTGGTGGATATCTGGGTTTATTTCAAAAGCAGCATTGCATCAGCTGCATGTCTGCAACACACTGCAAGAAATCAGGTCTCTTCACTGCACAGAGTATATATGGGAGTGGGGGGTCAATGTATAGGGAAGAAGAGATCTCTGTCTGCATCCTTCAAGACAGTTATAGATGGGCCCAGGGCCAGCTGTGAAGTCTCTGGGAAGTTTAGAGGTGGGGAGTGAGTATTCTCACTTGCAGCTCTTTTCAGGTCCAGGTAGAGGTGAGGAAAGAAGGGAGCAAGATAATGCAGCGAGTGGCAGGTTGCAGTTGCTGTGCACCACCCAAACAAAACCTGCCTCCTTGCAGCTGGTGGCTTCTCTGTTTTCCTTCCTCAGAGGTGCTTGCAGGTGGGTTCATGCTTTTCCCTGCCTTAAGCCCTATGCTCTTCTTTCAGTCATCCACTGTGAGACCCATGGGTTTGCAAGAGGGAACAAAACTAACCAGCTCCTAGCCATCAAATAACTTGCTCTGCCTCAGCTTTCAGGATCCTCCTCCTCCTCTTCACTGCTTTGTGCTGGAGAGGGACTGCACAGCCCACTCCTGAAGGATGCGAACCTCTGCCTGAGTGTTTCCACAGAGCAGAAGCTGCCTCTCCATAGCAGCTCTCCGACAGGACTGCAGACAAAGTACAGGACTCCTACATGGCTGGCACTCAGCATGCACTCAGCAAGTCTTTGTATTTTAAGATTTTAAGACTTCAGTCTTAGCTAAGGAAAAACCTATAGTATCTCTATAGCTTTCTGCAAGTTGTCTTTAAGTAGAAGTATGCTCAAATTATCAGCCTTACAGATTATTCAAACTGTTCCTCTGGGAAAAAAAAAAAAAAAAACCAACACAAAAACAAACAAAAAGAACCCCAAACCAAAACAAAAACACATGGCACAACTTATCTTGGAGAAGCAAAAGCATTCAAAAATTATGAGCATGATTCATTTGAACATGATAATAGACAAAAGGATTTGCTTCAAAGACAGCTGGTAAAAGGAAAACACTCCCCAATAGGTCCCAGCAACTGCTCTGTGCTGTGCTACCAGACTTCTTACGAGAAGGTCTAATCAACATGAGAGTCTTTAAAATCCTATGTGTCATACTGCACCAACAGTCACTTCATGCTCTCCTTTTGCCCTGCCTGCCCCTGTGTAGCCTGAATAGTGAAGAATGTTTCTTCAATGATCTATTCAATAAAGATCACAAAATTAATCAGATAAATTATTCAAGATATTATTTGCCAACTTTTGCTGCTCACATTGCAAGAAAGAAATTGAGCTCCTGAGAATGTTACACACAAAAAGGTTGTGCCTACAAAACAGTTTAGCCAAATCTTAAGCGGACTATTATTTAGCAACCCCCATGCCCAAATAGCTCCTACTGCAGAGAGACACCAATACAAGAGACAAAACAGAGGTCTGCTCTCCAGCATCAAAATGGGGAAAAAAATACATATATTTATCTTAAAGGTCGGTTCAGTCATTGAATAGTTGCCTAGCAACATTTCCTAGCAACACCACTGAAGAAAAAACACAGCGAGCACTCTCCTACAAGTCAATTAGAAATGGTAATTTGTATGGGAAGATCCCACCGTCCCTTCCAATGAGAAACAACAATCTTTTCCTCATTGCCATTCTTTTTTATTAGAAGCTTTGTAAATTTATCTCTTGCTCCATGTTGCGCTGTCTTCCTTCACTTCTCCTTCCCAGGTAACAAAACTTTACATCAGCAGCAAGTCAACGTCGACAGTATTAGGAGCAACACCTAAAAACATAATACAACCCATTCATCTTCATTTCCAAATCAATGATTGGTTTCTTCTCTTCTGCAAAAGCAGCTCAAGAGACACAGCTGGCTCTGCAGATGTGGAGGCACTTTCAAAGGAAGAGTCCTACAGCAAGCTGTAATTCTGGCACTAGAAGTTGCATTGTGCTTCCCAAAGTTCACACGGCTGTAGCTGGGTAACTTCTCTTCATGTCCTGACGCATAATACAATTAAAGAACGTGGTATTACACCAGTAACTACACTTTTCTGCGTCATACAGCCTGTAAGCAATAGCAATGGATAAGAATGGTTTGTTGTTTTTTTAAAAAAAGTAATTAAAGTGCCTGGTAATTTCATGTCATTTACTGCAATGTGTTCTGAAATGAGATTTGAAAACTAAAAAGCCAGGCAAATCCTTGAGATGGGAATGATCACCTATTTAAAGCCTTTCATACTTGAATCTGTCAATCTCAGCAATGAAATTAAAAGAAAGAGGAAAGAAGAAAGTGATCCTGTGTGGGCTGGTGACTGATCGAGGTTTAAACAGTCTCATTTACTGATCTTTTCAATATAGAGAAGTGACAAAAAATAGATTTCCTGCTGTCAAATGACCATAATTTTCTAGTTGTTTACTCTCTCCAGAGCCAGAAAGCTATCTCCTACTTAATTGCTTGCAAAAACTATTATATGCTTTCATTAGTGTTTTTCCTACTCACTTCCTCCTTTATATAACTTGCTAGTAATGAGGGAGACAAGCTTCAACACAACACTTTCAGACCTCACCCACCACCTATTCTTAACAACTTGCAAACTCATAAAAGCTTCAAAGAATTAGAGAAGTTCCTTCAGAGTCTTAGATCCTGAAACAGGTTTTTTCAGCACCGCTCTCCAAAAGTGAGCAGCAGTGCTGACCTTTGTGTGGACTGGCATGCCTGCACTACTGAAGCACCAGTCAATGCAATGTACTGCCACTGCTCAAAATCCTCTTTGGGAAAGGGAAAAGAGCTGAGGGTCAGGGCCAGCATGTACGGTGAAGATGCATTAGGCCATTGTTACTTCTCAAAGTTGCGAGTCCTAGAACACTAGGCAACGGGGCAGGAAGAGAGTAAGTTTGCCTCATCTGTCCCCCTGTCACGGACAGGGTCAGCTGCAGCCCACACCATTCCCCAAAGGTGTTTATCCAACATGACCTCAGTAGCCACCAGGGATGAAGATGCTGCTACCTCCAAAGACAAATCATTTCAGTCCCTCATTAACTCAGCCATTAATGGCAAAGCTTTGCCACGTTTGAAGTCCTTTGACTTCACTCAAGACTCTCTTAAGAAAAATAAAAATGTAATTCTTTCAAAAAAATTCACGTGGCCAATAGGATAGCTGCCAAAACTTAAGTTTCTGTTCACAAGGGAATTTCTGCTTTTCCCAGCTTCCAAGTCCTGATGCACGCATGCAGTTGCAACCTGTCTCTTCACCTTATGACACAGGTTGGGCTGCTACTCAGGGCTATTTTCTGGCCATCCTGCTACAAAAGATACCCTCCGTTATCAACATTTCCAGCAAGGTATGGCTGTTTTTCAGTGGCTAACACAGCTAAGAAAACATGGCAGGCACGTCTGGAAGTATTTGACATCAAGTTGAGAAATGGCATTACAGCTCTAGCAGCATCAGCTTTATAGGCACTATTAAGAGAAAGCTTATTAGTCTGTGAAACTGATATGGTGAATCCGAAACCCTCCGGCTGACTACAGCTAACTACTTATTTTGTAAAGCTCACGGCAAAATTATTCAATAGTAACATAAGGGGTAAAACCCACACCAGTGTGTTTTAACACATAGCTTGTCAAAGTTATTTGAAAGGTCTATATAGCCTTTAGCAAGGAAAAGGTTCCCCACATTTGCCCAAGAGCAATATATTTGGTAATACGGTAGTATAATCAAAAAGCAGACCGTCCTCTGTAGCAAACACATTCTGATGCTCTGATTTATGTGACAGTATCCTGCGTCAACTTGAGCTGGGCGATGGATCTGCCTATACTTTTCCTTTAAAGTGAACACAGTAAAAAATACCAAAAGAGCACTGAATCTCCAGAGCTAGCTTGCAGAAAACAAACCAAAGCAGGTTAAATTCTGCAGTGGCAAAACCATAAACGCACCAAGTGTGATAGACTCAAATAAAAGGGTCTGAAACCGGTATTGCCATTCCTAGGTGAGCATGCAAAGAGGGAAGCAGGGATAAACCAAGGGACTCCTCTCTCCTTGTTGCCTTCTCAGCTGCTCCAAGGGTCAGTGCTCCCTACGCTGAGGCTGGGCTCTGGGTCTGCCGCCAGCTCCTCTCACTGTCCCCGGTTGCTGCTCGTGGGGTGCTTGCCATGCACCTCGGTGTCTCCCAGCTGAGCACTGTGGCTTTCCACAAAGGAAGCAGCCCTCTTATGCAGGCTCAGCCCAGGGATGAACAGAGGCAGAGGGGCACCTTGCTCAAGCATAGCTTTTAAAAATAAAGCAAACCACAAAGAGTGGACAAGCAAACCACATCCCCTGAGACAGAAGCACCAACATTCCCTGGACATGGATCCAACTTCACAAAAGTTAAGCGTAGTTAGGTGGGTAGAAGTTACTCTTCCAATGCCACGATTTGGGATTATGTAAATTCTGTGTTAAGTGCACAGAGAGCAATTTATAGTCTTTTTCCAAAACTGCACTACTGAAACTGTGTTTGCTCATCCCTCAAAAGGCCAGAGAAGACTTTTACAAAAGAAATGAAAAGGTGAGATTTGAAAGGCAGTTTTAGAATTTAAATGAGAAAGTAGTGATTATGCCTTCAGCCCTTCACGACAGACAGAAAGGCTGTGCTATGAAGTTAGGCTGGAACCAGCCCGATTCAACTATCAGAAAACATAGAAAAGAAAAAAAAAACCAACAACAAAGCAAACAACTTCTCTGCAGTAAAAATACCATCATGCTAACAGTCCAGAGCCAAGATGCCTTCCCTCGCAGGAATGGGAGGGCAAGTGAAGAGGTCACTGGAGAGCCCCATTTAATCCCAAAAAATTTCAAAGCACCCAGAAAGGATCCTGTAGGGTAATACATGGGTAAGATGAAAGACACTACAGTCTGTGCATCCCAAATTCCTTTACATTCTTCAGACGCACTCAGCCATGGCAAGCACTAACTGCTCCTCAGCAGAGTTAGCTTCTCTGTACTGATGGGACCTGGTGCAGTCCCAGGGACTCAGCAATTCAGCTTTATCCATGCTTATTTGACACGGATGAATGGGAGTCAGAAGACAGGATGAAGGGAAAACAAGACAACAGAGCCAGAGGATGGCTGCCTGAGGCCACAGACCAAGAGGAGCAGTAGGCTCCCTCCCAGCACACTTTGCCTTCACCAGCTCGACCTGCAGGCTCCCTGAATTCCCACGGCACAAGCTACCTCATGATTTAAAGAATCAGTCACCAATATTCAAGTGAGCAGAGGTTATCTTTATTCGGCAGCGCTGGGTGCATGGGGGGAATCGCTCCACCAAAGTTATGCACGCCCTAAGTGACGAACTCTCTCATATTCATATAATAAAACAATGAATACTCAATTAACGCCTATACATATTCACTACCTAAACCCGCCTACTCTCGCTTCGTATGTTAATTAGCTTATCAGTCCTTCGTGCTTGCGCAAATTCTTCCAAGAATTGTGGGCAGGGGTCTGCGGGACATGGGCAGTGGTCTTTGGGAGGAAGGCTGTAGGTCTTCCTCATGGTGTACTTTTCACCCTTTGCCTGCAATGTGATGGTCTTGCAAGCTTGCAGTGTTCTTATCGGGCTGAACTAATTTATGTCCTTGTCAACCATCTGTGTCTTATTCTTATTTCTTTTAGTCGCTCCCTCTAGATAACTTATAAACAGGTCCCTTGTCAGAGAAAGTTAGAGAAACAGACCCCTTCTTTCATTAGTTATTTCATTAATTATTTCTTTCAAACTATATGGTTACATGACCTAATTACTATACCTACATTCGTTGAGTAAATATATTTACACTTAACTTATTGTCCCTTTTCCATACAATTTCTTCATATCATTAGGACCAGGTGTCTTTTTAAAGATAACAGAAATCCGAAGCCTCAGTAGTTAGTACATTCTTTACGTCACCAATTCGAGAATTTAGTGCATCTCCAAAGTCAGTAGTGAGGGTCTCTGAATGTTTATCAACTCTTGGACAAACAAAAGCGCGGGCACTTTGTTCTTGAAATAAATTGTACATAGTTCATTATTCACTCAACTCCTTCAGGAGAAAGCACTCAATTCTGTATTGCTTTTTGGTAGCTAAGCAAGAGGAATGTTCCCTGTGCCCAACAGGGAAAAAGTCATAAAATAAAATGCAAGTTCAAAGTCTGCCTTTGTTACAAACAGAAAAAGTGTGTGTGAAGAATATTGGGGGGGGCAATTATAAAATAAGCCCAGGTCACTAACAAGATCTGACAGCCTCTGAGCAAAACCTCAAGCTTTTCTGGAGACATCTATCCCGAGTATCACATCCATTCTTGTTTTAAGTTCTCCTTTTACTGAGAAACCCAATTGCCTAAATGGTTATTTGTGGAATACTAATAGCCACAGTTTGCAATTGAAATGAAGATATACTGCAGCAGAAACCAAGCACACAAACCTTTTTTTAAGTCAGAGGGTAGAGACAGGATGCAAGCTGCTAAATGTCTAGAAGCATAGCTGTGGCAAAAAAACCCAACATTTTGAGAACACTGCCATTATGAGATGGAGTTTTGTCTTGTAGATAACCTACAAACTCCCACCTAAGCTCCCACATTCAACCCAAGTTCACTGGTCATTAGACACACACAGGGTAAGTCATTGGCCTGACAACAGAAATTTAGTAACATCACCTTGACAGAGAATCAAAAGAAAAGGGAGAGGGGGAACAAGAAGGAACTTCATCTTTTTCTTTTTTTTTTTTTTTTTTAATTAATATGGACTGCTCAAAGCCAAGTCTCCAATTCATCCATTACTTGCCATTTAACCTAAGAATGTGGGGGGTGGGGTGGGTGGGAAGAGGCATGTGTGTGTAATCTGTCCCTTCTCTGGGTCAAAAGACTTCAGTTTCTAAAAACAGTTGTTATGTTTAAGAGGACTGCACATTTGTCAAGTCCTCTCTTGCCAAGGAGCCACAAGTTCTTTGGAGAAAACAGCCTCACACAACAGTACATACCGAAAGATATTTTCAGAAGATGCTATCTCTGCATGTTCATTGAGAGAGGAGAAACAGTTTAGGGATGGAGAGAGGGAAATCTGCATGCACTTCCAACTGATGCTCTGAACTTTCAGTAGCTTAGGACTAAATGAATGCAACTGTAACTGTCTGCGTTTCCAAACTATGCACGGATTTTATTTACGAGCGGCCCACTATCTCGCTTTCCCTGTCCATTCTTCATAAAGCATTAAAAAATAAAAGCAGTAAGCAGAGACCTCCCAGGGTCAGGTGGAGCAATACTTCCATTTGCTCTGGCTCCTTTCCTCAGGCAGTTTGCCTTCACACAAACTTCAGTTGGAACACTACTTGTCGGATGATCAGGCGTGCAGGATTTGGGCAGATTCCCACGCCCGTGACACGGAGCTGCACACCACTCTTCCAGCAAGCCAGGGGAGCAAAAAGGAGTTTGGCCTGTCACTCCCTGTTCTCCCAGGAAAATGAGAAAAAGCAGAATCTGCTGCTGCTCAGATTCAGCACCTGCAAACATGCACTTTTTTCCTCAGAGAAAGAAGAACATGGGGAAGAAGTTTTGCAGAGAGCATTTTTTGCCTCTTCTGATTGCAACCTTATTACCTGTCAGGACTCAGCCAGCTTTAGTCAGTATCTTCTGAGAAACGACTCATGAGCAGAAGGTAAGGCTAAGGCGAGTTGAAGTCACCTCTGAAGTTTCACAACATTGAAATGCAAAATCATCCATAGGAATATGGATCAGCTGTAACAGTGGGAAAGATTTAAGAAGTCTGGCAAGCCTGAAAGAGCAGGCACAGCTACCCGAAGATGAAAAGCATTTGGGAAGTGACACAGAGGCATACTGATGGCTGCCTGGAAAGAACTGCTGCTCCAAAAGGCATAGAGAATCCAGATTTCCAAATGGCAGATCTGAAGGTGCTCAAGTCTACCTACACAAGAACCATCCACATTTTTCAAGCCACATGCAAGGGCTGGGGGAAAACTTAAAAAGTCTGTTCATACAGCTTTATAATGCAAAGGACCAGCTTTGCCTGACTCAAGTGCTTAATAATTTGCCAATTATACTGTTCCACACCAGTTTGCAATGGGAGATGGGAGAGAAGACCCATGCTCCACTGTTCAGAGAAACCTGCGCCACCAGCAGCCATTTCTGAGTGGAAAGTTTAGTAACTGCTTCTTCTGGGAATGTCCTCCCCCACCCTACTCAAAAAAAAAAAAAAAAGCACCTCTTTGCAGCCTTATTACATCTCAGGATTCAGCCACTGCCTGCAGCTCCCTTTCCTACTGAAGACAGCAGAATTGCTCAGCCAGAGGCTTCAGCAGGGGTGTAGGTGGCTACAGGTAGGGATTTTGCTAACAGTTACACAAAACTTCAGGCATTGGATCACCTGAATATTTTCTTAAATGGCAAGGCAAGAAAAATGTCATCTTGAACTGTGATGCGCTCACAAATGGTTTTAAGAAATAAAACAAAAGCAGAGGTGGGTGTGTGGCTGTAGAGCAGATATTCACCACAAGAAGCCATTTTCATCTGCCCTGCTCTGGATGGGGTAAATGTGCTGAGGGTAACTGCAAACCCTTAGGCACCATTGCAACAGGCTTGTACACTTGAGCACTGTAGCACCAGAAACTTAGTTTAAGATCACAGGGCACCTTACCTGTAGCTCTTGCTATTGTGCAATTGCTATGGTATCCATATGCAGAGAAAAAGAGAGCGAGTATAATGCACATATTTCTTCCCTAAACTATGTCCTTGGAATACCTAGACAGTGGCTTAAAGCGCAGGTCAAGAAGTCCAAGTGGTTATTGAAGGGACGAGACCTGAAAAGCTCCAAGGATGAGAAATGCCAACTATTGCGATTACTACAAACTGATCTTAACACAGATACCACAAAGAGAAAAGGATTGGCAATCTTCAAAGGACAGTCATTTTGCATTGCCTATCAGCAAAAGTTTAATTATAGCACATGGTTACCCCATGCTGTGGGGGCATGGAACTAGATGATCCTGAAGGTCTCTTCCAACCCAAATCATTCTATGATCTTCTAAATCTAACTAAAATTGTAAAATTATTCACTTGCATGCACACCCTAAAGAGCTTTTTTGGTGTTAGTCTTGATGCAAGGCCTGGATCCAGTGGCAATTACTTTACAAATCAGAGCACTAAGGTAGCCCAGATACAAAATAATACTTCACGTTCATGGATAATAATATATTTTGGAAAAAAGCAGTGGGTGAAAAGCCTGAGATATAAGCCTGGCAAGCATGCACACAGCATGTTCGTGGAGGTTGCGGGTTAGTCTATTAACAGACACTAAGCACCTCTGTGCCATTGCAGGCAAAGCAGATGAAGAACACCCAGTCCAGTACGCTTCATTCTGCTGAAGAGAAACAGCCACAAACATCTTCTATTTCTTGCCGAGACAGCCAGCAGTTCTGCAGAATCTTTAAAAAACAGAAGGCAACCCATGCTGTTAAAAGTCCCTTTACCACCTTTCTGCTGCAGGAGCTGGACAAGTGCCACCTGTTTCCTAAACAATCCAAGTGTTCCAGAAAAGAATGAAAAGTTAGGCCCATTTATCCAAAGAACAGAGCATCCAGCAAGCATGGTAGTAAATGGAGCTACATCCAGCTGTTGTGGGTCACAAGCGGTGCTCGCAGGGCTCAGTGCTGGGGCCAGCCCTGTTTAACGTCTTCATCGACGTTATGGGGGAGGGGGCTGAGCCACCCTCAGTCACTTTGCAGGTGACACCAACCTGGGGGAAGTGCTGACCTGCTGGGGGGCAGGGGGCTCTGCAGAGGGGTCTGGGCAGGCTGGGCTGGTGGGCTGAGGTCAGTTGTATCAGGTTCAACAGGGCTCCGTGCCGGGTCCTGCCCGTGGGTCACAGCAGCCCCAGGCAGCTGCGGGCTGGGGGCAGGGGGCTGGGAACTGCCCAGCGGGAAAGGGCCTGGGGGGGCTGGTTGATGGTCAGCTGAGCTTGAGCCGGCAGAGTGCCCAGGTGGCCAAGGAAGCCAAGAGCATCCTGGCTTGGATCTGAAACTGTGTGGCCAGCAGGACCAGGGCAGCGATCGTCCCCCTGTACTCAGCACTGGGGAGGCCACACCATGAATCCTGGGGTCAGTTTTGGGCCCCTCACCCCCAGACAGACACAGAGATGCTGCAGCGTGTCCAGAGCTGGGCAGGGGCTGGGGAAGGGGCTGGGGCACAAGTCTGATGGGGAGCAGCTGAGGGAGCCGGAGGTGTTCAGCCTGGAGAGGAGGGGGATCAGGAGGGACCTTCTTGCTCTCTACAACTACCTGAGAGGAGGGTGCAGTGAGGTGAGGTCAGTCTCTTCTCCCAAGTAACAAGCAACAGGGCAAGAAGAAATGGCCTCAAGCCGAGCCAGGGGACATTTAGGTTGGATATTGGGAAAAATTATTCACTGAAAGGATTGTCAAGCATTGAAACAGGCTGCCCAGGGAGCTGGTGGAATCATCATCCCTGGAGGTATTTAAACCACACATGCGGTGCTTACGGACATGGCTTAGTGGTGGGCTTGGCAGTCCTGGGTTAATGGTTGGACCTGGTGATCTCAAAGGTCTTTTCCAACCTAAATGATTCTATGATTCTAAGTGATAGCACATATCTTTAACCCTGATGCTTGCATTACAGTTCAGTGATTTTATGCAAGTTAGCCCTAACCTACCATGCTCACACCAAAACAAATGCTTGTTTCACAATGTATTGCTCTCTTCCGACAGACCCTTCACTACACTGCTCCCTCGCTGCCGCTCCACTGCCAGACCTTGCAATACTTGACGCTCCCTGACTTTTTTGGCGGTCTTTGAAGCTCAGGATTTCACTAATTCATTTCCATGCTTTATTTCTTCTAAGAATTCCTTCATGAAGTCTGCTCAGTCTTGGGAAACAACACTGTGCTAGGGTGTGCCTTTTGTAACCAGGAGCTCAAGCGTGAAATGGGAGAAAGACTGAGCATACATATACTCACACTATAGCATAAATGAGTTGGAGAATAGAGTTCACACAAGAGATGGGGAACAGCTTCCTGGCCTAGAAGAAGGTTTCCAGCTTCTTTCAGGAAGATGAAAATTTATTTTTCCACTCTGGTTCAATTAATTACTATAGCCGACCACATGTGACTGAGTAAATACTTTAAACCAACAGATTTTGTGCCAGGACCTTCAACAAAGCGGGGCTGGAGGTTGCCATTCATACCGCTGCAGTACCATAGCCAGGCTGACTTTCACTCTGCTCTATCACCCCTAGAGCCCCCATTTTCCTCCATCTTCAAGGAACTGGCAAACAACTTCCCCAGCCATCTCACCAGCAAGCCCTACTTCAAGGTCATCGTCAAAATGCAGGATGTCGCCATCCGTAAGTGCCTGCTGCCTGGCCACCACCTCTTGGGGCTCTTTTCCCCCCTCCTGTTAAAACCCAGCTACAAATGTTTTGCAGCCAGGATATCTTTTATTATGCACTGTGACCACTAACCAATTTCTCCAGATCAGCAACTCCCCTAGTTCATAGGAGTCTTCTCTTCTGGGATAAGGCAATGGTTTCTGCAGATAGGTGGCACAACCTCAGGAACAAATCAAGCCAGCCTGTGACTCAGTTCAATCAATCAAACATGAAAACAATATTCTGCACCTACCCTTCACTGATTTTGTAACAAAGCTTCCAACCCTTGAATTACAGACCATATTCTGCCTTTAAATTATCAGGCCAGGATATGTACAAGTTTCTGCTACAAAGAACAGCCTCTAAGATTCTCAAAGCTGAGCATTCTAGTCATTTGAATTGGGAGTAGTTGAGTTAAATTGATTTTTTTTTTTAATGCATTTATCCTCTATAGGGACTTTTTTTTTTCTTAAATGCTGATTTGCTGAAACTGTGCCTATCCAATACTCATTACTGAAATGCATGGAAAGCTGCCAAAAGAAGCAATGCCTTCTGGACTAAACAAGGGATTTATTACTGAGAAACCACAGCACAGGGTAAAAATCCATCAAAAACTTATTGATTTAAACTGATTGTAAGTAATCACACACAATTTATATTAAGTGAAACATACTGCCATCTAATTTAGAGTAAGTGAATTGAATGCTGGTACTCTGAATTCTGTTTAAAAGCAAACTCTAATTGATATCCAAATATAAATAATTGAAGCTTTCAGAAAACATGAATAAAATATTCCGTTATCTCTGTTTATTATGTATTGATAGGTCATTTTCACCTATTTAAAAATAGTTAAGACAGTAATTATAGTATTATATTTCAGCAGAGATTTATACGTAAGCCTGGGGGCAAGTTAAATTGAATTGGACAAGTACTGTGCCTACAGTGTGGAGAAAAGAATTTGTGGGATGCAGTTTAAATTACTTCAACTCACTCTTAATATAGAAGCCTCAAACTTTGCCTACTTTCCACCCAAAATATGATGAAATAAAGTCATGCATTTTACTAAAACATGCTTCTCTCACCTCCAGAGAAAGCATCTTAGGATGAAATTGTATTGTACAGCACAAGTTATTGCTGCAGCACCACATCTTCCCTCCAAGATCCCATTCAGGGAATTGTGCTTGTCAGTCTCCTTTGATATGTCACATAATTGGGTCCCAAACCTCAGCAGTATTAGTCAGCCCTATAGCCAATTTTATTTCTAAATAAACAGTTGAAGGTATTTACTATTCTTTTAAACTGTCAGTGTGTAAACACTGGCAGAAATAAATGGAAAATATTTTGTTCAGAATTATCTCTTGTACTCAAGAAATTTGGCTATTAATATTTAAGGATGTAAGAACATATTACCTTTTATTAATACAATCACTTCTAACAGGACTACAGAGTGTGCCACCAGCTTCAGAATTCAATTGTCTTCATAGCTTTTGAACACCGGAAGCCCACCTCAATCCCTTCCTCATGCAAAGTACTTCTCCAGTCATATTCAGTTAAAGACTGACATAGAACTTCTCAACAGGAGCACTCCTGTGCCAGATCACAACAAGGTCATCTTACAAGATTCACTGGAAACATTTCAACTGTCCTTCCCACTGCAGGCTGTGTTCAGACTCAGCTCCTCATCAGCTGCCCATTTGCAGGAAGGTGGTTTCAAGTCTTTATGAAGTTAAAAGCATAAATAAGGTGTTCAGATAGCCTTCTGAGAACTTGAAAACTTTTAAAAATAAAGTAATTCTCCAACATATGTTGCACTCATGAGTTTGAATCTTATCGTGCAATGAGCTGCATATAAGTGGAACAGTTGTCCATAACTAGCCTCATTACAATTCAATTAAGTCCATTTGCAGAATGCATTGCAGGACCAGGCCCTTAGGAATTTGTTACATTCCTGGAGCTTATTAAGTTGCTGGGTATCTTCAACAAGGCAACAGCTCTGCATCCAAATCATAATTTACTCCTATTTGCCTGGTTAGTACTAGCCACCTGTTAGCTGTTATGTTTACACAACTGGACACTTCCATTTATATAAAACTTTCCTAATTTTTATCATAATCTGGCTCTTAACACCAATCCCTTGGTTAAACACTGCAAAAGGCTCTCTCCTTTTCCACTGCTCCGAGATGAAGTGATACCCAACTGTCATGGACAATGCTAAATTACACCAGAGGACATCCATGCTCCTCAGGTACTTGCCAAGGATGACTTAAATTCTAGAAAAGCTATGATGAGAAGCAAAACCTAATTCACAAGCTCAGTTTTTAAAAACAAAGCTATCCACTACAAACCAACACAATTTAACAGACTTTTCTCTGTCCAGTGACATGAACACTGCCAGGCCATAACAAGCCTCTTTGCACATAATTCAGAAACATGTGACTGACACATCCACCCAAAAGTATGTTCATTGGATGCTGGTAGCTGAGCTGGTTTAATGTGCTTACTTACCTTGCAAAATATTTACGCCATAAAAGAACAGAATGGTATGTTATAGCATCACAGAATATCTGAAGTTGGAAGAGACCCAAGAGAATCATTGAGTCCAACTCCCTGCTCCCCACAAGACAACCTAAAACTAAACCACATGACAAAGAGCATCATTCAGATGCTCCTTGAACTTTGACAAGCTTGGTGCTGTGACGCTTCCCTGGAGAGCCTGTTCAAAGGACCAACCACCCTCTCAGTGAAGAGCCTTTTCCTAATATTCAATCCGAATGTCCCTTCCCGATGCTTTCACTCCATTTCCTTGTGTCCTATCTCTGGTTATGAGAGAGAGATGAGCACCTCCCTTCTCCTGCCCTCCATGAAGAAGCTGTAGACCACGATGAGGTCACCAGCCTTTTCTTCTTGAAGCTGAACAAGCCAAGGTACACCAGCTGCTTCTTGTAGAGTCTTGCCCTCAATTTGCTTATACTCCCATTTCACAAGCCTTGCACTACTGTTTGGAGACAGAGTGCAGAGTGAAAAAAATGTTTGCTCACAGTTCCTGAGCTAGCCACAACCCAGGGCTGAGCCTCCCCAAAACTGCGTGCTATCAGCTACTGCACGGTTTCTTAAAAGAAGTGTGAGGAATTAGCGAGTTAGAGTAATCCTTTCCTCTGGGGTAAATTTATTTCTATTTAATAAATGTAAGTAAAACTTCAGTCAGAGATAAATTGCCACAAGGGAAGAAAGGGAAAAAGGTTTATTTTGTCAAGAAATGTCTACGGTTGAGCAGATACAACTAGCTATTTTTCTGCTGTACTTCTCCCTCCTCACTTAATCTCAGCAGTCTAGCTATTTCCACCCGGTCTCTGAAGTGCATACTAGAAAAGCAACAGATAAACTAGCAAAAAGACAAGAGGGAAAGGTTCAGGGGATCAAATGCAGAAAGACAACTCAGGAATGATCTGTGAATAGGAAACCGAAATGCAGAATTTGAGAATTGGCTCTGGGCATCAAAAGCTGCTCACAGTAGGATTGTTTCTAAGCAGAGCCCTACAGGTTACAGTCGTGGTCAATGGGAAAACAAGGGTCACGCAGGTGCTTTCATGAGAGAGTGGCAGTGATAGTGTATCTTCTTCCTTTGTAACCTAACTCTGATGTAGGAGCTAGAGCTCCTTAGAAAGTTTACATCAAAAGACATCCTAAAACCAGGATTTGTTGTTTTGACTAACCCATTTCCTCAGACTTGGATCGCTGTACAGCACACCACAGAACACGTGAGATTTCCTGAGACAAAATGCTCTCATGTGCTGTTACACTCGCAATACCACACAAATGCCTACACACAACTAGTACTAACACTGCATGTGCCCCATACCTGAAAGCAAAGGCCCACAGTCCCTCAGCTTCAGTTTTAAGAAGCTGTTCTAGTAAAAGCTATTTGCCATTCGTGTTGCACTGCAGTAGTTTGACACTTTGTTTTTCAGTATTAAAGCAACTCTACTGCTAACAATTCCAATGATCCAGCACCAGAGGATGACAGCAGTACTGACACCATGCAAGAGTGTAAGGGGCTCGACATGAGATGTTGCAAAAGGAAGTTTAGACATTCTTAAGCTGTTGAAGCAGCAGTTAGTATTTGCTTTCTTTCCAGTCCAAAAGGAAGCAGTTTTATTAAAGAACAAGCATTCCTACAGCCTCAAAACCCATCGCTCCCAGCAGCTCTAGCAGAGGCCACTGCTCTCCTGCCCCACAGAGTATGCTGCCCCATATGGCAACAAAGCTGAAGTCAGACAGCAAATACAATCAAATCAGAAATGCAGCATTTACTCTCACTTCAGATGAAAACCAGATTTTCCAAAGCGTTAGGGATTAGCCTTTTTTGGGGGTCATAATAGACAGAGGGTACGCCTGCCCTGTCTTTGTCTCAGGCCTGTCCTAAGCCCCATGCACAAGCTCCAGGCTCTTCCAGACATGGTATCTTTTTAAATACTTGCATAAGGCTCAAAAAAAGCCAGCTCTCACACCACTCAGCTCAACCACCTTCAGCCCCAGCCCCAAGCCATGCACAGCTCCCCAGATTTTGCTCTTTCATTTGCAACAGGGCTTCCCTGCCCTCACTGCTTTGGCAACTCCTGTGCCCTAAGGCAGAGCTCTCCAGCTCTCTAGATGCAAAAGTTCTTTCTTTGCCACCTCCTGACCTCCAGGCTGCATGGAAATCCTCAGCAACCACCTTCAAAATTCCACTGGCAAACCTGGGCCACCCAGATCCCAGCTCCACAGCCCTGTCCATAGAGGGCTGAAACAAACCCAAATGCACACATATGACCTGTGATTGCACAGGCTGGAGGAGGGAGAGGGGACTGGGCTCAGCCAGCTGCTGCTGCAACTGCTCCCAGCCCCATCCCATTGCCCTATTTCCTTTCTGTTCCCACCTATGCTGCAGTGGTGCCAAGTATTTCCCAGTGCTCCCAGGGAAGTGAGACTTTGGGGAAAGCAAGGTGGTAGGAAGTGAATCTGGAAAATGCTTTAGAGGAGGAAAAATAACAACACAACTGCTTGAAATTGTTTACAGGCCTACGTGAGAGTTGGAGAGAAGCTGGAAGAGGTGTTGCAGATAGGAGGAGTTACTTTAACCCAAGGAACGCTTTTCTAACACAGAAAAGCATCACAAAGGTTTCTTAAGGCTGCCACAAAACAGACTTCTAGCAGCACCTGGGAGCACAGATTAGATACCCACCTACTAGATGCAAAGTAAAGGGAATGAAACAGTAAGCTTTTGAGATGAAGCGCCGTCTGGCATTAGCTGCACAGATGAAAAAGGCCACAAGGGAGCAAAAAGTAGCAAGTAAGCCTAGCACAACCCTAACCCAGAACTCACAACCCTGCTGGGACTGGCACTGAATAGGTCACAGTTTACAACAGCAGAGAGGTTGGCCCAGGGCCCCAAAAAAACTTGAGAAGACCAGGATTAAAAACCCCAATGCACAACTGTCTATATTGAGATCACTTTGCCTCTGTTCCTTTTCCTACAGGAGGTATAACATTGCCCAGTCTCTGAAAGGGGCAAGCGCAGATCCCAGATTTCGTGGTTTGTTTTTTGGGTTTTTTTTTGTTTGGTTTTTTTTTTAATAACCTCCCCAACACAGTCTGCAGAGAGATTTGGAGGCCCAGACTCCCCAAAACAAGCAAAAGACAGCAAAATATCACAGGATGCTTGCTGTCCTGGGTTGTGGTTTTAGCCTCAGAAGGATTTCTTTAAGGAATGAACTAAAATTTAAGTTAACGTAATGTCAAATAGCACAAAACAAAAGTCCTCTCACAATCGCACCTGCCTTTGGTATCCCTGTGACAGCATCCATCCAACACTTCGTGTTTACAGCCTGTTACTTTCTGATGGTTGTCCTCTCCTTGCTTACACTACAGCTTTGGATCTCAGAAAAGTGAAATGTTAGTATCGAATGTGAAACTGAAATTCATCTATGTGATGAGAGTAGTGAGTTTGTGTAGAAGCTGTCAAGCCAAGGAAGCATCTTACAACTGCCGTAGTATAATAAAAGTATTCTTTAAAACTCCGTGACAACTACAGAGCGAGACAGAAAATGAAACTGCCTACACCTGGAGACTGTACTCTCTGTGAATGAGCACATCAGCCTCTGCACAGCCACTGAGTGGGGGCAAGCCCTATTTCCAAAATGCTGGATCAACAGCAAAAAGGGGCAGGCAGGCCATTTTGCTTTCCATTTCCCCTGTGCCAACACAAGTCATTATTGCAGTACTGCTTTGGAGGACACAGGAGAACCGCCAGGAGCCCAAAAGCAAGTAGCTCCTGGCAGAGCATCAGCCTCAGATGCCCTCTCCCCTCCGCAGCACACAAGACTTCAGCTAGGGCTGGGTGGATGCAGCCTCAGAGCATTCAGAGCCACACAAAGACAAGAAAAGGCAGGTTAGGTAGGAGGAAGCCTCAGCTTATTTGATGAGTGGCTGGGGAAGACCACTGCCCAGCCCAGAACACAATTTCAGCTTTTCAAAAAGTGCAGTGCACAATGAAGATGCTTTTTCAGGAATCAAAATAAAGATGCACCTGAAGCTTGAATCTCTGCAAAGTCCATACTTAAACTTGTACATCTGACTGTTTAAGAACAAAAGACTTTCTTTACAGAGAGGGTCAACACAGGTTCCGTTTTGCCACAATTTCTGGAAAGATGCTGATAATTTCAGTAAATCAGACATTGTGCCATTGAAAACATTTCTTGACTCTAGGAAAGCTTAAGATTTTTATGCTTTAGACACTTTGACAGAGATTTTCACAGGGCACCAGGGAATTTGGATGTTGAGCTCTTGCCAGAAGTTTGAACATTGAAGAGTAAGCACAGGCAAGCAAATATTAGAGGTATTTAACCTCCCCCAAAGCTAAGCACCCAAGTGACTTAACCACTTGCAAAAACACAAGCCTCAGATTTTGGGACTTCATTTATGTCAGCATTGAGCAGCTATTAAGAGATGTGGGAGCATTATCCAACACCTTCGCCTTAGCTTCAGTGCTTCTGAAGACAGCAAGGCACACAGGGCCTGGCAGGGCAGAGCACGATTAGCTTCAGGGCTTTTAATCACTGTTGTGATTTTATATGAAGACTAAGCGCAAAGGTAGGGGACGAAGGGCATTTATTAAGGCTGTTTTGAGGCCAGAGAAAATATGAGATTACAGTTAAGAATGGAAGATTGGTATCATCAAATCAATACTGTACAATAAATGTAGTAAGTGCGTTAATTCAATTAGCTGAGTGGAGCAAGATAAATATGGGGAATACTAGTGAAGCAGGAAGACTGCAAGATGCTGAAATTAAATGTACCTAAAAGAGAGGGGCAATGAAAACAATATTCTAAAACAATGGGGTTTGAAAACTTAACCTGAGCAGACGCCATTTCGGCACTTTTGGAGCGCCGAAATATCCCAGATGGAGAATGAAAAAGGACAAAAGTGCAAGTTTTTCCAAAGTGAAAACACAACAATGCCAACATTCTGCAGATGAAGTTTGTTAAACTGTTTGCTAAATACCATTGCACTATAATACTCTGAAAAGAAAGAAAACTATCATTGTAAAGATCTAGCTGCTTTGCAGAAGCTTATTAACTTGTACCACAGCCCACACGTCCTCAGTGAATACTTGGATCTAACAGGCAACTATGAAAATAATGGGGAGGAGGTGGCGACCAGGCTAAGAAAAGAGCTAGCAGCCAAGGAGGAATAAATATTTGAGACAGTTACCAACATTTAAAGCAGCCAACTAAGCCAATGTTGTATCAGTCCATGGGTATGTGTTTGCACTGCACCACGAGTCAATGGCCATTATACGCACAAGACAAACAGCCTGCTAAGCATTATTATCAACTAGGCACTCCAGTAAATGGAAAATTTCTTTCCCTGTATGTTTAAGGAGAGGCTAATGAAGACCGACTTATGTATGGATTTATTAAAATTCTCCCAGCACTGAGCATTTCAGCTTTTAAGTTTCATGTGCGGCTTGAAAGCAAGGCAGAAGCCAAACTGTTAGGAAGAACACCATCTCTTTAGAGGATTAGGAATTAAGTTAACTGCACATCAGAGTCAAAATAGTGGAGTGCTTGTCTTTATTCTTAATAATAAACCATAAGGCATTGAGCTACACAGCACGATTAACTTCTTTCAACTTCTCACTATTACTGCTGAGACAGCAACATGGTACTCTCACAGACTTTTAAAAAATATGGAGTGATTAAGTTAAAATTAAGTGAATTCAGGACAGGCAAAAAATGCTACATGGCAACCCAGAAGAGACAAGTCTTTTGTTCGTGTAAAGAGCAGCCTGAGCACTAGTAGCATTAGAAAGAATTCCTCAAAACCAAGAGTCATTCGTGGCTTGAAGTGACCAGCTCTGGGGCTTTACTTGTTTGTTACTCTGCATTCCCCTGCTCCTTCCTAACTCACAATGCATCTGGATACTTGGTTTCTAGAACAACACTGCAAGTGATGCCCACACCAAGCTGGTGAAAAAGGATGAACTTGGGAAACCATAGCTGAGGTCTCACCCCTTCCTCCTTTACCAGCTCCATGCAGTCTTGAACTTCATTTTTCTTTGACTGCATTCCCCATTTATAAAACCTCTCCTACAAACAACCAAAACACATTTAAGTCTGTGAGATACAGAAATACTAAACAAACAGGAGGCATTTTGATCATTAGACAACCAGCCTAACACATACTACAAGATATTAGCAAAACCCAAGACTTACCAAGACTCCTGGGAATAAAAACACTCTCCACAAGATGGACAGAGTTCTGTCTTCAGTATGTAACAGTAAGTCCTCCACTGTTCTCTATGGTTCAATGAGACACTAAATTTATTAATCTGTACCCTGACCTGGCTTAGGATGACTGCTGTAAGAGAAGGAACAGAAAAAATCTCCCAGCTCTCCTCTTCCTCCAAGCTTCAGCTACAGCTGTAGCTTTCATAGGCTACATAGGCAAACACCTGCACACTTTCTCCCATTCTCTCCCCTCTCACCTGGGGGAGAAGCTCACCTGAAAGGTTAGACAAAGCTGTTGGTTTGAGCATCCATCAAATTTCACCTTGAAGTGCTTTTTCACTGCCTGAAAAAGCTAGGCAACACTTAACTGAAAAAAATGGCACCAAAGCCCATCCTGATAAGGCAAAGCTATATCTGAAGACAAGGGCCTTTGCACAGTCTCGGTTGTTTCATACCTGGTTAGTGAGCCATCTTTTCTTGCGTTACACGGAGTCCAGCACAAGTCACTCAGATCCAAGACTAAGCAAATCTAAACAAGCAAATAGCCCCACAGGGAACAGCTGAAGTCATCATGGCACAACACCCAGCAGCTGCTTTGAGATGAGGCACCCTCCTGGTGTGGTAGGCAGCAATTCCTTTTCATGTTTTATTTCTGCAGCTGTGTGAAGTCCTAAGCAAAGTATCAAAGCTTGTTCAGCTAGATGTGATGTGTTGTCTGTGACATGGTAGAAGACATCCCTTAGCCAAGCATACAAGGCTCACTAAGCTTTTGGAGGTCTGTGGAGCTCAGCTGCAAACAGGGCTCAGTACCACATGCACACACTCAGTGTGCCAGGCTGTGCCCTGAGATATTTGCCACCTAAGCACATAAGGTAGAATTAGAGCTGCTGAAAATTTTCCAGGAAAACACTGGGGAAGGGTAATGAACTAAAATGAAAATGCTTCCTGGAAATGTATTAGCTTTCAACAACAGAGGCAACTTTCCCCATATACTCTCCTAGTAGACTGCAGGGATTTCACAACATCACAGGCAGAGCAGACACATAAATTACCTGAAAGGGCTTTTGGTGTAACTGCTACAGCATCAGCAGCCATAGGAAACTTGCATCTACCCAAGTTGGCAGTGCTTTCAAATTTGTGGTCTGTGCACCCCTCAGGGAAAATATGAGAAGTGAGCCTTTGGTCAGATTTCAAAGGGAAGTATCTTCATCAGAAACTACTTTGGGATCCTCTGGACTGCTACGTGTCAGTATTTTGGGAACCTGAAAGTCTGGTTACTGCAAAGATTCAATTCTTCCCTTAGCAGCCCTGAGAAACTTGACTTGCTCTGGAATTTGCACAGCAAATTTGGGCTTCACAGAGAGCTGAACGCTGCTTCCTGAAGCTGGTATAGTCCCAGCTCTCCGTCTGTGCTGCTGGCAATCAGTCTCAGGCTGGGGCTTTAGAAACTATTAGTTCATTTTGGGTAGAACATTTCAAAATGACATTTCCTGTTTTGTCTTTTAACATTATCAGAAGAGTTTCATTTGCCACCCAGAAGAGTGACTTTTCTTGTTTGTTGTTTTCATACATCTACAGAATGGAGATATAATACAATGTATAATATACACAGGGAAGTTTGGGAAATTAGGCTTATTTTGGTACTGGGTAAACTATGTAAGCTTGCGAGTCTGTTACTGAACTGAAAAGAAAATACACACAGCTTTGTAATCCCAGACTGGTGCCATTGCCAGGTTGCCCATTTCCCTTGTATTCCACATTTGGAATAAAAATGCAACAGCCATAATTAGTGAATTGGCTCTTTTGCCACAACTTTTTCAGTATCATGTCTAATCAATTTTTTGAGACCTGTGGCAAATTTAAGAACTCCTAGGATTTCTCTGATGCTTAGCAGTGAAAGGGTTTTATTATCTTCAACAGGTCTTTAGCTACCTAGAGGAAGAAAAGATCCCCAAGTATCATCAGCCTCTGTCTTTGTACCACTTGCAGGTTGAAAAATTTACATTAAAAACATTTTTATTTTGGAACAGAGTATTCTATTATGTATAAATCATTCCCATTAATTTCCTGTTAGGTCTCCTGTTCATCTCCCCATTAGGCAAGCCTCTATCCCTTCCTCAAAAGCATAAATACCCTCATAAAACATCCTCTCCCAGGCTACTGTTAAAGCACTGTGTTTATACACATCAGCTATTTTTCCAGGCTACTAACTCCGTATCTGCCAACACGTAAGCCATCCAAAGAATCTGTCAGAACTTCCACATGCTAAAAAGAAAACAGCAAACCCATCCTTCTTTACAAGAGCCAAACCTCAAATCTAGTATTCTAGATAAAAGAAAATCCCACAATTTTACAGTTAACCACCACATTTTGTCTTTTGTCCTCCCCAATCCATGTATTTACAAGTGTCTTTTTTCTGTCTTGATGAGTTATACGTGCAGTATGATAGTCTTTCACTGCAGTGTCACTGATGGGACATGTTTAAAATGAAAATCAAAACCACGAATCATCAAATGTAGCGTTGCAGAGCTGTCACCTTATTTTTCAGTTGGATTCCCAGGTTTAGCAAAGTGCTTAGCTCACACCCCAAAATGCTGCAGGTATTCGTATGCAAGATACTTTGGAAGTGAAAGTAAAGAACACTCATAATTTACCTCTTCAGTAACAGGCAAATTCAGTCCTGCACATTTGGGTAGAGATAAAGTTGTCAAGGTACATGCACAAAAACAAGGTCCAATGTGATCACACAGAAGTCTGCCAGATTTTCATGGAAACTCATGTAAATGATCAATTAGACTAGATCCAACTACTCTATGCTAGATTTACTGGAAATAGAATGTACCGTTTCATCAAGCAGACTTGGTGTCATTCAGAGCAAAGTTTACCAAGTCAAAGCTGTGGAGAGAACAAGTTCATTGAGTTTAGAATTAGCAGTGATATAAAGCTATTGCAGTCATTATGGAAAAATTCTTCAAATCCGATGCCCGCTTTGACTGTAATCCCTCCAAATTCAAGTCAACCTAAAGATAAAACTAAATGATCTGCCAGAACAGAGACTGCATTGATAACAAGTATTACAAAATATAACTGGGAGAAATAAACAAACAAACCACCACGCTGAAAGCCCTGATATAGAATTTCTGATCACAGACCTAAAAGCCCTTACCAAAGGAAAGGGCGGGGGGAGAGTCATATCACAGAGAGAGAAACGAAAGCATAGATTCTCAATACAGCTTTCTCAAGACTGCCCACCGAACAGGCTAGACCAGAAAACAAACCTGAAGCCTCTAGTCCTTTGCTTTGAAATACAATTTTAAAACACACAGTTATCTGAAGAAACATGCCACAGAACAATACACGCTTGATCTACCTACACACAACAGGAGCGAGAACAAATTTTACCTCTAATTCTACGCAGTCTGGCAGTATCCCCATGTTACCAGAGCTCATGAGTCCCTACTGTCCCACTACACGTACATGATGCTGGGACATACGGCATTGCCATTTCAAAAATCTGGCCTTTTTTTACACCGGGGTGGAGGATCCGGCCCACCCTGGTGCTGAAATGGAGCCTGGGCTGGAGCCAAGCGGGATGGCACCTTGTCCTGCTGCCCGGCCATCCCACCCTGCCACTCAGCTGCTGAGGGTGTGCCTGGGAAACAGAAATATTTCCCACTCAAACTTGTCTAATGAAATTCAACAAACAAAAAAACTCACCCAAATGTTGGTCTCGTTCCCCAGCACCCTGCCTTGCTAATCTGAGGTAAAACTGGGAAATCAAGCAGGCTATTAGGGAAGAGGCAACAAGTTGAATACGGGTGACAAAAAGCTGAAAAAAGGGAGTGGGGTTGCTGGGGGCTCTGTCCCCTACCCAGACCGGCTTTTTTCTTTCTCTCTTTCTCTCCTTCTTTCAGGCCCCCGGCGCCCCGGCCTGGCCCCTACCGCGTGCCACCATTTTGTTCTTCCGACGGCTGAGGGCACCACAGCCCTGAACGCGAGGGGCGGCCTTCAGAGGTGCTGGCAGATCAAGGAGGGCAGCCTCCTTCTGACGATAAGTAAATAAATACATTGTAAAAGCCCAGTCTGTCTACCATCTCCTTTTCCTACTTAATTTTTCCATCACCCTGGCCGACATATGAAACATCCTTTCTTTCAACTTACTGCGTTCCTCAGGATGCCTTCATCAAAGTAACTCCCAACCTAGACTCTACTTGGACAGGCAGCAGGGCCATGTCGAGAGCGCAGCAGCCAGCTTGCCCCCCTCCGAGCGTGGGGCATGGTCACCGTGGGCTGGGCAGGGACAGGCAGCACGTCTGCAGCTGCCAGATCCAATCCCTGCGCTGTGGCACGGTGTGGCCGCAGCCAGCCCCTTCCCCAAAGCTGGACAAGCCCTGGGAGGACGCTGTCCTGCAAAACACCAACCTCCAGGCCAGGCTGGGACTCCCTGCCTGGGACAGGCTCACCCCTTGCATGGCCCCAGATGTGCTGACGGCATGGCTCCTTGCCACTCTCCCGCTGCAGCATCCAGCTGTGCCATGCTGGGAACAGCTGGATTACAAACACGCTGGACTAGGCCAAGGACTTGAGCGGCTGTGTGCAGGCTGGGGAAGCCAGCTTTTTGCCGTAATGGTTTATTCACTAAAGCTTCCTCTCACTCTTCAAACTTAGTGTTGCAGGTCTAAAATCAGAGGCGAGGGCTGCTGAAATCTGTGGAGACTTGCGAAGCACAGTCCTTGGCGGGCACTGGCTGCCGCTTGTCTGCGGCCTGACACAAGAGCTGCCGGCAGGCGGGGTGCGCTTGAGGGTTAACCCCCCAGCAGCCAGCCAGCCCCCAGCAGTCCCCCCTAGGGCTCCAGCCGCGGCTGGCGCTGCCCGCGGCCGCTGGCTGCCAGGCTGGGCCGGCGTCTCCCTCTAGTGTCCGAGCGGGCCGGCAGCGCCGCCGCCATCTTGGCTCGGGTTTCTCTCGCTCCCACACTGCCCTCTGCAGCTCGGTTCTGGGCCGTGCCAGCAGCAACGGAAGGGCTCACGCTGAGGAGTAAAAACAAAACAAAACAAAAAAAAATAAGGAGTCCCGAGGGGTTCTTCCAGACAGGACGGACTGCTCAGAGCAGACCCACGTCGTTCCCCGGGACACCAATGCCTTATGGGCCTGGCCGCCTCAGCACCAAAGCAGGATCTCTCACATTCACCTGACAAGAATAATTTTCTTATAAAAGATACCAACTTCAGATGGCATGAGACTGTACTAAAGACGATCAGTTTCCGCAAACATGCCGCCAGCTGGATGTGTTTATGCCCCGTGCCAGTGCTCTGTGTTGTGGTACAACCAGGACAGATGCCCAGTGAGCAGCAAGCTGGGCCAGGAGGCACTGACACACCTGCCTGCCCTGACTATATTTTGCTGAATAGATCCTTCAGAGCAACAGATTAGTATATTGCTGTAGTATTCAGTGATGTATTTACTGCTGCAAAGCTCCAGATGCTCTGTAAGCCACAATACTACAGTTAAGTGGAAAGTGAGTCATTTAAAACCATAATGACTACCATAGCGTGACTCCACTGACAACAAACCACAATGATAACACTGCAAGGTGGATGATAGATGTTCATCACGGCCCATCAAGCTCTGCCTTCAGGCCAGGCACCTGCAGCCTCCCTGCTGTAAGCCGCTGAGGGAGCCCAGCACGGGGCGGCACAGCCAGCAGGGTGCCAAGTGCTCCTGCCCTCCCCAGCATGCGCGGGTGCAAGCCCCCATCTCCTCAACACCACGCTCCACCCCACCACCACTGACCCACCTCGCTGCCTGGCTTTGTGAAAACCGCTTTTGTGACTCCCAGGTGAGCAGAGCTGGGCACCCAGATTCCGGCTGTGAGGACGCAGGACCACCTTGTTCAGGGCAGAGTACAGTTCTTCTCAGTTAGGCTCGCAGGCGCGGGGGAGCTGCCATGGAGAGATGGGATGCTGCTTCATGCAAGCAAATGTCGATTTATTGTGCACAATCACGAGTTTATATATGTTTTCAGAAGCTGCGCGCTTTAAACAGATTGGTTCTTTAAGCTAAGCATTACATACTAGGCCATCCCTGATTGGTTAACTACAAGCAAAGGACACTTTAACTAAGTTTTTACAGTCATCAATTAACAGCAAGGTGTTACTTCTCCTTGGTGCCATCTGTGCCTCATTCCCTTATCTTTTCTTGGCATGACTCATCCTGTTAATTGTTGTCTATTCACATTCCTTGTCCTCCCAGGGTTTGTGGCCTACAAGCTCGAGCACATTCCTTTCAGCTAACTGATTGTTACTTATGGTCCTGATTTCCAGGCCCCTCCTGCACGGGCACTCACCCCACAGGGGCCCTGGGAGCACGGAATGTGCAGGGCTCCCACCCTTTCCAAAGTTGACTGGGTCCTGGTCACACACCAGCTAGGCCATGCTCATGGGGACAGACCAGCTTCCAGGTGCTTGCTGGGGCTTGTCTGGGGGCCAGGTAGGTGTGGGGTCTGGCCTTGTGGGGAGGGAGATGAAAGCTCCACCAGACCCACGTTGGCTCTTAGCCTGGCCAAAAAGGAGCTAGGGCCATGTGGGGCCATGTTTGGGTGCCTGCTTCTCAGGTCCTGCTCAAGGAAATGCCCCTCAAGGCAGGCAGCCCCTAGCAAGAGTCAGGAGAGCTTTTATAGCAACAGGGAAATGTTAGCTCTCCTCTGATGTGGTAAAGGGGACTAGGGTAGCAAAGGAATAAATTGGGGCCAAGTTTTCTGCTGGTATGAAGCAGACAGATCTGATGATTTTAAATAAACTATTTTAATTTATGTCCTCAGAAAATTCACCATTAATTTTTTCCCTGTCTCCAAATGAAACAATGGTCTTGCCTTGTAATGGAAAAAACAGACTTACATCCCCACTAGAGGCTGAGGCTTTGAGGAGCTGACATACACTAATTCATATCATACCTACTTTTTGCAATAGAGAAGCATCTTTTATTCCCTTAACATAAGCAATGTGCCTTGTTGCTAGACTGTAGCACCATGCAATTTAAGCCTGACTCTCCAAAATACGATTGCCTTTATCTAGCTGAATGCTCTGGGTATGGACCACATCTAGTCCCTCTCGTTAAATGCAATAAAGCAAGGTCACCCCTTAGTCAACCTGATCACTGCTAGCCACAGCACCATTGAGATTTCTGTCATTTATACAGGGGAACAGGAGAGCTCCTCGCAGATCAGACTCTCATAAAAATAATTTACAGCTACATTCACCCTGCACAAAACAGCATAGCCATCCCGTCAGCCTACATATATTTCAGTCTCTCTTTAACTACCCTCTTGTGGTATCTCTGAAGAACGACAGCTTTTTGTAACAGACAAATAAATCCAGCTCTATTTGGCTGTTCTAGTATTAACTGAGACAAAACTTTCCTTTTGGAAGGCAAGTAGCTGGTGGTTGGTTGAGGTATGCTTTTTTTTTTTTTTTTCTTTTTATCAAATGAGCTCCAAATGCACCATGTTTGCTCCCAATACACTAAGGGACTTAAAAAATACTGACCATTGAAAATCCAGGAACTTTATAGTTCCATTTTTAGTTATCTTTAAAGGAAAAAAAAATCAACCCAACAACCCAACACATTAGTTTTGAAGCTTTTGATGCTAATGCAATCTCTGCTGCATCAAAAATAGCCCACAAACCACCCACTGCTGATTCAATGGAAACTAGTTAAGGGCTTTGAAGATGGAAAGCAGAGGATGCATTTCATCCGACTTACAGCAATATTTTGTATTTGATGGGTTGATTTTGATAGTCTCTGTTCAATCGATTCATTAAGTTCTTGCTTAATTATTTTCTTGTCTTGAAACAAAGATGATTGTACTGGGGATGGATTGCGAGGTTCCTAGGGCTAAATGCAAGTTTTCCAGTAGAGAAACATAATAAATCCACCCAAGAAAAATGCTATGTTCCTGAGTTTCAATACTGAGCAACAGTGACAATTAAACAAGCCATACTAGATGGCAAAATACAGTATATCTGCCCTCAATAACCAGAATGACCAGAGGCCTTATCAACTTGGGTCAATACTTGAGGTACTTGAATTATTAATACATAAGTAAACCCATTCATTCATGGAGCTCATTTTAGCAGATCTAGGACCCCAGCAAATTATTAACATGGGTTAAGAGTGCTTTCTAAAGACAAAAGAGCAACCCAGAAATTCCTCATCTGTTGCCACCACTGACTGCAGTTTACCTGATTCAGTATGGGGTTTTTTGTTCTTGTGGTGACTAAGGCAGCAGCTTCCCCTGGGTGACCTCTGGGATGACTCAGGCAGTAGCTGACTGGTATCACGCTGGTGACTCTTGAGTTTGTGTTCCCAGCTGCACTTTTCCATTTTTAAATTTGGGTTAATGGTGTAGCAAATTCTGTATTACCAGACCAGCAGAGGAAACATCAAATGCAATGGTTGCAGTCCACAGGAAAGGCCTCAGCAGAAAGCAGCATAAAGGCCGCATGAGACTGTAAGGTGCCGTCGTGATTTCATACTCTGTTCCTTGCTTTATAGAGCTTCATCCCTGTGATATTGCACCTGGCATTGTGCATGCCTTTTGATATATATAAATACATGTGTTTCTATATGCAGACAAACAGCCCACAGGTGAGGAGGGGGGGATATCTTTATGACCAGGAAATGTCTTTGTTCTCCCTGTGCCTTGTCTCCATCTGGAGGGGCTTAGACTGTTTGTGGCCATGGGCAAGGTGGAAGTTCCCAGCTGGCAACACCTCCAGGCACTTGTGGAGTTGACAGGTGGTTTCCAGCATGGTCCCTTTCTGCCAGCTGTGTGGTTGGGAGAAACACGCCTTTCTTTTATCCACAGGTATTTTGCAACTGAAATAATTTTAGCACAGAGTCTGACCTCACTGAAGCTTTGTTTCTTCTCAGCTAGCAAAACCCTGGAGTCTTTTATAGTGGTTACCATGGCTAATTCACTGAAGCCTTCAGTTTTCACTCTGGTCTCTTGTACTACTGAAGGCCTTTTTGTATTCTAGCGGTACTGAGATGCTCACTTGCCCCAGTCAGGGCACCGAGCACAGTGCAATCGTGTAGCTAGAGACAGACTATCTCAAAGAGCTTCACATGAAGAATGGCTAGGATTGGTACCTTACAGCGCAAAGGAAGGAAGGAAGATCTGACAAGACTGTAAACAAACAAAGGAGGAAATAGTCTCACCACTCATTTGCATGTACTTCTCTGAACCAGCTGTTAGAGGCTAGTCTCCATTTGGAGTTAAGGAAGAGTCAAAGGCAATTCAGAACATTTAAGCTGGGATTCTGCTCCGAATTGCCTTCTGAAGCTATGGACGAGTATGCCTCTGAAGATGGCACTTGGAGTCCAAAGCAGCACGTTGGTTTTTCCAGGTGAGACATAACCAAGTCACCGTGAGAGTAACAAACCCCTGTATAATGTGAGTTACTGTTTGAACTACAGCTCACACTTCGTTCTTGCCAGAAACAAAAGCAGTAAGCCAAGCAGCTCCTCTGTAAATAGAATATAACCAATAGTCTGTTACCTTGTTCCAGTGCCCCAGATGGCTTTCAGCAGAGGTCACCTGCATGTGTGAAGCAGTAATTAGAGATCAAATTCTCAAGAATCATGCTAAATATTTACTTAACAAGGCACAGCAACAGCAAATGAAAGTATTTCCATTAAAATCCTCCCCAACCTCCATTTGCCTGTCTTCTAGCCCACCAAGGACTACAAATTTTCATAAGCTCAGGCAAAGGTAAAAAGGAACAAAAATACAGTCTCTATGTCTCTTGGAAAATTTTGTCTGCAGCATTTGTTGCTGCCTATAATAGATTTAGCTATCATAACCCATGAAAGAGAACATGACAGGCAAAAAGGCAAAAGAGTATTGGTAAGGTATGAAAAGCAGATTAGAGCTAGGTATTTAGTAAAGAAAACAAAGATGACAATACAGAAAGTTAACATAGAAGGCACAAAGCACAGCATAAAATAAACACTGTATTGGGAACAAATCAGGACTGACTGCTTTCAAAGAATCACTTCCTATACACTGCTTCAGCTGGCATCTCAACTGGCGACAGGAAGCTGCTGAGTTGGAAACTAGTTGGGAGTGTGGGAAGGTGGGAGTACCAAAGCATAAAGCAAAGGTCCTGGGTGTTTTAAGTGTAGTAGCTCAGGGTTTTCTACGATTCAGATCTCTCACACACCCCCAGAATAACACCCTTATGACTAATTTCATTCCTACAGGTAGTGTTTGGCATGGTCTTTAAAAAAACTTAATTTCTTAAATACTAGAGATTCAAAAACAGGAAACAAGTATCTTGAATGGAAAAACCCTACTAAAAAGATTGTCTACACCTGCAAGCTAATGTCCTCACATAAAACTTTTAAAAAGCAATGAATCCATCTGAAAAAGTTTAAAAGAATTAAAAGCATTGTTTCATGTTTTACTGTACCTTTGAGGCATATTCCTTTGAGCACCACCACCCTTATAAGGCCATACACTGAGAACTTTAGAGGCATATAGGCACTTACATTGTATTGAATTCAGAGGGAGTGAAATGCCTCAATGCTTTCTGGGACTCTGGGAGTGAGGGTTCATTGACTTGATTGGGAATTAAGGACCATCAGCAGGAGCATGCTCAGCACCTGGGAGGACAAGGATCACAGTCTGTACAATCAGCTTCGCCCTGAAGACACTGACGGCACTGTCAGGACTCCTATTACCATGCCCTGAGATGAACATGGAAGATGATGCTCTCATTATTCCCTCTCTCATGGGGCCCCTCACACTGTAGCTGTGCAAGCTTGCTCCAGTAGTTTTCGTCCTTCTGTGGCCATCTATAACTGTTTTCCTTCAGAAAGTTGAATTTTTTTTTTGTTTTTTTGTTTTTTTTTTATGACATGCATCCAGAAGACCAAGATATGGGTTCCTTGCAGAAAAAAAAGAGAAAAAAGCTCTTTTCGCACATTATGCTACTATTGTACATTCTGCACAGTTTGCACAAAACTGGATTGAAAAAGACCTATTCTTTTCTCTTAGTAACAGTGTTGAAATTCAGGGAAATTTCACTTTCGTCAGATTTACATGGGAGAAAGAGTAGAATACAGACAGAGGTGCTACAGGGCTGAAGAGAGAAACAAAAGTAAATTTGAATACGTGGCTGCATACATTTAATTGCAGTTATTGAGAAGAAAGATTTCCTAAGTCTTGCTCAAGAAAGCAAATTTCAATGTCACAAGTTACTTCTGTGCAAGTAACTTGGATAAAGGTTTGAAGTGTTTGCAACAAGCTTCTAAACCTCCCACCCCCCAAAAACCCCAGAAAACAAACCCATCAAAAAACCAAAAGCAAACCAAACCACAAACCTGCACTGAAAAAGCCCTCCTGGAAATCATGTTATCATGAGGAGCGCATTTTCTTTTTTCCTAAATAAGACACCACAAAAGCTGTACTATGGAGTACTAAACAATTTGCAAGAAATTCGGCATATTTATGTACAAATTGTTTATAGTAACCAATAGCTGTATCATTAGCTGATGAAAACTGGAAAAATGCCATTGGATTGGGTGGAACTGGATGAATTCACAAAAGGGCTTACATACAGCCACATACTTAAGTATGGAGCTCTCTTGAAAGATGAATTGATCAGTTAAATAAAAGCTAATTAAGTAAGGTGTCACTGTATTTTAAAGAATCTGGACAAGCCAAGTATCTAGTCTCCTTTTGGTTCCTTTTTTCCTGACTACTATAATAATCCTAATAAGATGGCTTATAAAAGCTTGCTATTTTCCTTACATTTTTAATACCTATTTCTTCTGAACAAAAAGCCACTCTGGGGAAAAAGTATTTCTTCCCCATAGCAATGATGGGGTACTCCACACAAAGAAGCACCTAGCAGTTTAGTTCACATTTTTTAATAACATGGCACAATTTACATTACACAAGTCTTCGCTGATGAGGAAACATGCTGAAGATTGAGAGCCGCTTCACTTTTCTTTTCACATAGGATCTAGAAAGGACTTTATTACATACAGGATAAACAGCAAAAAGGTTTGTATATAACAATCTCTTTACAATACTGAAAGCTACCACTACGGTTCCAGTGTACATATTCTTCAGGGTTGGGTTTTTTTTTGTATTTTTCCTTTTGTTCTTTAAAAAGAAAAAAAAACCACTGCACAACATCTGGAGTTCACAAAATCTGAAGCTCACAACTAAACCTTCAGTTGACTACTAAAATAGATCTCTGATCATTAGAAACAACTGTCTGTAGTTAACTTTTTTCTTTTTTTTTTTTTTTTTTGCCAAAACAGGATAACAACTTCAGATAGCACTTTAATACACTAGAAGACCAATGGAACTAATTTTATTTCATACATATATTTTACAGTCCAGTAGACAAGATATTGAATTCTCTCTGATAAAGTCATATTCTCTCCAAATATTTAGACAAGAAACTTAACGCGTTATAAAAAAGTGTGTTATGAAAAGACATTTCAGAAGATTGATGCATATTTTTAAAAAGGATCTTGTTCTTCATGTTATTTCATGTCTTCTATGATTAGGGAACAACAAGGCTGACCTGTTAACTATTCACAGACTTTATTACCAACTGAAATACAATAAATTGCATTATGAAATCTGCATTGGAGTTCATTAATTAATTAAACTACTGATCCACAGTGAAAACATATCCATCATTTAGAAAAGTATTAGCTTTCTTGTAGGATTTGTTTCAATGTAGCTAAAAATCACTTAACACAAAAAAAAAAAAGTGTGTGTACAGATAAAAATGACACACTGGCAATAAAAACAGACATGAATGGCTATAAGCAGATGTTCTTCCAAAAAGAAATTTCACATGTTAAGTGACGAAAGTTCTGGAAAATATCCAGCATTTGATTATTACTCTGTTTAACCCAGATTAATGTGACTGAGAACCAATCTGTCATGACTACAGTATCAGTGATTACAGATCGCTAACCCTGACAGGTTCTAAGGAATACATGAGCTACAGTAACATCGGCATCTTAATGCAGGGGTTCAGACAGAAAACTACGCTTCTAATGGGCTGTTTCTTCATCAAAACAAGCAAGAGAAATAGGTTACTATTATAGATGAGCTTGTTCAGGGAAAATATGACTTTAATTATGTTGTGTGTTGAAAAGGCTCCTTTGAGTTATAAAGGCTTTTGTGAAAAGCCTTAAAATTCATTGCATAGTTGAAGGGGTTTAGCTGTCTATAACAATATATGTAACACAGCATAAGCAGACTGTGTTGATCAATATTAAGTTTGCAAATAGCACAGTTTAAGAAGTATTAATGTATTATGTTACTTAATTTTATCTATTTACATTTGTACAAAGTAAAGCTTTCATCTTACCCTTTTTGCATATATGAACCATTAACCCATGAAGCAATCTTTTTACATAAATATCTACAATTGTCTTCACTTCTAGTGTGAAAGAGCTTTGTATGGTTGACATTGGTGGTGGTTTGTTTCTAGTCAAATCATTCAGATTAACGTCTTGTTCTTCAGTTCAAATTTTGACATTTTTAAACTAGAAATAGAGTAGGAGACACGAGGAACATATGGACTTGGCTAAAAGATCTGGAAAATTTCAACATATAATATACAAAAAAACCATTTCAAAATTTTTGCACTCAGGTCTATACATATTGTACAGTGGGTCACAATCCCAGTCTGTATCAATGACTAGTAAGAAGGTCTTTATATTATGTTCATTTACAATGTTCTGTCCCTCTTTCTCTGGTTTGTATTTAGTCTCACTTCGCTTATCGAGCTTCAATGTCCTTGAGGGTGTGAGAAGGAGGCCTCTCTCTCATCTCTGTCGACAGAGGAGTAGTCCTTCTGGGAGACCCAGGCCGAGGTCCCAGAGTAGAAATAAGAGGTGGAGGGGCACTGAGAGCTGCTGTAGGGGGAGTTTTATTGAGGATGCCATTTTGGTGTCCTGTCGGGGGACTGACTCTGGGGTAGTGCATGCTAGGAAGTCCTGGTGTGATTAGGCTTGGGTGAGGCAGGTGCCCATCCAAGGCGGCAGGGTGAACTGAGTGCAGGCGTGCATGTTCATAGTCCTCTCTGAGCATGTGCAACCGCTCCCTATCATCCAGGTGGTTGCCCCTCTCATGCTCACGTCGAGGGTCAACAGAGAGAGGGTGGTGGTGATGGTGGTGGTGATTGTAGTCGTGAGGTTCCCGATCCCTGAATGACCTGTCTGCTTCATATAATCTTGGCGTAGAAAGACGATGAAGGGGGTCATTTCTTAGCAGAAAGTCTCTGCCCAGGGGGTCTCTCCGGTGAATGTCTAGCTCTCTGTATGGATCTCGTAAGGGATCTCTCATTGGATCCCAGTGGAAAGAAGGATAGGGGAAACGTTCTCCACCAGGAATTGGGCTAATTCCCATAAAAGGGGTCATCATGCGAGTCCTATCCAGGCCACTGATGCTGTTCATGTGATGTATACCAGTTACACCTACAGTCATGGGCATAGACACTAAAGGACTTGGATGGACATTAGATGTAGATATAGGTGGTGGCTGATCAGATGACCTATGAGTCTGAGGTCCCTCAGGTTGAACATCATGGTCTTCCTTTCGCTCCTCCTTCACTTTGACTTCATTGCTTTTCTTCGGGTTATCGTACGCCGGCTCATTCTTCCTCTCGGCCTCACGGTTTGAAGTACTATTAGGCCTGGTACTCTCCACAACAGGGGGCCTAGCATAGGGTGAAGGAACCCTGGGCATTTGCTTTGACTCTTCCACCACTCGGCTTTCATGGCTTAGGCCTTCTTTCTCCGAAATATAGTTGTCCTTCACCTTGTGCTCTTCAACATTAATTTCCTTCCGAGATTCGGAGTGATCCCTCTCTCTTTCTTTGGGTTTCTCTTTTTCTCGAACCTCGGGATTCAGATGGCTCCTGATCTGCTCATTTGAGCTGCGATTATGTCCGAGGGAGTTTACTGGATGGATAGGTGCTGGCGAAGGATGGCTGGAGTGTCTTTTCTCAATGCTCTCCCTAGAAGAAATTGTAAAAATGAAGGCATGAGAAACTCTGCAAATAAAGCATCTAGGGTGTCTGACTTTATACTCATTGCTTTGCAGAAAGCTAGTAACACGCGCCATTAAATGCACAGATCCTTTTGCACACCCAAAACGCCGGAAGAAGATCCCATCTCTAAACTAGGCCTATTCTATTATCTCAAACCAGAAGAAGATCCCTAAAAAGCTGCTTTGTGAATGATCTGATTGAGATTTCAAACACTGAAGTCCATAGAAGGCTCCCAAGGGAATCTAGCTCTAGTCACATATTTCTAAGACAATGGCCTTAATTGTTTGTAAAGAAGACAGAGAAAAATAAAGCTATACTCATTTCATTAAAAAAAAAAAAAAAGGCAAAAAACTTCATGTTAATAGTATTTTACCTGATGCTTCTGTTAAGAATACATTTGGGAAAATAGGTAACATTTTGTTTGACTTTTTAGAACATTTCTAGACCTATGTACGTTACTAATTTCTTATCTCTATTCTCTTCAGTCTTCTAGCTTTTCAGTTTACTTCTTAAACTCAATTTACTTCTTAAAACTAAAACCTCTCAAGACACCAGTCCTGATCGTGACAATCCATCCCTCTGAAGAGGTGGGCACTTCTCTAAGTGTGCAACAACCCTCTCTGTAAGTGTTTTAGTAGAGGTGGCCACTATGCATAGATTATGTGTTGACTTCCTCAGGAGAGATCTACTCCATGTGCACTCAGGCTAGCTCTGAAAACGGCATCTCTTTTAGAGTCAGCTGCTCTTCAGAATGCCACCATTTCCCATTTCTAGGGTAGAATAACCAGAGCAGGGGGACAGGGCCAATGCATCTCCTTGCCAATGCTACAAAGTCTCAAAATACTGTTAATTCATTCTATCTTTCAAACCTATTTATGTTGCACAAAAGATTAGAGAATTATTGTCTGGCAGTGGACAAGAACCTAAGAATGTGAATGGATTCAGAATCCATTCACAACACCAGTTATTTTCTGAAAGCAGTGTCAACCAGGAGTTGTTATGGGCCACACTACGTTGAAAAGCTTTCGTATTTAAAATGAACCAAGTTTTTAAGGTAAATCTAATTCCTCAGTTCCAATGATTTTAACCTCTCACTGATTTCAATTGACGTCTAAGTTGGAGCTTCTCCACAAAGACAGCTTCAGCTATTCAGTGTTCGACACATGCTGTTTGTTGAGCATGGAAATTCTGTTCCATGTGGGGTGATGGATAATGTACTGTTAAAGGCGTAAGTGAGGGATAAGCAGGGAGGTCCTCTGAAGTCCCACCCAATTTACACAGTTTCTCTTTGGGTGTGGCAGTCCCTGATTAGAAATGTGGAACCTGAACACACTCGGATGAGGACACCAGGTTGAAACTCACTCTGGACAAGATAAGCAGTACTAACTGGCTGAAGGGCAACCTGCAGAGTGACTCTGCTGCGGACACTTGCTCCTTCACCCATACAATTAATGCTATCTACTTTTGGATGGTGAAACTACAACTGCAGAAAAAATAACTTTGAAAAGGAAAATCTCATTATTATAATCTCACCAGATGCATCTTTTGCTGTGTTTAGATGCAATTGTCGAAACTGCCATTTTATGGGCCATGTCTGAAAGACCTCCCAGAGCCCAGAATGTGAGCGTTAGCAAACATCTGTAAGATGGAACATTTGATACCAGAAGTGCCTGGTCTGCACTGACTACCAATTAACCACTTGGTATCAGGTTCTGCTTTGATTGACTGTGCCCTACACAGTCTGGAAATTGTGTCCTGACGCTAATTTCCCTCTTCTTGCTTTCCACCAGAAGTTGAGGGATTTGCTTTAACAGTTTCCAGATTTGGACACAGTGAGATAAAGTCAAGGCACTCCAGTGAAGGCTTCTCCACATGAAGACTCAATTATTTTACTTTGCTAGGAAAGCACTGGCTTGTGCACTCTGCAATATGTAGTCTTTTAATTATTTTGCTCACGGGACTAGTCAGAGGGCACCCTTAATTGTTTTATTTCACTAGCAGAGGTCATTGAGTCCTTTTGCTGATATTTAATCAATTTTCTATGCAATTGATAATTTTTAAATTATGCATAAAATTCAGAGAATATAACACACATTTTCTGTAACTGAAGAAAAATATGTGTGCAACCAAAATAACATACTCCTTTGCCAATTTTATCCCATTCAATTTCAGTGATGGTAATATCTCAAGAGGCTACTGATTATATAGCTCACTTAAGTGAACTACATGTAGTTCAGTGGTCAGAGAGGGAATAATTTTTTATCCTCAGATTTGCCAAGGGCTCCATAGGTTAATAATAGGGGAACAGCTCTAAGCCTCTGTCTCCATGAAGAAGAAACTTCGGATCATGTTCTCAAATTAACTTATTACCAAGTAAGGTATGTTTTGAGGCCGTACGCTACACTGAAAGATACTGAGTATCTGATGCCAAGTACTTTGCCTCATTTATGTTAATAGAAAGATGGATAGATTCTTGGGTGTTTTTTTTTTAATGCTCTAGGACTACATATACTTAAATGTCATTATTAGAATGGAATTGCTCACTGACATCTTTTAAACAACATACCACTGAGAAGGAACAAACCCTGTTTTTCACAGTAGCTATTTTTACTGATTTTTTCCTAATGCTGGGCTGGAATACGGGAGTCCTTAAAGGAAACACCTCCACAACTGCAAACAATGTTCCAGGAGAAAGTGGAGACTGTACCAGACCATTGCAGTCTAACTCCCCAGCCAGCTCTGCACCCAGGAAAGATTCACAGACTGCAGTTTCATATTACCTAAGCTATCTTGAGGGATTTACCTTACGTCTGTCTAGCTGGGAGAGGGGGCTGCTGCACACTGGTCATACAGCTTATCCACGAGCAACCAGCGATTCGCTGCACCCCCACTGTAACACTGATCTTAAGACGGGGAACAGTCAAGCTAAGAGGTACCTCTGAGGTAGCTTTCTGCTGGTAACAGAGGAAATCCAGATGAATGCTTTTCACTAGACAGCCCATTTGGAGGCTGATAAAGTTAGACCCTTGCTGACAGGATGATTTTGAAATGAAATCATACCTCCAGGTGTGATGCCCAGATCCTCCTGTTTGGGCAAATTAACTTAAAATACATAACAAAGACTGGGACCTCAACTAGGAACCAGGGCTACATCCTCACCCTGCTGGGTGCCACTGAAGATAAAAGAACGTGTATTGGAGGCTCAGAAACTACCCCAGACATTATCTACATAGGGAGCATGTTTCCAGGAAGGGATTCTCAGCATCTTCTCATACAGGTAACAGTGTGAGCACGCTGCAAAGGAGAACTCTTCAAAACCACACAGATGGGTGCACAGCAACACTAGATCAGCAAAAACATTATTGTACTAAACTGGTAGCCATAATTGTGCAGAAGTATGAAGTATGAATGATGCTTACTTTTAAGTTCTCAAATTATTGAAAAGAAATATGTTTTGAGCTATGATATGGAGTTCAGGCAATGCCAAAGCAGCTTGCAAGGAATGTATTTCAGAAAGGGATTTTCTTCAGCAGGAACACTTCGTAAGAAAAATACAAAACAGCAACTGAAATAATCACATAATTCTAAAGACTACCCATATCATTAGGAACTAAAATGCTTTGCCATTCAAGCCAGTAAAGCTACTCACATGCTTAAGCATTTTGCAGGACAGAATCCCCAATTTGTAACAGCAATTTATTTTGAAGCATTAACACCAGACATGAAAATAATGAAGCTATGCTACCAAACAGAAAATATTCCAAATGGAAAATGTAGGTGAAAAGATCTGTAGTTTGACTTGCTCTTCACATTTTACAATAACATAGAAAAGCTCTTAAATGTATTTTTAGAATATCTAATGTGTTAGCATAACTTCTTTTAGAAAAGGCTACTAATGCGTATATTTGGGTTAGTGACAGAGAAGTCAGAAAAGCACATCTCCTAAATAATCTTTTATGTTAAAAAATTAGAAACAAATAGCCATTATGTAGTAAAGTAATGTGCAAACTCAACAGGAAAGCCATTAAGCCACAACTGAAAAAGCTGAAATCAGCCTCTCCACATTTTTCAAGGAAGGCATGACACTTGCTGAATGGCAAATTCTTATAATTTGGTACTTAAATGTTAAGAGGAATTGTTACTGAGTTAACTGTATAATGGGAACAGTCCTGACAAAAAAAATATGACCAGGTTTTACTTTCCATTAACCCTTCCCAGCCTGGACATGTTAGAGTGCAAGTCCATGTAAAACACTGAATAAAAAATGTGCCTGAAGGTGTGGAACAGCAGTGCATGTGTGTGTGGCATTTTTGAGGGGAATTAATGTTCATTTAATGAACCGCATGCACTGACACTTACTGTGGTACTGGAACATGACATACCCGCTGCAATTCACAATGTTATAATATTACAACTTTATCAGTGGTCCCTCTGGTCAGTCCATTTTTGAAGAGGGAGGTAGTGTTATTTGTTTTGCAGACAAGGTCCAATTTACAAAGTTATTTAAGTATTTGAAGGTGCAGATACGCATCTGATGAACTTTATAATGTTTTTTTGCATCCTGTCAGGCACCTATCTACACGTTAAGTCTTCAAAAGACCTATGACAACGTGACCCACAAGATAACAGAGTACGTGGGTCTGATTCCATTCTCAGTTGACACTGCCTGAAGTCTGCTTCAGCAAAGCTCCTTCTGATAAAGTGCAGTGCAAGTGAGAAGAGAAACAGATGCGGTAGGGAACACCTGAGTTAGAAACCGGCGCCTTCCGTAGCGCGTCACGCCGTAGGCAGCAGTGGTGTCGGCTCTCCAGGTGTCCCTCTACTGAAGCTCTGGTTTAACAATGTGCCAGGCTGGGAAGGGTTAAAAGTGGAACAGAGCCCCAAGCTTTGAACTAGACAATTCTTGGAAGTGTTCTTTCGTACCTTTCTTTGTCATCTTTACTAACAGATGAGTCTCGTTTATCTACATCTCTATCTCTGTCATGAGCTGCAGCAGATGAACTGCGCTCCAGCTCTCCTGGCTTCAGCCAGGGCGGAGGGGTCGGGAACGAAGGAGGAGTTCGGTGCAGTCGGTTCCAGGGCTCGTGAGGGTTGCTAAAGCTCTGCATACTGGGGCCATCCTTGTGGCCGAACATTGAGTTGGGTGCTGAAATGGTGAAGTGGAAAACAAAAAGGTTTAAGAAAAAGGTATGCTCTAGTGAAGGTACTTACCAAAAAAACTTTTACAGCACTCAGAGTTAAAATGAATACATATTATTGGGAGCTGGAAAAGGAAAGGAAATTAACAGAGATTCATTAGAGGGTCTCATTCCTAAAAATGGGCAGGCATCTGACAGCTGCTTTAATTGGAAAGGGAAATGCTGTGGATAAAATTGACTAGGGATGAAGTAGTAAGATAAAAGTGACAATGATCCTTATTCCAAATATTTTGGAGACATCAGGAAATGACTGTTACATAGACTGTAAGTAATGGAATTTGTTGTATTTGATCCTGAACCAAAATAAAACACTAAAGTGACCAAAATCATGCCAGATTAGAAGTATGGAGAAAGAGAGTGATTATTAAAAGGATGAACTTTTGTGAGTGGCCAAATCTAAAGAAATGTGTATGATCCTGGACAAATAAATGCAGGTTAGTGATCTTTTCCAGGCATATGTCCTGGATAACCGGTGAGAAAGGTAAAAAAAAAAAAAAAAAAAAAAAAAAGAAATGTTCCTATCCACAGCTAGGGATGCTGCACACAACTATTTCTGAACATGCAAAAACCCATGAGAAATTTCTCAAACTCCTTAGACTCACAGGTTCTGTATTCTTTTTTTTTTTTAATATTTTTTAACTGAATGATGTAATGGTGACATTTAGCACTGTGTTGAACCCAAACTATTGAGTAACTAACAGAAAATAATTTACTGATGATTAAGAAATGCTGTTATTTAGAAGAAAAAGGTTGCTTTTCAAATTCCCATCTTTTAGTAGTATGTGGTCTAAGCAACTGGTAAAAAGGACAGCAAATAGTCACCATCACTCAATATCCTGAATTACACAGCAAACAAGAATTCATAAACAAAGAGGTTACTCACTAACTGTCGGGTTCCCAAGTCCCCCGAAGGCATTACTGCCCACTGCAGTGAGACCACTGAAGGAAGCCGGTCGATTGAAAGGCTCTGCAAACCAACAGAAACAGCTGAAGCTCACTGGCATGTTGGTAATGACGATAAAGCATTAGCATATTATCCAACTGCATTCCGTCTGCATGAAAGCTCAGTCTGTGCCCATCAGTAGTTGAACATCATCATCCCAGAACACAGCAGTGATTGTGAGGGGGTGGAACATAAAAAAATAAACTTTATTTCAATCACAGTATGCATGACATAGTCTTACTAGAAGAACTTCCTCTTCAGAGAAAAGCAAGATGTTAAAATATACATGGTATTGAGGGCTGCACTTCAGCATAAGTAGCTACTTCATTTAAAACCTGCAAACATCTCCACTCTGATTTTCTTTTATTCCCTTCCAATTCAATTCCATGGTCTTTCTCAGAAAATGTCCCTGGCTAGCAAGACTATTATTAACTCTGGCAACTGTGCTCCAAACACCTTCAGGCCATGTCTCCTAAACCATAGCCAGGATATAAATAAAATGTCCTATTACACTGATATGTCATGCTGACTTGAACATTTTGTAATTCACTTGATATTTACTGCCAATTCTATATGAAAAACCAGAATGGACTGAAAGTATTGGAATACTTTTTTTTAGTAGCTAATGCATACAGGGTATAGGTAAGTCCTATGAAGCAAATTCTCTTCTCACTTTATTTTGGAGAAGTCTAACAATTTTTGGTGAAACTACTGATAAATGCCAGCATGGAGAGAAGGAAAACCAAATCTAGCACTTTCTATAGGCAGATAAGTATAGAATGAAAAATCTACACTGTGAGTCTGCTGTATCAATCTGGTGACCCTCCCAAATCCTTCTCTATGCAAAATAAAATGCCAATTTAGAGTCTTGATCTCTGATGTTCCTGTAGAGGAAGCAGACCACTTTATTACAACATGAGTAAACTCAGAAGCGAAGTAACATCTGATTAACTTGGGTGGTTCTGGTTTTCAATGTGTATTCATTGATTTTCACTAACAGACATACCTGAGCCCACATCACAAGATTTTAAAGACATATTTCCCACTCACTTAAATGGAAAAGCAGACATCTAAATAGTTGTTAGGAAAAGAAACACCTCTGATGAACCAAAGCCTTAACCTTAAGGCATTCTTTTTGACTGGCCATAAACAAGACTACAGTGAAACCTAACCAGCCCTGCCACTCCACTCCTCTAATGTCCAGAGTGTTTTCAGAAGTATTTTAAAACCTGCTGTCAATGATACTATTAAGTGTATGCAGAACTGCTACTTGGGTAATGGCTAAAATGTGCAATTTGTAAAGGTTTAAGTGGGCAGGATACTAAAACAGTCTTCACGTGGGAAACCTTTAATAGTCTCAGTGGTCGATGTGAGTTTCTTCTGAGTTGTATTTACATCTAGTTGCACAGAGAACGTACCTAAGTGAGCAGCTGGGTTGAGAAAGTTGCTGTGGTGAGGTGGTGGGCCGAAAGGCGTGCCGGCTGGATGACCCCCACCTGCCAAGACAAAACAAAAGGGGTGATTTCCTAGCAAAAACTCAGAAAGGGATTCACTGGGCTCTGGGCTTGACTATCATCTCTTAAATGGCAGCTCACATGAGTGAGCGGGGGCTCTCAGGTCAGGATCCTATGCAAACAGCAGTGCTTTTCTAAACAGAAATTCCCAGTTACAGTGTAAGTGCTGGGGAGTGGGGGAATGTTTCAGTAAGGAAAAAAATGGACATGTGAAATACAGCCTATTTCCAACCTGCCATCTCTGTGATGCATCAGACATCGCTGTGTGAAGAGATGCTCCTCCTTTTACTACCTGTACGGCATTTCAGCGGGTTGGGCTTTTTCAAAAGCATACAGAATAATTTTAAAATATTTAATAGCACCTGGCACATCTTGCAGAGAGTTCATAACCCAAAGCATATGGGAAATTTCCTTTTAACATGGCAAGAATTAGCATTTTGATGAGTGTGCCACAATAGGGAGATTTCATTTCTCAGTACTCACTGGCTGTGGAGAAGAGAGTCGAGGGCCGGGCCAGGTCATGGGGGTGGTGGATGGCTCCAAAAAGGCTGGGGCCTGGTGGCCTGCTCAGAAATTCAGGTTTCAGGCCAAAGTCCAGCTTGTGCGGATCAGACTGCATCTGTTTCTGAAATGTAAAAAAAAACAGGATGTGGAAGAGACTGTCCTAAAAGATAGCAGTAAAAGACACTTGCAGAATGCTGGGGGTATAGCAATTTATTCATAGTAACAGACGTTTTAGCAAGAATATTCGTTTTTGGGACCCTGACTGTAGGTACACAGCTGCTTTCCTTGGAAGGAGGATCTGAGGCAGAGAGAGAAAATCTGAGGCTCCCAATGCACATTTCCTGCAGATTTCAACAGTGTGTTCACATACGCTCACATCCATCCCTCTGGAGCAAAGCATTTCAGCACAGACCTGACATAAAGAACAAACATAAAAATCTTTGAAGAGGCCTCAGACCCTTCCTCAGCTGTGAGAATAGTTCTGTCTTAAAATAATAAAAATAAAGCAGAAGAGAAGTCTTCCTTTGGACCTGATCTCAGGTGGGCAAGCATGTTAAAAGCTGGGTGAAAGCATCAACTGTAGCAGGCACAGCTGCCAGCTGACCCTCTTCCCGTTGCAGGAATCCCTTGCCAAAGTTACAGCAAAGACAAGTCAATGGACACCAGAACCATTAATCTTAAATGTGAAGCTGCAGTCAAGAAACACTTGATGCAGTATATCTTTCAGTCTCTCTCAGACTGCAACTGAGCAAGCTAGGGGCTAAAATGAATCAAATTACAGATGAAGTGTATTTGAGTCTAAAGATCTGAAGTCTCATTTTGACTGCTCGCACTCCAAATTCAAAGCACAGTATGTCGCTGGGTTTATATAGATGGTATTAGAATCAGCAGGCTTTCTTTTTTAAGGTGAATTTGCTGGGGTTGCTGTACTGTAAATGGTAAGTGGATGAAGGATGGACTCTTCTTTGTGCCATGTACCCATTTTAGTGGTCCCTATTTCAATAGTTTTATTGAATGAGAGGAAAACCAAATTCCCAATTACCTGTGCTGCCAGAACTCCCTAAACACAGATTGCTGATTAATTGTACAGGTCAGCTGAAAGGATTTACAAATGTGTAACACTGAACTAGTAGATCTTGACAGTAATTCTGGAGCATGTCACACTTTATAAATCAGTATTTAATGCTGTGCCAGCTCAGAGTACAGGCTATTACAGTGATATAAATATGCATATTAAAAAGTTATGAGCAAGTTACTGTGCATGCCTAGTACCTGTTTTTCAAGTGCTAGTAACATATCTACATAGCTATGAGAATAACAAAAAAACCTCACCCAACCCCACTACAAAAAAGGCCCAAAAAAGGCTTTATCAACGTTTTGTGACACTGGGCTGCAAGAATATTGAAATGGAAAAGATGGCAAAGTTAAGGTCATGTCTTTTAAGGAAGTAATACTGTAGTGCTTTAATGGTTAAAAAAAGTTCAGAAAATAGAAATGCCTCAGCCGAAGCCTGTGTACCAGATTTTTATGCTGTGAACTCTTTTTTATTTTTCTTTTAAACAACCAAGTTATAAACCCCTGACAGGCATTACTCAGAATAGCAAAAGCTGGCTGAAACTTTAACTGCAGCCATATGAACTGCGCTGTTCTAAATAATGAAAAAATCCTCTGTCTGAAGAGGAACAGGAGTATCAGAGATGTGTTAAAAGATTTTTGAATGTGTTGGTTTACCTTAAAATAGTACCAAAGAAAATTGATCAGATTTATTTTATCCCCAGTTCATGTTCAGGAGAGCACCCCTCATGATGGTGATCCTTACAAATGTATTCGAAGTCCAGCAGATCTGTAACACCTTAACTCAGGACCCCCTAAAATCAATGTAAATGTCTGCACTAATTTCATGGTATGTTAGTTTGGGCCATAGGGACCTTTTTCAAAGAGAGAGGGCCAATTACAGAGCATAAATTCTCTCTTGAATCCACGCTGGTAACACGCTGGTCAGTCTAGGAGTGAACATAAAATTGCTTTGTGCCCAGAGCTGGGACACAACCCGAGCTTTGTCTAAGGAATTCCCTGTGTGTGCAGACAGGTTACACAGATATGAACTGCGTCTTGGTGCAGAGGTATAGGCAGGCAAATAGCAGCCACAGCTGCATGCAATTTTTCCTGGGGTCAGGAAGGTTGTGTTTTAAAGTTTCCCATCTTGCCTGCTTCTTCAGTGTCTGCTGTTGCCCTCTGCAAGCAATTACTAGTGGGCCAGATAGTTAGCAATTCTTCCATACTTTGCAAGCAGTCTAGTAGCACTGCATGCAAACTTGAAATCTCTGAGCAAATGTATTTTATTCCCTCCTCTACAGTGAGGCAGTGTCTTCAGCTTGTGCAGAAGAAAAGGCACCTTTCACAGCCTTGGGCTAGAAGGAGAAATCATTCTGTATGAGCCTTCAGCCAGAGATTTCACACTTTGTGGTCACATGCAGCCAGGAGGAATTCATTCCCAGGTGGGGGTCTGACAGCCCATGGGGACATGAACCACTTTGCTTTACTGACTGTGGACTATACCTAATTTTTTGACTGAACTGAGACAGTGAAATACATTTCTGAATTATTCTTGAAATTATCATCATGCACAACCTCAAAAAGTCAAGTAACATCCTTTCCTGTACTCCTGGGCTTTATTCCTGTTTTTTAACATGCAAGATAGAAAAGTGTTAGGTAAAAGAAATGGCTGCATGAAAATGGCATTTACTCTGAGTTATAAATACACCAGTATGACCTCTCTCTGAATATCAAATCAAGGAAGATTCAAAGGACATAAATAGCATGGGAATTAATAATTTCACTTCAAGAAAATACCTTTTCAATAAAATAAAAAAAAGGACATATAACTCTCTAGGTCTATAATCTTGTCTTTTTTGATAATGGGAAGATGAATGAAGATCACTAGCAGGGGAAACATAAGGAAGCAGAGAAGAGAGATATGTCTACTGCAGCAAATTAACCTGTCAACCTTGTTTAAAAGGCTTATTTTTAAACTCTATTAGCTGCAGGTTTTAGTAGCTGTTCAACATCTTCATATTCTTATAGCACTGCCTGATACAATTCAATTGCATACATACACTGCAAAGTGCTATGGACTTCTGTTAATTTTACTTTCTAACACAATCTATTGGCTCCTGAAGTACAACTATGAACAGTAAAGAACACCAACCTTTCCTGACTTACTGAAAAACTTCAGGAGCAACACAGAATTTTTCAGTGATGAGTACAGTGAAAATCTTATAAAGGGAAAGAAACCATCTTCACAGAGTCCAAGCACAATCAAAATACAGTCAAAGTGAGACTGGAAATACACTATTAAATGAATAATTATTTCTTTTTCTTTGACATCTGTTTCAGGAGAGCCTAAACTGGCCATGGCCCTACCCCTGAAGTCTCAAAGCATATACAAAAAGAAAAGATTTCCACCCCTCTACCTTTGGTGCAATGAGACAGGGTCTGGATAACATTACTTTGTCTGGGAGGCTGTGTCTGCCTTACCAACCCAGACACGTACAGGTGCCAACCTCCAGCTATGAGACTGGTTGTGAAAAATAATGATGGGAGCCTGGACAGCCATATGGGATAAAGCATCTTAGACAGAGGAAATCTTCCTGTGCTCTCTTCTGTCTGTGAATATTAATAAGAGGCATGGGATACATGTGCCTAGCTTCTCCAGACTTAAAAAAAAAAAAATCTTGATATGTTTGTGACCTCTTCCATAAAAAAGTGCAATGTTGTAGCTCAGAGGCACACCCATTTAGGTCTTCCTAGCTACAAAGTAGTTGTTGCTGCAGAAGATCTTGTGTCCTTGCTCCAAGGCACCACAGGCATTGCTTTGAGACTCTACCTTTAGGTTAATTCCAACAGGCTATGACACTATGAAATGGAAGGTTATGCTATACTGCTACGTATGGTTACTTTAACAACCCAGTAGCCATGGCACCGAACTGCTAACGGAGAGGCAAACTCTTCCTCTCCCAAGTTCGCACTGTGCAATTCATCTGAAATTTAGGTGTGCCCAGAAGACTGACCTTGACTTTCTGTTGGTGATGGTATATCTGCCAGGCGATATGAACATGCATAGCGCACCACTTTCCAGGTTTCTGGAAAAAAACCAAAGGGATACAACATGAATCAGTAACTTTCAAAAACCTGTGACGCTTTGTTCTAGTTATAGCAACTTTTGCCAACTCCTAGCTCAGTCTGCTTTGGTCTGGGGGATCCCCCACGTCAAGAAAATTGAAAGCAAAAGGTCTCCTCCCTTCAATGTCTTCCCTCTCTGTCCTGGGAAATCAGAAATGCAAAGAATTTGTCCCTTGCTATGAAGTTTACCTGGATATCCAGGCTCCTGGTCACTCTCCTCTCCAAATAAACTCATACTCAGGTTTTATGCACTCTTGTAATCTTTTGATGCCACTGGCTAAGAACACAGCTTGTGTTGCTGAAATCAATGAAACAGTCTCTGAGTCAGCAGCTGCCCTGCACACCTGGATTGATTCACAACTGTACTGTGAGTTCATTTCAGAAAATACAGCTATTCTAAGCCTTTCCACCAAAAGAGAAAAATGTACGCACTTTAAAAGATCACTCTGTTTTTCAAAATTAATCTGACTGCCTCATATGATTGCTGGTCTATACCCCCAAACTGGAGGTCAGTGATTTCACCCTGTTTGGGAAGACTTTTCACATCCTTCCTGTCACCATGCTTTTAAGCCATGGGGAAGAGAGAGGAGAAAAGAACCAGAGTGCTATCTGGGTTTTCTTGTTGATTTTGTACTCCATTTCCAGGACATCTGGAAATCTTGTCTGAAAAACATTCATTCAGGATATACTTTCTCCAGTTTTGTTATTTAGGGGTCTGTAGTTAACTACACAACTAATTCCTGCAGATTTAAAAATAATCACAGAAATTCAAGAAGCTCCTCAAGCTACTGGTAACTTAAATGTTTCATAAACTATGGCATATGGTCCCCCTTCTACTTTAAGTGTATATTAACTACCAAGTAAAACCACAAAAAATAAAACCCGTCTTACACACATACTTGCCTAAACTCAAGCCTTTTGCTTATTCACAGCAACCAGCCGTGCTAGTGATTTTAAAAGTTCACTTGGTTGGTTTGATCAAGATCTAGACCTTCTTGAACATGTCTAAAAATTAACAAAAAAACCCTTCTGGGTCACTGAAAGACTGGGTCGTTTGTTCCTCATTTCTGAATCTTTTGTGTTTGGTGAGGATTGCCTGTCTATACTTGACAGTAAGGTACTTGGGTAGGAAGTACCATACTGAATGACACTGGAAACACACAGTAAATAATAAAAAACAAAATCCTTCGGTCTGCAGTGAAATGACAGGGGATCACTGTCAGGGTAGTTCTCTAGGATTTGGCTCAGGAAACCTTGTAAGCCAGTGCATTAGAAGGATTACCAATATCTAACCTCTAGTATTCATGCTAGGGGGTTGCATGACAGCAACAGAAAACTTCCAACTTTGAAACTGTGTGTTTTCCTCGAGTGACCACAAGACACATGCAAAAAAGGACTGACCAAGCTGCTCGGCAAACACGGTGTAAAATACCCAAGATGAAACATGGCATTGCTTTGTAATTAGTCTGCTGCTTTAACCCGGTGGGGACTGAGACGAGCTTGACAAACTGTATCACAAGAAGATTTCTTACCCTCAACATGGGCCTGAACGGATCTGTCAACTGTGAAGAAGAAATGACAGCTTGGTTACATGCTTGTCACTCAAACAATTGCTCTAATTAACAAATTTGTATTGCTTCATTAAGAGATGAAATTAAAATGTTCTAATTTTACTTTCAAATGAAGCCTTTTCGGATAATAATTAGTCCTTAGCCTCCATATTCGAGCTGGTCTCCCTCCCCCCATGGCGGTTGTACCTAAGTGTTGACAAGCAACTAAACAAGCCTCACACAGAACGCTCTGTCCTCTGGCATCACCATTAATTTGTTGATTTAATGCTACAAAAATGGCTGGTTAACTACTCTGAAGAAAACCACAGATCTGTCCTTTGGGCAAACTTCTGTTCTTATCTTTCAAAGCTGCTCAGCTCACGAGATGACACGATAGTAGACAGGGTCCCTTTTTCACAGGCTTGATGCCATGAACTGGGTTGGGCCTGGCTGGAATGTTGTTTCAGATGTGCCCCTGCAAAGCAGTGACTGTCGCCCAACGGCTATGGCATCAGGTCCTTGACCTGCGCATTCGAATAGCCATTACTGACTGACTGCTTGCCTGGCTGTTCTCTGTCACAAGTGGGCTTTGCAATAGATGTTTTTCACACTGCAAAAAATGCTGGTAAACAGGGGCTGTATAACCACCCTCCCCCCAATTTTCTCTTTTTTTTTTTTTTGCGTAGCCTGTTTCTTAAGGGTAGATTATTTTCCTGTTCTCCTTTTTTGCTCACATTTTATCAATTAATGTTGGAAAATAAATTCAATTTATTGGGTATTTCTCATTTGCTTTTGCTTTTCTTTTTTGAAAGGCAATACTAAAGGAGATTTACAGGTGTAAGAGGTACTCTGCAGATGCAATGATGGCACAATACATCATCTTGAAATAATCAAAACTACACTACAAGTTGAAAGGGAGCATAAAGCTAAGTGACTTAAGGATGTGAGGCTCTCGTTATCTTTTCAATTAGATAGAAGAAACAAAAACGATTAAATGTGGTTCTGATTGGTATAAAGCTCAACTACAGCACCAGTTCAGAGTGGACCAAAGTACTGGAACTTGGCATAACCCACAGAAAACAGGCCTGCTGTACTTAATAGTTTAGCCATACCACAACATGGATTTTTAAGGAGAGGTGCCTACTGCTTTTGTCAGAGTTTTCTGTTAAAACTATGACTGCATGATGTTCCTCATGGCAAACAATGTATATTAATTCAAACATGCAAACAACCCATGGGCATTTGCAAAGAACAGAAAAAGGTTAAGGGACAAAGTGCTGAGACAATACATGCTGTTCACATACACTGGAACTCAAAAATCCAGAGGTACCAAGTGATCAATAAAAGGCATCCGCATTTCGCTGGTGCAATCGATACAGTAACCAAGGGAATAACTGTCATTACCCACATTAAAAACAATTACAGAGTTTAAACATCAATCTTGAAGAGGTTTGTACATTTCTAAGTTGAATTGGACTTTTATGCCTTTACCCCTGAGCTTGTGGGGGTGACAGCAAGGGAAGAGCTCTTCCACTGCACAGACCTGTTTGCTTTTGCTAATGATGAACAGAAGCAAGGATCAGGATTTAAATTGTTCTCATACAACTTCTCTGTTTCTCATTGAGGTAAACAGACTAAACTTTAGTTTTAGGGTATTAATGTGGACATACTGAAGATGGTGTTAGCATTTGAGGTTTTCAGGAGGAATAGCTTTACTTGAGAAAAATACAACATTTTCTACAGACCCGTGGATCTTTCTGTAGGAGGGTATGTGGGACAGTTCCAGGTCTGGCTGCAACATCAATAGGATTGGAAGTCTAGAAATACCACAAGGAAAGACAGCATTAATGAGCATCACAATGCATAAAAGCAACAGAAAGTGAAAAATAGAATTTCTTCATCATTAACATTGCAACATTGCATTAACAAGGAATGAAGTCAGACTTTTTAAAGAAGGAAGGACAAACATTACAATCCACTTAATAATATACTCATTATCATCTCAGTTTTCAAACTTTCGTTGTCCACCAAATTCCCGTTACTTCAATCCAAAACACATGAAGGAAGCGACTGCGTTTACACTGGGAATTCTTTCCACTGTCAAAATCCTGATTAGCAACACACTTTTGACAGGGCACCTAAAGCAGTATTTGGAGGACCGAGCGTGTGCTCTGCTGCCCATCAATAACACCCTGGACCTGGCTACACCTGCTACCCTCGCTGTCAGCACACAGAGCATCAGTAATCTCTTTAGTCACTGTACAAGGATCTGAAGTCCATCCACAATGAACTGTTATCATAGGGTATCAGGAAAAAGCAACATCCAGTTGAAAAAAATTAAAGCTTTCCCCATGATTTCAACGTAACTATTCAGCTAATACAACAACATGCAGCTTGGGGCGGGGTGAGGGGAGGAGAAAAAACCCTGCATTGAGACAGAGCTTCTTCCTACATTAAAATAAAGAAAAAAAGAAATCAGCTACAGTATAACTAACAATTAAGTAACAGAGTTGTTAACAGTCTGATTACCATACATACGAAGAATTCCACTAATGAACTGCAATTTACATATTCAGTCATTACAGTGGATGGGCCAATTTAAGAAAGAAGGTGTCTTCTCTGCAGAAATTTCAGTCCTGATTTCAGTCTTTAGTTGCAAAGACTACAGACTACAGAATATGATTTCCTCCCACTTATAAATCAAGAGTGACTTCATGAAAACAAAAGAAAAAAAAACAACCCAGGCTCATCACATTTATCTATCCCAGCTATCATAAATGAGAGGAGAACTAAATCAGTGTATTGCACTGTGGTGGAGCTGAGATAATTATGGAAATGAGTAAACAGTAATGATCATGATTTCTTAAAATCTTGATTATTACATGACCCTACATTAATGCGTACTGAGAACTAATTATATTGCTTCTAAAGTTAACTATGCCATGACATGTGATTTTTTTAAAAATGTATGTAGCCATATCTGAAAATAATGAGAAATAACCTTTCTGTAGTAAATTTGGAAAAAGCCGATTGTCTTCAGTGGATTAAGCTGTAACTCAGATCTCAGCTGCTCCTGGCTCACACCACCACTGTATCTGAGCACTAACAGATATATAATTCCTTTCTTACCTTGGGTTGAAACGCTCCTTGTAGCGAGCCAAAGGGGCCAGTTGGAGGGATCATGGGAGGGATACCTGATACAGCTGGAGGATAGGAGTGAAACAGCTGTAACAGAAAGACAGAAGGACATAAATACAAGCGCACATCAAAACGAAGACAGGAAGCTGAACAAGACAGAGAAAGCATTCCTGCATAGCATTAGGGAAATGGTACATGGACAAAACTGAGAAGCACTGAAGAAGTGATCTTGTTGCAACAATGTTAGTTAAAGCAGTCAATGAAATGTTCACAAATGTCATGACGTTTAGAGCTTAAAAGCAGTTCCAAAATCATAAAGCCAGCAACCTGTCTCCTGGATTAGGCCATCATAGTGTAAGACAGACTTTTTTGTTCAATTATTCATTTTTAAATTGGACAGAGGTTTTAAATGGTTTCAGTTTGCAAGCCATTTCAAGAGAAAAGGCAGAACACTGAGCCAAGTAAGACTCAGAAATCCACCATTTCAGTGGGAAAAACCCCTTACGAGTTCTAGCATGTTGGATAATTAAAACTCCATTAGTACATTAAGATTTTAATAGTATCTGTAGGAAATGAAGAAAATATGCACAATTCTTACTTCATTAGCCTGTCTGAGAGGATATCCTGCCACATCTAATACTAGCAGAGAGACAATCTGATTTGTTAAAAATTATTATTTAGACAAAATGTTAAGGCAGAAACCTCCCAAACTACTAAGACAGACTAAGCATAACAAAGTGCACATCACCACTGACTTCACTGAACCCAATGTATCTGTTCCAAGATAATTTTTTTTTTTTTAAAAAAAGCTGTTTTGTACTAAACAAACACAAACAGGAGGTAAACAAGCAAGTAAACCATAACTTCCAAATCTTATCTTGCCTCTGTGGTCTGGCTGTGAATCTTTTACTTATGCTGTAACACAGTTAACTTGCCCAATTCCATGGAAAATGCTGAGATTACACACCAAGTTGCTTTCTGGTAGGAGTCGGGGGTTCAAAGCATCACACTCCAAATATGTTCTCACTGTGAAACCTCAGGATCTAACAGGGGATGGCTGCTAACTTCGCTGGTATTGCCACCCAAACCCCTACAGGGATTATCTGCCTGATAAGAATTCATCTCTGAACATAGCTGATCAAAGAGCTCTCTACTGTATGCTACTTTTAAGATCAAAATAAATGAGTTAATGGCCAATTGAACAGAAGCAGGACTGGGCAAAGTAAAAGACTGGACATGTGGAGTGGGCAAACACTCAGAAAATCACATTCCAGAGTAAATCAGTATCTCAGAGTTTTGCTGAATTTGTTTATGCCAGACATATGTATGTGGTTTTCCTAATCGTTTTTCCTTCCACTAGCTTATTTTGCAAGGTTATTCATTCATATTATATTTACTGAAAGCTGAAAAAATATTTGAGGTATAAAAAGATATTTTTTTTGTTTAAAAGCATCGTGTCAGGTCTCCTTTCATAACATTTTTCTATTGTTGCTTTTAATTCTATTTAATTTGGACCTGCTCCATTCAATGATGCAGAAAACACTTTGAGATTAGTTGATACTGAACTGTAGGCATTGGAGAAATCATTAAGAGAGTCATGTCCTCATTTACAATAACTTTTAATGAGTAAAATATGCTTTAAATCCTCCAGTGTCTTCTGCATTTAATTCTGCGTCTAATGGACTAATTCCAAATGATGGAAAGAGATGCAATACTTAATATTCTATTGGCTATGACTAATAATAAGGAACACTTTCCTTAGAGTTTTATAACATCTGGTAAGTGAATTAAATGTGTCCTTTCCTCAAGGTCAGAATTATTAATAAAATACAAATATTTTATCTCCAGGATCTCTTTGTATTGGATAAATTCCTCCAGTGTTCAAAATACGCCTTTCATAGACAGTGGTTCCTTCTTCCCCAGTATCCCTTCTCTTTTGAGCAGCATTTTTTCCCCTTCTGGTTTTCTTCAGGGAACAATGTCGTTAACAGCTTTCTTGTGGCCAGGTGTAATGTAATGCTAAACTAGACCTGGCATCAACTGTAGGTAAAAGTAATGCTTCACTGTGCTACAGTGAGCGCCCCTCCCCCCCTCCCCCCAAAAAAGAAAAAAAAAAAATAGAGAAAAGATTGTAAAATCAAAGATGCCAAGAAAGAAAACTGTTTTAAAACTCTACATCAGCTTCTGTGTGAGCTGCATTCCCTATTCTGCAGCAGACTGATTTTAACCCTCAGACAGACCTTGCTTTCCTGCAAAACTAACTTAGAAGCTTTAAAAGCACTGCTAGCTTTTTTAAAGGTATCCCAGTTCCTGGTGTGGATCTACAGTGGAAACTTGTCACTAGGAAAAGGTCGATGGAAGTGCCACAGTTTCACTGCATTTCTACAACAGGAAAAGCCCGGCTGAGCATGTGCTTACGCCAGTAGCAGTATGCTGTTTGCTACAGCAGCTGCTCAGGAAACTGATGCAAGCAGTTCCTCTGTTACCTATATCATCTATAGTCACACTAAAAGAGATTACTGCAATACCCTGGCTAGTACAGCCTTGCTGTAGTTTAAGAAGGACTGTTTATCCAGTGTAACTCGTAGCCATCACACTGATCTTCTGGTATTAGCTTGCTAAATACCCAACAGACGCAACAGTGATTATTTTGCAATCCCTTCACAAGGACAAACCTTTCCTGAAGGAAAGGCAGGGGAGGCACAATGGGCCAGAGCTCTGCCAAGTGCAATGGCACAGCTCGCTGGCTAACAGGGAACAAGGCAGAGCCTTTACTTAATTTAAAGGGGGTAACTTAACATATAAATCAGGTAACTGCCAGATTTAGAAGAGATCATGTCACTGAATTTGAAAAGCAGACACAGTTGGAGACTTTTGCAGTATTTCCTATATTGCGAGTCAACTTCTGTGCTTTATTTGTTTAAAATTCATTTACCTATTTCCCAGTTCCGTGTTCCTGCTTGAATCAACATGCCATTGATGATGATGTATCTTTTGAATCCATGTAAAGCTCAGCAAATAAGAGTGCAATTTTGCAAGCGATGCAAATGAGCAGCATTACCCTTTTCAGTAAAAGTGATTATCACAGGCTTAAATGTTTGCCTAATACTCCTAGAGCTCTGATCCTGCAAACACTCTCATACAGTTAAAGTTACTCAAATGAGGTGCCAGAAATTAACAGGACTATTCACATGTACTACAGGCGCAAGTTGTTAGCAGGGACTGTGTTTAATCACACTATCATCTTAACCAGTTTTTTTTGCCCAGTTCCACTTCTAAGCAAAACCAACACATAAAGCCAAGTGCTTTGCAAATTTCTGAGTGCTGATGCAGTACTCCTTCTCTCATCAAAATATCACTACTGGATTTAAAAATTCATGTCATATTCAACCAGATATCTGCCTCTGTCAGTATGATGAAGGAAATGCAACCCTTTACTTCAGCAGCAAATGCATCAGTAGATTCAAACCCTTAAGAAGCTTTACAATTAACTGAGATACTAAAAATCAGTGCATCTCAGTAAGTAATGATTTTGGTAGCTCTAAACACATCTAGTGCATAGCTGGATTCACATTTCTGTCACCAAACAGAGCTTTACAAACATAATGAGCCCAGTGCATCAGATGTGCCTTTGAAATCTGAAGAATAAAACAAGTTTTCAGATTTTATAAACCAAAATATGATGTATTAGAAGAACTATTAGATTACCTATCCCTGAAGGATTTGTATGATACTTTGTCATTTCATTTCAAGTTTCTTAGAAAAAACATCAGTCTAAGGGTTTGTGGCACAACTGAAACACAGTGATGAAATTACTGCACTCTCCTGCTTCATGTAACAGTCAGCTCTTCTGTCTCATCTTTTTCACATCAAACTCGTCTTCAAATGATGTATGAGCAAGAGATCTTTTGATTGGAAAAGCTGATACTGCATCTTTATCAGAAACAAGCACCACGAATGCAAGCCTTCAAAAGCCAAAGCAACCAAGAACGGTAATGGTAAATCCTGGAGTGATGATCAGGGAGAGATTCGACATTGTGCCATTGACTGAGTGGTGATCCCAACCCACCACAGAAAAGCAGTTAAGTCAGTTTTAAACAGAGTAATAAAACTCACACTGTGACGGTAGAAGGGGTCAACTTTTGTAGGGTATTTGTCAAACTGCAAAGGGATCAAAGCACAAACTAGTTAAACTTCCTTGCTTTAATTCTGTTGGTAAAACAGAAGACTACTTCTCTACTATTTGGCAACCAACAGAGAGGAAAAGATAGGCAGAAAATCAGTTTCCAATGAAACTGGGATTTTTCTTTCTTCAAAGTAAAACAAGGTCTTTATGAGACAGGAGAAAGGAGGAGGCACCGGTGCGCACCACTCCAGGCACTGGGAAGTCCCAAACACGAGCGCTCCTTCAGCCACCAGCCTCGTCCCTCAGCCCCTGCGCTGCCACCTGACCCTACAGCACAAGTGACAATCATGGGGAAGGGACAGCCCTTCCTCGCCGACCCAGCTGCACCTGGGCAGCAGGGGACTCCTTCCCCGCAACCTGGCAAATTCTTAAGTTTTGGTAATAAAGAATAGAGTTGTGCTCTACTTATCCTCACATTTCTGCCTGGGGTACGCACCATGGGCGGTGCTGGCGTTGGCATGATGGCAGTGGGTGGGATGGCGTGAGGGAAAGGCGTGAAGGTGTGCTGGTGTGTGTGTTGGTGTGTGTGCTGGTGCTGGTGCTGGTGCTGGTGGAACTCGGTCCTCAGGTACGGCGGTGGGCCCAGGGAGGCCCCACGATCTGCGCTCTGCGAGGCCAAAAATCGCGTGTTTAGTTCCTGACGGAGAAGATCTTGTTCTGAAATACAAATAATAAAACAAACCCCTGTGAGCTCCGGAACTTTTCCAGACCTTGTGCCACTTACTTTTTGCTGGCTGTGGTAGCAACGCTTTATTTAAAACTTCCTGGTGGTAAAGCACAAGACTCTGCAGAGTAAGCAAGGTCCCTCAGATTGTCCCCAAAGGCCTGAGAGCCAGAGGAACGTCTCCATTTCCCCTCCCTCACCAAGCCTGTCTTCACTACAGCATCCCTCTGAGCATTAACCTGAAGGTTCTCCCTAAATTTGTATGGACATGGACATAGTCCTACATAGGTGAGGAGGTATGAGTAAGATGGAGTGAGTAAACATTGAGTGGCTGCTGCTAACTTTAGTACTCTGCTGTGCAGACACAAAACAATGTTACTCAAATGTTGATAATCCTCCATTTTCTTCCCTCTGTTCCCTCTCGGTGACCTGGGAGGAACAGACACTTTACATCTCCCCACAGTCGAAGTATAAAAAACCACAATTTTCTCCACTGATAAAAATCTCTACGTCTCACCCCACCACACACACACACACAAAGTTGCTCAGGAGCACGTGCGGGCACTGCCACCGCGGGCACAGCCGCCATGGGCACAGCCACCACAGACCCTCCCTCTAGCCAGGGACGTGACACCGAGCACAGACCACGACCGCAGTAAAGGCGCTCGCTGAGGGAGTCACGGATTCTGTGTGGACACACTACAAACTCTCCTGTGTCTTTATAATGGGGACAAAACCCCCAAAAACCAAGGAAAAAGCACAGCCTTCCGAAAATATTAATTCCCAGGGCAGAAGAAAGACATTGGGTACGTCTTGGTGTTTGTGGCTTGGGTATCACTCCACATCATTCAGCAATGAGTACGGCCTCCACCCAGCAACAGGCCCCGCGGAACAGACCAAAAAGATTCAGTCTCAAACCAGAGAATCGTTCTCCTGTGCTGCACTAGACGGGCCATGACCCGTCTGCCTCTTACCTGAGTAGGTACTACCAGCTGGGTGTCCTGGAACCTGCAGTGTCCCTGACGTCAATGGAGGTGGAGGAGGCAAAGCCGTAGGAGGGGCAAACATATTGGGGTGATGTGGGTGTGCGGGGGGCTGGAGGGTGGGTGTGAAGGTATGCAGCGGGCTGTGGCTGGGTAAGGAGAGGGGGAATGGTGAGGCTGAGGGGTGGTGAGATATGTGTGGAGGAGGGGCCTGAGTCTTGGCAGGAGTGCTGCTTCTGCTGCTGCTGTTAATGAAGAGAAAAGCAATTAAGCATTGCATGGAAGAGAGTAAAGCTCCAAACATACACATACACAACCCCACCAAGCTATGCGTGGCTCACGTTAACCACATTACTAACACGAGTTATATATTTCAAATGCAAGTTTCCGTTCTACTTTTCTAGCGATACCACCGCGATACTCCTTTCTCCAGCCACCTGCTGCACCTCCTCTGGTGTATTTTACTTCCTGTGGTCTCTCCACACCAAAACCCAAGACATATTCTCCTCCCAGAAAGAGGTCGATACTCTGTCTTCCAACAATACAGTAATGACACACAAAGGAGTAATCAGCCTTGTGCATTCATTACTTAATTATCAGGTCCTTTCTACATGACTGCTTCTGAGTCATGTTTTCAGGCAAATGAAGCTCAGTATCAGTGATCACTGCATTAATAAAAGTTTACATTTTTTTGCTATGACTTAGAAAGATGAAAGACTGCAGAAAATGTGAAATGAAGTTGAGAAGGCAACAACAGATACACGGTTATTGCACAATTAATGCCTCTCTCTACCCCCACAATACAAAGAGAGGAGGCAAGTCAGCAAAAGCGAAACCAATATTTGTGATTACATTGGTTGCAATTTTTCAGGCTTCATTTCCTACTAATGAGTATTTAAAATACAGTCACATAGCACTTAATACTACTTGTCATTATTTCAAGTGATGACATACTTCTGTTGCACAGACTTTTAAAGACAAGCAATACCAACTTGATTAAAAATAAATCCAAGACTTAAACACCTCCCCGTCTTTAGTCAAACCACGAAGCAACCATAAGGCTGGTTTACCAGGTCTTGAAGGCTACCATCTGCCAGCTGGAAACTCAGATTTGAAGAAAGATGACCTAGTGCTGCCAGCATTAGCTTAGAGTAGGGGAAACCTGAGGTCCCTGACTCAGAGAGACATCATGGGTTCCTGTGAACATCTCTTCATTTTTTATCCCCCTTTTAAAGGTGAGATTTATCTCACTGTGGCCAGGTCAAGAACACTGAAGACTGCAAGGAAAAAATTAAGCTTTCAAGTCACTGGTGCAAGACCATTTGTGCTAGGCTGTCAGCGGGGCCAACAGCAGCTGTACTGTAATTCTTGCTCTAGGGCATGTTGGTAGCTGGAGAAACTGGAAGATGTTTACAGGGATGGGAGGGTGAAAGAAATTAGCCTTCAGAGAGCAGCCCAACCTGCAAAAATTGGGATTTTCTTCCCCTGGTCTACATTGCGTAAAATCCCCTCCAAAAACCCAAGTACGCAATGACAGGCAGGAAAAGAAAAAGCAAATTAACTAAGCGCTTGAAAATACCCAGCATTTATGGGAATGCTAGGTCAGAAATAAAGTTATCCTGGCTCATTTCAGGAAAGGAATTAAGGTTTAATGCACTAAGTCCCCTTCATTTCCCAGCAACAGGATGGGCCGTGCTGTCACTTCTCCCCTTGAGCTAATTCATCTCCAGTCCTCCAGGCACGGGAAAGCATCACCACCGGGCAGCACGTCTGCCAAGACATGGGGCTTCAGCCCGCCCGCGGCTCCCTTCGCCTACCTTAAGCTGTTGAGGCTCAAACTGCTGCTGTTATAGGCAGAGAGCGGCTGCGAGAGGCTCTGCGAGGCCGGATGGGGCTGCACCGGCGGGATGGCTGGGTGGGCTGGTGGCACTGGCGACTGCGGCCGGGGCGGGTGCTGGATGGGCGGCTGCGGCACCGGCGGGCGGGCGGCTTCGTCCGGGACTGGGGGCAGCTGCGCGGCTGGCGGCGGGGGCAGCTGGGCAGGAGCCTCCGGCCGCGGGGCGAGCGCAGGACTGGGGCAGGGCGCCTCCGGCTGCGGCTCCAACGGGGGCTGGGCCAAAGGCTGTGTCACCTGAGGACAAGGGTCTTTAGGCACCACAGGCTCAAGTATTGGGTCTTTACTGCTGTCCTGGCTCTTCTCTTGACTCCTTTCTAATCCTGATATTTTCGGGACAGCCGGGCCCCTAGCACCAGGGTCGTCATTTTCAGCTAGCGTACTGACTCCTAACTCTTTATCTGCAACAACAAAAGAAAGAGATAAAACAGTTAAGTGCACGACAAAACGGGCAAAACCGACCTGCTGCGCCAGTCACACCCCAGGCAGTTACACTGCTTTCGTCAAGGACTGTGCCAACGTGAAACCGAATCAAATCCAAAGCCATTTCCAGCAGCATCCCTAACCCTCAAGCCCTTCTCCTAACACTCCTCCTATTTTATCCGAAGGACAAATTTTCTGGTTGTCTCCATTAAGGTAATAAGAAGCAAGCAGACAAAAGTTGAGCTCTAACAATCTTGCGTCGGACCTCCCCAACCCCCCCACCTCAGGGAACACACCAGAAGGGTCCTGCTTTGCTTCCCTCTGTCTCTGTAGAACCATGTACATTGGGTCCTCCATACCCGCCTCCTGGGTCCCGTCTCCCAGGGATTCATTGCCCAACTTTCTCATGCAACCTTGCTAGCGTTCCATCGATTCTCAAGAAAAATTAGATTTGCACAACAATTGCATGGGGCCACAAAACAGTGCTGATAAATTTGTGAATGTAGGTAGTATCATCTGTATGCTTATTTGGCAAAATCAGTCCCTAAATGATCACATTAAACCCACCGAAATTATCTACTGAATCACGTGAGCACAAATTGCCACCGTGCAAGGAGGGGGAGCGTTCCACGGGAAGCCAGGCTCCACCGCTTTCTCTGCTTGGAGAACTGCTTGTTTTCTAGGCAAATCCCTTTATCCCTAATTACTATTATACGTTTACTATAATGTCCTTATTGCCTGGGCGGCCAAATGAACAGAACGAAAAGGTTAAGGGAAATAACATATTTTTGCCTTGATTTTTCTTTCAATGACATTCATTTTGGACATTGCTTTTCAGAAGAACGGCCAAAGAAGCCAAGAAGGCAACATTATTAGTCCTGATTATTTTTTCTTTAAAGACATCAGTTGGACAGCACACTCTGCAAGCCAGTGTGTGCACCTGCCTCTTGTCTTCTTTCTCCAATAACTCTCCTCAAAATAAACCACCTGGCGGAGGAGACCCTGTTTAGTGCTACTCTTTTCTATTATTGTTACTCTACCACCACTCCCTTACTGACCCACTGAGAGGACAACTGCCGCGCAAGCTCTGTGCCTTATTATAGGAGATCTATACCTTAAAACACGTGTTAGTGGGAACCCAGGCTTCCTTGGCTTGGCTGGTCATGGAATGACGTGGTTTTGTTTTCCATCTCTAACAATAATGAATATTATTCTAATTCTAACACTTGCTACAGGAGAGCTTTGCTTACTGGGGCTCTACAGCAATCTCCCATTTGAATCACTCCCCAAACCTTCTGCCAATGACTATTTGATTGCGGCACCCCTCAGAACAAACCCGGTGCAATGCTGCTGCCCCAAGACTGGACCAGGCACTGCCTGCAGCCCGGCAGCAGGCACAATGAGCAGTGCCACTTAGGGCAGCATCGCAGCCACCCTAAGCAGCTGGATGGACACCCTTGGCAATTCCAGAAACAAAGCACAAGGGAACGATGCTTTGAAGGGGCTTGGGAAGAGCTTGCAGTTAAAACAGTGTTCTAAATAATCTTAAGACGGGAAAACTTTACTCGTTCTTCTCTCAGTTTTAAGGGGTAGAATGAATAAATGCATAATAAAATAATATACATTCAGACAAATATTTTGACAACTCTGTTGTTCAAACCCTGAAGCACAGGAGTGCCGATGAAGATGCTGGGGAGTGCACCCTGCCAGCCCACAGCCCGGGCACACGCCTGTTCGCCAGCCTTCGCATCACTGGAGCTACCAGAGACAGCCTGGCAGGAAGGTGTCACAGCCGCACCATCGTTTGGGTTTAATTTCATGCAGAAATCAAAAAAGTCATGCCAGGCGGCTCCCCACCACCACGTGTTACAGGCCCTGCACAGTGGTGAGCAGCTTGGCGAAGCACAGTTCAGATTGTTTCATTGTTTGTGGAGAGGAGACGGGGGAAAAACCTTTTGGGGACAAAAATGAGGTAAAGAGGAGAAGAAAAATGGGGTGGTGGTGGTGTTATGTTGTAAACTGACTTATTTGATGAGGATGTACTTTAATCATTTCTGGAGTACACAATCTGTAACAGGCAGGGAGGCTCCTCCACGAATTTGGATCAGAAGACTATGGGGGCAATAGCGGGACTCCGGAGGAATAAATATAATTACTCTGCTGTATGCCCAGGGTCTATCTCATTGCAATTAAACTGCAGGTTCTAAATAAAGGAAACTCTGTTTGCATTAATTCTTTGGATCAACCCTGTTTGATCAAACATTATTAAAAGTTAGACAGAGTGTGATTATCACGTGTTAAGGCAGATCCTCAAGGAGGAAAGAAATGAGCAACAGTTTGTTCAGGAATAGATGGGTCTGTGTTCCTAGTCCTTACAGGTGTAAGAGTTACAAGACTTCTATTTATTAATTTTTTTTTTACAGAAAGGCATAATAATTAGGGCTTTGAGGGCTTAGCCTTGTCATTAGAAATTCCCTACAAGATGAATACAGTAGGTGGTCTGAAAATCCTGCAGAGGGGATGCTTCCAAATCTATGGGGAACATCCTGCACTTGGAGCATTCATTAAATCTTTTCATTTGATATTTTTAGGGTCTCTTGTGTGTGTAACATTTATTCAGCACAGCTCTCTGCTGGGGAGTTTGTTCCTCACGCAGTCGCTCCTCCTCCCCTGGAGAAAAGGGCTATGAATCCTAGTGTCTCCTGGGTATTTTTTGCTGCTGCTTACATCTTCATTACACAGCCCCTTAAGTACCATTCTTGTTAGTTTGCAGCTTAGAAGATGCTGTATTTAGTAAGATAATGTTATTCCAAATGTCAAAACACTGAACGTGTGCACAGTTTCTCCCTCTCTCTGTCTCACACCACTGCACCTACACTACAGCCCCACATGTCATCCGATGTCCAGGAGTCTCTAACCCCAGTACGCCTGGTACATGCACCCCTGCAGAGCTGATAATTACAACATACAAATCAGAAATTCTTCTTCTTTCTCCCACAGCATCTATTTAGGGAGCTGAAATCCCCCATCAGTGATGACCGCTACCAACTGTATGTTTTGTATGGAGGGCTCACGTCTTCATCAACAGTACTTCAAGGTCCTACACACAAGATTACTCTTCTTCTACCAGCACATCTTTGCACATCACGTTATTTCTGAATGCTCACTGACTAGCTCGGTGTAAGAACCACGGGGGAAAAAAAAAACCCTTGTCCCTATGACACAGACAACCCAACTACACAACTTTCTGAGTTTGTTTATACATCGTAGCAATTGATCTCCATCCAATAGCTAAAGCAGCAAGCAAGCTAACTTCATTTGATGGCGCTCTCTGTACTCTATTTTGGGTAAAGTGACATTGCTGCATCGGTATTCGGAAGAGCAGTAACTGGGATGTAATGTCCATGCTGCCACCGGCTTCCCTTTCTCCGCTGGGTTGATATTGCATCCAGCAGCTGTCAGTCTCTTTACTGGAAAAGGAACAAAGCTGTAATTCGGTGCTCTCTGAGGACTGGGGAGAAACCTTGGCTAAGCTCGTCCCACACAGACAGGACATGCAACTTCCATTATCTTTCTTCCCTGTCTTTGCTCTTTGTTGTGTCTTAACCCTCAAGCCCCTCTATTTTTCACTTTGCACAGACACTCTGGGGACCTCCCAAGACGCAGGACACTCAGTCCCCTCCAAGTGACACAAGCGCAGTTAGTGGTTTGCTGTGCCTACGTGATTATTACTTGGTTGGCTCAATAACACCAGAGGAGCAGACAAGGCCACACTGGGAAGACCTGTAAGTAAACCAAACGACTGCATGTGAACTAGAGACTCTGCAGCTGTGAGTTTACATTATATTTTATACACATTCTACGAACATACACATATACACATGCACTCCCATGTGTTTGTATACATGTATGTCACGTGTAATACATATGCATTTATATTTATACCCATATCTGTTATATGTATACACATCGTTAACAGAGAAATACACAGTGCATGCAAACACTTCCATTAAAAGACATGGATTTTTGTAACGAACACAGGTTATATGCAGCATTCAGCTGAAATGCCATTGCCTCTCTTCCTAACGTGCAAACCAGCAAAATTTGACTTAAACTCTGTGTTCTGGCTCCTTTGTACCATTGGGGTGATCCAAAAGAGCTAGAGGATGGCCAGAAGCGGCCAGCTGAGAACATCACAACCACAAGATGAAGCCCGGCTATCCTTCTGCTGACAAAAGAGCCCTGCTGAAATCCGCCTAATTGGAAATTCCCAGAGATTCACCAATAAAGAACGCTCAAATTTTGCCTCGTCAAGTGTTGTCTGCAGATAGGTTCAACACATCAGGTCGTACAAAGAGCACAGGAGATACTAAGTGCCAGCACCAGGCTTTTCTCATGCCGAGACCTGGAGCACCACCAGCCCGGCCGGGTCCCGAGGGGCAGCCACAGGTGTGTGAACCGGGCACCTCTGACCTGACCTGACAGTACTCGGGGAATGACATCTCCTTAGACAACACCCTGCATGATGCTGTCAACTTACAGTGGCCAAACTTTTTTTTTTTCCTAAACACAAAATCATCCAACTTTTCCATGTCCAGCTCTGGAACAACTGAATTTCATTTGGAAACCAGACTGTATCATACCCTGTCACTCCTCCTCCTGTCCACATTAGGATTCAGCCTTTCTTCATGCGGCCTGGGGCCATTCAGGCAGCTTATGAGCAATTCAGAATCAACACTGAATTTTCCATTCTCTTGAGAGGGTGCTGGATTAAGCTCAAGGTCCTTATTGCAGAAATAGAAAAATTACAGGAGTTTTCAGTGTTTTGCAGCATTATCTTTGGGACTGAGCATTCAGCCTACCAAGGAAATATTTTACAGCATTATTTAATTTAAAAATAGCATTAATTTTCTATTACTACTTTGATAAGTTAAACTCGTCTCTTGACAGTATTACCTCCGCCTAATGATAATTTTCCGCAAACTTCCCAATGCAAGGTAAAAAAATTAGCTCTTTCAAAAAATATAAAACTATTTTCTTCAGTTTGAACATGGATAAGTGGGCAGCTGGTGCAAACTGTCACAACCAATACAAACCGTCAGAACTTCTCTGAAGTCAATGGAATGCAGAAAACGTATACCCCGCTGACCTCCAGCCCTGGGAGGTATACAAGCATCGTACAAGGTTTGAAATAATTAATCAGATTTAAGACCTGATTGTACATTTCATATTGATTAGACATTGGTGAATGAATCATTTGGATAAATAAAGGCAGATGACAGAAACTATTACTGCAAAGGATGGAGGAGGTTGTTTGGTACACCAGCCAACACGTATCATAAAGGCCCCAGAGCAAATCATCTGTTGTACTGGATACACATAATTTGCTAAAAACAATTTTTCATTTTTAGCACAGAGTCATCTTTCATCCTAATTTCCAAGGACACTAACAAAGTATTTGATTATGCAAATTAAAAACATGCATTCGAAAGCATGGTTACTAGCAGCTCTGTCATCTGCTGATACCAATTATTCCACAGTAAGCAGGTATTTAGTACAACTGAATAGCAAGACTTGTGACACACTTTGTACTCAATTATAAAACAGAGAAGAAAATCATTCAGGACAAAAGATTTTGCTACCTCCTGTTAAAAATGTTTATCTTCTGCGTTGAAATGGATTTAATTGTCAACAATAAAGTTGCAGATCAATGAAAAGAAGCACTTAGTGGAATTGCACAAGATGTTGACAATTCTTCAGTCATTGAGCTGCTTCTGGCCTTGATTTGAGAATGCAGAGTCCTCCAATATTTCACATGAAACAATTTATTTCATCCAGCTGTTAAACAGAACATACGCCATAAATGTAACTCCTATATCCCGTACACTGTGAGTATAATATTGAAAGCACTTCATGTTTGAATTTTTTTTTTAAAGTACCTCTTTACTTAGTACAAAGGAATGGGATATAGCTTTATAGAGGGAAGTGAAGTACAGAACATCCAAACACCCCTCTCACAAATCATTGCATTTTACTTCATAGGAAATAGATGCATGCAATTGTAACATCCTCACAGACCCTAGGAGAAAGCAACACCATGGTATCAGTCCTGCTTCAACGCAAACACATACCCACACACACAGCCAAAGGTTTATTTCCAATAGGGAAAATCTCTTGGCTTCCTAACCTTTCTGGTTCTGAAGCAATAAATTACATCATTAACTATGCCACAGCCAGCTACCAGCACCGGAGTGCTTATTGAAGGGGACTTTTCCCAAACGGGCTGGCAAACTTCCCACGCGGGAAGTAACGCTGACAAAATCATTGGGGGATATTGTTTAATAAATTGTGGGTTTGGGCACAAAGAACTTTAGCTTCCTGTTTCAATATTGTTTTTTAATTAAAAAGATCCAGGTCTTGTAATCACAGTATTTGTAAAGCACACCTAGTTTCACAGAAACATCGACAACACCTTATTAAAGTGGGCTGGCGGTCCACGCTTCCTACCAGCCAGCACAGGATTTTTCCAAAACAAGTGTAAAAACCCTGCAGCCAGCGTAGGTAAAACAACCTGTCCAACCCGCGAGATCTCATACTGAGCTCTGGTCAAAGACTGGCTTATACCCAAAAGCCAGAGAATATCTTCCAAGATCTTCTGGAACTGTGACAACAGCCATAGGCTTCTTATGTACATGAATCTCGAGTCCCTTCTGAGTATTCGCAAGTTCTTGCCCACAGCAGTAAATTTCTTAGCATGTCACATGATAATATTCCTTCCACAAGGTTTTAATTTCTCACCTTTTAAATCCACTTGCTTCTTGTGAGTCTGTGAGAAAAAGAATTCTCTACAAACCATCAGTATCACCCATTTCTTTACAGAATTAAGCTGTTTCCCTTCTATCTCCTTTGCAAGATTTTCAGCTCCTACCTTCTCAGTCTTTCTTCCCACGAGACTTTTCCCACGTGCCTGACCACTTCTCATTATTTGTTCCACTATCCCATCACACTGCTTTGTCTGTAGGAAGCGGCTGACCCACACTGCACAGCCCCCCAGCAGCTGGACCACTCACACCCGAGCATCTTCCCCCTCTCGACTCCGTGCTCACGTCGTAGGCAGCTGTTCCCGGCCCGCAGCTGCAGACGGGAGCGAAGGTCTGCACTAACCCACCTCTGGTGACACCCACCTACTTGCCTTGACTTGCCCCAGCGAGCTCAGAGCCCTGCGAGGGCTATAGGCACCTGCACGTCGTGGTCTCACGCGCACTGCTCTGTTTGCCTGCATGGGCTCTCGGCCCCCATCCTCCCAGTCTGATGAGGTTTCTCCGTGGTTTCCAAGAGCTCTCTCCAGGTCAAACTACTCGAGGTGCCCTTGGGTCACAGCTGCTGCTTCCCTCCCATCTCTCACACTGACCAGGTCAGGACAGAGGACTTGAGACTCCAGCTCCCCTTAACACAATGCCACGTTGCAAACAGATCACGATGAAAATAACCCAACTCCTTGCTTTCCTTTCTTTAGCTACATTTTGCTGGTAACAGTCCTTTGCCTCTTGGTTTGTAACAACTAAGCATCCACAGCAGCCTTTTCCCCAGCACCTTTTCAAAGGCCCTTTGTAAGCCTGGAAAAATTATGGCAATTGGAACATTTGCCACTTTGACACCTCAAAGAATGAAACCAGCTCAGCGAGACAACGTCCCTCTCCTGAAATCTTCCTAGACGGAATCTCCTACCACGACCCTCCAAGTGCTCAGGCCACGATGACCAGCAAAGCCCTCCGTCTCTCAGAGAGGAGCCAGCGCTTGTGAAGGGCTGCCCCGTCCAGCATCGCTTCGGTTTGGCTCCAGAAGCGCCTTCCCCCCTCCCTCGGCCGTTACAGAAATACCCTGTGACTCACCCAGTGGGCTGAGCAGAGACGTGCTAAAAGCATTTCAAACCTGCCAAGAGTGAATGAGGTGGCAGTACAAAGTACTAATGAATTAAAAAAAACCAAAAACAACAAAAAAAACCCCCACAGCAAGGCTTGATAATTTTGCCCAATTTTCAATAGGGACTAAAAGATGTGTAGATGCTGCACTTAGAGGCACTTAGTGGGGGACTTGGCAGTGCTGCGTTAACGGTTGGACCCGACAGATCTTGAATGTCTTCTCCAACCTGAACAACTCCATGGTTCTGTGACTGGATAACCTTAGCACAGGGTCAATCCCATCACAGGGCAAGGGAAGAAAAATATACCGGGTTTATCCATCGCCCCTGCTTCCTTACTATTGATTTGCCTTGGCCACGTAGCTGCAACATTCCCTCGCATGCTCATGACATCTGCTCCTCATGCTCGTATGTGACAGAATTACTTGAATGAGCTTGAACAAAACCGGCTTTCAAAAGCAGCTTGAAAAGCATCACCTCATGAACACTGATCAGATTTAGCATGACAGCTCAGTTTAATATATGAAGGACAAAAAAGACCTGTGTGATATGTTTATACAGAAAAATAACACGTTTATTCCCCCCCGAGAGGTGTCATAGCCGTAACTCACCAGACACATACCTCTGGTTCCTTTGTGAATTTGTTCTTTAGAGCCAAGAACTTTCTGTTTTTAAAGGCATGATGTTAACATAAGCAGAGCTTAGAATCTCCAGTGCCCCTCTTGTTAACATTAAGATGAAGCTCAGCATGACCATGACAATTCCCACTTTTAATTACAACTATTTTAGCTCATTAGCGTCTACAGGAAAACTTCGCTGAGCTTACACATCGCAACTCCACCGATCATTGTCACCTGACAGTGTTCTTACACTTGGCACTATTTGGCTTGTGTTTCCGATGCTACAGAGAAAAACTGATGGATATTGTCCAACCGCCTGCTCTAACGTAGTATCACTTAAGAAGAACCCTTCTGGTCTGGGTCGTGTCGGTAACTGCAGAAATTAGATTTCCACATTCCTGGTCAACAAAGGGTCTCATATGTCAGTTATAAGTCACCAGTAATGTCCATCTCATTTTAAAATGTGTGAATTTCTTGTATTGGGCCAAAACACATCCTACTAATTTGTTTTATTTTACAAGGGGGGGAAAGGTGGTGGTGGTGATGGGGCAATTACTGAATAGTTTTAAATACATAGCTGTAACATAACTGAAGATCTACCACTCTGTTTTGTATTTCATTGCTTTGAGAATGTAGTTACTGAAAGCTTTTCTTTCTGTGTAAACATGACTCTGCATACCAACTGCCTCCTGTGTGGGACGGTGGCAGAGGACTTACAAACTACAGACATTAAAATAGAAAAGAATATGAAATAGAGAAAAAGGCATGATAACGTCAACGACTCTTTGACGTGTACCAGTTTTGTTCTTACATCATTCTATAGCATTTTATAAACAGGAATGTGACGTTCCACTAAAGCCTGTATCATAATTAAAAAGTTGAAAAGTCTCTAGCTTTTTATTATAGATATTCATAGGGGAGCATCACTATCTACTACATAATTCAATGTAGGCAATGTGGGCCATTTCTGGTCCAGAGATCTCCTGATGCCTTCTCTACCTCAGTAAGAGGCCCCACATAATTACTCTGAAAGATTTGCTCTGCCTTGACATCTTGTTTTCTTGCCCACGGCTCTCCCTGCCTGCCCTTCACATCTGTCGGACATCGACCAGTTTGTTCCAATTACCTGAACTAAACGAACGCTGGTTGGACTGCAGCCCCCCCAGCCCCCACACCTACATAAACAAATGAGACGAAATCTGTTTGCCCAAGTCACGTTCATTTTCAGGTACGGAGGTGGGGGGTGATGGGAGCCTGACAGGTCTCAGAGAGACGCCGGTTTGTGCCTGCCAGTCTGTACCCACATTACCCGTGATCAGGAAGGCAGGTCTGGCAGACGTCAGGACAGTTGGTGGTTGCTGGTAGAATAAATTTTGGTACAGCAAAGGGTCTGCTGTATCCTAATTGCTCCATACAACATTGTGTGTTTTACTCAAACCAGCTGAACTACTCTCACGACATTTATCATGTCAAGCTTGGCATCTCCATGCGATCAGAAATGTCTGCTCCTTGATCTCCTGGATGGCCACCTTACGACGTGGAACAAAGGTCTGGCAGTGCTCGCCACCTCAGGGATATCACTTTTACCGCTGCACTCCCTCCTCTGTGTAATTCTGCCCGGAGGCTGACTAACACTTCACTGACCACTACCCATGGGAGTCTGTAGAAAATGGAGTTTGGGACGCTACAGTTTTTTATTACCAACGTGCAAGCAAAATCTGAGTGAAGGTACAAAGTCAGCATGATGGCACTTGTGAACTACCTGTTTACTACTGAGACACGTGGTGTCTTCAAGGACCCACTGCCTGAAGTGTTTCTTCCCAGAGATTTGGATCATCTCTGCACCGTCCATCCAGCTCGCTAACAAGGCACATTCACACGAGCTGGTGTGAAAGGGCCTTGCACGCTGCCGCCGACGCTCCCCTTGCCCATATGCTCACCGACTGACCTGTCCTTCCTGAAAACAGTGCAGCAGCATGTCAGCTGTCTTTGCTTTATGACAGAAACTGTCTGAGAAGCTGCCACCTGAGCACATCCTAAATCACACCAGCAGGAATGAACACCGGGCTTTTAGCAGGCAGAAGCACCCCCAGCTCAGTGTCAGCTCAGCGCCTGGCTTAAAAATCTAAATAATATAATTGGCCTCAAAACAAATGGTGAGCAATGAAGACCAGGCTAAAGCCAGGTCTGCCACACGCACACGTCCACTGTAATTATGATATGGTTAATTAGCTGGGAGGATACAAGGCTGACACAACAGTGTCCTACGTGCAGAAAAGGCACGATCGTCAGGGTGCAAAGTCTGACGCTGAAGACAGTCCTGACCGCTGCAGGGGACTTCTGCAGTCCAAAACGCAGGGATTTTCTACACAAACTAAAATTGTTAGCCTGGGTATGCCTCAAAATACCATTTTAAAAATTTCCTATGCGCCAAAATTTTATTTTGATTCATGTTGTGCCTTGCCGGGGCTACTTATTAACCAGCAACTGGTGCATTCAAAGACTCAAGCCTTACACGCAGGACTTTGCAGCGTTGCCTCTATGTTGCAAGGAACTGTAATTCTAAAAGGATTACAAGTTTACCAGCACAGCCATGTAAAGTAGAAAATGAATTGTTCACTCTTCTCATCTCTGTTTGGAAATTAGATTACAGGCTTCAAGTGAGCTGAAATACAGAATGAGGCAAATCTATGCGATTAGCTCACAGGTGGCCAGTGAGCCTTTTCTACGCTCCAAAGTCTGGCAGATTCCTATTAGCTGCAATAATAAAAAGAATGTGTACTTATCCTTCAGCCCAAACCCTGCCCTGTGCCAACACGGCTACCTGCTGTGCTAATCCTCAGAACCAATATAATCATCCTCAATTGTTATTTCATAAGTTTGTTCAGCTGTCATTTGGGATATGCAGTACATGTGGCACAGCCCTGCTGCCAACCGCAGGGCGAGCCCCTTGCTGCACGGGCCCCAGTCCCCCACCCCACCACAGACGGAGGGCAGGGATCGGGCGCCTACCCAGGACGGCCCCACGCCGTCAGCGGCTGGTTTCCCAGCCCCAAGAGCAAAGATTCTTCATACGTATAAACAGTTTGTACCATTAACCACCAGTGCTTCCTCTAAATAAACAAACACAGTTTCCCATTTACCTTCTCTCCCCAGAAGACAGCCATGTGAGTGTCACTTCAGCAAAATACATCACACATGAGATCAGAAAACAGAAGAGATGCTATTCCAGGGATGGGTATAGAGATCACATAATGCATAACATCATTGGTCCATTGCATATGGTATTTGCTTTTGGACTCACACCAGTTGCACACGCAGCAGGATGATGTGGACGCAGCACTCGGCCATAACCTGCACTCAAGTAAAGCTCTTCCAAGCCCCCTCAGCAAGGGGCCGGTTAATATAATGAACCTTGAGGGTTGCTCCCTCTAGCAAACTTGATATCCCACCTGTAGAACTGTGGTAACATTTTATTATTTCTATAGATGTCTAATACTCCTCTGAACCCTCCTAAGCTCTTTACCTTAACGTTATCTTGCATCAGGGAGCTCTACAACCCAACTTACAATTTCCTTTTGTTACTTTTAAATGTGGTAGGCAGGGAAATGAGAAGACATCTCCCTCTTCCCACATTACAGGCTCGCCAGAGTATTTCAAACTAACTTTATCAAACTTTTTTTACAGCAGAATTTTAAAGAAACGTTGAACAAGCGGTGCTCTGGAGAGGGACGGGGGGAAACTAGCACTCGAGTCCCCTGCGGGAGCAGGCGCCATGCTTTGCTCTGCCCTTGTATGTGCCCTTCCACCTCTGCTGCTCACCCCAAAGCAAACGCCAAGATCCCACAAGCACAGAACACGTCACACCAGCGCTCCTGGCAGATCGAGAGGAAGACTCATGCTGGCAGTGCTGTCTCCAGCAGGTACGCAGCCCCGTGCACCCACCCTTGGCCACGCTGCCCCTTTGCTACCCTTCCCGAGCAAGTGTGGCCATTTTATAAGCCCCTCCAGTGAAGTAATCGGAATTCAAAGTATCCTCTTCTCTCTTTGTGTCCTTTTTTCTAAAGCCACTCCTCACCAGCACGGGCAAAGCTTGCTCCAAAGGACACAGCTGCTGAACAAAATCCTTTCAAAACTCCCCCCATCCTGCAGCGCCCGCTGCAGACCCCCAAACTAGCTACAACCTCCGTAGTAAAGCTCTCACCCTCCCTCAAGTTATGCACATATTTAAACTGGATGTGAAGGCAGTCAATTCTTGATTAACCAGCAGCTGATTATTTGATTTGTGGATTAACGCAACAGAGACACCTGGGCTCACAGGCACCAGCTGGTGCAGCGGCGGTGTGCCCAGGTGCCGGTGTGCTCCGGGGTGTACCTGCTCTGGGATCTTCACGTCATATAATCAAAGATGTCACCAACTTTCCCCCTTGCTTGTGTTACAGCCCCATGCAGCCAAGGCTTCCCTGGGGCTGGGTCCCCCCCGGTGCCCTGCAGGCGGAGGTGGTGGTCAGACCCCTCGCCCAGGCCAGGAGCGTGCACGGTGCCTGTTCGACAGCTCTGCGAAGCGCCCGCAACAGCCTGTGCTTCAAACCTTCCCGCAAGGACCCAGCAGCAGCCTGAACGCTGCGGAACTGCGAGCTAGGAATGTCCACGTCATCTGCAGAACGGGCTCGGAGATCCAAGGCAGAACCCCCAGTTTGACAGAGCCCTCCTTGGCTCGGTGCTCTGCAGAGCCCGTCTGGAACGCAGTGTCTGAACATCTTCCATCTAGCACAGGTAAACCACAGAGAAAGGAGGTTTTATTGCTCAGCTTTCATTTTTATCTCCACAGCTGAACAACTCACATTATGTTTTGTTTTCCCCTCTGTTCCCCCTCTCAAAGGCCCTTGACCAGGGCAAACACCCCCCTGCGGGCCACGTTACCGCAGGCACTGACCTTCTAGCACACGCTTAAGCTCCCCTACCCATGTACCAGGGCCAGGCCAGAGGGAAGTGCCTGGGGGTTTTGCAGGGCTGGGGGGAAGGGGTTCAGTTCCAAACTTCTCCCCCTGTCCCCACGGGCAGCCCGACCCCTCGAGCAGTGGAAGCAGCTCTGGGTCCCACCACGCTGCCATGCCCTGGCGCGACCACGCCAACCCCCGCTTCTGCTCGGGGTGCAGCACGAGTATTTGTGTAACACTGCATCAGCAAACTACCATGAGTATGTTTCTGCCTGAATTCTAGTAATTTAAAGCAAAATGTCTGAATCTTGGAAATTAACCAAACATTGAATAGTCTTTTACCAGAAGGAGCTGATTTAGGTAATTAATGCTAGCTAAACAAATAGACATACTGGACAGATTTTTAACCAACTGGGATGTAAATATTTTTACTCTTGTGGATAAACTTACAGTCAAATCAGTTCCACAAATCTGCACAATAATCCCTTCTCTTTTTTCTCCTCTTTTGCTCTCTGTCTCAGGTAGAAGAGTCCAAATGCTGAGCAGTACAAAGTGAAGGCAGCTTCAAACTCGCCGTTCAGCTAACACGGTGCTCTTCTGGATGCCGGAGTCACCACCGCTGACCTTGATTGCAGAATCATAGAATTGTTTAGGCTGGAAAAGACCTTTAAGATCATCGATGCAGCACTACAGCTTTTAAATCTTCCACATCACAGACTTCGACCAGACTTCCTCCCAGCTGAGGCTTTCATTTAAATCCCTTGCCATAATTTAGCAAGGTGGCAAGCTAGGGCCTGGCAGCGAGGCAGCGGGAAAAATGGACATTTCCATAACCAGTTGGGTTCCAAGGAGCAGAGGCTGGGCCCCACGAGCTGCCTGATGGAGACAGCTCTTATCCAAACGTCCTCAAATCCATGGGGCTGCGGATGGCAGTGTCAAACTGAAGGTTCAGTGCCTTACAAAGTGAATTAAGAATAGGCCCATCTGTGGCATGAAATATCCGTCTCGGAGTGAGGGGAACCTTTACAAATAACATTTATTAAAGTTTTAAGAAAATACTTTAAAATCGGGGGAAAAAATCCCACCCCACTTTCAGTCTTATAGTATTTTCAATTCTTTTCACACAGGGAGGCAAAACTAAAAACAAACCTTTGCTGGGTATTGGGAGACCAAATCAAGCTCATATGATGTTTCAACAGCAGCCCAGCAAAAGAATCAATACCTTCCAATTCACGTTATTGACGTTTTCACATCCTCGCAGGCATGAGACTTCAGATGAAAGCATTAGAATCACCAAATTGTTCAATTTGCTCTTGTTCAGATATTTTACACTGACATTTTTTATGATGGCGTGTGTAAGCTTGTTCGAGAGAAGCTCTTGAAAGTCAAAGTAGACTTCAGCTCCCCAGATTCCCTATCCTGCTTCACATTTTGGGATCCAGGGCTGCTTTATGCAAAGCGAAGAAAAACATGAGATGTTTCCTTCCCTCTGTTTTATCCTCTCTTACCGTGCTTCAGTTTAAAGGGACTTTAGGAAGAAACAAAAAATGCCTTCTGCTACTACCTCTGTTTAATTGTACCAGAATTACAAAAGATTACACACCTATAAACTGCATTACCATGGAAAAAAAAGTACATTTCTGTGCCACACAGCCTGGAAACACACATGCTTCCCTGCTGAGCGGGATTAGTTTCCCTGACACCCCATCTTGTCTTTTTATGAGATGGTTTCGATAATATAATTCTGCACTATAAACAGTCACAATAACAAGTTGTTTGGACCACTGCAAAACAGCAAGAGCTCATTAAGTCTCACAGAATGTTTGCAGCTATTTTAGCACAGGCATGATTTGTTATGACATAGGAAAACTCTATTATTTCGCCAGGTTTAATAGGTAATAGATATGCCAGAGCACATACTTCTTACAAGGCTATGAGAAGCTTTTAGCAATAACCCTTGAGGATGTATTGGGCAAACTGATCTTGCAACATCTCCAAATATATAGAGAAAATGATCTGAACTACAGGAAATCACCATGATTCAGGGACAGTGCACTAGACTAGAAGATTAAAGTTCTGCTCCGGCTCCCTCAAGACGAAGTTAGGTCAGTGCTTGTCCCTGTTTCCTTTTCCAAGAATTTAGACGACAAGCTTTTCAGGGCAGGGGCTGATGTAAAACACGAATCAGCTCTTGCTTTAGGCCTCTCTGTATTCGTTTCATGAGAATAATGATAAGGATTAAAAAAAGGTCAAACTCAAGCCTGGCAGAATGCCAGCAGTCTTCATTGTGGTTCAACAGATGCATCTAAGTAAATGAGTAAGTAAATGTAATATGTAATGCGGTATTTCTTTGGACTACTCCTTGTTCTCCATTCGGATGTTTGAAAAGTACCTAGCTGGGTTTCTTCACTTTCAGTGAGGCTGACAGCCACGAACATTTGATAATCATGTCCTGAGCTCATTTGTTTAGTTTCCCATTAGTTCCTGACAACCCTGAATACTTTACAATCATGCATAATCCTTATATAATATGCAGAAAGTTGAAACTGTAACAAGCTCCAGTGCAACAAGGAAAATGCACAGAAAATCAAGTGGGCCCATTAACATTTAGAAGAAACTATTAAGAGCTCCATTCAGCAGCTCAGCCCATAAGAAGATACATATTTATCATGTATACCTGTGTGCATGTATGCGCATACCTTTGTGTAGGAATATATGTACACAAATGTAGTCATCTGCCCTGTTCTGGTACAAGTCAAGAGGATTTCTTTTAATTATAATCAAAGGAGGGCTATCAAATTTATCCAGAGGGAAGGAGGGAGAGCAGCACATGGAAATCACTCTGGCAGGTAGGGACCCACTCTTGCTTCTCACACTCCACCTCTGGAGGGATCCAACGCCCTCCTGCTCCCAAGAGGTGTTAAGTCTGCCATTGATGTTGGAAGCTCTCCAGCATTCACGTCAAGCTTACTCAGTTTGCTTCTGACTGGGACACACACACAACCACAGACAGCGGAACATTTACCAACAGCCACCAGTTTTACTGGAAACTGTTGAAGATGTTTAACAACTTGTCCTTGGGACTAATGAGGCGATGCTACAATGAATGAACGAAGCATTTTCGCTGTTACTGTTCTCCCAGTAAGGCTTAAAACTGAGTACTAGATACAAAAAAAGTTTAGAGATACACAGTTTCAGGAGACACAAAACTCTGTGGCCAGGAAGGGATGCTGTGAAGGAGAAACACGCTGGCATTGCTTAGGGCTGGGGGCTCACAGGCAATGCCCACAAGCCCAGCGCGAGGCAGGGGCAGAGACCTGCCCCTTCCTTTTCCACGCACGAGTTTGTCCACGTGCTCTGTTCTTCCTTAACAAAATGTACAGTCACGTACAACAGACCTACAGCCATGTCGCAGCCAGTGCACGGACTCAAACTCACTCGCTGCCTGGCAAAGGGCTGCGGACCCAGCTCTGCACACACTCTCGGTTCCCTCCTTCCAGCTCCACACACCATCAATCTCCAGCTCACCTCTCCTCAGCGTTTCGCTCATCAGTGCCATCAGTGGCATAAACCTGCCAGGCATGTAGAACTTTAATGGTCTAATCCTCCTGCTTTCACAAAGACCAGATTAGCTTTAAGTTAAATACTCTTGTTCCCTAAATTTCCTCCTTGTCAGGATGCCAAGGGAAGCTCTTAATCTTACAAAAGAGCCCAAGGACATTCTGATGCCTCCACATGAAGACAGAAAGCAGTCCACAATGCCAAGATAAATCTGAGGTATTATACTAATCTCACAGACCTGGAAACGCACATGCAGCAGGGCTCGCGGCGGTTCATTGCTGTAGCTGCTAGAGGGGGTCATTAGCTGCAAACGGGGCTCTTGCCACGAGCGTCTCGGCATCCCCCGCTTCACACACATCAAACTGAGGAAGTGATTGGTTATAAACTTGTGCGAGTTATCAGCTGCAAAGAAATCAAATAAACCTGTAATTTAGACACAGAAGCCTAACTGTGAATTCAGCCAGCTTGTCTACACTTGCCGTGTCAAGCGCCCTTTGCTGGCAGCCCGGCGTGGCCCCTGGCCATCGGGAGCCAGTTCTGCAGCGCGGATGTTGCACAAGGAGAGATTGAGCATTCCAGACGCGATGCTCTTCCACAGATGAAAATGGCAATCAAACATGCAAGCCATCTCCAGTGTGACAGTCTGAGTGTTGAGGTCCCCCTCACAAGGTGTGACACCAAAGAGCCCCCGCCTGGCAGCGCATGAAGCAGCACGGGGGCTATCTACAGCTGAGCCTCCCTCCCCCTCAGCAGGCTGATACGATTAAAGCCTGTTATTAGACAGTAACACAAAGTAAAAATCTCCCTCACCTTGAAAGAAAACTGCAGAACCTTTACTCCCAGGTAAAGACCAGAGTACATTTACAAAGCAACTAATACTTCTTTTCACCCTTCTCACCCACAAATGTCGGGAGACCACAGGAATTCTACCGGAATGTGAACACAGCCCCCTGCGGCACATGCAGCTTGGGTAACCCACCCCCCACTTGTCCGCAGGGCTGGCAACCAGCTCAAAGTGACTTAATCCCTGTAGTAACTTCCCCTACTCAGCACAACCCTACGGAGACCGATGCGGGGACAAAAGAGATCTGCTGGAGGAGGGAAGGTCACTCCGTCTCTGCAGAGTAAACCCTCTCTGTATCCGTGAAAGACAACTCAAAGGTAAGTTTGCAAAACCCGGTTAAATATCAGTAAATGATACCAATTAACAGCTTCTATAATTTTGTTTCTTAACATCAGATAAAAAAGGAGAGGTTTTTACCTGCACGTCGCTTTATAGGCTTTCCAACAGCTTACACACAAAGCATCTAGACACTTTAATTTCCACTCCAATATGAATACTCCACCCCCAAATGAAACCTATTAAAAATTAAATTCTTATATAAAGTTTAATATGTGGCTCTTTTCTCCCCAGGTCCCATTAAATACTCTCCCTACACACAGTTTAGAAGACAGAAGAGATCCTAGAGAATATTTACAAAGAGAACAACCCCCCCTGAGGGTTTTTATGTTACTACAACATTAATCTATTTTAATCACACAACAGATTAAAAACAAACAACATTAAATGATTCTGCAAAGTACCAAGTGAAAGTATCTTTATGCTTAAAAAAAAAGAAACTGAGAAAAAAAAAAAATTACTTCCACAGGCTCCTATAGCTGATCTCACTGGGCACGTTAGGACACAGGTCGGAGCAACAGCGTTGGGGGGAAGGGAAGGAAAGCGAAGCCCAATGCTGCCTCGAGCCCCTTCTCAGGAGCAGGCGCTGGGACTGGATCTCCCACCCCGCGGGACACCCCCAGGCCTGGCAGGGCAGTGGGGCTCTCGGCGGCTTTGGACACATCTCAGTGCAGAAAGCAGCAAGTGGTACAATGCCTCCCTCCGTCCCAGCTTGCCCCCCTTCTCGAGCCAGCCTCGCCGTGCTGGGGGCCACGGCCGCGCTCCCGGCTGCCGAGCACCGTGGGCTCCGACTCCGGCACACCTCGCCTGCGGGAGCCTGACCGGCCCCAACGGGTTGCGCACCCCTAGGAAGGGGCTGGGTCACTTCAGCTGCTGCTTCTGCCATTAACCTCAATAACGCTGATGTCCTCACAGTTCCCGTCCCTCCAGCCCTGTCCCGTACCGTGGCCTTTCCTTATGCGTGAGCGTCTCTGCAGCCATCTCCAAACCCCTACCGCAGCCCTGCCCTTGGGGGGACGGCGCCCAATGGAAGCAGCACGTCCTTCAAAGGCTGCCTTCAGCAACTGCTTTCCACAACAAGCAATGTTTTCTATCCCAGTCTCTAAGATTTTACTCAACCTTCAATTATTTGCATCTTTTTGAATTGTTCCAGTGCACTGAACAGAAATATTTTTTGAGCTGCCCACAGGTCGTTTCACTGAATCATCCCAGCTAACGTAGAGGCCGGGGCTCTTCATGAATAGTTCACCCTTCCAGTAGCCCCAAGCTTGCAATTGTTAGTGCATAACCTCATCTGCTGTTGCTGGGTCTACTCAGCAGCTTTGCTATTTCGCTCTGGTGCTCAGTGTTGTGTTTTTCTCATCTTGAATAACCCAAATAATTGTGCTTTCATAATTGAGTTTGCCATCTCACTGCTCAACAGACTTTTAATGAAGACAAGGCAGCGTTCTCGAGGATATGTTTTGCTGCTATCACCTATCAGATGCATACAGCGCTGCAGAGACAAGTTCTTCCAGTAGTTACAAGCCAGAGTTTTTCACCACAATTTTAAAACCACCTTTGCCTAGAAGACATTGAATAGGAGCAGTTACATTTAGGCTTGAAATTTTCTAAAGAAACCACAAAGAAAAGAAAGTGCTTTTGTTCAAAGCCAAGCAGCTGTTAGATTTACTTAAGTAAGTGGATGCATTTCACATGGCCGGCTTGGTTAATATGGGGTGCTCTAGGCAGGCCTTTTATCTCAGCACTTACCAACCTCGCTGCCAATGCAAACCCAAACCTTCCAGGGAGCGATCTTCGTGGTTACTCCTCTCCCAGCACTCCAGATTTAAGAGGAGATACATCGTGCAAGTTTAGCATTAGTGATAGTAGCTGCAGTGAAGTCGTTTCTGGCAGTATCACTGCTGGTCTGAAGGGGACAAACGCAGAGGGTTCTGCAGAGTAGTAGTATGAAAATCTTTCCCTTTATTTATTCAATGGCTGTACTTGGTGCAATCCCTGGCAGAGTTTCACTACTTGCTCTCAACAACCTTTCTTCCCAGAACAGCTGTACACGATGGATAACCCGTATTCAGCCGTGGAGGACAGAGAGGAATGAACAGGCTTTGATCCCTTGCTGGATTGTATGGTCCCTCTTCCCAGGCTGAGGGCCAGTGACCGCGGACCGCTGCCCGCTCTGAGGACAGAACACGTACTGCAGTCCTGCTTCCCTGCCGGTGGTCAGGGAGAAAGCTTCACCTCCCTCACTCCCCATGACTAAGCACTGAAACACAGATCAAGCAAACCAGCTTACCTACAGCGTGCAAAGCTGTCTGGAAACGTTTTAATGACAGAGACACTGTGTGTCTTCTAGCCGTGATAGCCACCTCGTACTACCCTGGGCCACGTGCTCTGTCCCTGTCTGACAGAGGTGCTGGTAGAAAGTGTGACAGCAGAAGGGGACACACAGCAGGTCCTCAAGTGCTTTGGTTCAAACCTGATGCATTAATGTAGCTCCCCAGGCACATGTGCAGCCCAGGCAGGAGGGCACAGCCCTCAGCGAGGGGACAAGGGACAGCTGGAGCTGGGATCCCTGCCAGAGGCTTGCTCAGGACCTGGAGCCACGCTGGAAAACACTGGCATCAGCACATCTTTACTGTTACAGTCGGCTGTGTTTGGGACCAGCTAGAAAAAGTTACCAGGGAGCACCTGTGCTAGTAGAAGCAGTGGCCAAAACACGTCTGGTGTCCCCACACGGTACCCTGGGTGCATCGGTGTGGCAGCCCCGTGCCTGCCAGGCTGCAGCAGCAGCCAGGCTTGGGGAGAAGGAACAGCCCCTGCAAACCAGCTGCGGCCACAGCAGCGACACACGCACACACAGTCCCAGACATGCAGGCCATGAAGGATGCTACCTGGGACACAGGGGCTCCACTTAAGTGATGGCAAATGCGCACAAGGTATACAGCTACACCTGTGCGAGACGCTTCACTGCTGCTCAGAGCCTGACAAAACTGTAATATTTCCAGTCTCAAGTATACAGAACCACCATAACTCAATGCCTCTCTCCTATGAAACTGCTTTAAAAAGCATGGCATGTATATTCAGGGTTTTCTTTATTTGCATTTCATTTTTAAGCTTCATGAAAGGGAGTGCCTTTCACATAATGATACTACTTCAGCATCTAAGATAAAAAAAAAGAGCAGAGACTCCCAATAAAATCATGAAAGCCAGTAATGCTGCATCTTACTATCACTCCATGGTAATTCAGTTTTTCTTAATAGCGGCAAGGGCCTAGTGTCTAATAGCAGACGAGAGCCTGGTGTTGAGCATTGCTAATGATGCAGAAGATGTAACAGCAAACCAGCTGAGACGCGGGTTCCTTCCAGGGCCACACACACAGCAGGTAACATTATCCTCTGCAATTTACAGGGTTTCACAGTAAAAAGTCACTTTTCAAATCCGTATGAATCAATATTTTGAATGAACTTTGAGCTGTTTAAGTAGCCATAAACTAGAGAGAAAGAGAAAAAGAGAGAAAGAGAGAAAGAACGAACGTGCCCATGCTATGATGAATAGATGCTACAAATGTGCTTCAGATGTTGGTTAAGCACAATTGTTTTGTGGGTGAATCACTGCAGGTTTTTCCATCCAAAGTGCCACCTGCTCAAAACTACAGGGGGAAGCAGGGTAGGCACTGTAACCACACCTGACTCTGAACCAGCCCCTACAGCTGGCAGACATCAGCTTTAAAAGATCCCAAAGAATTCTTCAGAACAATAAATGCTCTGCATCATGCTCATCCAAGCTCCTGGCACACCACCTTTGAAAAATGACTTTTGAAACATCCACTTACATACCACCACCACAGTATGTGAGCAGGGTCGACTTCACATCTCAGGCTTTTAGCGTTCAAAATATTAAGACTGTCCACACAATGGGCTGTACGTCTCCAAAGAATCCCCCAACGTAACGTGTGAGTGAGTGTGGATTACGTGCTGACTCAAAAGGAAAGTACCAACCTCTGAAATACTACTAATGAGTTTGTGTCATTTGGCACAAGTAACAGCACTTCAGTCAAGTTAGATTTCAGTGAAAGTGCCCAGTGTTCCCCAGTAATAACCATAATATGTTTCTCAATAGAGGTAACAAATTAGTATCCTTCCATTTCAACGTCTCATTTTGCCATGGAGTGATCACATCTTGGCTGATCAAAAAGCTCATACCCAGAGCCCTTCTGTTTATTTAATATAAACAGGTATTTCACCATCAGACTCTAAAATTGGAGATATCTGTACATCTCTATTTTGTTTGTGGTTCCCTTTTTCCTAGTCCGCAGTGCCTTTGCACAAAGGCAGCAATGGGGTCTGCCCTGCTGTGTTTGTACATCCCGCAGTGTGACAGGTCTCAGTTCACGGCTCAGGACTACTTCAAACGTGTATTACAGTCCTAATGGATAGCAGAAGCCCCCCGTATTCTGCCCTGATAGAAAGGGACGTGGGCTCAGGTGCTCTCCGCTGCTGCCTGCAAGGTTTAAGTGGTCACTGACAGAGTCAAGTATTGCGGCAGAGAGGGAAGATCTCCTCCTGCTTCACTGCGCAGCTGCTCTTTTCTTCGCCTTGTGTTCCTTGGTGAGTTGGTTCAGGTAGGGCTGGTGCAGTTGCATTAGCCACGTTTGCCGAGTTAGAACACGTTGCTCGAAGCAGGCAGCGCTTGCGACACTGTCTGTCCCCCAGCCCAACTGTAATGCCTCTGGCTGGACCGATGCTCGGGCAGCACAGCTGCGTGCAGCCTGTAGAGCTCTCCTCCCACCCAAAACAGCCTCCGCCCGGGCGCTGAGCCCCACGAAGGCAGGCACCAACACCTCACCCAGCCACCCCCCGGCAGCCACCTGAAGGTATCTGCGAGTACTTCAAGCCTGAATACAATGTAATACTGAACTGTAACAGGTTAAGATGCTTTTCTAATTTAACACTAAACCCACTACATTCCGCTCCAGCTTTGCTTACAGTATCTCCTAGGATTTATTATATCCCCAGAGAGCGGTGGGAACTTTGCGGCATCAACAGAAGGGCGAGACCTCAACAGCTCTCATAGAGTTTGAGGGGAAGCGTGGAGAAAGTTTTAAAAATTTCTACCCCCAAAACAACCCTGGGTATCTGTTCCAGAACTCCAGTTTTGGTTATTAGGAACAGCAGAGCAGCTTGTTCACATAAAAATCTATTCAGAGAGGCACATTTCACCCAAATAACTGTAATAATTTGTTATTATTTGATACACTGATACAGCAAAAAAAAGAGTCAAAGAAAACCACAGAATGAAAAATATACATTCTCCACCTGTGCTATTTTCTTGAATTTAAATCTTCACGGGATTCTTCTGTAACCTGGCACAGGCCCCTTCCCACACTGGCTTGCAGTCAGACACAGCTGGGGTTGGGCTATCATGGAGAGCCTCCTCTTTGCTAAACAATCCATATTCTCACAAAAAAAATAATCAAATTTAGTAATAAAAAAATACTCCTACTAAATGAATCTGTCTTTTTTAAAAAAAAATATCCAAAGACTGTACATCTAGATCTAGAGGACATCTAGATCTTAAATTTCAATACAATCAACTAAATTAAAACAAGGTACACGCTTTCTAACGTTCTTGTCAATAAGTCTAAAGCCATTCTAGAAATCTAACAACAGTTAATCTTCCAGCGAAGAATATCACACAGACAAGACAAGAGGATCTTGCCAGTAATCTTGAGATGAACTCTGATAAGCCAAAAAAATAACTCACGGTAGCTTGTGCTCGCTTAATGTTCTTGTTCCTAGTTAATACTTCTAGCATCAAGGGATGCTCATTGATCCAGGGTCACAGCGCTTTTCCAAAGTAATCCCCAGGAAGAAATAGACTAAAAGGGTTATATTTAACACCGTATCATTTTCAGTCTAAAAAAGTGCATTCAGCTACTTAATCCCTTTCTGAAAGAGGCTGTGTTTGGTAATCAGCTACTTCTTCTGCCGTGTTTTGTTGCCATAACAGATGAGAGGAGCTTTAAACGCTGCCCTTTCTTCTCTGCTGCGACACGTCCCAGGTTGTTAATCCTGCCCCCGGACCTGGCTCCGTCCGACTTCCACGTTCACTTCTGGAGACGGACGGCAGCTGCGGGGCAGCTGGGGCTCCTTGGGGAGACGGGCAATATTTGGTGACCAGGGTGCTTTGTTTAGGAAACAGGCTGGTGTAGACAGAAGTTGACAGTTCGGTTTGGGATCCTGACAGCTGTTTTCGCTGCCACATGGCTGAAGATGCAAGGCAGAAACCTTTCCCCCCGGCTCCTTCTAACACCGCACAGATTCGGCTCAGAGTAGTTGCCACACAAACTCCCTGCCACGGTGGGAAATGAGAAAACTCAGGCATGGGGGCCTGTTCCGAGCCTGGTCGATGCCTTCCTGGGGGAGGAGGGCTTGGCTCGCCTCGATGCATGCCCCTGACGCCAGGCTGGGGGCTGCGGGAGCCCCAGCGATGGTATCCGAGCTGGCAACATCGACTGCGGCACAGGGCAGCTTGGAGACCCCGACCCAGGTGGATTCCACTTGTGGGCCTCTGTTCCCCACCCTCGGCTCAGGTGAGATCCTAATCGCTTCACTAGGCTGTTGTGAAGGTTATTAAATTAAAACATGTTGACAAACCTTACAAATAAGACCACAACTGAAATGAGTTTCATCAGCTATTCTTTTGAGAGTGTAGGAAAGTTATCCTTCCAGCCCAAACAGGAACAGGAACTAAAACGCAGGGAGAATTCCAACCCCACCTCTCATACGCTTCTTCAAAATCCTTTTCTTAGGTAACTAAAAGGCAGATACAAAATAAATAAATAATAAAAAAAAGGATCTGTGCTAACTAGATCATTTGTTTTCAGGGATGTAAATGGCAAGTGCTGACCTTTTTTTATTTTAATCTTGCATTGAGTTTCAGCAAACTGTCACTCTTACACAGGCAGCAAGGGAAAACCATACATATTATTAGAAAACAATCACTGCCAAATCTGATAACAATCTGACATTAACAACTGCGGGGATTCTGCTGCCAAGGATGTCTTGTATTACTTAGAAAACATAAAGGAAAAGATTCCTGAGGGGCGAAAGCACGCAAACAAATAATTGTTTTACATCCTATTAATAAACGTCTACAGCTCACATTTCCCTCAGAAAAGGCTTACAGCACTGCTATCATCTTCTAGGGCAAGTTTACCAAATGACATTTAATATTCCTGAGATCAAAAAAGCAATCACAACTCTTCTAGACTCTGCCACGGATACGGAGGGTGCTGTTTTTCACCAGATCAGCACATCTGTGTTACGGCAGGACACAACCTTACGTCTCGTCCTTTCAGTCCTGGCTCCCGCTACTCCTGACCCAGGCTGGAAGGATTCGCTCCATTTTCCCAGTTACAGTCTTTCTACCCAGCATCATCTCCAATGGCAGCACCATGCTCACCACCAACCACAACACAACGTTTAAGTCCAGTTTTTAGGTAATTCTGGCTGAGTGAAAAGCACTTGGCTTTCTGTCATTCTTGACATTCTGTCGGCCTGCACCACCCAAGCTGAGCTGGGATTAAAGCCTCTGACAGCAAAGCCCTTTGGATGTGCATTTGGAGGATGCACCTAAATGGGCCTCCACGTACAAGGGTAGCAACAGCATTCCGTAAGCCAGTAAAATACCAGAGAGTTCCTGAGTTTCGACAAAGGCTGTGAGATTGACTGACTTCTCTGCAAGAGGTTAGGAAGTCACTTTGTACCACATTTCACAAAAAGTCAGACTTAATGACAGTATTGAAAGGGCCAGAAAACTGTAACATGTTTAAGCTTGCATATCCATACACATCTAAATAGGTAAAGTACAAACGTATTTGGTTTAAAGTAAGAAAGATAATCTTTCATTTTAGTTTTTACATACGTGTTGAAGGAATTAACCCCACCATGCACCGCAGGTGTTGCAGAAATCACTGCGTTCATTGAGACATCTTGGCTAAACGCCATGATCCTTTCTGCAGGGGAATTACAACATCTTGAGGTGGTGGTTGGATTTTTTTTCCACACAGCTGATGCTACACTGTGCACTGCAGGTTCTTAAGGAGTCAGTATCTATCCTTGGATTTTCTAGTGTAAGGCTTTTTAGATAAAGATTCAGGTTATTTGGGGTGCAAGCAAAGCAGAGCTTTCAGTAGGGTCTGTGGAAACAAAAAGCATTCTCCTATCTGAAAAGGAACTTTTATTTCTTTCTTGGTATTTTCTGGAGTTCATAAAACAAACCTTCCCACTCAGTATTGTCCAGCATTACTGTTCTCACCCCCTTGTAAAGGGCCTCCTGGAAGTTACCACCTCCAGCTGCCCCCGTTCCTGCGCACCACAGCGCCTGGCGTCCCAGAGAAGTCACTCGGATACTAAACACAGAATAAAAGCCACAACCAAGTCTGAAACACATTACGGAAATCTGTCTTTCCCAAAGTAACCGTCTATATACCCGCTGCAGTTTCAAAACACATACAGCTATTTGATACCTACGCAACATGACAAAAGCATGTCTTGAAATTGCTTTACATTTACACCAAGTACTGGATTACAATGTAAACCGAGACGTAGCCCACGGAGCGGCTGTTACTACCTAACTGCATCATCTAACCCTTAAATAACCAAGAGTGACCTGAAGCAGCTTACAGAACCTGCAGCCCGAGCAGGGCTGAGCCAAGGAACATCCTGAACTGCTTGAAGACAGACGCCCAAAAATCTTGCTGATGTGGCCAACCCTCACGGCTCCACCGCTTGTAGAAACCAAGACCAACCCCGCGAACATGAGACTCCCTGGTTAGGTTTCCCTCCTCCTCCTCCATGCTTTTTATTGCCATTGCTTTGTTCTGGTTGTTTGGTGTGGGGCTTTTTTTTTTCCTCAGGTGGTGGAATACAGAGCTTGTGGTCTGCATAATGCTGATAGCACTTGAGACTGCCTTCTGTTCAACCCCAGGCCACCAGCGTGCACTGCAAGCTATTTTCCTCTCACTCCTAAGTTAATGCCTTTCAAGGATGACCTGGGGACCAACTCTTCCCTGATGCGAGTGCAAATCACTTGCCAAGTTTAGTTTCATTTTGACTGTGCCTACCAGGGAAGGGTCACTTACAGAGTCCATCATTTCTTTCCTTGTCTCAAAAGATTATAATTTGTCCATTGCAATTCACATCAGGATGCAATCTGGCAGGTAAGTTAAAGTCTGGAGGCAATTATTTTTTCTTCCTTTGGAGAAATGGATTATATTCATTCAGTTATTTTTCGTTATTTATTTTAGATGGAGCACAAGGGGGGTGGGAAGGAAAAGGAAAACAAGATGGGTTTAGACTTTATGATAGGATCGACCTTCTATGTTTTGACATCTTAGCAGGGCTGATTACACTGATATCCACAATCCATGCATCTCATTCTATCCAAGAGGCAAGGACTGTAACAGAAACGTCTCAGCTCTCACAGTCAGGTACGACTATGCCAATGAAAACAACCCTTACAATAAATCCACAGGACTCACCCTCCGAAACTTATAGTTACAGTTATAATTAGCATGTGTAAATCACCTAATTTATAACAGCTGAAATTTCTTCCTTTGAATCTGATGAGTGATACGCTGTTCTCAGCTTACCAGGAAACATGTTTCTTCACACCAGTGATTTTCCGCAGAAAGACTGCCAAAAACTGGGTTTCAACTATGCTCAGATTTTTACAGCAGCACAAGTGACAGGGACCGTCCTGCCCAGCACCTTCCCGTAACTCCTCCACGTAGTCCCACGCTGGTCCCACCTGGCTTGCCTAACACCCAAACCGACGCTCACGCTGCCAGCCATTCTCTCCTGTGCCTAGATGTTATCCGGGCACATGAAAATAAAGGAAGTTGATATCCAGATCAAAAGAATAACCTGGAGAAAGCATTAAATACAGACGAGTGGGTGGCTTTCACCCTTCCCAGCCTCTTCCTACAGCTCCAGTGGACTTGGGTGGCGGCCAAGACAGCTTTCCAGTTGGATTTTTTCAGACCCCGTCATAATTACTTGTCTTTTCATTATTATCTTTCTACCCTATAAAATATGGTTTCCACATGGCTGAAGAATAACTAACACAAGTCCTCCTCTTTGTCGTTCATGATCACCAGAAGCATCTGGAACAGGCACCGCCCCGACGTGTTGGCAGGTCCCGGCACGGGCTCCCGGCACCGCTGCTCCCTGCCCATCGCCACTAACCCCGCTCGCAAGCTCACTTCCATTTTAAAAAGCAAATGATTAGCAACGAGTGATTCCGGAATGAGTATTTATTGGACCAAGTGACTACTTATTTCAACAAGTCAAAAAGAAGACACATTAGGTTTTATTTTAGCTAATTAAAGAAGTTACACGTAAGCTGCCGATCAGCCGCAACGGAACTGTCTGTGAGCCCAGCGTGTAAACGTGCAAAGCTCCCACTGAATCAGCTGCAATGAGTCTTACCTTGGTCTTAATTTGCTGGGTCATACCTTTACTTTGAAAAATGCATTTTAGGAAACGGCAGCTTTTTTTTGCAAATCTTTTCAGACACTATGCCTTGTAAAAAAGCCAGCTTGATTTTTCTGACATTCCAGTGAAAGACTAAGTTTTATCAGACACTATAAAGATTTAAAGTCACAATATAATCTCACCTGCAGGTTACTGGGCCCACTTCCCTTATCAATTAACCTGTCAGCCGACAGTTGGGTCTAATTAGTTAAATCCTTTTTTAATGAAAAGAATTTGCCTTGAGCAAAGTCTGTCAGCTCCAGAACCATTTTACAATTGGGAGCATGTCTCAGCAAAACCCATTAAACACTTGCAGAGAACCAAACACCAGCAGCAAACTGAAACTCTCTTTTGCTTCTGCAGACACGTAGAACGTTATTTTTTCCTGTCTGTACCCTGCCATGACAAGAGGCTCTTTCCACCCTGTTGTATGAAAAAACGCACTTGCATCTGGCTCTGATGCCCCTTTGTTTCACTTGCTTTAAGAAGGTAAATTTGTAAATCCGTATCCCCGCTGTGCACCTTGCTGGGGAGCAGAGCGGCTCACAGAAAACAATACTGATGCTGAAGGCCTCTGGAAACATCTTTCCTGGGCAATACCCAGCATGCCGACATTGGTGCTTCTTCAAAATGCACCTTTCGTGCAGAAAAGCAGTCACCCAGAAAACTGGCTCCAAGGGTAACAAGTTTTGAGACTCCTTCTTTTATAATTATCCAGTAACAGCCTTTGTGGACACGGAGACTCCACGGACACTCCGGAGGCCATGTCCCAGCCCCTGGCCCAGCCCCGCTCCAGGAGAACCCCGTGTGCCACCACTGCCGTGTGCATCCCCCACGCTGGAGGCGAGGGGAAGGGAGGGAGCGGGAGCTTCTCCCACAGCGGTGTGTGAGAGTGTTATATTAGAAAAACATGTACTAATTCCTACGCTAATGATCCCATTACTCCCCTTGACTTCAAAAGGCCTCGGATCACATTTGTAATCTTTTGCAAGTGTTAGCAAACAAAATTACAAGTTCTACACTACAGGTTTCAACAAATTCCCCTCGCCATCAATGCAGCAACGTACTTAAAAATAGATGTAATGAGCAGCTTTGTATCTGCATAAATACCCTGTGGAGTTCATTAATGATTTCATTTTTGGCACGACACCATGTCAAATGCCGGAGTATTATTAAAAACATACATAGATATATGTGCTTGAAATTGCATTCCTGCTAACACTTAGAAAACAAAAAAGGAGGCTGTGTAATTTTGTTTTACCTTTTAAGTAACATTTTAACAGTGCATAACTGTAAAACCTTTTGTCCTCTAAAGCTAACTGCTGCTGTTCAAGGGATGCCTGAATCTACAGCTCTTTTCATAGATGAGAAAATGGGATCTGAAATTTTCCCTTAGGACTAACTTTGAGCACACCGCCACGAAGCCATGGAAGCTAATTTCAATCATGTTACTCACGACCACACAAATGAAGCCAAGAGCACACTTTTGTCCCAAACTATCAACTTTTCTGCCCGTGTCACACCCAGACCATCTGCCCTCCTTTCATCTGCTAGAAGGGGCAGCAGCAGCAGCGTTCATCGTACAGCGCTAATTAAAGAAGGAATTTAAGAGCATCAGACTGGTGAGAGAGGTGGCACAGTCACACGAGCCCATGCGCACACGGCTCTACTGATTAACATTTTAAATTGGTTAAGAACATGTTCATGCGGAGTCAAGTAAGTCACTGCAACACCCCCGCGGTGTCCTCGGGAGGGCTTGCGGTGGGTCGGGCTGGGCAAGTTCACACCAAGAAATGAGATGAGCTGCACCGACCTGCAATGCCTTGGTACTCTGGGGGCCCATGTAACCCCAAACCCCTAACTCACAGAAAACTTGGTCAAGGATTGAAGAATTTCCCCTATAATTTGACAGTGAATATTTATCTACGCTGCTCTTCAAACACTTTCAAGTACTTTGGTTGCCACTTAGTCTCAGTTTTTCTTATCAACAACTTTTGCATCAAAAGGCTGTGGGATGTCTCAGAGACATTCACTTCTGCGGACTTTTATACTTGAATATAAGCAGCTCAGATCCTGCCGCTGTTTCTTCCTAATCTGCACAACACCACATGAATTATTACTCTGTGAAGCTCCCATTTCGCACGATGCTCGCTATTGAGTAAAATCACAGGAATGTTCCTGTTGACAAAGCAAGGTTCGGCACGTTGCACCATTAAATAGCCTTCAGGAAATCTGCTTCTGGGCTACGTGTTGCTGCAATGAATAGAAAACTCAAATACACCATGTCAACAAGTATGTGATGCTTACACCTCATGCTTACTCCTCGGGGGAAAAGGTAAATAGAGTATAAGCAATTTCTTTCTTTAACAAAAAAAAAAAAAAGAAGTCCACACTGCCTGAGATCTAGGGAAATCATTTACCTTCTGCCTGTCAGAGCAAGTTATCTGCGTGCTTTTTATATATTAAAAACATAGCCTAACAGAATATATTCACTCTATCTTCAAAGGACAAAGTTTAAGTTGCAGAGAGAAAATGAATGCACAGCGATAAACCATGGATTTTAAGCAGTGCTCATGTTCTATTTAGCCAAAGGAAAGCAAATAAAAACCTAAATACTAAAATGAAAACTGCTAAGGTCTGTTCATTATTTCCTAAAGAATCAGGTCGAAGATGGAATCATATTCCTTGCCTCCTGTATTTGTTTGCATTTGCAATTACTTTATCCATATGTTTACTAGAATAAACAACACAGACATGGTAATTACAAAAGCAGACTTTTACCTACAAATTAGGCTCATCTTTCTTAAGCTTTGAAGTTCCCTTAACTGCCTGAATTTTTTTGGCCACTCCTAGTTTTAACTGCTAGCAGCAGCACAATCACAAAACACTGCACAAAAATGCTACAGATTCCTTGCCAAAACACGTAACGTTCCCCCCTCAGCATCTTTTTGAACCACTTTCAGTAACATCATAATGCTGCTTCTTCCTCTGCCCCACCAGCTACTTACCAACACCGGCTATGCCTAAGAAGCAAGCACAAGCACTTTAGCAGGAAAATCCTAATTCCCATGCTCAGCTGTTAGTACAACCTGTGCACACGCACATGTATTGATGCAGCTGAAAATCATGATTTGCCACTCACTCACCTGCACAGAAAAGGTAACATTAATATTAAGAAAAGGAACAATTCCAAGAAATTTCAAGTCACTGTGTCTGTCACACACTTCTTAATGTACCCGCTCTATTTTACCATGTACCCTAAGTCACACAGGGTTAGTAATACACAGGAACGCCCCCAGCGTGCTTCCCTGCACGCAGCCGCACCCCACGGTCACGCAGGAGCACCCAGCCACCGGGCCATGATGACAGGACCTGCCTTACTGGGGAAACCCTACTTTGAGGTAGCCTTGGTGCCTTCTCGGGATGCACTAACATGCTTCAAGAAAAGCACGTTCATTGTTTTTGTGTAAACTACCAGAGCAATAAAAACTATCATTAGAGACAACTTACTGGCTAATCTAATTTTTAAGGATGCACAGCCACTCATAGCAATCAACTTTAAATTAATTATAGAGTCAGATTAAAAGGGGAATATGGATCATTTCCTGGCCCACCCATAAACCCTCTCAGATGACGGTATGCGTGTGATTTTTTTTTTATTTATTATTATTATTATTTTAATGCTATTGCTAAGCCTTTGTTCCAAGATGTCAGCCATTTACCTGCAGGAAAATGACAGCAACTTGTCACAGAACGCCAAAGAGACCCTCCTTACCGGCTGCAATAACCAGCACGCTATTTCCCAAGCTGTCACCCTCGCATCTCAGCACTATCTGCTGCTTAAAGATTTGCTCTGACATGAAGCAGGCGGAGCGGTGGCTGTTATCATTAAGGGCTCTGCACACAGTGGTCTGTGTCAGCCGTGCTGTGCTTAGGGTTTGCTTCACCCAATTATTTGTTTGTCATTTAGAGACCTGGATATCGAGCAGATATTGTCAAGTTATTTTTGGCCCCTGATATACTGGCAAAACATAATGAGGCCTTTAGGTGAATAACTGTCTTGGCAGCAAGGTGCTAAGATGATGCCTTGTTGAAAGGCTGGAAAGCAATTAGGTTATTTGAATAAGATGAGATGCTGGACAGGGCATGTGAAGACAGAGAAAACCAGCTTAACTATTAAAATGCCACCCCCCCACTTCAAGTTGTCAGCTATTTAAGCAAGGTGTTAATTTACTACAGGCTGGATTGCCGACAAACTTAATTTTTTATTAATTCAAGAGATGTACAGACTTGTCCCACATGCACGTATTACCCAGCCCTTTCCGGACAAGCGTAAAAGCCTGCCAGATGATTATTATCAACATTTAATTGTATTACAGTGATTCCCACAAGCCCCAGCCACGCACTGTGTGAGAGGCTGCGCAAACAGGACAAAAGGTGCTCTGAAAACCTGGAATTTAAGAACCAGAATCAGCATATAGATGCTGGGAGCAGTGGGAAAAACACCTCAATCAAGACCTACCACCAAGAGAGGAAGGCTCGCACGGTGCCTAAGGCACTGGAGCGACCTGAAGAGGAGTCGAGTAGGGTGTAAGCCCTCCCTCCTGCTCTGTGGGTTTCACCTGCTGTCCGTATGAGATTGCTCCAGTGAGCTGGACGATGTGGACGATGCCCACAAGCACACCCACCGGCGAGCAGGCCAGGCTCTGCAGAAGCCGCCGTGCTGGCTATTGCTGTACGTGCTGCAGAAATGGTTCGGACTTGTCTGACTGACCAAACGGGGTTTTACCCACACGGACCTGACATCGCGTCCTGCCTGCCTCACAGGGCTCGCACGCAGCACCAGATGACCTGACAGCATTTAGCCAGAACCTTTTAAAAAGGGTCACTGTAAGAAGGTACTTACTTTTGTAAAGTATTTGTGCAGAGGCATGGATAGGAAACCACTCTGCAAAATAAGCACTAGTAACTCCACCATGTTCAGCAGAGATGAGCGCTCTCGTTTCTTCTCCCTCCAAGCACAAATTCCTAGGTTGCTAATTTGGGCATAACTGATCTAGAGAAACCACTGGGAAAACACAAGAGTGGGTACAACAGCCAATTTTTAGGAAGGAAAATTGACTGTAGTGTGGAGAAAAGCCGTAAGACAAGAAAAATGACCTCAGCATCACAGAAACAAATGAGAGTTTTGTAATTCAATCCATAGAGCCATTTGGTTTTGTTTTAACCTTACAAATGCCCAAGAACAAGCCTCTGTACCAACAGATAACGATTTCTCGTGGAGGCTGAACCAAGCCTAGTCAACAAGGATGTGTTTGTTCATGGCAATGGCAGCGGGTCTGGCCTCAGATGACTTATGACATCTCTCTTGATGTACAGAGAGCACCACCACAAGCCGCACCGCAGGCACAGTTACACGACCAGTACCTGCACGAGTTAATCAGTTTAGCATTTACAGGCAATTGCCTGTGTACTCCAAGGTTGCTCACCCCATCTGCAATCAGACTTGACTGTTCAAATATGAACTGGATTATAATGAGCCAGTTACTCAAGAACCATGGTCTTCAAAACAACTCTGCCCAGAGTGGTCTGCTTTAAACACGTCTGATGCAATCATGGGATTTCTTTTGGTGTGGTAAAAGATGATATATATGGTGTTTCATGATTGCTAGTATTGTTCCTGACCATAGTCTCATCACTGCTGGATGTATGCATTCAGAGAACCTGGTCAGGAGTGCCCTTCCACACTGCTTTTTCCAAAATGCTGACAGCTTTCCATTTTTCTCTCCATATGGTAACTCCCTCCCTGATCCCAAAGACACTGGAGGCTGTTTATTCCTACAGCAATAATCCTCGCCTTCAAATCAACAACAACCACTTGACTGGGAGTCAGAAATGCAAGACTGAACTTCTGGCAAAGAATTAAGACCAAAATGAAGACCAAGATCATTCCTCTGTCTTTCTTGTTGAAGAGGGGAGGTGAGAGCCTGTGAGTTGACCCCATTTCCTCCACATAATCAAATAAGACCTTTTTGGACCTCAGGAAGAGTGTCAGGAGTACCTACAGAACAGTTTAGGTACCTCACCTGGATGGAATCAGACGCCAGAAAGATTCAAGCACACTCTCTGAAGTGTCAGAAACTTGGCATCTTGATCAGACTTTCCCTCTATGAAAGCTTGAAGTGCCTCATTGCCCCTCATAAAAAAACCCTGAGGACCACCTTGAGAAAGCAATTCCCTTAACGGCAACCCTCTCTCTGTGCTACGCCAAGGTCCCAAGGAGAGCTGTTACACCATGTTTTGCAGCAGACCTACACTTGAGGCTGAGGTTTACAGCAGGTGCTGTACTCCCGGCACAGTCGCTCACACCTCCCCAAAGCCAGCAGGTCCTTCCCGGCACTGAAAAACTGTCAAAGTCAGATTTCAATCATTTGTCACAAGCAAGGAGAAAAGAAAAAAGCCTGCAGTTACTATCACAGAACAAAATGGTGCTGTTGTTGCAAGAGGGGCTCTTGCAGCCCGGCAGCAATCACACCGCTGAAAGCTGCAGAGGCTACAATGGCACAACCCACACACCACCACCAGCAAGCAAAAGACAAACCGGGCTTTTGCTCATCTGTTTTTCCTTTTTAGAATGCTGTTTCCTTTAACAAATGAAGTTTGAATGCTTATGGGACTAACAACCCAGAAAATGAACTAAGTATTTATATGTGGCTCTACTACACGGCAGACCTATGTTCATGGAGCCGTTTTTCTTAGGATGCAGCCTGCTCTGCAGCAGCTGTTTTCTATTACAAGCCACTCAAAATTCCTTTGCTTCCAGTTTTCAGAAGTTCCCACTGATTTGCAGCACTCGGAAATGATACCAAATTACTGCGGGAGCTCAGTAGCGCGACACCTCATCCCTCTCCCTGCTCCTCCCATCATCCCATAGAACACACACAGCAGCAAAGCCATGGGTTCCTCCCTCGCTACAGCCCAGGCAGCCCAAGCCCCCCAGAGCCACCTCCCTCACCACCCGACCCCACAGTATTTTGTGAAAACCCATAAAGGAAGCACAGAGCATGGTGTGAAGCTAGTGATGGGGTTCCCATAGGGGGCTGAGGAAGAAGGTGGCTTGGCCCATGCTGCGAAGAACACGTGTGACTTAGATGGCCATAGGTGCGGTGGGTAGCACAGGGGTTGGGGATCTGCTCTGGCTGCAAGCAGGAGACAGGGACCAGCCCGGTGGCCCTGGCAAGGTCTGGGCATGCCATGACCATGCCTTACACCAGGATCTCAAGTGCCGGGGGAGATCCTGCTACAGTAAACACAGGCTCTAGCAGCTGCTGGGGTTTGAGTCTTGCTCTCTTGGACTTGGAATTCTCCCCTGACCCCACTTTGCCCACTCCTTTTGTGCTCAATAAAAGAAAAAAAAAAAGAAAAAGAAAAAACATTTTTAGAACAGTATTTTTTTGCTAAGTATGGAAGGAACCTCACCCTCAGCTCCCGCCTTACTCTCCTTGTAAGTCAAGGCCGTTAACTGCTCCAAATGGCACTTAGATCGGTTTACCTGCTCTTCTGGTTGTGACTTTTTTAAGTATCCATTTACACTGGCTTTTTAAAACAGCTTGCTGAACCCTGCGCAGTGCCTCTTTCAGACACGTGCTTGCACGCCACTTGAAGCATTTCTCAGCATGCTCTGAGCAGCTGTGCAGCCGAGGACTAGTTGCTTCTAGCTTGGAAAATAGTTTATGTTACACTAAGTAATTGCATGCACGGAATGATTCCAGGGCTCGTTGTGAGCGCAGGGTGAAGCCGGGCTGTGGCCAGGCTGATGCAGTGCTGAAGGTGGAGGCAGCCCCCTGCCCGCTTCTGCCCCCTCCCCTGCACCAGACCTTTCCCTTGGGCACCTCAGCTGCAAAATCATCCCCCTTTTCTTGCTGCATTTGGCTTTCTGGTAAGAAATCACTCAGCTCGCTGAGTCCAAGCAAAGCCACGGCAGCAGCACGGTGGGAGAAGACAGAAGGACCTGCTGGGGCCAGGGACTGGCAAAAGGGGCTCGAGCTCCCCACAACCACAGAGGTGCACCAGGGACAGGAAAAAAAAGGAAATATAAATGACACCTGGGTGGCTGAAAATCTCAGGGGTGTTGCAGGTTTTCCTCCTGTGGCCTCACCCAGCAAAGCCCTTCAGTAAATGCTCAGTGCTAAGAAGTGTTTAGTCAGCCAAGCAAGGAAGGACGGTACTGAACTGAAGCCTAAACCGGGACAAATTAGGGTCTGTTTATTCTGCTCCTCTCCATATCTTGAGGAACAGCAACATCCCTTTCGTGACGAGGCCCTGCCTTTTCTTTTGGATAACCTGTGCTGAGCCACAGGTTTAAAGTATCACTCTTCACAAGCTCCTCTTGGCCAGCCGAATGAACGTGGTAGCTCTCACTTGGAAGCTCAGTTTCACTTTTTCTGCCTACTCAGCCAAGTGTTACTGCACTCAAGTCACATACTTAAGGGTTTCTTCACATGTTCAGACTCTGTGTTTTTCTAGAAAGAAACCAAAAAGTTGAGAATTTGGAAAGCAACAGCGAGATCTGCCTGTAGTTCTCCACTCCTGCTCCTGCACTTTGGAAAACAATGACTAATACAAATAACTTTGTGGAAATTTGTGGGCAGTCTGCATGATAAAATAGTATCTTACTTTGTAGGATCATTTTACATGGAGAAACATTTAAAATATGGTGGCACGGTGATGAAGGCAGAAGAATGCTTGTTTGGGGGACAGCTGAGAACTGGAAGAAGAAAGCCACTTTGCTTTTGAAGCACTCACAGAAACTATTTAAAAATGCCCCTATGAATCTCCTACTGATATCCACATTGTCAAGACAGTAGGATGCGAGATACTTTGGAATACCTTTTTTTTTTTCTTCTTTTTTTTTTTTTTCCCTAATTAACAGTATCTGGATGTAATACAGCTTGAGCAAGGGGTGTGAAATTGTGCCAAGTGAGAAGACATGAGATCCTATGGGAAAAGGGACTACAGAGGTGAAGTGGCGGGTTAGCAGCACAGCTGGGTACTGGGGAAGCCCAGGCACCCTGCGTACGCCGCATGCTGCACACCGAGCACTTTCTGCACAGGTCTACAGCCTTCAAAAGATCTTAACCGAGAGACTCGCAATACACCTTGGATACTGGCTAGAAATCAACTGTTTCTTTCTGACGGTAAAGTTAATTTATGGCCCATTCCATTTTTTGGTTTTTTAATTATTTTTTTTAGCCACGCAAGCACACACTATGTGGTGCTGCTGGAGGCACAGCTGCTCCCCAGGAGGGCTGCAGCCACACAGTGCTCTTCAGACAGCAGCATGCGACGGAGACACCCCATCTGGGCTGGGACAGCTCAGGCCGTGCTGACCCACCCTCCGAGGAAGCCCCTCTGCCCTCCTACAGCCTCAGCGAGGCATTGCGGAGCCCAGGTCAACCCAGCATCAACATTAAGTACACAGATAAATCAGATGACGGAAGCAATTAACATTGTTCAGTGTTATCTAAAATCTCATATCCATTGACGAAGCGCATTGGTGTTTACGCGGTCCTTGGTTTAACTCACGGGTTAAACCTGCTCGAAGGAGTAGCTTTGCTAAGGTGATGGTTCTGCTGGGGTAAAGCTCATGCCTGCTGGTGTAAACCTGATGTAAACGGCCTTCGCCTCTCTGCTGGAAATGACATTGCTGTGCTTTTCCAATTGAAATGAAATGTATTTGATAAGATAACAAATGCCTGGCAAAGCACGTTTAAGTTATGTAAGGGAAAGAAGAGGAGGGGGAAAAAGCTTGTATAAACAGCAAAACAATACAGCTTTATCTAATCTCAGCAAGTTATTGCTGCTTGTCTGCGTGCGTGTGTGCGTGTGTGTGTGTGTGTGTGTGTGTTTTACTGACAAAATAAAATAAATTGAATCAGCTCACACACGATAACATGCTCTTTCCTACCTCATACTAATTGCTTGGCTAATTGATGTTTGTTGAACTTTCTCCATTTCATTGAGTGATTAGGTACAAAGCTAACAGTTGACATCTGTAGGCGCTTAACTGGCGTCTGTAATTACTGTTAATGTTAAATAATTGTTAGTTAATTGGAGTGGTAACTGACTGAATGGAATCCAGATTGTGAAGCAAAAAGAGACCTAGTTAAATAAACATACATTTTCAGAGAAAACAACATTTTATTACAAGGGAGAGACTAACAGCGGCCAGATATGGGAGGTCTGCAGGATGCTCCAGTTATGAAATCTCACTCCAGACTCCAGCCTGGCCTCCACTGACTGCAGGTATGTCACGTCAGGGTCTTTGTCATCAAATTGCTCCTGTCCCAAGAATTTTCCCACCTTGCTTTGAACCAATTATCATGATTTGTTATTTTACAGCCCAATGCTGGTAAGTCTTTTTTTAGAAATTCAAATACAAGTTAATCCATAGAACAAACACTCTCTCCAGAATAGATACAATTATGTGTTAGTAAATATTGCCATTTTGCTAAGACTGGAATAGTCTGACTTAGCTAAAATGAACAGCCTTAAATGAACTCTTGGGGGAATACAATCGCCAACTGACACCAAAAGGTACCCGATACCAGTCCAAACAGGCAAGGATGCCCAGAACAACACTTTCAACTGTCTCCCTCTGCTACTTCGGTCAAGAAAAGCCAGTGCCTACAGAAGCCTTGGAAGACTCCTGTTCTCTAAGACTGTAAGTTTTAGATTTTAAGAATCCAAAGTTTTGGAAGACATCACCTTTGACTTTCGCCTGTCCCTCTGGGCACACTGTGTACATCACATTATCCATCGACCTTTTCCTGCAGCTACAGAACAGCTATGCAATCTCCCAGCACTGGCAACCCCACCTGACTGCCACGTCCCAGGCAAAAAAACATCAGCACATAAAGAAGGAGGGGGCATGGAAAGTGTATGGATGGAAAGGAGTGGTTTGTGTTCAGGAGAGGCAGCCATAAGGGGATGTGCTCTTGCTCATATGAAGTCTTCACGGCACAAAAATAAATGCCTTGCTCTTTCGTGTTCCAGAACAAAGGGCCACCTCTTCAAGACATATATTAACTTTTTTATCTGCCTGACATGGAAGTTAGAGAGTAAGTGATGCATACACCAGTTCTTCTAGTCTAACTCGCAGGTACAAGAAACCTGGGGTCCACCAAACTGGAGGCTTTTTCCAGTGCTCAGCCCCTCACTAACCAGCCACTGAACTCCCACATGGAGAATACTGAAAAGCCTTTTGAAACCCATGAAACACAGGCAAACCAAGCGATCCAAAGCCACCAGGGAAGTCTCCACCGGGAAGGCGAGGAGACATCATCATCACAGCATCACTTCAGGAGGCTGAGCCATTGTAACAACCACAGAAAAAAATCTGCAGAACGGCTCACATGATTCAGCAGTCCCTGAGGTTTGCTGGCCGGTGGGCGGGTTGCCTGCAGCACTGGTATTGCACCGGAGCCCTAACAGCAAGCTAGGAAGAAGCATTTCAGTGAGGAGAAGTAGCAGTATGGAGGGCCAACATATGCAGACAGCAGCACCCCCGAACATTGAAAGCAACACTGAGAAGACACACCGAGTGAGTAAGGTCATTCTATAGATTCCTGCAGACCCCTGAAAAGGAGGGAGGCAGCAGCAGTCAGTTCTCTGGCACGCTGACCATGCCAACGCTGCACACATGCCATCTACGTAGCAACAGATCCACTTATACTCATCAGATGCTGTGGGGGTGGTTTACTCCAAGAGGGCGAGAGCACTTCTCCACAGACAAGGATCTCCTGTGAATGGGATCAGCAGAGAAGTATTTGCCAGCTTTAGCTCCCTACTTGTTTATGGAAACAGCTGTTGTAAAGGATCCTTAAGAAACGATTTGCCACAGACAGAACAGGGGAGAAACAACAACACGCCTGCTTTTCTAGGGAGGGATACCACCGCAGAACCACCCAAAATGCCAGGGCTTGACCTGACCAGTTATTTCAGCCAGCAGTGACGACTAGTAACCCAGACGCCTTGATCTACCTCCAGCTGAGAGTATAAATATTTTCCTGACAGCTGGTGGTGCCACAAAGCAGAAGGATTCATAAAGTTTACATGAACATCCTGTAAACAATTTGAACATAAAAAGCTGTAACAGCCCAATTGTGTTTCTGATCAAAGGCAAACTTCAATACACAGCACAAATGAAAACTTCATCACTTTGGGACTCATTTCTCCCTCCAGGAAAAGCTGTTTTCCAAGGGTACGTAGGAGGGAGTTAACATAAATGAAATACATAGTAGTAGCAGGAGCTGCCTGCTCTACAGCTTCCGATGTGTCTATTTAAATTATTAAGAGATAATGGAATTTAATTATGCTGATAAGTCATGTTACAAAAATTCATGAACAAAACCTGTACTTTGGCCAGGATTAATGGTGCTAAGGTTGACGCTCTCAGAGGGTAAGGAAAAGTTATGTTCGTTCAAAGACATAAGGACTCCAAGCAGCAATCCCAAACAGGAAGGTCCAGCCTGCAGGGAGGGAGGGGACAGACTGGGGGATGCAGGTGGGGACGCATTCCTCCTCCATCCCTTGTCCATCTCATTTACTCAGATGTTAACAGCTGCTTTCTCAAGCATTACTAAGGGCCCAGACCCTTTGGTGGTTACCTCCCAACACAGCCACCTGGATTTCCATGGGAATTATTTCCCTGGATAATTTTAAACATGACAAGGTAAAGCGTTCCTGCCCAAGCGATGGAGCGCAGGGCTCTGATTCACAACCAGGGACAATTCGTTTCAGCAGCAGCTACAGCGATCCCTGCCCTGGGGACCAAGGCAGGTGCCTCCCATATTCCCACCCCTCCTGCAGACACGGCACAGGGCTGGGGACCTCCAGCAGTGGAGCTGATATGGGAACCCCACAGCCCTCTCCAACCCAGCATCGCTTGGCTAAGACACGGACCCCAGCCCTGAGGGGCCCCAACACCCACATGCTGCCCCCCAAAACTCACAGGACCCATCTAGATTTAGGGATGCATCTTCCCATTCCCATTGGCAGCCAACTCCCAAATGGAAGCGGAGAGACTTCTCAAGGGGTTTTACTGCCCCTTCAAGGGAGGTTTGGGGGGATTTCACTATGCTCGAGATTTTCTTAATTATCAGCACTTCTGAGGAAGGGACTGTTCTGCATGACACAGCCACACTAATTCATTGCACCTAGAGCTTGACCTCATCTTCAGCCTTGAAATCCACAACTAAATGACCAAAAGGGGCCAAATGTATATACAAGACCTAAAACACTTCAGGATTTTTAAATGCTTTGTAAACACATTACTTCTGTAATCTCTGCTACCTCAGCTATAAATAAATCTGCAAAATAAAAGTGGTAAGAGGGGGAAAAAAAAAAAAAAAAAAGAAAAACAGCACATGTGAGACACTGGCAGCCGTGGGACATCCAAGAGGAAGGCTGTGGACAGAGGGATGTGCACTTGTCAGTCTGCCGAGCCGCCCCCCCCCCCGCCTGCTCCATCAGCCAGAAGCTTTGAAGGTTTCATCATGATTTACCCAATGCTAAATCTGACCTTTCTTACAAGTGACTTTTATTGCTTTTGGCAAAAGCAACCATGGACAACACAGGGGGGAAAGAACTGGCCTGGAAGCAAACAGACTGAATTGCAGAGAGAGAACTTGAACTTGGAATATATCAAAGTGACAGCGCCCGGGCAGTCGCCAGCCGTCCCCAGGGCAGGCGCTTAGGGAAGGCAGCAGCCCCCCCACTGCCTCCAGCCCCTGCACCTGGGCTGCCAGCGGTTATTGACTTTATCTCCACACAGAGGATTTTTTTGAGGCTCTTTTCCTGATATTTAGTAGTTTGAATGCTAATCCCTTTAACAAAACTGTCCCCTATGCTTTTTCCACCCTCTTTCCCCCTAATCTCCTTCTTGCAGTGCAAAAAAAAAAAAAAAAAAAAAAAAAAAGAAGTGAGGGGTGGTGGAGAAAGAAAAAAAAAAAAAAGAAAATACCAGTCAGCCTAGTTTGGCCGCACCTGGATTTGCATTGATTCTTCCCTTGTCATTCATGTTACCAACAGGAATTAGCATATGGCTTTAAGGGGAAACTCAGGAGGAGAAAAGAAAGACGCCATTTTGATGGAAATAAGGGGCAAAGGAATAATCTACCATCAACTAAAAAGCTTATTTGTGTACGGTTTCCCAAGCAAAGCTTCGAAAAGCCCATGTTGATTTTAGGCTACACAAAGAAACCCTAATCCTTTCAAGGGAACTAAATCACCAAAGAAAAGTATCTCGGAAGAAAAGGCTCCCTGTCAAGCATGGGTATTCACAGCCAAATAGATGCCACGAATTAAGCTGGGTAAGTAAACAAAAATAAGAATGTGGGAAATGTGTTTGACTCAAAAAAAAAAAAAAAAAAAAAAAAAGAAGAACTAAAAAAAAAGAAAACGAAAGGAAGAGGAAGAGAGGCCTACTCTTCATCAATCACCCCCCGGGGGAGGAGAGCCCCTGCCCTGGTTACAGGCCTGCCCCAGGAATGTGGATTCATGGATTCACCGCCAGGCTTCTCCTTGCCCTGGCCCAGCCCCAAGAAAGGGCTGCTCAGATGCCAAAGCTTTTTACAGCAAATTAGCAAAATAAAGATGCAGTCACATGTAGTTTGGGGGCCTTGGGTCACTCCAAACACACAACTCTTCCTTTCTGCTCCTCTTTGTCACCCACTTTCCGCCTATGGAGGGGCCGAGGGGGGATCTGTAAATGCCATCCATCAGAGACGGTGCGTAAGCTCGCCAAGGGACATAACCTCGCCAGGCCTCAGAAATCACAGACTGTACCTCCAAAGGATGCTAATTTATGAAAAACAGTGATACGGGCCCGAAACACCATTAAATACAGGTATAATTCAACATGCAGCAGAAGCCTTCAGAAGCAATAGCGTATCAGCATGGGAATCCAAACGTCACGTACCATCCCCAGTTAAACCAGTACGGTCTCACAGAATTAAAAGACACAAAAAAATAACAGGATGATCCACTGGAATGACAATCCCACACCTGGTGAGAAGCGCACAGGGCAAACACTGAGCAAATCCACACCTGCTCAACAAAACCAGCTCTCCTAAAGCAAATGGACCCAAAGGTCCCCAAAAACCATCGAGGTAGGGTACATTGTGTTCACAGCCAGAAGCACAACCCTTTTACTAAGCAGTTACCATGCAGTGACATTAAGAAGTAGGACAGCGGGGTAAAGAACAGACCCATTTTAAAGGCTCAGTATTACACTCGTTGGCAGAGCCGCTCCCTCGACATTCCTTGCATAAACACAAACCAAATCAAATTAAGAATTAAAAATAAAAAAATCCCCTAAGCCTATGGTCTTTCTAATAACGCTCCTTCAGGACAAGCTCTGCACAGAACCTCACTGGCACTGATTTAGGGTAAATTTTCCCTTAATGTACTGTTATATCATTAGCCACTCTCTCTTTGGATTGCTGTTTGGAAAAAATTAATGGAATACTGAATATTTAAATGTGGCCCTCTATATCATTTATTAACTCTACAGAAAGCACACAGCACAGTAAGCCATAGTTTATGACTATTATCCTGTGAATACTAAACGTTGGCTGGTTATTACTGTCAGCAGTGCAAATTGGCTATTCATAATTCCACGTCTATCATGTAGCTGATGAGTAACAATCAAGTTAAAACATTTTGAAAACTCTTACAGTTATTTAAATGAGCCTAAATTAAAGCCATTTGTAAAATAAACTATTCCCTAATATTGTTATTTAAATTAATTCTGACCTGGCAGGCAATGCATTATTTAAAGCCTATATTTTATATTAAAAAAAGCAATTACCAAGCATACAGAACATGTCTGAAACCAAGAGAAACATAAAAAGCACTAACAAGCTGATTGCGACATTTCTGCAAGACAAGTTACATTTCATCTCCCATTGAAATTGCCATGAAAAGAAATGTGTGGGGGAAAAAATGTTTGTGCTGTGAATTGCAGTCTTACCTTTATTTGTAACAGCGTTGAACAGTTTTTCAGAGCTCGCATCAGATGCCTGAAAGACCAATAAAAAAAAATGTTACATTTTCTACAAGTGATAGATTTCAAAAGGCATGGTGGTATATTTATACACACACACATATGTATGTATATTTTAGAGAAACAAATCAGGTGACAAAACCAAGGGAGCTGATGGGAGCTGCAGTATCCGAAGAAAACGTCCGTGAGGTGGTGCTGTTTGGCTGTGCTTCACCGCCCTGCAGTGCAGATATTTATTTGGAAGGATTCTATCTCATAAAGAAATTTATTTTCTTATTCAACATATTAGCAGCACAGAAACTATATGTTTGTGCTGTAATTACCCAATACATTCCGATATTGATTTTGCAATGGAGAAGGATCACGATTTTGGATCAGACACCCCAGTTTCAGGCAATTTGCAGAATTGCAGATTTCTTAATTAATTTGTAAAGTATTTTTGGAGACCCCTACTCTGTCTACCATTTGATTTTTACCATCTTTAAAGCAGCGCTGATAACTCAGGTCAGTAATTTCTCAAATTACTGTTACAAGTTCTTTGAAAAATAAAAGAATATGTCACTATTTGATACTAGTATGTATTAGTACATCTTTCCACTTAAGATTTGCCTTCGTTAGAGTAACTGATTCTTGACACCACACTCTGTATACACTAATAATCAATTTTATTTTTCATCAAGCTATCTTTATCCGTGGGAGGATTTTCCTCCTCGTGTTGTGTTACCAGCTCATCTGCTACTGCTGTTTGTACGCGAGCATGCCAGTTAATCTTTCCACCTATTATTAAAAAGCCCGACTTAAGTTTCACACAAAAACGTTGAGCTCCCCTTTTCAGAAACTCTAACAGCAAGAAACCAGACGGGGGAAGATAACATAGCAAACGTTAATTTTACAAACATCCTGAGCCCAAAAGCAGAACACGCTAAGTTTATGCATCTGTGCGCTGCTGTGTTTGCATGCATGCACATATATAATACACACGTAAGTACAGCTAAAGCTTAAACTTCTACCACCTACACATTCACAAAATGCAGAGAGCCGTTCAATTTTGAACTGTATCTTGGATCCAACCCCACTGAGAGACAGTCTGCTTTTTGCAAATACATTGAAAGAAATGTACTCCGTAATAAAATATTGCAACCAGGGATAAAATGCAACACTTGAGAAAGATTTTAGTCTTCTCCTAGAAACAGTTTTCTCACTGGATTCAGGAAAAATAATGAAAAACACTGTCTGTTTGGAAAGCAGGCTGCGGGGTTTTTTTTAAATGGAAGGAATTTCTCCATTCAAAACCAGATAAAAACCATCAGACAAGCCACATATATTGGATACCTTGGCTATACTAAAAACTTAGATGCAAAATTACCGATAAATAAGTAGATACGGTTCAGACTGCATATCACAGTGTAGTAATACACTGAAAAAATTTGTTTGCCCTCAAGTTAACAACATGCAAGATTTCTATAATTAATCATTAAAAATAGCTTTATTCTTTTTCAGAATTCTAGACAGATTGTACTAGATTGCTGTTAGCTTATTTAAAAGCTGAGCTGGTGTATTTCTTCTCAATTAAATACCTTGCAAACACTGGATTTATTACCCTATGATGGATTTATTACTCAGTGACGACTTTCTCTAAATTAATGAAAATATGCGAATAATGCACAAATTGAAAAGATCAAGAAGGCCATGTGCTTTAAAGAGCAGTCCAATATTAGTCCAACAAATGTGAGAGATGCTCAATGCTTTCCTAACTTACCAATCAGCCTGCTCTCTGATTAAAAACTATCACCATTTCCAGTGAATTTCATCTGTTGTGTGGTTTTAAATGCAGCTTGTCTCAGAAGTCAAAACTCTCTGAACCAGTCTTTCTTTTTAGAAACTCCAGTATTAAAAAACAAACAAACTTCTTACAGTTTCAGCTATTACTTTATTTCACTGCTTCAAAGCAAAACAGCATAGGGAAGCTGTAAGTTTCCTATATGCTTGATTTTTCCAAGCACTGGAAAGAGGAAAATGTTGTGGGGGTTTTTTCTTTTTTTTTCTTTTTTGGTGGGTTTTTTTTTTTTAAGAAGTTTGCTCTAATGCGAAGTGTAAGCCAAGGGACTGGTTTTAAGCTATGGTTTTTCAGGTGAAATCTTTTCCTGTGCCATTGCCTAAACCAGTCAGAAACACTGCTGCGAGATGTGGAAGTGGCACTCCTCGGACATAGCGTGGTGCACAATGCACCCTGCCTGGGAACCGCTCCTGAGCAAGCTGGGAGATAATGATCAGTACAACACGCACCTAAAAAAAGGGATAATTTTACAAAGACAAAGCTTGTCCGGGAGTGAGCCTCATCCTGCGTTACCAACCACACGCTACCGAATGGAAGAGCAACTTGAAAAAAAAACAAACATTGCCTGGGTTACCGTAAAAATAACCCCAAAGCCATTTCACTGGCTTGAACGGCGAGATGGAACTTTTGACTGCCTGTTTCATTACTTTAAAATTTGATTCTAAATATGAAACAGCAACGGGGGTAGCACAGCAGTGACAGAGCAGTGAAGACACTCTGCCAGCAGATAAGATACTGTACCCATTTCCAGGCAACTCTTTATTTTTTCGCAGTTAGGCAGTCACATCATGCAACAGCAGCGCAAATTAATTTAAAAAAAAATCCCCAACAACTCAGCACTGAGGCCGAAGGGGACAATGCAATGCCTTGGCAGCGCGGACCTAAAACCTGCTCTGCATGGCCAGGAATGTGCGCAGGGCACAGAGCGCCTGCACAGCCCCGGCGGAGCTGCCAGGCAAGGTGCTCGAGCCTCGACGGTCAAGCGACGGAGGGGGGCTCGGCCACCCCCCGGGCAGCGCCCAGCCAGGCTCTCCCCCCGCTCCCTTTCATCCCGGCCGCTTCCAGGTCTTGCTCGGGCAGCTGATGGAAGGGCGCTACCCGTGGGCAAGGATGCGGCGGGGGGAGCACCCGGGGGGGGAGAGCATCCCGGGGTGGGTGAGCACTCCGGCCGTGCGGGGTCCCTGTTACCCCCCCAGCAGCCGCAGCCCCGGGCTGGCTGCGAGCAGTTCCCTTCCTCGTACTTCACCCCTTTTCCCCTCGAAACCCCCTCGTCGCCGAGCGCTGCTGAATCCTTCTCAGCGCGAAACAAACGAGCCGGCAACCATCATCGCCATCAGAAAAAGATCACCCAGAGGGTATTTTTCCCCCCGTCAAGGAACACGCCTTCGCCCCAGCGGGTCTGTGCCCCCGGCGCTCCCCGCCGCGCACCTGCCCGCGCCCGCGGAGCCAGCGCGGGGCCCCGCCGCCGCCCCCCGTGACCCCCCCCCCCCCGCTGCCCGGCCCCGTGGGGCGAAGCGGCGTTACCTGCTGGCCCGGGGGCAGGCGCGGCCGCCGGCCCGGGGCTCATGGCGCTGCGGGAGGGGCGTGCGGTGCGCGGTGCGCTCCGGTCCAGCGCGGCGCTCAGCGTCCCGCCGCCAAACCCCAACTAATCCTCCGAGGGACAGCTCCGGGGGCCGGGGGCGCGGGCCGCCCGGCGGGCATCCTTCCCGGCGGCCGGGCCCCCTCCCCGCTCCCCGCAAGATGGTTCCCTGGGAGGCGAGCGCTGGGTGTGCGGGAGCGCGGGCAGCCGGGCGCTAGCGGAGCGGCAGGACAAAGAAAACCATGTGCGGCGGCGGCGAGCGGGGAGCAGCGACTCCGCGGCGGCAACTCCGGGTCCCGGCGGCCGCTCCTGCCGCGCTCCTCCCTCCGCGGGGTCCAGCGCCGGCGGCGCGTCCCCTCCTTCGGGCGCCTTTGGGTTTTTGGGTTTTTTCTTCTGCTTTTAGTTTTTTTTTTGTTGGTGGTGTTGGTTTTTTAAGGGGGGTGATTTTTTGTTGTTGTTTGTTGTTTGTTTGTTTTTAAAAAGTCATGCCCGTTCCTCTCCCGAGGCAGCGCGGGCCCCCGCCGGGGCACTGTCCCTCCCGCCGTCCAGGCTCGCCGCGGCCGCGCTCAGGTGAATTCCATCGGGGAGCAGCAGCGGCCTGGCCCCAGCTCCTCCGGCCCCGCCGAAACCACCGTGCAACCCTGTAATTCCCGGCGGGGGCGGCCGCTCCGCTCCGCACTGCTCCGCCCGACCCCGGCTGCGGGCTGCCGGCCGGACCCCTCGCCGCCGCCCGGGCGCTCCGCTCCGCACTGCGCGGCGCTCCGAGAGGCGCTTCCCACCCGGCCGCGCCGCCGGCTCCTCCCCCCGCCCCGCCCCGCCGCCGGGCCGGGCTCCGCGCCCCGCCGCCGGCCGGGGTCCCCACCGCGGGGGCGGGGGGCGGGTTCCCCACGGCTCGGCCGCGCTGCCCGGGCCCCCCCCGGCCGCGGAGATGGGATGGCGGCGCACGCCCACGCGCATCGCTACAGCTCCGCGGGGGGAACCGCGGGTCGAAAACACCGTGTTGCATTTAACATTTTTTTTTTTAAACGGAAATTTCTATTTAAAAAAAAAACAACTTGAAAATAAACGTCCCTAACTTCGGACGGGGTGGCGTGCCTGGAGACCCTCCTGCTTGTCCCAAAGCTGCACCCCTCCCGGGGAAGAGACCCGGTGCTCAGGGGTACGCGGTGGGGCCGGGGTCCTGAGCCCCGCTCTGCTCTACTTCCCGCACCAAACGTCACAGCCAACGGCCGGTGGATCCCTGAGTCACCGCAGGTTTTCCTTAAGCGCCGCGCACCATCACTAACAGCTGCCGCAGAAAGTAAATGCGCAGCCACGTTATTGTATAAATGCTCATTCACTAGCGCGTGGAGCCAACTGAATGTCTCCTACAAACCAAGGTGCTGTGAGGACAAGAGGCAGCAATGCTCACCGGCACAGCATCCCCGCACAGCCAGGAGTTTCTTGGGAGATGGAGAGGTGCTAAGAGAAGGCTGTGGGCTCAGCAGGCCTTGCCCGGGAGTGTTTTCAAGATTTCAGATCTCCAAATTGGTTGCAAACCAATACCGGGCTCAGAGTGCTCATGGAGTTAAACTCCCTTAGGTACGTACCCTTTGGATTTGGGTTCAGGCTGACAAACCCTACTTGCCCCAAGCCCTGGGGAGAGTTATGCCCCGACATCCAAGGGGAGCTAGAAAAGAGACATGCAGGTGTCAGCTCCAAGGGCCCGGCCTGGGTGCCAGGGTGGGCACGTGGCCCCCAGCAGTCCCCAGCAGCAGCATGGTGCCCTGGGTGCAACCACGCACCCAGTGCTGTGGTGGTTCTGGGGGCTCTGCCTGGCGCCAGCGCTGCGGTGTCAGAGAGGAAGGAGGGAAAGGTCTGGACTGTCCACGCAAGTCAAAGTGCTGTACGTCAGGAAAAACTCCTATAACAAACTTCCAACCAACTACCTGTGAAAAGTAACAGGATTTCATGGAAATATTTCTCATTTGTTCCTCATTCCATCACTGTATGATCCATTTAAGAGCAGTTTTGCCCTTCAGCATCACATTGTGGCTTCTCTAGAATTCTTACATGAGCTACAGTTCCACTGACTACGATGGTTTCCAGTGGGACAACCACGTGGGATAACGCACAACCAACACGATGACGATAAGCAGGAGAGGAACACGTCTGCAACAGCTCCCAGTGAAGACTGGCCACAAACACTGCGGTGCTTTTGCTGCATGTCTGATCAGGAGTGTGAGCGCTTTGGTAAAACTGGGACAGATCGTCCTCATTGGAAAATTAAAACACTGTGGCCAACTCTAGATCCTGGTTCTAGCAATGGAAGTAAGAGTTCTTTGAAGCTGGCCACCTTAGCAACGTTATCCCTATATTTCTGCAACACACCAGAGCATGGACTTTGGCTGATAAAATTTCACAGGTTTTTTGCATCTCCTAATAAATATATATTGCAAAGATAATCTTGTGCCGCCAGAGAGGTGGTTTCCATCTCTTCCTCTAGAAACCCAACAGAGATAGCTTCACGTCTGGTTTCTAGAATAAACAGTGGACAGTAGCCAAAAGCCATCGCAGTCGATTGGCTATTTCATGAGCTCAGTGAAGGAAACAGATGGCTTGAGTGCGGTTTTCAGTCTCCACCAAAAATAAATTAATAAAGGCATTAAACTGGCAAAGCGTTCTCTGCACAACAACTGGGGTAGCCTGGGACTGCACGGACAAGCGAGACTGTACCTGGATGAGGAATTAGTGCGCAAAATTAAGGTGTGGCAGCTCATATATTCTATGAGCGCTTTGGTCAAAACTTTCCACATCTCAGCATGGTAAGAACTGGCCTAATTAAAGCCTAGACTCCTCACAAGACTTTGATAAATTTAGCCTGGATTAAACTACAGGCTTGTCTGTACTGGATTTTTCAAACGTTAACCGCATGCCACACCTGAAATCTCAGCATGCACAAAATCAGAGATGCATTTACCTGCTCATCTCCCTAGGGCTGTTAAGGCTTATTGGCAGGGCTGTGGGCCTCATTATGTTCATTATTCGTGCCTTAGAGATAAGTAGAGGACCTCTGGTTTCCTGCTAGAACATTATGCATGCACAAAACGCGTTTTATAATTCTGAATGAGAAGTCTGGAGTTTAGGAATTCACCCAAAGCCAAATTAAATCAAGGGGGGGAACAACCACCACCACCTCCTAATGATTTAAATGGCCTTTGGACTAAGCTTCCCCCTCCCTTGACAGCATTACTTTCCTGTGTTTTAGGTTATGCCTGGATAGATCTTTTGAAACCTTCTGTCTCTTATCTGTGTGGGACCTTGCCAGAATTTTTTTCATCTGTCTGTGGTCTCTGTCAGCATCGACATTTGTTTCTGCCACAACAACAGCCAAATGAAGTGCATTGAACTTGGATCAAAAGTGATTTCAAGATCTTTCACTCTCCTAAAGAGGTTTTTGGATCCAACTGTTTTATAAAAATGACCTAAAGCTGCCTAGACGGCAGGCAGAGAAACAGACATTTGTTTCCAAGTCGTAGAGTAATTCCAAAGAAGAATTACCCATCTCTGGCACAAGGAGCAAATGAATATTGAAATTACAGCAGATTATATTGGATTAAATTATTTATGGCAAACCTCACCTCACCTGGAAGGTTCTGCAGCTTTTTCCTGGCCACATGAAAAGTGGATAGTCCAATTCTTTGGTATTCTGTGAAAGACTGGAAACATTTATGTTTCCATTAAGTTGCTAATCTTTCCAGAAGACATGACGGTGTCCGAGTTAGGAGCGTGATTACGAGGCTTTATAAAGTCCTCCATAATGTTTTGAAAACATACATAATTTTATCCATTACTGGATAGGAGATGCTGGTTCTTCTCCCCAGGAAAAGAATTTATGGTGCTATCAGTGGCATTTTATGACTTTGGACAGCAAGCTACGGCATAACGTCCCAACCAGAAAGTACTTAAACTCTAACGCTTTAAAAAGGTTCAGGAAAAGGACCTGTTCTTGAGAGTGACCTAAACCATGACAAAATCTATGCTGGTTTATGCTGTAACAAGGTACCAAGAGATGCCATTGAGGTACGTTGTGGCGAGGCTGGGTTCTGTCAGGCGGCTGCCCCTGCGCTGCTGCGTGCAGCATCGGCCCCGAGGGCGAGCGCCCGGTGCGCCCGGCGGGCTCCTGGCAGCGGATGAAGCGATGCTTTCGTGTCGGCCCTTCCAGCAGGGACAGAGCACTCGCAGGCTTTCTGCTGAAGTACGGCAGGGGAAAAGGGGATACAAAAAGTAAACGCACCTTTTAGAAGGAAACAGAACTCCTGGACTATACAAGTTCACTGGGTAAGCTCTCACTGTAAGGAGAGCATTTCATTTGACAAAGCAGAAAACTTTTGCGAAAGCGTATTAATGACAGTGCAACTTTTTTATTATTTTTATTTTTCTGCAGCATTTGCAAAACTAAACCACTTTGTAATCCCTTCTTTTATGCAGAACAGATTGCAGTTTTAAGCAGAGGCCCATAAACTGCAGGTTCAAAGAAACCTGAAACGGAATTAGCATAAAAGCTGGAATTCTCATTTAGAGGAACAGCAAGGCAACCGCTCTGCAGGCACTTTTATGATTTTGGTTTCAAATGGAAACAAAGATAAAAAGTGGGGCTCAGGGAACAATAGGGCTGCTCTCTCTTCCCTATCCTTATGGGCCCAGTCCTATAAAATACTAAGTGGTCTCCACTGCTTCAGAGGACAGAATTTAGCCGGGTTTTGTGCACCTGGAGGAGGTTTGATAAATTCTGAATCCATTCGTTGTACTGAAGAGAAATCTTAACTGTCCTACAAGTGTGAAGCCACTTCTCCCCCACGCTTCTCCAAACGGTGTGAAATCTTTGAGGTGAACACCACAGTCACCTTTCCTTCCCTCTGCCAACCATGAAGAGTGAGAATCGCCAAACTTACTCCTGGCTGTAACTTCTCAATCAGAAAATACGTGCATTTTACCTCTTCTTCTGCATACCTCCCTGTGGTTTGAATTCTGAGTTACTGATGGAACATGGGTTAGCTGGATTTAGCTCCTAGAGGCCTTGCTGGGTTCCTGAGCTGCTACTTAGACTACAGTCTAACCGGGAACGTTTGTAAGATCCTATCACTAAGAAGATAAAATATAAATTCTTCCCCATCCACTAGTAGTCCTGTGAATACACTTCATAAATGCACCACTTTTAAGCTGTGGCCATTATCTTCCCCTAATTTCTGCCTGCTAGCAGGTTCTGCAACTGAAGAAGTATTTCAAATTAATTTGTCTGTCAATATCTGGGTACTGAATCAACTAATAAGAGAGAAATATTTTTCATTCTCTTCTTCTCAGTCAGAAGAAGAGACTTTCCTATCACTGAATAAAGCATCCTTTATTGCACACTGTAATCCCATTCTGTCTTTCAGGTCATTTTTAGCCCAGAAAATGCTGAATCAGCACCATAAACCAATCAAGTAATTTCTTTCATTTTCTAACATTCAAGCAAAATAATGAAAATCACATCTCATTTGATGAGGAGAATATACGATAGAAATCTCTTCTTCCAAGGATAATTTTAAAAGAGGTATGCCAAGTAAAGAAATACTATTGCAGAAACATGTAGCTAAAGTAGGGTCTCTTCTGCTGAATGGATAAATTCCATTTTTGACTGTCATCTCATATTTAGATAGTAGATTATGAACAATAAATCTGTATGTTTAGCCAGCTTCTAAACCACGCAAAGACATTAACTTGGCAAAAGAATGACCATTACTTTGATGAATGAAACATTCCCCTAAAATATTAATGTGCAATATGGTAATATCCAATTGATAACCAAAAAAACACCCCACCCCACGGCAGATTTAAGTAACTGAGATGTATATGAGAGAAACCGAGCAACATACATAAGAGGAGTTATTATGGCACTGTTAGGAGAACCAACAAATGAAAAAAAAGCTTGATAAATATTTTCCATAACAAAACACAATTGGTTTCAGTGGGATACAGCTCTGTTTCTCATTAGTTATCCTTCACTTGTCAGACAAGTTCCATATTTCACTGAAACCCGCTGAGTATTCTTTATAGTTTGCTGGGGAAAGTGGCTATACATTTAGCACATTCCCTTTATGCTGTGTGTTTTCACAGGTCTTTCTTTAAAACACACTGTACATGCTTTTGCTTCTTCCCCTTAGGATAGTGGGTTTCAACATCCAAGGAGAGTTTAAAAGCAGGTAACAAGTCATCACTTTTGAAGCTGCAGAGCAACTGAAGAGGTGCAATAGCCCCAGCAGCCATTATCAGTGCCTGCCAGGGTGCCACGGTATCAAGTTATATGATAAAGCACTCAGCTGACACCAGAAAAATAATCATTCTCTCTCTCCTGCACCACCCCCTTTTTCACAAGGAGGCTTTTTACACTCATTAAATGCAACCTTATCTCTGAAAGACTGCAATCCTCAGCAAATGACAAGTGTGCCTAATCTCATTTTCTGACAAGCGATTCTGACAGCACCTTCCTTTTGATTTCTAAGACACATAGCTAGACATATATTAATCTGTCAGTCATCGCCCCTAGGAAGGATGGAAAAAAAAGGAGACACAGAGATGAACATTTGTGAATGCGAAGGCAACAAGGCAAGAAAGGACTAAGGGTCCTTTTCTGGCTATTTTAAGCGACGCAGCCGTGTTTCTCCACTCTCCCATCCCGACGTGGCACCCAAGCCACTTGGTGTGCAGCAGAGCCGCATGCCCACGTGCCTGCCAACGCGGACTCACATGTTTTGTTTCAGGTATGACCGTGGCCCCGTGGTCAGGTGTGGGTATATCGTCAGGTTTTCCCAGGTGCAGAAGGCAGCTGGACTCATTTCACTTCCCTGCGCCTCCATTTTCAGCATGGGGTATAAAAGCATTACGTAAAATCCAAGTGTTATTGTCACCACAGTGCATATGTAAGCTAACGACATGGGACTTCCCCGTGCCGGTACTCTAAAACGTTGAGCCTTAGTTCCAAATTTACAGATTATGAAGTGTTCTGCAATAACACTTTTTTTGCAGCAAGAAATGCTTTGTCATTCCAGGCACCGTAAACCCTACTTGGCTTCAGTAGCCAGCCTGGCTGGAACCGTTAGCGGGTACAGGCAAAGACAGATTTGATAAAAGCATCAAGATTGAAAGCATCAAATTGTTGTCAGGTCTTAACAATTTTGTACTAATGCTCAAAGTGCTGTAAAATGAAAGCGTTTAGCACGACATCGTGGCCTGGCAAGGTGCGAACTGGAGAGGCTTGTCAAGACTGAGTCAAGTTGCATTTTGAGGCTACAAAGAGGCAGGATTCCCAAGAACTCCCGGCTCTACTGTGAGAAGGTGGATTTAAAAACTGAGACCGTTACGAGCCCTGACAATCAGTGGTAAATTGGTGCAACTCACGTGGATTCGGCGCTCAGTCAGTGTGCAAAATATGGGCACTTTGTGCATGATGTATGATATCCATAGGTGAGCACAGGGGTGTGGCGTGGGAGGAGGTAGGCTGTTAGGTAGCTACGAAGCAGTGTAAAATCAGTAAGATTCTACAAATGGGACCCAAAGGAGGCAAGACGATTAAATGAGGTGGGAGGCAGTGTTCTTCACCTTACACAGGCCTATTAGTTATGTTCCTCATAAACACACCTTCTCCCTCTTAGCATGTGAGTCATATTAATATTCCTACCCACCAAATGCTAAATTAGAGTAAATTATACAGATTTACATTCCAGCGTTTGCTCGCTGACCAGTTTGCACTTGCAGAGAGTCTCCCCAGCCGGCAGCACACCTTGTGCCCGGGGATGTCCCGGGCACTGCGGCTCCCAGGCTGGCCGAGTCGGGTACCCCTAGCTAAGAGCTACTCTCCGCCTCCTCTCCCTTCCACTGCACGATGTTAAAGTGCAGGAGAAACTTTATTGTTCATAATGGGATAAGAAAAAAAAATAAAAATCAAATGAAAGCAAAGTACAAAGGGGCTAAAACCCAATGCTTTAAAGCGATGCCATTTTCATAGTAATACAGTCATTAAGTACTTGTTTGATGGTGCGAAAAGTAGGCCAAGATCTTTGCTAATACATTTTATTAATCAATACCTGCACTAGAAGATGAGAACAATTAAAGTTTTCCTCCTTGCTCAGACAAAGCAGCATAAAGCTTGTGATCTACTTAAGGAGCTCACCACTCAATGGAAAGATGAAAAGACTTCTTTAGTTTTACTTAAGAGCTGAAATGATGTTAATACTTCAAGTGTTTAGGTTCTCAGAAAGGCAGTAAATTAGCAGTGGCAGGAAAGCTGCCTGCTGTCGCCGAGTCCCCTTCCTCGTGTTTCCACACTGATGTCATCGTAACTGAAAAACTCACAAATACGTTCTGGAGTTCACTGAGCCTGAAAATAACACTGGAGAGATTTCCTTTGCCGTGCAGAACACTTTAATAAATAAGCCTGGCAGAACCGCACATCCACTGCTGATGAGCCTTATAAGGACAAATGTAAACGTGACACTTGCATAGTTTACATTGATGCTGGCTTTTTTATTAAAAAAGGATTTTCTAGTTGCATCTAAGCTTCAGGATGTAGAAAAGAAGGCACAGATGGAAAAAGACTCTCCTAGAGGGAAAAGTGGTGGTGGGAAACCAGGCAGCTCACTGTGCGGACCTCTGGCTTGGAGAAGGAGAGTCTTCTCATCTCACAATGAGGGTCACTGACACAAGCATCAGATAAGACAGAACTGCCTAAGAACTGCCCCAAACACAGCCGTCCTCATGAGAGACTCCAGCCCTATCCCTGCAGCAGGGCCACCATCACCCAAGATACAACACTCGCATCTTTTCCACTTCTCAGGACCTCCAAAAATGTGCCTTGGCCATCATCCTGGCGGGCCACTGGTATTGGCACACAACCCCTGCACCAACCCACTTGACTGTTTGGGCTCCAGAAAAACGTTTTGATGCGGGTTTCATGGCACAAGGTACAGCGTAACCACACAGAAGGAGACACTCCTTGCAACCCAACAGGCAGGGCAGTGAACAGGAGACAAAGGATATAGTTATTTCCACTCCTCAGGGGAGGAACATCCAGACAAACGCAGGCAGTGCCAAAACCTGAAGGCTGCTCAGTCTGATCTACTGTTTGATCCTCTGGTGAGAGCAGAACCTCATCCAGGACCTCACGGCCCTCCGCTATGGAATGCAAGGCTCCATCACGCACACACGCTGACCTTACAGCACATGAGAAAGCATGGGCACAATGTTGTGTTTAAAGCAAATTGTTTTTTCATACGGTCATTAACAGAAATATGAATGCAAATGACCTTTTAATTTGTACCATGAGAACTAATCAAGCTAATGTTGCAGCCAAAAGAGAAAATTTCTCCCTGGTCATCATTTTGGAAATGTGGGAGATCGATTTATGTCATATAGTTGACCTCTTGCTGTAAATTTGCTGTCTAGTTTCACTCAGTATTAAGCCTATCAGGCACCTTGCTGTTTCTAACCCACTTGTCAAAATTATATGAGAGTCTCGCTAAGACTTTCTTCAAGGCTCCCAATTCTTCTGCATGTCTCCACCTGGGATTGCAGAAGTCTATGCTCTAAGCGCTGCAGAAGGTCATGGTACTCACAACAAAAAGGCTGACAACAAAATAAGCAGATGGATTCTGCTCTACTCCAGCCTCCATCCACACACTCAAATCTCTCAAAGAGTCCTGATCTGAAGTCCTCTGAAAAGAAAATCCTTCTAACACAAGAAACAATTTTTACTGGCTCTCAAAACGCTATTTTCCTTTCATTTAAGATTCCAACAAAACCTAACTTCTTTGTCTCTCAAGCTCCCTTGATCTCTTTCACTTTTAGCTGTCACATAAAGTCAATTGGCTGCACCTCTCCGCTTGATAAAGACATGCCAAATGTTCTGATGTATCTTTAATGAGGAGGTAGATAAGACATAGTCCAACAAGGTGCTGAACACTTTGACCCTAAGCTAGCAAAGCACTTAAATATCTGCTTAACTTTAAGCAAAAAGAAGTCCTTTTGAAGCTAAGGGGGCTGTTCTGGCATTCAGACTTAAGAACCATGTTAGAAATTTTGCTGGATTAGGGACAGAGCCTTTGCAAGGTTGAACTGCGGTGCCTGAAAGAGGAAAAAAATGTTAGAAATACACAGCTAACCCACTAGAGCCAGGCCTGCAGAGTTCCAAGATTGTTACGGAAAGTCCCTCTATTATTAATTACTGTGTCAGTCATGTTGCGTGTAACGCTGTGTGTATTGTTATTGTGTTAGCGGGAGCAGGCAGGTTTATCTTCTCTTGTAATGTAATGTTTCATAAATGGGATGGAACACATGAATGATCTGCAAGGCTGAACGCTTGGCATTTACTTCAAAATAAATGTGCGCATTTAGAAGAAGAAAGGGACAAATACAAAATAATAGAAATAAATTAATGATAGGAAGGTCATGGAGAGGAAGCCGAAAGAGTAAAATTGATACCAAAGCTGAGCTATTGTTCCTGAGACTCAGTTAATCAGTTGATCTCTATCCAGCCTGGATTATTCCAGGCATTACTGGAGAAGGTGTGCTTTGAGAATCTAATATAATACATGAGAGTCATGATAAAACTTTAACCTGTTTTGATAATACAGCTAGATGTTCTACTCCACACACACCTCTAAGAAAGGCTGCTGGATCTTATCACAGTTAGTTATTAATCTATTTGTTCCTATAAAATCTATTCTTCCCCCCCCCCCCCCCCCCCTTTTTTTAATAATTCACTTTTTCTAAAGAGGAACTGATTTAATGTAGGGAAGAAGCTGCCGCATATCAAAATGTGAATGGAAAAATGGATAAGGAGATAATGTTTGTTTAACTGGGGTGGAAGAGCTATTTTAGAAATATTTTATAGCATTTAAAAAGCACTGAGTACTGTTTTATGCCTCTACCTGAGGAATAAAAGTCATAGTTATGAGTCCAGCTGTACATATTTCAATAGCAAAGTGAGATTGTAACAGATAAATAAAATTTTCTTTAAAAAGTAGCTTGAGTGGATTTTTCCTGAGTAAAACACCGGCAACCTGAATTTTAATATAATTCTGAGCATTTCAGCGGAGCGTTGTGCTCACCTGTAAAACGCTAGAGAAAACAGAGCATAAATCATTCCCGCTTAGCCCAGCATCATCTCCGCCCTGGCAGTGAGGAGGCAAGCAGCCGCCCCGGGGCCGCGCATCACCAGTGCGGCCGGGCTGCGGGCACCCCAACACCACTGCGCCACTGCCTCCCTGTTCTGTAAAATGGATATAACGCTTACGACGCTTGGGTTTTGTGGGCACTTATTTAAGGAGGTTTGGCTGATTGATAAATTGCTACTATGCAAACAACAAAAACCATGTTGGTCACTACCAAGTTGAGCTTCTCTGTCTATAGACTCTTACATGACATGCTAATTAAGTCCTTCTACTTAGCAGTGTGTTGCAGTATTACCGCGTGAGCCTCACCCAGGACGTGCCCCGAGGAGAAGGCTATAAAAAGCCGCCTGAACCGGGTTTATTTTAAGAGCTCTTCAGACCAAAAGCCTCATCCCTGCCTTGGACCTGGCAGGAGAGCTCGCAAGAAGTCACCCTGGCTCCCCATTAAAATACTGTTAGCGCATACGAGAGGTTTTGTCTTCTTTTTAGTTCAAACAGTCGTCTGGGCGAGACAAAGAAACAAAGTGCTTGGGTCAGTGGAAATTTCTGACAAAGACTTTTCTTCCTGGCACACAGAGGGACAACCCCACCAACTGTGTCAGGTGCCCCCCTCCCCGAATGACAAGGCAAAGGTCCTGATTAAAGGCTCTCTGGGGGGGGACAAAAGATGGCCCAGGACTTCAAAGTCAACACACTGCTGGACAGCGGGGAGGTCCCTTTTTTCCCCTCTCTCGCCTTTTAACTTAAGCTCCCGCTGACTGTGGAGGGGCTTCTAATTGCATTTCACAGAGGCTGAACAAAATGTGGTCTTGTCTTCCACACAGCAGTGACCCTGGAGGACACAGGATACGACGTGAGGTTTCAGAGCAGGAACAAAAAGAAGTTTATCATGTCAGCAAGCTGTGCAGAGGTAATGGGGAAGCTTTTTCAAGACTGTTTGCAGGTTGCCATGTTGCTAGATATGAGTAAGGGTGACAGGTTTCTGCAGAAGCGGGGCAGCTGGCTCCTGCCCCATTGCTCTGAACACGGGGCATCCGCAACCCACCCCGTGCAAGTGGGGCAGGGTTTGATCCGACACATGACACTCGTGGAAAGCCAGACACAATTGAAGGTGGTTGCCTTGACCAGCCAAGTGAATATCTCCTTTTGTGCTGGGGAAAAAGAACCTTTGCTTGCTGACCCATGTCTGGATGTGGAGATATTTTTTGGTGTAAATTGTAATCTTGATCAAATGACACCCAGGATGATCTAAGCAGCCTAATTAAAATTCCCCCAGTGTGCTAGAGCTACGGATCCGTTGAAAGAAAAGGTTTGGCTGAAGCTTGATAGATTTGTTGGAAGTGCAGGAAAGCGGTTTTAGGGGATGTGGAACGGGAAGAAAGCCTTAAGCCAGATGTAATACGGGCAATACCGCGCCCGTGCAGACACGGGGCATGATTCAACTCAAACACGGGAGTATGCTGGAACCTGGCAGAGTCAGCACTTGGCCATCTTACCTTCCATTTTTAATGACAAAAAAAGGTCTGCATTAGTATGCATGAGCAAAACACTAGCTCATCCAAAACTAAAACAAGTCAATAAAGTACTATCCCTTTAACATTTGATAGTCTCTCTTTTCGGCTTCCCTAATGAGATTGGCTTTCTCATTCTTTCTCTTTTGCATTCATATTTCAATCCGCAACGAATTTTCCACATTACAGGATGAACCATATATCTATTTCCCCACATTGCACAACCCTAGACCCAACACAATACATCAAAATCCCGACAAGTAGAGTTTATCCTGCGTTCCCTTCGCCAATGCTAGACAATGAAACCCAGCCCTGCCGAGCCCCTGAGCTTTCTCTGTGGATGCTCACATAAGAGAATTAGACCTAGAATGAGGTTAGTTAGTCACTGCTGATTCATCATGCATTTGAGATTTGGATTAACAAACCATTCATCCCCGATTCCTTGTGTATAGGCCCATGTTTCTAACAGGAGCAGGTTTTTTTTTTTTTATTTACTAACTGACAATAGTGGAAAGCCTCATATTCACATCCATATTATAATAAATGTATTATAAATGAGTAAGTAGGAAACAGTAAGGAAATGATGTTTTACTTTTAAATGCTAATTATGGAGCCCTGGTGCAGTTAATGTGTAGGGTGTTCTGTCAATTTTTAATGTTTATGCCAAGTGTAGTCTTCAATTTAACATGAGCTTTTAATCCTTTGAGTACTAAATTGCCTTTTAATGCTTGCAGCACAACATTGTGTTTGCACAAAGTCAGGACTGAAAAATGAATTCACTACAAGATATGTGCATGTATGGAGGGGGGAGGAAGTACAAAGGACAAGATTTTTTTTTAATGATGTTGTTGGAACCACGCAAGAGGAAGGAACTGCCTTCAGGATGTACCTGGCAATTGTTCGCAGTGGCAAAAGGCTGCTGTTGATTTAGCATCTCTGATGAAGCGTTTTCAGACAGAGCTCTCTCAGGCTCAAACAGTTTACCCAAAAACTATACCAAAAATTCATGGTTTACACCCATAAAGGAAACTTTGAGAAAAATATGGTGAAAGGAATTATGGTGAAAGAAATAAAGAGGCATCTGCATGTTCAGTATGACAAAAGTGCCTATGAAGACACAGAGTTCTTCAACTGACAGGACTTAAAAGAAACATGAAGAATATCCGGAAAACAATACATTACATGGCCATTTACTGGGTTGGTTGGTCTGGTTTTGCCTTTTCAGCTGGCACATGATAACGGGTGCAAGGCAGTTCTTAGCTCTCAGCCTGCTACAGTCGGTACGGTGGCTACGGCACAACCCCTGTGGGGCTGAGGGTGCCGTAACCCACCCGACACAACTTTCCTGTCCCAGTCTGCCCTCCAGTAAACCTGAGCACGGCCAGACTCGGCGAAACGGCTCAGGAGGCCCCGCTGCGGAAGGTACAGCTGGGTAGGGAACAAGACGGCTGCAAGCAGCCGACGCACAGCCAGGGTTTCTTTGCTGCGGACAGTGTCCTCGCCTGCTCCCGTGGCGGCACTGCCCCGGCTTTGGGCAACTGGACAAGCTCCCATCCAAGCTCCTGTCACCAGTGCCGTTTACGTTCTCTCCCCAGCACACGCTGGGATGTAGGGGAGTTAAAGCAGCTTGTGAGGCTAATCCCTATTTATCTCCTTGGTGAACAGACTTTTAAAAATGACACTGTTCGCATGCTTAAAGCTCCAAATTTGACTTTCCTTGACAGCAGCCATCTCAGGAATCCCAATGAGGTTTATTTTTGGCAGTTGAGCCTTCACAGAATAAGCTTCGCTGCATGTATGGTTTTCAGCGCACCAGTGCAATTGTGCAGATGAGTAAAACTGGGGGCCTGAGGATTTTTGTATAACCTGATAACGTATCCTCAGTTTACTCCCAGGTTTAGACCAAGGGTGCAAAAGCAAATCAATTAAATTCTCTCCTTCCTTTCTCTCTTCCCCTGCACCTCCACCAACCATAACACCTTCAGGAGATATTGCAGGTATCTGAAAACATTTTTCCCTTTTGCTCGTTCACATGTGCAGTTCACACTGTCCACTCCAATATTTGGTTTTATGGGAGGAAGCACCTATTTGCTTTTCAGCAATTAGCCCGTCACAGGGAATGACGGTCAAAGAGCCACAAATACAAACAGGGTAAATTGCTTTATGATTAAATAATATGGTGTTTTAAAATGTGGCTGTAAAGGAAAACTTTGCCAATTAAAGGTGGAGTTTGAGCTGAGAAACTCAATTGCCATCGGTAGGCAGATAACTTTTCAACATTACTTTCTAAAAAACCTGCAGCTGCAATTACTCTGCGGGCCTTGCGCTAGAAACACATATGTTAAATTTAAGCACAGGAAAAGCCTCACCACATAAACCTGGCAAAACGTTTTGCATTAAGCACATGTATAACTGCTTGTGGAACAGAAAGCCAAATTAAAACAGGCTGAGGGTCAGCTGAGACGTGCAGTGCTGCACCAGCCCAGCCGCCGCCTGCCTTCACCCCACGCTTAACCAACCCCCGCTCCCTGTTCCCCAAACACCTTCTGCTCCTCTGTTTGCATCATGTGTATAGAGGCTCCTCCCGTCCGCACCGAGGACGGCCTGTCTTCCCAGCAGAGCGCAGGCATTGCCGCCAGCACCACACACGTCCTGAGGCTGCTGTTGGTGGCCAGGATGCGACCCAGCATGGCTGGTGCTCGGCGTGCCAGGTGGCTGCCCCCAGCACCCGGCTGCACGACATCTCCCAACCATCTCCAACCATCTATCCCAGAGGCAATTACACCCACTGGCAGGAGTACGAACACTGCAGAGCAAAGGCTGGAAAAGATGTGTTTGGGGATTCTCCTGTACCTTTCCCTGGCCCATCGCCTCACGAATGGTCTCCAACTAAACATCCTGGCTTTGAGAATGGGGAGTACCAGGAAAGCGTGGGGTGTTGATCATTATTTATTATGGTCATTACATCATTTCTTTAAGTCAACTACTTAAAGCTTGGTGCTCAGAGTCCAGCTCTTAGGTCCAGATTTAACCATCTCACTGGGACGCCGAACACCCTAGCCCCAGTCTAACACAAAGATTCTGGACACAACAGAAGTGCCAGGTACCTACAACACTACCATGCTTTAAAGAACCAGTAAAGTACAATCCATACTTTGAAGAACCAAAGATATGTCCTCATTTGCCCAGTAGCTTTGACCTGGTGATTTATTTTATGCAAAAACCCCTGAATTCGATTAGACACCAGTTTTAAATGCTTGGTCTCCAAATATTGGCACTGCATTTGGAGAGAGGAGATGAAGCAGAACGCACAGGCAGTGACGGCGCATCCCACCCCGCCGCACGCACGTGCCTTTGGAGCATTGGCACGTTCGTGGCTTCAGCAGGAGGACACGGCTCTACAGGCCTAGCGCAGCTCTCGGCAGTGCTACAGGCCTTACGCTCAGCATATTTAAATATTCCTATATTAGTCTTAAATATCCCATAGGAGGACTGGAAAAAAATAACCCGGTCTTTTCAAACGCCGTGGCTGGGGTCAGACCTCAGCCCCGGCACACAGCCCTGCAGGTGCCTGAAGGCAGGAATCCCGCTGCCACACACCACCTTCCACTTCCCATGGATTTTAAAATAAGGTGGGAATGAGGTCTGATGTATTTACAGCGTATTTTGCTTTGCTTTACCTTACCAAGCCCTCATCCTCGTAAGTATCCCCCCCCCCCCCCCCCATTGTAATCCTACCATTTGAGGTTGAATTTTTCTCTTTTCACGCCACTGAGGTGTACGGTGTCTACGTTAGATCTTGTTCATTAATTTATCAAGGCATCTTATTTTGTATTACTTCCATGTCTTGATGCTATCTAAAGCTTTTTATATAGTCAGAGAGAAATTACAAGGTTTATAATTTCCCTCATACATGTAACAAAAATGATAAAGCATAAAATTGCAGATCTGTGACTGATTTTATATAGAAGTTCAACAACTTCCAACAGGCTAAAGCAGAGACGCAGTTGGTTTAGGTTTGCGCCTTTAGGTCTGTGTCGGTATGCATCTGTGTGTTTATGTGTATAGAATTATAAACTTTTTTCTGTATTTTATATGTGACAAATAGATCACACGTGGGTGAAAAGCAACATTAAAACACTGGATAAAACTCTTCTGAGAGGATGCAGCACGTCTGCAGTAGATTTGGAATTACACTGGAATTCCGTAAAACACCAGACAGCTCTTTAATAGCTCCTGTTTGGACAAGCAGATGAAAGAAGGGATTTGGTTTACCTGCATCTGCAAGATAGAGCTTGGAGGAATAAACACTCAGCAAGAAACTTCTGATTCTTTGTGCACCTGCCTAGGGCAAAAGTACCACAGCGGTAGCTTTGCTCCTGGGCTTTTGCACACACCTTGCTTTTGACCACGCTACAGCTACAGCAGCTCCAAACTGCGGTGGGACCTCCCTGGAGAGTGCGAGCTGCCTGGCCCAGGGCAGCATCCAAGCACCACACTGTGCTCTTGAATCCAGGCTGGAGGGAGAAAGCTCAGCACCTCTCAGGACCTGATGAGATCACTCCAAAGTCACTCAAAAAGCAGCAGCAACTTGGGTATCAGACAGAGAAGGCGACGCATAATCAGCCTCTTAAACCATGTAACTAATGACAGTGGAGCTGTACTCCTGACGTCCTACTGAAGACCAGATGAGATTAAATCTTTCTAATTAATAATCATTCACCCAATATCTTCTACGTGGCTGCTGTCAGACAATTACAAATTCTCCGGCAGTGCCATGATCCCCGTCCCAGATGTCCAGGACACTATGAGGTCAACCCCTGTCCGTGGCAAGGTTACGGCAGCCCTGCACCGCCCGCTCCCAGCCTCGTCAGCAGTGCTAATGAGGCTGCAGCTCGCTACAAACTCACGGCTGCCAGCGTCAGCTGCAGAGTTAAAAGAAACGCTCCCACCGTGGGATTTGCTCACGAAGCCAGACTCCTCTCCCTAAGCCAAATTTCAGAGAATACAATGTCCCTGTCGCATTGCCCTGGCACATCCCATGGCTGGCAAGCCCTGCTCTCTCCCCATCCCTTCCCAACTGCCCCAGGTGTCCAAGGCTCCGAGGTCAAGTTCCTCTGCCACTCATCCCTACAGCACACTAGGCACCGGTGAGCCTTCAAACACACAAACAAATAAAAAGCTGAACGTAAAGGTATATAAAATGTTTGTACCATGCTGATATTTTAAAAGAGCTTTTCAGTGTTGCATCAATTCCCACGACACACATATGCAATCAATAACACAACTCACACCCCTTGAGAAGGGCTCTGTGGACTTCTGGGAACACAGACGGTGCCTTCAGACACCTGGGAGACCTGCCCAGTAACGGCAAGTGCTAGTTAAGTTGCATTACGTTGCAAATCCATCCTTATTTAAATGTATGCATGTATAAATATTTTCAGAAACTTTCAAGCACATCCTCTGGTATGGTACTATCTTTCAAAAGCTGTGAATTTCACTAAATCATTTTTAGTGCCCTAGTTCAGGATGAAATATAAATATTGTACACAAGAAATACGTCCGGCGTGCCAAGGGCACACGCTGTGCACGGAGCTGCGTGAGGCTGCACGGGAACGTAGGGCCTGCTTGCACTTCTGGAAGACTTTTCATCCGTCAACTTGTTTTAGTGAGTATGATAAGGGAATTTAAATCATATAAAGGATGATTTTGATCTCCTTTATTTTAGAGCAAATCTGGAAGTCACGTGAGCACAGGAAAGCAACGTGATATATGAGAACGGCAAGGAGATCAATTAGAGACCCTGATGGAAAACCAAATTCCCCTTATGTCAGCCTTGCATATAGACTTTAGGTCTATAAATTTCCTTTAAAAAATTACAAATGAGAAATTCCAGTATTGCTTTTTTATGTTCTTGCATTGCCTAAGAGCCTTAGTTATGAACTTGGATTCTGGATGTCTAAAATAAAAAGACAGTCCCTGTCTTAGACTTGCACATTACATATACGAAGACATTCATTGCCCAACGGAATCCAGGCTAATGCATTGCATTCATTTCCTAAAAGCGTTCACAGGTGAAATGAAAGAGCAAACAAAATAAACCCTAATGTTACATGCAAATTAAATATACACAGTCCTTTACTACTTGGTATTTCCCACCTTCGCTATTCATAAAAAGCAAGCACGAGAGCCAGAAGTTTCTCCCCTCGTAATGATGAGTGAAGGCTGGATTCTTAACTCCATGATCCTTTAGAAATTGCCTGTGTCTATTATATACTGAGAGTCAGCACCTCAGCCGGTTAAACTGTCACACCTCTTGTTCAGGTTTCTCCTATGATAATCTCCTCCCTGCTCACCTCCAGATAACACAATGCATTTCCTCTTCTACTTTCTGAGCTTATTTGCAGACGTAGCCATCCATAAGAAGCTTTAAATGTGTATTACACTACAGTAAAAAACCCCTGTGGCCCACCAAGTAGTGGGCTGGAAAACCAGTTTAGATTCGCAAAGAAGCTGGTATTAAAATCCTCAAGGACTTAGCAGTTCAGCCTGTCATGCATTTTAAGACCTGTGAATAACAGAGGAGCACTGGTAATTTTACTAAAAAATGAAATTCCATCATTTCTGCAGAATAAACAAAAACAAAACAATGCATTAGCTATGCAGCACTTCTCAGCACCACAGTTTGAATGCATCATTAAAGGCAGATTTTACCCATGAAAAGTATTTTTTTAAAATAATAAATACACAAAACTTTACATATACTTTTCATTTCATTCCTACATCCTCTCCGTGGGAGGTAGACTCGGATTAAGTTGGTATAGCCAATTCCCCCAGCTCCGGGAAGCTGGAGTCCTATTTCTTACGGCTCACCTATTCTATATTGTGCTCCAAACTGGATCCTACCTGCAAGTGTAAAATTAGGAAGTACAGATCTAGGATGTTTCACAGATTTTAGAAATGAAAATAAATATAGTAGAGCTAGAATGTAATCTTATTGTAGGTACATCAAGTTCACATTTGCATTTCCAAGTCCTAAGGCACGTGATAAGAACATTTATGTTATTTTTCTCTCTTGAAAGCTGTTTTATTACAAAATTCAGCTGGATTCCTCTATGCTCCAATGTGAGGAAAACAGGCCTTTATTAGTTAAATGAGGAACTGCTTTTGAAGAAGGAGCGTAGCACTAAGAAAGGGAATGTGCAAATTCCTGTGGATAACATCTCTGCTGGCCTACAGCCCCGACAAGGCAGTGCTGCCTCATCCCTGTTCCACTTTAGGGAAAGATCCGAGGAAGGAACAAACTGCTGCTCTGTACCTCGATTGCTGGTATGTTGATGCTCTAAGGAAGGTAAAACAAACCCTTACGTCCACATTAAACCTTAAGGAGGGGGAAAAAGGAACCTGCAAACGTCAGAACCCTGAAGGATGACATTAAAACGGGGGAAATACAGAGCAACAGCTACAGCCAACAAGGTACGGCCAAGTCTCCTTCCAGCCCCCTCCAATGACAAAACCAAAGTACCTGAGGCTTCTTATTGCTTTTCAGTATATCTCAAAAAAAAAAAAAATACTATAATGGGACTGAGTCTTCTCTCTGGTATAGTGCTTTAAATTATAAGTGATCCCCCCCCCCTCGCAAATGATGGCATTGCACCAGCATAAAGATGGCTAGATACCACAGGCATAATGTTAAACTGGGCAATGCATCCAGAAAATACTACTGTATAACTTCACAGAACGCATACATGGCAGACACCACTGCAACAGTCTCAGCTTCGAAAAGACACAGAATGACAGAGGACAGCTGCAAAATATCCATTCACCACGCGAGGCCACCGACTTCCCTGCCACTGCGCTCGGGATGAATCCGACCCAGCTGGTACCGTGACGAGAGCTGTCAATTAAGCCTTGTAGACAAGTCACCGAATTCTCAGAAACACACAACTCCAGCAAAGGATACCGCAAGGTTACCAATAAAAGACAAGTCCTAAGGGTAATATTCAAGAGCAGTTCCTCAGCTGGTAGCTGCTTCCTGCTGCAGAATGTCACTCACACAGAAAGTCATGATGCCTTGATAGGCTTCACAATTCCCCATCAGTTCTTCAGCTGCTTGGCTAATCAGATATTATTACCTCCTTTGTGTTTTCTTTCCCAGCCCTCCCTCTCTCTTTCTCTGGCAAGGTTGCCGTAAAAAGGACTCAGTAATGATTCCTATCTAAATATTTCACTTGCAATACAAAGGTCTGTATTTTGCATACCGTGGAACTTTTGCTGCTTTGTCTTTTGACAAAAAGCTCCCCAGGCTTCTGGGAATAAATACTGATAATTGTACCCAGCCTCGACAGAGCATGTTGTATATTAAACCACACAAAATTGGATTCAAACGCAGTGATTGTTGAGGATGTGACTTCAGCGTACCCAAGCCCTGAAGAAACAGGTCTGGGAACCTCCGTTCGAGGCTTGAAGTTACCCCCGAAGATCTTCCTGTACCACACAGACACCCTGGCAGGACACGTGGAACGAGAGCTGGGTGCCATGCTGCCCGGTCCCATGGGAACCCCTCTTCACTGGAGAGCCCCCCCAGCTGCAAGCAGAGGAGTGAAAGGAACATTTTACATGGCATTTTAAACATGTTTGGCGTTGGCCTGCATCTTCCATAGACACAAGCAGGTTTATTGCCATTAAATTCCTTGGAAGAAGATGCAGGTCAGTGCTAAAAGCTTTAGAAAATGTTGCATTTTGAGTTAAACTCCTGCTTTCCACATACGCAGAACACCAAGATTTCAACTTCGCCTAAATTAGAGGAGATTAAACTTTAGATTTCCGAAGCCAGGCACATTTTTACTATGCATTTTTTCTCCCAGTTCCCTAGCAAGACGGACCTGGTGCCTTTAACATCTTCTGCAAAGGAAAGATCCCCAGGGCGCTGAACCTCCTCTCCCATATTTGAAGAGCACCTTTACCACCGAACAACTGCCCCTTGTTGAGCAGACATTCAACTTGGTGTAACATTTAAAGCAGTCCCTGGGCCTGATCACTGCAGTCCATTGTGCTGTGAACGGGTGCAGGAGTGAACAGCAAATGCCCTGCCACATCCGTACGGCTCCGCGCCGCGCCGCTCAGACACGAACAAAGGCAGCATTTTCTCAGCAGGACGTGTTAGCTCGGGCACACTGCCATGGCTTCCCAGCTTCTGCAGGTAACGGGATGCAGTGTAGACAAGCCTAATGTGGTTTCATATGGAAATGAGTTTTAAATTATTAATATTAATAACATCTATAAACAACTGATGACAACTTCAAGTGGCTTATTGTGTAGTGCGTACAAGGCATCTGTTCATTATCATTTACAAGACACTCCTGATATACAGGACAATTTGCCCACGTATCTGTGCAAGCATGTTCCGCTCTGAATTTCAGCATTAAACGCCAAGGTGCTAACAACATCCGAGAGATCCGTGCTGATGGAGCCTCTGTGTACGTACGTACAGGAGCGCAAGCCCCAGCGCAGGCAACCTTTGCCGAAAAACGGCACCGCTGTGGACGAGCTTCTCAGCGCCTTCAGTGACGTAGGGATCTTGCCACTCTGTAAGGTCACAGCTACTGCATCGGTGGAGATCTGTCGAATCCAGAGGGCCCGATTCTGGAAGCCAGGAATCTGAAAGCTATTACATGCCTATGTGATGCTTTAAGGCCCAAAGGGAACTTCCACCAGCACAGCGACCAGCCCACCAGAAAGGGCTGTGTGAGGGGGGCGGGGGGCAGATGGAGGTGTAAGTACAGCATTCTGAAAAGCACCGCTGTAAGTTTATTATGTCAGAGGCAGAGCAAGCTGTGATGTTACAATTTTTCTGTCAAGGACAGTGATAAAAAACTATCCTCACTCGGAGCGCTGGGATTTACAGCATAGGTTTCCAACCTCCAGAGGCTAATTATTTCAAGTCATCCTGCAGTGCACCCTGGGCAATGCTTTATGAAGTGAGCTTCGTCTGGTTGAACACCCGTTACTTCATTGGCCTCTTGCTGTCATGATGCAAAGACGGACTAGTACTTCATGTAGCAATTTTTAAATAATAGTGGATGATTTTTCAAGTAATTATTAGCCAAAACGTCAAACAGAAAGGCAGAGGCTGGCTATCCTACCGAGAAGAACCACTGAGGCAGAAAATATGTGCCAGAGCATACAGTTGGAGCCGCACTGAGCTTGCTGTCAGACAACGCGTTTTATCAACCTGGAAACACAACACCGGGCTGCCCAAATCCCCTTCTCTAATGAGGTGGCCTGAGCTGCCGCACTCTGCCGTAGTCAAATAAACACAGTAGCTTTTCAGCAACTGATTTTAATCTCATTTCCTGATCTGAGAAGGGCCCGGGAAGCCCAACACTTTAAAAAAAAATAATGTTTTTTAACTGTTGTTGGCAACCTCATCTACTACCTTCAAAGGACGAGTTAATCTAAACAGATAACAGTGATACCATGGTGAGGAGGAGCAGCTCCTCGCTCTCTTTCACAAAGCAATTCTCAAATTACCAGATGTTTTCTTCATCTTTTGGAAAAGAAGAAAATCATGAGACCTTCACTGAAGGAAGGCTGCTGAATTACAAACCCAGCCTGCAGATCAGCACCGTGGTGGGAGACCAGCTTTGAAGCGGAGCATTGCAAAGGCCATCCACGGTGTACAGCCCCCCTCCCTCCATCTGAACCAATGCTCCCATGAGCTATGAGCAATATCCACATCGGACATCACTGAACTGCACACAGACAAGAAGAATGATCTTTTGAGGTTAAAACACCAATATACGCCTATGGTACAATCCTCTACAGATTTCTGCTGTGATATGAAATCCCCCTGAGATGCGATCCCCCTACGTGTAAATGGACAAACCAGCTAATCCTTCCCTTCCTTCTGCTGTCTCGTTTTCTCAGTTAACTTCGCAAGGATGTCTGGGCACGGACCGCTCCTTTCTGTATGTTTAGAAATGATACCTGACGCCTGCCTGTACAACCACACTGCACATAAATGACCAATAATAGCAGTGCTCTTATCAGATGGCCACCAAACCTTGGCCATCTCTCACCTTTCTGTACCTAGCTTCTGTATTGGGCTGCGCAGAAAATCTGAAGTTGACACCTCTCCAGGCTTTACAGAAGCTGAGGCATAGGTCAAACCATGTGACAAACAACCCAAGTAGACTTAGGAATAAAGATACAATAGTTTGTTTTTATAAAAGGCTGTATGAAATACGGGGCGAAGGAAATCCTGACCCCCACACACAGTTGCGGTAAAGCTTATTGTACACGTCTCCGAAGACGGGCAAGTCAAAGGTGCAGTCACACATGTGCCCCGGCAATCCCGCTGTGCTACATCTGGGGTTTCAGAGCAAGCCTGCATTTCAGTTGGCTCAGGCTGTGTGTTCCAAATACCTGTGTATCTGCAGAAATATCCCAGCTACAAGAAACGCACCGTACAGCTGCTCAGCTCATTAACAGTATCCTCTTTGAAGCTACATCCAATTTTAGCAACTGAAATGCTATAGGTGGCTTAGGCTTGTAAACAGAAAGCAAAGCCAGGCCTTTAATGACCATCCAGCTCACAACACAGCGAAGGGAATCTGATTGCCATTTAAGCCTGTTTAGCTAGCTTGAATGTATGGCATTGCTTAATTTGCTGTTAAACTGCTGTATTTAAAGCATCAGAAAAAGCTGTGAGGACACACTTAGTTTTCTAAGGAGCAGCAGATTTCCATTTAGCAGAATTCTGTGCCCACTTGACCCAAGCTAGACCAAAGTCACTCAAACTGAAACACAAGTGTCCATAAAGGCAGCATTGTCTTAATGACCTTTTTTCAATTTACACCTTACACTAGCCCTAAATCAAACATTAAGAGGTTTCTATTGTTGATTTTCTCAGTACCTTCATAGCTAATTTTTAAAGCACCAACTTGCAAGGGACTGTCCCTCTGCAGGAAGAGCACCCAGGTACTTCCACAGCTCCTGGATGTAATACCTCAGAGGAAAAGCAGATGCTAGCCCAAATATTTCTGAGGGTTTGGTTTATGATCAAGTTTGGCTCTCAAAAGTTATTTCAGGATGGGTTGTGCTGGGCTAGCAACGTCCTTCTAGGAAGGAGGCATGTATTTTTGAAAATGGCTTGACCAACCTGGAAAATATTCTGGAAAACAACACCTGATCTCTCTTGCCTGGAACAGGCGCCAAGCATGGCACACATGCAGAGAGAGGTGAAACCTGTCCTGCCCTTTGAACTGATGTGTTCCCTCAGGGCAAAACGTCTAGAGAGATACAACAAAAATGCATGACTTAGGGTAGGAGTTGCCAATGTAGGGCATGTATGAGCACGTGGGACAGGGTCCTTCAGAACCAGCATCTCCTGCCCCCCCACGGGCTGCCTACTGGAGTGACTACCCTCTAGTCTGGGCAAGAAAACCCACCTGAAGCATAGCCTGAAGAGCAGCAAGAATCAGACAAAGCAGTCAAGCAAAGAGCTACTAGCAACTTATGATTAAACATAGTTTTTTGCAAAAACCTGTGAACAATTCAAATATCCAACATGTTACTGGAGCCAGTGGGACCAGGTACTCAGTCACAGCATGTTGCTGCAAAAGTTACTGCAGATCATCTTGGCACAGTTTTCTGGGTAAACTGACTGATAGCGACACAGACCCCAAGTTTTACACTAGAGATGCATGTGAGGTTTTTTTGAAGAGGGGGGCTGTGGGAGGAAAGCCAAGAACCCCCTTAAGTTTCCTTCCCAGCTGTGATGGTTCACTAGAAAAATAAGTGAAAACCAGAGAAGCCTCTGGCTCTTCACGACATTACATTTCTGAGATAAAAATGAGCTCATTGTCAGCCAAGCAGTTCCCCAAGCAGTAGAGGGTCCCCAGCACTTGTAATCTCCACCCATGTGAAGTCCATCATTTAGCTAAACCTCTTTTTCCTCCCTGCACTTCCAGCTGTTTATATGACACAAAAAACTTTCTGGATGCAAGTCCCAGCCCTCTCACATCTCAAAGAATTAACCTGAGGAGGAAACTGTCAGACAAGGCTGACTCAAATCCCACCCTGATTTCAGCAACGCACAGAATGAACTAACACCTTTCTGCAGAGTGGCAAATTACTATCTTACAAATGGAATGATCGATTATAATCTGCATCTAAGACCTCTGCCACGGACTACGACCCCATTGTATTTGCACATCCCAAAAAGCACACCAAGAGGAGGATCATCTCTGAGAGCAGGCGGGACCACCGGCTGAGCCATGTTCAGTTTGTAAGCAGCTCCAAGCACGTGGCCATCAGAAGCTGTGTGGGTACGTCAGCTGTGGGAGGAAGTCACTTCGCAGGGTTCCCCCAGCCCTCTGCTCACTTTGCCTTAAGCCTCAGCCGCACGCTCATCCACCCCACAACATGGACCTCCCTGGGAGCCCCTGCCATCTCCTACATCTCGCACGCCCAGGACCGCTCCTGGCCCTCCCCCGGTACGTGCTGTGGCCTGTGACGCTGTCACAAGGAGATCTGGGTATGTTCTCACAGCACGAGAACAGTCCTACTGCAACAGAGCAAATGCCTCTGAGAAAAGCCACAGGCAGGTTTCTAGGGAATGACATCAGACCGAGCACGCTGGGACACTCCTTTGGACCTGAACTCGGCTTTCTGCTGCTGGTGGCTGTGAGATTTCTTAAGCCAAGGATGTCAACATTGTCTTTAAAGCTTTCCATAGACTTTTCTTCCTAAAAGCTGTCCCCTCACCATCAGGAAGGTTCACCATGTTCAGTTTGGCTTTATTCTAGAATGTGTCTTTCTACAAAACTGTCACAACATTTATGGCTGTGTAACTACCACTGAAGTAAACCAAAGAGAGTGAAATTAGGAAATTCAGCCTTAATATCAGTTGTGTTGTCTGACAAACCTACGATAATATTTGGAGAGCCAAAAGCAGAAGACCAAGGCGGCTGAGGCTGTGGTGGCCAATGCTGCTTATGGAGGTGGCCAGCGCAAGGGAGGCGAGTAGAGGTGCACCTACATCCTGAAGCAAGTAATCAGCTCTGGGAGACGCTTTTGGTTTTTTAACTGAGCTCTTCCTGCCTGTAGCCAAGAATAGCTATTGCTTTGCACCCACACCCTTCCCATGTGTCTTGTTAACACTGTACAATCCTCAGAAAATCTTGTGATGAGGGTCAAGTTATACCAAATATATATTTTACAGAAGAACATGTCAAGGCAAAGAGAAGTCAATGGATGAGCTGGATCAAGAAGCAGATGCCTGGGTTCCTTGATTATGGTTATTTGGTGTGCAAAGGCAGGATGGCCGAGCGGTCACGAGATAACCAAAGGCTCAGAGCTGCTGCTCGCGGGCAAGATAACAACCACCCTCACCAATAGTGTTCCTAACAGCTCCCAGGATGGCTTCTCTCTGATATACAATGCCTAGGACTATTTCTGTCCAGGACTATGACTCTGTGACAAAGTTTTCCCAGGTGCTCCCAGCACTGTGGTGCAGCGCAGCGCACTCAGCCATGGCACGGATGCTGCTGGAACGCTCCAAGGAAAGCTGTAGCAGCCACAGAAACACATGGCAGGGTGTCTTGGGCTTTGGCATGTACAGAATCGTCAATCTCTGGGTCAGAGAAAGGACTTAGTATTTGGGTGACATCAAACATCCTTGTCAGGATCATGACATCCACATGCAACTGACCTGAAAAGCAAAATTTGCCCTTGACATACAACCCAACAAATGCGAAGGCGATTTTACTGAGAGCATGAACAAAATAAACCTGACAGCACCAAGGGAAGGGGTAAGAAAAGTGGTTTCTGCTATCCTCTCTTAGTTAAAACCCTTTGGACTTTGCTTCCACCTCACTGCAGAAGGCTGCTGATGCAAAGGGTGATATTTGCCTGCAATCTTTCCCTGGGAAGTAATTAGTTTCCATTTAGAGGGATGACAAATTGATCAGGCAGGAATCTCACTGAGCTCTGAATTGAAGCTAAACTGTGATAGCTACAGCTCTGGCAAGTTGGGTTTGTAAGTCTGTCAATGCATTTTACAGTTTCAAAATTCAATCACCCAACAGCAGGAAAGACATTGGATTTAAAAAAAAAAAAAAGGAAAAAAAAGGAAAAAAAAAAAAAAAGGAAAAAGAAGAAGTGGCGGGGGGAGAACCACCAAAGCTTACACTTCCTCCTGCAAGTTCATTATCGCCTCTCTAAAGCATGACGGTGGTGTGAAATGGGTTAGACGCATGGATGCCTCTGTTAACGGCCAAAGAAAAAAAAGTCGCACATCATTAGGAATGGAATAAACGATACCGAGGCACAGAGCAGAAATGATTTGATTAGCAATTTCCAGTTTTGAAAAGACCTGGAAGAGAACCAAATGACTATACAGAAGGTGTGATGGAGTTCTTAATTGCTGTAACTGCACAGGGAGACTCGATGATTTGTGACATATAATACAGCACAGTACGCTAACGCTAATAACTGTTAATTAACTGCAGCAATGATATACTCTCAAAATGCACATACAAGTTACCATAATTTCTAGATTAAAAGCTGCAATATTTGAAGCCAAAGGCAGAGGGAAGGCAGCACAGAGGGAGAGTGGGGGAAGAGAAGAAAGTGGAGAGGGAGACAGAAAATATTTCCTTTTTTTTAAACCCCCTTTGAGCACAGCTGACATCTCACCCAGAGCAAAGCGGCCAGAAAGCACCAGGAAAAAAAAAAAAACCCAACCCAAAAACTCCTGCCGAAATGTGAAACGGTTCCTGAACGAACCTCTCCCTCCAGAGAAGCAGTTATTAATTCTGAAAGGCTGTTGTTGCACCAGGCCATCTGGCTGCGCCGTAAAGAGTTCAGTAGCTGCTGCTGAGCTAAGATTCCTGTCGGATCCCATTCGGCCCAGCAACATTATTCACTCGCAAATGTTATGGCACCATTTTTTCCCCCATCACTGCTGTTTGCGAGTCGCTTTATTTGCAGGCGGTTTGTTGCACTGCCCAGTGTAAAAATGGCTCTGCCAGGAGCCTCCGGGAAGCCGAGAGACAGCACCCTCGTACAACGGATGCTGAGAAGCTTGTTTCGCTCTGCCTCCAGACAGCAGTGCTGTGTGTTCGGCTGGAAGGTACCACTTAGTGAAAGCTGCTGGATTGACAGCCTGGGAGACTGAAGGCTTCTATTTATCCCCCAGCAGGCAGAGCACAGACACGCTCCCACACACTGTCCTTCGCCAGAGCGCGTAGATGGGAATCACATGACACTGATTAGCTGTCCAGAATTGCTAAAACATTTTCTCTTTCAGATCAATAGTAATAAAGAGGAGGGTAAGCCAGGTATCAGGCGTGCAACATCGAAGGCTGATTCTGATCTTCCTGCAGAACTGCTAGCCAGCCCCGACAAACAAGAAAATAAATAAAAAATCTCTTGGCGCGCTTCCCCTTCGAGGCTCTTTCAAATGTAACTGATCTGTAGACAGGCTATTTAAATGTTACAGTCAGGCTAATCTTGTACCAACCCTAACACATCAATTACGCTGCCGATGGGAAAGCTAACCGGCTTTGTTCTTCCCTTGGTGTGTCCGTTGTAACACGCTCTTTCTGGACGGCCTCCAAAGGAGAGGTAAGCGAAGTGGTGTGTGGGTTTGAAGGCTCCGCTCCCCGCACCACTGCGGGACGGGTTCAAATCTAATCCCTGTGGCAAACAGTGGGAAAACAGAAAACAAACACACAAACCAACCTGAACATCTTCATTGCATAGCATCAGTGCTCACGAATGCACACTGGGATACAAGGGATGGCAAAGATAAGAATACAAGCGCGGAGCAACGAGGGAAAAAAAAGGACTAACAGACTCGCTCAGCCTCTATATCCTCCGTGTTCGCACTAACGCAGTGTGTTGAGAGCATGTGTGAAGTCTATCTATCATTTTAACATTGAAGTGCTTTGAAAAATATTAAGGGTAAACGTCGCTGTCATTCCAACATATGGCAAGACACTGAAATATAGACATATCCTGAAGAAACTGGAGAATTTCAATGAATACCTTCTTTTACAGAAGAGCACATTGGTTCTGTATCTTCCAGTTTTTGTCCACCTCCTCCTCCTCCAAATTTCTTTCTACTCCAGTTTCTTTCCAGCCAATAAACCAACCCTCCTTCAACACCCTCAGTAGCATGATATGCACTTATAGAGTGGAAAGAAAGAAGAAAAATAAGGTTATATTTATGTGCCAGTAAAAGAACTGGCTTCTATCTACCAAAAAAAAAAATTTTTTTTTTTTTTTAATCTTAGGCATGAAAGACATACTTGACCTACCAGACTGTATAGCCCCATTCCTTCTCTGGCTGTATGGCCAGTACAGACCAGTGCCTCACACTGCCTTCTCTGGCACTGTGCCCAAATGTAACTGGCCGACAGGACGGCATTTTTATCATTTTCCTCTGTAGTAGAATGACACTGCTGGGACAGCCCTTTCCCTTTCATCACCTCTGTTTCTTCAAGGGCTCCTAGCTGTCACATCATTCCCAATTTTGCTCCCATGACCACAGCCTCTAAATAATATTGCCTTTTCTTTACAACCTAACACTGAACTTTAAAACCGATTTAAATCTGAAATGAATGCTGCAAATACTGGTCCATACGCAAGACAGACATTTAATAACCCCCATGGGAAAGAAAAGCTTCTGAAACTGCTAAAATGCATCCTGTGGGGATGTCAGCCTGGAGTGAAAGATTTTTAAAGACATTTTGTGCGACAGCATCACACCCTCTGAGAGTCCCAGGTGCCATTAGGGGGGAGGAGGGGACTACAGCACACTTGAAGAATTCAAGAATAATCAGCCTCAGGTATTAATGTTTTGCTTTAAGATGTAAAAGACAAGACATTGAAATTGCATGATTTCCAGAATAGGGGGCGTTAATAAGACATAAAGCTGCCTGTTCAATTCTGTACCCTCCTTTGGAAAGGATGCTGGTGCCCATGCCCTCCTGTATATTACACACAATTAACGAGGGGCCACGGGGATGCGATGGGAAGGTGGAAAAGCTGGATCGGCTTCTCAGCCACGCTGGAAGAAACTCCCCATGTTATTTCCACCCTGCAGCCTTTCAACAACTCCCCTCATAGCCCTTTTGGTTTAGCCTGCAGAAACCTCTGTTCCCGATCGTATGCAATGCCACCAATTTTACTGAAAAAAACCATTTTTCATATCTGATGGGAAACTGGAGGTAAAGGGGGTCTCCTTTCAGTTCTTTCCTATTCTAAATCTGGGCTTTGTCTCAGCACTACAAAAACAAAGACTTTGAACAGGCCAGCTTGGCACTCACCCTTGGCAAGGGGAACTAGGCTTTCCAAGTTGCATTTTTTGCCTTTGAAATGTTTCCCCCATAATTAGAAGCAAATTTTTTTTGTCACAAGATGAAATTCTTTTGTGCAAAAAAACCCAAAGCAAAGCCTATATGTTACTTACTTCTCACTTAAGACTTCGCTTTCCTGGAGATTCAGCGCATGATACAGCCCAGTGGAGCTGGGGGTAGGGGCAGGAGCCCTCCCAGCCCGAGTCAGGGCTTTCTCACAGCTGGATTGTGACAAAACCCTTGGGAACGCCCAGCTTGTCTGAGGGCTTTCCTGGTTACCCCTGGCACTGGTAAAATCCTTCTCCTTTGCTGGCTCTGGGGAGAGCACCTCTCGGCCACTGGATCCCAGCAGTGGCCCTCCAGCCCATACCCCTGAGACAATAACCGGTGCCAATTTTTTTCTGCATTTCTTCACCTCTGACTTTCCTAAATATTTGCTTCCTGCTTACTGCTTACTTACCGACCTTTACTTGCTTTTTGTTTTTGTCTGGCTGGAGTTCAGGGTACTGAACAAGGAGGCGGTTTGCCTCCCACAGCCTGTCTGATCTCTGCACAGGAGCGCGGGGACATGGCCACTGGGGTCCCTGCCACCCAGCACAGCCCCCAGAGTCCTGAGCGGATAACGTGTGCATCCACAAGGGCCGATCCGGCAGCTGGTATCAGAAGGGCAGAAAGTCCCTGGGGCACAGAGCGAGTCACTGGGGTCAACACCTGCACCCTGAGCGTGTCCCACGGGTGCACCACAAAATCCCATCAGCCAGCTACTGCCGCTCTGCGGGCACGTGGCTGTTGGTTTATCCTTTATACACCCCATTCCTGCTCCTGCCTTCCCTCCTAGACCAGCTCACAGGATACAGTGCTTGGCTCCCTGGCCCTTGGCCTGGTCTTTGTGCCCAACCTTTAGCACATGCCAATCCAGCATCCCTCCGGTTTCTCAGCATCCTTCTGGCCTTGCCTCCGATGAAGGGTCTACCCCCATCCTAATCCCCGGCAGGGACCACCTTGGTCTTGACCATGCCACACTTGAACCTTGCCAGGGACTCATTTCATCCACGACATCTCAGCTGACGTGCCGACGCTTACTCCAAGTGAAAATCCTGCTGGGTTGCAGAAGCGCAGCCTGTTCTAGCTCCGTGACATACAGTTTGCCTTCACTTACTACAATCACATAGGTATTTTCTGCCCCAGATGGAAACAAGTATTTTTTACAAAGATCTGTTTTAACCAAAAACATATATAAAACAAAAGAGAGAGAAATATTTGAGGTTTGTGGTGGTTGGAATCTGCGCACAGAAAATTAATGCTTTGACATGTATTTTGCGCTTAATCTTTTGTGGCAACTTTTTTACATTTGTAAGAGTTATGGATTTTAAAAGTCACAGCTAAGATTGCTTAATGAGCATTCACCACCCTGGAAGTGGAAGCAAGGCTGATGTGGTTTAGTCAGCTGTTAGCTTTATTGCCTCTCTTCTGTACTAAAAGTGACAAGTTGAACACATTATAGAGAGCTCAGATGTGTTATGTAGATGAAGCCTGCAGCAATATCTGCCTGCTCTCTATTATTTATGATGTCTATATAATACAATGGACTGAGATTTAAGCCATTGTGATGCAGTTTGTTTTCCCGGGTTCTAAAGTACAGCACATTTTACAGAGAACTGCATCTCTGTTACATATTAATCAAATCCATCTTACATGCAGCTCTTACACTGTAAACTAAAGGGAAAGAAAGATTAAAGCGCTTGGCTTTTCCTCAGCTGTCAAGGACTGGCAATAAAATAATAATAAGGGCTTCTAAATAATGTGTGTGTGACAGGCCTTTGCTCAGTTGTGCAGTCCTTTATGGAGGTTAACTACAAAATAAGTTCCAGTGAGTGATTGAGAACAGGCGAGTGTGTAATACTGTAATGCCAAGCCCTGCATAATTCTTTGCAAAGTTCATTTGCAGAAATTCTCCCAACTTGACAAGCCAAAGTTGTTGCTGGCCCAGGCACTCCACGGGGGTGTGAAGAAGTTAACTCCTTCTGCCCCTGCCCCAGACCCTCACCTTTTGAACCTGCTTCAGCTGTAGCCTATTAAAAGGGAAAACACCACTCCAGCAACAAAAGTCAGTCTTGCCGGTTTTGTAAAAATACTATTATGATGGAAGTCATGGGAAAGTTATTTTATTATAAACTATATAAAACTCTGTAGAGGGCTGTGGTTTTGGATTTTTTTTTTTTCCATCATTAGCTAGAGTTTTGAAGATCAAGAGGTGGAATTTTTAACAAAAGGCTAATCGCTACAAGTTTTTAAGGCAGCATGAATTGTGGAATTTATTGGAGGGAGGGTTTTTGTCTTTCCTCCATTGGCTTTTTTTCCAGGCAGCCTTTTAAAAGTTCATATGTCTGCTCTGCCTTATTACCCCCTCAGCAGAAGGGCTCAGCATGCCGCAGCTTGCAGGTGGTCTGCCTGCTTCCCATCAGGTTATTTACACAGCACGGTGGAGTGACACAAGGGAACATGGGAGCAGGGAAGAGGCAGTCGAGGCCATCACAAGTCACAGCGATGCTCAGCCTGTGACAAGGCTCAGGACTGAGGAGCTACTGCTTCCGTGTGGGCTCTCTCACTGACTTTCCACGTGGCCGTAGGTGTCACCACTGTCCTCAAAGGGAGACAGCAATCAGTCTTTACAGAGCCCTGAAATCCACGGATGAAAAATCACCGGGTAAAAGCTGAGCATTACTCTTAAGCTCCGCTCCATTGTAGACAGGAGAAATAAAGCACAGGAAGGCAAAAAGGACACGTCCATGAGTGTTCAACAACACTTTGCATCATGCACGGCCAAACCAGGCAGCGCAGAGCCCTCCCGTGAGCCCCGACGGTGCCTCAAACCGCCTGCCACTGTCACAGGAGCCAGGGCCACACAGGGACCCCCAGGGCACGTGGGGCTTGCAGCAGCACCCAGCCAGGATAGCCTCAGCCCTCCTGCACAGCACCCTTAGGAGCTGGTGCTGTAAAACTTGGCCCTGGGTTGAGAGCATTGCAAAGTTTTAATCGCATTTAAAGTGGGGAGCTCCTGCTGGGGCCAGCGTAAAGATCAGGCTGCTGGAAAAAGTACGAATTCTGATCAGGATCTGTGTTGTGGAGCAAGTGGAAGGGTGCATGGGTAGGGGTCTGACTCACCTGTAAACCAAGCAGTAGAACCGAGTAGTGGTAAATTTAGGATCACTAACACCTGCAAAGGAGTCTAGGAAATCAAAGGAAGGGCAAACAAATTTTAGGCTTCAGGGCACCATCTGGTTGCTGCAAGGAGCCAGGGAGAATTCATATCCCCTTCACACACGCCACAGGGCTACTGACAGCTCTGCACCATCTTCTGCCACCCCCATTTCACAGAAACAGCATTTGTTTACTTGCTGATCTAATACACAAGGGCAAATTCAATGCTTGCTCTCAAAGAACTGTCTTAAAATGCTATTATACATTCCCCTTGGGTCAGAGTGGTATTTTAAGTACGTTGCCACAAAAAGATGATGTTTCCTAGTATTTTCTGTATTTTCTTTAGCATATCAGGTCTCCTTTTTCATAGACCTCTTGAAATGCTGGATGTTGATTTCGCAACCTGTTTTTCACTGCGATATTCATGCTGTGACTACTGGGACTCCTCAGGAGCATACAGGTGTTGCAGCCACCTGAGCACTTCACAGCACGGGTGTTTGATTTTTTATTTTTTTTTTAACTTGAAAAATAACCACATTTTAAGCCTCAACACAAATCTAACTGAACTCCTTCATAACGTCCCTGTGGTTTGGGTTAATTCCTACTCATGTTCAGCCTCCCACAGTGTATTGCCGCTGTCTTTAATGAATTTACTGCTGATTGACACTGCTGCATACAGGCAAGAAGAAACAAGCCTCTAAGCATGAATGCCCGAAGTTCCAAGTTCTCAGATTTTTTGTCTCCCACTTAGCCAAACCTTTGCAAAGCGAGCGCATCTTCAATCTCCGTTCCTGCTACCAGTACGCCTCAGGTAAGTGCAACTTCGTGTACACCTCTCTGACAACTCCGAAGACATTGGCACTTTTCCTTTAAGCCTCTGAGCCCCCCAGACTCCCGAGGCCAGGCTGGACTCTCAGCTTTCATTTAAATACAGAAATGGAAATTCTGCTCCTTGTGATTCCGAGCTTGACCTTGCTTGGCTCAACCCCCACAAAACAGAGGGCCCAACCTCTTGTGCTACAAAACCCACAGCATTTTAAGCAACTCCTCTCACCCCCTCAAGGCTGTCAACACTGAACTTCTCCACTCGCTGGAAGCCTACTTACAGCGTCTCACTGCCCTTGGCCATCTCCACCAGGCCAGGCATCTCTACCGGGCAGAAGTAGTCTCTTTGAAGCCGGGAGCTGCCAAGAAGAACCGCCTTGGCGGTTCATTTCCCCCTGTGAATGGGGAACGATACATTTTGGAAACAGATCAAAACTCCACTGAGGCAAACGACAGTGCTGCCATCGCAGCAGCTCTGAAAGGTTCCTCAGCCCTAACACGGAAAGTTCCTGAAACGAAGCTCGGCGTCAGGGAGATGCTGCCCGAGTCCAAAATGGTAACTGAGGGACAGTCATTTCCACTTCTGTGTAAGCAACACTTAAAAGGATAAATTAGAGCTAGCCACACAGAGGAGCAGACTGGTTTCTTTTGCTTTCCTCTGCATGGAAAGTGGCCTTCATGCCACCTGACACTCAGGGATCACTTCTCAGGCTATGGGAAATGAGCTGGGAAAACACAAGCGCAAACCTCCTGTGGTTTATATGTCTGCGTCAGGCGAGCCGTGCAGAATGCAAAGGCAAACCTTTCAATCCTCCCTTCTCCCCGGCCTTGAAAAGCCAGCACAGTGCTCCATTCAGAAGGGGATTTACCGCAGGGTTTGGAAAGCACCAAGTGTTAGACAGGAATCTTGCCCTGACTGAACCTACTTATAAACCCTTACATTAATAGGCAGCGCTGCAAAGAGCCAATGGCACAGTGTGTGCAGAACAGAGTTGTAAGTCACAGCGCAGGTTTGCTGAATGAGCTTGGGACCAGCTGCATCCCTTTACTCCCTCAATAACACACTGATATGGGCACATTTATTTTCCTGTTGAAGCAGCTCAGAGAATAAATGTGCATCCCATCCAAGGGGAGATTACTATGGAAGCAGATGTATGCTATACTGCAAATAGTAAACTTATGGAGCCCTAATCCGATACAATACAATTTAGTTTCATACAAATCCTTTGAAGAAAGTACCACAAAATGCTTTGCAGCAGCAGAAAGAGGAGCTCCGCTCCCTGGCTGAGGCACCAGGCAGCTGGGAGCCCTGCACATCTCAATTCCTGCTGCTGACCCCATCTGACCAAGACATTTATATGAAGCACAGCCCGTGCCTCATTTGGCTCATCCAGCTGGAACCCAACACACTCACCCTCGCAGGAGACCCTGAGCCTGAACTCCTGTTTGCAAAGTGCTTGGAGATCCCCAGGCGAGCTGGGCTGCGTGGCTATTAACACAGCTGGTACACTTTACTGCACACATCTGGGTCAGTAACTCCCAGACAGGGCAAACTATGCAGGGAGACAAAGTTAAGCCTGAAAAAACCCTGAAATTTAATAGCAAGAAGGTACAAATTCATGCAGGCTGGTAATGACAGGGCAAAAAAAAAAAAAAACAACCTGGAAATTTAAAGTAGCAGGGGAAGGTGTAATAATGTAGCATTTAGCACTGGCAGCAGAGAAAAGCAAATCGGTAGTTTTTAAGGGGCGACCTGAGGTGAGGAAGTAGCTCAGGGGAGAGAAGGGAGAGCAGTTCCAGTTAAATGGGCACAAGAGAAAGATCAACCCCCAACTGTGGAGTGCTCCGAGAGGAGAAAGAGGCCGAGAGGAGCAGGGAGGGGGTGAGATGCAGGAGACGAGCACGATGGAGGTAGGATGAGGCAAATCCATAAGGAACACAGAAACCCAGGAAGACGTGTCTTTTTTTTTTAATTGAACATGAACAGTAAGAAGCAAGCAAATTTAATTGGGAATGTAAAGGCTTCCTGGTTTACATCCTTTGCTTTAAATCTTCATTGAGAATCAGCACATGGCATTGCAAACAAAACCCACCCCTCACCGAATGCAGCCCGCTGCAATCTCTGTCTTGCTGGATCTTGCTTTAAATAGTCAATAGCCCAGTGCTATGTCTTGTGCTGATTATTCAAGAGCCATTATGATATCAGTGAATGTCTCTGATTGCATTTAATTCAAGTATGCAATATATTTTGAATTCAACTTGCTCCAGCAGTCCCCAGCTCTCCCTCCCCCAAAGTATAACAGATCATTTAAAACCAAGCAGGTCACATCCTGAGCTGCAGGTACTAACCATGTCATTTCTTCCTCTCCTAGGGGCTTTAAATCCTGCAACTGCTGCCCTGACAGCAGGAGAGGTGACCCCACATTTGTCCTGCTCATCGCTGGCTAATAACCATTAGGGACAATGGCGAAGCTCCCACCTGCTGCCCAGGAGGAGCGCAGATCGCTCCCAGCAGGACGCCAGGGCTGAAAATCTCCTCTCCTTTTCATTACAGGCTTTTGTCGCTCTCACACCCCCAGAAACTACTCAGGAGGGCTCTCAGGGAATTAAACCACAGCGACACAGTGGGTCCTACCCCCTCGCAAGTCAGCAAACGCGGGCGAGGGCCGAGGCCCTGCTGGCTCGCCTCTGCACCGAGGAACGGCGGCCGCCCGGGCCGCTTTGCCCCCGGCGAGGGGACGTGCGCTGCAACATGGCGATGGGCACGAGCGGGGGTACTCGCAGGTGTAGCACAGGTGTAGCAGGCTCCACCAGCCACCTCGTTCTTTGAGGGCTGCCCCAAGCAGGTCCCCGGGCCCCCAGCCCCATGTGCACAGACGTGGGCGAAACCCCCCCTGCAGCCCCCCGCGCTCAGGGAGCCGTGCGGAGCGGCACCGGCGGGGTGGCTCAAGGAACCACCAATGCTGGGGGCCGGAGGAGCGTCAGACAGCCCCAGTGCTTTCCAAACGCCCCAGCACACAAAGTCGGTGGTACCGGCCTTCGGCTGGCGGCACCACAGCTGCATGAAGAGGGTTTTCTGCCCTCGTGGCAGCCCCAGCCCCTCCACGCAGAGCTCTGGGGCCTCCAGGCCACGGGTTCTGCTACAAACCCCCTGCCTTCAGCCCCTTCGCGGTGCCCGTCTGTAAACCACCTCACCCAGCGCCTGCAGCAGCGCGGCTGGCTCCTGCTGCTGCCTCAACAGCATCCCCCGCCCTTCTCCAGCGCCTCCACATGCAGCACCGTCCCTGGGAAGGGAAACGAGCCCTGCATTGCTATTTTTTTTGGTGCAATCTGGGGTGGCAGACATAAAAAATAAAAGCAGCTCGGCTCCACTGGAAGACCCTCAGCCGGTATAAATAAGTGGAGGCCGGCGGTGCCGTGCCAGCGCGCTCCAGCTGAGGCTACGGCGAGAGGTGGATCTGTATTTTCACACCAACCCATTGTAAGTCTCTGCCTCACGCTTCCCTGGAACAGCAGCAGCCCAGCCCCACACTGCAGTGAAGTATTAACTCATACCGAACACAGTTTGTCTCCGAGGACCCTCTTGGCCCCTTCGTCATCCTGTGCTGACATTTTAATCGCGCTTTTGTGGGAGCCGGCTGGCAGTTTGTCATCAGGAATGGCGCGGCGAGGGGCCAGCGCGGGCTGCTCGCTGTGGCGGCTGCCGAGGGAAGCAGCCCATTCTGACAGACTGAGCAATAATCTGAACTTACTGCGCTGAGCCTGTGGGACACCAGCCGGGCCGCTTTATCTTCTTCATTAAAGTGCGCTCAAAAAAAAAATCCATTTTCCTTTAAAGTCTCAGGAACAGATGGAGTAAAATTAATTGCGCCATTAAGTCCCGATAGACAATACCAGAGTGGTTTTCTTTCAACAGTGCATGTGTGTTACAAAGTGCTCTTCGTAAAAGGCAATTACTGCAACATTTGCCATAAAATAAAGGTTGCTTTAATGGGCAATAAACACAGGCTTCAAATTTTGTATGAAATGGGTCTCCAAAGGGCGCTGTTATAGGCAGCTCAAAGGCACAACTGACTTTAGTATTTCTGCTCTGGCTCCAGCTCAGCTAGTTCGGAGAACAATGATTTCCACCCTTGGATATTTTCTGAACGGAATTATGTATGCCATGTCACCACACGGACAGGCCCTTCGAGCCACCCTTTGCTGGTCAGGAGCCGGTGGCCAGGCAGCCCCCACTGCCCGCTCTGCCGGCTGCCACCGGCCATGGCGAGACAGGGACGCGTGGCTGGCGGCCAGGGAGGAGGCAGGGATGGCAGAGGCCAGGGCTGGTTCTTCTGCTGAGCAGAAAATCAGAAGGCCCCATTTCCTGACATCAGATCCTTGCCAGTCTGAATCACCACTGGGTTTGTTTGATGCGAAGCCTGACATATTTATTTATATTTCTTTTTAACATGAAATGCCCTGGAAAATGGATACCACATCCTTGCAAATAGGAGACTATAAAAAAAAAACATGCGTGTGGGCAGCGTTCAGAAGACAAGAGACAATGGCATTTCTGTGCTTTTTGCTCTCTGGGCACTAAAAACTAAAACCAGCCCTTACCCCACCAACTCACCATCAAACAGTTTGTGACAGCGCTGCAAAGCGCAGCTTCTGAGCAGGCTTATTTGGTGTCCTAACCAGAAACAAGACAAGAGATCTCCATCATTTGCACCAAATGGTACATTGTATTTGTCAACTTAACAGCCAGCCTCACCCTGGGAGTAAAACACTTCATTTACACAGCCTCAGCGCTACAGAATCGCTGATGGTATTAAGACAGATGCCTCGCAAAACCTGCAGGCTCTGCCTGCGATGACCTGCCAAAAATCCCCTCCTCTGTCTTGGATGCATGTGGCTGTCCCGGCTGCAGGCGCGTGCCCACGCACTTCTGGGTAGGGAAACGGTTTCTATCTGATTCTTGCTCAGATTTATTTGAGGAGGAGGGGAAATCATTTCAATTCATTGTATTTTCACATTCCAGTAATTACAAAGCGAGCATGACATATAAATGATCCATTAATTGAAATATGGGCTCTATGAGCTCCAATATTTATAGTGTAAATCCATATTTAATTAAATAAAGCCAATAATGCTCATTTCAAAAGGGAACATTGAAGCTTTTTATTTAACCATGTAGTTGATGCTGTATGTGCTCATTTTTCATCAACACCTTTTAGTAAATCGACACGGATGAGAGAGGTGGGGGGGACAGTGGGGGCGCAGGCCAGCCCACCAGAGAAACCCCCTGGACACAGGGCTGAGGCAGTCCCTGCTGCTGGGGGTACTTTACAACCCTGTTACTATACACCATTGCTTCTTCTTGGTAATAGCATCAGTCAGCACCTCTGACTGAGCAGCTTTAATCACCCACTTAATTGCCTTAATCGCCTTTTACATAACTAAGAAATCACAACACTGCAATTGTCTGACTCTGACACACAGTAACATCAGGGGTGTGACGTTAATGACGTAATTATATTAATTGCCATGGGCTAATGTTTCGGGATCTCAAAGTAACAGACACTAACCCCCAAACCTACCACTGCTGCTCCCCAGGTACTCCCTAGATACAGCACAAAGGCCAACAGCAGTGGCGTGGGCAAGCGCAAGCACCACAGAAGGGGCTTTATCAGCCCGACTGTGGAGAGCCTGCGCACCTCTCCACGTCGTGTCACCAAACAAGCACTCGCACACCTCTGGGGCCGGGCAGGAATATTTTTTCCTTTGATACCTGTTATTGAACTCACACTCCTGAGCTCACCGTGAGAATTCCTTGGTGCAGAACTGGGAGAAGCCCCAGTTCAGCCATGCAGCCCTGCCCCAGGGCCAGGGAAGAGTGTGGCACCCCCCGTGGATGGAGCGCTTCCTACTCCCTTGGGAAAGGTTTTCATCAGTTTAATCAGACTTGACTTTACCATGACGACATTTTCCTTCAGTTCATCAGTATTCACATGCTACTTTCCTTTAGAGGAATTTTACCCCATTTGCCCTTGCAGCACTATCAGCCCTCCCTGCTGTGGTTTTTATAAACTTTAAATACCAATCTATTCCCTGTTTCTGTCAGTAGTCAGCTGGCAACATTAACCACTTTTATTCCTTGCAAAACAAGGGGTACTGTGCATCGGGTGGCTTTGCTCCAAGGAACACAGACACAAAGTATTTGCATAGGTGCAAGAAAGCAGAGAACAACAGTCCTCTGCACTGACAGGCACTAAGATGGTGGTTTGATTGCACAATAAACCCAATTTTAGGGTGGCACTTACCTGATGAAAAGCCCTGCAGCCTTCTAACTCAAAGGGCTGGTTGTGTATCAACTCCCACTGCCAATGCAAATTAAAAAAAAAAAAAAAAAAAAAAAGCTGATGGGCAAGTTTGTCCCAGAAAACTTTTTCCTGGAGGAGGTATCATCTGCCATCTCACAGCTAATATAAACGCCAGCGGAGAGCACAAAAGCCAACATAAACTTCTATCATGTGCTTTGGCTAAATGGACAGAAATGTAGCCACATAAATACACTTGACTCAGATCAAATTAATATTGCTGGGATATTCCAAGAATGCACCACTCTAGTATTATGCATCCTGTGATTATGGCCTTGGTGTGCTTACATATCCCCAAACACATGCTAAAACCAAGACATAAAGGCAAGGGCCCAGTAGACAGCATACGAAGAATAATCTTTAGCATGGCACCAGATCCTCCACGGCCTCAGCCTCAAATACGTGACTCCAATTTGTACTGAATTGATGTTGAATTTGTTCCTGGGCCTTCATTTACCTCTCCAACTCACTGTTTGCATGCACACCGGATTTCCAAAAGCATGCAGTGCAAAGCTAACTCTGTCCCCTTGCACAGTTCCTTACCCTCAGTGAAACCCTGAGGAAGACTCGGGCAACGATCCTATCTAACACTTCTCCTGAGCGAGCCCCTTGCAAGTGTAGCCTGTTGCATGCACACAGAACACACAATGTGCAGTGGGCTGATGACACAGGCACTCCATAACAGAAACTCAAAGGTCTGAACTGATGGCAAGAAAAGACCTTGTGAGGAGGCAAGTGCAGCCATGCCCTGGGTGGCACTGTCCCCCACGGGGCACAAATCCACCCCAGCAGCTCAGCTCTGCACACACCAGACCCCCGGCGGAGCAGGTCCATCTGTCCTCTTGCAGCCGGCGTGACAGCACAAAACCTAAACCCCTCTGTGCTTTGCTGGTAAAAATCGCTCAGTGACTGTTGATGATAGATCAATTCAGAGCGTGGGATGACATCTACAGGGATAAAAAAACCCAACCCAACCCAAAAAGGAGATGGAATTTCCTGGCCCTTACCTGTCCCTCATGTCTGCTGAGGCGTGAAAATATTCTCATCTGAGATTTTGGTACTGAGTATAACCAGAACAACTAGCAATGACGTATTTCATGAAAGAAACCCCATTGCTTCTTCCAGCCCCATCCTTGCCAACACCACAGGAGATAAGTGGTTGCCTCTGAAAGTGCCATACAGCAGTGAATATAGGTTTTATTACTTTTTAAGTTCTGTCTACAACTCCACTATCTCAAGAGCTGGAGAGGAGTCCTCAGTATGAGCTGCATGAAGTAAACAAGATGCTAAGAGCTTTCATGGCTTTTTAGTGCCAATGACAGTTAATAATAAATGGATACTGCAATAATCTATCCAGTGAGAGGTTTCATGGGCACGCAACGCGCTTCCTGCACTGTGGACCGTCGACTTAGTGAAAACTGAGGCATGGTAAAGTTAAGAGAGTACGATAACCATGACTAGGAGCAAAACAACTGAACTGGGTAACCAAGGTACCTGAGCATACCTGACATTTAGGCTGAGGTTTTAAGGAAGAGAAGCTAACCTTTCAACTGGTGGCTCTTACAAGGTTGGCTTTCTAACCCTGCAAAGTGGTACTTGTTAATGGCCCGTCTCTAGAGCCTTACACGCTTTCTGAGCGGTACCCTGGGATGCTAAGAAGGTATGTAGGGAGAAGGTATGCCTACTGAAATCCTCTGGTCCTGCAGTTTGCATGCTTAGATTTCAGAGCTTGTTAACAAAGTGAAAAAGGACAGAATCACATGCGCAAAAAAAAATAAAACCCAAGTAAATCTGCAGAACTCCCCACTCTCCAGAAGGGTCTTCACCTTTGCTGTTCTGCATTGCTGAATTCATAGATGTCGAATTCTTTATCCCTAGGAAGCTAATTATTATGAAAGGTCAAAATAAATAGCCGCACTTGTACATAAAGCTGCTAATATAAAGAAGTAGACAACTCCAATTTACATGCTATTTTGTTGTTATAATTACAGAGCGCCTTTCGCCAGAGAGTTTGCAACCATTTGGTTTAATTATGAACTAAGGAGAAGAGGAGGGGGAGAAAGGACAGCCACGTCCCTACAGAACCGTGCTTTCCCAGGTATCACAACAGAGTATGTTGAGGATAAGTGAAAGTCAGCTCCCACGGGCTTCCTTAAACACTTGCCCTAAAGAAGAAGAAAGACGCTGTGGAGCCAGGCAAGCAGCCACCAAAGGGTTAAGCAGGCAGCCCATTAGAAACGTCCTTCAGTTCTGTGTCTGTTTTTCCTTACAGAACATTAAGCTCAGTGGGGCAGTCAGAAACCCCTGTGGTGCCCCCATTAAAAAAGATCAAGTCGCACATGTCGATATCACAGCTTCACCCATACTGTAATTTGTCTGACAGCAGCTAATGCTGCTGGTCGTGGCCAGGGAAGACCAGGCTGCCTTTTAAAGAGAGACCCCCAAATCCCTTTAGAAAAAAAAAAAAAAAAAAAATGTGGTCAGGCAAACTGCTTAACGATATAAAGATGCAATAAGCATTTCTGCCACTCCTACCCTCCCACTGGAAGCAAGATAAAGCCCAGCACACTACAAAATAATCCCAGTAAAGGCACTGCCGGAGCACTAACAAAATGCTCTGGTGCAGTCAAAGCAGCGTCCCCTTTTTTCCCCTCCCCTTTCTTTTTTTCCTTAATGCCAAAGGCATTAAAAGAGATGAAAACCACTCCATTGAGCTAGGTGAAACGTTAATCCATTGGCCTTACTTTGCTGGGAAACCAGAGTTTGAATGAGGCCCAAGGCATAAATGAAATGAGTTTAGTGATCTCAGTTTAATTCTTAATAGGCCACAACAGGCATTGCAGATACAGAAGATACAATATTAGGAAATCAAACCCTTTCAGAATTGTTTTTTCCTTTCGGCTAACGAGGGTCAGGAGAGAATTAATATAGAAACTAAAACCTTAAGCCAACCTAAACAGCTCTCTATCCAGTTTGAGTGCACAGAGAGCAGGGGAGATGCTGCCTGCGAGCCCCACAGCTGAGGAGCCATTCTGCCGTGCGGCAGACGCTGGAAAAGCTGATCTGCAGAAATTTAAGGCCCCATGGAAAGCACGGGAGGATTTCTGATGACACCTCAGCAGATTTTGAATCAACCCCACATAACTGCACGTAATACAACTCTGAATAGTCCCACCGAAGCCCAAACTTCGGCAATGTCAGTAGGGTCAGTCCTTTTGTTGATGGCACCTTGAAAGCCACAGATGCCACACAAGTTGGAGTGGGAGAAAACAAAACCAGTTAGACTCCCATCCCTTAACTAGGGTCATCGTTAGAAAACAGTGCTAAGGATGCTGGGGAAGGGGATGCCTCAATCACATTTACATGGGTCCCTTTCTGAGTTCTCTTAGTTCCAGTTGTTGCAGCAGGTAGATTTACTGGAGGTCTCGGGTGGAAAGTCAAACCTTTTAAATGGAGATATTTTGTAAACACCATCAGTACTGGAAAGATCAATTTTGCTTTGCAGGAGGGTAAGGTGTCACTTTTTCATTCTCAGAAGAAAGGGGAGAAATAAGGTATAAAGACAGAGTCTAGAAGAAAACTACCAGAAAAACAGCTATTCAGAGGTATTTAATAAAAATAAAATACTCTCAACTGCAAGGACAAAGTCCAGCTTTGACCTCCTTGTGGATCAAACCCCATGGGATACCACAGTTGCTAAATTCTAGCTCCACCGGGTGCACTGAGCCAGTGTCTTCCAAAATCTTTATGGTTTCTCTGGATCTCTCCCAGCTGTTTGGCTATGGTCTCATTGCTCTGCACATCATACTCTGCACATCAAGAACCAATTGCATGACATCTCAGAAGATTTACACAACCTGGGGGCTGGAGCAGTCTTCCCTTTCACATCAAAGGCAGCTTTGTTGTGCCAGAAGAACCTGGGTTGACTCCTCCTGCTTTGCAAGAATCAAGGGAAGATTCGCAGTGCCATTCAGAGGCGCCTCTCTCTGTGCCAGCTCCCTTCACCAAGCTCTGCCTCCTGCCCCGTGTCCCCCTCATGAGAAGGGGAGACCAGAGCTGTGGGGTGCGCCTGTGATGGAGTCGTCCCAGGACACCGTGGGCATGAGGAAGAGGCAGAATAAAGGCAGGAGGAAGGGTGAGCAGCCCAGCGGCTGTAGGACCAGGTTACCACCCCCAAGGAAACCCACAGCAACCCACTTCTCTGCAGTCTCGCTCCTTCCCTCTAGTCCCCCAGCACCGCAACTCTCCCTCCCACCACCGAATCGCACACCACGCAGAACATGGTGCTGCGTCTCCTTTCAGCTTACCCTCGTGGGCCAGTCATCCCCAAAAAATCTGATTTCAGGGATACCAGGTGCAAAAGCCAGAAAACAAAAATAAAAATAAAAGCCCCCACAAACCCTCAAACACCTCAGCACAGTTCACTAAGATAACAGGAAAGCAAATACAGAGCATACAGAGTGACACGGACATAAATCCTTCAGGAGGCTGTCTTATCTCACCACACAGACATTTAATCACCCAACTCGCTACACATCAGGGTGGTGAAATATATCTTAGTCTTGATGCCTGCAGAAAACAAGTTCTTCTCTTAAAAGGTGGTAACAGTGACATATTGGAGACATATATATATATATAAAACCATCACTTTTACAGAACTGTGTGATAATAGCACCGCCAACCTCGTGAGCTAATGAATACATATCCACAGTTAGATACAAAAGCATCAAAGTTGGTGGTGGATGGACCCGTTACTATTCAATCCCTGATTGCACCAAGGGAATAAGAATAATTTAAAAGTTTACCTAACAAATTATAGGCATACTCAGCAACACAATTCTATGAGGGGATGCCTTAAGCTAGTATTGAGAAGTCATTTCCACATCGAGCATGCTATGGGTCTGACTCCTGCCATTTTTGGTGACAGCAAGGGCTGGAAACGCACTGCTGAAAGTTAATTTGCTCAGCCTCGATGTGCCAGCCAGCCTCCCTGTTTCCCTGAAGGTGGAGATGTTAGAATAGATTATGGGTTCATCTCAGTCACACTGCCGTGGTCTCCGAAGGAGAAACCTCGCAGTGCAACCTCAATTTGAAGGGGCAGTTATATATCATAACCTCAACAGATGACAAAAAATGAAAACACAGGAGACAGGTATTCTAGGAAAGACTGAGAGACTATCATTGGGTTATCTAAGGATGGAACAAGGAATTAAGACATATAAAACACAGTCCAATCAAAAACTAGTAACAGATTTTGTCTTGCACCTTTTCAGACCTGTCAGCCATTTCAATGTGCAATAAGCCTCTTTTTCTCTTGGCTTTGCTCAGGCTGGTACCCTGCAAAGCTTCAGGGAGACACAAAATGTGTTTGACTAAAGAATAGGCTTTAGAGTTAACAAAGGTGCAATCTACACCGATAATGTATTCCTGCACGTAATGGCCTGAAAGTACTATATTCATGTATGAGCTTTCTCAAAATTATTTATTAATGGAAGAGATCATATAAGATATTGCTCCTTAATATGCTTGAAAGACTCCCATAAATGCACAGAATCCTGTGCCCTGCTCTTTGGATAGGCGTATTGGATCCAAGCTGAGTGCAGCCACGTTATACCAACACACGACTACTGTAAGAAAGGACAAAATCGGGAACGTCTCAGGCAAGAAGCCACCTCCCTTGGCTCCAGCTCAAGAGCACGTGAACCTACAGTCATCATGGCTGTCACATCACACCGGGTTGCTATGGAGATAATTGCAATGTCATAACTAAAGGCTAATGTCAGCACCAGGGTTTACAAGGAAATGATTGGATTGTATTTTTAATTTACCCCCAAATTATTGCAACTTCTCCATCAGGAAGAAAATGTGAATCATATATTTAATTTTTTGACAGTAACAGAGCAGAACTTTATTGTTTAGGATCTCGAAGTTTTTACGTCTTTGTGTTTCTTTGAAGGTGTTTTCAGGTGTTTCTATACACAATTCTATTGAGATAGGAAGACAGAGAATACACAAGCTACACATACAAAAGGAATAATTATACCTACATTTTATGACGCATGTGTACACCTATATGTTGTTCTCCTAACCTAAGCCTCATTTAGCAACTCTATTTTATTAACAATATTAATCAATAGTTTCAGAATGCTCTCTTGACCTGAGAGTAGTTGAGTTGCTCTCTGGTAAAAACACATGAACAAAATGAAAGTTTAAATTATCTTCACATTTGCTCAGCCATGCTCTCTGCCCTTTGAGGCTGAACTAGCGTATTCCAAGCTCCTGAGCCAAATCCAGGCCAGCGTGGGGCCAAACTGCTGTTTTCTTTGGGGCTAACATCAAAGTCAATAAGCTTTTGCACAGCTCCAGTCCTCTGGTTGCCAGCAGCGAGCCATGGTGGTGGGGCTGGCAGCAGTATTGGCAATGGCACTAAACTGTAGGCTTTGCAAGGTGCTGATCAACCGTATTGTCAAGTGTCATGTATATGTACGTCATTATACAGAGCCTAAAATAATAAATACCAACATCATCATAGAAGTTTTGCTGAAAGCTCTGCTGTGCAGCCCACTCCGAATGCAATAGTCAAAAATATCATGCAAACTCAGAAGTGATGAGATTCAGCAACCTGTATCCCTCCAAAACACAAGCAAGAGAGGACAAGGAAAGTGTTCATCTTAACTTGCTCTCATTAATATCACTCCTTAGTTATACTGAGAGAGTAATTTAGTTAAACTTATTATTGCAAAAGTGTTAGCGGATGCTGTCAGTGAGACACGCCAGCCCACAGAGGTTGTCACTGCTGGGGACACGGACCGCAGCGCCTCTGTTGTGGAGGACAACAGCCACTCCTTTTATTGTGGAATAATACTGTGGCCTTCCCCGAGAAAAGCTGCATCCCACTTCTGCAGCAGAGCTGTACAGGCATCAAGATGATCGACAGCAACAAGACAGACGAATATAGAGACTCTGTAAGTTGGCATAAAGGAAAACTGAAATAAAGAAGAAAGCAAGTTCAGTGGGAAACGTTTCTATTTTCTCATTGTTGGCAACTTGGGTTTGATGTATATGCAGGAGAAAACGGTCTAAAACCATAGCAATGTTTAGTTCTGTTGACACAATCACCTTTCTCCTCCCTCATATTAACTGTCTTTGCTGCCCAAAGTGAATCCTAGGAGATAACCAGCAGAGCATTATCCAGAATCAGAACACTTGCCTTTAAGCTTTGCTTGTTCTTCAGATCAATTACAGCCAAAACCTGAATGACACGACACATGAAATGCTCACTTATTCTGGCATTTTAATATCAAGGAATTTATTACCATTGTCTGTATACTAAGGATTATTTGAGTATTAGGAGGATATGCATTAAAATATAACATATCTAATGTATAAAATGTAATGACTGCTATGAGAGTAGGATCACACTTGAGTAGACAAGCAGAAGTAGGCTCTGTTGGAAGCAATTTGGCCCGGTTTGGAAAAGCTAGCTGTTAAAAATCACAGGCAAATCCCAAACGGGCTGTTAGCAGCTACCTTCAGCCAGCTCTGCTTCTTGCCTCTACCGCCTGCTCTGACCAAAGCCGCCCCCTGCGCTCAGCCCAGCAAGTGCCCCCTTCTCCTCCCCCGGGTGCTTAGGGCTGAGCACTGAAGCCCTTAATCCCTTCACACCCCCCGCCCTGACACCCTGCAACCAGCCCCAGCCAGGACACCTCCAAGCTGAATGGGCTTCCTGAGGAATAACATCAGCTTGAAGGAAGCCACCACACACTCAAGAGTCACAACAGTGTCTCTTCTGTCTCACGTGGGATCACTAAGAGAAAAATGAGCATGTTGGCAAAGGTACCAATTAGACAGCGTTAAGCACATGACCGAAAAAGAAGGCACAATGGTGTGAAAGTCAGCGAGTAATAAGCAAGCTGCACTTCCATAATTTCATAGGAAAATCCTTGGGGCACAGCCAGATTCTGAAATAAGAAGGCTGTATTTATAGCAATCAGTTTGGTTTGACATATTTCCCCTAATATGCTAAATTACTCCTTCACTATCATCATAACTTCCCCTCAGTCATTCCTCAGCATCTTCTATTAGGCTGGCCTAAAAGCACTTATCAAGCTTCTCCGGCTGTGACCTCTTTAAAAACGTGTTAATTCTGACCGCAGCCGGCGTGTGGGGAAGAGGCCCTGCAGCACGCAATTAACCTGCCGTGGGCTGCCACCGCCGCTCCCCACGAGCAAGAGGCTAGCTGGCTTCTGACAAGGCTTTGCTATTTCTAGTCTGTGTCCTTTTGTCCCCTTCCTGTGCGATCTCCACCTCTCCACCCAGGCACCTCACCATCTCAAATCATTAAGCCCCCCACCGCGGTGGGAGGACGGGGCACTGCCATCGGCTGTGCTGCCCACCGAGCGCTGAGGCATCGCCCTCAAGGCATGGCACGCACCCACAAGCTCAGAGCACGGAGGCATGAACCAGTGACCCCCAGGCCTCCCCAAATCATCACTGGATCCTCAGCTTTACGACTACCCCGTGGACAGTTTTAATAGATGACTCGCACAGTCCATGGTTATACAAAAATCCATTTGCCAGATATTTAATGACGATTTGCCCTGATTTCTCCTTTGTGGTTTGATGATGTTCACAAGTCCCACTCAAGATCACGCTCTGTGCTGTGACACTGTACAGATCTATAGCAAAACAAAGCCTTTGCCCCGAAGAATTTAAAGTCTGAAGAGGCGAATCTGCTATGATAAAGCATGTCAAATCTAATCACCATCCGGCATCTCCGCATCTGCCTCTTCTCGCCCTTCTCAGCCAGCCCCAAAAAAGAACAGCCATCGCAACCCCATACCATTTCTGTGTGGCACTCCCTAGCTTGCATGAATAACGCCCGTGAGTACTTCTTTCATAACAAATACACCCAGTGATACCTTTATAATGATCATCTCAGCATTGCGCTGTGCTGTCCTCAAAATAATAAGTGACAACAATGTAGGGTCTGATTTTATTTTTGAAACCACCTGCATTCTTGCTCACATCAAAGAGACTTTTCCTGTAGAGCCAGAACTGGAAAAAGGAGAATGCCCCCTTTTTTTTTTTTTAAGGAAGGGGCTGGGTGTGGGGGGAAATCATGCTTCTTCAACCTTTTTTCCTCCCCTACTCCGGTGCTTGTCTTTAATGAGCAGCTCCAAATGACAGCTTTAATCACTGCCTCTGGCCACTGAAAGAGGCCGCTAATGATAGGAAAGAACAGAGGACCATTTGCATCAATCAGCTCTAGTCTAAATCACTTTTTATGATAATGCATCGAAGCGAAGAAGAACGTCTCTGATGTCTCCTGCATGATGATGTACCACAGTGCTGTCTCCTCATCTCAGACCTCCACATAAATCTCTTAAAGATGCACACACCCCCCACCCTGTGCTGCCAGCCCTGGCCCTCGTTTTCTACACCATTAATGATCTACCACCAGGGTAGAGTCAGGAGAGGTTAAGCAATCAGTTCATTCAGTTTTCACTTTCTGCAGGGAATGCCCACTGCTCCAGGAGAAGGGGAGGGGAACACACAGACAATGCCTGATCTGTCAAACAAATACAATTTAGGATCTGCATAATTTCTGGTTTGTCACCCATTAACATCAGGGGATGACAGAGGGAAAAAAATACTGGGCAAAACCTGGAGGGTGCTGTCTGCTACATCGTACCTCTTCCACATACAAAACTGAAAGGCTGCTAAAGCTTTACTCTTGCAAGTACACTTTATTTACACAGGAGTGCTTTCAAAGAGACTAATCCCCTAAGTACAGATTACCCCCTGCCATGGAAGGGTTTATAGGATCTAGCTGCAGCTCGGTAATACTAAAACAAAAGACCTGATCCTGCACAAGACAGTGCCCTGATTAGACATGGGGCTGCGACAGAAGATGGGGGCTCCATTTCTGACCCAGCCACAGGTCAAGGTCCCGTGCCCAAAGCAGCTCCCTGCAAACAGATCTACAGAAACTCCACATCTCCCCAAGCTTCAGCTCTGTGCCTTGGAAAAACTTCATTGCATTGGACATGGGAACTGCACCTATACATACATATAACTATATATATTTAGTCTATATATGATGGATGCTATATATACTCACAGTGCCCTGCACAAACGGATTTGGAGCGTAGCCGAGCCTGCTGGGTGCTTCTATTAGGAAGCACCAAAGCAACCAAGAACGAGGTCCTAAGAGGCCCAGCAGCAATGCTCAGTATACTGCAAAGGGTAAGATTCCCAGAAATTTATGCACCAAGGCCTACGTAGGAAACCTCAGTGGAGATTCAGGCTGAACTGGATGCCTAATTGCCTTTGGCTCCTTTGAAGATCCTAGTGTAATGTTCTCAGCCTGGTAACACTGGCTAACTGGAGCGACCCCAGGGCTATCTGCAGACTGCTCGTGTGCATTGGGACTGGCGAGTTCTGCTGTCCAGAGCAGCTTTTACGGGATGCATAATGCCCTCCTGCTGGGTCATGTGTCAAAACAACCTCTTTCTGTCAAAGCAAACTAATAGATGCAACATCAGATCTACTAGATTCACGCGGGACACGTAGAAATACATAGAGCTTGTTTTATTATTCCCCTCAAATAAGGGGAAAGAGAGAAGACGATGTTAATTCTGTTTTGGAGTTAACTCTGTTCTCCTAACTGGCATAACGCTGGGTGGAGGATGTTACACCAGTCTCACCGGCAAGAGCTTACCGCATTCAGTTTGATCCTTCAAAACTGCCTAAAGAGGTCAGAGCGAGCAGCGCCGAGCGCTTCTGCCCTTGTAGCTTTGACTGACACTTCTCAGGACACACTAATCACCTTTCAGGGAAAAGAGAAGGGAGAGGTCTCCAAATAGGCAATTCTATTTCATCTACCAATGTCAATAAAAAATTCTTTTTGCTTACGGAAACAGGCTAACCACTGCAGGGCTTAATCTTCCACAGCAAAGAGGGCTTACAATGCCAGCTCAAGTCACTGGACACTTTTAATCTCCTGATTGAAAACAGGACTACTCTGATTGTATTTACCATGAGTAAAGGACGGAGGAGAAGGATTTGTTTAGTGGAAGCGAAATGCTGACTGACTGAAAATTATGATACTACAAGTCTCTATAGGAAGAATCCTTCCAAGAAAATTGCCTTAGCAATGCCTCAGTCAGGCCACATGTGAGAAAATGCCCTAATGAAGTCAGTGATGCTCCCGGTGAAGCACATGGCTCTCAGCAGAGGGTGGCCAGCCTGGCCCCTGCAGGCTGATACCAGGGTCCAACAGAGCTAATGGGAAGACTCACAATGACTCAGTAGGCTCTGGATCAGGGCCTCAGTAAATGCAAATAAAAAAGGAGAACAGTATACAACAGCTGTAGCTCTACTAAGCCTTTCTTTTTTTTTTGTAAATGCTTCCCTTGGCGGCTTTATTTCATTTTATTATAATAAACTTCAAAAGGTGTATTTGATCTGCCAGCATGTTTTTCACTGTCCACCAGGAGTTCATTTCAGCTGTGCAATGTAGCAAATACTGTACATTAGGTTAATTTTCATTTCAGCTGTACAACACACATTATTGTTTCACTGCTTGGTTTAAGTGAACTCCTGGTGGATACAGTCAAAAACATGCCAGCAGATCAAATGTACTCTTTGAAGTTTACCATAATGAAACATCTTTAAAAAAAAAAAACAACAAACAGGCAAAAGATTTTAGAAAGCTTTAAAACACCCTGAATTGTTCAGAGCATTTTAATGTTTTGGCCTGTCCCTCCTAAGAGCAAGTAACGAGAGATTTCATCCTTTCCAGCTTTTACTCCTAGCACAAGTCACATTAATTTCCACTTCATCCATAATCTCTTTGCTGCACTGCTGAACATAAATGAACTCGGGGTGGATCACAAACCTTATTAGTAGATGCTGTATATAGTATATAGAGGCTTTCACGTCTGTGCAAGCGAAATAAAACAACTGAAACCAGTGTCATTTGAACGTGGGATTTGACTATGAAGTATCTGTACTATCTTAACTCCAGGAACATGCTAAATTCAGTTATACATCTCAGCAACTAAAACACGGCCTTTGAAAACGTCACCAAGAAGTACCTTCTGTGTCACAAGGTCTCCTACAGTTACCTAAGGATCCTACCCCTTCCCTCATGGACTTCCATCGGTTCAGTTTATTATCCTTCTGTTTCCTTCATCCTCCAGCTTAGCCCAGCTCATCATACACACAACCCACGAAACGGTCACCAAAGTACACATGGAAAAGGCAGGAACCTCTTACACTGACTTTACCACCAATTTTGGAAGAGACAATCTGACCCCAATTTCAAGCAAACTTCACTGACTGCAATTCTTCTGATTTGGGAACATGTAAAGCTTGTGATTAAATAGGATTTGCTAAACAGGATTGGGTCTCTATAATAAAGCGGCTTCAGTGAGAAGTTAAAAAAAACCCAACCCTCCAGAAAAGCCCAAGGGCACGCTGAGGCTGCTGAATGGTGGTCGACGTACGCTCGGAACGCATTTCTGAAGCGTTCAGCCAGTGCAAAGTGAGACATGCATCTGCAGGTCGGGGCTATTGCCCAAGTGACATGAGCCTGACAGTCTCAGCAGCACAGCGGTGCCCCGGCACCCCCAGACCTCAGCCCAGGGCAGCCCCCTGGCCCCCTCTCCCACCACCGGCTGGTGCCCCCCGGTACCTCCTGGCCACCCCCACTCACAGAGCTGACACTACGATCTGTTGGGTCGACAAACTTTAAATGGCTCCACACTTGTGTGAGACTTCTGTTGGGAATTCATAGTGCCGTGCTTTCCTCCCGTTATCATCTCACCACCAAGATTCTATTTTGGACAAGGTAATGAGTATTTTAAACACCCCCCACAGAAAGGAAGAAAAACAAGACACTGTGTACACCATTAGTTTTATGCATCTTGCAAGCTCTGTTCCCCAGTTAGAAAATCTCCCACAGCTTTTGGTTCACTTTGAACAAAATAGTGTTGGACTTCTGATGAATAGCTCCACTCAAAATACACTTGGAGGCTTTTCCTTGAATTTTAACTTGGAGTAAATAACCTACAGTGAAGCTAATTGTATTGAAAATTCAGAATATTGAGGAAACGTTACATGTGATAAATATTTACCCTAAAGGAATTCAAAGGGAGTCTGTAACAATTTATTTCTAACCAATACCAAGTAATATTAAATTGCAGGGAAAATGCAGCCCCAAACCCTATATTTTTCCAACTTGTACTAATGATCGTTCTTTGTGAAAAATGCCAGACAACAATGTCCTTTAACCATGCAGCTATATACAATACTGTGGTTTTATACTCTGTGTTAGCATATTTCATCCTAACATAAGCCACAAAACAATGGATTGATTCTGCTTTCACTTAAATTGGTGTAACTAATTAGACCCAACTAGAATTACTCCTGATCCTATTCATGTAAACAGTCTTGATGACTTCAGCGGGGCTATTAGTGAAAATAAGGACTCACACAGAGTAAGGATTTATAGGCTCAAATCCTCTCTATTTGAAGCCTCAGTAAAATGCAGCCAATTCCAACACAGGAAGAGAAAGCTGAACTGTGCGCAGCTTAAGAGTGGAAGAGTAAAAAGGGGGGAATGTTTTGGCCAAATAAACTGGGAGAAAAATCACTCTTTGAAAGAACTGTCAAATAAAAGACTTGTTACTGAGATTTTTTTTTTTTGTTAAAGTACCCAGAGAGAGGCTCTGAAATTCAGTAGGCACTGGTGACACAAGAGGCCGTAAGTGCTCAGCACCCCACAGTTTCCACTGAAGTGCTTGCTTGAAAAAGGTATTTGAGAACATTGTTTATCCACACAGGATTCTTCCCTTTAAGCCAAAACTAGTGAGGACATGCATGGAAATGTAAACTGTTTCATTTTGAGCTTGGCTTGAAAATTCAGATCAGCTATGTGTTTCAAATGAACCAGTTCATCCAGTCTTCTGAGTGCCTCTGAGTTCAGTCCGTTAAGCCAACGCTAACACAGATGATTATGAAATAAAAGGTTCTTCTAAAAAAAGGAAGATGGGGGAGAAGCTATATTAATCACTACCAGAAAACATCTGTTTTTAAATGAGGTGTTTTTGATCTACACTGTTTGTGATGCAAGAGGAAAGCTTTGCGATCCATATGACAACCAGATCTTCATTTTGTTGGGATTAGGGGTCAGCACAAGGGACTGGGGGAGGGAAAAGCAGGAAGGGAGCAGGAGAAAGACTCCTGTAATGAATGCCAGGACACTCACTCTATAAACACAACCTACAGAATACGAGCCGCAAGTCCGCTTTCAAAATTTCTGCTTGATTTACAACAGGATAAACCAATTAAAACTTGAAGGTGTTATCTAATTTGCAGATATATGAGAGGTTTCTCTTCAAACATCCTTAATTATACATAAAGGATGGTTTCAAAACGAAGATGCTGCAAACACAGACACTTAAGACTAGTCACTACACGCACAGAGACAACAAAGTCAGCAGAAAGTTTTGCTACCGTTTATCATTTCTATAGTTGAAAGTATTTTAGAAAGGACACCACCACCATGGTCTCTCCTAGATGACAGCTGACTCGGTCCCTGCCACCAGCAGACCAAGACGAGAACTGACTGAGTTGCCAAGTCCCATTCCTGGGCTTTATTAAGTTAAATGGTCTAAAGAAAAAAAAAGTGAAGAAAGGGATAGTCTTTTCCCCAAGAATCAATACTGAACTCATCCTGCAGCAAGTAAAGGACATCTTGACGTGGAGAGAGTAGCAATATAATGCTGAGAGAAGAGGTCTCTGCACCACTTGCTGGTTCCATCTTTATCTCACCCAGTGGCTGCGGCTTTTTAGCAGACAGTGCTTCAGACCACTCCTCTCTAAAATAACTGGAATTGGCTTTCTGATCTTATAGAATAGAAGGGCTCCAAAGTGCTTGGAGATCTACAGGTTTGAGTGAAGAGTAGCTTGGATTATAGTCCTACGAGTACACTTTTTAACTTAGTTGGCAGTTACGTCTGTTTGCCTGATATGCCAGAAACTGCATTAAAAAAGAAATAAATCTGGTTTATTCACATCTGGTTCCTCCTACCTCTGGGCTATTTGGTAAGCAGGTAACACAAAACATATTTCTTTGAAGGATTTTGTCTCACCTATTCCTTTTGTCACCACCTTCCATATAAGATTCTCTCTTCTCAGCTCAGCTGAAAAATACTGCCTTAGAAATATCTTTGCATCATTTTATTTTTCTGCTCCTTCTCACTGCTCACAAGTACTCCAGAAATCAACCCCAACATATGAAAGGGAAGTTTCAGATCCCAGGAAATTCTGGTAAAATATGAGAGAAACAATCCAAGTTATGCATTTCCTCTCGCATTATGAAAAAATAATCTACATTACAAGGGTAGCAGAAGTATCTTTTTCACAGAGACCAGCACAAGCATCTGACAACTTGCATTATAATGAATGTTATTATTTTAATGTTGTGTTTAACATTGCTCCTTATCTTTACCAGTACACACAGCAGGGTATGGTGGGTTGGACAGGCTAAGTGAATACATGACTGACTCCCTCCTTCTACTCCCCTTGCATTTCAACCATACACAAGAGCGTACGATTAAAATGGATTAATTAAGCCTCAGACTTTAAAGCGATGGCGAGGAAATGTTCAAGTCGTGTACAAATGTATTCAAGCACTTCCAAAAGCAACACTTGGGATCTTCCCAAGCACCTGAAGAAGGAAACCCCACTATTATCTTTGCCCCTGCACTGAAAGGCGGTGGCTAAGGAACAGATTCCTGCCTACCCGCACACCCCCACCATCAGCCAAAGGGCACCACATATCCTGCAGGTGTTTTGTGCCCAAGTATCTTTCTGAAGAGACTGTCCAGGCATATATTTGTGGAAGACCAGAAATTCAGACAGAAAGCTTTTCTGCTGCATGTGCAAAATGTTCTTCCTACTTACCTCTGATTTTCCAGTCAATTTGCAGATACGCAGGCTGCACACCTTAGAGGCCAGAATGAGTTTTGCCGTTTCCATTACACAATAAAGGCACAATCTTTCAGTTTGGATCCTGGACCCATTGTGGATACCCTTACCTTCGTCCCCTTGTGACGTGCTCTCAGTGGGTCAGCTGGAGATTCGAGCTAGTGGAAAAGACTGCTGCCAACTTATTAAGTGGTGTGTCATAAGGAAAGCTTATTACAGTCATGCTCTGAAATCTGTGCTGGCTTCTGATTAGTTTTCTAGTAGAATTAAGGTTTTGGTTTTGACCTACAAAGCAGTGAATGCTTTGGGCACTAATTACTTAAAAGCTCATTTCTCTCTCTGTGTAGTAACATGACAAGTTGTGGTTAGTGGGTGTTCTTGAACTGACAGTCCCTTGGGGCTTGTCTTCACTGCAAAGTTAACTTAAATAACTCAAGTCCTATCAACACAGAGGAGCCTTTAACTTGGAGCCCAGACATGCTCTTTAATTCTCTCATCAAGGGACATAAGTTAAACCTTTCGCACTGCTAACACTCAGGCTAATGTGACAGATCCATCGTGTGAGCGCTGGCAACTGGAACATATGCGCCGAGAGTGGCTGAATGCCATCGCGCAGATCTTCCCAGCCTCCCCCGGAGGACCAACAAGTGCCGTCACCATTAGCTGAGAAGGGATTAACAAAGTGCCCAGAGGTACTGTTACCCAAGGAGCATCGCCTGGGCCAGAGAGGGAAGACAGCAGAAGATACCAGCGCAACAATGGCAACAGTGCGATTTGAGCTGCTGCTGCCCTTGCAAAAGTGGCTGCAACTTGAGTGCAGGTTACTTTTGTTCACTACTTAGAGGAGGCACAGTGAGAAGTGTAGCTCAGGTGGCACTGGTCTTTACCAAGGGCATCTCTGGCTCTTAAACTCCCCGGGTTTATCAGACCTTCTGGACTTCTTGCAAGATCCAGCCTTTCTCTTGGGATAAGAGGATTCAGATTGCAGGTTATGATACCTGTAGCTGCTCTGGTCATTCAGCTCCTGCTGTTAACCACACAGATTAAGTTCTAAGACAACCAGTGGATAAGAGTCTAGCGGTAATTTGCATTGAGTTTGTACATTTTAAAATATAAATAATTTTAAAAAATACATTTTCAAAGCTCCTATGGTTTAGGCAGGCCTTTGTTGCATCTAATTAAAGGATGAATCAAAGAAGATACACGCCCATGATAGCTATATTGCAGTCTGCAAAGCCACATTAACATATGGAAAACATGTTATCCATCTAGAGTGTCACCAACCCAGCCATTTCCTTAAGTTTCATGGTTATTGGGCATTCACCTGCTCCAGGGAAATTTCTACTGCAGTGCCTGCCTTCAAGTGCCCACCACTGAAACAAAAAGGCAGGTAACGAATCATCGTTAAATATTTAACTGACACAGTGAAATATCACTCAACATCTCACCTGTTTCTAACCCGAATTCAGGTGAAGCTGAGCAGACAACATCAGTGGAACACATTGCTGTGAGCAAACCCCCGTTGCTGAGGAAAAACACATGTGTGCTCTGAGACACACAGCCACACGGGAGGCAAGGGCAATTTCAGACCAAGAACCAAACCTTCCATAATAATCCCCAGCACAGTACAAAACATCAACATCTATTCCAAAGAGACAGCTGAAGGGAACCCATGTAAAATATACCTGCTTCCCCTTGCTTTACACTTTGTTTCCTACCATGCTGCCCTATGAATTTTCCATTTTTCATGTATTTTGCAATTGATTGTTTGGGCTCCCTTACACACTCGGGGCATATGTGATTTTTCCATAATACAGAAACGTTTAATAAAATGTTAAAAAAAAAATCAGTAACATCATCTCCAGGTACACAAGCATACATCACCTTTCCAGTGCGAACTCAAAACAACAATTCCCAACAGCATTATGTTCCCCCACTTTTGCTGCCATGAAAACATCTGCCTGGTATTTGTCTGGATTCTGCTTCCCTGTGACCACGGGAATCTACAGAGTGGTAACTCGAAACTTCCAAACCCCAACATCATACACAACATACAATGGCAACCACTCAGTAACAGCTTTCAGATGTCAACAATATATGCAATCAAGTACATTTACAAAGTCCAGATAGAATAAAAAAAAAAAATTAAAAATTGCTCAGTTTAATCTCAAGAACCTCCTGTATTTGTTTCCCCTCTGATACCACTTGTTAGTGAAAGAAGGGGTTTAAACCACAAACCTCCTGCAAGAAAGAGGGATGATATTATTTATCAGCCAGCAGTCTCTGCACTACGTTTTCTCTACGCAAGAATAATGAATCCTTAAATCTGACACTACCAGGTTTCTTGATGCCAAACAGGTTCTTTCTGTATGGGTTTTCAATCCCATATATTCAAGATCGTAAAGCCTTTTCATTTTGCTCTCCTTTGTACGTGGCATTCTGGTCTCTGTTGTTGCTACACCTTATTAAAATCAGGTTAACCTGTACTCATTTCTTTGAGTCCACTAGTTCATTATGCAGGTGTCACATGCTTTACTAAATTTCACTGCTCCAGTTCTGAAAGAACCAAACTCAATAGACTAGAGCAGGAGCCAAAAGCACAGATTTACTTTTTATTCTGAGACACTGCGTCATCAGCTGGTTATTTAAAACTTTGTTCCGAGATGCTGAACCCCAGAGGCCAAGACTTTCCACTTAATAGGACTGAACAGACTCCACAACATGTTATTAGGTATACACTTTTGCATCATCATTAGCAATAATGATTTATATTTCAGAAAGCATCTATGTCCCAGAAGGTTCCTATTTTCACTTTATAATATGTAGCGTACACGTATGGAAATGAAAGCATCTGTGGTATGAAGCACAACAGCAGCAGAGAGCCACAGGAGCTTATGAAGTATTTATCAGTAAGTGGTACAAACTATAAAACTTTCAATATGAATGGTAAAATACTATTAAAAAGTGGTATAAAAGTCAGTCATTATAATTTGAGGTTACTAATATTGCCGTTACCCTTGGCTAGTTTTCTTGGCACTGTTAGTTAAAATATATAGGAGATTACACACACCACAGACAGAATTAAACACACACATCTTACATACTACAGATGAGTTTCATAAGAGAACCAGTTTCTGATGAAGGAGCTCACACTGTTTCTAAGCACCCACAGCTCCAACTTAGTCTTCAGGACACCACAGGCAAAGCAAACAAACCTTTCAACTGATTTTTGATTTGTGACCCACATCCCGACATTTCTCAGGCTCCACCTGCTCACCCGTCCCGGTGGGCACCATGTGCTGCCCCACTGCTCCACAGATTTGTCCTTAAAACCACACTGTAGGAGTAAAACATCTGTCACCCTGGGCAAACAAGTGCCTGTGTTCATGAACAAATGAGGGAGGACAGCGTCCAGCTCATATACATTGTAAAGTTTATACACACAGAAAGTTACATTAGCTATATGTTAACAAAAAGAAAGGGGAAGCTAGGTCTCTTAAGAAAGCAGGTTTTTTTTTAATCAGCCAGATTCATTCAGATCATGCCATGAGAAATCAGACCTCTCTAAGGCTCACTTAAAGTCTCCAAGCCGTTATATACCAATACCTCACCACATTCCGCCATCACTCCCCTTTCAGCCGTGACTCCACATGATTCAGAGTAACTTCACAAAGCCATCCCCTTTCTCAGTGTGCTGGACCTTACTCAGCTTCTCTTGTCCTTTCCAGATAAAACACAGCAAAAAGTGCACTACAATTACACAAACTCTTAATTAAACTGAGGAATTTAATGCACCTCCAGTGTTACCAGCAGCAACACCATTCAGTCAGGACCATAGACTTCTACGGATTACTGAGCTCCTAAATGTTAATCACTTCCCTAGTTAATAATTACTAAAATGCTATTAGAAAATGTGTTGAAAATACAGATATTGCCATGAAGCTATGCTTCTGCACCTACCAAGTCCGAAGCGCGATGAGCCAGCAGTGTCCTGAGAGCTGCTCACCCCCTCAGCCTGGGTCTGCTGCAGGCCAGATCCTGCACTGGCCCTGGCAGCAAACCTGACTGCCACCACAAACCATCGCGTGACGTACCAGGGGCTGCTGGAAAACTGCTTCTGTCACAGCGTGGAGCTGCTGGACCCAAGGAGCAGGGCATGATACAGCCTGTGATGGGAAGGCATCCCAGGCTGCCGCTCACTCAATCCTGGGAAGAGCTGTCTCTGCTCTGAGCACCCCATGCCCACCACTCCCAGGAGGTTTCTGCACTGGGGTGGCTGTTGCTCAACACCACCACCCCCAACCCACCAAACAACTATGAGCAACACCTGATGATGCTTTTGGTTGGGGCCAAAAGACACAGTTGCTCTCGTTAGTGTAAATATAGGGTAGGAGGGCACAGCTGGCTCCAGTAATCCTACAGCAAGTCTCCAGGGAGCCAGCCTCTTCCTCAGGGTCTCGGCCCCCACATTCACATTCGGTTTTCCCTCGAAGAAGGAAAATTCCTATAAACCAAGTTTCCCCCCAATTAGAAAGAAAAGGTTGAAAACAGACATGTGAGAAACTCAGCACCCAGCAGAAGCAAGCAGGAAGGGTGGCTGCGAGCTGGGCTGGCAGCGGGAGATCTGGGGGGGCTGGCTGGTGACCTTTCCCTGCACATACTACTCTACCTACCCTACATACTATACATACCCTACACAGACCCTACTACCCTGTGGGAGTCCTGGAAACTTCACTGCTGTGACAGAGTTAATTCAGATTTAAACCACGGCAGGAGCAAATGTGACTCCAGATTCCTTACAGTTACTCACAGCCCATCCCCAAATCCACAAAACCTCATGTGAAGCTTTCCTTTCATGATCACTGAATGACGCACGTACTACCAGCACAAACTGCTGGTAACCAAACTCTGTTTCATCTGTGGCCAGATCAGATTTTCTCTGGTGCTTTCCACACCTGAAACGGCTAATCTTTTTTCTCATAAACAGTACAGCACCTAGAAACACACAGCTAGAAACACTCAGAAACACGTTTCCAACCCCCGTAGATCCTAAGTTGGAGCACTGATGTTTTTCCCTTCTGCATCCCATGGCCACAGGGTTAATAACAGGGATTCCTATGCAATTTCAATGTGGCGATTCAAAATTTGTTCCTTGCAGAAAACACTTAGAAAGAAGGAAAAGCTTGGGGACAGGAGAAGGGAAACCAATTAATTCTTTGCTCTTCTCGTTTCTCCTCACCCTTTAAACAGGTTCACAATAAGCTCAACATTATTGCTTTAGTATTCAAGAAATTTTATCTCCAGCCTCCACTAGAGGAATACTGCTCATTCCTATTAATCCAGGAGTTTAAGATGACAACTATATTAATGAGGTGTCTGTGTAATAAAGAACCCCACACTGATCAGGGATGCATATTTATGTGGCAAAGTTGTGATGCTTCAATTTTTATAGCAGGAATGGCTGTACGCTCCTTCCCAGCTTGGGATAGGCATTTTAATGTAAAAAGGCAAAAATTCTCGTGATGGTCAGGCACTCCAAACCCAGCGCTTCCTATACACCTTCGAGCCTTGTCCTGGGAAGCACAGAGCAGCTGGAGCACCACGGGCTTGTCTGAGAGAAGCAAATGCTGTGTCAAATATGGGCTGGGATAACTGTTGCTGGAACGGCAGGTGGGTGCCACGATACATCCTTTTGGCACCAAAGGGTGAAACCTCTAACCCAGTGCAGCAGGACCCTGGTCATACCCTAAGGCGCCAATAGCCACGAGCAAACACCTTCCAGGTCCTGTGTCACCAGCCTTCCAGGCTCATGCCCAGCGCTGACTCTGCAAGCACGGCATTTTTGGGAGCGATGCACTGTTGAAAGTGCTGATTAGATTCGAGAGGGAACAGAAAGCATGTGATGGGCAGTGAATCCACCTGCTTAGTCAGTCCTTGTGAGAAGGACTTTCAAATAACCCAAGAACACAAAAAGGCACTATAAAGGAGATCTATTCAGGTTTATTAGATGTAGAATAAGGCTACTTCCTCAATCAATGAAATTCTCCGTGTGAAATGGAGGTTTATTCACCTTTTTATATTGTCATTTAATAACCTCATAAGTGAAGAATTATGAAACTAAGGTAATACTGAACCGCATTTTCATATTTCCAGTCACACGCAGTTTTTCTGCTTTGCTAACTTTTAGACACTCAGCTCATATTCTACCCACATCTTTAAAGGTCATTGTTCCCATCGGGGCTTTTGGTGTGCGGGTGTTTTTTTTTTTGTTTTTTTTTTTTTTGTGTGGATAGAGATGCAACTGCAAAAAGGCTCATGGCTACTGAAGTTCCTTCCTTCATCACTCTTCCCTTTCCTTAAAAAAAAAAAAAAAAAAGAAAGCTGCCGGTGTCTCTGTAGAAAAGGTTCTGAAAGGATTCTGGAGGCATACAGAGTCTTCAACAAATGTTTCAAAGCAGATTCATCATTTGCAGTGAATACAAGTTTTTGACTGATATGTAGGAAGAAGCTTGAATAAGCTCAGATCTCAGAATTGAAGGTTTTTCTAAAGAAAAAGCTCTAGAAACGCCTGCATTTAGATGGGAGAAATGTGTGCGAATCAAGAACAAAGCCCTGAGACGCAGCAAGAGTGAATAACCTTTCAGATCAAGCTGGTTTCCCCACTAGAGAGAGTTCCAGCCTGCACGTTCCCATTTGATGCAAATGTCTGTCAGAATAGCACTACTGGATAATAGATAAAAGATTATCTATGACATTATGAAAAATGAAAGCTTAGAAATGGCTACAAGTTCCATATATATATATATATATAAAAAATTAGATAGCCTTTCTGAAAGACAACAATAGCCCCTACGGTTTATTCAATGTCACAGCCCCATGGCTGTCCACCGTTGTTCTAATGACTTGCACCAGCTCGTCTGCATTCAGCAGCTTCCCTGCTGCCTCCTCTCTGCTAAAAACATAAGGAACAAGAAACAACCCCAGCTATGATTCCTTTCCCTCAAGTCAAAATGGTGATAGAATTTCAACTGAGGCAGCTCTACTTGATTTAATGGGAGAATTACAGATTCAAGACAGGGATTTCCAGTGCGGGCAAGAGCCTAATTTTTCACGCTGGTCTTCTCCGACCAGCTCGACACATCAGTCTGTGGTTTACCAGAGGAGGTCCAGGCTGAGGACATGGATTTCTGCGCTGCACTTCACCAAGAAGGGGAAGCTGTATGCTAAGGCACATTTCACAGTGATGTAAATCTACTCCCTCATCTTCAGCCACAATAAGCTGCTCAGCTGAAGGCAGTTTACGCAGAGGACCCAGCCTACCGCAGCTGCAGTCGACCAGGACTCCCACCACTGTAAACTGGGGAGACTCGGGACATCTGTGCATGTGTTTGTCTCATTCAGCTGGTGTAAATTGGCATGATTCCACTGACATCAGCAAAGTCATGCTGATTTATATAAACTGATGATCTCACCCACAGTAATTACATATAATTTCCTATCTACAAATACTGTCCTGCAACAGAGTATAGCAAGAGCCCAGTTACTTATTACATTCCTCTTGTATGCTGTTAGAACTCAGTCTTAATGGCAAAGGAATACAATCTAATTGATTTCAATGAAATACACCTTCATATTCACAGCAATACAGCACTTCGCATTAAAGTTCAGCTTAACTACGCCAAATTTGCAGCTATTGTTTTCATTAAGTGAAAGCACAGTGGAAGTCAAGCAATACAGATGCTCTCCAACACCTACATTTTTCATTGCTCAGTAATTCTACGTTGTACTGCACAATTGACATTTGGGCAGCCGTGTTGAAAAAGCTGTGAAATTATATTGAAAATCTGAAAAACAAGCCTTGACAGGCACTCAGATAGCACAATGATGGGGGTAAGACAGATAGCGAGTCACAGAAATAATCCTGCCACCTTGTGCAACCCGTAATGATTATTCCTCTATTCTGTCACGCAGGTTAATTCCTTGTGAGCACCCATACTGACAGAGCCAGCGTCCTGCCAGGGCGTGCACGCATGTCTCTGCCACAACACATGCCACTTACTGAAAGAGACCTTAAGTCTTCACCACTAGTATTCAGGAAACACCAGGTGTTGCAGAGTACCTGTGTCCTCACATACGAGCACGTTCAAGGACCATTTCTATAAAGACCGGAGGACCAGCTAAAACCTCTTGAGCTGTGGCAGCTGAGGACACCCGGTGCGGTGAGATGGGGCCCTATGGAAAAGTCCTGCTCAACGTGGATTTTGCCACTTCGCATTATCTGCAGAGCTGTTTTGCTTTGAGTCCCTCTGCAGCCAGGGTGATGTACTGGAGTGTGCATTAGAGGCTGGGATCCTGCAGCAGCTGCCCACATGGCGCTTTATTCAGGAAGATAGAATCAGTCCACTGTTAAATTAACAACTGTGAACAGCGCAGAGAATTGGGCTGATGCTGAAGTTGTTTAACTTTGATTTTCATTGTCTCACTTTTCCGAGCAGGGGAGCGTTCCAGTGCTCCAAGGTGAAAAATGCATTTGTGCTCTTCAGTAGCTCTGAATAAGCACAATCACTTTTTAAATTGAAACCCATATCAGACATTTCCCAGGAAAATGACAATATAGAAGAGTTACAGCTAGAGCCCCAAAGTGTCCAGAAGTACAAACCCTACATACGGCAGAGGGAAGAACTACGCTTCCCTGGCCAATGTCTGCAAGGCAGAAATGGGATGGAAACTTCCCTGTCCCAGGCTACAAAACTACCCAGAAATTGCAGGCTAACAATCCATCCGGGGTTTAATTAATACATTCTCAGAAAGCCACGGTACTCTAGCTGTTGTTAGAGATGCTGATTTTTCAGTGTGGTTGAAGCTTCATTTACGTTTTCAGTAAAAGCTCCATTTTTTTTTTTCTCTCTAGTTAAAAAATAAGCCTCTAGCTACAAATTGGACGATTACAGACAGTAGTGTAGAGCAGCAGTAAAAAAGTGTTAATGAGCTGCAGGATATCAGAAGCAAAAAAGAAAATATTTCCCCCGCAGGCCAAACAAAATTAATTTTAAAAATTAATGTAAACCACTAATGCAGCAAGTGCCTCCATTAAATTATGGGGCTATGACATGTACAATGCAATATTTTTGCCATTGAATTTGTTATCTAAAAGGTGTTCATTGTTTATTATGGTGTGAAAAGCTGTTTTGCTCCAGATAGGCTGGTTCATTAAGAAATTGGATTCTTGCCATAGCCCTACTTCTTAGCAATGAAGCGATGCCCTGTAGCAAAAAATGCAGAGCGCGGCTCTCTGTTTAATATCAGAAATGTAAATCAAAAGACTCCAGTCTGCTTTTTAAATGGCTTTTGGTCTTTACAGAGATGAAATTCACCCCCAAATATTTCACATTGCTGGCTGGTCAAATCGGCTTCTACAAATTCCAGCTCTGCTGAATTATTATCACAATAATAATCCCTGTCAATGAAGGGTTTGTAACCGTTCATGCTATTAAAACACTTTTATTTCTGCTGTTTCATTCATCATACTGTAACAGGTTTCATTTTAAGAAGGGAAAGAAACCTATGTTTTAACTGCCTAAGGAGAATCATAGAATCGTTTAGGTTGGAAAAGGCCTTGAAGATTGAGTTCAACCATTACCTAGCACTGCCAAGTCCACCACTAAAGCATGTCCCCAAGTGCCACATACACATATGGCAGGGATGGTGACACAACCACTTCCCTGGGCAGCCTGTCCCAGTGCTTGGAACTCTTTCAGTGAAGGTATTTTCTCTTCTAGCCACTCTAAACCTCCTCTGGCACAACTTGAAGCTCTTTCCTCTTGTCCTGTCACTTGTTACTTGGGAGAAGAGACCAACCCCCCCTCGCTACACCCTCCTCTCAGGTAGCTGTAGAGAGCGAGAAGGTCCCCCCTGAGCCCCCTCCTCTCCAGGCTGAACACCCCCAGCTCCCTCATGACACTTGTGCCCCAGCCCCTTCCCCAGCCCCTGCCCGGCTCTGGACACGCTGCAGCATCTCTGTGTCTGTCTGGGGGTGAGGGGCCCAAATCGGGATTCACGGTGCGGCCTTCCCAGTGCCGAGTACAGGGGGACGATCGCTGCCCTGGTCCTGCTGGCCACACAGTTTCAGATCCAAGCCAGGGTGCTCTTGGCCACCTGGGCACTCTGCCGGCTCAAGCTCAGCTGACCATCAACCAGCCCCCCCAGGCCCTTTCCCGCTGGGCAGTTCCCAGCCCCCTGCCCCCAGCCCGCAGCTGCCTGGGGCTGCTGTGACCCACGGGCAGGACCCGGCACGGAGCCCTGTTGAACCTGATACAACTGACCTCAGCCCACCAGCCCAGCCTGCCCAGACCCCTCTGCAGAGCCCCCTGCCCCCCAGCAGGTCAGCACTTCCCCCAGGTTGGTGTCACCTGCAAAGTGACTGAGCGTGGCTCAGCCCCCTCCCCCATAACGTTGATGAAGACGTTAAACAGGGCTGGCCCCAGCACTGAGCCCTGCAGAGCACCGCTTGTAGCTCAGCCATAAGAAAATAACATTTTAAAAAGAAAAAAAGATACGTACAATTACACAAATGCTAATGACTTTAATATTTTAGGGTTGAAAACTTCACCTAACTGGATTTTGATGTTCATGTATGCGCTGAATAGCATCTTTTCCACCAAAGACTCCCAGAGAGGTCTCAGAACTAGAAGGTGACACTGAGAACCAGGGTTCAACCCCTGAAGCTTGGGGCCTTGCTGGGGAACTGGGGGGTGGATGGCCTTAGGGAGCAGGATGAGGCAGGGAAAGAGGAACAAGAGCTGCTTTTGCTTCTTGAGGTTGATAGGAAACATTGGCGCTTTCGCTTCTAAATAACAGTGGGGAGAAAGAAAATCTAACCAAAAGCCCTCTGCTGGCATATAAAATATTACTCTATTTAGCAAAATTAGATATTTTGTTGGCCTTCATTTATGAGCCAAAACACCCTGAGGGGGACTACTTACCAACTTTAATTAGCAATAAAAAGCTTACAAGTGCCAGGGGAGCCAGAACTGGAGTCCATGGGCCAAATCCTGCACTCAAATTACATCAGTTTAGGTCTAGGTTCTTCTTACTTTCAAAAAAGTTGCTTTGTGCTTTCCGCAGGACATGCGGCCTCAAGTCACACTGAAGACAGGAGACTTGTGCTGCGACTGATGCACTGTGAGTCTGTCATTTGACCAGGTTTAAAAAAGATTATTGTCAGGAGATTTTTATGTGCCTGAGGCAAGAGTTGTTGGGGATTAATGACTGTGTACTGGGTTTGTGTGGCAAGGTTTTGGGGGGGGGGGGGGGTGACTTCTCTGAGGAGCTGCCAGAAGCTTCCCCCGTGCCCGATGGAGGCCGTGACCTGCGGGCAGCGGCGCTGGGGCAGCCCCTGGCAGGGCCCGTGGCCCATGGGGAGAGGAGCCCGGGCTGGGGCAGGGCTGGGGCAGGGCTGGGGACCCCGCGGGGCAGCTCCTGAGGGACGCTCCCGTGGGAAGGGCTCCCGTGGGAGCAGGGGGCGCAGGGCTGGCTCCCAGGGCAGGGACCCCACGCTGGAGCGGGGCAGCGTGCGGGGGACGGGGCGGCAGAGACGGCGTGTGAGGGGCTGACCCCAGCCCCATTCCCCGGGAGGAGACAGAGAAATCAGGAATTAGGTTAAGCCTGGGAAGAAGGGAGGGCTGGGGGGAAGGTGGGTTTAACATTTGGGTTTAGTTCTCGTACTCCCACTCTGACCGGATCGGTAATCAATTAAACTGATTTCCCCAAGCGGAGCCTGTTCTGCCCGTGACAGTAACTGGCGAGTGATCTCTCCCCGTCCTTACCTCGACCCACGAGCCCTTCGGTACATTTCCTCTAACCCCCATCCTGCTGAGGAGGGCAGTGACCGAGCGGCTTGGTGGGCACCCGGCCCCCAGCCAGGTCAACCCACCACAGACTGTTTTCGGTGGTTTTGTTTGGTTTCCATCATGATGTATTTTGCTAGCATCCTGTTCTTAGAGTGCTCTTTGAAATTCAAAAAGCACATTAGGATTTATTCAGTAGCCAGCAAAGAGCAAGAAAAAATGCGTAAAATTGCAGTGAAACGTGCTGATTAGTAATAAGCTCATTTTCAAGGCACTCACCATGTACTACGAAGAAACACATGGACAGTTTGCTGTGAGGAAGAAGGTCTTACAGGGAGCGCGCTGCCATTTGCCACCTTGCCCAGGCTCAACTTCTATTCCTCTGCCACTACACTGGCTTGAAAATGAATAGCATTAAAGCAATAAAGGTTGGTGTTCATCCATGGAAGTTTCCCAGATACCAGCATGTCTGTATTGGTTTTTACTATAGCCATACTAGTTTGTATAGTTAAAGCAGTACGAGATATCTATCTATCTATTTATTTATTTGTACATGATCTTCATGTTAAAATATTTCAAACAAACTATACACCCTTAAAACAAGCAAAGGGACTAATTCTGCTGCAATATGCTTGACTGACTGTAGTTTACGTCTACTGACTTTTAGCTGATAAACTTCCAGGTGAGGAGATAATCCAGCTCAGTTTTCTTCTATTGATTTGAGAAACTACATGTATACAAACCTTTCACAGTAAAATAAAAAATGACATGAAGAAACAGGCAATGCTGGGGTCAGAGCCTAGACACAAGATTGGTTAGAGCATGACTTACCATAAACCTTTCAGCAGATCTTCCTGTGAAATTTAATTTCAACTCTCCTGAAAGAAACTTCACCACCTGGCAGACCCAACTCGAAAAGCTCGCTGATGGCCAGCACCGGTGAGGCCAACAAGGCCCACGGGGTGAGAGGCTGCCCAGTGCAGCCCAGCCCTGCTCCCAGGCTGGAGGCAGAAGGGAGCCCAGACACTATCAGCCTCTTCCAAAGCTTCTGAGCAATGCTGCAAGTGGAGGACTTCCACTAGCTGCCCACAGAGGAGAGGCACCTCCCAGTCCTCCACAACACAAGCCTTTTTTGTTTTTCCACTGAAGAGGAGAGGTGTAGAGCCTCTGGCACACAGCTGGGCACCCCATGTATACAACAAGCACCCAACCATGTGCGTTAATTCAGTATGATGCCCCTGCACATCACATGATTCAGCAGCTCAGCAATGGTCAGGTGAAAAAAAATAATATTTTTCAACCCAGTGAAGGGTTAGGAAGGAACAAACCAGCAAGCAAGCAAAATCACTTCCATCCCTCTCCATCAAGCAAAGGTCTGGATCAGAAGGTCTTTTCTTGACCAACTACCTATTAATCCATGAAGCAACACCTTTTCCTGCTCCAGCTACCGAAACACATTTTTCAGGCCCAAGAGAGCTGACAAATGACTCCCACTTGCCTGAGATTGCTACATGTCACAGTAGTTTTATCAGTTTCCATTTGACATGGTTTGCATGTGTTGGTCAAAATCCCCTCACCTTAAATTACAAGGGACCCAAACAAGCAACCTTCAGCAGCGACAACACTCAGAGAAGGGCCAAGGGACCATTTGGATAGCTTTGTGAGGACATATTGATCGCACACGCACAAGTGCTGCTGCTTTCTGTTAATCAGGTGGGGTAGTATTAAGTAGACAATTTAAAAAAAAAAAAGTCAGAATGTAACAATATAGAACGGTGTTTTACTTGTTTCTTCTCCATCGCATCATGGATGAACAAACACAGAGAAACCCAGGCAGGTGGTTACTTGATGCTGATGTGAACAGAGTAAAATCTGATCCCAGTTACACTGGTGTAAAACCAGTGTTTGGGATTACTCTGGATCAACATCCGAGTCCCTGACAGCGGGCTGTATTTTGCCATCCATATACTGCCTCTGTGGATCTGACCTACATTGTTGGAATGAGAGGGGTAGCACAAGCATTTGGAAGCGATGCTCCTCTATTAGCAATAAGATTAATTAAGATGCTGCTGGGCACTTCTCCACAGTCAGGACCGGGCCATTAACAGCCATTAATTTTTTTTTTTTAAACAGCATGTACAAGTTTAAATGGTGTAAACTCCCCTAGATTCCCTTTCCCTACCTTCATCTCCCCTGCTAGGGGTTAACCATGCCAGAGATAGGGAAAAAAACAGTCCCCTCCTTCCTTTGCCTGCGGCACCGAGATCAGGAAATTCACTGCTAATCACTGCAGTTGTGATTTCTGATTTCAACTGGCAGCACGGAGAATTGAACTCTAGTCCCCTGAGTAAAGCAGGCTTCGGCAGGCAGGCCTTGAGCTTGTTAAAACTGTGGTGCTGCCATGTGGTTATCAATTTTAAATTAATCTCTCCCCCCATGCACACTTATCCTCCCCCACCATCTCTTAAAGTGGCTGCTAAAAATATAAACTCCAGGACACCTCGCTCTAAGACTTAACTAAGTAAAAATCGGGATACTATTAATTATATGTTTCCTTCAGCCTCAGCACCTGGAAAAATGGATTTCTGCACTGTTTCGGGGATTTGCCTAATCCACTTCCTGCAGTAAAGCCAACCACAGCTCTGGCCTTCTCAGCATCCCGCCATGCAAATCCTCCCTCCCACCACGAGCCCCTCTCCGAGGAGTGGCCCCTCTCCAGGGCTGCAGCAGCAGGCGAAGCGGGGCCCGCCAGCCAGCCCGGGAATTTGAAGCTGTATGGGTTGAGTGCACGCTCTTCACTCAGCCAAACCTGCCCCACTGAGCGAGGCCAGGGGTCGCAGACATCTGGGTTACTCGACTTATCCCGCCTGCAGTATTGCCTTCACGTCGCAGCAAACCCGTGCCATGCAGAGCGTGCGGCCCAGACTCGCCAAGCGGGAGCACGAGGAAGCTGTGCTACACTGCACGGCCCAGGCACGAACCCTGACCTCAACCGCCACCTGCCCTGGCTGGGTTTGTAAAAAGTACCCCCAAACCCAGCCCAATGGCTTGGGTCCTTCACCATGCTGGAGTCCAAGAGGTCGTCTCCATTCAAGAGCAGCCTGGCTAATATGGACCAGGATTTTTAAAGTCTTTGTAGCTGGCCATGTCCACCTGAAATAACAAAGACCTGCACAGCGGCACAGTGCTCGTGCCAGTGCGCGTCTGCCTGGACCTTCCAGAGCTTTACCTTCTACACAAGCCGAATTGCAGAGGCACCAAAGGGAGGTGGCCGGGCTTGCAGAGGGGACCCACAAAAGCAGTCAGCTGGCATTTGAGCAGGGGCTACGCCACCACCTTGGTGTCAGATTTGAAAATCTGTGGAGGTCAGTTTAAAAATGACTGCAGCCTTCAGCATCCAGTTTGGAATCTAGCAACTTCTGAAATCTGTTAGTACTTTATTTGTAATGATACTGCCAATAGAGCCCCTCACCCCCCCCCAAAGGTCACAGCACACACTCAGCATTAAATTGCAGTACAACAAATCCTCAACTATCCATAACCTACAAAATGATAGGGGCAGGCTGGAAGGGGAGACTGGGATAAAGCAGAAAAAGAAAAAAGTCTAGACACACTTTCCTAAAACTCCCTGGGGAGTCATTTTAAAATCACTTTATGAGGAAATAATTGAGGTTCTATATACAATACTCCCTTTAAAAAAAAAAAAAAAGTAACACATCTGACAACCTTAGAAAGTCAGAAGGTTGTTATAGAGAAGAATGGTTCTCTGTTTGGCAATTTAAATACTATGCGGCCCTAATTCATAAACATTTAAGATTTTATAAAGCTGGTGGGAATAAAAGAGCAAGAAAAAGCAAACCAAGCCAGAGCCAATTAAAAAAAACCCCAACAAACCACCAAACCAAACTGCCAAGTGAATGAAAACCATCTCTGCAGTTGCACCCCACTTCCCTTACTCTAATGCTCCAAGGCTGAATGCTGCCCTTCAATGTGCCACAGAATAAAACCACTACTGTGCATACCACACGGCGTAAAACCATTACTGGGTATGTCACGCACCACAGCAAGCCAAATTCACACCACAATCACCACATCTAGCATTATCCTCCTAAATATGAACATACGTGTATGCAAAATGCCGTGATCCTTCTTATCTCGTTGCCAGCTCTGTCCTCTCGACAGCGGAGGGAAGCAAGCACACTTCTACGTTACACCTCCTCTTCCTCCTCACTGAAGTGGAATTTCAGGGCACATAGTGTGGTTGCAACCTTTCAGGTCAGTCCTCCTCAGTCCATCCATCAACCTCTAGCACACACCGAGGACACAGTCACACAGGAAAGCAGCAAGGCTGTATCTGTGCATGGGGGTGGGTCGGCATAGCGCAACCAGGCAGCTCTGCAATGGGACAGATCTTCAGTGGGAGCAACAAATATCATGTAAGAAAAATGAAAGGCTTATTTCTTCCCCCATAACCATGGCTTCCAATTGCTGCCTCATAGCTACAGGAAGCTCCTTCATGGCTAGAAGAAACTGAGATTGACAAGGAAAATGCAGCGTATCACCTTCTGTATGTTACTGGATGTGCACTGGGTCCGAGAGGATCTGGGGACCACGGTCGCCAACACCTTCTAGAGCTAGGAGGTTACCTACATTATCTATTTCAAGTGGAACATAACACGGCTGAAAAAAATCACTGCAGAAAACCAATTTGTTATTCTTCTTAAGTCCCTCTCTTGTTATTCTTCATGCCAGAGCTGCTTCTCTATGCCAGTTATGGAGAGAGGTTCAAGCAGAGGAACCGTACAGTTTACCTTAAGACAACTCTACACTGAAACTTCACCGAGTTTTTCCTGACTACAGGTAAACACAAAAATATCCCTCAAAATGTAAACCCAGGAAAGGACTTTGGTAAATTCTGGCTGCAGACAAACTGACTGGTTAGTATGTCCATGGGACTGCCGCAAACCCATGGCTCACCCATCACTCCAGCTTTGGGAGAGTTTGGATTCTTACCCGAACTTCACGGTTCAGGCCCCTTTCTAATTGTAACTGAATATGTCACTTCATGCTGTAGTGCCTGACTTCTTTCTGGCCCATCTCAGCTGCCTTTTTGACCTGCACACCCTGCTGAAGAACCAAGATCAAGAAAGTTATGCCTACTGAGTGTGAGGATTAGTGAAAAAAATCCCCACAGAATGTCAATGAGGTAGGGGCATCACACACTTCTCACATTAAAATTCAGTAGGTTTTCTAGTCCTTCTGGCCTCAGTGCATTTGCATAGTATAGGGTCAGAGAGACATCCTGATTCCACTATAGCTGCACTGTTTAAAGGGTCATAATGGTGACATATGAAAATAACCCAACTTTAATTGATACCCGGGCTGCTGGCTGTTGAATTTGAAACTCCCCCTGGCCCCATCTCTTGTATATCTAATGTAGAGTACACTCAACAGCAGATGCCAAGAAGGCAGCTTGCTCTCTCAGTTGCATTAGCAGAGCTTTAAAAATAATTGTTGAATTGTCCACAAGATGTCCACCCTACTTTTCAAGCTTTGGAACGTCTTAGTAATGCCCACTGCAGCAGTAAGCGTTCTCAGAGCTGGCAAGTTATTTAATTGCATACCCCAATTGTAGCATCTCAGGAGAAGAACCCAGTGGAAACAAACAAACAAAAAAAACCAACAAAAAAGCAACCACCATGTTTTTTAGTTCAAGCTTCTTCTTAGCCTTTTACAGTTATTTTAATATTTTATCAGAGGTTCGGTTATGACTCAAACTTTATCAAGAGTAGCTGAGATATAGGTGTATTTATTAAGTTATCTTCTGCTTTTCTTGATGTCATCAATTCCCAAATCATACAGACAAACGGCAATTACAAAAGACATCTAATTCCTATCTTGGGCTCAGTCAGCCATGACAAACTCAATGCAAACTGTATTTCCTAATAGCACTGCTGCTGGGCTCAGGACCGCAGATTATGGGGCACTGAAAGAATCTTGGCAGAAAATATAGACCAGATTGGTTTGCTTATTTTTTAAGCATCATATCCTCCGTAACAAGAAAGATGATGGCTAATTCTACTCAGAAGTGGGAAGAAAGACTACCTGAAGACTTACAGCATGGCAATTATAATTGCATTACTTTGTAACTACTCATCACTTAACTATCATTTCTGTGGCACTTCCCATGATTCAGTTCAGGCCCAGTTCTGGGACTGAGTAAAATAGAAACAGTTTACCAGTGAGTCACTTCAGCTGAGAAAATCATGAAATTCTGATGAAAACCCATCCCCTATTCTATGAAGCTGTATTGCTACTGTATGTGCTGGTGATGCAGAAATGAGGTACCACTGCACTTCTTTGCATTGCAGATCAAGGCTAAAAAGCCTGTTATTTACTCTTGTAACATCACTAAACCCTTCAATGTTTCCAACCATATCTTCCATTTATAGAAAAAGTGCTTTTAAAAATTAAATCCTGTGGGTTATTGGGATGTGTTACGCACAGAGAACGTTCAACAGTATAAAACAGTGCCAAGAATAAAGGGATGAAAATCCGTAAAGCTGGATTGAAGCAGAGGTACTCAAGTACTAAGCGGCCACACTTGAAGGAAAATGTTGAAAAGTGCCGCCGTGCCTTGCAGCAGCTCTTGCTCTGTTGGCATCCTCTCTACAATTTTGTTATCTAATCAACCATTTTGCCATTGTATTTCATTGAATTTGTCATTCGTTGGTTGCTCTTCCATTAATGGCCTTGACAGGTAGGAAAAACCCAGGAACTTTCTTCCAGGCTCAATAGGTTCAATATTCACTGTTCCAGCCAACAAAGGGCAAGCACAGACAGACATGGGGACAATGACCCACCTTGTTCACAACTACATCTGCAACTGCAAAACCTTCCAAAGGTTTTTAAACTTTCCCTCCGTTTTTCCCCAAGAAAAGCCCTTTAAAGGATCAACTAAACAAATACACCACGTGAGTGCCTCAGAAGGGACCTCTCAGCGAGCCCATTAGGGGCTGCGTTTGGGATGCAAAATACACAGTCGTGGAGTACATTGCGGCGGGTTGTTTGTGAAG